>NC_142787.1:24270947-25522822 GCF_988280905.1 Pimephales promelas
ATTGGACGTTTTCAAAACAATTTCCCCCTTGTGCACCGACGAGGTGAGTTAAAACTCATTATAATATGCAAACTGTTATCCACTCACACACTGTTTAAAAATATTGTTGGTTTAACTTAAAAAAGTAAGTAACCTGATTGCCTTAAAATTTTAAGTTGATTGAACTGGAAAAAGTGAGTTAATACAATGAAGGAGAATGATTTAATCATCAGAAACTCAAAATTATATGTTATCTGAACTAAATAAATTATTTAAGTTGATTTGACAAAAGAAAAAAATGTTGTGATTACTACACTGTAAAAAACTAATGTTGGTTTAACTTAAAAAAGTAAGTAACCTGGGTTGCCTTAAAATTTTAGGTTAATTGAACTGGAAAAAGTGAGTTAACAATGAAGGAGATTAATTTAATTTAAAATAATAAGTTATCTCAACTAAATAAATTATTATAAAGTTGATTTGACAAAAGAAAATACGTTGTGATAACAAATCTTGAAAATATTTTTTTACAGTGCAGCAGTGGGCGTTTAATTCCAAGTCTTCAGTGCGAGACGCCCATAAAAATCGAGCGTTTTTGAGCTAGGCTCAAAACTAGGGTAGAAAATAGACTATTACTTATTCATTTTGATATTTCTGAATGCAAAAACCAAGCGAACGCTTGGAATGCTTAAAAAGCCAGTTCATGACTCATTTAAAGCTACTAAAGTTGTCCAGCTGTGAGCAGGCAGTGCTTTTCTCTTTTTCTGGTTAATGTTCGTGACTGATTAATAGTAGATAAATAATAAGAGAATGGCAGGTCTATTTACATTAAAAGACAGAAGTATTTGATATTCTGGCACATCACACATACATTTTATTTGTTCCACCTGTTTGCATTTGCTGAAGACATATCCAACAACTGTGTTTCCATTAACATCTCGGCATGATGGGCATTTTGAACAAGAAGTGCATTTGAGCGTTTGTGCATGAAGCGCTACGTGGAGGCATGAATGCACTTCACAGCGCACGCGCACAGTAACTGTGAGCAATGAACATTCCAAGTCAGTAACTTGAAACTAGAGTCAGTGCTGCTCATAATGTAAAAAGATTGTACTCTTGAATTTTAAGCATTTAACTTCTAAAACTCTTGCAGTAATTTCCTTGTCTTTGATTCTAGAAGAAAAGCGCATGTTTAAAGAACCATGGTGTTTTTTATCTGTACTCCTGAGGATTAAAAACATGAAGTGATGTGTGGGCAATCCCATAACTGCGGCTTTTCATCTCAGCACATCAGATAAACAGTCCTTCCCACACAATCCATATGCATCTGAATCATTCAGCAGTGCAGAACACAGATGAATTCTTTCTCTGACAGATGAATAAAGCAAGTAAAAGAGTAACATTTTTAGATTCAAGCTTTAAATCACTTGCTCATACTGTGCATCTACGGCTTAAGTCATTATGACATCAGAAAGAACCTATTTACTTTATTCTTAATGCAAGTTCATGGTCTATTGTGGATGATTGTTCTTAATAATCATAATGCATTTTCCCTTTCCACTGATGTCACTTAGGCCATGCAATCCTTTGGATGATGTTCACTAACAATAACCAGGCAATATTTTAGCAAACACATTTGGTCTGGTATGCATCTTTTCCCAACTACGAATGGATCTAGTCTACAAAATACATAGTTTAACATAAATACGCCCCATTACAGACTAAATTGTGTTTCACGTTGATTTTTTTAATGTTATTGTATTAATCTTTGACATGTGGCGTACAAGTTTTAGTATGGCATAAGTGAGGGTTAGTATATTTATGTTAACAGTAGCTAGTGCTGTCTGAAGCTGGAGTTGGTTATAGCCGTGTTCTAGCTAGTGTCTCCTTTAGTGCTGATACATTCCCTTGTCGGAGTCTATGGGAGAACACTGAGTGTTGGCTCATACTCTAAAGAAATACCTGGCATGTTCCAAGGCTTGAAGCCCTTGCTCTAACACCCTCTCTTTATTTTCTTCCCCAGTCCCTTGAGAAAGTTTGTCCAAGGGGAATTCATAAAGGAAAAAAGTATTCTACTAAGCAATGAGAAGACATAAAAACTTCACAGCTTAGAAAGACCTAATAGGATTGTCAACATTTCTATTTACAGAAGCTATCCAAAAAAAGAGCAATATGCTGCCTATAAAGAAAAGAAATGACAATCATTGTAGACAAGAGATGCCATTTCATCAGATGTGATGTGTGGGTGTGTGTGTCTACAGGATTTTGGAGGGTAAAAGAGAGCCAACACTTGATGTTCTAGAGTGATAAAGGGCTTCTCTAGGATTAGTGAGCATCCTGGCTACGTTTGAAGCAGCCCTACCTTGTGTTTCTCAGGTCGAGTCCATGAAGCCTGGGAGGATAGATACATGTAAAGCAACACATGACAGAAATGAGAAAAAGCCTTAAAAAGAAAAATCAAGCAGGCGCTCAGTTAGACATCACACATGCACGTTATTTAAAGCTGACGGCTTGTGAAGCTCCAAGCTCACAACTTGACTTTAATTATATATGTTGATGCAGTAATTTCATATACTGTATCTCATATATACATTTAGTAATTGTACCATACCAATAGGCAATAGACTTATAAAATACTAAATAATAAACTGACTTTTATTTTGTATTTGTTTACAGATAAATGGGTGACTTAGTTATTCTCATGGAGTTTCCCGATGTGAGTTGTCCTTGCTGTATTTAAAATATTCATAATTACTTTTGCCGGTTCTTTGTGACAGCTTTTAGGTGCTTTATTGGCAGTGCCACCCTTACATGTTACATGAACACGTCCCTACCGCATCACCCACCAGAATAGGCCTGTTTTTTTTGTATGTGTGTTAAGGATTTGTTTACTGTGTGTGATTCATTTAATGTAAAACAAATTCACTGCTAGTTGTCTTGCAGTTAATTTAAAAAAAAAACAGAGCAAGTAGCTAATCAGTGTCTGCTCGTTTATTCAAACTAAGTTGTTCTATAACAAATGAAAGTCGCAACGCCCCGACCCTGACGACGGTTATGTTACGAACTGTCACATTTTACTTACTTCATAACCGTCATTACCAATTCTGAAACCGGCACACCCCTAATGCTACGTTCACACCGGACGCGAATACCGCGTCAGGCGAGAATGATTTTAATGTTAAGTCAATGCAAAGACTGCGGCGCGAATGAGGCGTAGACGCGAATACGCCTCGTTTGGCGTCAAGTTCGCGCGATTTGAGCATCTGACGCATTAAGGCGAATGATTTAGTTACTGCTATTTATGCACTCACACGTTTGACGCGAATTCACGCTTGCCGCTCGAGTTGAAATATCTGAACTTTGGCGTCAATTCGCACCACGTTAACCAATCAGGAGCCTAGCTGCTTGCTCACATGGTGAAGTATCTGGATGCTTCAATAAATTCTTTTGTAATATGACTAAATGCATGGTTGGATTCCAAACGGTTCGCCTCCGAATGGTCCAAAGGACACAAATACGGCGACGATGATCCCCCGCCGTTGTTCAAGCTCTCCAGAGCAAATACAGTGCGGTGAATCTCTCGATGAATGCTCGATCAACATTAAAAAAGATGGCCACCAACAGGTTTCGATTTTGACGCGCGAGATGCGCGTAAATTTCACTTCAAACTTGTGATGTTTACGCGCGTCAATTTCGCTCTTGATGCACGAATTAACACAAAGTGGTCAAGCGTCAAACTAGATGCGGTAGACGGGAATTTGATGCGCTATTTGCATCCGGTGTGAAAGTAGCGTAAGTGTGACAATTTATTTTTTAACCTGAACAAAAATCCTGGATGGAAAGGGACACATATGAAGAGTTCATATGAAATTTTCTTCTAGAATGATCATTTTTATCAAGCTTGTATATTTAAGTTCAGTGATTTCACTTAAATGGCAATGATAATTACCTATTAATTGTTATTTAAGCGAAATTACTGAAGTGCCATTTGAAACTTTCTTCTAGAATGATCATTTTTATCAAGTTTGAATATTTAAGTTCAGTGATTTCACTTAAATGGCAATGATAATTACCTATTAATTGTTATTTAAGTGAAATTACTGAACTTAAATATACAAGTTTGATAAAAATCATCATTAAAGAAGAAAATTTCAAATGGCATTTAGAGGCTTTTGCATCTGAACTCTTCATATAGGCTATTTGCCGGCTAGTAAATCATACGACTCAAACATGAGTGGATGCTAAAACATCCAGATGACATGCATATTATCTTGATAATGATGAGAAAGGTCAGATTTCTCCTTCCCTCCAAAAAAACAAACAAAAAAAAAAAAACAATCAAAACACCACAGCCATAATGTCAGTTCATCAATAATTAATAACACAACAGGAATATATTTGAAATGATGCACATTGACACCAAAGCACTATGTCCAAGATCTACTGCCTGTGATGCTAACTGTGATCACCTCATTCATTTTGTCTATGTCCCATAAGTCACAGGCAGCAGCTTTGAGCCTTAACGAGAGCCATTCTTCCATTTGACAACATAGATCCCTGTATTCTTTGAACGGGACAGTGATGAGTAGTTTTCAGTGAAGGTTTTTATACCTTCCAATCATTTGTTAACCAGAAATCAATCAATGGCGTTGCCATCTGGAATTGCATCGCCGAGAATTTGCATGACTCACAATAGAGGCTGTTGAGGACGTGATTCCAACCAGTGATAAATCAAACAGACATGAATAGCAGACAACCTACCCATTTGACTTATGACAGGATGACAACGATTCCATGAAAGCTTGCTCATCATGAAGGCAGCATTCTATTATTTCGACCGCTAATCACACAGTTTGGGAATCTGTCGCAGTCTCAGATAAGTGGGATTTCAGGATCCATTATGAAATCGGACACTGATCAAACAGAGTAATTTGTGATTAAAGAAACTACTGTAATCTGCTCAGTTCCAGCTCAATATTTAAAACCGTTAGGTTCACTTAAACAAAGCACGGCATTTTTTAAACCACTTTGTCTCTGAGTGAATCAATTGAGTCGTTTGTCGGATGACAGTTAAAAGTAGTCACATTTAGCCAGACTTTGAATAACTGCATCTGTCTGGTCAACTTTGCAGCTTATTCTGACAAAGTACTGCCCACTTTGAAAGGATGAAATACTGTAGTTTGATTGATATCTGAAGAGATCACAGATGACAGGAGAAATTTGCAGAAATGCATGAAAACTGTTTCCACCTCAGAGTAAAATTTTACTTATTAAATATTTCTCCTAATTAAAAGTTAAAGGGAAAGTGGAGTGTAGCCAAACATGGTGTCCCATACTTAGAATTGTGACTTTATTTTTCACAATATGTCTTTTTTGGGCCAAATTTACTAAAGATGGAGAGTGCAGAAAAATATTTTTACCTGCTTACCGCTTTGAATCAAGCTAAGGCAAGCAGATAGTGTTGAACACTGGCTGGTAATGTATTTTGGATCATTTTTAACCCAATTAAAAGCTACGGACTGCAGCTTTAATATTTTAAAATCTATCTCATTATCACCATATTTATTTATTTTATAAGGTGGTAACAGGCTTGCATAGAAAACTTGAAAGTAAAAAAAAAGAACAGAACTTGCGAGATAGAGTAAGTGCAAGCCATTTTTTTTTTGTCAAATATGCATCAGATAGTAGCATATCATCAGACTCTGGGCTGAAACTACAGGAAATGACACTTGAACATATGACTGACATGACATTTGTTAGACAACTAAACCTTAGTTCCTACAAGACCATCTGAATTTACAGAGCACTCCTGTTTTACAAAGGCTGGTCATCTTTTATTCCTCTATTGATTTAATCACTTTCGCACTGACAGCTTGTCAAAGGGTCACAGGAGGTTAAAACCTTGTGTTTGGCACCTCCTTCTCCTATCTTGGCAGGTCGACCCTCTACTCTTAAAACACTATTCAGGTCACAAACTCTCCTGTCTTATTACACTCCGCATGCATATAAACAGCCTCGGGATGACACTGATCTGTAAAGAGCAGCAAGATTATCTGTCCATGAAATAAACTTTCAGAGTCGCATGAGAGAAATGAAAAATCTTAAAAGGTTTTTTTTGCAGGTGCTTCCGCAACATGGTTATCCTGGCAGGGAGCGTGTTAATGGTTCTGAGTACATAGACATTAGTCTGCTTAAAGCATTAGTAGAAGTCCGTACTGACCTCAGATCAGCAGGGGTGCCATTAAGAGGCTATCCTTAGAGAAAGGACAGCTTGGCACTGGACTCCACAATAAGCTAGCAGCCCTGGAATGACACTTTTGATTGTATGATTCATACAGAAGCTGTGTCAAGGACAGCTCACTTGGTCCCAGAGAGAGCGGCCTAAATTATAAATGAAGGGACTCCACAGAAGTCCTCATCTTCATTTAATGTTAAAGTCCCTTGGCGAGTAACTATTGTTTTTAAGGGATAGTTCAATCAAATTCAGTTTTTTTTTTTACTCACTCTCATGTCATTCCAAACCCATATGCTGTTGCTTATTTCTGTACAACACAAATTATTTTCTTCTTAAAACATTCTTGAGAATAAAATTGAGCTTAACAGCTATTTTCTTCAAAAATACAAACAAATAGAACAAATATAAGAATATGTTGTATTCCCAGAATCTTATCCTAAGAATGTTCTTTCTTAAGACACAATTTTCATATTCCTGAAAGGAACGTTCTTAAAAACCTCCAACCTGTCTTAAATACACAAAAGTTAGATGATTAATGATATTATTGGGGTTGTTTGCGATACTGTATATATTGAAATATAAAATTTAGCTACATATAATACACATTACTAGTACCATGTCTATGAATGCGGACGAGTACTATGGAGTGACAGCGATCGATCATTTGCGCAATTACATGATGCTAGCTTGAAGCACTAGCGAGGACGCATTCACAGATTACTGGCTGTTCACATTGAGATGAACCCTCATGCTCTCTTGCCTATCCGAGGAACTATTTAGATATAGAAAAAAAATGGTAGTGTTCCTGTTATATAAGCTGTTCGGAGTCGGACTATGCATTACGTGATCATAACCACAGATCACACTATTACATATCACGCATTGCATTTATTGCCCTTGGGCCCTATTGACTTAAGGTACGCCTCATTACACACTGCCTGCACATTTCACTTGAAGGCAATCCTTGGACAGCCATCAAAAGATATAAACACATACATATAGCATGGTCTGTCTGAATACTCGATTCTCATTGGTTTGAATTGTTGAATGCACAAGTAGATCCAGTCAGCAAACACACAGAAAAATAAAGAAGCAATGAAACTCGTGGACAATGTTGCCTAGCAACTTTTGTCAATACAATAGCTTCACTAATAGCTAAAATATAAAGTCATGTAATGCACACCTAGCTAGATTGTTCCTTATTTATTATAAACAATGTATCTGTGCACATCATTTTTAAAATAATAAAATATCACATAATATTTATTCAAAATTCAGGATCTCTTCTCTGATGACTCGCATAATGACATCACAAATAGCAAACCACAGCGATCCAGTCAATTCCTGATGGACAAAATCAAGTCCCGCCCTACTGGGGTTGGGTATCGTTTGAATTTGAACGATTCTGATTCCGATTCCGATTCCTTGTTTCGATTCCGGTTCCTAACGATTCTCGATTCAGATTCTTTTAAGAGGCAGGGTCAAAAAAGTTTAGCTAACCTTGCTAACCAACGGCCTTTCTGAAGGAAATAATCTCCTCCTCCTTCTGTAAAAATACTCCTTTTGTCACAAATTTTGCATTTTGCCGAGATTTCGTTATTTTTAGAAAAGTAAAGCCACACTTTGGATCGCCGACGTAAGCTACTCATGTTCGACTCGCGTGGTTATGCCAACACTTCCGGTAGACGCTTCTTCGTTGGTGTTGTTCAGCGGTTTCTTCTTCCGCTCGCCGGACTGTGAATATCGAAACTAGGAATCGAAATTTTAACTTTTGAACGATTCCGGGAAAAACGAAAAGTTAGTCTCGGTTCCAATCGATACTCGATTCTCGATACCCAACCCTACGCCCTACACTTTGTATTTTCTTCCTATTGCGACTCTGTCACAATAGGAAGAAAATACTACTTCAACTTCTGTTTCATGTTTAATTTTGGAACCTGTTTACACCATATATGTGTGAACTCTCATTCAATCTCTTTTGATGCAAATTGTTGTAATCGTACCTGATAAACAATAATTGTGTGAGTGTTAACACTAAATTATTCTGGAAGAATAATACTTAGGAAATGGAAAATAAAAGCATCATTCACTGCATCCTGTAGAGGTGCGAGATGAGGTGAGAGACGAGTGCATATCAACAATATCAGTGCTAATGAATGCGCTACAACCCTGCAGGAAAATGCAGGTTTAATATAGTTTGCAATTTTGAAATACTAGCTACTAACTTGATTAAGTTCCTGATCCACCTACTGACGACAAGCTTGGATCAGCCACTAGCCTGCTTAGACATTAGATACTATGTTCTAAGATAAAAAGTTAAGTGTGTTTGGTTGTTTAAAATGAACTAAATCGCATAATCAAACATTGTTTACCAGATTAGGCCTTTAGGTGGATATTCACAAATAGATGACCACTTTTGTAACCAAGTTGCTACAAGTGCAAAACACTTTGGAGAAGTATGGAAGTCACATATCAATTGAGAGCAGCATGACAAAATTACTATGGTCATTCCATATTTATATTCATCTGGCAATCTGAGTGGAGGACCAACAATAAAAACGATCATAAACGAAGAAAGCCTTCATTGTACAGCTGAATTTTTCGTCTTTGACAGCTATGACTAGCCCGAGATAATACAATGCAAAGCAAACACAAGAAATGATGCAATCTGGTGGGCTATTGTCACGCAAATATTATATTCATAGTGAGCCAGATGTACACGTAAACATAAGGTTCTTTTTCATAGTCCACCTACACAACGTAGCCCACCAGCAGGGGGAGAGAAAACTGGTCGCTTCCCAAGTAATGCTGGCATTAAAAAAAGGGTGACCAGTGGTATTTCCTAATAATACACGAAGGATTTTATGTAAGGATTAATTCCCATGATGCTTTGTGGATTTGATGCATATACTTAAAGTATGGCAGCGCCTATTAACACAAAGTGCAAATAGCATATTTTCTTTTTAAGTTTAAACTGCAATAGATTGTATTCAATAATTAAATGGCCAATAAAGCCCTCCCTACACCTACAGTACCCCTAAATACTTTATTATTAAACACACGTTAGACACTATATTTCAACTTTGCGAATATTTTCTTCATTTTTATTGAAAATAACTGTCTTTCCGATCTGAATTCAAACTTGGATCGATTTGCATCAAAACTTTCAGCCATGCACCTTTCCCCTACGCGACTGTCGTCAATGCAGCGTCAATGCAGAGTGTGGAATTAGTGTAAATAGCCTCTGGCAAAAAGGCGGGCTATTTGCAATTAAAAGGATACTCCACTTTGTTTGGAAATAGGCTCATTTTACTACTCTACCAGAGTTAAACTCTTGAGTTTTACCATTTTCGAATCCATTAAGACAATTTTTTTTAGATATATTTAGAAGAATATCAGTAACAAGACAGTTTCTGGTCTCATTGACATCCTTAGTATATTTTTTTTCCTACTATGGAAGTCAATGAGACCAGAAACTGTCTGGTTACTGATATTCTTCTAAATATATATATATATATATATATATAAATCGGCTGAATGGATTCAAAAACGGTAAAACGAAACAGTTTAACTCCGGGGGAGTTGTAAAATTAGCCTATTTCCAAAAAAAGTGGAGTATCCCTTTAATGTAAAGTATTACCAAAAAAAAATAATAATAATAAATAAAAAAAAGAATTGAGGCTTCAGAGACTTGTAAACATGCACGGACTTCTGTTACAGGCCCGAAACCCACTAAAAACGACCTCACATTTGCACTAGCTGAGACTGGCTATGTAGGACAGGTTTTTCTGAGAGAGGGGAAGAGGAAGTAAAGTTTGAAGTGGTTGGGGGCTCCCCATCAGGCTGATAAGCAGTAAGAGCTTTTAGCAGCTGTCGATGAATCCTGTTCGCAGTACTATGATGAGTATTTTGAGGCAGTTAATTAGATAGTCCGCTTGACTAAATCAGAGATGTTCAGACTCCAGCAGAGCGGAGTGGCAGAGAGACCCAGCACTGGTGAGCCTGCTGCTTCTGAGACACAAAAGTCTTTAACTCACTAACACAGGCCTACAGAAATCAGGAGAAATCCAAAAAAAAAAAAAATGTGTATGGTAATGTTTTGAAACCTTTTGAAGAAAATGCTGCACGTTTTGAATCAGAAATTATAACCTGACAAATTTTTTTTTTTTTTTTTTTTTTTACATATACTAACTATTTAGCCTTTTTGTATTAACATACACACAATATACAGGTTTTTATAGAAAAATTGTGAACATTCTTGAGTAATATAATCAATACACATACAAAAGTGTGGGGTAAGAATTTTTTTTAGATATATATTTTTGTCTCTTATGCTCCTCTTTTGTAACATTAAATATGTCTTCACTGTCACTTTTGATTATCTTAGTGTCCTTGCTGAATAAAACTATTAGTATCTTAAATAATCTGTTCTGACCTCAAACTTTTGAACGGTAGTGTATAACTAATGAAACCATATCTATAATACAGCTAATTATTGAAAATGATATTCATCAGATAATTTAGCTGCTCAGCGTTACTAATTTTAATTGAAAAAAAAAAAGTGTTATCTCTGTTTAACTGAACATGATAAATGTTAGTTTTTATTCTGAAACAAGCCTTTCATTAGGCATTTGAAGACTATGCAGTGTTGTGTTATTTATTTGATTAGTTGTTTGTTATTATTTTTATTGTTTACTTGTCTTTAAAAATGTAGGATATTTCATTTGTAAGGTACTGTAGTTTTAGCTGTGCTATCGAATTTGGAATAAAGGATTGTGAATTTTCACTTGTAACTACAATTTTTTAACTGCCTGTTTTTGTGTCACAGATGGTAAACAAATATTTTTGGCTGGTGAATTTGACCATTGGCAGGTGTGGCAAAAAGTTATTTTTAGGCCCTGGATAAGACAGCTTGGGTTTTGAGCAGGGGTGTGATGAGACGCTTATCTCACGAGACGACAAGAGACACGAGATTGGGTTTACAAGAACGAGACGAGATTTTTGCACAATTTTTCAGAAATCCTCAAAGACAAAATTCCTGACTGGAAAAATAGTATTGTAAAACCCCATAGGAAAATCTCAAATGAGCCAACGGCGAATTAGATTTCCGGGTTCTGATGTTACTCCTGCACCACTCTAAACCATGATAGAAATAATAGTCAAATGTGTTCAAATTTCTACCGTTATATCGTTCCAACTAATATATTCGAGCCGTAGACCTTTACCAAGCCTTTTGCCCACTGACCCCTGATCCCTCAACCTCAGCACCTGCTCATTCTCGGTGAAGACCCGACGACCGAAGCTCCAGATGATGTTGGGAGTGGGGTCACCTGTGGCCTCGCAAGTTAGTGTGATCTGCTCCTCCAATTCAGAGGCCGTCTGGTTTTCTAGGAACGTGATCTTGGGTTGCACTGTTGAACACACAAAACAACAAGAACTCAAATCAGACGACAGAGACTCTCCTAAAGGAAAACAAACAATGATTTTTCTCTTGTGCATATACTGAGACTTTACAATGGTGGTAATTCCACAACAGTGCTCTTAAGTTGATGAGATGAGAGTGCCGCACTGGCTGGGCATTTTCAATATTTAATCAACACGTTGCTTTATTTTATAATTCAAAAGAGGATCTTTTGTTTAATGAATGCAGTGGAGTAGCACTTTGATTTACTTTATTTGCCTTGTCTCTAATCTAAGCGCTCTGAAGCAGTGCCGATGGTGGCTGGAGAAAACATCTACACGATGGGGAATAAAAATATTGTGATTGCATTTTGAACTGCGACATAAACATTTAAGAACTTGTATTCATGCAAATATGATATCAATGATACAATACTAAGGCTCGAAGTCAGCTCTCAGGTTCAACAGTGTGCTTAAACAATAAACTAGGTAGCAAGGTTTTTCGTCTCAAAATAAGCCCTCTTTCCAACTGCGATAGTTACTCTTTAAAAGCATTCACACTTGTTCTCCCAAAGAGAACCAAACTCAAATCAGTTTAGTTGATCAGAAAGTAAAAAAATAATTCAGTTCTCTTTATATTCACATTGTACCTGCACCTAAAGGATTGGAAACCTGCACCTAAAGGATACTACTACTACTACTACTGATAATAACAGCAACAACTAAAATTTTTCTAGAACACATGGAGACAATATATTTAATTTTCACAAAGTATAGCATTTATTTTTGGAAGAAAACTGAAGGAAGATCTTTCAGTGTGAAGTTAAAGTTTAATATGCAGCTTATTCTCTGATGGAATGCTACAAAATGCATTTCATTACATTTCATTAGCATCGTAACTTGTAGAGTTGCTCAGCAAAACTCCAAAAGCCCAATGCACGCTTAGTGTAATAGACGACATTATAGATGACACAAATTTGAAACACGCAGCGCATACGCTGTTTAGATATTCATTTAATAACATTGCGACATTTCACGGCTCAACAAGGCCACAACATGATTTGGATTTTAAATTGATTTATTGTACAGCCCTAATGAAGAGAACATTTTTCCTGGTAACTCCTACAGTATGTAAACACTTGTTTTCAGTTCAGCTCCAACGGTAATGGCAGAATTCTTTCACTTACCAAACACACTGAGTGCGACTTCGTCACTCTTCTCTCCAGCCTTGTTTCTAGCGATGCACTGGTAATCTCCTTCATCAAGCTTATTGACGTCTTTGATGGTCAACTCCGACCCATCTTCATTCAGGCTGTACTTCTCATTGGATTCCAGTACGATATTACCTCTGCAGGACAGAGAGAGAGAGAGAGTGAGTGACAGAGAGGATATATTTGGCCTTCAAGCTGTTACTTGCTCAGCAAAGTCATGAATACATGATGCCGCATCACCACATACACCAGAAAATACGGAGAGAAAGTGTGCCTGCCCATGAAATGGATTCTTCATCCTGCAGTGCACAGCTTCTCATGAGGCTGATAGTCCAGGAAGAAGCTGGAAAAACATAAGCAGATCTGCTTTGTCATCTTCGGCTTCTTGACACGTCCCTGTCTCGGAGCCAATATGAAAGCTGTAAATAATGTCTGAAGGCCATAAACATCAAGCTGATGGGCTTTTTTTATTTCGAAGAATGCTGCGTGCGTTGTTTCCCTGTGACACTATATCAGTCATGCAAAGTTTGGATCCAAATACCTGTTCTTTTTGCTTATAACGTCAACTGAGCGGCATTTTCGACAAACGGCCCCCGAACGACAGCACTGTCAGTGAAGGAGTTGAAATAAATGAGGTTGTGGTGAGCACTCTTATCCCTCCTTCTCCCGAAGCAAAGCTCAGACCTGATGCAATCTTGTCCTCTCATTCCCGCACCAGTCACGACTTGGTTAAAGAAGTCGCTGGAGTTTTGAGTTAAAGACATAATGAAAGCTGCCAGCTGCCTTAGCTGCCACGGCTAACGGCGGCTGAAAGGATGAAATGGTGCCTCTGCCATTCACAGCACTTTTAGTTTACAAGCTCCAATAACTCTGATCCCTCTCCCACCCGGGATTCAGGGAAAAGCTTAGCTTTCAATACAGAGATTTGGCTGAACTTTTTCGTTGCCGTTTTGGCACAGACCGATAAAGGGGCTGCTGAAAAGGAGTGGGTGAGAAATAACACGTACCGCGCCCACGTGACGGTGGGTTCTGGGTAGCCATCTGCGTAACAGGCCAGCGTCACGGCCTGGTTGATGTCTGCAGTGGCATTAAGTTCAGTGTAGCGGGTCCTGATACTTGGCAGAACTGGGAGAAAACGAGAAAGGTGAAAAGAACGTTCTGGTAAATACTGACTTTAAAGATATAGATAAAATTTTCAAGTGGAGCTCATTTCCCTTTAATGTGGAGCTCCATCCAAAATAAATCCAATAATCCTAATAAACCTGGCATTGGTTGGTTCCTTGACGAATTGCTCTGTTTCTTTGGTTGGTTTGGATTAAAGAGTACTCTGCTTTTAAAAACTGTACATAAACCATAAATATACAGTATAACAAATTATAACATTTTCTGAAGCAAGTCATCAATAAATAACAAAGTCAAATTTCAGTATGTCATGTAAAGTAATAGGTTAGCTTCAGAACTCTGGAAATACAGTGCATTTAGACTACTTTAATAGTATATTTTTGTAAAATACTGCTCTTATGAAGAATAAAAAAATCCTTTAAAGATTTCTGAAACATTCTTAATGTGTGTTCCAGAGACCAAACAACAGCATATTCAACAGCATTACATAGCTTTCTTTTTGGGAGAACATACTACATTTTTTTTTAATCAGCATTCTAGAAAAAAAATCTAAAAATCTTATAAAAATAAATGTATTTAACCAAAATAAGATTATAATCAATGGAAAAACTATTGAATTAAGTTAATTTTTCCAAATGTTGTATTGTTTTCTTCTTTTTTTGGGCATACATTTTTCACTTACTTGATTTTATTTAATATGTACCGCTTTCAAATGCAACTGCCAAAGCAGAACCGTCCAATTGGTGTAAATGTGTATAGACTCTCTGCTCCCGTGTTCATGTGAGGTAAAAGAGCATGTGGCTCTGAGATTGAGTCCTCACCATTGACAATGACCTTAATGACCCTAAGGTCGATTTCTCCCCGGGCCATGATGCGGCCCTCGCAGGTGTAGTCACCCTCATCTGTCTTTTTGATGCTGCGAATCTGGAGGTGGTTGTTGTTTAAGACCTTGAAACGGACTGTAGGTGTGAGATAGAAACAGAGAGAGGGAAAAGTGAGAGAGGAAGCAAAATGAGACTGTAATTACTCTTGAGTAAGATAAGGAGACCATGTTAACGAGCCTCTCATTACATGCTGGGCAGCAAAATGACTCGCTGCACATCTTCTCCCACATAAAATCACTTTTATGGGCTTTTCTGCAGTGCTATCTGTATTCGAAACGCAAAGTAAAGGTGCATATAATATTTCAGCTCCGTGGAGACATTAAAAAGTACTGATATTTTAAAAATTTCAGCAAGATAAAGCACAGCTTTCTGGCATAGACGTTGTAAATTGAATACTTGCTTGCTATTTAGTGCACAGTATACTGTGGACAATGCCCACTTTGTTGGTTTAACAGCATTCATCCGAACTACAAGGAACATCAGTCAAACAAAAGAAGAGCACAGAATGGGTTAGCAAGAGAAATGTGGAAAATGTGTTATTAGCATAGAGCAGTTTGGTTTTCAGGCTCCGCTACAATTAGTGGTTTTGCAGTGAAAAGTGGCCTGTGAGTTAGAGAACTGCGGTCACCGTTTCTTCCAGCGGTCTCTGAGGGAGGAGCCCTCAGAGGTTAAAATAGTTTCATCCAAATGAGGCTTGACTCGACAAACAAAACAGTGCAGATGAAAACAACATCAAACTTTGAGTTCTCTCGGGAAAAGTTCAGTATAGTCACAGTGCGCTCACAAGAGAACTCACACATGATTTTTGACAGGAAATACCAAAGTATGGATTGAAAGAGATCTGGTGGTGTACTTCTTACCATCAGTCTCAGGCTGGATTCTTGTCTTTTTATATTTCCAGATGATAGATGGGGGTGGAGAGCTGATGACGTCACAGATGATGTCAGCATCATCCCCCTCTTTGAACTCTTGAGGCGATGGTGCGTTTTGGAAAGTGAGTTTCTCTGAAAAAGACATTTGAAATGCACTTCAGAGATCATCTTCGAAGCCACTATTACAAAAATCCTTTCCTTTTTTTCTTGTTTTCTAATAAAAGCTTGAAAAGAAAAGATGAATACGATATAAATATTGTTTTCAGCAAGAAAATGTGCATACCTAGTTTAAAGGTTTAGTCCTGGACTGTTTTTTTAAAAAAAGAAACCTAATTAATAGATAAATTCTCTGAAATAAATTGTAATAATATTGTAATGGAAAACTAGACAAAATACTATGACAAACATATTTAGCATTGCATAGAAACTGTCCATGAAAGAAGTTTTTTTTTACTCCAATAATTAAATAAAAAACAATATTTACAGTAAATAACATTTATAGAATATGTCGTTTAACCCGATATATTCATAAATACATGTTTATATATTTTGTTAAATACATTTTTACTTGAAATACATTTACACATAGATTATATTTTTTTGTATATACATTTTTTAATAGTAATTAAAATAGATAATTTGTCAACAGTGGTTACATAAGGATTGACACATTTTAATGAAGCTTCAAAACATTTTGGGCTTGAAATAATGATAAAGACATATCAAACATATTTCAGCATCACTCAAGACTCTCCCAAGCAAAAGCAAATAACAATCCTCAGTTTTGATCATCTTTATGTGGTTGAAGTGAAATTGATGTGTAGCAACATAATGCTTTCATTATTGTACTATTGAATATTGTGTCAGATGATTTATTGTCTTTGGGGTTTGCTGATGAGTTCTATTTGATTCCTTATTTCTCACGATTCCATGTGACCTCTTGAAATAAAAACACAAACATATTACTTACGGAAAATTTTTACGATGACAGTGCCCTGAGACTCCTTGTCCCCGCTTTTGGCCACACACTTGTACATGCCTGCATGGTCGATGTTAGCATTGTAGATTGTGAGTGTCGACGAGGACTCGTCACTCTTGCTGACGCTGATGTCAGGTCTCCCTGGCACAAGCTTCTCCCCATTGGGTGCAAACCAATCTATTTCCTTAGCATCTCCAACAACTGAAACCAGAGACAAGACAGCTAGAGAAAAGACACCGTGACCGACCGTCAACTCAACAGCTGGCGAGGCAAACTGCACTTTTGACTTAAATGCATGTAAACGGCAGATCTCAATTAATCCTAATCAGTGTGGCATTAGTGTATGCAAAAATCCATCCTCCACAAAACAGATCATTTGACGCAAGAACAGAGTCGGACAATTTCCCTAAAATCACATTAAAATGATTTTAACACTTCAATATACGAATGAATCACATAATTAGAGCTGAATCACTAAATTTGAATCTATTCAACTCCCCAAGCATGAATCATGCTCTTTATAAATATAAAGCACAATAACAATGTCAACATTAATACTGTTGCTTAATTTTATTTCAGCAACAAAAAATATTTATAATATATTATATAATATATAATAAAATGTTTGATAGATAATCCAGTGCTATTGAAGGACACACTCTAGATGGTTAATGTGCAGTGAAATATTATGAAAATATATAAATAATACAACCAAAAATAATATAGCTGTAAATAAACCACATTTCTTTCTTTATTTTGCCCTCTGAATATTTCAGGTGTTCCTCATTTATAAAAGATGTTGTTTTAGCTTTTCATCTACCACCATTCCTTAACATTAAATTTCGCTCTGTACCGCAAATCAAGGACAAAAATTCACAAATTGATTCACAGCAAAAGTCAGGCAGGACAATGAATGTCTCTGCTGTAAATAAGCACATCAAAGCTTTAGTCAACCTTGCCCAACCATCAGAACGAAAGGGCTTGTTTAAATGCATTGAACAAGCAGTGTCGGCAGGTTTGAAATCAAAAGCCCTTCATGAAGGTTAAATGTGACGTGACCCCCTGATATGTTTCATCACAGGAGGGTCATCCTCCTACCTTCACACAAAAAGAATTTGGACTCTCCCACGCTGATCTCTCCCTGGGCTGGAGTGATATCCACTTGCAAAGCAGCTGGGGAGGAAGCGAGACAGAGAGAATATATATTTCAGAAATAACCCACATACTTGTACTCCAATCATTCAAGGGATGTGCAAAAGTATGGATTTTTAAAATCAACTAGTTAGTCGGTTGCCTGAATTATTAATCAAAAATCCTTTGCTATCATTTCATCAGATGTAGTACATCAATAAATACATTTTTGGGCAAAAGTTTGAAAGCAGATCTCGAAAAATGTACAAAACAATTCAAAAGTTTGCGGTCTGTAATGTGTGATTTTTATGTTTTTAAAAGAAGTCTCTTATGCACACCAAAGCTGCAACACAGTAATGTAAAATAAAAACTTTTCAAACATATTTTAACAGCTTTTACTTCAGTCTTCAGTGTCACATGATCCATCAGAATTAATTCTAATATGTTGATTTGGTGCTCAAGAAACATAATAACAATTCTTCATATTATTACCAATTTCGACAACAATTGTGCTTCTCAATATTTTTGTGGAAACCATGACATGTTATTTTAGGATGATGAATAGAAAGTTCAACAGCATTTATTTGAAATAGAAATCTTTTCTAATGTGTCCTTGCTGAATAGACATTCATTTTTTTTTCAAATAACTGTAATGATAAAATTGGTAACACTTCTCACTATTTACTAGTTGCTTATTATTAGCATGCATATTAGCTTTTTATTAGTATTTAAAGCACATATATAAATGACTTATTCTGCATGACCATATTCTACATACCTAATACCCAATATCTAAACTGCCTTACTAACTATTAAAGAAGTAGCTCACTTAAAAATAAATAAATAAATAAAAAAAAACTTTTGCTGATAATTTACTCACCCCCATGTCATCCAAGATGTCCAGTCTTTATTCAGTCGAAAAAAAATTGAGGTTTTTGATGAAAACATTACAGGATTTTCTCCATATAATGGACTTCAATGGGAACCAAACGGTTCAAGGTCCAAAAGACAGTTTCACTGCAAACTGAAAACTGTTCAAAGGGCTTTAAACGATTTCAGACGATGAATAAGGGTCTTATCAAGCGAAAAGATCGCTCATTTAAAAAATAAATAACAAAGTTTAAGTTTTATAAGCTCAAATGGTCGCCTTGGTCTGTTCTGTGATGCGCGTTCGTGACTCTCCTGTTCTAACTCGTTCATCAAAATGAATGAATCTTTTCCCAAGTCAACTCGTTCATTTTGTTCGTTGAATGAACCAAATGACACGAAAAAATATTAGTTCATTTTGATAAACAAATGTGAACAGGAGAGTCACGAACACACATCACAGAGCAAGGCGACCATTTGAACTTATAAAACTTAAAAATGAGCGATCGTTTCTCTTGATAAGACCCTTATTCATCATCTGGAATCGTTTAAAACCCTTACAACAGTTTGCAGTTTGCACTGAAACTGTCTTTTGGACTTTGAACTATTTGGTTCCAATTGAAGTCCATTATATGGAGAAAAATCCTGGAATGTTTATCAAAAACTTAAATTTCTTTTCAACTGAAGAAAGAAAGACATGGACATGGATGACATGGGGGTGAGTAAATTATCAGCAAAAGTTTTTTTTTTTTTTTAAAGTGAACAACTCCTTTAATAAGCAGTAAGGAGAAGTATATTGAGGCAAAGGTTGTAGATTAGTTAGTAAATACTGAGAGGTTGGACCCTAAACTAAAGTGTGACCATAAAATCTTACTAGCCCCAAACTATTGAATGGTAGTGTACTGTATATTCCCTATCAATTAAAATCCCCTGATATTTGGTCAATGAAACCAATTCATCAATGCAATCATTCATTATGACCCATTCTTAAATCATACCCATACACTCTTGTACATGTTCCTCCTACACATCCTAACCGAAGAATTTCAGCAGCAAGCTTTTCTTTGTTATCAAATTACTAAGGTAGTTTACATAAAATCACAGTTTCTGTCTTGAAGCTAAAAGCAGCATCCCCAGTGACTCGGCCTGCCAACCAATTAAAACGCACTCCTGGGAAGGATGTTGTCAGTGGGTGTATGAGGAGCACAGGGCCGTGCGTTTTTGGACCTGAAGATAACAACACGTCAATAGCGCTGGCTCTTTTCCAGCTCTGTTAATGTGGCAGGCGGGGAGGAGTATTTACCGCTGTACAGAAATGGGTGTATGGGGTGTTGGCATACGAGCGCAATGTGCAATAAACCGTAGCCATGGTAACCCCGAGAACTGTCACAAGTGCTTCTTGAAAAACCTCAGTGTTAGACAGGCTGATGCTTGGACTAAATATGACAATTAAGGCTATGCACTATCAGAAATACGGTAAAATAGGTCTCTCGCAAACTCATTTTCCACTCACAGTTACCTGGGGGTTCTGAACTACACTGATATTACATAATGGTACCTTAAGCTTCAATTTTCCAGTTTAATGGAAGGCACTTGATGGAGCTCCCTGGACATTTCTTTTCCGTGTGCAGTTGGGGTCCGTAATGCGGTAAATTAGGCATATTAGTTTCCCGATATGAGGCTGATACATTTCATTTTCCTGCATCAACAGCGGTGAGTGAGATGAGCCCAGGCAGCATGCAGCCGTAAGCTCCACGAGCGATAGATGCCCTCACGTCACAAGAAAAAAAGATGCAGGCGAACCACTCTCTCATCTCAAGTGAAACTGAACCTGCCGACATACAACATCTGATTGTTTCTCGTCAGAAGAATCACTGCAAGCATGCAGTGCCTTTGAGCTCGTCAATCATAAACACTACAACCTATCAAGAAATTAGAAGAATGTTTTGTTTCCTGACGCTTGTAAAAAGACAGGAATTGACAAAGAACCAAACCACACGAGATTCGATCTGAACAGCTGCATTCTGCAACAGAGCTCGCTTATACACACTGCAATCATGGGTAATTCGAAAAATGTTGCATTTAATAAAATCAGATTTTACCCAAAGTGCTCTACATCTGATTTTTCTACCCTGCTAAAAATCCAGGAAGACTTTTGAATTGACATTGAGCAAAACGACTTAAAGGAGATCATTTTTTTTGTACATTTGGTGTGCTGTCAGTACAGGCAAAAATGACAAAAATCGGTGTTGCTTACACAGTGTTATCCTCTTTTTAAAATTTGTACCCTGTTGACTTCAATGGGGCATGTTCTAAACCTGCTTTTAGCCTCTTAACACCCTTGATTTGTCATTACAAGTGCACAGCCATGTGAGTTATGTTATTAAAAGTGACCACGGTCAATCTGACTGCAGTAGACGTGAAAGATATTAATAAAAATGATGTTAATTCAGCCAGCTGAGCTCACATACCTGTATTTACTTCCTGTTTCAGTCGAAGCCCACACTAGTCGATTGTCGAGTTTGCGCGCGAGATCATTGGTAACTAAATGATGCTCAACATCTGATTTGGGTGAACTATCCATTTGAACTGATAATCTCAGAACACCACAAAGCACCGTCATCGGCTGATAGCTGACAGTCTGAGTCTCCACTGTTGCTTAGTTACCAATGAACTCGAACTGGACAATCGACTAGTGTGGACTTCGACCGAAAACAGGAAGTAAATACGGGTATGTGAGCTCAGCTGGCTGAATTAACATCATTTTTATTAATATCTTTCACATCTACTGCAGTCAGATTGACCGTGGTCACTCTTGATAATACCACTCACATGGCTGTACACTCGTAATGACAAATCAAGGATGTTAAGAGGCTAAAAGCAGGTTTAGAACATGCCCCATTGAAGTCAACAGGGTGCAAAGAGGATAACACAGTGCAGGAAACACAGATTTTTGTAGTTTTTGTCTGTACTGACAGCACTCCAGATGGACAAAAAAAATTAGCTCAATGTTAAAATTGACCGGAGTTCTCCTTTAATTAACTTAGAGTAGGACATTTTTTTTAATCTCCAGCCTACATTATCAATCTTAAATCTCTGAGTTTCACTATAACGATGTTCTATAATTACATTGAAACTAAATACTACATTCATCTGAATAATAAGTAAAAGAAATATAATTTATTTAATTAATAGCAAGAACATTATATATAGCACTTTAGAACATTGTATTTTATCAATAGAAATGCTTCAAAAATCCTAAATGCAATGAAGAAAGAGAATGTATGTTTATAAAAAAAAAACATCTGTAACTGTTTTCAACACGTTTCTTGAGCACAAAGTCAGCGTATCAGAATGATTTCTGAATCATTCTGATTTCTGTCATGTGACACCTGACTGAAAATTCAGCTTTGCCATCAACAGGAATAACGTACAAGTATAGAATTAGAAAACATTACTTTAAATTAATTAAAGTAACTATATTTAGCAATATTACCATTTTACTGTGTTTATCAAATAAATGCAGCCTTGGTGAACATCTTTCAAAAACATTTAAAAAATCTTCAAGCTCTAAACATTTGAAGTGTATACGTGTAGTAGGCCTACATTTATATTTCATATGTCAGGCTTTAAATGAAACAGGGTATTTCAGTAGTAGAACAAGGACAATGCAAACATCTGCCAACCTCGACAACCGTGAACACAGACCTACAGACCTACAGTATTTCATCATCATGCTCCAAGATAGAAAGTGTCATGTCTGGTTGTGTGAATATTTGCTCTAGTATCTGCAGTCAAGTAAAGACCATTCCTATTTGTTTGTGTCTGTATATGAAATACACCTAGAGATATTCGCTGACGTTAAAGTACTGTGGGAGGAAACACTGGTTCTGTCTTGTTTGCTCAAAATGAATTTCCAGACAGCGCGCTTCCACTTTCAGCGCATATTGTAAAAGGAAAAAATGTCTTAAAGTTTGTGCATGCAGTACCCCAGCTATATTGGTCCCTGAGATTACTTAATCAGAGTAAAACACTGTAATCCAATAACTTATCCATGTATCGAGTAAAAATTACAAAAGCAGATAAAAAAAAGGGGGGAAAAGGCCAACATATTAAATTTGCCAACGACTTAAGTTGTTTATTCACTGAAAGCATTTCCGCTTAAGAAATAGTCCAATTTCCATTAAAAAAACACAAGAGCGCCTTGAACAACTCAACTAAATAAATAAACGCAGACCATGAGAAATCCGGTACAGTGATGATACTGTTATTTGAACTTCTTTGACTTGGTAATGCAGTCTTGAGGCTGTATATTGAATGAAGCCAAATGTTTGGACTCCTTGTGTAGCGAGTGTCAATACAGCAAAAGTGCAGTGCTGTGTCCTTGTAGGGAGCAAAAGGAAGGCAAATGAACACATAAAACACAATAGGATGGCAAATCGATAAGCCTAATTACAAAATAAATCTGAAACAGCTCAGCCTTATAGGTGGTAGCTCGCTGTGTTGCCAGCACGATCCTCTACCATGCTCCGTGCACTTTCCCTCTTAATCTTCACAGATAACTCACTTAGCAAATCAGCATATCATCTCATCTCACAGGATACAGCACAATAACAAAACAAATGAAAACGAACTACCCACCAAATGAGGAGAGTGAGTTAATATGGTAAGCTGTCAGTATTTACATCAGGCCAACCAAGCGGTTTGGCTGGTTAGCGTGGCCCTGTCAAGCTACTGCCGATGAGATGAATGGGAATGCTACATCTGAGTCAAATAAAGAGCAACATTATAAAGCAAAAAGAAGCAAGAAAGAGCTTTATTTTTCAAACTGAACCCACAAAAAGCCGGAACATATCAAACGTAACATCTTGAATATGGGTTATACTGTAGCTCTCTCACAATGCGATCTTTCAAATGAGGAATATATATTACATTGTATTTCTACATCCACTCCTACGTTCCCTTGATTTACGATCACATATTTCTGCAAGTAAAATCCTGCATTTATTAAGTGTCAAGTTTTCTATGAAATGTATGTATTAGTCTTTGACGGCTCATGAAAACAGCTCTGCATTTTCCCAAGTTCGTTGATGTGTTACCGCTCCATGTGTTTGTGTCTGACACAAAGCTACATCCTCACATCACTATATTCATGCAAATACACAGCTGCAGCAATTCATCTCTGTACTCTGGCGAAACATGCCAGCAAATATGGTGTATTAATTCTTGTGTAACGGAGGCAGAGACACTGATGTTGGCAAAACACGCGACTATTAATCACAGAGGCTTCGCGAAAGACTTCGAGGAGATGAGCTGCCCGCGCGCTGACGTGTGCCTGACGTTGGGTGTCAACTCGGGGAGAGCTTAAATTTCTGTGGGCCAGATTAAAGAGATTCTCCCACTGACAAACTTGCCTGACAGTAAGTTTATTTTTACCAGGTGCTTTGAAATGCCACGTCAAGCGAGCTATGAAGGGAAGATGAAAGAGCATGGGCAAACTCTGATATGTACGATGCCATTCCGTCTCAGCATATTTAAGGCTAGGCTAACTCAAACACACACACACACACACACACACACACACACACACACACACACACACACACACACACACACACACGGTATAAAGCATGGAGTTGCTGAGTTCAACCTCAACACATTTCAAGACATCAGACTTCTAGGTGAGGTGCATCTGAGATTCTGAATATGAATCTACTTCTCCATTCAGGTTCGTTGTCAGTGATTAATGAGTTGGTTATCTTCATAAACCTGTTAAGTGTCTGTTTTAGCCTCTACATCGCATAGTTTACGTTTAGTTAGCTCAATGACAGCTACATAATCAAAATGGACCATTTCATCACATAAGATGCCACCTGGAACAGAATGTGACTCTAGTCCAGTCCAGTCATAAACTAATGACTCTTTTAATGAATCATTCAAAATGATGAACAACTCAAGCATGACTGGTTTGACTCCAGTCTGGTCTGTCAAATATATAAAAAAGTGCCAGAGCACTTAATGAATTACAAATTGTTCAATGACAGATATTGAAAGAGTTTTGACTTGTTGCAATAAAGTATTTTAAAAACTGCATTTTTTTGTAATATAATTAGGGCTGTCAAACGGTTAATCACATCCAAAATAAAAGTTTGTGTTTACATAATATATGTCGGTGCACTATGTATAATTATATATATATATATATATATATATATATATATATATATATATACACACACACACACATGCTTGTATATATTTAAGAAATATTTTCATGTATATACTGTATATAGATTTATATATAATTTATATTATATATAAATATTTTATATATAATTTTTTTTCTTAAATATACATGCATGTGTGTGTGTGTATTTATATATATATATACAAAATAATTATACACAGTGCACCCACATATATTACATAAACACAAACTTATATTTTGGATGCGATTAATCGTGATTAGTCGTTTGAAAGCCCTAAATAATTTAATATAATATAATATAATATAATATAATATAATATAATATAATGTAACTGTTTCCTATTTTAAAATGTAATTTATTCCTGTAATGAAAAGATAACTTTTCAGAATCATTACTCCAGTCTTCAATGTCACATGATCTTTCAGAAATATTTCTATATGCTGACTTGGTGCTTAAGAAACATTTCATATTATCAATGTAAAAAAAAAAAAAAACAGTTGTGCTGATTAATAAAGCGTGGAAAGTATGATGAATGTTTTCAGGATTCTTTGATGAATAGAAAGTATTCTTTGAAAAAAAAAAGAACAGCATTTATTATTTCTGACACTATTTTAATACTTGTAGTAACATAAATGTCTCTACTGCCACTTTTGATCAAATTAATGTGTCTTTGCTGGATAAAATAATTAATTTATTTAACTCCAAACATTGTGAACGGTAATAAATGATATAATTATATGCATATCTACCACAATCTGTTCCTTCCTATACTGTATGTTCATCCACTCCTGAGGATTTGTGTGATGAACATTTATGAGCATGAATTCCTTCTAATACAGTGAAGATTGTGTGGTTAATTTGAGGTTGGCAGTACATGAAACAGAGAAACTCCATGGAGAACAGCTGCTTTCACTTCTTACCCAACCAGCCATTGAAGGAAACCAGTATCTCTAGGGTGGCATGTCAACTTTGAACTCGGAAAACTTCATGCACCAAACTGTGGGGCCCTTTCACAAGTAACTATGGAAACTGGAGGGCCTGGGATACCCTCTAGGTGGAACTTTTCCAGTAGATGCCAACACAGAGGGCATGCAGGGTGAGAGAAATTTATTGGATGGCCTCATTACCACCCTGATCATCCGGTCCGATTGCGCCGACTATTTCAGTTCCAGTATTTGTCTCAGTCTATGCATGCATGATGTGCAGAGATTGCAGCATTAACTTTGTCTTTAGACAGAAAAAGACTAACAAGCTGTGGTAATGACTCTGCAGTTGTTATACTGTTTCACACTGAAAAAAAAAAGACTCTGAAACCTCCTATTAACTTAAAAGCTTGTACTTTATTTATATTTTAAAGCAGTCTGACTTGAAGGCAATTACAAAAAGTAATAGCTTAGGGAAAAGAGGCATAGCCAACTGTTTTGCGATTTTCTCAAGGTTGCACGGCACCATATTGTAAGAACAGATGGGAGAATAGCACCGAGGTTCAATTTTAACACTCTGTGATCCGAAAAAATGTATGATTTAAGTGACTAGCAATAACCTCCCACTTTTCTCATATTTAGAGCAGTTCCGTTCCTCAAAGTTTCGTAAAACATTGGCTTCCTTGCGCTAACTTATAGAGCAAAAACAATGAACAACAACAACATTCAAATTCAACTACAAATGCCCACAACTTACATTTGCACCATCCGAACTATCTCTGAATAATTAAGCCCTGAATCAAAGCAGAAGCCCCGAACGTAAAGGAGACCGGCGTCGACAGAAATTACACTCCAGGTCCACACTATGGAGAACCAACAGATGTCCATTAACACTGATTAAAGAGACGCATGAGACAGACAATATGCATAAACAAAGCCTCTCACAAGAAACTAATTATTTGTGATGTTATGCTTTACTTTGAGAAGTTCAACAAGTGTTGGTGAGAAAGCTTAAATGTAATGCCAAAATCCATAAAGCTAACAGGATTATAGGCATGCACACACAAATACAAGCAGGCATCGTAAAGCCAACATAAGTATGAGCCTTTACATCTTGACAAATGAAGTGACATGTATAATCCACACCAAAAACACTTCATTTACAGGGCTACATATTAAATGTCTTCTCTCAAGGACATATTCTGTGTTTATCCTAGGATCAAAACACTACTAGAGGGCAGCATAAATAAAACAGCTGTGATCTAGAAAAAAAAAAAAAGTATTTTCAGCCTTCGCCTCAGAATTATGTGTAAATGCTCTTCCAGGGGTGATGGCATGCGGCAAAGCAGCAACCAAAGTGCATGACTGCAGAACAAGAGCAAAGTGTCCGTTTCAAGAACCCTGAAGCAAAATAAGGCCCCCTGCTATTGACCCGCTGCTCTCACTTGAAGACTGACTTTGTTACCTTTCAGCTTTACCCAGATAAACAGGCAAGACTTACAAAAAATGACATGCTTGTGATTGTGGGAATGATGACATTTGGCTTTAAAGCAGTGGTTCTCAATCTTTTGGAATTCATGGAGTCCCATTGTTTTTTTAAGTCCTCTTGAGGCCCCCTTGGACGTTTTTGGAGGTCCCCTGATTGAGAACTATTGCTTTAAACAAATATTAGTTGTATACGCACAACCGGCGCTGTGTCATAGAATGTCTCTGAATAGGTTCACGCCCACTTTTGGGGGAAAACAAAGTAGACTCCCCATAGACTTCAATACAAAAAAATCCCATCCAGTGGCCAGAGGTGTCTTACCCGGACATTTACTTGTACCTAATCGAGTCACCAGGTAAGCCCCTGAATGATTTTATTTCGTTTTTTAAAGTAAAAAAAACTTAATGTATCCACAAGTTTCCGAGGGGCGCTCCTGTAAAAAATAAAGTGGGTAAAACTTCCGGTGACGCGGCGGAAGTAGCATTCCAATGGTATTTTGTGTGTTAGTTAGCGAAGAGGCTAGCTGTTTTTCGGAGAATTATTTTACTATTTAAAGACGCAAATCTTTATGAGAGATGTTGTTACGGAGCTCAGGGACAACATGTGCTGTTCGCGGTTGTATGCATAACCGGATTAAACTAATTCAGTGGCTTAAACGTGATTGTTTTGAACATAAGCTGAAAACGAAATCACAGTGATCCTGCCGCCCGTCTCTGATCCTGCCAAAGACTGTAGTTTCCATCACCTCCCAAAAGACGACGAATCTTCCTGTGTACATTTGTTTAAATTCTTAATATTCTATAAACTCTATCAGCATGTGATTGGCTGTTCGCTACTGATGTTACACCTAAACTCAGGATCAAAGCCTGTGTTGACAGAATACCAAATGTGCCAGTTAATGTATTCCAGTAGCACATTCATTTATAATTTTGAATAAACTCCAAAGCACAACGACTAAGTGTGTATTTTTTATTTTAATTGTTTGTCAGCTCACACAACTGTCTGTCACCATGCCTTGATGAGTATTGATTATTAATAATGTTATTATAATACTCCCAATCAGCTACTGCAGAGGGTAAAGGTACTGTTATTTCACCCTTTTTAATTTCGTTGAGGTTGTGTTCCCACATCGTTAGCTAGTTTGGATCGCTATAACTTGAATGACTGTCAACTGTTGAATCAACGAGTATCAAGCATGTCAAGTCGCGCTTTGTTTACTTCCAACCGGAAGTCGCGCCCACTTTTGACGCAAGGCCTCATGGGGCGTAGGAAACTTGTGGATATATTATGAATTTATGATGATGATGGCAGGTAGCCTGGGCTAGTTGATAACGGGCATAAAAAAAATGTATCTTTCACGCTCTATGGCAGGCAGGGTGGACATATAATTACTTGACATGGTGTATACAAGTGATTTACGCCTGTCGGCTGTGTACGGACGTTGGTTTTTGCTGTTATTTTGTATTGAAGTCTATGGGGAGTCTAGTTTGTTTCCCCCAAAAGGGGGCGGGAACAAAATTGACAGTTAAGTTCCCGGATGTGCCGGTTGTGCGTATCTTCCTGTCGGAAAGCTAACCCTTAAACCTCTTAAAACTACTTAAAGTGCTAAGCTGGTTTCTCAAAGTTATTTAGACTGGTTTGTTTTAATGGTTGTAAAGGAGTTTTAGGCACTTAACAGCTGGTCAGACTGGGAGACCAGCTGGCCGACACAGCTAAAACCAGCTTAACTAACTTAAGCTAATTTTAACTGTCAGTTCTAAATAGTATTCATGCCTAATCATGGCGTCCTGCTAAAAACATCAGCTGCCATCAGCAATGGTCATGTTGTGGATTACCATGTCGACAGCTTTCACCTACTATTAAGAAGAGTTTTCGTTAATCTAATCGCAAGTGGACGATGCTAAATACAGGTGTAAACAGAGTCTAAAAAGTTTTGAGCTTGTCCAGTTTACACTTCCAGAGTTAGTCGAAAACGCATTTGAATGGATTGGTGGAGCCAGACAGGATTTAAACTTTGTCGGCTGAGGAACTAAGGGTTTATGGGATGGGTACGACAACGATGTGCTAAAAACTATAGCTAAATATAGCTTTGTATTTTCCGCGTTCACACAACAACATTGTCAAACTTGCACTTGAAACCCTTTTTATAAAAGATTGCGTTTTCAGGCTCCCAAAACGCTCTTGTCGTGTGAAGGGACGCCCAAAACGCATGAAAAGTTTTCCGTTTTCCATTAGTGTAAACACTCCCTACTTTGGATTGAAGACGAAAACATACCAAGTGGACAAAAGAGATGGATTAAAACACAAGATGTAAATGGGAATGTATCTCCCTCATCAGGGTCTTATTTGTTGCAGTAGCAATTATAAGATAGCATCGGCAAACATATTCTACTACAACAATTAGCCTATGCCACCTTCATAATAACTCTGAAGTCAGATGTGTTCTTTAAAAGCATGGCACATCTCCAGGATGATAAATTAGACCACTCGCTCAGAGGCTGCCACAAACTGTGACTAACAAAAATTCAAATGACTTGAATATCTCTTGTCAAAAACAAGTTCATTTCATTTACATATGTTATTACCTTTAATGGTGCAGAAGCCCCACGGTCTGCAGTGTCAGCTTGAAACTTGAGGGGCACCTCCCACCACACAGAGACTGAGCACTGCCTGCAGGATACTAATCGTATTTAATGCAGATATGGGTGACTACATATCAGGGAGACAGAAGCCACTCTCTGACTGGCGATCACACATATAATTTGCTGAGGAAATCTCTCTCTCTCTCCATTTTTCTTTTAACTCTTTCCCAGCCACTAATGGAAATTTCCAACAATCCATATTTTCACTGATATATGGTAGGGGTCGCTATTACAGATCTTCTGAATCTAAAAGACTGCAGGACCTTTGGTCTAAAACACAAGCGAATGAGAAGCAGAAACAAGTGATAGAATAATCATGTGTAAAATAACGCAATCATCAAACATTCAACAGTATAGAAATCCACACTGCTTAACGTTACCAAATAAAATGTCAACCCAGGATGAGGTATAGAACTGTGAAGCTTTGGGGGTGTTGATGGACACAATCTATGCTTTGATCACAGTTCTTAATCTGATCTTGATGTAGACTTCGATATGTTGCTTTTTATGAAACTTATCCACATCAAAAAGAATGCATTAAGCTAGAATAAAAAGGCAGAGGCTCTGTTCTATTGTGTGTTCAGGTATTCATGCAACAAAATATTCTGGGGGCAATGCAAATTTTGTGAAAATGATCAAAAATGCTGGCGCTGGCAGGCAATTATCATTTTTTATTCTGGCAGGGAAAGAGTTAAGCATGTCTATAAGCATGTTAATCATATAAATACTCAAAGAAATAAATAATCAATAGAAATATTTTTTTTAATTTAATTTAATTATTAATTTAATTTAATCAATTATTATTTATTTAGGTAAACTGCTGCTACCGAAAAAAGATTATATAACTAAAAAATAATTTCTTTGTTTATTGATTATTTATTTATGTGAGTATTTAAATGATTTACATGAGTAAATAACAACTATAATAATTATATTTTTTTAAATGTTATAATATAATATTATATAATATATAATGCTGATGTTGTGAAAAAAAAAATCAGTTGAACACAATATTTTAACTTGATTTGAACGTTTCATGTTATGACCGAAAACCAATAAATTACCAATATTACAATTCTACAGATTTTTGTTTAAAAAAATATTTAAAACAACACAAAGTAACAAAAAAAAAAAGAAAGAAATACTTTTAAAAGGTAAGTTTAATACATTTTGGCATCACTATATTATAATGTACTATATAGAAATATAAATATTAATTTTAAAATCTGCTAAAGATTCCATTTTTGTATGCGTTTTATTTTTCATTTATTTAGATTATATTTTATCTTTGTTTATTTATGCAATAAACTGCTAAGTTGCTATCAAGCAGCATTTAATTAAATTCTCAAGAAAGAATAAAATACTTTTTTTTTTCAATGTATCACACTTCTGTCTGTGAATGAGCAGAAGAGGATGATGATGTTTATGAGGTGGGAGGTTGAATGCAGGTTGCTGGGAAGACGACAATGTCTCAAGGTTCAGTGTGGGGTTCTAGATTGTCCTGATGTCTTTCCTCTCACTGTGGGGCCTTGAGCCACAAGTTGTAATTAGAGTTAATTGACTTACTGTTGAAAGTCACTGAGAACAGGTGCTCTGTTGCAGCACTCGAGAAAGATTAGCCATCCTTATGAATCCCCCTCCCAAACCTGCTCGTCTTGTACAGTACGTCCACATTAGCAAGGCTTTGCTACTTAATATCAAATTTAATTCGAAAAGGAATGATGCCAAGGAACTAGAAAATGGTCCTGTCAAATTGAAAAGGCTTTGATCTGCACAAAGACAATTGCAATGTTCAGAGCGAGCTCATCACATCGAGCCAGGTGAGGCAGAAAACTCCCCACTTTAGATATCAGCCCATGCAATTGCCAACCTCCAGTACCACTTCGGTAGCCAGCAGCACATGTCTGGTCTCATAACGTCAGTTTGAGAAGCTAACTACAACTTTAACCAACAAAACGATCGTCTGTCTGGATTGAGAATTCAACGGTTCCTCCAAACTAAACTCCTAGTAAACCCCGTTGAGAGTATCTCTCCTGCAAATAAATACCCAGCATGCCATTTAGCTGAGCGTGTAATTTGTTTGCGCTGTGGACCGTGGTCTCTCTATGTCCCTCAGCGCAGATGAAGACAGAGGAGTACCGGGCAGAGTGATGGTATGTCCGGTAATCCTGACTAAGCCGTGTGGTGGGGGATTGAAGGGTGCTGGGGTGTCTGACGCTGCAGTCTATCAGCTGTGCCTGTCTCGGGCTAATTACCATCCTGTTTTCAGACCAGACATGGTTTATGGAAACCGGCCAACAACTGCAAGCACACTGCTATCCCACTCTGACCCCCATACGCATGCATGCTATGTGTTTATATCGAAAGACTGTGTAAAAATATTGATTTTCCAACTAATTGTGACTTGCATTTCAGGGATGTTCACAAACAATTAGCTCTTTTGAGCCTGTACTTTTCCATAAATCAGAGTCATACTGTGCAACCAGTGTAGTCTCATTCTTTTAATTCACTTAACTAGAGTCAGTTATTTTTAATTAATCAACAACATGGAGTGCAGTGTCTGATTCATGAACACATGACTCTTTAGAGTAAGGCCTTTTAAAGAATCACTCAAAAAATGTCTCAAACAACTAAGAGTTTGTGAATTGGAATTGGGAAATGTGAATCAAACTCTTAGGGCCCTATCTTGCACCCAGCGCAAATGACTCTGTACACTGACGCATGTATCATTCCGTCTCATCGACTTTTCCCTCCACAGACACACGTCAGTAAACTAGGGAATGAACTTGCGCTCCCTGGGCGGGTCGATGCAAAAAGGAGGCGTAAAATATAAAATTTGCATTTTACTTTTTTGCAAATTATACATTATTATAAGGAAACATATTTAAACATGAGGGAAATCATTGTTGTATCCATGACGATGGAAAAAATAGGCATAAAGCTTACACATGTACCCAAATTATTATATGGATGTTTAACCAAAGCTAATTTGGGCTTCTGCCGAGAACATCGATCTCCTCAGCTTTGAACCGATTGTGAAGCGCACCTGGTAAATGCGCCGTTATAATAGAATCGCACCTATAGAACAAGCGCACCTCTTTAATCATGCTCTCAAAGGGAATGTGATATGACACACTTATTGGTTTGTTTCCCGTTACGCCCAAAACACACCTATGAATAATAAAGATACTTCAGACAAACCTCTTTTAAACTTGCGTCGGGCGCAAGAGTCATTTATCCCGCTGGTAAAATAGCAACAGCGCCCAAGACCCGCCCACAAAGTTACTTGCGCGCTTACTTTGCGCTTGATACTTGCGTTTCAGATCGTTAAAATCGGGCCCTCAGTCTTCTTGAAAGATTCTTTGACATGACATTGTATGCTATGAAGTCATTTTGCTGTCCTATAAGGCTTTAGCTCTGTCCAGCTTTAGATTTGGATCTAAAAACCAAGAACTACTCCGGTGAGGCAGCAGTTTATTTTGCAAAGGATGATACACAAATAAATGACTCTCATTAAAATGTGGAAGCAATTATGTGGCTGCCGGTCTTTGTTTTGCTTATGGAGCAACAATGCAGATTAAGAATCTCACAAAAGGCTGGACAGAAATGTCTGTTTTTAAAATACCAAACCCTCCTGAGGGGCTCTGCTTGGACTTGGATTACCGCTAGACCTAAGAATTTTTAGCTCCCATTCTTTCCTCAACCCCACTCAGGTCTCTTAATGATGAGCCAGGGAAAACACATTTGAGCTTTATTCTTTATGATTGGTGCTGCGAGTGGAAGAGAATGCTAGTTGAGTTTCATTCTCATGGCTGTCTGGGGGCATCCATGTCTGGTACCAGTACACCTGCCCTGGTTTGACCTCTTTCTGAGGGCTATGCTATATACTCACTACAAAGTTTTTTTCATTCTTCGTTTAGGGATAAAACAAAGTTTGAAATACATGAGCAGCAAAATAGTGTTATGTAACATCTGACGCCACTCACATTGCTGAGAGATAATTATGTTAAAATGTGCTGTGCGCTTTCCTCGGCTAGGTGGCGATGTGAAGCACTGCCACACAACAACATCCGCGTGCCTGCCTACAACCTTCACTGTCTAGCGGACTTTTGCTTTTTTACCCTTTAGACCGGAACATGACGGTGGAGCGTTTTTCCACTCTGATTTCCACTCTGGAGGGTGGTTTCACTTTTTTTAATTTTTAAGCCACAAAAACACCGTCGCCGTGTAAACGAAAGGCACGTCCGATATAATATTTTTACGTTTTCACCCGCGAGCGTTCTCGTGTAAACAGGGCCTAAGTCTGTCACGATTAGCCACACACTCCCTGGATTATCACGGACTACATTTCCCATCATGCACCTCCCTGGACTGATTATACCAAACACCATACACCTGCACTGTGCTGATTACACACAACTGTACCTCATTTACACACAAACACACACACACACACATAATAACCAGTTCCACACAACACACCAGTGCGAAGTCTTGATCGGCCCCGGCCATGATTTCTAAGCATTATTTTCCTGAGTTTGATTCCTGTGTTTGACCTGTGGATTGTTTATTGTTGCTGACCGTTCTCTGCCTGCCCTGACCATGGACTATTTACTAGACTCTGGTTCTCTCTGCCTGCCTGGACCCTTTGCTTATAATCTGGTTTGTCTCTGCCTCGTCTCCGTTTCCCTGTTTGCTGTTGTTGATCCCTGCCTCTTTGACTACTCTAATAAATGCTGCGAATCCTATTTTCATTTTTAACCAGTAGTAAAAATAAATGTACTCACTGGGTTGCTAAAATGCCTTCGATAACATTCACCAGCATTTATCTTTAACTCTGTCGTGGTAGTCCCTCGAGAAAATAAAAGCAGGAGTAGCTGCCATAGCACAAATCATTCCTCCATTGCAACAATAATACTATCGCGTCTCTTTCGTTTCGGCATGTTTGAAAGTGTATGGAGCTTCTGTGCTGGTGTCACCTGTTGTGAAAAACCGGATTTAAAACAAAATCTTTCTATTGTGATGTCGTGAAGCATCCACTACGACATACTATACAAGATAAAACAATCAATTTTTGCGAATCCCCACGACACCCAAGGTCAAACGAATTGTGCCAAGATCATGTAGTCTGAACTGGAAATTATGGGTTTGGAACGACATGATGGTGAGTAAAGGATGACAGAGTTTTTCATTTTTGGGTGAACTAAACACATTAGAGCAGACGACAAACTTTTATATTTTTAAGAATTTAAAGGAACACAATTGCTTTTTAAAACTAGCCAGTGCAGTGTGGATAAAATACGCCTTATTCACGGCAGCGCCATCTTTGATTTTTAATGAGAATGAAAGCGAGGCTGTGAGGGATGAACTTGCATCTCTTCAATGGGCTGAACTGTTATTTAATGTGTTTTCGGATTGTTCTGCTCATGAAACACTGGAAAAATATCTTTCAAAGAAATGTCAGTTGACAAAAAACTCCTGACAATGTAAGCTGTGGAAAATTGTAAGTAATCTAGCCGCTTTATTCAGCTTTTTACAGCGGATGCCATTGGAAACACGGCAAGTCTATCCCTCACAGCCTCACTTTCATACCTGTCATGGCGCTGCTCTGAATAAGGTCTATACGGGTGATTTTCACCTTTTGGGAGTACTCTTCCCATCTGTAAAAATTTCAGCAGGCACAAACCGTTGAAAACTCAGACATGGGAAGACTAAAACACCAAGAAGGAGACAAGAAATCCTGTTTCGGTGTCAGCTGTTTTAAGCAGCCTAAAATCTTAAGCTGTATCGATGCCGGCTAATCAAACAGCTCCCTGCTCTGCTGAATTCCCTTTGATGTGGGCAGACACCTGGAATACTGATGCCCTTCTCCTTTGTCAGGCTGTGCGGATCGAACTCAGACATTCCACCACCATGTCTGCTGCGCTCACCGCTAACGCACTCGGCTGAGATTTCACTTACGGAGAACGGCCCGTAAATCCCTTGGCCTGAGAGTGTCCTTCTAATGGGTAACTAATGAGGCAGAGCACAGGACTGGGTTTACAGGACAGAGTGTACAGAGCCTCTGAGCAAGGCGGTGTGTTTAGAGAGCCTGAAAGGGTTCAGAACAGATAAAACGCAGGTAAAGAACCTCTGGCTGCCTCTGGGTAAAAAAAAAAAAAAAACACACACACACACACACACACATCTGACACAAGCTGCGGAGCGGCAGCCGGGTTCATGCATGCAGAGCAGTCTGTCAGAGGCTTCATCTGTGAAGAGCACTTGGGTCATTTTCAAAGGCTTTCATTACGTTTGCCAGAGTTACTCCAGCTTTCAATAACATCATTCTCTATCTGACAAACTGCCTGAGGCATCAGCTGAGCTAAACAATGTGCACCATTAAAGATTGAAAACATCATTGTTGAAAAATTGATTATAGTAGAATTCTAAAAACACAATTAAGGGAGTTCTCCAAAGATTTCTTTTTCTTTTTTTTTTTTTTTTTACAGAAAAGAAACACATGAGTAATACAGGCCAATTTGAAAAGGCAATTTTATACACAGGGATTTATGTAAAATTATATATACAGAAATGTACTTTCATGTTGTTATATATATTGCCGATTTTAATAGATACATGGACAAAATTAAAATTCAAAACTTTTTGTCTAAAAAAAAAAAAAACACAAACTAAAAACGATCATTTTAATGCTAGAAGTTAACTTTTGCTATAAGTTAAGATTTGCTACAGATTACATTATATATATATATATATATATATATATATATATATATACAGATTACATTAAATATATATATTATATCTATTGTAACATAAAAACTTAAAAATTGACAGTAAACACAGATATTTACATGTAAGCGCCCCTTGTGGTGTAGATAAGAATGCATTTTGAGCTGAGTCATGAATCAGATTTCAAAATCACAACACCACACACAATTGAGTTAGCAGCTAAAAGCATCTGCATTCATGTTTTTGCGTAAGGTATGTTTCATTTTATGGTCAATAAACCCAAGAATGAGTAAGCATAATTAATTTTATGATTTAGTCTTTCCGGTCACTGAATTCTCAAAGCTTGGAGGTGCATTTATGAGAATAGAAGTGCATGGTCTGTCTCTTTCCCTCTCTTTCTGCCTGTCCCTCTGGAGGGTGCTCACAATAGAGCCAGTGTGCCTGTATTCTAATTAACTAATGAAGTGCACAAAAAGAACTGCCCCTTTTAGCATGAGATAGCCCCTTTCAGTGGAAACTACACACAGATTTCCTGAATAGTCAAACCATTTTAGAGCAAGATATAAAGCCTGGCATTGATCAACTCCAGCAATGGTGGCATTTTTTGGGTCATGGACTTGTCTGATAAGATTTATGTGTTTGGCTGTAACGTCCCCAGTGACCGAACCTGTTAACTTTTCCTTGCAGCAATCTAAAAGCATGCACTGAACCTATTCTGCACTGCATCTTATTCACAGCATACTCCAACCCTGCATTGTGTTCTTGCTTACTGGTGGAGATCCATATGTTTCTAAGCAACAAAACACATCTAATCATTATTAATTTTAAACTGATAAGGGCTCATGCAAAAAAAAAAAAAGTATGCACAAGGCAGTTTTTCATTATTTTACACAGGTAAGCACAGACCATATTTTTTAATTGGCTTAATCTGACTCAGATAAGTGGTTCAAGTGTGACCTCTTAACACCAAATGCAGAAAGAAAAAGAAAAAACTCACAGACCAGAGAGATAAATGGATAAAGAGACACTGAGTGAGAAACTGTTTTTTTATGGCTTCAAATAGTTATGCTAATTGTTGGCAAAATATGTGTGACAGAGCAAGCGTGTGTTATTATTAAGCTCCATGTGTTTGAGTAGGGCACTGCTGACAGTAATTCTCACCTCTCTGAGCAATATCTAGTGTGTTTCAACTGCAGTTGCGAGTACTTGAACTTAGACCAATCTCTTTGCAACAAAAGTACAACTAACAGAAGCATTTTTTTCCCCCTCATCTGTTGAATTTAATGTGAACTGACTCCTTTTTCTCGGCGTGCCTGATCACAGGAGCCAAACGGGTAAGTTAAGATAGATCAAGGCCCTGGGAAAGGCCCTGAAATATTGGGTAAATATTCTTTCATATCATGGTGATATTGATTTGATGGGCCACAGCTGATGGGAAAATCAAGATATAGTGCTCTTTCTGAGAAAGCTCTCTCTTGATTACGCTATGCTAGCCACTTGACCAAAAAGTGAAGTCTCTGAGGCTTGGTAAAAACATTATACTCGAGGTAAATCAAGAAAACAAGAGATTCAAACAATAATACTATATACGTTGAGCTATATAGCAACAATAGGTTTTCTGTCGATAATTGTATCTAAACAGTTGCTCAACTGTCTTAAACATAATATATTAAAGTATCTTTGGTGATCCCATGGTTTCTACGAAAGTAAAGCAATCATGGGTAACATGGAAATGACATCATTGAAAGGCTATGAAATGACACGGTCCGTTTCCTGGTTAAAATATCAGATCTATCTGGATTTAAACATTGTAGGAAACATTTAGGATAATGTAAGTGCACAAGTCAACAAAATATATAAAATATACATTAAAAAAATGATATATATAAAACATTGTTCTGATGGTTTTTGGATATTTTAAATCTAAAAATCTTTCATTTTGTGCCTTTAACTCAAAATTGTGATTGCTAAAAAATGAAAAGAATTTTAAAATAATAATATAATAGGGTTTAAAATGAATGGAAGAGCCCCTACCAATTAAAATTATAATATGGATGTTAGTAATTAAAAAAAAAATATTTTTTTAATTAAATAAAAAAAAATATTGCATTGAATTATTATGATATGCAAATTAACTTAATCAAATTACAATTAATCACATAAATATATTAACATTGAAAAAAAATAAAATACAAATTAAAATATATTAAAAACACATTTTGTCACAAAAAAAATATTCATGAGTCTTGTAATTTTCAGTAAAAAAAATAAGGTGATAATTAAAAATTAAATTAAATTATGTAGCCTATGTTTTATTAAGGCAATTGTGGTTCAGTGCTTTATTGAAAATATTGAGAACATTAATACAACCAAGAGATACATTTTCCAATTATTTTAAGGAAACACAATTCTGAGGCTTGAATTGAGGAACTGATAAAATGAAGGAAAAAGGGCTACCTATTCCATTTATACCTATTCCATAACATTTTAAGAGAATTAACTCAATTATGTGGTTTTATTTAGAGACACAATTGTTAGGTCCCAGCATGCTTAGCACATGACTGGAAATTACAAGTAAATCTTGTAATTAAGTGTTATTTCATGTGTTTTTGAATAAAGGGAAACATCTGTTAATGTTTAATGTTTGTTAATGTTTAATGTTCAGTGTTTGACATTTAAAATAGCTTTTATTATGTTAAACTTTTGATCGTTACCATTGTGCAGAAGACTGTGGCTCATGATTAGGTTGTGAATAACTGCAAGAATTAATACATTAAGGCATGTTGCTTTATTCATTGAGTAATAAATGCAAATGATAATGCTTTAACAGGATCGTTTCTGTGCTAGCAGCATACTTTTAATAATACTAATGAACTCAGTCAAATATAAACTGGTCCTTTCCATTCACTTGAATTCACACAATTTTGAGTAAAAAAAAATGCTTATTAAATATATTAAATTCATAGACTAAATAAATTACACATTTTACATGATTCATTCAGGTAGATTGAATGAATGTACTCAAGCCTTAATTACTCAAAATATTATGTATAATATTGTTACCATCATTTTTTTTTAAGTACATAGCATTCCGTGCCGCCAAAAATACATTTAGCTGCATTAGTGATTTGTTTTTAAATAATTGCACTAAATTACTGTGTTTAATATACAGCCATGATTATAATATCTAAAACCATAATTATACAGAAATAATATGAGCTTTGCACAATTTATCTTTCTTGGATCAAATATCAGGGATGGAGAGATGGGTCCATTATCGAGCAGATAGATCCTTGCATTGGATGGCCTCCACTTCAAGAGTGACCTATCAGGTCTAGGAGCCCATTTTCTCTCTTCCGTTGCCTGGCAACAGGCCATAAAGTACCGTGGTTCGTGAGTGTGCAGGTCCAGTCAAAGCCTGTATTGATGGAGGAAGAGACAAGGCGGATGGGTCTTTAATTGTAGATCTAGTCTCTATCTAGGGAAGCGGAGACTCAGAGCCACCTCTGCTGAATTCATTAGCCACAGCAAAAGTCCCTCACTTTGCATATTGACATTTTGATAAATGCTCCTGATCTGCAAATGCAGTGTTATGAAAGCTATTCTACCTGCCGGCTTGAAAAAAATGTAAGTTGAGGAGAGCTGCTCGCTCAGGTTAGCGTCAGGAGCTAACAACAGCAACCCAATCTCACAGCATCGACTGAACCAATGAATGATGATGTGTCAGGGTAGTCTGGATGCTCAAACAAACTCAAATGAGCTACGGTGTTAAGGTCCTTCACATTTTACTTTGTTCAGCAAAATCCAGTAGGAATTCACGTGACTGATAATTTTGCGTGAAGGTTAAACATTTCCCCATGCAGATTTCACAAAGGTCAAAAGATTCACCCACACTTACCAACAGAAAGCAGCTTGGTTTGAAAGTGACTTCTGTGTGAGCTATATGCTTCATTCATCGCTACACTACTGATAAGACAATGGACCTTTTTTTGCCTGCTAATGGAGCGCACATTTTGAGCTAGTCAGAATACGACAAGCTTACAGCAATTTAAAGCGATTTAAAGGTGATGTCATCCTTTGCTCACCCTCAAGTTGTTCCAAACATGTATGTGATTATTCGCCCAATGGAAACATGTAAATTTCACACAACTCCCATATATCGAAATGCTAGCATGATGTGGTTTTTCAGGCAATTCGAAAAAGGATTATTTTGCAAAACTGCAATGGAAACAGATATTGGGGATTTACAGGTCACCTGATGTAGATTGCTTGGTTTGGACAGAAGGCGAAACAGAGTTTTTCATTAAACTCATAAAAGACATACTGAATGGGAATACAACAAAGAAATGCCCCAATTTATCAACACCTTGAAGCAGATAGGAGGGAGAAACACCCCATAAACGGCCGCTCACAACTATGAGGGGCTTTCCTTGCCATTATTGCTTGGATACGCCTATGTCTCCTTCGATAAAAAATAATGGCTAGTGCGGTGGCTGAGATATACTGTACGTAAACCTACCAACATCCAATGCTATGATTTTTTGTTATGACTTAATGCAAGAGTAAAAAAAAAAACGTTTTAGTCGCATAACATCGGTTAATGGAAAGGCCATCATTTCGCAATAGTTTTTTATTTTATTTTAAAAAATATTTTTTAAATTATCGCAAAAGTTGTTTAGTTTCATGTAAGTTCACTACGGAAGCCCTGAACTGCAAAGTATAAAAATAAATAAAAAATTGCATGAATAAAGTCGTAGCATTTTGAGAATTATGTCGGAATACTTTGAGAATAAAGTCAAAATTACGAGAATACTGCCTCCCTCTTCACCGTAAATATACTGGCGAGGTATATATTTTATAACGTCCGAGACAAATGGTAATGCCATGTTGGTATATTAGCACCTGTAGAATTTTCTTTAGTTGAAAGCCCAGATAAAAGTAAAAATCTTAATAGTCTCGTAATTTTTACTTTATTCTCAAAATATTGCGAATAATAGTAATAAATAAATAATAATAGTCTCGTAATTTAGGATTTTATTTTTTTTTTATTTTTTTTTTACAGATTGTTTTTTTCTTACGTTGCGGTTAAGGGCTTCTGTTCACAGTGCATTAACTAATATTAAGAGATACAACATTTCACCTTCAATTTTTTTTTGTTAGCAGTGTAATGTTTACGGATTGGCCCATTAGCTTCCTAAACTTGAACTGAACACAGAATATTCCTTGAATGTAGCGAATCAATCGACAGACAATAAACTCATATTCACAGAGTCACATTTTGCTGCCTCCTTCTCCAGTTCAAATATGTTTCTCAAGGTTTCACGGTGACACTTAGTAAAACAAATCCATATGCTTCAGGGACTTTGTTGGTGAGGGTAGATCGAAGAGCGAGAGAGTTTCAGGAACAGTTACATCACGTGTCGTGCCGGCTCTCTAAGGATACATTCCTTCAAAGAGCAAACAAGAAATGAAAGTCTGCCACTGAGACCCGATGCATGCATAATGCCATATCATTATTTACCCAGTCCGTTCTGAATAACCGAGATAGTGCAAAGCCTCGGGAAACCTTGTTTTTGCTGCTCTTAACTCCAGCTATAAACCATGAGCAAAAACTCATGGATGCTACAAAGAGAGGAAGCTCTCCAAATCTTCCCAAATTTACCAATCGATCACCCGTTGAGAAGAATCCATTAAAGTAATAGTATATCAGTAAATTAGACAGAACAATAATACTTGTGCCACTCAACAATACAAAAAGCTTCAGATACCAATCAAATGTGTAATCACCTGTATTATCCGAAAGAGCTGCAGTCAGATGTGCATATCCGTGCACACAAGCTTCCGTGCCGAGATGAAAAGAGGACCTCTATTCCCAGAGAGGAAGGGGATGAGACCAACAAACAAGATTTCCCTTTGATATGTGTTCACAGAAATACATGCAAGCAATTAAGACCAAGAATTACAAAAAAGGCCACCTAAGAGAGGAGAGCAGGAACCTCTACTAATTACAAATGTACAGCTAATAGGTTAAGTACACTACGTCTCCGACATCACTGTGGGGGAAAATAATTGTTTTTTTTTTGTAGGCTTGTTAGTAATTTGACAATCTGAGGTTATGCAAGTTTGCATAGTGCTTTTCACAATACAAACATTCAAAGCAGCTTTACCGAAAATGCAATGCATTTGGGCCCTAATGAACTGGGAATTTAGCATTAAATCAGGAAATGGTTGGTCAACTCTTAATACTCAAATTTTCAATACGTGTTTTAAGCGATCTTGCGCCCTTGTGTTCTCGCACTACGTCATCGTCAACTATCGAAGTTCAATTCCAATACTCAAGAAAGCAAGTAAAGAGGACGCATGAAAGTACCCAGGTTTTTTCTTGATTTCGAGGATGCATCGAATGCAAACTTAAGATAATGGAGACCTGACGAAAGCCTGAAGTATTTTATTGGCATTTTAAAAATAATCTTAACACCGACAAAGCATAGGTAGCATTAAACATGCTTACTTGTTTTCACAAATACGTACAATAAAATAAAATAGGTAAAATTTTAGTTTAGGGTTCAATTCGCTCCATTAACTAGTTGCTTATTAGCATGCATATTACTAGGATATTGTAGTCTATTAGTACTTATAAAGCACTTATTAACTACTAATAAGCAATAATTAGATGTGTATTGTGGCAAAAGTCAATCAATAGTTAGTTAATAGTGAGAATTTGGACCCTAAAGTATGAATAAAAAGGATGTAAAATTATATTAAAATAATGGCTAGATTAAAAAGGAAGAAACATTTTAATTGGTTATGATATTTTTTTGTGATGCCATGTTGTATTTATTATACAGTACTATGCTGGGATGGTCAGTTGAACAACAAGTTTGCAGCACATGCCAGTTCCCACAAGGATGTGTTTTGTGTTCTTGCATCTTTTCGAGTTTGTTCTTTCAAGGTATCCTGGCAAGACCGGTCTCCACAAGAACTAGTTTACTAGTTGGGGGTGTTTCAGAGAGAAACATGGTGGAATACCACAGTACTCTATGCTTTTAGCAATGACATTTTCAGGATTTATTATTTACAAAAAAACGACCTAATTGCCTGCACAAAATATAGCATTGGATTACAACAATATAATATGTAATGATAAGTTTACACTGGCATCATGAATGAATTAAAAACACAAAATTAAAAAAGTAGAAGTACAGACCTTGCTTAAAAGTGTAATTTAGAGAATGTACACCACCATCTTGCTATGTTAAAAGTGACTTGAATGCACCTGACATCCAAGTCCCCAGTTGAAGAAAGACCCTCAATAAAGGTTGTCAATAGTTTAAAATTGTATGGAAGTAAAATACCACTAATATATCATAATTAAAACTCAAGAAATCTTTTCAACAAAGACGAAAAACTCCCCCGTGACCAGAGTAAGCCTCTAGTTTTTCTAATGGCTTCAAAAACTTCTGTTCAGCTAATGAGAGAGAGGGGGATGACTAATGGCGTCGCTCAACATATGGGCGTAGACGTTCTCAGTCAAGGGTTTTCCTGGCATTCCAGGATACCGCAGGCAGTGAGATTCTGCTCTATTCTGAGACTGAAAGATTTTGGGCCGTATCCAACTGGAATGGCTGAGAATGGAAGCTACCGCATGAGTGACTTTCGACAGCTGCTGGGCTTCAGAATACCAGTCTAAACAAACTTCATCTGAATGTCACAAATACAAATACAATCATTGATTCCCCTTCTACAGTCTATTATGATTCAGGCATGTGTCACTTCCAGCTAAATTAAACAGGTGACCTACCGCTGACATTAATGGAAAAGATTCATGTGATTATTTCAATCAAATACTTTGCTTTTGAAATAGGGCTGGATGGAATGGCTAAAAATATTCATCTAATTTTTCGATATTATATAGTATACATCAAAAGCATGTATTCACTCTAAAAAATGCTGAGTTGTTTTAACCCAATTTTGGGTAAAATATGGACAAACCCAGCCATTGGGTTAAAAATGCATTTTAAAAATGTAACCCAATGGCTGGGTTTGTCAACCCAACAACCCAACATTTTTTAGAGTGTAGAACTTATTTAAGTAAAGCACTTATATTTAATACTTAATATAACAATCCAAAAGACATATTTTTGCTTATTTTAATATTTTAACATGGGACTTGATAAATAATAAAATACTATTGTAATGAATGAAGTCTATAGCATCAACAACAGCCAATTATTTTTTTTGCTTATTTTAAAGTTTAAATTTGGTTCAAATTGAAGGGATAGTTATACTAAAACTTTTGAAGAGCACTTTCCCTTAAAGAGTGCACGTTGTCGAACTCAACAACAATACCAACTATTCAGACCCATTGCTTACAGTATGTCTCTGAGCTCTTTCAGATTTTCAAGGACTAGCAAATCAGGGTCCCAGAAGTCTCTCTTTTATTATTTTTCGAATTTTTTTTCTATTACAGATTTCAAAAGGAACATTTTAAAAAACAACAACATTTTATTTAGTTATAATTTCTGCTGTCGCACATACTCAAAGGTTTTCTCTTGCTGATAAGGACACAAACCTGTAGACCTCCACTGATTCGGGTACCAGACAGCCTTCAGACTGCCACCATTAACATATAGACGAAATGTAGAAGTTTTACAAACAAACTATGATATCATCATTCTCCATAAAAATGCCCTGCAATGTTAAGCACCATTACAACATTTACGCACCAATACCGATTATCCAGAATGAGATCTGTCGTTGCCGATTTTGCCGACATACTTTTTTGTCCAGAACAGGTGATAACTCCGAGATCACCCCTTGTTGGTTCAAAGTTCAAACCCACAACCTTACGTTTACCTGGCCAGGCATCCGACATGTTGTGACTGACTCATTGAGTGTCTAGAACACCACAGAGAGCAATATAATCTTCAAGCAGCATTATATTTCTTCTGCCTCCCTCATGCACCACAGGATTGCCTCTGACATTTAAGGGAAGCATTAAAAAGTCAGCCTCCCCACTTTCTATTTTCCTTTGTGCCTGAGATTTGTGGAGTCTCTTGGTTAGTGGTGGGATAAGGAGCATCTTGAACTTCCTATTGCACTCCACTCCGTGATTTGTGGGGTCGCTCCTCAGAATGATTGCTTTCGCAGGTCTAGCCCAGATGTCATCAATCAACAGCAGTGAACGGCGTGGAGAGTGAGTACTTTGGCAGATGTCCATGTCATTAAACGGTGAAGAGAGCAGCGCTCCTGCTGCAAGTGAAAGGTGATTGTAGGTGTGCTCCATGTTTACATTTGGGCCCCCGGAAATGTGTGGGTTTTTTTTTATCCACCACATTTCTTCAGGCCTGAAGCGTCTCCGCTAAGGCACTTCTCCGATGGGTTTCAAATCTTAATAGAGAAAGAATGGGACACTTGTTCTAACTTTGTTGTCCAATGGGGTCTATCATCCACTAGTTTTGTAGGTGTTTTGGTAGGCTTGAAGCGATAATTCACCAACAAATAAAAATGCTGTCATCATTTGCTCACCCTCATGTCGTTCCAAACCTATATGACTGATTTTCTTCTGTGGAACACAACATATTTTAAAGAATGTTTTTAAATCCATAAAATGAATGTAGGACTGTGCAAAGATTAATTGCGATTAATCGCATCCAAAATAAATGTTTGTGTTTACATAAAATATTTGTGTGTGCTGCTGTATATAATTTTTCATATATATAAATACACAAAATGCATGTAAATATTTAAGAAAATGTGTTATTCATAATATATTTATATATATAATATAGATTATGTATTTATATTAGGGCTGGGCAACGATTAATCGCGATTAATCACATCCAAAATAAAAGTTTGTGTTTACATAATATATGTGTGTGCACTGTGTATAATTATTTTGTATATAAAATACACACACATGCATGTATATATTTAAGACAAATGTGTTCTTAATATATAAAATATGAATTTATATTTGATATAAATTATGTATAAATATATACAGTATACATGCAAATATTTCTTAAATATATACACGCATGTGTTTATTTATACAAAATAATTATACACACTACACACAAAAACTTTTATTTTGAATACGATTAATCGCGATTAATCATAGCCCAGCCCTAAATTTTTATATATACAGTATTTACGTGCAAATAATTCTTATTTACGTACATGCATGTATATGTATTTATATATACAAAATAATTATACACAGCACACACACATGTATAATGTAAACACAAACTTTTATTTTGGATGCGATTAATTGCAATTAATCTTAGCACAGCCCTAAATAAAAGTCATGAGTCCAAAATACTGGACCCCACTGACTTTAGGTGACGTTTTGGGAGAACTATGCATTTAAATTTAATCATTTATAGGCACAACCATTCTAAATCAAAGAAATATGAGACTGTTTACAGTTCTCAAATAAATGCATACTGTTCTTCAAAATGGGACAATGCAGAAAACAAATCTTTTCTTACTAAGCGGCTGATGAGCCCCTGCAGGTTCTTTGCTTTTCATTAAGCGCAAGACTATTGCGGTGCAATTTCTGAACGAATTGCTGTAAACAAATTCCGTCAGATTAAACCATTACCAAAGGCCATGGCGGAATGAAAAGATTCTTAAATTGGTCATGGAGATGAGAAAATATTAACAGTATTGATCTCAGAATCTTTCACTGTTCTTCAATCATGCTGTCTTCAGTCTTGTAAGGAGATTTTTCATGATGAACTGAATCGACGGTTATCTGAAGGTTAGACGGGTATACTGATGGGAACGTGAAGGCAGAAACAAAAATAACATAGCCACATGTGTCTTGTCACCTTTGCATTTTTTCCCCTGTGTTCAACTTTTTCGAATGAAGCTGCTTAATTACTATCTCACTGCAAACACATTGCACAGTTTATTCCTGGACTAGGAAATAGGTGCCACAGGCTTTTGTTGTTCTGTGTTAAATGGATTTGAGAGCTGTTTATTTGCGGCAGACATGCCAGTTGCATTCCCAAAGCTTTTCTCTTGCTGATAAGGACACAAACCCGTAGACCTCCACTGATTCGGGTACCAGACAGTCTTGAGACTGCCACCATAAAACAGGTACAGTACAGACACAAAAAATATAGGCACAATATAGAGGTTGTACAAACAAACTATGATATCCTCAGTCTCCATACTAAAACATACAAATGTAACGTAAAATGTCCAGCAATATTAAAGGGGTGCACCATTACAACCTTTCTGCACCAATACCAATTCTCCAGAACGAGATCTCTCAATGCTAAAACAGATAGTTTGGTGGTTATATCGCCCGTTTTTGTGCTGTACGATTTGATTTTTTCTTATGCTACCAAATGCTTGCGCTATAACCGGAAATTATACAGGAGCATTACTAGAATATTAACAACAAACTATTCAATTGCTATTTATTCTGAAAGTGACGTCAGTTTTGAGAAAAGCTTTAGGCCGTGTGTCCACCAAAGCGTTTTTAGTCCGCTGAAAACGCCAGACGCTCTGCTGAAGAAAGCGTTTCGTTGCTAAGATCCAGAATATCCGCAGCACAGTTTACTTGTAACTGATTTCGCAGATAATTTGGTTCATACTAAACATGTATTTTTCATCCATTTTGTTCGGTTAGCTCTGTTGGTTGATGTCGTTGTACCGAAAGAATGTTGTGACAGTTGGTCAGTGTGGTTTAGTCCCGCCCCTCCTCCACTGTGAATGGATGGCTGGGTAAAAAGTGACAGTGATGAGCGCAAAGTTGAACATTTTTTTAAACTCTCGGCGACCAGTAAAAAAAACGCTGGGCGCTTGGCGTTTCAGTGTGAAAAAAAACGCTCAGCAGCTCGTTAAGCTCATGGCGTTTAAAAAAAACGCAGCGCTCCCATTGAAAACAATTGAAAACATACGCCAGGCACACGGCCTTAGTATCAGTGGTTTGCCGTTGTCACTTTGCTTGATCAATTGTTTTGTATCAAATTCTGGTCCAAACGCTTTGTAAGGCTGTGCATTTCTTCACACTAGTACGTTTTCATTTGCTTCTACACTAACTTAGTTATTTAGATGGGTGCAAAGCTTTTCACTAAACCCTTGTCAAAATCAGACAGCTCGGTGAGTGAAAGCGTTCGAGCTGGGTCGAATTGAAATAGATGGTCCGTCTGTGAGGCATTATCATGGATATGCTAGTCAGCCAACAAGTCAAGACAATATCCCTCCATATTTTATCTTGTCACTGATCTCTTAGAAAGACATTTTTCATCTCCCATTCAAAATAAGTTGCCCTTTGTGTAACGGTTTGGAGAACTGATAAAATCGAGGACTTTTGGAGAGCATTTAATTGCCCCTGTGGAAAAACGCACACCAGCGTAAGTGAAATAAATGCGGAAAGCAAATTATATTCGACTAATAGTCCACGAACGATGGCTGCACACTGCCTGATCATTCCTATTGCTTTCCAGTGTGTCTGCATAGCTAGAGGTCGCATCGGTTACGTTACGGTAATGATCAGAGCGCTAAAATGGCAAGATTGTTAAATTACTGGCAAATTAACTCAGGCGACCACTGTGAGCAACTTGCATATTTTCTAATCTAATTTGAGGGTGTCTGGTGACAATCAAAATGGATAATTGTGTTGATTGCACTCACAGTTATGAAGTTCATTTAGCTTGATTTCCCATCCTGGTCATTAAAATGACAACAACCCAAAGACAATAGAGTCATCACTCCAGTTGGTTTACCCACCCTGTGTGACAAACATATTGATGTGCGAATCTGCGCGCTGGGAATTTCTCACCGTAAGCATGAGCGTTTCGGCACTGAATCATGGACGCATGGAATTGATAACAAACCACCTAATCACCTACAGTATGTCACAACAATGTACCATCAGTCCCAACAAGAACGCCGATTTGGTCTGAGACAGCTGAGATGTACAATTTGTCACATTCTTAAACTTAATGAGGCTGTAAAACTATTGAAAATGTGCAAGCCGTAAAATGCACCCGGCCTCATTACTATCAATAGAAAACACTACTACAGACTGTCTTTTACACTGTACCATAAACAGGTTTGACAGAAGGCATTTAGAGAGCCCCAAAAAAGCCTTTGGTTTGTTCTGCGTGCTGGTATGATTCATAATTTCTTATTATTTTCCTTCTGGCTGGTTCAGAAATCTCCATATAAATCCATCAAATGTTACCTGTATGAACCAGAGCATCACAACCGGTTCGTGCCCGACCATCTGCATTCACAGATTACCGCAGAATAACTGGGTACTGGGGGAACCTGCCATTTGAAATGACCTTGTGATTTTCTCGTCACCGTGGTAGATTGTTGCATCTGCATTTATTGCAGCTATTTGTGGCAAAAAAATCTATCTAAAAGCTTATCTTGTCTTGTGAAGAAGTGTAATCATGATCTGATTTATGTCAAGGAGGGAAGCTGGCACCATAAAATCCAGGCACATGAATTCAGTATTTGCCTCCATAAAGAGGCTACCTTTTAGCATTATCAAAAATGCACATCTATCTATCTATCTATCTATCTATCTATCTATCTATCTATCTATCTATCTATCTATCTATCTATCTATCTATCTATCTATCTATCTATCTATCTATCTATCTATCTATCTATCTATCTATCGAGATATAACAATAAACAAATAATGTTTAAAGGAGCTGTATGTAAGATTGTGGCCAAAACTGGTACTGCAATCACTTTCAAATTACTGTACTGTTATCAATATATAAAACTGCACAATACATGACAGATTGTTCAATGATAAATACATAGTTATCTCGTATCATCACGTATGAAAAGAATTGAGAATTAACATAAATAGTCACTTTTTACCATTTAACGATGAAATATACATTTTGGCGAGAGCTAGATTTAAAGGGTAGACATCCATCAGTTTGAATAGGCGTAGGGATTCTGTTTGTATTATTCACTCCGACTCCTGCGTCTCACCGGAGGGACCAACAGGATGCCATCAGTGACGACTGCCATGTGACAACCGGAGAAGAGAGGGTGCCAGAGCGCTCAGCGAGCAGATGTCGAAAAATCCTCACCGACATTTCCTAATCTCCTCCCAGAAGACATTTTGCATTCTAAACTCCTTACACACATGTATGTTTGTTAGGGGTGTCCATGTTCCATCCCTGCGTTAGAATAAATGTGTCTAATGATGCCGTGTTTAATGACAGGCAGGGACACGTAATGGGATATTTGATTGTTAAATATTGGATGGCATAAGAAGGCTTCTTGCGGTGAGGAAAGAGGACAGTAGGCAGGAGGAGACACAGGGGCTTCCTGACAACAGCTGCACAAAAAAAAACTGTTTACGTGGTGTCATGCCCTTGAAATCGTAGGGCATCAGGAGAAGACGTAGCCAAGACTGGCTCCACGGACTGAACATGATCTCTGTTGAACTGCCAACTATATTTCCCATCTCACAGAACACCGCCATGACTTGTCACAAGTAATGACATTGAGTTTCCCTTTCTGTCAATAAAATAAAGGGCAATAAAAGCATAATACACTTTAAAATGCATTTAAATTTATTTGCCACCCTGTGCATTTATATCCCAGTCATACTGTGTTTCATATTGAGAGCCTAGTTTAGAGAACACATTACTGTAATACTGTGGAACAGTTCCCCTGCACATCTGTAGGGGGCATACTAATATACAAAGCTTTTCCTAGTACCTGACAGGTTGATAAGCCTTACAGACTCATAAGTGTTTGACTAAGGAGGTCTATTATACCTGGAGAGATCCTTTTTTTTTCTCCACATGAAAATGTAATAATGTTGGCTAAAGGCATCACAAGAACGCAGAAGCGATCCTGAGATTCAAATGTCAATGCTTTTAAGAGCTTCCAAAAACGAATCTGACATTGGTAAATGTAATCTAATGAAAGTTTCTCTAATCTGGGTATATATATATATATTGATTTGCCACAATGATAATTATAAAAAGAAAATAAAGCAATAATGAAATTGCAGTTGAAATGTAATGTTCATTTATGGTGATGGTTTTCAATTTTGAAATCAACTAATTAGCTGATGGCAGTTGACAAGTGAGTCTTTGCAATTGACTCATAATAATAAAAAAAAACTGCTTTTAATAACTGATTAAGAGTGTGAATCTGGGATGCTTGTCCTCAGGAAGGCCAAAAGCATCATCTACTTCCCTGGCTACCCTTTTGAATTGATGCCCTCTGGATGACGTTTTAGAGCACTGAACCGTGAATTGAAAGATCAGGCAACTCTTTGATTCCCACAGCAATTAGAATACTGGATCTGGAGGACAGACAGAAAGTGGTATTGATCTTGTTTCTCCCACGTTTGTTTCTTTATCTCTTTTTCAATTACTTAAATGTGTAGTAAATCTGTGGTTGTAATTAAGTTGATTAAATGTCATCATTTACATATGTTTATGCATTCATCTATGGTGACCTGTTTTAAATTACTCCTGCAAATCAAATTCACCAATGGGATAATACAATTTGACATATCAGACACAAACCGCAGTACAATCCTCCAATGAGTTAAAAGCCTTAGAAACGATGCTTTCATTTTGAGTAGGGTCACATGACTTGGTCTAAACCCCACCTCCATTTTCCAGGGACAGACTATTATTTGGCTGCATGTGAGCAGCAATTTCCATCCTCAAACCCTGGAAGAAATATCTAAACACAAAAAGCTGAGCTGTGAAGTTAGATATTCCGTGATTTCAGTTACCGTGACCTGTGTTGAAGCACGTCTCACTGTTGTAGATATCAGAGTTGTCACCTCTGATATACACAAATCAGACATCACAAAACCTTCCTCCCAACAAAATTGTTACTCAACATTGGCCACTCCACTTGGTCATCCAGGAAGATTACTTCATTACCACAGGAGCCCCTAAGGGAGGATCATTTATCAAACAATAGCAGCCTGATGATAAGAACAGATGGCATCATTTAGAAAGAAAAGGCCATCAGATCTCACAAACTCACCAATTGCCTGGCAAGCCCTGAGCTGTCTTTGTGCAGTCATGGATGTCATCCAAGGGCAGAGACCCATGTAAACAAGACGCCATGATTATCATTTCATCCCGGGTAAGTAATAGCGAGACTGCACTTGGAGCATTTTAATGGAGAGCTTTGGAAATTGGGCCAGTGGAAAGCTTATTCAGAAGAACACGGGCCGGGAGCAGAGGTGAAGAAATGTGCCGGTCCAGATTGAGTCTGTCAGTCAAATGTCTCAGCCTCAAAGGGAACCTCTCAGAGGTTGAGGCTAGCAGGAAGAGAGCCCAGAAGCTAAAACGGTCCCTGGATTCAGTAATCCATTTAAGAGTGAAGACTTCTGATTTATGTGTTCAGAGATACGGGTTGACTATGTTGAATTCCTCGTGCTGTTAACCTCCCTAAAATGGAAATTCAGATAGGGAGAGCTGGAGAAGGATGAGACGAGAAGGAATGGATGCAAAAGAAAGAGAGGCAGAGGAATTGGGAGAGAAAGAAGAAAATAAAAAAGGCAGGACGGTAGGATTCAGCTCAGTTCCGTGTGCCGCCCGGTCTTTGAAATGAGTGTTTTAATGCTGCACTCAAAAAGAGACAAATGAGACAAGTTGGTCTCCATGAAGACGTGGCGGATTTAGCATTCAAAGAGGTTGAGTGCAATAAAAAAAGAAAGAAATGAAAAAGCCTGAACAGTTCTCCAAGTGGCAGGAGGACTATTTTCTTCATTCATTTTCCTAACTGAATTCAAGAGACAGCATCAGTCACCAATAAGGACTAGACGGTGGGCTGAACGACTCGATTTATCAGTCTTTAAAAAGCCCTGAATTTTTCGGTCATTCATTATTTATATCACATCTTTAAATAATCACAATTGTAACATTCCCTAAAATGTTCACACTGTGATAAAACAGCCCAACGAAATGAAAAAGAATAGAGGGGTCTTGAAATACATTTCTATAAGCATATTTCACACAACATCAAAACAAAACACTGCTCAAAAAAAACAGAACAAGCCTGAATCCTGAATGCAATGGGCACAGATGTCTGGATGGCTTTAACAGTGGCACGTATACAAATTATGATTTTAAATACGCACAGAATGCTGGAAAAAAAAAAAAAAACACTAACTCTAAAAATATCACAAAAAATATGCAAGGAAATCAGGATACATACTTAGGGCCAGATTTACTAAACAGGCCAAATAGCATGAGAGTGCAATTCCAAAAAAAAAAAACGCACTGATTCGAGTGGAAAGTTCCTACGCTATGTCATGACCAATTTGTACGAGTGATTCAAAAGTGGCTAATTCGTACTAATTCATACGACCTCACTCGTACGAATTTGTACGATTTGTCTAAACCCACGTGATGGTTATATTTAGGGGCGGGGTCAGGGGTAGGTGATTCGTACGAATTCATACAAAAAATATGTACGATTTCGCAAAATCGTGAGTGAGGTCGTACAAATTGTTACAAATTAGCCACCTCGTAAAATTCGTACGAATTCCCGAGAGATCGGGTTGAAAGTTCTGACGACACTCAAATTAAAGAACACAGACGCAGCCGGATCATTTCCAAAATGACCAACGCATCTACCAAGAGCAGTGCAAATTAGAATCTGCTTTTTTGGCCATTAAATAATGGCACAAATACCGGTAAATTGACTAGCGCAAAACTCAGTAAATCACCTTGCATGATTCATTTAAATGAGTGTCAGAAAGGGAAACTCCTGTTATTGCATATGCAATAATGTCAGCTGCAAAAACAACTCTTTTCAGTGCTAATTGTTCACTGCATGTCTTTAGTAAATGCTGACAGTAGGTTTTTAAAGCCAAAAGAGGGTTTGCGCTGGAGCATGGTGTTAGTAAATCTGCCCATTTATCATCAGTGAAGCTAGCGAATCTATACATGCAAGATGGCAAGAAAAAAAAAAAAAAAAAAAAAAGAACTAAAGGACAAGAAAACTTCACAAGAAATCACGCCCAATTGCTGCAGAAACTCAGAAGAATGTAACCATTTCGGAAAAAGTTTGTATACAAGGTTTGCTTTCCCCCCTCTTGTATATGTTATTGAGTTTGTCATCTAGCATCTGTTGCTAATCAGAAGAAAGTTCTCAAAACATACTGTTTCTCCACATCCTTTATTGTGCAGAATATTTGTGGTTATCTAGGGCTTTCGGTGAAATGTGTTGAAAAGAGTTTTTTTTTTTTTTTTTTCGCTGGCAGACACAGGCAAAGGCTTCTGCTGTGACTTCTCCTTGCCCTCGGCATTGTCATGGTAACAAAGAGCCCATGGGGCAGTTTTTAAGCTACTGCCTACTGTCGTCTCCAAGCTGGGGGAACAGTGGGGGGGGGGGGGGGGGCAGCTATTCTATAGACATAAATATGAAAACGAAGCACACATATCCTACAAACTTTCATCAAAAACTTCTGTCTCTCAGAGACTGGAACTTCTCATCTGTCCCAAACCGTGTCACTGCACACACCTAGATCAGACTCGCTCATCTTCCTTTCATCTGCCCCAGACAGCTTTCGCAGTCCAAAATGTGTTCCCCATTTCTATTCAATATAAACAAAAGATGATGGAAATGCAGACTGCTATGTGGCTGGATGTTATGCCGCTTCCTGACTAAAGCATTGTGCTGATATGACATACAGGAAAAGTGCAATGCTGACAGGAGTGCACAAGGCTCACATTTTAACCAGCGTTTTCAGAATACATAATTATGAATTGAATACAAAGAAAAACCAAACAGGGTATAAATATACATCATATTTAAATACGATATGCGGGGGTGGACTCTTGCAAGGATGTTTGGCAGTGCTGTGACTTTGACTCCGAATGACTCTTATAGATGGGTTCTTTCTTCAGACTACACTCATGAAAGAAAAAGTTTTTTTTTTTTAATTATTATTATTTTGTAGTTAAGTCATCTTAAACCATATAGATCTTATTCGGAACAGCGCCATGATTGGTATAAAAGCAAGGCTGAGAGATAGAATTACCATGTTTTCAATGGCAGCTGCTGCAAAAACCTGTATACATCTCATTGATTGCTTATAATTTGCCACAGCTCATGTTGTCTAGAGTTTTTTGTTTACTGAAATTTCTTGGAAAGAACATTTTTCAGTGTTTCGTCAACAGAACAATTCAAAAACACATTAAAGGTTGTATCAGCAATTTCAGGGCCAAACCATGCACAAACATAAATGATCACATTCATCTAATCTTTCTTAATGATCCGCTAGCTGCCCGCCCCTTAAGCAGGCCGTCAACAAAACGTATCTCTGTAGGCAGGCAAAAAAACAAACAAACAAAAAAAAAAACAATTGGGTTCACCAACCACCCAAAAACAAAATAACTAGTGTTCCAACCAATCACCGACAGGGTTTCGTTGATAGACACTAGGGCTGCAACAAACATTTATTTTGAGAATCGATTAATCTAACGATTATTAGAGTGATTAATCGACTAATCGTCGATTATTTCACTGGCTAATCGGTAGGTTTGGAACGATTATTCAGATTTTTCAATTAGTTAAAACATTGAGTTCTACATAGTATAAAAAAAGAAAATCAGTTCAGCTTTTTGAAATAGTTGTTTTAATGAACTTTGAGCCAACTAAACAGGTCATTATCTTTAAATTTTCAGATTTCGGTCCAACTCAAATCACACACAAGTGCTCTCTAAGCATTGTTTAATAGGCCCACTGCTTTTCTTAGAACTGAAACAGAAAATATGGTAAAATATTACTCTGCAAACCATTATTATAAATATAAAATTACAATCTTTTTTTTAGAGGAAAATTGAGCTGACAGAGACGTTCTCATTCACCTTTTAATTTACAGAATGAAAAAACATCTCCTTTTGTAAGTCTTGAAGATTATTGAACAAAATACAGGCAAGTGATTAGACTATAATACCTAATAGTGTTACAATAATAAAAACAGCCCTGCCTCCTAAGCTCGATCAAGCTTTATTCTATGCGAAAATAAATCAAGTACTCCAACATGCATGTTGTGCTCCAGTGAAAAGTTCCACCTTGCATGTATTGCACATGAAAGGATTCTTGGTTTTGTGAAACTTTCCCAAACCTTGCTAGTTTGGATTCATTTGCACTCCGTCATAATTTGCATTGTTTTTTGTTTTATCGCAAATTGTAAAGGGCTGCATTACACTCGTAGTGGTCAAATCGTGATATTGCACGCCCTTACATTAGGTCACGTGAGATTAAACGACTACCCAACAACAAAGATATTTGTCAACAATTTCTTATTGTCGGCAATGTCGACTAATCGCTTCAGCCCTAATAGACACTGGCTTCTTCTTCAGCTCCAATTTCACATGCAGCCGTGCAGAAGAGGAAAACCTCACAACACCCACCCCCTGTCGGTGATTGGTTGGAACACTATTTATTTTGGTTTTAATATTTTGGCAACTCTGTGCCAGTCAGGAATTACTTTGGGTCAGAACTGCCAAGACAACCTTCTACCCCAATTAGGCAAATCTGCATATGTACTAAAAATAGACGTGTATGAAGAAGTAGTCCTCCAGAGTGGAATATTTCCCATCACTGTAAAATAAGTATGGGGGTGGAGGAGAGATTCGCTTGTTTGTTTTTGTTTTCAAGTTATAAACCAAGAACTTTGCACTCGCGCCAAGCGGCTCTTCTCTTTGATCCACAAAGAAGTAGGGTCTGTTTACTCAAAGAGCTATATGAAAAAGAAAGCTGAAAAATTGAGACACATAAAACATCTTTACCCTCAGAGACACACACATTCCTATTGCTGATGTGTTATTTTGGCCCCCTTGAACATGTTTATAGGAAGTCACTGGTTATAAAAATCATGAGCTTTTATTTTGAGTAGAAGGTTGAAACTTTAGTATATTCACCTCAAAGCATTCCTCTGATACTCTATAACATTTCATTAGGCTGTCAATTTTTTGTTTTTATCATTTGTGAATAATTTATCTAAGGTATAAGTCTTGTTATATGGATAACAAAAAATCAGCCCCATAAAGCTACATTTATGTGAACCCTGTCGGCCTCCGAGGGTTAAGAGTCAAATGCAAATAAGATTACAAAAAGTCAATGCATTACAAAGCACCCAATACCTTTTTTAGTTATAGGGTTGTGAATGGGGCATCATAATATATGTCAACACTAAACAAAATATCTAATATTTGCCGAAGGGAGCTAAAATATTACAGTGCCCTGACTCGAACTTCAAATCTGGGGTTGGGTTGTCTCGGTTTTCATCCTGTCCATGAATGAGACAGCCAATGACTCCAACTGTCAATACATATTTAGGTTGGGAAGACTCAAGGGATACCTACCACTATCCATTCAAAACTTTTTCGTTTAAATGATTAGAAGGTACACTCCCAAAACATTCAAATATAAACTAATTCTGTTTCTATGCACTCTCCAATTGGAAACCATTTTGGCTCTGTTTACTCTTCTTGCAATCTCAGAGAACGTAAAATAAAGTGTGCCTACCAGTTGTAGAGATAGTATCTGATATTGCAAAACAGGCATCTCATCTGTCTCGCAGAGAACAGTTTGTCTACTCGGTGATGAGCTACAGACCCACAGGCTTTTATTTTTTATGATTATGGTCTGATGAGTAGAAACAGAAGCTGCTATGGCTGCCAAAATCACTCTCGAGCATACTTAAAACTTTTGTTGCATATTGAGCGACTGGCAATTCGAGAAAAAAAAATTCATAGCCACGGCAGGCGATGCATTAACTGTTACTGGAGCGGTTTGGTCTCCAAAACCGTCTTATAGTGTTGCCAGGAGTCTAAAAATCCAAATTGATTTTCTCAGACCAATTTTCCAGGAGTACTAATTCCACTGGTTCCACAGAGGCAGTTTTGGAAATTGCCTCTACTCTGCGTAGGCTGTTGTAGAAGACACCTTACATGGCACATGAGGCCGGTGCAATACTAAACAGATTATCCTGACAAATCACAAACACATATTACACACACATTAGACATATGGCCCAACCTAGCATGAAGAGCTGTCAATCACAGCATTTCAGGCAGCAGTTGCTCAGCCAGCCTCGTTTTGCCATCTGTTTTTAATATCTCTACCTATTTTCAATTTTCTTCATGGGTCGGAGGTCGGTTTGCCCTTGTCTGAAATGTAAGGGCCAGAATGGGAGGTGGGGTCGGGATGAATCAAGAAAAAGCAGAAAATGTAGAATAAGAGAAGCTTTGCTCCACATGCAGTGGTTAGCTTAAAAAAAGGACCACACGCTGTCAGCTCGATGACAGAGTGGCTACTATTGACAGTCACGCCCACCGACCCCCACCCATCCTCATCCCATCCATCCCTGCCGAGCGTTTCTATGGCAACACACCATCAAGCCCCCGCCCCCCCCCCCCCCTGCACCGTCCCTCCTGCACGCCTGTAATCCTACTATGAATAGGATGCGAGAGCACGGCTTTGGGAAAAACAGCTTAACGTAGCGGAGGTTGAAGGCAACCAGCTGAGGGATGTCATATTCTATTCGGGATCTCATTAATACAATACATTACAACTTTGTATTTATTCTCCTACTGCAATGTAAATGCTTGGAATGTGGAGGAGGAGACTATGGGCCATTTTTTACAAAAATATATATTTATTTATCACATTTTTATTTTATTTGAGTATTTTCCAGTTTCATCACCTAACAAGTATCCTATGAAATTATGGGCATCAAGCTAACAATTGGCACCGGGAAACACAACTAAGGAATTGCTCAATGATATCAGATGATTTCTGCCATACAAAGGCAATACGAACACCCACAGGGGTCACGTCTGGGTCAAGACTTGCTATCGTTCCAGCTGCTCCCTGAAATATCTTTCACCAAATAACCATTTATGTAATACAGATTGGAATTGTGTTCAAAGCCTACACATCAAAGGCGATCCAGGGATTCAATAAACTTCAAATGCTTATCTATCTGCTTATTCAGTTGAGCACTGTCAGTGTCTCTTGTTTTTAGAATGACTAGTACAAATGCGCCTTTCGTCAAGTCATTACAGGTTAGAAACGCTCTCTTAATGTGAATCTGCAAACTTTCTCACAAATTGAATGTCATTAGCTGGACCTAATCTCATGTAGTCCAATAGACACTGAAAGGAAAAGGGCATCCAAAAATGAAACCCATACTTATTTTCTTCTTGTGGAACACAAAAGATAATTTGAAGAATGTTTAAACTGGTTTACAACAACTAACTGGACTAGTAGTCAATGCTGATAACTTACAGAGCAGGGAGGTCGATGGCCCACATAATCACACTATTTGATTTAAAGACAACCGTACACTTAATAATCTGGTAAATCTTTGCACACTGGGAATCATATGCTCTAAAATAAAGACCAGCCAAAAGTAATACATACAGTAGACAGTCAACGTGAGAGACAATACATAAGAACATACTGACAAAAGCAGAAAATTGGAAATAGACCTGCATACTTTGAAGTAGAGCTGGGCAATATATATCGATATATTTTTAAATGAGATATGGAATTAGACCATATCGCATATATCGATATAGTTCAAAGATGCGCTGTGATCCTTGCTCCAAGCAAGCTGCTGACCCGGAGGTTTCTGCACTACTCTCTTCGCTCTCTTTCATTGGTCAAAAGTGAAGCCACCAGTATGCCAATATAGCGCTGACATCTTGGAACTTGAGTCTGCGCAGTAGCGATCTCGGGACCAGACATCTGCTGTCGTGAGCAGGAAGAAAAAAACGAAATCAAGGCCCCGCCCTCACGTGACTACTTCGCTCAGAGAACCTTTCCATCACAGCTGTCAATCATGACATCACCACCACCACTTCAAATCACTAACTAAAAACAAACTTTACATTACATCAGCGGGATAAAAACTACAGTAAATGATAGAAATCATCTTTGGAAAAATGATATTTGAAGTGTAATTTAATTGTTCAGTTGGTCTCGCGTGCCATTAAATAACATGGGGAGGCGGGGTTCATGATCTACAGTAGGACCGGCCACCGACCGGCGCTTTCCGGAGTTTGCGCAGACCGAAGCGCCCACGCCCTCAGATCAATTGGACGTGGCTGTGGTTACAATAGGTAAACGATTTAAATACTGTTCGTTTTCTCACACAAACCGCTTGTTTCGTGTCTCAGGCCATCGATGTGTACTTACTGTACATTTACGAGTCATTAAATCATGTTTAATTTGGAGTTCTCTGTGCATGCTCTTTGAGGTGGACCCCATAAGCCTCCATTATATGACTGACAGACAAGAATGGTTTGACCTAAAAATATCAAAATTGAAAATACTGCGGAAACAAAGACGCCTACATCTTGGATGCCCTTGAGGTATGTTAAAGCATACCAAAAATTAATTTCAAAGTGAACTATCCCTTTAAAATGACTAGTCTAACCTTACAGAATGGTAAATGGATTCAGTATCAATTCATATTCTGACTGTCAGTACTGTTTGATCTGCCTTTAAACTTTTTCAAGCACTTCTCATTGGATCTTGTGACCGAGGCCAATCGAGTAAACACATCTGCTCTATAGTGAGCTTGCGTTGTGTTGCCGTTTGGACTTTGAGCCGAGCGGATAAACAGTTTGTGAGGTGCGCGCGTTGCCACATAACTGATAATTGATATCGTTTTAACGAAAAATTGTATCGAGATAATTATCGTTATTGTATATTCGCTCAGCCCTATATCGTATATATATATCGGGATATGACTTTTGGTCCATATCGCCCAGCCCTACTTTGAAGTATCCTGAAGTATCTCCTGTCAGCATTCAAATCACATTGCTTGAATAATTTGCATTGATGGACTGTCTTGCATGGAATATGTGCATTTTTCATGACACTTATAAGCCAAACAGAAAAATTGATCTGATGCCCAAAATTACTACCCTTGAAATTACAAAATTTGATTATATGGACAAAAAAAAAAAAATCTTCTTTTGTGTTCCACATAAGAAAGCAATTCACACAGGTCTAAAACAAAACTCACTGCTGGAAACTCATTGACTGATGCCACGAATGATAGCATTGCACTGTGAAAAGCTTGGAGAATGTCTTGGGTTTCTCAGCCAGTACAGTAAAGGCTGACGTGGTTTAGTTACTACAAAAGCATTCTGCATCACCGACTGTGGGCGAACAAAGTGCTCATCAATGCAAGTCATGATGGATAAACAAAAGTCTTGAGGAGGGGAGCTTTTCTTGCTGGCTTTTTCTTTACCTGACTTCAAAAACAGACACCTATACTCCATTGTGAGCTGTTGCCTAAAATATGCTTAAAAAAAACAGAGACTGGAATATCCCTGTGGGCAAAACCTTGTGTTTGCTTTTTTTAGTTTGGAATTTCACAGTTGCAATGTGCTCTCTTTTTATACAGATTTTCCTAAACTGTAGATAGAGAGAATGAATAGAGGGACAAAAAGGGAAAAACAAAGAGGAGATTAGAGACAGGGCCGTTATGGCAAGCATTTGGGAGATAAAGAACAAAGAGTGAGCCATATTTCCCTTCTCATATTCTCCTCTCATCTTTTCTGTTCTCTTGCATCAGAACTAATTGAGTTCTGCCTTTGTGTCAGTATAATATTGTTTATTTTGTGTATGATGAGAGCGAAAAGACCTGACAAACGTGTGAACAAACAGAGCCAGCGCTGAAAATGAAGTTGCTGTGATGTTTTCGCGGCACTTGTCAACAGCCAACAGTGGACTGGTTTGGCAAACGCAGAAGACTGATGGTTATTTATGAATTCATGACTTTGTACGTTGCACATTTATGAATGCCACTGAATATCCAATAACAATTCAGAAGGAAACAAGATTATTTTTCATACCCCATTGGCAGATCATTTTATTTTTTTCAGATTCCGTTTTAAGGGAAAAACAAAACGAGCATGTTCTTTTTCTTTTAGAAAACAAGACATAATATCTTACGCCATTTTACTTATGTATATAGTAAATGCATATTGATTTAAGAATATTTGGATATTTGGATTGGAAACAAGAAAAAATGCTAATGACACATTCTCTTTAGTAAAAGATTGCTCAAATTGAGACTTACCTTTAACCAGCCAAAGGGGGAAGATATAAATCAGGTGTAGGATCCATTGCAGGAGTAAGAGAGAGAGAGAGAGAGAGAGAGAGAGAGAGACAGAGAGAGAGAGAATAATTAGTGTATGAGAGCATAACATCACTCTAACAAAGGTCTTTGAAAAGGTGAAGAATAAGATTCCACCCCATATAAAACATTACAGCCCTCTTCACTACGTCAGAGCAAGAGGCGAGTAAAAAGGTTTAAGTGATCCATGTGGATTGCAGGAGATGAACTCAAGGTCAGTGAGCCACAGCAACTGAACCTCACAAAGCTACTGTACAGTCTCTACATTTAATACCACACAAATCTTTTAAGGTTTGTTTCCAACTTAAAAATATACGCTGTATAGAATCACACAGTTGTCGTAGCAGAGTAACCACGCACATGCAGTTATGGTTATAAAATGTGAAATTGTAAAAGTGTCATTTTGTGAAATGTTTTGCTTGAAAAGTGTCTTTAAAAGAAATAACATTCTGGTGTTATATTATATATTTCATTTTTCAATTGTTTGTCTGTGACCGCTCATCAGCGGTGCGAGTATGTCACATTGGTGCCGTGTCCCAGATGGGAGTAAGACTTAGGGGGGTGAGTGTAGTAAAGTATCTGTGCAAGTAAACCTCACTCCCCTGGCCTCAAGAGGCACACTAGAAACTGATGCTAGATGATCTAGTCTTTAGCGCCCTTGTTATAGTGTGCCTGCTTCCATGCCAGTGACGCTGAAGCAGTGCAAGTTGGACTAATCACATAGGTACGATGCTGTGGCGCGAGTGCCACTTGTGATCATGCAGCCGTGGTGCTGATTTTCGATATTGATACAATGATATATTGTGGTGCTGCTGATATTGATATACAACTTCCAAAACAACATTGTGCATCTCTGAGCAACATCCCACTGAATGGAGCAGCGAGTTTTAAAAGAATTGGTTGAATCTGTGACTTATCGCTACGTAATAGCAGAACTGTGTACCCTGCAGAAAGAATCCTAATAATTAATGGAACCTTTTATCTGTTAATCTGGCCATTTTTTTAAAACATACAGTATAATTACAAAATAATGCACATTTATTAATGTTATATTACCCTGGCTTTAAATGACAGAAATGGGGGGGGGGGGGGGGGAATAGTAAACACTGCTGCAGGTTTTTAAGGGTGACTGCAAATTTGACTGTGGGTTTCTTTTCTTTTCTTATATTTATAACCACAAGAATACAACTGAAGCATGACAAAAATTAAGGGACTGAAGTGATTGTCACCCAAAAAAAGTCTGATCGCTCTTCTATCACCCCTAAATGTTTTATTGTATGAAAATGGTTTGCCGACTGTCCATTACTTATTATCCATCTACTTATCAAATAATACATAAAGAGATATGAAATATTGATTTGAGTGAAATTATTTCATTATGTGGGAAGAAAGCGACCACAGAGTAATTTGAGAGACATGAAACTAGCACAGCTACTGTAATGTAGGAAATGTCTGGACAACAATCAATTATATGCTTCATCACGGCATAATAATGTAACAATCACTATCAAATATATCAAAGAGTGAGGTCTTGCACACTTTAAGCAGTATTATATCACAAGCATATACAGTTGACAGTGAAGCATCTATATGGATCTGTTATTGGGTGGTCGGTTTTGTTAAAAGGGAAAACTTTCTGAAAAGAAAAGAATTACACAGACAAACACAGTGTTTTCCAAACATCTCAGGTTACGACTGTAACCCATGTTCCCTGAGAATAGAACCGGTGTCTGAAAAGCTTATCTAATCACGGCAATCCTATTGGGCGGCAACAGCCAATGACATCATCACTAATGTGACCCGGAAGTATATAAGGGAAGCCTAGAGAACATGTCAACAGCTTATCGTCTGAAGGAGGAATGGAGAAAAGTCGTAGTGTTTTGTTCCCTATTCCCTGCCTAAATCGCCTGGTATGGATGTCTGTTCCCTCAAGAAGAGAGAAGATGAGAGTGGACTTTTCTCAAGGGAAAAAACTCAGAGTGACACAAGCAGATCCCTCAGGGAAATGATCATGCATGGTTTGAGCCCAAACAATAAACACACAAGTTGTGTGTCATCAAGTATCAATATCTTAGACATGGATACACAAACTTTCTAAAGAGTTTTTCACAATGATTACCAGGCTGAAGTGTACAAACAAAACAGTCCTTGAAGACGAAAAAGCTGTTGACGTTCTCCAGTCTGCCCCTATACACTTCCGGGTCGCACTAGTGATGATGTCAGAGGCTGTCGCCGGCCAATAGCATTGCCGAGATTAGATAAGCGTTTCAGACACCGGTTCACACGGAGGCATTCATCATAGTGTTCTTACACAGTGCGAGTTCAGACAAATTTTGTGACTTTACGTTGAGAATAGTGATAAACATCCAGATAAGACTACAAAATTAACTGAAGCTTTAAAAAATGTTGTTTTGACTCTCTGAGGAACCTTAGTTTTACAATTCCATCACATTCATTTCACCATCTTCACACCCTTGGGCTGCATATGGTAATTGATACTATGAGAAAAAAAGCATTTTTTTTAGAAATAGAAGAATAATTGTTTACTGTTGTCCAAAGAATTATAACTAAACAATGAATTCTCTTGTGATCGGCAGACGTTGTTCAGGTTTTTGGTTGTCTGTTCGACTATGTAAGCAGAATCAAGAATCTGCAGTATAGAGCAGCTGAGCTCATGTTGTCTTCAAATAACTGACCTAAGGCACTGCAGCACCTGTATTTAGATTCATCTCAGGGATTTGATCATAAGTGGCCAGACGAGATGCATCATCCTGATCCATGCATATCAAATGTGCCTCCTGTGTCCTGAGATCGGATTTCGAGGGGAAAGTCTCTGATTATACAACAACATGTCCGTCACTACATCAGTGTGTTACTGCAAGTGTAAACATGTTTAACATAAAAACCCAAACATAATATATATATATATATATATATATATATATATATATATATATATATATATATATATATATATATATATAGTAATAATGAAATATAATATAAAATAATAATGATAGATTATAAATTAATAATGATAAAATAAAGTAAATAAAAAAGGCTGTTGCTTCAAAATGTGATGTTTCAAGCAGAATGCTCATTTGTTATTTACGACAAGCAGCTGTGGTTGACTAATGGTTGATTGACAGATGAGTACGCAGTCTTTCACTGCTATCCAGAGACGCATTAGCATAGATTAGTGCTTGGAATACAAAATGCAATGTGGTCACATGCATTTTCAACTTCAAAACGTGATAGTTTTGAATCGCATTTGCACCTAAACTTTTTCACATCAGGTGTAAGAGTGCACATAAAACCACACAGTGTAGTTCCCACACCTGGTGCATTGTATCTAACCAATGAGGTCAACTGTAAATAATTCAGCAACGACATGGAAAAGCAATACCTACAATCCGAACTATTTTTATGTAATCAACAAGCACAGCAAGGCTGAGAATAAAAAGTCAGCAACATCCATCACAAAATGCAACAATAAATTTATCAGAGTCCCATCCAGTCTCCGCTGACTTCAAGCCCGCAATCGTATTGAAAGACGTGGCCTTGGCTAAGAGAAAATCTGGTCTGAGACTCAGGAATAAAGAGAAAGTCTCCAGGGGAAACGATAGCGAGATGACAGATCTACCAGGAACAATAGGCAACATACTGATGAAACACAGGGCAAGACAAACTCATTCATTTCCTTATCTGGGAAATCTCCCGGCGCTGCGCTGAACACCAGAAACAGAAAGAACCTCGGTTAACTTTAGAACGGACGCCTCGGGCTCGACGCATGCTTGCTTCTTTGTGTCGGCGCCCTAACAGGGTCCAGTCAATGCACTATACACCCACTCACCTCTAAAAGGGGCTGGCGGCTGTTGCGGCACACACATTAGAGCGATTTCCTGACAGTAGCATACTTCTGAAATGTTCTGAACAACTGTTGCGTCTTCTTATTTTGAGATCAAACTACAAAGTCTCTGTTAGGGTACTGTATCTAGCCTATAGACTTTTGAGGTAAATTGTTATGTAAATGGGGTTAAAAAAGCAAAGAATGGTGTGTAATGTGAAATTGGCATCAAAGTGGACACTACGGCTGCATCCGAAAACCTAGGCAGCATACTTGTTGTCTCACTGCCAGGCAATGACTTTGAAGGAAGCGTTTACGCACGAAGGTACCTCACAAAACTGATTTCGGACAGACTTCTCAGGCAGCGATCTACAGCAAAACAGAGAGCTTTGGTTATAACTAAGCAAATATTTGATTGCTACAATGGTCATTTCTTGCTAGAAACAGTCACTGGAACACTGCAAAAATCTATCAGATGAAGGTACTGTATCTCATGAGACAGGAAGTGAAGTTATACAAGATTCAACTCATTGTTTTTTTTATTCAGCTTAGTGTAATTTAAAGGGATACTCCACTTTTTTTTGGAAATATGCTCATTTTACCACTCCCCCAGAGTTAAACAGTTGGATTTTACCATTTTCGAATCCATTCAGCCGATTTTCTGATATTTAGAAGAATATCAGTAACCAGACAGTTTCTGGTCTCATTGACTTCTATAGTAGGAAAAAAATATACTATGGAAGTCAATGAGACCAGAAACTGTCTGGTTACTGATATTCTTCTAAATATCTGAATGGATTCGAAAATGGTAAAACTCAACTATTTAACTCTGGGGGAGTGGTAAAATGAGCCTATTTCCCCCAAAAAAGTGGAGTATCCCTTTAAGTTGAGATGAATTAAACATCCTTAAACGTTGATTGCCTTGGTTGCTTAAAAAGTTGCTTTCTTAAATTTACAGCGTTCCTACATTGCAACACGTCCTCCAGTTAGCATTTTATAATTTCCAGTTATATTGGCCTGAAGTCAGTAGGTGTTTTAAATCGGTTAAATTAGTTAATTTTGAAGCTTTTGCTTGTGTTAAAAAAGATAGTTGCTAAACAAATGGCTAAATGGGACTACAGAGGTTGTCAGGCCGTTAAACGTCATCACACTAAACGGGTAAATGTATCAACTAACTCGTCTACTTTCACAGCCTCATTGTGTCTATAATCACACTCTTGCAAACTATTCTAAAGCAATTGTGCAATCCAGTCATGCAATCATGTGTAGTTATAGCCTACATTTAGCTTTTTATTTCAGACAATTCTATTTAGGATTCAAAGTCAACTCATGTGTGACGATTATCAAGATGGAACAAAATGACTAAGAATCTGGAACTTTTGTTGGCCACCGAGATTATTTTCCACAATCTAAAAGCCAGTGGAAAAATCCTGTTGGGTTTTTATCAAAGGAAACCAGGGTGATGCAAATTGTTGGGTTGGCCAAAAAATGTCATTACTGCAACACTCTATTGTGCTGTCTTGTTATATGTGTATGCTATGTTATGTAGAGAGTGAGCCATCTTGATGTACAGTATACATTACAAAAAGGTAACCTAAAATGTAGTAATTGTTGTAATGATTTGGTATGACTTGAGGGCCAAATCAGGTAAAAGCTGCACATTTGGACTTTTTAAAGTATAGTTAGTTCAGGCAGAAAACTCATACAATGACCTATGCTTCTACAAGCCAGATGACTGGTCCATATAAAATGCGGAAAAGCGTTACACCACTGCTGCATTCTCTCTACATGACAGATCGCACATTCACTCTTGAGACGAGTGAGCCATCGATTTCTCTAGTCGTGGAAAAAAAAAATCCCATCAATCGGAGCCATAATGTGTGTCTGGCCAACTGTAACCTTCATTCATTTCATTGTTGCTCTGTAATATCCTCTAAATGAAGCAGAATCAATATATGTTTTGCCTGAAAATATCTTGATTTCTCTGAATGCTTTTGCCTACATTCTACACAATAAATATTTTCAGCAGGATATTGATGGAATCAGCCATGACTGGATAAAACTTACCACTATTATGATACTGTAGGCCTGAGGTAAGACATTATTGTTATTGAGAAAAGAAACCCATTTCAAAGCTGTAGTGGACAAAACGTTGAAAGTCAAACTCAGTAAAAAGTAAAACGCAAAAATACTTTTTTTTATGGAATATGCTACATGTAAATCATTCTAACAATAATACGAAACTAAATATAATCAGACATCAACATGGATAGGTTTCATGCATACATGCAGAAACAAAATTATTCAAAGTAAATTAAAACATGATGTGGACTAGACAGGATTTTTCGCCACCAGGGGTCGCTAACCTCTTACAATAACAAAGGCGTATATCGAAGCGAAATTATGGATCTTGTCGTCAAGTCTTGTCGCCATGGTTACTATAGCAGTACAAGCGGAAACCGAGGGTAACGCGGATATGACGCCGGTCAATTTTCTCACGATTTACAAATAGTTTCAAATATTTGGGATATTGTAAGTAATCAACTAATTAAAAAAAAAAAAACATAATATTGGCCTAGTGATTATTAGATATTTTACTGCAAAAATCCTACATATTGTACCTTTAAATGTAACAATTCTTTAAAACATATTCAATTTAATAATTAAAATATAACAATTAATATGGATATAATTAACAATATTAAACAAATATATTTAAAAACAATAGTAATAATAACAATGCATATTATATAAAATATGTTATTTAATGCTTTGTTAATTTTATCCATTGGGATTTTTAAACCATTTTGTTTACTTCTGAACAATAAACATTTTTGGTACTATGTGGTAATAATGTAATTATGAAAAATCTGGTTTCTGATACAAAACCAGCGCTATAGACCATGACTTAAAGAGCTTAAGGATCTAAAGCCATTCTAGGGAACATAATTAGCATAGCATCCCATCATTCAGCAACCACATGACAGCATATGCTGCCTATAATTATCATAGGATCAGATCATTCCGTCATAGAGCATTAAGCTAAGCAGAGTGACTTGTATTGGATGTTAAAGCCCTGAATGGTGCATGAATGACTGAGGAATGGAGATTACCTACTGTTTTCTTTAAACTGCCACTGAAGCATATTCAATGGCTCATAGCCTGTGAGGCGCTCTGACTAAGGATGTATGACACAAAGACGCCATGTGAGAGCAGAAGCACTGTGCCGCGTAAATCAAGCTCTGACTGAATCTCTATTAGTCCAGATGTTAAATTAATCATCCTAACCACTCGGATGGAGGAACTTTTAAGTCATACTATTCTAAATTATTCACATTACCTCTGCTGGAGTAATTTCCCTCTGAATTATTGAATTTGCAATTCACAGATTGACTGGCTGATTGGTCTTTTAACTCTACCCAGGCCTTCTTTGATGTTTCCTGTTTCTTTTGGTGGAAGGGGTTTCAAGTCACCTTGGAATTTAAAAGCATTTTCATTTAGTCATTCCAGGAAGGAAAAGGGGGATATTACCCAACTGTTTAAACACCAGAGATTTGCTTCAATTGTACTTCAATGATCAATCACTAGGCTTGGCTCTCAACTAGTTTTGCTTCAGGACCAAGTGACGACGCAAATTTGCGGTTGTATAAAACGTGTTGTATGTTAACCCGTATATAGTTGTGGTAAAGTAGATTCCACTTTTGGTTGATGTTACGGCCCTTAAAGGAGTAGATCACTTTTAAAAAACAACTTTTGCTGATAATTTACTCACCCCCATGTCATCCAAGATGTCCAGTCTTTCTTCAGCAGAAAAGAAATTAATGGTTTTTGATGAAAACATTCCAGGATTTTTCTCCATATAATGCACTTTACTGGGAACCAAACGGTTCAAGGTCCAAAAGACAGTTTCAGTGCAAACTGCAAACTGTGCAAAGGGCTTTAAATGATTCCAGACGATGAATAAGGTTCTTATCAAGCGAAACGATTGCTCGTTTAAAAAATAAATGACAAAGTTTAAGTTTTATAGGCTCAAATGCTCGCCTTGCTTTGTTCTGTGATCCACGTTCGTGACTCTCCTGTTCAAACTCATTTATCAAAATGAATAAATCTTTCTTCGAGTCATTTGGTATATTCAACGAACGAAATGAACAAATTGACTCGGAAAAAGATTCGTTCACAGAGAAAAATCCTGAAATGTTTTCATCAAAAACCTTCATTTCTTTTCGACTGAAAAAAAATGACATGGGGGGCGCGTAAATTATCAGCAAAAGTTTTTTTAAAAGTGAACTACTTCTCCAGATTTAGCTCGTTTTAAAACAGACACAAAGATAAGGACCGAACATATCAAGAAATACAGACGATTAATTACTTTCAGATGTCCAATCACACCATAAAGTTTTTAATTGGAGAGTCAAGCAAACAAGTACACAAACGACTAACGAAAACAGTAACAGTACACCGGTAGGGCAGCTAAAGAAAACTGAAAACCCCGACTACACCTAATTAACAGGAGAGAGATCTTACATATAGCTTCCGAAACTCCTGAACTACCTCGCTGATCTAACTAAATAACAAAACGTGACCTAAGAAAAGTAAATCCACAAACTGTTACTGGAAAGACAAAACAAAACTAAAATCAAAATACAATCAAACACTGGATCGCTCCAGCACGTAGAGGAGAGGGGGTGAACGATCTTGCCACGAGGCGCGAGACACCCAGCAGACAATGCCGTCGCAGTTTAAATAGCACAAAACCGATGACATCACTCCACTTCAATGGTTCAGAGAAAATCCCTTCTCATGACTCCACCTGCAAACTAAGATAAACAAATCACACACAGTTCTATATTTCTACATGCACCCACTTAACAGTCGAACAATATCAGCTAATTAATATCCTTAAGTCAGGCTGATACGCTTTATAATGTCTCACTCCACTTTTCAAATCAGTCCTACGCCCCTGATCACGGCATGAGTTTCCAACACATGTGAAGAGCAGAAAATATTTAATTTCCGCATTGAATTAACTGAGGAAAATGGCATCGTCAAGCCATACAAAATCCATCATTCGCTTCAAACTGTATAGGCCGAAAAAAGCGTCTGCTGTGAAAATCCTCACCCCACTGACTCAGAGGAGTGGATGAATTCTTTTACTAATCTCTATTCTCGCTTTCACCCCACCGTGTTAGTGCGCCACTGATGCCTGCATGAAGCCTGTAAGTCCTGACGCAAATCTGTCATTTTGTTGATGGCAAAGTGAGGTGAGTGCAAAGAGCAAATATACAACATAGCACAGCGGTGCGCCGGCAAAAACACAGCTCAATCTAAATGTGGAACCAGAAGAGTCATGTTCATTCATACCGAGTGTGGATTTCAAATACAAATAATATATCTGGTTATTAAAGTAGTTCACTTTAAAAAATTAAAAAATAAACTTTTGCTGATAATTTACTCACCCTCATGCCATCCAAGATATCCATGTCATTCTTTCTTTAGTTAAAAAGAAATTAAGGTTTTTGATGAAAACATTGATTTTTCTCCATATAATGCACTTTACTGGTAACCAAACGGTTCAAGGTCCAAAAGACAGTTTCAGTGCAAACTGCAAACTGTTCAAAGGGCTTTAAACGATTCCAGACGATGAATAAGGGTCTTATCAAACGAAATTATCGCTCATTTTAAAAAAAAGTTCGCCTTGCTCTGTTCTGTGATGACTCTCCTGTTCATTTACATTTACATTTTCTCGAACTCATTTATCAAAATGAACGAATCTTCTTTCATTCAATGAACGAACTGAATGAATTGACTCATTTTGATGAACGAGTTCGAACAGAGAGTCACGGACGCTTCTAAATCAAAGAACCTTCTAACTTTTAATATAGTATATAATACACTGGTATATATAAAATATGGTGCTCAATTTTTCTTTCACATTTTTATCAATGTTAAATTTTGGATACAATATTTTTTTTTTTTTGTTGAAAAATTCAAAGCAATCGCATTAATTTAAATTGAGATTTTGTATTTCTGATATAAATTTGGAGATGATATAAAATAACCTGTCTGAACTTTAAAGCTCCAGTACTTTTGACCGGGGGAAGATGGTAGATTTGCTTGGATTTAATTAGACACTGCTTATTCCAAGCTTTTTTTTTTTTTATTAAACTGTGCTTCCTGGTCCTCCATCGCTAAACACCTCTTTTGGGGCAATCATTAAATAATAATTAATCAGCAAGATTAGAAACAGCAGGTTCACTTTGCATTCTCGCAATTAATGTTCAGTCTCCTGAACCATTTAATCATCTACAGGTAACATACTGCATTCGTCCAAGTTCTTCATGCCAATCTGGTGCAGATGGCTTAAGAAAGAATCGTGCTACCTGATATCCTCAACCTCAACAGTTCCATCCTTGCAGCAACAGAAGGAAATATGCATTAGTCTGTCACTCTGAGCATCACTACCACAGCAAACGGTGGAGGACATTTCAGTGCGGTATGGGACGCAGCTGCTTTGCCGCGGGTATATCAAACCTCCACTTCAGTAAAGCCCTCATGCCGAATAACATCTCCCACTGTGTTTCTGCTACATCTATACAGTATCTCATCTCTGCTGCTCACCAGCTGTGAGGAGTGCAGCTTTCATCCCAAGGTTAAAGTCTCATTTAAAAGATTTGGTCTCAGGTGTCCCCTTTTGGTGGCATTTGCTTTAAATTGAGAAGCCCAGTCTTCTTTATTCAAGCTAGTAATTGTGCAAATTTCATAAGGCAGGATATGATTAACATAAACAGGGGGTCCAAAACTGAGCGCACACTTGAACGTGAAAATAAATAGTTGTAGGCAGGCCTGTCGCGATATTTGATAAATCAATTAATCGCACGATAAAAAAATGAGCTTGATCAATTTTCCGGATGTTTTGCTCGTCTCTCTGTCTCTGTCTCTCTCTCTCTCTCTCTCTACCAAAGAGACTGGATGACAACTCTCGGTTCCTTAGTGTGAACTAAAGCTTAGATTCTCTTAGAACTTGGCCCGACACTATCCTCGGGCCGCACCCTTGATCTACTAAAGAGGTGCACTCCCAACGCAATAGAGTGCGCGCCGCACTACACTTGATGCCCGAGTGTAAGCGCGGCCACAGGCAAGGACGGTAATGTACTCACTCTGTGTTTGCGTGTTGTGGGAGAATAAAACAATTCGAGGGACTCCCGCAAACTAGAAATATTTATGAATAACACATTTAAAAACTAATAGAATTTTAGCAGAAGAGCAACAAGAACAACTGAAACAAATTAGAAACGATTTACAGGCCAGAGTTTCTATTCATAACATGTTTGCAGCTTTGAGCTATGTAGCCAATCACAGATTTGTGTTTGTGTTGATTTCATGAACGCACTGGCCAATCAGAAGCATTTAAATAGTCTTTAGAAATAAAAGTGTATTGATCTTTGAAAAGGTGTCCCTGCATTATTATGCCATTTTCATTATTTTAGATGTAAATGGTCTCAAAACGACAAAATTAACGTTTATCGCAATAATTTCTTGGACAATTTATCGTCCAGCGTGACAGGCCTAGTTGTAGAACAATCAGGTTTAGCATGTTTTGGAGGAACTAAATTACTCCTGTTAACCCTCTGGGGTCCAATGTGTATTTGGGGTTCTTGAGATGTTCTGACGTGCCCTGACATTTGTGCTTTTTTTCAGTTGCTCATAATCATATTAATGGCACAGAATAAATTACGCTATATTTAGCAGAAACAGGGCTACCATAATATGTGAGCAACATGTATGTACATGTGTGTATTTTTGAGAGAATATTGTTTGTGTGGTTACTGAAAAAACTAAAAATGAAAGTTTCTGAAATAAGGCCACAAAAAACATACGAAATATGCATACACATTACTTTTGACTAATGGATGTTGTGGCCTAGAGGTTTTTCTTCAAAATGATCTGAAAATCATCCTGCCTAATCGTTCACATAAAACTGTGAATTGGGTTATATTGTGAAAAACATTTTTTGTATGCCAAAGCAATAAGCGAATGGGTGTGAACAGGCCAGCCCTCATCATGTATAATTAGGTGATTCTCACCTGAGAGAGACAAAGACGCACATAATAATGAGCCTTTCATTCAGGTGAGGTTATATGGGCCATTGTGTAGAATAGGTTTAAAGTTAGAGTTACGGTAGAATTACAAAGCCAATATGGTTTATCATACATATTTCAAAGTTAAGGAATCATTATTTTGATGTGCATTGCATGTGCATTTAACATATGCGCATAAACTGTCTAACTAAAGCTATATAGTTTTTATATAAATTACTTCATTTAAAAGAAGAGAATTTCTGAATTTCAGAAAAGAAGAATTTCAGCTTCATAAAGATAAATCTTTCGTTTCTAAGTATTTTTCACGAGTTACAGTTCATTTTTCGGACGCATTTCAGAAAGATTTTTGCTGTATGTTGTAATCCTATATATAAAAATAGATTCCTTGCACATTTCTGGATTCCTGGAGCATTTCTGCCTGTTGGTTTACATTCAAACTGCCTGTACATTACTAAACATTTAATATATCACAGCATCTTATAGTGCTGCTTGAGGATTTCATATTTCAGAGATATGAAAGTTTGTTAGGATTTACAGTAGCTAAAGTTTTCTATTGTAAACCTCAGTGCAAGTGAATTAGATCAAATGGTTTATTTGATTCAATTAGATGTGTCTGATTACACTCCTAAATAAGGTATGAAATATCAAAGTAATTTTAATTTCAAGTCATTGATATTAATTAGCAAAAACTTCATGCTGAAAATTGGTTTGAAAACAAAGTGGTTTTCAAAAAGGCATGGAATAACAGATTAATTACATCATGCTGTTCTCTCAATGAAAGCAGAAGAAGGTGATAATCTCAGACCAGCTTCAAGGTATAGCTTCTGCATCACTACATCAAAGGTATTGTTGCATGTGACAATTGTTGCTTGATCTATCCGGCGAATGCAGATGGTGCCATTTTCCAAGTACAGGCGGTGAATAGGGATGTTAGGATGGAGCAGGGAGGAGGCAGGTGTAGCGAATGGGATGATGGGGGGTGGAGGATTGGGTGCTTGTGGTGTGAGCAAAGCTTAAGTCTCAAGAAGGATGAAGGATGCTTGGTAGAGTAGAAAAAAGAACAGACACACAACAGCAGCTGCTTCACACACAACAGCACTAGAGTTCAGCCCTTCGTGAACCGTCATAATGGGCGGCAGAATTGGGCGCCACTCTTCCATTATGCCTAATTCCTATTCTCCTTCTCCATTTGTGCTCCGTCAGTTGTCACAAAGAGGGAACAAACCCCACTGTGAGCAACAATAGCAAGTCTGAGAGAATCAAAACAGCACCAAAATAGGGGTACAACAATTGTGTCTGACTGCTAGCAAAAGTTCATTTCTACATATGGTGGCATATACTGTTGTGAGTTTATAGATGTTGAGTACTGGAGGTAAACAACAACCAGCTTATGTAGTTTCTTAACCTCACATTTATATAAGCAATTCTGCAGTAGAATAAGCAGCACATTTATAATATGAAGACATTCATCATTTTTTAAAAGATGTTTATTTCAAATAGATGCTGCACTTTGGATATTTCTTTTCATTAAAGAAGCCTGATAAACAAAAAGGATCAAGGTTTCAACAGAAATAGTTTTCAGCATCTAAGCAGAAAATCATCATATTAGAATGATTTCTGAAGAATCTTGTGACACAGAAGACTGGAGTAATGATGCTGAAAAATCAGCTTTGCCATCACAGGAAAAAATGACATTTTAAAATATAAAAGAAAATAGAAAACAGTAATGATTATACATAACCAGAACTATACACAAAAGTAGTAAAATTAATTGAGAAGGCACTGTAAAAAAAGTGCCTGGATGTTGGAGGTTGAGATTTATAGCCTTTTGTCACAGCACTTGATATAATTAAACTTATTAATTTGATGGCGGATCCAGAAAGGTTCAAAAGACAATCACCGGTGACAACTAGCGATTCTCCCACTTTAAAATGCAAAAGACTTCGTTCGGACTTCAGGGTGGCTCCAGAAAAAAAAGAGAGACTGTAGTCACGCAATGCTGACGTTGTTAACATTTACAATTTGAGAACAAAGTATGATTTGCATGGTTTTGCGTGATGTGATAACATATAAGCGATTGTTAGATTTAATCAGCGCGATTTACTGCAATGTCAGAATCAGAACAAAAGCGAACGTTCCTTACTGGTTCAGATTACATTTTCCGGTGAAAATTCTTATGTTGGTCATACTTCCAAAAAGAATAATATGTGATTTCTGGATGCCAGTATCGACACCGGCGCAGTGACTGACAGCGTCATAGTCTCCTCAAACATTGTGTCCATCCACGCTGTGCCGTGTCGAGGGTGTTGAAGTACAACTCGCGTAAAGTTGATATTTCTGCGAAAAACTGTAATTGCAGATTTTGAACAGAGATGGCGACAAAGAGGAAAAACAGCAGCTTTAAGTGCAAAAAAACAAACAAAAAGCATTTTTTAAAAGCCTGAAAAAGGTAATAACAAACTACTGGTACCAAGAAGTGCCTGTACTTGAAGAAACGCTCTCAACAGCCCTAAAACCCAGACGTGAGGGCCTTTTTTTCCCACCCCACAGTGTTAAAGAGAGCAGATTTGGAGTAAGCGGCCTGATTATCCTCACAATAAAGCTAAACCCTCTTCCCAGTCAGCTTTATTCGAGATAAGATTAAAAGCCCAAATCAATGGAAAAATAACAAGCTTCGTCATTTTGTTCTTAAGATAGTTTAATCAAAGTCCAACCTAGTCTGACTCAACAAAAGAAAAAATGAGAAAACCTATGTAAACAGTGATCGTTTATCAGATTTTTAATTAAAAACCTACACTGCACTAAGAACTTATGAATAATTTACACTGACAAAAATGCAGGACTAAGATCACATGATTGGTTTTGTCTGCAGTACTTTTCATTCACGAGGGCTGCATTGGCATTTGGCATCAAGTTGATATTGTAAAATATGGTACACCAGAGCACACTTGATGACTGCTGAGGGAAGTATGTGTAGAGTCAGTCTGTGGTCTGGCAACTTCCACAGCTTCCAATACGATTACTCTATTCCCAGACACTGAGTTTAAAAGGCGCCCTAATCTGCATCTCATTAGCCTTTCTGTACCCAGGGCACTATTTTTCAGAGGTGGGATTTCCACACACCATAAACAAGAATTGTAGACCAGCACACACAGTTTCCTCCCTTCCCCCATAAATTCACCTCATATGTTAACAGGACACAAATCAGCTTTTCTGGCCAGACTCCAACCTCCCTCTCATGCCATTTTTTCACAGTTTATGCTGCATCACAGAATGCTGCCAATCCATTGATTTCAGTGAGTATGGTGTGGATGTTTATACCTTAAATGACATAGGTAAATAAACATCTCAATAGAACATCTAAATAACCACAAATGAACATCTAAATAAACATCTTACAACATCTCACAACCACAACTTGCAAGCTGTTTATTTACAGAGAAACTGCTACAGAGAGATCACATTGTTGTGTTACTTTACCATAACCTTACATCTCACAAATGCAAATGTATTTATCGTACAGTCTGAAAGCAACACCGGTCACCCTGCAGGTTGGAAGCGGAATTGTCCATTACCACTGTCGTAAATACTGTAATTTAGCCTACCACAGCCTACTGTCGCATGCACACTCGTTGTTTATCCAGCACCGGCTTTGGAATGAACGATGTCCACAGAAAAGGTAAAGCAAGTTGCATGATTTGAAAGTATGATGTAATGCGACATCAGAAACCAAGAAAAAATAGGGTTTAATAATAGGGTTGGGTATCGAGAATCGAGTATCGATTGGAACCGGGACTAACTTTTCGTTTTTCCCGGAATCGTTCAAAAGTTAAAATTTCGATTCCTAGTTTCGATATTCACAGTCCGCCGAACGGAAGAAGAAACCGCTGAACAAAACCAACGAAGAAGCGTCTACCGGAAGTGTTGGCATAACCGCGCGAGTCGAACATGAGTACCTTACGTCGGCGATCCAAAGTGTGGCTTCACTTTTCTAAAAATAACGAAATCTCGGCAAAATGCAAAATTTGTGACAAAAGGAGTATTTCTACAGAAGGAGTATTTCCTTCAGAAAGGATTATTTCCTTCAGAAAGGCCGTTGGTTAGCAAGGTTAGCTAAACTTTTTTGACCCTGCCTCTTAGAAGAATCGGAATCGAGAATCGTTAGGAATCGGAATCGAAACAAGGAATCGGAATCAGAATCGTTCAAATTCAAACGATACCCAACCCTACTAAATAATGACTTTTGTAACGCTTGACGTAAAGCAAGTTAAATTTGTAGTTTTCTTATGTCTCGTCAGAACTACAGAAACAAGACCTGATCTTTCAATCTTACAAAGCGTGGTATAAGACCGTAAAGCAGTCATAAGTGCCTTTCACCCTGTTACGACTTCATGAACCACTGAAACAATTTTGGAAACATTATTTTAAAGTCAAAAATCTTGCTTAGTGTTGCGTTAAAATGTGGAAGTGATCCTTTAGGACAATGTACTTGGCACAAATACTGAATCCGTATTCTCTATTTCCTCAGCCGGGCACCAGACAATTATTTACACCCCTTTGTCTCAGCAAGCCTGTGACATTCCCTTACCCCACATTCTCTTCAAGTGCTCGTTCTATCAGTAAAACCCCAAAACAGGTGCAGAATGAATCCCAGAATGGTGAGTGTTTATCAAGCTTCACAGCAGGGAAAGCCAATTTGACAAAGATTTTCTATATTTTTGTCTGAGTCAGTAATGATTAGATGAATCAAAACCATCAGAGCAGATGAAAAAGATGTGAAGTCCAGTACGCAAGGGTGAAGAAGGATGCGGCGCATCTAAAAATAATCTGTTTATTGCAGAGGCAATTTATCAACAGGAGATGGTCCGAGATGTCTGCACAAAGTGACGAATCACAGCGAGCTATTTATATGGGGCAACACACCATCTTGTGTTTGAAGCATAAGCAAAAAAATTGCTACATCTTAGAGATAACAAGCAGGCAGCTGTCGCTCGTCCCCCACATTCGAAGAAAAACTCGCCCCTCGCTGTGGCACGAGGTGGCGGTTCGAAAACACAAGGCCTTTCCATGTTTCTGATGAGTCAGAAGCAATTTAGCGAGTCCTTCAGGGACCCCAAGTGTCGCCCACCACACTAATGAACACTGGGAAAACAAAGGCCTTTCATTGGACCTCTGCTCCCCTGGGACACGGATGGCTGATGTCATTGTGCTTATTCGGTCACAAAACGTCAGGGCCCTACAATGCACCATGGCAACGGAGCTAATTATTCTTGTGAAATCAGGGTAGGGTGCTTAAACAAACGCTCCAGCCTCTTTAGTGGAGCATCTTTGGATTGCCTCTGGTTAGAAGAACCGAGCACTCGCAAAGACGACCTCCCATATGCATATGTCTGGAAATTTGCACACATTATTAAAGTGCTACACAGTCTCACAAGGGGATTATTGCAAAACAGAAAGATTAAGTGAAGCATTGAAGAGTTCAGTACTCAATATATAAAGCAACAATTTTACTCCTATTCACGACAATGTTTTTCATATTAGTATGACACACAGTGTGTCAGATATTTGAATCTAATTGTGGCTGTGTTCTCACAAAATACTGAGCAGTATATACTCTATTCAACCTATTATTAGGTAAGATTATGTGAAAAAGAAAGCATTATGCAATACATGTTTTGAACAGTATATGATGTTATCATATAACTTGTATTGTTTAAGCAAATGGCATTCAATTTAGAAAAAAAAGCATTTTCATAAACATTTTCTGTAAAAATGTCTCAATATTTTGCATTTTCAACAAAAGTCACGAAAGGATTAAATTTGTTTTATTATTGTTTACGGCAAGTGCTTATTGTGGTGCTGAATACTCAGAACCACAGAATGATTATGGTTATGATTTTGCACGTGGAAAAATGACTCTTACCCAGTTATTTTAATGAATCAATCGAAACGTCTCAGGAGTTATTAGTTTGAATCAGTTTGAGGAAAAAAAAAAAAAAAAAAAAAAAAAAACTCCCTGATTCAGACAATATGCTTTCAGAATCACCTTCTGACTCATTTACACCATTAATCACATATTTCATGAATTATGAATTGTATTACACATATTCATATATTATGGCTTTTATATTAATAAAATTCACCAAATCAAGTTTAACAAAAATGCGTTGGATCAAGATATAATCATTATCGATCACAATGTTTAAGAATATTATGTTATTCTAGATAACATACAAAAATGTAGACACACTTAATATACAGTAGCATGCTATAACATAACCCATAGGATGCAACCCAAATTTCTTAACAAAAAAGTGTGCTTCACTCTCCTTGTTCCCAACACTCCGGCAGTACCGGCATCCCACAACGACATTAACTGAAAACTTAAATGCATGCTGTGAAAACAATTGGCTCTGTTGCACAATACGTTCAGGCCTGAATGCTGAAAGTGGCTATTTTACTGTGGATGGTGTTACTCACTACCATTTCAACTGCTAAAACCAGTGTTTCTGTTGACTTCACTTCTCACGTTTTATCTCATGTGGTTATACGAGAAATGTTTACAGATATGTTTAGTCAGCTTTGTGAAGACTATGATTTCGAACTGTGTTATGAAGCACACTTCAATTAGCATTAGCTTCCTTTCAGTTGGCATGGTGCTTATTAAATGCCCATTACATGCCACTAATTGCACTACAGTGTTTGCCAAATCTTTTCGTTGGTAATTGATCTCTCCCCAGACATTTTCCGAGTGATCTCTATAGTTTTTTTTAATTATTATTTTATTATAAAGAGATCACAAACTAACAGTTGTTAAAGCATGTGGCACTTTCATCTCTGACATAACTCAACATTTTTTTTTTAAGTTAAATCCACAAAACTGGAATACAAATTAATGTAGAAGAAAACTAAAAACCAGAATTGCAAAGAAAAACGAGCCACTTGAATAAAAAAAAATAATACGATTAAGAGGGTTTTGGTAAGAATTCGGTTGACATGCAATAAGACTAAATGGCGCTGTCTATATATATCTTGGTTCCTGTGATGCCCAGCCAATGCATTTCATTTAAAAACAAAATAAAGCTTTTTTCGTTATATCCAAACAAGCAGTGCTTCAGGAAAATACATACTGAATTTTCTAGTCATCCTTGGCTGGGAAATACGATAAATTTGGCAAACCAGAAAGGACTTTTCAAAGTCATGCTCACACACTGGTTATTGGTTATACTTTAAGCTCATTTACATTGCAGATATGTTTATAAATAAATTAAGGCAAAAACTAATTAGAAGACAGCTCACAGTATGCATCTTGACAGCCCCGAAGTGCTGTCAGAAAAGAGCAAACATCCTCAAACAATCTGATTAGATTGCAGGCACTGTACCGGCCTATCATCACTGAACAGAGGCACAGTCATTTATCTCACTGTACAATCCAAACAGTTTTTCAGCAGATTTACTCCTAGAGATCATTGCTGATTGGTCAAGTAGAGCTGAATGCACACTGTGCAGCATGACTTTGCCTCAGAGACAAATTTAGAGGACCGTAAGACATCTTTCGTCATAAGGCAAAATCCTAGTGTGACATGCTCACACATGGCCAATCAATAATGATTCTTAGCATCACATAAAGTTCTGATAGTGTGAACTGTCTAATAAAGAACCAATAGGAACATCGAAACATAGTGAGATTATATATGATGTGTGTCATACGTCTTTCTGTTTCCTTCCGGTTATGCTTATACGATACAAATGACCTTTTTGAGTTTGTTCAATCTGACGTTGATTTACCTAAGATCGGACTAGGGACAAACATACAATCTGACGCAACAATTGTGCAGGACAGAAAGGAAAAAAAGGGTGTAAAAATTGCAATGTAAGTTTCCTGACGCCACTGAGTCAATGTGAATACAGTAAAGTGAATTATTTGCTTACTGTGAGACAGTGGAGGAGGCAGCTTGGCATACAGTCTCCTTCCACTCTCTAGTGGTATGGCTAATGTCTGTCTTGGGGAAATGGGTAATTTGACTCTGTTTTGAATCTGAACATAAAACAGGAGCAGGACATGGTCCAGTGAAAAATGTTAGGCCTCATTCAACACAGCTACAAATGACTCCACATAGAGGAAGTCCATGACAGGTCTGGCAAATCTAGCGGATGGAAACAGGGACTTCTTAAGGATGTAGCTGTCACTTGGAAAGTCAGGCCTATGCTGCATTTATGTTGTCAAATCTGTATGTGTGCTTGCAGAATTGCTGTTCTGCCACAGGGTCAGGGAAAATCTCACATTTAGCTTGGGTAAGTTAAAATTTTAACTAGGCTACCGACCCGAAAATGAACCAATAGGAAAGCCAATCACATTCAATGTTAATGACTATGATAATAGTTTGGACAGAATAATTTCATAACAATGAGTTCACTGTACTAAAATGGCCCCCATTCGTGCCCTGAATGTGCATCCCACAATTCTCCATCAACTGCAAGATGCTATCCTATCAATATGGGCCAATATTTCTAAAGAATGAAGAATTTCTTTTTTTTTTTTTTTTTTTGCTGCCAAAAATGGTCCCACATTTTTTTAGAATGAAGAATTTCTAAAGAAATACAGTATTAGTATGGTGTTCCTATGTGTATATATATATATATATATATATATATATATATATATACACACATGAGTTACAACAGATTTCCAGCTCCCATCATGCTTTGCTTCAGACTGTTAAAGGGTGAGCAAATGTTAGAATGAAGTGTTATTTAATATGTTATGCTCAATATTAATATAAGGAGAGATCTGTTAATTTTTAATGTCATATTATTTTGGAATTTAGATGGGTATGTGTGAGTTTTTGGGGTTACCATTGTGCTGAAGAGTAGAGCCTGTGGTTAAGTTGACGATTGGCCAAACACAATTAAGACTGTAATTACTATATTCTAAAGGTAGTGACTGTGCTCTCCTCAACAGAGAAGTAGTCTCTTGGCTAGATACTTGCACGTATACTTGTGCTTTTGTTAACTATCTTGAAAATAGAAAACAGCTATAATGTAAATAATTAAGAAAATATAAGACATATATTTAATTATTTATTTCTCTATATATGTGTTTATGTTGCATGAGTAAATATATCTGCAATATATTACACATATATCTGATCACACATCTATACATTATGAAGTGTATTATTGAATAGAAATGACATACATTATGGTATATTAGTAAATGCGTTGTCACATATTTTTCAATATATGAAAAGCGGCAATATATTATTCTGTATATTTTCAAATATACTGTTAAACCGTTTAATATATTCATTCTTGGGAAATATTTCCTTTTCACAAGGGCCACATATTTCCTTTTCATAAGGGCCACTTCACAGACGATGAGTTGAAAGAGAATTTTAAATGGACATATCATCATTATATATCTGCTCGTTCCATGCGTCATAGGCCTACATCATTACGTCATGTCTACGTCACTGCACAATGCACATGCGCAAAACCTTCCAGTTTTTGTTTTTAATCCGATTGTGGAGAGCAGGATGAGGTCAAGGTTATTATTTCGACTGAGGTGTTTACATGGAGAATTTTCATTCAGATTGGACTATTAAAATGATTGTAATCAGAATACAATGCTCCATGTGCACCTCATTTTTTTAATCGTAAAAAAAAGCCATAATTTAGAATGGACAATTTTGCATTTTGAAACCACTATAGGAAGAAAACAAAACCATTAGTTGTGGTTTTACAATTTGCCCATTCAAAAACAACCTTTGCACAGAGCATAATTTACATTTCATATTCATAATTTAATTTTCAAATGTAAAAGGAACCTTATTGACAAGATTAATGTGGTCACCTTCTGTAGAATCATGCTTCAGTCCAATTTCTTTTGATTAAAGATCGAGAAAGCCATCCAAATCACAGTGGGCCGCAAGCAAGCAGACCTTGTCGAGTGACTTCTAAACATCATTTAATCAATATCTGGAAAACTCAGGGCTCCAAGGGGAACGTGACCATTGGGTGATGAATGAGAAAGGGAGCCTGTGAAGATTTTTGCGTCTCCAGATGTTATGAATAAACAGCGTCTACTCCACGGGCTCAGTGTGGATCTGCGAGGCGAAGAAAGCTAAACCTGCTCAGGATGAAAAATAAATGGATGTGGGGAGCCGGAGATGAAGACGGACAGTAAACGTAAACAAACAGAAGCTATTATCCCTTGCTTACCTGAAGCGATAAAAGACATTCTTTGTCTCTGGATTATGGTTTTCTATGTCTGCTGGATTAGTGCTCTATACCTCAATAGTTTCACTGGGTTGTTTTTAATTACGCCCATCTGCTTTCTGTAAGCGGGAATTATGACAACAAACGAGTGCAATGAAAACACAATAAGTTAAGGAACTGTATTTTAACAGATGGAGGTGTTAACCATGTGGCGGCAAACCTGGGCATACTGGCCCTGAAACGTGAGAACTAAAAGAGCACTTTAAAACGAATTGTATTCTTGAATAAGAAATCTAACATGCAATCTAACGTTGACGAATACGAGACAATAAATGGATGGTGGCCGAACGAATGGGGACATACAATGCGTTACTCAGCAGGAGTCGCTGTCACCGCTCACACGGCTGTCTCCAAATTGCTCTCTTTTCCCAGGACGCCCCATTTTGCCGACATTAGGAGGTGATTTTTCCATTGTCAGCAGATGTCATCATTCATTTGCATCAACAGAGTGCTTCTGAAAGGGTCCTGGACTCATTCATTCCATCGCTATGAGGATCTTTCAATAGTTTTGGGTCTCACGGATGAGGTTATTCCCAACCACGAGGAACTACATGGATGAGAGCAACTGATCAAAGCAATACACTTCACAGCGAGCTGGAAAATATCCCCACTTCAGGTCTGTGCATACAAACAAGTTTCAAGCTGCATATCTAAGCTTTCATCTCTCACTGAAATTCTACAGGAATCATCAAGCAACTGCTTCCTATTATCCCCAAAGATAAACAAGCAGACTTCAGCAGTCCCTACATACTACATACGTTTCAATGTACAGTCAAAAAGAAATGCTAGGTAATCAAACCAGCTCTTTCTCGTCTCGACACAGAAAGGCAGTAAAACTCAAAGATCTGTACTGACTGACATATCTGTAAGTGGTCATTAAAGAAGGAGTCGGGGTAAGCGCGAGATGTTGGAGAAAATAAAAATTAAAAATGTATGCTTTACTGTCCATCTTATTCGGCAGGTGTGAATTTTGAAGTGAACTTGTAAAATCGCTGTTCTTCCTTTTTACAAAATGTTTCATCAACTGTTTCATGAGATTTCATGTCAGATAAAGGCTTGCTTGCTCTCCATTTCAGCTGGAGTGCACACTCATTTATTGATGACTAGTGGGTGAGATTTGAGTTCACAAAGTCTCTGACCAACTGGCAATCAATCTTTAAATGTAGGGGTGGGCATTATACTGTTCAGTATCGTCTAGAACAAAATAACAGCATACAAATTAGTTTCTATGGCAGTTATGGAAAACAATCTAATGGAAAAATACGGGCATTTAAATCTATGATTGGTAATTTTGGCTTTATTAAAATGGACAAAAATGCCATTTCTTCAGGAACAAACATGATTTTGAGAGCTTTGGTTAAAACAAATCAAAAATACTAAATAATAGGGGGGTTAAAAAAAATACTTTTTACTGCAACACTACAAAGTTCAGAATTGTGTGTTGAGTGGTCAATCTGTGACATTTAGATCATCCTTTAGAGCAAATGAATTCGCAGGTCAGAGTTCACCAAACTTGAACTTTCTGGAACTCAAAAACTTGCATATGAATGGAAGAGAGTGAAACGTGCCTCTTCCTGAACAATTCATAAAGTCAATGCCGTGACTATTCATTTATTGGCAACAATTGCACTTCAGACTAACTCTGCCCTCTCGGTACACCGTAAATTCATTGTGATTTTGCGGGCGGTTTTGCTGATTGCAAGCTTCCCTTGTTCATTTTCTGCTCAGCAGTTTTATAACCTTGGGCGACGGTTGCTTAATTAAGATCATTATGCACTTTCAAAGAGCAACTTCTGCGGTTCTGCATTAGAGAAAGGTAAAACGGGCATAACTGAGATGTAAATTCTAAAAGGAATGCAAGAAAGCACATAAGAACAGAGGCATCGTCTGCTCTGCAGGGAGCTCTACAACTCATATTGCGTGCATCAGCCATGGAATGGCCTGCTTATCTAACCAGAGGTCAATCTGAGAGCATGTAATAGAGCAAAGGGTTTCTACCGTGGAGGAAATAGAGCAAAGAAACTCTTATTTTCTTTCCACCCTAACTAACAAAACCAATTGGCCCACTACAATGCTTTGTGGGAGTTCACAAAACATCACTGTGGCACCCAATGCAGGGACCGCTCAGTTGAGGCAGCAACGACCTGTTTCGTAATTAATAAAGTGTGTAAAGCCGATGCCTTTGTGGACTGAACCCACACAATCATCACATTGCTGCTAATGGAAAGTATCGATCCACTGGGCCCATGTCTGATGTGAGAAAAACAGGCAGAGAGGGCAAGTGCCTCACTCAGTGTGGTAGCGCTACATACCACCACTGTCGTTTCACGTTAACACGGAGTAAGTGTCATGGCTGCTCAAAATGCGGAACAATGTTAGACTTCACAGCTCTTCCTCTGTAATGCGATATGATTAAGAGATAAGAAACACAGATGAAAAGCAAGAGAAGACTGAGGAAGAAGCTCGAGAAACGCTATAGAAGATTTGATTTAGCATAGCTTTGGAGCTTTTCAAAGACACCATGGGGCGAATTAACTAAACAGTTGCACCAATTTAGCATATATTATTTCAGCGTGAAAACCTGTCATTCACTGTGCACCTGCAATCCAGTTTAGCTGAAAAAGCGCTGTCATTGCATTGTCATCCATCCCCCAAATAAAATAAATGACTACACTTCCTATCCCCTCCTAAGGTCTCTGATATTTATATAATTCAATAACAGCCTCTATGCAAAAGCCAGTCTACAGAGTGATAGATTCACACAACAATTCAGCCAGAAATGTGACGCTCTTTAAAAAATGCTCTTCTCAAAGCTGTCTGAGTTTCTCTGCAGAGATCCGGGGACATTCGGTCACGCTCCATAAGAGCTGTCATGATCTCCTCTACTTTTACTCCACTGCATTCTGTGGGCGAGTGGTGAGAAGACAGCAGAGACTAAACGAAGAATGAACAGCTGCTTTCATTAATCTTCAAACTTTAACCTTGAGCAGACTTGCTAGAACTCCACAAAAACTCATCTTCTGACATCTCAGAGGATCTTGTGTATTTTCTGACCGCCCTCTGGTCCTTGCTCTGGAGGTACATTTGCCATGGCCTCCCTGACAAGTATCTCTAAACGTGTGAGCAGTGGACAGATCGATAAAAAGGCCAAAAGCTCAACAGGAAAGACATTATATACCTTCCACACAAGCGTGAACGAAACACTCAAGTGAGAGCTATAAAAACCACTGAGAGCGATTGTCACAGTAATGGAAAGAACAGAGTTGTTGGACCTTTAGGCACAGTTTAAAACTTCTGTTCCAATTCTTCTGTGTTGGTTTTAGGCTGGTAAAATAATGTGTGAATTGCTCTTTGTCTCTGGTTAACATACCTCCTTTTTATTCTCCTGCCAAGCTCACTGTGTATTCACTATGAGCGTCCATTAATACTGCTTAACCCTGAGCTGTGTGTGAGTTAACAGCTCATTTTAAATCATTTTGAGATTTGCTAAAGGTTATGTTTAACAGTGTTATTATGTCATATTTTTAAAGATAAACATTAAGTGAGTGTTACATGAAAAAATAGATTATAAAATGTAAATAAAAATAGGGAAATTTGGGATGTACAATGACATATCAAATATATCAGTCAATATAATATCCAATATTGACAGAACTACCAATATTACCACTAAATTAAAAAGAAAAATATAATATCGTGATAGCAAATAAGCCAATAACCAATACATAACGCATTCCCTATATTAATTGTCAAACCAAACGTGAAAATTGATTAACGGACAGCGTTGAGGAGCCCCTTTGAGACCCCTGATAAAAAAAAAAAACTTTTAAAAATTACCTGATTTAAATAAATAAGTTTATTTAAATACTGTAAAATGATGTTTAATTTAAAATACAAAAAAAAAAAAAATGCAAAATGCATGTCCTCTCATTCAGGAGTACTTCCTGAGAGGGGATGACAGACAACCTTGAGCTTTGGCAGAAGCATTGTGCTCATGGGTGCTAGTTTGAGTGGGTTTTTCACCAGATTTGGTTCTTTGCTGAAATAAATGAGGAGCTCACAATAGAGTGCAGAGATGATCTGCTTCTGTGCCTTTGGTGGAATGAGATCATATTGATCGTTCTGACAGAACGAATAAATAAAGCATCCAACTGTAGCACCAGTGATGAAAGAAGAGAAGCAAGTCACCCCATGATCCATTAGCATATTGCATATTGATCATACCCTAAAGCCCCTGTACATCCACATCCGACCCATTTATTGTCTATTTAAAATCTCCATATGCTCCAATATTTAACTTTTGACATCTTTTTTATGTTTTATTTTTAGCTCTTCCTCAGTGCTGAAGCTCGCTGACAGCAGAGACCAAATTTGACAAATCAAATTCTCTAATTTCCATTTGATATTCTTGTGCATATATTGTGTGAAAAGTGAGTGGAGATGATTCATTTGCTGGACTGACAGTAAAGCAAATGTGCCGTTGATTAGATTTGGATTATTTGAACATGTTGCAGCTCAGAATTATAACTCCAGGCTAGGAAGCTACTCATCATCATTTCTAGAAGATTTCAATTGGCAATAAGAGAGAGAGAGGGAGAGGGAAATAATTTTTAGCAGTTTCCTCCTGAAACAAAGTCACACTTTCCTCAGCCCTGTGGTCTGGTCTGAATCCACTGACGTGACATAAATCACACACATTAGCTCTTGTTGTAGAAGACAGTCTGTTTGTCACTGTTAATGAGGACAAACATCAGAGATTAATTCCGCAAATGTCTCTGTCTGGGTAAATCCTGTTTAAATTCACCACATCAGGGTCTGAATTACACACAAGGAGCAAATTCAATTCAGTTTTGTAAACTGTTGACGCCTGTATGATGAATTGCTAGTCCTAGTTCCAAGTCGCTATGGATGAAAGCGGATGCTAAACGAATGAATTTAAATACCAGCAAAACCAATAAATTATACCCTGCAAAATATTTGAAGTGTTTAGTAGGTATATAAAATGCTAAGTTTCAATAAATCAATAAAATAATAAAAATTAAAAATACAGTCGTCCATGAGGGGCTGCCGCTTTTGCCGCCTTCTTCTTCCCTGAACAATATGCTGTGTTACACATACCCTGCAGCTGCAACATGCAAAAACACTTGGTATGGACTACGGATACAAAATACTCTAAGCTGAGTTGCTTTAGCTGAAGTGTAAAAGTTCAGAGTCTCAGATCTGTGTCTCTTTAAAGTGCTAATAATCTGTTTCTCTTTCTGTCATCGCTTTTGTTATGGAGCCAAATCCAGCTTTATTTGAGACCGGCAATTGTCTCAGATCATCACCCATAAAAGCGGCACGGATGGCCCTCCCACATGCTTTGCCTTGCTTTAACAAAATGAAAGCTCTTCTCTGCTCTCACCTCACACACACACACACACACTCTCCCTCCCTGACTCACACACATAGGTCTTGATCAACATCAGCAACAGGAGGCCAACCGGTTGTCATGACAACATATTCTGCAGCTGAGAGCGCCGGGAACACGCGTATTGAATAACAATGGCCCCGCAGTTGACTTAAGAAAAAAAAAATAGCCGGCCATTTTTCAACAGACTAACAAATCATCAGCAAAGTTTAAATGGGTGCTTAAAAGGAAAAGATATATACGACTTCTGAGAGAAAGTTTAGGACGCTCGTTTCTTAACTTGGACGTTTTTATGTTCCCTTCTCTGATCTCCTTCACTCCCCTAGTGTGTTACATCAGTGCACTAGTGGTCGTGTTGACACAATTTATATTAAAGTGATTAAAAAGAGATCAAATGAAACAAGGCGTCGCAAACCTCTCGGGTTGCTGACAGAATCGCAGGGCTTTGGAAAAGGTCAGAGCGAAACGAGAAAATCCGCTGCTGCTAGCGTAAATATTTTCTAGAACATAAAAACAGACTCGCAACGAAATCGCTCTCTTGTTTCAACTGATGTTATGCGATCAAATGGCTTGTAGCGGTATGCTGAGCGTTTTAAGCAGCAGCAGAGAAATATGATGTGACAGTTCCTGTCTTTTACTGAACATAGCAATGAAGCAGAGTGTGTAAATGCGAGCGACACTGTAATGAATCTTGCGAGCAGGCCCAAATGGAGGCGCGTCGGACTGTGACGTTAGGAGGAGTTGGGCTTGAGAGGTTCTTAACATCACGGCAGATGTAGGGAGATGTGCCGACAGGTAGCACTTAGGTTAATACGATTTTTCACAAGGCTGAGAAAGAGACTCTTTTAGCCGGTCTGATGCTTCCATGGTACAACAGATATGTCTTGTTTGAACAAGATGAGAAGAACCATAATAAACCATAGGCCACTTTCCCCACCCTTAAAACAAACGTGGTCTCTTTAAAATTAATGATTCTAATTTTACCACTTCTGTAAAATGTGTTGTTTTTTTACTGGGGAAAAGAGGGGGAGGGGAAAGAGGGGGAGGGGGGTTTGGTCACTCAAAAGTAAGAAATGTGTGTATGAAAAAACACTGTTATATATATATATATATATATATATATATATATATATATATATATATTAGTGCTGTCAAATGATTAAAATATTTAATCGCGATTAATCGCATTAATGTCATAGTTAACTCGCGATTAATCGCACATTTTTATCTATTCTAAATGTCTTTTGATTTCTTTTTGTTACATTATTTTTTTCTCATTTTAACACTCATATCAACATGGAAAAGTGGATTGACTTGTTTAGTGCACTTTTTTTTTATTATTATTATTGAAAATAACATTGGAATAGTTTTCAATTTCACACTAACGTATATAAATAATCTCTCACACAATGTAACACTGTCTATCAATAAAAGGGTGAAAGAAATACTGATGAGGTCCTGGTATTGACGAGGGGGTGGAGAATTCGCATCATCTGTGTGTGTGTGTGTGTGTGTGTTTACTTGCTTGGCCATCATCAACTGGTATTTCAGACTGGACGTGCTGCAATGATGATAGCTCAGTTCACAACGACAAAACACAGATCACTTGGTCTTGTCTATTGGGACAATTTGCCAACTTTTTAACTTTCCATTCAGAATCTTAGGGCATCCATTTCGGCCACTCAAAACGTCATCCGCTCAAAACGTAACGTCACTATTTGGCCGGTTCGCAAGCCGAAACGAGTGTGTGCGGCAAAAAACGTCCTCGCGCTGCGCTCTGAAACCCATTCATTTCAATGGCTTGCGCCGCGCGAGGACGTTTTATTGCCTCATCGACCAAAGCGCAAGCGGATCTAGGCCGTAAACAAAACAACAGGTACGCCGCAAACACACGTTTCGGCTTGTTAGCCGGCTTTGAGTGGATGACGAGCGCGAGACGCCGAAATGGATCAGGACGCATGCCGCGTCCTGTTGCAAAAGCATGTGAAAAAACTACAAAGTTTGCTAGGACAAAAAGACCGTTAATCGCGCGATAAAAAAATTAACGCCGTTAAAATGGGTTTGCGTTAACACTGTTAAACTGACAGCCCTAATATATATAATTCAACAAATAAGTCTTAATTCATAGTAGGTTCTTGAAAACAATGTGAAAAATGTGTGAGTACGCAACCATATGCAATAATTGGTGAAAGAGACCCAGTTGTTTTGAGGAACAACAACACTAGCAGACATAATTATCAGGCCTTGCCAAGGGAAATGACAGCACTTATTATGAACCTGTGAACTTACCAAAGGGAGACGAGTCGATGTCGACAAGATGATTTACCCCTCACGCTCACACAGAGAGTGGCGGGGAACTTGTGTGCCTGCCAAACTGAGCGAGGAGGCAGCAGGTCAAGAATCAACAGAGAGGCCTGTGAAAGAGTGTAGCACCAGTTCCCACTCCAGCCTCTTTTATCCTTACACTAACACAGTTAAGACTTTTCCCATACATCCGTCGGCCCATTCAACACCTTCCCATCTCACCGGGGGGAGGGACAGCCTTCATTTTTCTACCCTGCTATTGAGGTGTGTTGAAAACTGGGAGTGTTTTAAGTTCAATGGGGGCTTTAAAATAATGTAAAGAAGTGAAATAAAAGCTTTGGTGGGAAGAGGAAGCTATGCCTACAGAAAGTGGTCGTAGCTTAAAGGAATAGTTCTGTCATCACTAGTTACCCTCAAGGTGTTTTAAAATTGTTTATGAATCCGTTTCTTGTAGGGGTGGCACGGTACATGAACAAACAACTGAACCGTTCGGTTTGCTTGTCTCGGTTCGGTACCATTTGACAAATTTCTACAAGTTAATCATGTCTAACAGTATATCGCCCACCTCTAACTGATCAAAGTTTAACATTTTTGACCAGTGTTGTAGTACTCGAGACTCGGACTCGTCTCGGACTCGGTCTCGAGACCATATTTTAATGGTCTTGGTCTTGCCATGGACTCGTGTGCATTTGGACTCGGAATTGACTCGTACTCGAACATTTTTTTTTTTTTAGGACTCGGAATTATTCCCGAGTCCACTCGAGTTCAATTAAAAATATTTTTCATGATTATTAATGTATGTTAATAAAATATTTCTTTAAATTGATTGACACGCCCAGTGATTGGTGATTTTCTAGTGCGCAACTGCGCATGACAAATTGTAATAAAATTACTTTTAACACCACCTACTATGTGGCCTTTTTACCCTAAACTGATCATATTTTTTAAACTCTAAGTAAATTCAGTAAAAAAAAAAAAAGGAAGGAAAAAAAAAGTAAAATAAAAGTAAATTAGGTAATCAACCCTCACTGGTTTCGGTCTCGACTCGGACTCGACCGTCTCTGGTCTCGGACTCGACTGTCTCTGGTCTCGGACTCGACTCTCTATGGACTCGGTCTTGACTCGGACTCGACTCTCTCTGGTCTCGGTGTCGACTCGGACTCGAGTGAGGTGGTCTCGACTACAACACTGTTTTTGACATTATAATATGTACACTTAAAGATTAATATTTAAACTAAATCTGAAATGAAGATTTTTTTAAAGGGATACTCCACTTTTTTTTTGGAAATAGGCTAATTTTACAACTTCCCCAGAGCTAATCAGTTGGGTTTTACCGTTTTCGAATCCATTCAGTCGATTTTCAGATATTTAGAAGGAAATCAGTATCTAGACAGTTTCTAGTCTCATTGACTACCATAGTAGGAAAAAATACATACTATGGTAGTAAATGAGACCAGAAACTATCTGGTTACTGATATTCTTCTAAATATCAGATAATCTGCTGAATGGATTCAAAAACGGTAAAACTCAACTGTTTAACTCTGAGGGAGTTGTAAAATGAGACTCTTTCCAAAAAAAAAGTGGAGTATCCCTTTAAGTACTTCTTGAAGCTTGAAAGCTCCAGTCTCTTTTCATCTTCTTTTCCTCTTTTCATGATTCCCCGTCTTCCTGTCCTGTCTACCCCCATGTCATATCGTAAATATGTTTGTATGGACAGGTTGATGGCCAATTCCGCTGGTACTTGTGACTAAGTGACAATAAAGTCCATTCAATTCAATTCAATTTTACTAGTAAGAGCGACCAGTGCAATATTCAAAATATCTTCTTTTCTGCTCTACAGTAGAAAGACATACAGGTTTGGAACAACATGGGGCAAGTAAATGATGACAATTTGAATTTTTGTAAGAACCATCCCAATTTGATCTAACAAACTTTTGATCTAACTTACAATGTGCATAAACAAAGCTGCATGAGTCATCACAATGACAGCAATGCATCACATCTTGTGGCTGATGGGATCGCCCACTCTTCAACAATGCTGTTTTTTTTTTTCAGCCCTTGTTCTGCTTTTTTATGCACCGTCCAACTCAGAACTTCAAGGTGTCAGGGCCAGGGAGGACATGACAGCACTAGTGAGGACAAATCTACTTCACCCTATTTTTTCTTCTCCTGAAACCTCTCCTACGCAATGAGAGATGGGACCAGTGTGGCCACTCAACAGCTCTCCAGAAAGCTCCCGAGAGAAAGACAGACATGTCAGCTCATCTCTCTCACTCTCTCTCTCTCTCCGCTGTGCCGCCACTGTGGCCATCAAAGCTGCTTGGAGACTTTTACAAATACTTTCTTTCTCTCCATGGCCACAGGCAGCAGGAGGGAAGGGGGGTTGGGAAGCGAAGGAACTTGGCCTTGGTGCTGGAAATTAATCCAGTGTGCTTGGGTTTTCATTTATGACCTGACAAACGAACTTCCTGTCTCCTCTGAGACGGCTATAAAGGAAAGATTAGACCGTCAAGCTATTAAGAGGCTGTGGCGGCCACTCAAATGCGGCAAGATTCCACTCAGCTTACAATTTAATCTGCAGCACAGAGCTCGACACCAAACAAGAGAGTGACAGTATTTGGACCATGCAGTGAATTTGGATGCCACGACAGGGCGGTGTTGTGTCTAGGAGGTGAGGAAGACTAAGTGACTTCTAGTTCATACTGTGCAGGCTCCTCCATTTGTTCACGTTGAACTTAGGTGGCCATTAATCTGGGGCACATTCCAGGCTCGAGTCTACTAGACGATCTATCATGGAGGACTGACGAGTGACGACTGTTGAGACAGGCAGCCATGTCCCTCCTAATGTCTGTGGCGCAAGTCTCTTTATATACGACTGCGGTACAGGAGCAAGAATCTACTTGTAGAACCTGCTAATATTCAGAATTTAGAATTGGATTAAGAATGCCTTTTAAATTGCAATTGATGTTCCAGTTTGCAACTGAAAATTGAATAAATTAGTATAACTTCCATTGTAACAAGACAGACAAACAGACAGATAGATAGAGCATCTGACATACTATTCCATTCTCTCTCTGTTATCATATCCCTGCTGTGTAGTACATCCATCCTAAAAAAAAAAGATTTTTCTGTTTTACTCTCCACAAAATATTTCACTCTCGCTTAAAGGCCTCAATCAGGGACGCTTAAAAAAAAATGGTGCCTTCATGCATTAAAAACACACATCAGTTTGGTTTGGGGGTTAATTATGTCTATTAACCTTAAATTAATAAAATAATATTTCTATGTGGAAGTCCCATTAACGCATTGATAAACTTAATAAAAAGTCCCGGGCCACCTGGAGTTGTAACTTATTTCATGAACATAATTATTTTTGACACAATGCTTACGATGCATCCCATGACACCCCACCCGTAATGATAATCGACAGTTGAAGCTGTAAAAGTGTTCGGTCAAAGACGATCACAGGCAACCAGCCACTTGTGCTTTGAATATCAAGTATGCACTTTTGTTGCCAAACCCTAAAAGACAGGCTCAGATGGGTGCGCTGTTATTACCCAGGCAGCAATATCGGGGGAACACTTGTGTGGCAAGGCACAGCCCCGTCATTACACCGATGATGCGATTTGGACTTTAAATGTAGTCATATGCCTGTTCAACATGTTGTTTACTCTAGAGACACCATATACAAGTACACAAATATAGATGTGAATGCTAAGCCGCCGCATTACACAAGTGCTTCTTGTGGCAGTCAGGTGACAGTTCTAAGATCCTTTAAATAAATATTGGAAAATGTAATAATTAAAAATTAGTGCGGTCAAACAATTAAAATATTTAATCGCAATTAATCGCACATTTTAATCGATTCTAAATGTCTCTTGATTCCTTTTTGTCCCATTATTTTTTCTCATTTTATTGCACTAATCAACACGTAAGAGTGGATCGGCTTACTTTGTGCAAATGTTTTTTATTGATAACAACATTGGCATATACAGTGTTCAATTTCACACTAACATTCTCACTTGGCGCAAATAATCTCTCGTGCAATGTTACTCTGTCCATCAATAAAAGGGTGAAATAAATACTGACGAGATCCTGATATTGACGTGGGGGCGGAGAATTCGCATCAGCTGTGTGTGAACTTGGCCATCAAGTGGTATTTCAGACTGGACGCTCTGTGATGATGATAGCTCAGTTCACAACGACAAAACACAGATCACTTTGGTCTTGTCAATGGAACCATTTGGCCACTTTTTAAAAGTAAACGTTCCATTCAGAATCTTATTGGCATTCATTTCGGCGTCTCGCGCTCGTCATCCACTCAAAACTACGACGTTTTCTAGGCCAAAAAGGCCGTTATTCGTGTGATTAAAAAAAAATTACGTTGTTAAAACGGGTTTGCGTTAACGCCTTTAATAACGCGTTTAACTGACAGCCGTATTAAAAATAAATATTGAATTGGATCTGCGAGGTTTCATTTTTATGAATAAAATATTAAAATATAACTGAAGACAAAACTAAAAGATTCCCACTGTTTCAGCTTCAAAATAAAGTTGTTTTTTTGTACCCCATCAGCCTTTCTGTAATTCTCTGTACATCAACAGCCGTCACCTTTATAAAATATCATTGAGTTGCTGAGTGTTTTTACGTTCAGTTTATACGTTATAAAGCTGTTAAATGAGAGATTCTGAGATTTTAAAACAAAAGTTGGTTTGGTTCTTAGTGTAATCTGTTTATCCATGCTAACGGGTAGAGACAACAACAGACTCATGAAACCCTGCACGACAAACCTACAAATGAACAGACCACGATACGATCACGGCCAGCAACACAAAGGACGCTCTCTGACAAAGGACAAAGTGAAGACGCACACACATAGCGTCACTACGACCACTTTTGTATACCACCCAATGAGCGCAATTAAACCCTGTCTTATTAAGGCATTACGTCAGAGGTAGACAGAACTGCTACATTAGCATTGAGTCTTAATAAAATAAGAAGAATTGTGCACTACTGCATACTATGATACTGTAAAAAAATTGTAGCCTGCCTTGATTCCCAGATTCCACCCAAGGTGCTTTGTGTACCTAGCCACTGCTACGCTATAAACTTCATTTTTGAGATCTTCGACGTCCACATAATTTTTTTCGGCATCACTAGACACATGAGCCCTAGTGAAAAAATGTTTTCGATATATTCTTGTCTGAATATGGTGATTACCATATACCATCAGTTCAAATCACCTATTTAGTATCAGAACTTGAGGCAAGCAAAGTCTTTGGTTTGTTTAATAAACTGTTTTTTTTTTTTAATTTTTAATTAATTTTTTTATTTATTCAAATTGTCACATTTCCCTGGTTAAATAACAATGTTATCAAAACTAGAGAAACCAAATACAACTCTATTTTTTATCTAGGCTACTTAATGTTCTATTCATTATAAGCATTTTTATGTGTTTTTACATTTATTCCAACATAATATCGAGTTTAGTTGTGCGATTTCGCTGTGTTGACCAACAGAAACCTGCTTGGTTTGGAATTGAATTCAGTACTGTTTTGTGTACATTGCAACAAATTAAGCTTTTTTGTGCATGAAATTTTGCTAATGTGACTCCACCATTATTTCACAATGTAAAAGAACATACTGTATGCATAGCTAGAAACCTCTGTGTTTATGAAAATTAAACAGAAGTGTTGCTGCTAGGGTGCAGGTAGGAGACAGGGAAAGGCATTTCACTTGTTTTTATTAGATTAAGAAGTGATGTCTTTATTATAGTCCTCCTCATTGTATCATCTAATGGATTTTTCCATACCCAGACACCCTGGGGTGTTATGATGCACAGAGGGACGCGGGGGGTGGGTTACTTTATGTGCCTTGAACAGCCATGTCTTCGTGCCCTGAGGTCAGCATTGGGATGAGGTAATGCTGTCTCTATCATCTCAGCCCGCCCCCCAGCCACGTCCTCCACGTCTGGCTGGCGCTGGTCTTCACCCCTCTCGTCAGCAAGCACTACATCACGATCAACAATAGACTCCTAACATCTGCGCCGGGAGGCCTTCATGCACTGAAACCGCTCATGGGAAGCACTTTTTCTAGTAAGACAAAGCCTGGCCGTGTCACGCACTGAGCGGGCCCATTGGCCCGTTGCACAAAAGGAGACCAATCGCTGCTAGAGTAATAGGAGGTTTTATATTGGGGAATCTCGAAAACTCTGAGACGGTCTGTTTGGAGTGATAAATACTTTTCACTCACAATTCAATTATAACTGAGAATGAACACCAATCTATAAACAAACTGACTTAGTTCATAGACATGTGTGCTTAGATACATTCTGCATTCAGTTATAAATGGGTATTTATTCAACTATGGACAACTTCCTGTAGATCTTTAGAAAGTAAACTCTCAAAATAAACTTTTCATACCCTTACCAATTTATATACATTGTATACTAACAATGTCCAACAGTGGACATGCTCACATAAAATTCAAACTTTTTTAACTTTTGTGAAAAGATTTTGAAAATGCCCACCAAATATCAAAAGACATACTGTAGTGGAAATGACAATTTAAACATTTTGGCCTTGTAAAAGATATATTCAATGTATGACAGATTGCATTTTATGTATCCTAATTACACATAATTTAATTTGAATGTTTTTTGTATAGCGTTTTATATAGTATTTCTTTGTAACAGTGTTAAAAAGTCAGAAAGATTAATTTGTAGATTAAATTAACATTGATATATCCAGCAAAAGTCTTTAAAACACATTTAATCTTACAAAAGATTTCTGTTTCAAACAATTGCTGCTCTTTCTACTTATCAAAGAAATAAGTGAAATATGTTAAAAAAGAAATCCTGAAATATGTTATCAGTTTCCACAAAAATTTTAAAAGGCAAAGCTGTTTTCAAAATTGATGCTAATAATTATGTTTCTTGAGCACCAAATCAGCATATCTGAATGATTTCTGAAAGATCATGTGACTTTTAAGGCTGGAGTAATGATGCTGAAAATTTACCTTTGCCATCACATGGAAAAATTACTATATTACTATATTTTTATCAAATAAATGAAGCCTTGGTGAGCATAAGACAGAAGAAATATGCACATGGCACCCTTTAGCGTCAATATAAGGCGCCTCCTAGTGGTCGAACCCTAAACCTACCCCAGAACTAAACCTACCATAACCGAACAAAGCTCTGTGCGTGTTATATTGACGCTAAAGGGTGCCATGTGCGTTGGATTTAGATGAAATTTCAAAAGTGTCACTATATGACGCCCTAAGATGAGAACGCGTAGTCTGTTTTCGACGACGCCGCATCCAAGTCACACCATGAATACAAAATAAAAGTAACAAAAAAAAAAAAAAACATTTCAAAGTACACCAATTATCCTTGGTAGAAACCCAAAAATCAAGAAAAAACACAGACAGGCAAATCACATGGTCTTGCGCATCCAGTTGCTTTGCTTCTGAAATACTCCTGGTGTGAATTGGCACCACATGGAGGAATACATTTTTTTTTTTATAATATTATATGGTAAACATTAACAAAAGTCACACCTTACTAAATATAAGGTTAATTATATCAATAACCATGCGTTGTCATCACCCAGTATCCTGATTGCATTGTTACATACTGGAAATAATTCATAATACAAAACTGTTGCAATCCTATTACAACAAGAGAGTTAAGAAAGCTTTTAAAGGCGGATTTGTTATTATAAATGTTTTCCTGACATGAAAGTCAAGCCCAATTATAACCGATCAAGGCAGTTGATGCTTGGACAAAACAGTTCTATCAGCCTCTCAAAAATATTTCAAACACGAATACATGTACACACACTCAAATGCACGCAATCTAGACAGAGCATTCTTCTGTCTATTTTACGGTGATGATAAACTGAAACAACAGTGTCTGACACAGGAGAAAGTACAGAGGAAGATTATTACCAGAACCATATAATGTGTGATGGATGTTTTGAAACACCAAACACCCACCCAATATCCAGCTTGTCAAGCTCCAGGGGAGCTGTAGAAAGCAATTCTTCGATCATTACCTGGCACTTCCACAAGAATAAAAAGAAAAATCCAACTCAAACAATACCTCACACCTACCTGATCATCAAAGACTCCTGTGGGATTTATGTGGATTTTTTCTTCTAATGATCACAATAACTCTAGATCTTCACATTGACAGAGTTTAATATCTTTAATATTGTCATTTTGCCACCCTGTAGCTGAATAGTGTACAATTATGAATGCACAAACATATTGGGGGTTTAAAAAAACAACGGATGGATGGATGGATGGATGGATGGATAACATACTCCCCCAGGAGGCCCCCAGTGTATTTTGCATCACAAACTGCAATATGAGAGTAAAGGAAGTCTTACCTTCATGTGAAGCAAACAAAGGTTCAGATGACAGCAAGTGCATGATCAAAGAAAAGAGAAATAAAAAAATGACAGTTAGTATTTTTTAAAGAAACCACATTGAAATACATAAACAAATCCAACTGATTTTTTTCTTTTGTAATCAGATCTTTTTGGTAAGGATATTCACTCATGCATGACCCCTTCACCACTCAACATTTTACTATACTTAAAAAAAAGCTTCTAACAGTGGCAGTCATTGATACAAACAGCTGAGTCTAAAGATTAAATCCCATGTTCTTACTTTGGGCAACTGAGTGTGAAATTAGTTAAGTCAAAAGGGAGTGAGTTAAAGGTGCTAAGTTAAATGCATTTTTAGCGGCCTCTATCGGTGATGTTTCAAATTGCAACCAATTTTTACAAGAGCGCTCGTGCTCTTTCGCGTGCTCGAACACAACAGCGGGCACTCATGGTACGCGCCGGCCACACTGAGACTTTCAACACACCGGAGAAAGCATCACACAGCACGCTGGAAACTCATGTAAACTCCCACTGCAACGTCACAATAATAGGCTACTCTCAGCTTGACGTTGAACTAATGCTCCATGCTCGTACCATGATAACGTTACATTGACTGCATTTAGCCGACATGTGGTGTTATGCTTTTTTACAGTCTATGGGTGTTATCTAGCATAAGGCCGTGTGTCCACCAAAGCGTTTTTCCACGCGCCTGGAGTCTGTTTTCAATTGTTTTCAATGGGAGCACCACGTTTTTTAAACGCAATAAGTGTAACGAGGCGCTGAGCGTTTTTTTTTTTTTTTTTTTCACGCTGAAGTGCCCAGTGTTTTGTATTGGTCGCCAAGAGTTGAAAAATATTCAATTTTGGATGAAACGCAGCGCTCATCACTGGCACTTTTTACCCAGCCGTCCAATCACAGTGGAGGAGGGGTGGGACTAACTGTCACAACATTCTTTCTGTACAACGACATCAACCTGCAGAGCAAACCGAACAAAATGGATGAAAATTTATTTTTTAGTATGAAACAAATTATCTAAAATTAGTAATCAGTGACAAGTAAACTGTTCTGCGGATATTCTGAATCATAGCAATGAAACGTCTCAACGGAAAAAACGCTGCGCTGCCAAAACGCTCTCAAGCACCCAAAGCACAGCGTCTTACGTTTTCAGCTGGCAAAAAACGCTTTGGTGGACACACGGCCTAAGGCATTTCACTAATATTGGTGTATCTTTCACAATCAGGCAGCAATGTCAACATATATGAATGTATAATATGATAACGAAAACGGTTTGCGAACTAGACTGAACAAGTTAGTGTAACAGTAAGATCGTAGGAAGTAACATTACTGAACGTGTCTGGAAATGTGTATTATAAACAATACGATAGTAGTGGAATGAGTGACGTTAGACAGTAGATCTAGAACATAAAATAAAAGTTACATCCTAGCACCTACTTTTTGTTATCCTGGAACAGTCTTTTGTGTGCATTTCATGTCTCATGTATGTTTTAGTTTACCTTGCTATTTCATAACAGTTTACCATTATTTCAGCATATCCGAAAACTTGCAATTTATCACAATAAAAATAGCGGAGGTCTCTCTATAATTCAAACGCTCTGCCGATGTTGATCAGTGTTTTCGTCGTAAGTCGATCCGATTCACGTTTGGCCTGACAAGTTTCGGCAGATACATTTTTGTTTTGTTTTTTATATTTATGTGAAGTTTGTGTTGGAGTGTGTGTTGTGCTGGAGGCAGGTCATTTTTTGGTGTTAACAGACTCCATGTCGTCAGCTGCAGTGCCGTCACATAGACTGTATATAAAAAGGAGATATGTAATGTAATATGTGATTTTAATATAATATCACATTTATTCAATGTCTCCACAAAATTTGTAAAAGGCTTTTTGTCCTTACAATCATTTGCGCATCTGCAGACCACCAAAAGGATACTCAAAAAATTGCTAAGGTAAAACCAGCCACCCTTTTACCTGGTATTCAATTATATTAATAAGGTACAATTGCAGAGCTTCCCGCACAGCTTGTACTACTCAGCAGCAACTGCTTGACCCCAAACAACGTTTAAACACAAAAGTTGAGTGTCAAAATGTCAACACAAACCATCAGGTTACTAATTCCCAGGACATATTTTGTGTTAACGGTGAAAGAGAACAGACCCTTACTAATGTGTTTCCTTCACTTTGACCCCAGGGTCACAGCGTGCTCTCCAGGTTACACTTTAATTCAACAGCCATTTTCTCAGCGATACAGACTTTAAGACTCTAAACGAAATGATCACTATCAAGGACAGAAAAATGTGTCCTGAGTGTTTGTCTCAATCTTCTGTTTCTCATTATCTGGTGTCTTGTTTGTTTGGTTTAATGGATCGGATTGAAATACAGCCTCTTAAAGTAACAAACACAGACTTTTTCTTTCTTTCTTTTGTTCTTTCGTTCTTTCTTTCACTCAAGTTAATCTTTAATAACAAAAAAAACATATTTTCCTCATTTATTACAATCTGCAAGTTTATACATTTGGGATGTGTAAATTTGCTAATAGGATTTAAAACAATTAATTTTTATTGTTTTATTTAGACATAATAGTACACAATTTAATGCCATTTATTCTGTTTATCTGTTATTTGCCATACATGCATAACAATTATTATCTTATCCGTGTGGAAGACAGTTTTAATAATGGTCCATCCCTACTTTCTAGCTTTTATAAGGACACAAAAGTAGTATTTGCAACTGACTGGAGAAATGGTCAACCAGAAACAGCATGACCACCTCCTCTCATTCAACCTGACTTGTTCTGGGGAAATGTTTTAATGACATTTCAATGTTTTAATACTGTAATGAAGACACATCTACTACTGGCGATATGGCGCATTCATCTGCTTTACAGATACGCTCCATCTGCTCTGTTCATGGCGTTCAGTCAGCAACCAAAACAACTTCCCGCAGCACGTCTCCAACACGCACCTTTATTAACACTGGCATGTGTTTTATTACAAAGCAAATACTCGACTGACTGGCTTAAATGAATGAGAAACACCACTCTAAGTGATATGCACTGAATGAAGATGTTGAAGTACATCTGGCCATGAAGAACTTCAAATTCAGATGTACAAATGAAACTCATCTATAGACGCATATACGGCTGTTTACTGATTTAAAGATTGGACAGGACCATAACTACTGTGAGGTGCTCATTTGAAATACAGAACAGTTCCTACCAATATAAAAAGGGAGTAGAAAGGAAAGCTTTAGGGGTCTTTTACTGACTGGCTAGTCAATAATCTATCTAGACTTGTTCTCATGCATTTATTTAGTTTAGAAATAAGTGCTGATGGTCTTAGTAAAAAAAAAAAACACTATATAAGTCACTATATAATCACATCTATCTAATGATCAGAAGGAAAATCATAAAATTTTTATTAAAAAAAAAAAAAAAAGCCAATATTTACTATAGTGCTTTCTATTAATCATCTAGAAACATAACATAACGGCAGCAAAAATCAACCAGGTGACAGGAGACAGGATGTTTCACAAGCATTGGATTTGGATGTGCACTGATCTCATCCATCCTCCAGCCTGAGAAAACAATATTTTTCAGGTTTCAGACACAGCCAGAGAGACAGAGACACTGCTGCCACATCTGCCTCTCACCTGTCACAGATAATTACATCCAAGACACAAAGACACAAACTGTGATTGGCCAATCTGCTCTAATTCAAAGTAGATTATCAGACCTTAAAGAGACACGGAGGTGTCGTTGGTCCCTTAGTGTACAATAAAATACATTTCACAACGTGAAACTACTTATGGAGATTCCATCTACACACCATTTAAATGCAGGTACCTTTGAGCATCTGCAGAACTAAATTGAAAAAAACAGCATTTCTCAAGATTTGCCTTCTCTTTTGGCAATTAAGGCCTCAAATAATGCTTGGATGAAAACCAACTAATTTAATACTATTGTTTGTAATTCAGTGAACGGGGGTCTCATAATTACAGACTCACCTCATTACCAACTGTGATTACACTATTATTTTAAGAAAGTTGAAGTTATTATTATTTTATGCATTCCTGAGATTAAAAAATAAAATGCTTTCTTTGGCTCAAGGTTCCAACCTCAGTTATTTTAAAGGCTGTCCAAGGGTTACTGATTAAATCTGGCGATTTTTATGCTCAGACTTTTTTAGATTTATAGGAATGTGCAAAAGTAGTGATTTTTTATCTTTCAAATATAAATAAGAGGGGTTCCTTGAACTCAGAAACAGACTTTGTTTACCAAGTACATGATAAATGGTGAATACAGCAATCATTTTAAAGTATCTAAACATTGATTTCTTTCAAATTTACAGGGAGGACACACAAAAATATTGTGAAAGCCAACAAGCAAGGCCGAATATGAGGTTTTATGGAGGTCACTGGTTAGCAGAGGTCAATGGTTCAGCAATGTCAGAAAGGGCATCATGACCCCTAGGGCAGCCTGAGATGAATAAAAGTAGTGAATCCACAAAATGTCAAAGTTACAAATGCTGCCACATCCAGATTTGTAAGCATTTGTGTGTAAAACGTGGATATGGTACTGCTTTACTGATACACATAGACAATACAGTTGCTGTCATTCTACTTGTCTTCTATTACTGGTTAATGTTAGATATTGTTTTTGAGTTTGTATTGTATATCGCACATGATTTGCACACTAATACACATCTATTTTTTTCCTGAATGCTCTTACAAAAAAATCAATATGTGACATTGGGTGCAAATTGTCAAACAGTATAAAGAATGGAGGGAAATAATAAAAACAACTCCAAAAAAAAAAAAAAAAAAGGAAAACACTGATGATAAACAGCAAAAAAATTCAAGATTTCAGTTTCAATTTTTCAGTTTCAAAGATTTTCAGTTTCAATCTCACTCAAAGACTCTCTGAATGTAAATGTACTGTATTAACTGGCCAACATCCAACCCAGACAGGACTGTGAGCTTAAGCCCAAAGCCTCCATCACGGTTCACCCATCCAGATCAGAGCTGTCAGTGAAGATGGATCTGTCTTCAAGTTCTCTTTCAACATCACTGCTAGTCCATAATGCACTACCAGTGTGCTGAAACACAGCATACGTGTCAAACATTATTCATACCACCAGCTAACATTACAATTTATAAAGCAGCAGGATGTCATCCATTCCCCAGTCCAGAATCTGGAAATGGCGACTATACGAAGAATAACAAGAAGCCTGGAAAAATCCAAATCCATTTAGCAGCTTCTTCAACAGGTATCTCTAACTGTCTTGTTCTGGGGTGGGTGTTCAGGAAAAAAAAAATTACCCAGAAAGCAATTAGGGAGGCAACAAAAGGAGAGAACCATGGCACACCTTGCCGATAATAAAGGTCACGGGCACGGCATACCCAATTACTAATGACATTTCCTATTTGAATTCTACGGATTTTTTAGTGGAGCCCTGTGATCAGAATATTGTTCATCTGAACACAGTAGAGGTCTGATTCAAGTCAAGTCATACGTCTGAGAACTACCACAACCTCTGTCTAAAAAGTCTCCGTAAGTGTTGTTTGCACTTTAGTGATGGTAGGCAAACACAATGTTCAATCTCTGAAATAATGAAACATAAGAGTCGGATAGAGCACAGTCAGATCCACAAGACACACGCCGACTAAGACACAAGCAGTTGTCTGAGCTTTCCTGGAAAATAGCCAATAGCTGTGAGCTGTACTTTGTGCAAATCGTTTCTCTGTGCAGCTTTTTACCCCCATTGTGGTTTCTGATATATTATACTAAAACTATTGAGACAATTTATTTTTCCATGTTGATTAAAATGTCCATGGAAACCTCAGAGGCAGGTGCTGATGATATCTAGAAATGATTTGTTTACTCGGACACAATGTCCTAACTTGAAAAAAATTTATCTAATAATACAAATTGTGTCATAATTGTATCTCCCTCATGTTGTTCCAAATCTGTATAAATCTCTTGTGAAATACAAAAAATATAAAAAAATAAAAAAGTTTACGTAACAAGTATATGCATCACCAAATATGTTGTTTTGTGTTCCGCAGAGATTACAAGTTTGTCATACAAGAACATCAAGAGAGTGAGGTGGGCAAATAATTGCAGAATGTTTGTTATTCACCGAGGTAGTACCCTTTCAAAAGGTAATATGTGCCATTTAAATATTAATATGGACACTTTAGTTAATCATATGTACCTTTAATTTATTTTCTTGGTACATGTATAGCACTTTAAGTTCAATTTGTTAAGATGAATTCATTAGGTATTATTAACTAATAAAACAGTTATATGTAATATTGCTACTTATTAAAAAAAGTCAATAGAATTTTATGTTTTAGAAGAATTTTGTAGAAGATCAACATTAGCTTTGATTAATAAAAGCGATTAAGGTATTGTTCACTGTTAGTTATTGCATTAACTAATTATAATGTGGATATAATATATATATATATATATATATATATATATATATATAAGTATAATCAAATTTTAAAAAAAATAAAAGATGTATAAAAGATGCATCAGACAACACAATAAATTTAGTTCTTATTAATTCAACAAAATTATATATAAACAGTAGGTAATTTTGAGTCCATTTTTTTAACTGAAGTGGTATGAATACAGTTCAATTTACTTTTGATGGAATACAAATGAAGAGTTTTAAACTGTTTAAAAACATAAATAACAAGAGGAAATCAGATGGGCTAGTTAATGGAAATAGAGCGGACACTTCAAGACCTGTCGGCGGAAACTCACTCAGATGAAATGGTCAGCAAGGCTTCAGATAGAGACGGAGCTGTTCCACATTGGAATTGGCCTACTTTGTGTCTCGTTTCTGCTCTGAGGCGGAACATGCTGTCCACTCGTCAGCTGGCCCTGCTCTACAGAATCAGTATTCACATGTGCCAGTCTGTATGTGCTGTAATGATTTTCCAGGTTTAACAACCATATAAAGGCAATGGCCATTCCAGTGGATTAGCAAAAGAAGAATCCATGACATCATGGCTACTGAAACCAGGCAAGTAGCAAATTGGTCAAGCATGCTTTGGGGCGTTACTCCAATCTATGGTGTCTCTATTGGAGTCACCCCGGCTTTGGGCTTTTTAATACTGGAAAATGTAAGCCGAGAGTCGAACAACTCTTTGGTCAAATCAGTGATGCTTTGCCTGCAAACAACACTTGCAATTCATGAGGCTTTTATTCAGTTTGTATAATCTGAACACGCCATCAAAACCCTTTGTGGGAAGCATGGCAGTTCAAAATCAAAAAATGCTCATGATGCCAAATTGCCCATTCAAGAAGAACGTTGTATGATATCTCCGCTTGAGTATAAAAACAGTTTACTCTGACCGCTAGAGCGGAGGCCAACGAAAACAGCAAATGAAAATGGAATCGAGCCAGGTCAAAAATAATTCATGCCTGCGTTGTTTTTACCATCACTACTCCCTTTTTCCTAGTTCAAGTATGACTGCCTTATTCAAAGAGGTTCCTGGGCGTCCTGGGTTTAATGACCCTTAGATGACCCAGTTAATGGTTTCTCTGAGAGCTTTTGAAGATGCCTTCTCCTTTTCTGTACCACACAGACAAAAGAAATGTCCAGGAGCAGAAGCAGCGCCCACAGCCGTACAAACACACACGCTCACCTATACACTTTCATTTAACACAGCGCTCTGGCAAAATGCTACACTTGAAGGTCAAGAATTGTACGGTGCGTGCTTCTGGGATCTGTCTGACCTCTTTATCTGTTGTCGTACGATAAAGTCCTCCTGAAGGAGACACATCAAAATCAGGGTGAGGAATGTAATGATCTAAGTCCTCTGCTCTGTGCTGTTATCTTTTTGAGAAAATGAACGATGTGCTACACTGTAGGTGTGTTGCAAAAATGTAAATTACTCAGCAGTTTAGGGATCAAGCTCTTTGGGTCCTTCAGTGGAAAGGAAGGACACGTTGCTTTCACGCTGTAAATTATTATCAGGTGATACTATCAAAGAAACATAGATGACAAATTGCAGAGCAACAAAACACAAACTGCAAAGGCCACAAGATGTGATCCAAATTCAAGCTGACTAGAAGGCAGCAAGAAAAAGAATGTTTGGAACGCAAGGCGAAGGAACCATTTTAAAACACAAAAATGATCATTTGTTCATTCATCATTTATTTAATCTCATTTGGGTTTTTTTTTTTTCAAAATACAAAAAGGACATTCTGAAATCTGGAATGTGTTTGTTTCCTGTACAACTACATCACTCACTGCTTAAAGGAGTAGTTCACTTTTAAAAAAAAAACTTTTGCTGATAATTTACTCATGTCATCCAAGATATCCATGTCATTCTTTCTTCAGTCGAAAAGAAATTAAGGTTTTTGAGGAAAACATTCCAGGATTTTCTCCATATAATAGACTTCAATAGTCTTTTCAAGGTCCAAAAGATAGTTTCAGTGCAAACTGCAAACTGTTCAAAGGGCTTTAAAATGATTTCAGACGATGATTAAGGGACTTATCAAGCAAAACGATCTTTCATTTAAAAAACAAAACAAAGTTTAAGTTTTATAAGCTCAAATGGTCGCCTTGCTCTGTTCTGTGTGACTCTCCTGTTGAAAACTCGTTTATCAAAATGAACAAATCTTTTTTCGTGTCATTTTGTACATTTAACGAACGAAATGAACGAGTTGACTTGGGAAAAGATTCGTTCATTTTGATGAACGAGTTCGAACAGGAGAGTCAAGAACGCGCTTCACAGAACAGAGCAAGGCGACCACTTGAGCTTATAAAACTTAAACTTTGTTATTTTCTTTTAAATAAGCAATCGTTTCGCTTGATAAGACCCTTATTTATTGTCTGGAATCGTTTAAAGCCCTTTGAACAGTTTGCAGTTTGCACTGAAACTCTCTTTTGGACCTTGAACCGTTTGGTTCCCATTGAAGTCCATTATATGAAGAAAAATCCTGGAATGTTTTCATCAAAAACCAAGAATCAAGAATGTCATGGATATTTTGGATGACATGGGGGTGAGTAAATTATCAGCAAAAGTTGTTACTACTAAGTGAACTACTCCTTTAACTAGTACGATGCATCAATGTAGAAATCAACTAGTTAGTACCGACTGTTTCCCTAAACTCTATTGTCGCATTTGTTCATCCACGTTGGTCTATGATGTCACGCAGGTAGCGGAGTAATAACCTATTTTAATGAATCAGTTTGAGAATGAATTAATGCTAGATGTTTTGCTATAATTTAGGATATGGCATCTGATGACTAATTCTCATGTTGTTCTCTTATGTTGCTTTATATCCAGATTCAATCGTAGGCTCGTTTTTACTGGAGCATGTACGCACGTATGCGCACCATTCAAAAAAGCTGCTTTAAATCTCTTGACAAACTAAAAGATGTAAATGACATTTGTATATGTTCGGAAAAAATAAAAATAAAACAATGCTTTCTGGAAACACACCTCTGGTTATTACTTTCAATGCAATTACAATGAATGTGGATTAAACCTTTCAAAGCTTCAAAAATGCTCCATAAAAGCACCATAAAAGGGGTCAACATGACTTGTGGACTAAGCCTTCGAAAGTTATACAATAACTTTCAGACTGAACTTTTACTGAAAGACTGACAATAATCACTGAGCATTTAACCCTTGCAAGTGAGTTGAAGTAATGAACTAGAACATTTTGTGAACTAATCATTTATCAGATAGACAGAAAAATCTGACTCAAACGAATGATTCATTCATAAATTATACATTGCTATTTTGACACTTCTAAGATTTGTACCCCCATTTTTACAGACAAGGCTTAAGCCTAGACCCAGACTAAAATGCATGTTTGAGTCTCAAGAAGGCCATTGTTTTGTCTCAAGATGCACACCAGTAATGTGTTTTGTTGTTGTTGTTGTTGTTTCTAGGGCATGTTTATAAAAGCTACTTAAATGCCCTAATTGAACTAAGGCCTAATCGTGGCTTAGTCTAAGCCCCCTCCGTGAAACCGGGTCTTAATTACTTAAATTTTAGTCACAAATATATAAAGTCCGTCTCCTGAAGAGTCATATGGGCCATTTTTAATGAAGCTTTTGCCCAATTTTTGAAGCTTGAATGCTCAAGCCCCAGCTCACCAGCAAAAGAGTCATTTATCAAAGAAATTGGGGGGACAGATAAACAAATTCGTTGAAAAGATCTGACTCAAAATTGATTTGTTTGTAAATCCGACATAGCCACTTTCTTACATAAACTGCCAAGGAGAACAGACACAAGATTTTTTTTTTATTCAATTACTTCAATTTCAGTCTGTTCCCCACACAAAGCTATCATATCACTTCAGAAGTCATATGGGCTGTTATGATGCTTTTGCCCCATTTTTGAAGCATGAAAGCTTGAGACCCAATTCACTGTAATTGGATGGAATACAGCTTGGAAAATAACGTTTCTCCTTTCGCATTGTGCCGAGCAAAAATAATGTCATAGAGGTTTGGAATATTGTGAGTGAGTAAATCATTTTCAACTGAACTATTTTATCCAGTTAATACAACCTATATCTAGATCTAGTACCTCCAAATTCCAGAAGAGTGGATGAAGAGTGAGCATGTCTGGGTGTATTTCAGATGAGACTAGCACCCAGGAATTTTAATGCTGTCTAGACGGATGTTAAGAGACTCAAGGTTTGCAAGTCTCTTCTGATGTCTTCCTGTCTCCCTGAGTCCTTGAGACCAGCCTAGTCTATGCCACTTCAGTCATTTGCTTGGGTTCCCGTAGGGTAAGCACTAAGAGCGGCCCACGCTGGTCGCTCAGCTCATGTGCTGGAGAAATGATTATGAACGTCTCATTTCAAGTTCCCAGACCACAGCAGCAGACACATATTTTATTTCCATGTGTCATCTGCTAAAATCCTCATACTACTCTAGTCCTGACACGTTTATTCCAGTTGGATTCTTCCGTAATATAACCGACGCTGAAACGGGTAACTATCTGCAGCTGTAAAGTTGAAACGACAGCGGAAACTCATAAAAAAAAAACCTAACAGTATACTTGCAGTCAAGGATCAAATAGACTCAGTCTCAGTATTCTGTCTGCTGCTGGCAGACAGCTTGAATCAAACCCATTCCCAAGTAGAGTCTGGGCTGCAAAGCTGTCGAACCTAGGAAAGTCTAAGGTAACAAATTCTCACATTCGGAAAAAAGTCAGAATAGTTGGAATCACTGCAACACATTTTGCCATATTTTAGGGCTATTTAATGCCGTCCTCCATAAAAAAATAAAAAATAAATAAAAATAAAAATTCAAAAGTGGAAAAAAAATGAAATTATTTACTCATCCTCATGCTGAAAATAAAATAAATTATTTTAAAATATCTAAAATATACAATTAAATCATATAGCAACTATATGGGGCTATTAAACAAAACCAATCATAATAGTTATCTTTATGCACTATATTCCACTATATTCTACTTTGTGTGGGGAACAGACTCAAAAATGATTCAATAAATAGTCAATCAGCTCTCACGGTTCCACATATTTAAACGTTGTGCATCACAATCAGTTGGGATCAATTCATTGGAGTTATCACTGACGTGAAAAGTGTGTGTCATCTTTAAGTGGCAATATGTGTAAAAGCAAATATAATTTAGAAGCTATAGCAGAGGGAAAGGTGTTTTTGGGGGGATAAATGGGTTATTTATAAGAAATATTTTATATATAGAAAAAAAATATAAGCACTTTGTTTACTAATGTACAAAGTATGAACATCAGCAAATGTTTCAAATGTTTCTCTAAATACATGAAAACTAGTCATTATCAACGATCATTTGGTTTTGTGTTAAGCAGTTTATGCTAATCCACGCTTTGTCTGGAATATTTAATGTTTCCACATTTGACATAAACATGCATATTCAGCATTTTCAATTATCCTCTCTTAACGGTTTTTACTTTTGGATTACAGCCTGTTGCCAAGTAAGCCTCAAAATGACCAGAGCCACAGGAGGACAATGCTAGACATTAGCATGACAATAAGATGCACACTGAGATTGTCTCGCGTCTTATATCTTCCCTGCCATGTTGCATTCTTTTGGTAATAAACTGAAGGAAAAGCAGGGCAATTCGAACTGAATCTAACCTAGAAAAACCGACCCGTGAAGTCATGAAATATGCAAAGGCATAGCTTCTAATCTGACATCTTCTGAGGTGTAAATAAATGAGGGAAAAACGTCTGAGACTGCTTCCTCTGCTATATGCTGAGCTGACCAGGCATTCAAGATTGTAGAAAGCAGACAGCATGTGCTCAGGGAGAGAGATAGTCAAGGTTAACTCCCCTCTCTAGTAAGACTTCCAATCACTGCTTCAGTTAAACATCCCACCCAGACCCATAAATAAAGACATGTCTTTGTGCTTCTGAAAAGACGGAAAGGAATAAGAATAGACATACAGCACAAGAGACGCAAACTAAGTCCTAAAAGTTTCTAAATGAAATATAAGTTAGCCGCTGTAGAGCTTAAATGTTTAACACAAAACTTCGGGAGCACCCAGTTCTGTCAATTAAAACACAAGGGTATATAAACGACCATCAACCAAGTACCACAACCAAATTGAATGATTTTGCACATTTCGGTTGCTGCTCAAGCAGTGTGATGTGAGGCATAATGTGTTGTCGTGTGAGATTCATTTACATATATTTAACAGATTTACAGAATTTACCAATATAACAGTTTCATTGAGTAATTTATCAAATCAAACCCAAATTGAAAGTTGAACAAATATAAAGTCATTTGTACTCAGGAATTAAGGAATTTAATCTGCAAAGAAGTATGAAACACTGCACTATTTTTGTAAAAAAAAAAAAATCTTTGTGCCAAAAAAAGAAAGAAAGTTTTTTTTTAACATTTCGAACAGTCACACAGTTTTTGGAAAACCTCAAAGTGTCATAAGGCCACTTTAAAAGGCTGCTGAGACTGCTATACTCACTAAAGGCTTCAGATTCTGCCTTTATACCCCCACAATAGCTTGAGCAATGTGTCTGACAGCTGTGTGTGACGGTCCGTCTGACTCTCTGCAGACTAATGTTTTGAGCTTAGCAAAAACACAAAGAGACCAGCTGCATACAGCTGTCCAGACACCAGAAAAAAAAGGGAAAAAAAGGAAATAAGAGAGGCAAATAGAGAAAAAGTGAACACAATAGATGCTCTCAGCTAAAGAGGAGTACAGTACAAATAGGAGTTTGGTGACAGTCTCCGCGAGTCAGAGTAAATCTGGCTGTATTTTATAGTGCAGCAAAACAGCCAGAGGCTGGGATTAATTGGTGTTGCCTGTGCATTCAAGAGATACAGTTCAGCCTCCAACTTTAATAAATATGAAAGTTCCATCTGAGAGTATAATAAATGAGGACAAGAGAATAGTTGTCCTCATGCTTAATGATTACTCTACTGAAACCAAACTAACGCAAAATAATTGCTCAAAAAAGCCCACAAAAGCAGATCAATCCATGCTTTGTTCAGAAAAGTGACTGGACCCTTGTACAGCTGGCAAGCCACTTAGAAGTATGAATTGACCTTTTTACCACAAATATGGCTCACATTTGAGTGACTGGGCACCTTGACACTCTGCATTGGTAATTGAAATTTTAGGTAGATCCCGTTCCAATCAGTATAGAATTTCAAGGATGCACAGATGTAGAAAAGGTAATCCATACTGCTGATCGTGTTAAGAGGGTAATCCCTGCATGTAAGTCCATTACGCTTCCTCTGTAATTAGATTGACCATGGTGTTCTGGTCAGAGACAATGGGAATCAGTCAAATGGTCAGTGGTCAATAATGCACTTACATGACTTTTTATTAGATTAGTCTTGCACTAAACCCCACCAATCTGTTTTAAGCCATTGATGAGTGATCCAACTGAGGTAACGTCTCCCAAGCTGATGGTAAGAAATGTCTCTCCATTAATGGAGTGGCTCAAGTGTCTGTACTTGGCCCAATGAAATTTTAAAAAGGTGGTTACAGCCATAAATGAGCACACAAAAACTTTAGCAGGTGATTTGATCATTTTTACTAGCTAAATATAAATATAATGATAATAAACTATAACATTTAGCATAATTAGAATGACTAATTCTTAAAATAATTCATATAATTATTTTAATATTTTTGATATATTATTTTTTTAAATAAATAAATATATATATATATATCTTTCTTGCACATTGTCATTGAGTCATTTGTAAATATGTGAAACATTAACTCACATTAAACATTCATTTTGACATATTTAGTTGCAAGATATGATTAGTTTACAACTATACACACTTGATAAACTTCTGATGGTTAAATTTCCTCAGGGGTATGTTAAATGCTTTTAAAAAACACAATTTATGACAGTTACATGATGGGCTTATGCCAGAATAAAAAAAAATAGAGGAGAAAAGCTCTATATGTACAGTAACAAACACTTCCCTCAATATGTAAAGTGTTAACATGTCTTCATTTGATTTGTTCACTTAAGTCATGTAAAAAAAACAATAAGTTGTCAGACTATTTAAATTATGCTGCAGTTCCTAAAAAAAAGTCAAATTTAATTTCCATTTGGTGCCAAGAGGGTGTCCATTTTTAAGCCTGTCTACATATTTATTGTTATATTAAACTGTTATTTATATTAAAAAGTACATGCAGCACACAGTCGACCACAGAATTGACATTTAACCAATATAAAATGTTGCCTTTATATTTGTATAATTTCTTTAGACACACACACTCAAAAGGGAGGGAACAGCCGCTTGGGTTACCTTAAGGTCCGTAATCTGAGATTTCAGTGCTTTGTTCTCCAAGCCAACAAAAAGATGATAAAAAAGAGCACTAGAATGTTTTAACCGTGCACAAGAGTAGGAAAACTAACACACTGTGCCACGGTCAAGACCACAGCTGGAAAAAAACACAACGCAGATGACCACTGTAAGTGGAACGTCGATGCTAAAATAGGCTGATGTGTGTTTGTTGAGCCAAATCCAGGAAAGTGATCCATGTGTTCTCCAAGGAGCCGCATGATTCAGGATGAAGGAATGCTCTACTGTTCTGCGTTTTAAATGATCTACATGCTCGAAATGCACCATTTTCAGCTAAAATTACTGCACCTGCCAAAACTATGTTCCTGAGATGTACTAAGCATATAAAAAACATTTAATATACATCCTCAAATAGTCATTTTTTCATTATTGCACATCTGCATTTCACATTAGCGAATTCTCACTGAAACCATAAGGAGCTGAATGAGGTCTTCGTCTATTGTAGGCTTTCTCCTTGTAGGTCTGAAGAAGGAAGGTGCTCCAAGTGACACATGTTTCTGGTGTATTCTCTGTCCTTTTAAAAGCTGAAAGTCTAATTACATGTTTGCTGCCATCTCACTTGAGAACCTGTATTTTGAACCTTATAAGTTCTCCATTTTCTTGGATTGATGTGGCGAACGTGAATCACGCTAATGAAATCTCACTCAGTAATGGAACAGCTTTTTCTTCATGAACACAATTCTGTGGCTTAACCTAATCTTACTCCATGCAAATGCCTTCCCATCCTTAGCTCCAGCTTTATTCATCGTACTGGAAATAAATAAACTGCCGTTTTAAAAAATGCATTTGCTCCTTGTGACTATTAATGGTGCAAAGTCAATGGAAGTCATGCAAAATGTTCCTCTTGAATAAGCAGGTTTAGCAAGTGCTGACAATAGTTGGTGGATTACCTTTCGAGAGATTAATTGAGACTATTAGAATAAGGCAACTTGATGTAGGGTGAAAATTAAAGTGAGAATGATTTTCTACTTGTGAGAGTTTTTTTCTTGTTCTTGTTTATCGAACAACTCCATTTCCACATTAAAAAAACATTGTTATTCACTCTGAGAAATACTGTTAGCCACAAAAATATACTTCCACATTAACAAGTACAAGAAGTCATAGTTTGGTAAGAATCCTGAAAACGCTGCTTTTACAACACTGCGTGTTCGGTTGTGTTGACTCCCTATTGTTTAACTTTACTGATTCTGCAAAGATCAGTTTTATGTTGTGGTTTTTTGGTGGGAGGCTGTAAAAAGCTAAATTCTGATCTTGTTTTGCCTTCAAATGAAAATTTATAGCTTTCCACAGTCACAATGACAATCAGAAACCACATGTCTGTTTCTTTGTCCCCTAAAAACAATGTCTTCGCTGAGGTTCGAAACCTATAAAAAAGAGAGGAAGATAAATGTTGCTCAATATTGCAAGCTAAATTGTGACAGAACAAAAGTGGCCATTATTTGTAAGGAACATGCTGGTAACGGTTCTTAGAGGGATACTCCACTTTTTTTTGGAAATAGGCTTATTTTACCACTCCCCCAGAGTTAAACAGATGGGTTTTACCGTTTTCAAATCCATTCAGCCGATTTTCTGATATTTAGAAGAATATCAGTAACCAGACAGTTTCTGGTCTCATTGACTTCCATAGTAGGAAAAAAATATACTATGGAAGTCAATGAGACCAGAAACTGTCTGATTACCGATATTCTTCTAAATATCAAAAAATCGGCTGAATACATTCGAAAACGGTAAAACCCAACTGTTTAACTCTGGGGGAGTGGTAAAATGAGCCTATTTCCAAAAAAAAGTGGAGTATCCCTTTAAATATCTATTGATAGAGACATTTTACCAGGCTTATAAAGAAAAAAAAACGTACTCTGTTCTCTTTAGAAGAGGGAACGAGTATTGCGTAATATCTTACGCTAGAGGAAAACCCCTTTCCTCTATCGATAGGCTGCTGTAGTTGCCACACGACAGCCAATAGGCAGGCAAGCCGTCTTGCCTATGTCTGTATGCTCCGCAACGCATTTTACATTAATTCAAAATTAAGGATATTTTTTAATTTCAATATCTTCTGGAAAAGAGGTTTTCCCCAGCGTAAGATATTACGCAGTAACAGCTAAACAGTTATATGCACTGTCTTGTTATTATTGTTACCTAAAACTAAATCTACAACTGACACAAATTGTTTTTGTTCATTGAAATAAAGTTGAAATAAAATAAAAAACATATTAGGTGTAATAAATGTAACTTAAACTTGATGCATTGAATGTTGCATTGGCAGATAACTGGCATAACATAAATTGTTATAGGACAAAAACAACATATATAAATAAAATAAAATCTTATCACTTGTTTATAGCTTCACATCTAGTAGTTAAGACATAGTGTGACGTTATCTTTCTCACTGTCTCTAAGGTGCTAACGGCAAATCCGTTTATGACAATATCATAAAAGAGGCGGTGAAGGGCGCAGATCCGAGGCTTAATGGATCAACGTATCGACAATAAATGCATGAATAAACATTACGGTAAAGGATAGTGTTTCAGGAGCAGACAAAAGCAAAGCAGGAGAGTGTGAGAGAACCAGTAAAAGCCTCTGTCAGAAGTGTAATTGAGTTTCAGCAAGGTTGGGATGGGGGGATCTGATTAGGTGCAGAGGGGAGAGCTGTGATGGATGAGGCGGTCTCTCCCACTTCCTCTCAGCACTGTGCAAAATGGCAGAACAGACTCTCCTTCAACACATTGATCTCTACCATTACCAAGCTAAAACCATACGGCTGCAGACCCCTCAGGACCCACCTCATTCTCCTTCGATTTCTCCTTCTCTTTCAGTCTAACCCATGAGTGTAGTTTTATTAGAGTGTTCACTGAAGCATCCAGCCATTCATTGACAGGTCGCATTTTGATCTGAAAGGAGTGGAAGCCTCTCAAACCAATACTGAAAGGGCTAATCTGTGATGACTGATCCCAGACACCTCAGTCAAGAACCATATGTTTACATGAACCATCAACTAGACTAGCAGTTGCCTAAGAAGTGTGCTGAAAAAAAAAGAAGCTCAGACCATTCTCATGCAAATGCATTGGAAAGCCAAAGTTCCTCAAGTGAGTTAAGGAGCTCTGTCTAAAGTTTTCCGGAGAATCAATGTACAAACTGCTTACTACTAAAACAGGATGTTTTGAATAACTGTTTTTGTCCATACAATGAAAGTCAGTGGGATCAAAAACAAAATGTACCACCCTTACTTCTATTGAATGGACAAGAATAACTGAAACATTTTTACAAAATATCTTATTTTCCTTTCCACACAAGAGAGAAAGTCACACAGATTTAAAACAACATGAGGGTGAATAAATGATGACAGAATCCCTTCGAGCCGTTTCAGTCCCAAAATTGAACTTCGAAAGATTTTACACGGTGACACATAAAGAGCTAAAGACTTCCAGCTTTCTTTGGATGCAGTTCTGGAGAACTTTCCGGAGTAATGCTCTTTACCTAAGCAATGACAAACCACAGGACTGAATAACCTAGCCCATAGCAGTCTAAGCTTTCCATGTCAGGCAACCAAGCAGTTAATGTCAAACAGTTTTCTGCCTGTCAAGCCTGTAGGCAGCTGCTTTCTATTAGTCTGATAAAAGCCTTGATGCAATTAAACCAAGCAGCACTCGCTTTGGTGTGCAGCAGCACGTATGTTCGAAACCACTCTCTCCACCTCTCGTATCGAGCTGGCCTCTAGTTAAAAACCCATTAAACATGTGCATATATGATTATGCTGAAAAAACGGCGGTAGTGAAATCAGTCATCAGTGCTGTGCTGTCATCAAATCCGCTGTCAGCGCTCAAAGAGGCAAAAACTATTAGAACTGAAAAATATCCATGTGTGCAACCAGGGAAAACATTCCCCATAAATAACAACATCAGAAAAACACCATGTATCATAAAACTAAGAGTGTGGAGAGTTTGGAGAGAATAATCTGACATGCTGCTGCAATATAAAGGCAGGTTGAACAGGTCTTGCTAAAGGCTTAAACTTCAGACATGCCGGGAATAGGCTGAACCGCAGCTATTTAAAGGCAGAGACACAATTCAATGTTTCTGGTCAGGGTATGAATGGCTCAAACAGGATAGAGACTCGATTGCACTTACTGCACTAAGTTAAAAACAACACTTACTGTACTAAGTTAGACTACGTTAACATATTAAATCGCTTACAGTAAATGCATCTGCTAAATCTAAATATCTCATTTGCGAAGTTTAAAAAAAATACAAAATAACTAGATGTTTAAAAAAGATATAGATGTTTAAAAAATACAAAATATCAATATATATATATGTTAAAAAAAATAAGTTAGGGGAAAAAATTAAAGACTGCTTCCTTGGCTTCCCAAAAAAAAGAGGTGCTCAACACCAGAAATAAGAAGGAATACATGAAGAGTTCAGATGTAAAAGCCTCTAAATGCCATTTGAAATTTTCTTCTTTAATGATGATTTTTATCAAACTTGTATATTTAAGTTAAGTAATTTCACTTAAATAACAGTTAATAGGTAAGTATCATTGCCATTTAAGTGAATTTACTGAACTTAAATATACAAGTTTGATAAAAATCATCATTAAAGAAGAAAATTTCAAATGGCATTTAGAGGCTTTAGCATCTGAACTCTTCACATGTAAGTGCTCAATCACCAATATTGTACACTTTTTTTTTTATTTACAAAAGCCGATGCATATTAACAGAACAATTGCCTTCTTTAAGTAGAAGGATAGAGAAAAAGATGGAATGCGTTTGGTGTATTGTGTCTCTCAACTTCCCCACAGTAAATTAGTCTATATACCTAATCTTTTTAAAAGGGACTAAAAAAACAGAAAAAGAAGGATGGAAAAGTTAGAGTCCAAGTAACTTACTATTCACTGCATCGAAAGTCCATAAAATAGTTATTTGTAGAACACGACGTTCTCTGTATTACATAGTTGTATGCAAATACTTGACATGCATTAGTATTTATTTCGAATGTGCTTTCAGTGAGCCAATCACAATGCATCTGGGGTGCATTTACATCTGGCTACTAATATGATCAAATGTTATCCGATTATAATCCAAAAACATATGCTAAAGTCAAATATAAAGGGGGCATGGGATGCTGGACTATCATAAGCCATGCTATAATGTACAGTGCACAGGCTTAGATTAAGTATATTATAATGGCAAGAAGATTACAACACTGGTGGAGCTAAAGCCGGGATATTAATACTCCATGTGTAAAACAATTATATTTTATCTCCCCACCATTTAATCACATTCTGTACTTAGGAATCCTGTTCCACAATATGAAATAGATGCCACAACATCAAATGGTTCGATAAATCACATCTTTATTATAATTAATTTGATTTCTGAGACACCAATGCAGCCGTACGGAAAAAGCCTAAGCTGTTTTTATTCCTGTGTGGTAAAATGCGACAAAACCTTGTGGTGAATTAATTTTTTTCAGGCCAGTCTTCTGCGAGCACAACTTATGAACTGCCCCAGTAATAACACGATCTAAAAATGGCATGGAGATGAAAGCCAAATCGAGGCTAGTGAAATCCGTGACAAGCAGATTTGACTTCCCTCACGCAGTACTCCGCCCATAATTCTTTTTAAAACTCAAGCTTTCTCAGGGTTGTAATTGTGGGCTGTTGTGTAATTTCAAGGGTAGGACTATGGTTCTTGTTTTTGGGAACACGAGTGTGGTCGTCTCTGAACCAAAGCTCTGCGTCTATATGTCAGTGAGGCTGTGTTTTGCGGACACTACAGACTCTTTATATGTCTGACCTCCATCTCAGGGCTTTCAATGGCAGCTGAGCTAGGGCAGGGTATAAAAGGGCGGGAACAGGGCAGCAATAAATGTCTGAAAGTGTCACACCGTAAGGGAGAAGAGTCATTAGCTCTGCTCGCTATAAAGAGGTCACCCTGCTTTCAAAAATTGCTCGACATATGGCATACACTAGCACAAGTCCCAACCAGCCGATACCAAGCCCCAAGCGGCCAATTGGAGGACAGCTTGTAAAAATAGATGGATGTCAGTGCTGCGGATCCTTCAGCGAGCAGACAGAGCCATTAAATATTCTCGTCCTTCACTCTCTCTGACGTTCTACGCAACCAAATTGCGATCCTTTTGACACACCAAATTAGAGAACCGGTAGCAATGACACTTAAGTCAACTATTTGGGGCTCTCCAAAATTTCTCTATTTGTATTCAGTGAGACAATTTGGAATTTCCACAGAGCACAGTGTGAAATAATAGTCATCAGTAGAGAAGAGCGTAGGCTATGACAGACAACAATCACCTAAGGGGCCTCTCATTTTTGTGCGAGAAATAGACCAGTGATGTGCAAAACGACATATTTGTAAAAAAAAAAAAAAAAATCAACTAGTTTCTGGTTTGCCTGAAGAACTAGTCGACCAATCCACCAAAACCAATTAAACTGGTTTGGGTTACCTAGCTGAATACAATTCTTAGGGGTTGTGTAAGTTATTGTATTTACTTAAATGTATTAATATTAATGCATTAATGAAAGGGTTAGTTCACCCAAAATGAAAATTATCCCATAATGTAGCCTACTCAACCTTATTCCGGAGTTCTCAACCGAGAACTCCGGCACAAAATCAACCTTTGGTCTAATAAAACATTGTTACCTAGTCAATCATTCTCTGAGATTTGTTTTAATAATACTCGAATCTAAAGATTTTTATATCAAAAAGTGTATAACGCTAGTAAATGGGGGCATATAATAAGTAAAAAGAAATCGCTAGTAAATACCATTAACAATGCTCAAAATAGCCCCACACTAACGCAGTAACATAATGAGGGTCCATACATGTAAAACGAAGCATTGAGAACTTTGTAAGTGTACAGACCGTTTAATAAGAAGATACTTTATAAAGACAGTACACTTTGTGTATACAGGCAGGAGCCATCTTTGGAAAACAGTCTCGACAAGTCGAACCACGAACGCTGTTGATACAGTTCAGAAGTTCGCTGACCTTCATATAGTTCAGCTTACTTGGCACGTCATTCATGGTTCGACTTGTCGAGACTGTTTTCCAAAGATGGCTCTGCCTGTATACATGAAGTGTACTGTCTTTATTAAATATCTTCTTATTAAACTTTCTGTACACTTACAAAGTTCTCAATGCTTCGGTTTGCATGTAGGGACCCTCATTATGTTACTGTGTTAGTGTGGGGCTATTTTGAGCCTTGTTAGTGGTATTAACTAGCGATTTCTTTTTACTTATTATATGCCCCCATACACTAGCATTATAAGCTAAACAGTTTTTAGAGATAAAACTCTTTATATTCGATTATCATGAAACCAAATATCAGAGAACGGTCGACTAGGTACCAATGTTTTATTAGACCAAAGGTTCATTTTGTGCCGGAGTTCTCCTTTAAGCCATTCAAGGTGTATATGACTTTCTTCTTTTACCCAAACACAATTGGAGTTGTAATAAACACTATCCTGACACTTGAGTTGATACAAAGTAATGTAAATAGATGCATTAACATCAGCAGAGTCACCTTCTTTCAAACAGTCACTCTCCCATCAAATGACCTTGATTAGCCTCATTTGTTATAGTCCCATACTGACTTTACTTGTTTGTGATATTATATGGTACACAAGTGTCCATTTTGTAAGTGCATCAGCATCACTGACAGAGACCACGGTATAAACAGTGACAACTCCAATGACCATGCCATAGCCTTCACATTCTGTCACAAGCCAAATTAAAAATGTCTATACCAATTAGACAACTCCCACTGCTGAAAGTGCTTGATAACATGGCTGCCAGACACCCACAGGCATCTGCCACAGGGAAATGCATCTGTGAGCTTTTAAAAATGTGAGATCAATATGTCACATGCCACTAAGCGTTTGGTCTACAAAAACACACAATTCAAATGCTAGGTCTGTTTTTGTGTTTTTGTGTTTTTTTTTTTTGTTTTTTTTTTTACTTTTAGCAAATGACTCATTTTAGGAGGGATAAAATAATAAACACTATTGTATTTCCTATGTAGCCTTATTAAGTTTTCCTCAATTTGGCCTACAATAATAACAGCTAGAAGCCAGGATTTGCCATCAGGTATCATTAAACAAATTCATGCAGCTTAGAGAGCTTTTGGAAGGGCCACTCAAAGTTCTAGTATACTTTTTAGGTGCATTTGAATGAACACTGATACAGTAGGGGGAAAAAACAAAACTAAACAAGGGTTCGATGGTAGCTGCAAGTGTCAGCTGATGGCAAGTGGCTTAAAATGCATTTTTATCAAATGTGACATACAGCAAAGCCAGCATCAGGCAGCGCGGCTCATAGACAGGTGTGTGTTGATGACAAATCAGTGCCTGGCTCAGTGGCTCAGTCGTTTGTTCCTGATCTTGGCGGCCGTTTTCAGGTGGCATCTTACACTGAGGACGACTCTGACACTGTGCTTCAACTTGTGGTAAAAAACACTATCGAAAACAAGCACCTCTACAGCTCTGGAACAAGTTCAACATATAACGCTCTAGTCCAACCTATCCATTACTGTCTAACAATGAGTAGGATTCTTCAGAGCAGCAATCTGGGCAGCAGTCTGAAAGGGATTGTTAACAAAGACAGAGAGGGAGATAAATAGATAGATTAGATAGATAGATAGATAGATAGATAGATAGATAGATAGATAGATAGATAGATAGATAGATAGATAGATAGATAGATAGATAGATAGATAGATAGATAGATAGATAGATAGATAGATAGATAGATAGATAGATAGATAGATAGATAGATAGATAGATAGATAGGCATGGGCACAAGTCCCTGAGTGCTTGTAAATTACAAATAATCACCAATCCTCTGTCAGAGAGCATTAATTACTGTCATAATTTGTAATTGTGCATGTCTATGGCAAGCCATTTTAACTTTTATTCATTTCCAGGATATGAATTCTTGATAAACAATTAAATTCTTGATAACAACAATTGAATTCTTGATATCAAAAATGTAATTGTTGATATCAACAATTGAATTGTTGATATCGTCAATTTAATTGCTGATATCTGTAATCGTATTTTCACTAGTGAAATCTCATCATAGGCAGCCATTCAAAATCAATTGTTGATATCAAGAATGGATTTTTTACTAGTAGAAATATCATTTTTTATTTCATTAATTTTTATATCAACATTGTTACTAGTAAAAATGTGAATTCATGATATCAATAATTAAATTGTCACTAGTTGAAATGTCTATTCTTGATATCAACAATTCAATTGTTACTAGTAAAAATGTTCATTTTGGATATCTGAAAATGTATTTCTGATATCAATATTATTTCAGATATCTAACATGGCTTTCTTACTAGTAACAATCACATTCATAATATCAGATATTAACATGGTCACTTGTGAAAATTGAATAATTGATATAAAAAATAAAGGTATACTAGTATACAAAAATAAAGGTTTTTACTAGTAAGAATTGTATTTCTGATATGTGAAATTGGTATTTCAACTAAGAAATCAATTGTTGATATCAACATTTGGTTTTGAATGGCAGCCTATGGTGACATTTCACAAGTGAAAATACAATTACAGATATCAACAATCATAATTTTTACTAGTTCAAATTGAACTAGTAAACTGAACTGAATCAAGAATTATCATTTTATCATTATCATTTATATTATCATTTCAACTAGTGAAAATATAAATGTTGATATCAAGAATTAGCATTCATGTTATTCCTGATTTCAAAAATGTTCATTGTTACTAGGAGAAATCTAATTCCTGATATCAATTAGTATAATTTTAACTAGTGAAAATGTAGTTGTTGATATCAAGAATTCATATCCTGCGAATGAAGTTAAAATGGCTTGCCATACATGTCTACTGGAGTTTTGTACTTAACATGACCTTATCATCGCTGACAGGAACTAGCTTACGAGATTATAGGAATATATTCACTTATTTGTCTCCTTTTTTTAACAAGGTTTCAGATATAACTAAAGATTTAATACAAAGAAATAAATGGTTTCAACAGCAACCTCAAGGCATACAGCGCTGAAAAAAGACGCCAACTCCCATGTGAAACCTCCAGAGTAAAGGGAGTGTACTAAAGGTCATGTTTCTCTCTCATTAGGCCTTTTACTTCACTCTAATGCATCAGCTCATGCCTAATGTGCAGACATATCAGGGGAATGACAGGTAGCTGCCACTGTTTTCCAGGCCTGCCATTGACCCCGGTCAGCAGACAGCATGGTGGGCCTCTGCTTGTTCTCTAGGGGAGCAGGGCTCTGGCCATGCTACTTGCAGATGCTTGTGTTTAGAAAGACAGGCATGGACAGCATCCAAGATACTCACTGAGCTGGTTAATCACAACCAGATTTGCAGCATTAAAACAGAAACAAAACTCTAGGAGTTCATAAACTATATGCTACTTGGATCTGTCTGTGTGTGAGATAATCTGTCACAATGTGGCCATTGTGATGTTAGTTCTATTAAAAAATGTAATTAAATTTACTTAAAAATCCATAACCAATGTCATGAGCACTGGGGGGGGGGAAAGTGCAGCACACGAGTAAATCTCACACGGCCAGGTCACATTTCGTCCCAAAATGTCAAATGAAATTTGACAGCATATTTAAAGACTTATTTTTTCACTGCGACAGTTTTCATGACAATTAAGCAAATTTGCCCCTGATTTGCGATATGTAATGCATAAAAATATTAAAACTAAAGAAAATAAAATGTAAAATAATCACATTAGTGCAATGCAAAAATAAACAAATAATAGTAATAAAAGTCTTATTCTCATTATAGCAACAAAAAACCTCCATTCTCTTTATTTTAATGCCAAAAAAAACTATTTTGAATGTATTTTAACATGAAAAGAATATACATGATAGTTATATTTGTGAAAATCTTTTTATGTTGAGTAAAATAAAAACCTTTCAATATATATATACTGTATACTGTATATATGTCTGGAGGCAACTGTGATGAGAATCTGGGGAAAATGTGATGTTAAAGGAGAACTCTGATCAATTTTAACATTGAGCTAATTTTTTTTTTGTACATTTGGAGTTCTGTCAGTACAGACAAAAACGACAAAAATTGGTGTTGCATACAGAGTGTTATTCTCTTTTTAAAATTTGCACCCTGTTGACTTCAATGGGGCAAGTTCTAAACCTGCTTTTAGCCTCTTAACATCCTTGATTTGTCATTACGAGTGTACAGCCATGTGAGTTATGTTATTAAAAGTGACCACGGTCAATCTGACTGCAGTAGATGTGAAAGATATTAATAAAAATGATGTTAATTCAGCCAGCTCACATACCTGTATTTATTATGTTTTCGGTCGAAGTCCACACTAGTCGATTGTCGAGTTTGCGAATGTGATCATTGGTAACTAAGCAACAGTGGAGACTCAGACTATCAGTGTGGTGTTCTGAGACTTTCAACTCAAATGGGTAGTTCATCCGAATCAGATTTTAGATTTTTTTTAATATTATTTTATATTCGATTTTTGTCATTTTTGTCTGTACTGACAGCACTCCAAATGTCCAAAAAAGTGAGCTCAATGTTAAAATTGACCAAAGTTCTCCTTTAAATGTGTCAATATATATATAAATATATATATAAAAAACCTGATCCTAAAACAGGCTTTATATTCCTCTTCAAAATATAAATAGTTATTTTTTTTTTTTTGTAGAGCCAAAAGAGCTTTTAGATGCATTTAAAGATAAATACATACATATTTTATCCACTAGCAACAAAAAAATGGTGATAATTCAGCTTTTGTAAAATTATTGACAACTTTAATACCTTACCTTAAAAGAGGGAAGTCGCCGAAAAGGTGTTTCACAGGGGGGAGGCCAGGCCGGAAAAAAAAAAGAGACAAAGAAAGAATGAAAACATTAATTGATATGCCGCCACATGAAACATTATACAGTTAAAATAACATGCTATGTTCCCTAATCCTCACATGTAACCAGAAATGACTCTAGACAAAACCTTAGCCCACAGGAAATTAAACAGTTGTCTTGATCTTGCACTCAGAGGTACCCCAAGGAGATATCTTTCATGTATAATCCGTGGCAATAAATCACTCTCAACGAGAAAACAAGACACAGGGCTCTCAAGCAAAGTAATCATATAATCGCATTCATCGCCATCCTGATGAAAAGGACGGCCTGATCAACCATGACAGGTGAAATAAAACTGAAGTACCGGTATTTTTAAAAAAAAAAAAGTTTCAAGGGTATCGTTAAGCTTTTATTGTCAGCAGGCATTCAGAACATTGTCAGGAGAAGAACCAAGTTGTTTGCCCGACCCGTCAGTAATTAAATTTGTTTTGGCTTAAAAGATTATCACTATCTCAGCTTACATATCAGCCTTTCTACACAAAGGTCACACAATTATCAGACCCATGAGCACAGAAATAGATTAAATTAAATTCTTTGTGTTCTTTGCTGTGACCATACTGTCCCTCCAAGTCTCTCCAATATTTTTAATATTTGATATGTTACCATTTTAATATGTGTGCTGAGCAATCGAATGAGTAAAAAAACACACAATCGAACACAAGGGCCAAGTACGTGGTGAGGAGGCCACAAGAATCCAAAGTCCCAAAACCAGTCACGGACCACACGGAATTCCAAACGACAACAGCACAAAACACTTCCTCATTCATCTAATGAAGTCAGAATGAATAGAGGAGCGATGGGGGTAACCAGGCAGAAAACAGAAGGGGGAAAGAAAGCATAGCTAGGCCATCAATGGACATTTTCAGAGCAGCAGGTCATAATAAATGTTAGGGGTGAGAATGTCATACATGTGACCCAGTGCACAGCATCTGTGAATATGTGCAGTGCAAAAGGGCAGGGGAGAAAGGTCACATAAAGAGGCCTGTATGGGAAAAACATGACCTGAATGAGTTAACAACATGTTGCCATTTATATACATGGAACTCAATTAACACTTTAATACTGCAGATGATAGTGTGACCATCAAATATGCATAATAATTGTGCGCATAACTTATAAGAGGAACATTTACCTAACTAATAACTGAAAAAATCTGTAACAACATCTAACGGCATATACAAGTTATCAAAAACCATTTCTAAATAAATTCTCAAAAATGACAAAACAAAAACATAATAAATGAACTGGAAAATAGAAACTAAAATATGTTGCTCAATAGACATGTGAATTTGAATAATTTAAGTTCAGAATGCGCTTTCTTAGTCTCACATTTTTAGTATCAAATGCAAGAATCTGAGATGGCCTCTGCAACTAAACAAACATTTAATCTATTAATAGAAACGCTAGATTAAATCATTCATTACACAGTAGATCAAAATAGTCATCCAAATAAATTAAAGTTTAGTTTCATAAATTTAATTCATGAAGTACAGTCATTCTAAATCTTATAAATTCAATAAATATATAAATTCCTTGACCAAAGCATTAATTTTATTTTTTCAAGTTAAGCATGGATGCCCTCGATTATCATTTTTTAACTGGTGAAAAGTGTTGAACAGAAATCAGATTGCCTTCAGATACAGAAATGTGCAATATTTGAGGCATTTTAAATCTTTGGTTTCCCTGATTTTTTGTTCCAGTCAACTGTATGTACATTGCTTTCAGTATGTGAACTAGGGTTTAGTTGTTAACAAACTGAAAGCAATGTACATATGTAACAATAACTTTATCAGGGAAATGAAAGTGCTGGTACATTTAAAGTTTTGAGATTTGAAAAAATTACACAACATAATCTGCAAAAGTGGATCTTCAATTAAACATTGTATTTGATATGAAGAATTTCCTGCCGTGTGTCATAAAACTATGGAGAACCAACTTGACTCAGAAAGGATGCTGGAAATAAATAGCACTTTCTGCTTATTCATATCTTTCTTCATTATAAAAACTGCTGGATAAAGATAAAAGGCATCAAAAGGTTATTAAAAAAAAACCCAGTGCTTTTAGAGATTTCAATAGCAATTCATGTGTGTTTCCCAAACAGAGCTAAGAGAAACAAAAGAAAAGCAAAATTAGGACACTGAATCAGGATGAAAGCCATCCTCAAGCATCTCTAACCCTAGATCTGTGTGCATACTCAGGTTCTGTGTGACCTCTTGGAGCGGATGCAGATGCCCTGTGGCGGTTCTACCAGCCGCCAACACCTAAAGTGGCGGTAATGCATTTATTTCTATGTAACTCAATCACAAACACATTTTTTTTCTAGATATTTTTATTTCTTTTACCATGATGCAGGTTCCCAATCTGAGAGCACACATTTTGGTTAATAGTATTCATTTGAGAAGAATTGTTTAGGGATTTATACCTGTCTTTTGTTTTTCCACATGCAGTTGCTGAGTCATCTGCCAAAGGGGGTGCTGGAGTTTGAGAGGACCTTTTATACTCCACCACAGGAATTGGAAGGGACCAACTCCTGGCAGTGGGCAGAGGTGGGCTGAACTACAAAGTTTCTGATAAAACAGCAGAATGTGGATATTTTGTTTGTTAGGTTAATATTGGGTTTCAGTAGTGTTTGTTTGTTTGTGCAGTATATTCTTATGGTTGGTAGTTGGATTTATTTTTTTATTTTTTTAATTGTAGTCAATTGAGTTTTCCCCCCTTTGGGTTTGGGGTAGGCTAGCCTGTGTGTATACCCCCATTTTGTGTCGTTCAGCAGGTCAGATTTGTTATGTTCAGACTTATTTTGTGGATTTGTTATGTTGACTTCAGTTTTGTTGAGACCCATTTTGATTAATTACTTTTTTTTCCCAATGATTTGAAACTTTGTTTGATTTGTAGTCTAAATAAAGCCATGTTTTTGCAAACCCTTGACCTTGTGCATGGCCTTTACTGCTTGATCCGTGACATGCCCTGTTGGTTGAGACACATGTTCAACTTTGAAAGTTCATTGTGACAGCTGCACAGCAGTGACTTGGACCACAAGTATCCATCCGTGATGCCTGCTAGAATCTTTTAGTAGGCCACCATATGCTGAGCCCAAACTGGAGTGTGATAACTGGGATTAGAGATTGTGGTCCCACTTGTATTAAATGTCCTTAAAGGGATAGTTCACCAAAAATCATTAATTCACCCTCAAGTTGTTCCAAACCTGTATGAATTTTTCTCTTCTGCAGAGCAAAAAGATGATGTTTTGAAGACTGTCGGTAACCAAACAGTTGATAGGCCCCATTGACTTCCATAGTATGGAAAAAGTCAATGGGTAACATCAACTGTTTTGTTACACATATTCATCAAAATATCTTATTTTATGTTCTGAAAAAAAAATCACTGACTTCCTGTGTGTCATCTACATCATCTTTTATAATAACATACAGCACTATATAATTGTGAGGTCAACTAGTCACTAGATTGTACTGTGAGAAATAAAAACTCAATTAAAAGAAATCAAGTTGCAATTATGAGATATGAAATCATATTGTGAGATATAAAAAGATACAATTATGGAGAATTAAGTCACATTATAGAGTCAAAATGACATTTTTGTACACACTACACGGGCTTACATGCGAATACAAATAATTAAAAATGAATTTATGAATGTATTGGATCAATTTAAATAAGAAAGTCAGCTAGATTCATTCAATCAGAACCCTCGCAGTGTAGTAAATTACTTTTTTAAAAGAACACCTGTGAATTATGATTGGCTTTCTAGCTTGGCAAACCACAGTTTCAATGTAGCTTCTTCTTCAACACTGGAGTCTGAAAAATTGTGCATCTCAGGTGTCTGGGTGATTATTTGTCTCTAAGAAAAAGAGCCTGGGAAAATGGGAGATTTTGGCAGAAAAAACCTAAGTAGGGAGGAAGAAAAATACTTCACAGGTGTAGCATTGAAAATGGATGAAAATGTATGATTTAAAGCCGCTAGGCTCCAAAGCTAGGAAGGGAAGGATTTTACACCACTATAAAATGTACCATTAATGCTATTCTAGTCAACCTACAAGGAATAAACAGAATAGCTGATTTGCTATAGTAATACCACAACACTCATATCACACAGTACCAGGAGGTTTATTGAAACAGCAAACAATGAAAACCGCAGAGGTAGTGTTTTATGAGAGCTCTGTGAACATGTGGCCAGTCTATCTGGAATAAAACACAATGTTTTTGATGTCAACAAAAGCATCAAACTGGGTAAACTTCCTCTCTGTTTGAATCATACACTGTTTTGAAGTGGTGCAAGCTCTTACAATGTCCAAACGTACAAAAGGCTACATTTTGCACTGATTTCTAATCATCCAATTATTCTTGACTACACATTAAGAACAAACAGGCTGCGTTCTTTTGACTCAAGCCTCTCGCCATGATAAACTTTGCATGGATTTCGTGAGGTCCAGCTGTCTGCGAAGTCAATTCTCTGTGGTGGATAATCTTGTTCTTTTAAATCAGCGGTCAATAAAGAGCTAAAAAAAGCTTGTCTGCTTTAGCCGACCTATGTTGGAGGTCTGACACCACACAAGATGCCAGATTTCAGAGAAACGAGACGTTAATTAGTTATCACGATTAATAATCATCTCTGTAAATGAACAGGGGGAAGGGACGGGACGGCAAGATATGGGTGGTGCTCTTCTGATTTCAGTCCAGAGTGCTTTTGATCAAACTGTGCTGGTGCTCCAGCATCTTAATAATTAAGTAACTCTGGGTGCCAAAATAAAAAGTTCACGAATGCCAAAGTGAAAAAAAAAAGAGCACTTTTATTAACAAAAAATTTCCTTGGACAGTGAAAATGAATGGATGTTTGAAGACAAACTTTACAGAGGCACACTATCCTCTTTTTGATTAAGTTAATTAAAAGAGATTTATTTAATTCATAATCGTAAACTTTTAATCATTATCTCTCTGTCGCTGTCCAACAAGAATCACTCAATTAAATCATTTGAAAAGACATTGCAATCCTTCCTCACTGATAAGGGTAATGGAGATTTTCTTTTAACAGGCCTGTGCCAATGAATTTAATTCTTCAAGTCACTTACCCAAAACAATATATTCAACAGACTGCCAATGGCCTAATGGACACACTCTGTCTTACTTATCTTAGTTAAAATCCTTCGCGCACTTCAATATCCCAGTTATACTAAATGGTTATCTTTGTATTATGCAGATATGGGCAAATCTGGTCACTTTGAAATGTATGTTTTTAAAAAGTTATCCACCACGAACTTTCTTCAAAATCTAAAAATACCTCATGTGGTCAGCATGTCAACCCGGTGTTGTAAATCATGTGCAAGAACTGTATGACTTGAGAGACACAAATAACAGCAGTTTTAAATTTGCCGAGTAGAAAGCTAAATGAAACATTTGTTTCTTCGGTGGATGAAAGCGAACATGCTCGCCGCACTTCTAAAGTTTATTTAGTTCAAGAACTTGGTGTACACTGTTGCAATTTAAGTCAACAGAATGAGAGAAGACTGTATTACAAAGGGATGGAACAAACATGCACAACACCCTGCTGCTAGCCTACGGGAGGGAGTTCATGCCGACTTTAGCCGTGTTTACACTGTGTGATTTTTTTTTCTGCCTTTTAAGACTGTTGCTTAACAGATTGCATGATATGATCCCAGTGAGATCTTGGTTAAAATCCAAGGCAGACAGTCCAAATTTCACTGTCAGAAATCCATTGGAGACTAAGACTTATGGAAATTAATTGGCCATTGGTGAGCATGGTGGCAAAATAAATAAATAAATAAAATAAAATAAAGGTGTTGAGGTCTTTTATCAATTGTTTCGCAGCCAGTGTGGTCTAGCAACACTCCATAGACGTTTTAGTTGGAAAAACCAAACTCTGATCAGGCCAATCACATCGTGTATAGAGTCGGCGGGCGGGCTTAACATAATGACGACAGAGTTGCAATGGTTCACTGCTACTTGAAAACAAAAAATGGCTGCTGCTGGCGAACAGCTGTCTTTCGATTCGGCTTTGACCGCTACTCTGGATGATTTGAACTTAAGCTTTTTCTTTGAAACCAGAACAAAGAATGGCACTTGAGTATTTTTATATTTTTTTAAAAGATGTGTTCGGAGTTTTGCCGAATGGATACGGTAAAAGTTTAATATATCAACTTGCTTCGCTGGTGGGAAAACGCATGGGACTCAGTCGTCACCTTCTTCGTTGCTCTGATTGGTTGTAGCGCTATCCAATTGCGTGCAGAGAGAATTTGACACAAACAACCGTTTATCCCACCCCTCGGATTGAGCCCTGTCAATGATGAGTTCCCAGACCCAACATCTTGATGTAGGTCTGGCATGCCAGGCTAGTTGAGACAGGGATGCCTTGTAGAACAGTGTTCTGGGTTTTCATTTGATAACAAACTGCCTAAAAGAGAAAGCTTTATGCCCTGTGTCCGAATAGCACTTCTGCAAAAAAACATTGTGTATTATAAAAAGAAAATGAAGATGACCAAATAATGGAAGTGAAACTTATGTTTTTGGTAACCAGTTACTCTTAGGAGGCAAATGTCAGCCTGTTTGGTCCTTTTTCAAAAAAAAAAAATGTTCCTGTTTGGAACAAATTTTCAATTTAGAAAAAAAAAATGAAAAAGACAGCTGTCATGGTTTTAGGAAACTCATTTGAAAGTCTATAGAGGGACATTGGGTTTGGGACTTGTGCTCCCAAGTGGCACAGATGACCCTCAGCGAAAATAGAGGATAAAAAGTGCCTTGATGCCCAAAAGACCATGTTTTTGTACTCCACACAAACTTTAGATTCCCTGTTGTCTATTATCCTCTGGTAGCATCAGAAATCTTTACAGTAAGGTCACTTGTCGGACAGCAATTTTTGCTGAGACACGATTCAACACCAAATAAGCCCACACTGCACATTCGCGGCATCAATTCACTCACTCACTCGTTCCAAACCTGAATGACTCACTGTTTTGTGGAACAAAAAAAATTGATTTTCTGAGGAACATCCTGGCTCTTTTCAATATAATGAAATTAAATGAGTACTACTGGGTCTATCAGGCTCCAAAATGACAAAAAAAAGCACAATAAATGTGGCTAACATGACCAAACAGTCTGCAATTAATTCAGTTTCTATGTGATTCATTCAGCTCTGTCATTGGTAACTAAAGTTGTATGGACAACAAACATGATGCACAGATGCCTTCCGACACAACATCTAATATCTTTGACAAAATGCCATTGGTGTCAGATTCGATTTGTGAACTACATGCAGACAACATATAAAGTTTGTTAGAAAAAATCTCTACTCAGTGGCTTAAGAAGACTTGAAATATAGAGTATGACTCAAATTGATGACTTTTATGATACTTTTATATTGCTTTTTTGACATGATTGGAGCTTGACAGTATTGATCCCCATTATTAAAAAAAAAATCCCAAGGATATTTTTAGGGCTGCAACTAACGATTATTTTGATAATCGATTAATCGGACGATTATTTTTTCGATTAATCGATTAATCGGATAAAAAATTTATTTCATTTTTTTGTTTATTATAACTAAATAAAACCCTAAAAACCACACTCTTTTGTGTGTTAAACAATCTTCTTAATACAGACAACTTCATTATATAGAAAAACAACAAATAAAAAAAAATATATGACCATAACCTATGACAAAAATGCTATTGTAAACTAGATTAGTGGATAACTCAGAAAAACTTCGCCTAGAAAAATCACAAGTGCACAATAATTTTATAAAATCTGAACATTTAGTGAAAAAAACATTCCTTAGTGGGGAAAAAATAAGAGACAATAAGTGTAGCACTAACTCTGGTAAAACGTTACACATTGCTCTTTGTATTGTTGTTATACATTCATGAAAAACATCGTAAAAATCAGATGCACAGCTGTTTAGTGAGGAAGCAATATTGACTGTGTATTATACAGTATCTTTGCAATAGTTTATTAAGCCTTTTCTTTTAGCAGTTTTAAATTTCAGTTAGGCTACTGTGCACGTGAAGAACAATTATAGTGCGCCGAGTCTACTCTAGTGTTGTGATCTAACAGACACTCAGTAGAAAGTGATTAAGTTACAGCAATAAAAGTCTAGCAAGATAGTCATTATATTACGAAACCATAGACCTTTATCTACGGCTCAATTATAATAATAACATTGAATCATCTTGGAAAGAGTTTCATCATGTTAACTGTTGTAACGCGACGCGCTGTTTGAACACCGAATAGAGAATGACTGACAGCCGCAGTGGAGGGAAAAGCTTACGTTAACTTGAATTTAATGACTTAAATATACATTTCTATCTCACATTATACTACAGTATGGCTTCATAAAGTATACACGATTAACGCAGGTCACCTATTTTGGTTTCAAAACGGCGAATTTGCCGAAAGGTGAATGATTTTCGTGTATGCTGCATATTGATAGCGGTTTCCTGATGCCCGCAAATTAGTTCAAACTCACGGAATCAAGAGTGCGCATGCGAGACAGAAGATAATGTGCTCCAAACCGTCCGTGTTGCGCGCAGACCGGCGAGGGAGAGAGACTGCGTGTGTGCCTCATGAAGCGCATGTAAGAAGCGCATGTAAGAAGCGCATGTAGCATGTAAACAATCCCCGTGACGTAATCAGACCAACTAATCGATAATGACATTCGTTGACAACGATTTTCATAATCGATTATAATCGATTTTATCGATTAGTTGTTGCAGCCCTAGATATTTTAACACAATTCATGTTTTCACCAAGGAAAGAATGTCAGTCATGTTCGAAACAACACATGGATGAGTGAATAATGACAATTTTCATTTAATGGGGTGAAAATGACTGCTTACTATTTCAGAAAATAAGAAACCATTCGTGCAAAATAAAGTAATAATTTCAGTGCCACAATGGTTGTAGTCTTCAAAAAATGTAAGGGTCATTAGCATCAGCTTGGGACAAACTAGCCTATATTTAAATGCATGCTCCTGCAGTAAAGCAGAAGCTATGGTGTGTGTAATGTCTGAAGGACTTAAAGGGCTCTCTCGTTTTTGTCTCAATGACTCACAGATGTTTTTTCCTCTGATCCACTCCGAAAATAAATATGGGAGCCAGCAGAGCAGAAGCCAGTAAAACCGAAACACAGACTACTGATCCTATGATATCCTCTGAGACGCAAAGAGACTACAGCGAAGAATATTGCATTTGATTCTGCACATGCAACCAGCTTTACAACAAACCACTGGAGAATGCCATAGATTCAGATATTTCACATCGTTTACACTTGTACAGTTCGGTACATTTCTAAATAACAAAAAATGAATAGAAAAAAATTGATTTGTAAAAGCTTCCAGATGTTGAGGTCAGTCATTCAAATCTAAAGCAGCATTGGTGGGGGGGAACTCCAGACCGCAAATAAAAATTTCAATACAAGTTAATATCCTTTTTTGTTTGCCTGGTATATTTCATTACAGAGGAGCTGGCATGTTACAAGTTCCAGACTAATAATAACGGGAAGAATGTTTTGAAAGGTTATTTACAGAGGGACAAACCTGGCCATGCAGTGCAGAACAGGCTGAAATGTTGATTTAGTGGCCATAATAGGCAAATTTGGTAGAGTTAAATGGACCATTCACATAAAAAGGGTCAGGTCGTTCTAAACCTACAGCTGACTTTTAAAAAAATATATATTCTGAAGAATATTTCATCTGTTTTTGTGCATAGAATGAAAGTCAATGGGGTCCAAAACAACACTGGACCCAGGTGATTGACTTTGTATTTTTTTATTGTTTGTGGAGTCTTCTTTACGACTCTCTCGAGGACACAATGATTCGTTTGTGTATTTCCAAAGAGATTTTCATGAAACAAAATTAGCCAAACGTCATCTAAAAAGTTACTTGATATTAATAACACACTCGAAAACATTCTTTAGGACCGAATTCATGACTATTAGCACTCATGTGATGCTACTTAAATACAACAAGCGCACGTTTTTAGCATGAACAGAAATCCCTGAATGCACGCTGGCTGTGCATAGCAACCAGCCACCACCATTTCATTAAAAGGTAAAGAATCATGATGGTCCCATCATTTAATTTGAGTCCTCTTCAAGCCCTCCGGAAAACAAGCCCATTAAGAAGGCTGACAGGCACTTTAAGTGACAAGAGTCGAATCATTTCCTCATTAAGGCCTGCAAATTAAGCACTCCGCTCAAGTCACTCCTGTTGAGATAAGTAAGCTTAAATTTTTAATAAGTTCCGAGCGTCTCTCTTTCATACGCATCCCTGCAACCTCAGAGGTTTTATGGAATAATTAGACTAACTAACTGAAAACTACTTATTCATGTTAGTGGCTTTTTCCCCATCCTTGCCGGAAAATGATGAAGCGTCCCTGAGTGGTTGAAGATTTTTGCCATTAATCACCGAGCAATTGCCAACTAGAGTCTCGGAGAGACTGACGAGGTGTGTAGAGGGAGGAGTGGAAGGGTAACACAAGGGCAGTCATGTCACACAGCAAAGCACGTCAATATACTACTGATTAGCATGAGCTAGAACACTTCACTGTCATTCTCAACACCAGGAGGGCGGCAGCATTAGCTGTAGTTCACTGGACCTATTGACTTACAGCTACTAGGAGTAATGCCTCTTAAACCTATTACTATGCGTGAGATGGCAACTGGACTCAATCAAATTGACGAGCTATAATAGAGCTTCCGTTGTTTTACGTAATTGGACGATCTCTGTTGCTGTCTGAGCAGGCCGGTCCAAATGTCGAGTGCTATTAAGAGTTTGAGGACTGCCAGAAATAATAGATTAATGCAGCGAAAACTTTGTGAAGAGCTCAAATTGTGCGACTATGTAAAAACAGTTTGTCAAATATTGTAATTCATCCTTTAAAAATGCATGCTAGGTCAAAACGAGTGGTTAGCACACATGCTCAAGACATAAATTGATAAAAAAAGGCAAAATAACTAAATAAAGTTTTTTTTAACTAGTATAAATAAATAATGCTAATGTTTATGCTAATGCTAATGCTAACTCAACCAATGGTGTGAGTTTTTCTCAATATTGTATATATTGTATAAAAAATATTCTTATATTTGTACACACACACACACATGCATACAAACATACATAATTATATGACTATTGGGTGAGTTTGGGATGGAAGTCTGTTATCCTGACCAATGACGGACAGGGGGTGTGTCTAGGAAAACTTGATTGAAAACAGTGATGCTCAGGATACAGAGGTTGACATACATCATCAGACAAAAAGGGCTTTGAGACCTGCTGTTAAATGAGGTCTTTGACCCCTGTCATCTAAACAGACCAGTAGATCTTGTCCTTGAAAAGTGCTGATTGTGGCTTACCAGAACACTGGATGGGCAGAAGCGCTGAGTCCATCGAAAATGAAACAGTGTTTAAGAAAAGGCCATAGAAGTAACTACCTCCTCAGTCACCCAGAAACAAATCGCCCTGCACTTATCCTTTTCTCATTGCATGACCGTAGCCCACTCAGCAATGGGTAAGAGAAAGCAGTCAGACTTTGAATCCTCTGGACCTCAGTGTCACATAACCGTCCGGTTCATAGAACCTCATATGTGGCATCTTTCAGGACTTTTATGGGTCATTTCTGACTCAGAACACCACACTTGAACGCAGAGTGTGTTTTAACAGAGGGTCTAGTGCAAGAAGCTGACAGGGGTCTGATGACTCTGATCAGCCCCTGGAGTTCTACAGCATTTATCACAGTTCCCTTTCGAAGGGAACTCAACAATACGTCGAATGACGCAATGGGGAACGCCTCAGGCGTGACAGGTGTCCTGCCCGTGCATCATCAGCTTGAATGATGAGCGCGTCAATCTGGATGTATAAGAAGGGCGCCTTGAAACCGTGACAACATCCTATCGTCTGAAGGGACTGTTGCAGGCAGGCCCCGAGGCATGGCAACGAGACGTATTGTCTCGTTCCCTGTTCTCAGGGAACATAGGTTACAGTCGTAACCTGAGACGTTCTCCGGAAACACCATTTTCATATAAAAGAAACCACACAGAATGGAAAGTGGAGCATTGTGGCACTTTGGCCTCAATTTTTGGTTCATATATGTTTCAGATCATAAAAAAAAACTAGGGCTGTCTAACGATTAATCGCGATTAATCGCATCCAAAAATAAAAGTTTGTGTTTACATAATATATACAGTATGAAAATATTTCTTAATTATATACAAGCATGTGTGTGTATTTATATAAAATAATTATACACAGTGCACCCACATATAGTATGTAAACACAAACTTTTATTTTGTATGCGATTAATCACGATTAATCATTTGACAGCCCTAAAAAAACGAAACAAATTAGTTACAAGATATGCAGAGTATATATATATATATACTGTATATGTATATAGTCTATAAAATGTTGTTATATATTTGTTAAAGTGAAAACAAGTACCAGTGCCTGTTTCATCCTGAAAGAAGAGCTGTGCCTAATTCTGTGGCAATAAAGAAAAAGACCAAGATCATGCAAAGAGTTCTGCTAATGTGACCCTTTGTGGCGGCCAGGTTACATAACACCTTTCACACTGAGTTTCCTGTTGAGAGCAGAGTACTAACATCCAGAGAGTGCTGCACATACCGAATGTCCTATCAGACTGAAGTCATGCTGATCAACAGTGGTGCAAAGAAAGTTCAGATGCCTTTATAAATGAATAGCCTACTTACTTAAACACAAGGCTGAAAACTGAGACAAAACCATCAATCTCACCTGCACCTAGGAAAGTGTAGATCTAATCTTGCCATCTTTTTGGGTTACGCAGCAGGAAATGGAGTATTTTTTATAGCCTTGGAAAGAAACCTTGAAACCCAGAGCCAATCTAAACTTTTGACTCTGTTTAGAAAGAGCGGATAATTCCTTACAAGCTGAATTCATACTTTGCAGTCACGTGACAACCATGGATACCTGGCAGACAACAAATGCTGACAAAATGGTGACAAACAGTGGCCAGCCAGGGGAATTGCAGCCTTGCAAAATTTCCAATACTACAATCAACTAACTATTTAGACCATATGTCAGCGAATGTGAAATTTATAAATCAAGAAAAGATTAACATACTCGGAACGTGTTATCCATATACAGCACCCGCTGACGTTTTTGCTTTGGAGCTGGCAAAGTCTCTACCAGACTTGGAGTTTGGAAATATTTACATAAGTTATATCGTATAGAGAATCCATCACCTTACACCGCACAAAAAACGAAAGCCTACAAAAGTACAGATGGCTATCTTTTTTTCAAGAGTGGATGGGTTAACAACGCTGTCGTGTGGGAGATGAAAACAGGACTATCTTCAAAATCAAAGGAAAGGTCCGTCTGCTAATGTTTGCAGCTATACACAAAGTGAAATCTGTTCCATCGTGTGATGAAGTCTGCCAGCGAATGACAGCTTGATAAGTCGTACAAAATAAAAACTTATGCCAACTGTACCATATATGGCTAGCAGGATGTCAAACATCATAGCCTACCTGCTTATCCACTCCACAGAGCATCAGACAACAGACAAGAGCAGCGGAATGCGTATAATCCTGTTAGCAATCTGTTAGGCTGTATAGTAATAAGTGTACAATAAGTGTAGTATGCATGCAAAGTAACTATAAGTAATAAGCAGACACAGTACAACAGTAACTTATCATTCATTCGCCATTTATTCATCTTATATCATATCAAATCACGTAACAGTTACAGATGAATGCGTTCTCGCCACCTACTGGCGAACGTGTTAGCACATTTATGTTAAGATTACACGATTTATAGTGCATCCAATCGCACAACAACTATCTGGCATGACGTTTACACCTCAAAACACCAACTTTTGTATATTAAAACACGATCCTTGATTAGTATACTGGGTTTCGATGCTAGAGAACGACGCTCTTGCCCGCCAGCCAGTAATTGTGACGTCACATGTAAAAAAAATGAATAAAGCTCTCAACAACATCAATGAGTTTATAAATGTGTATGTATATAAACTTCTCAAGCATTTGAAAAAAAATATACATTACGCAAAAACAAATGTAGGCATTGGCCTGCCATCGATCACTGGGAGAAAATCAGACAGAAGATAACAATTCTGGCAAATGAAAAGCCTGCCCTTCCTGACAGGGGAAATGATAAATTATTGTTCTAACAACACTAAAATTCACTGAGCGTAAATGTAAAGTAATGCAACGCAAAGCAAAAACTATCTGGAGAAAAATGACAGATGCAGCAAACAAAAAACCTGCTAGTACAGCAATTCTGAAAATTGACCTAAAGGAAAGGTTTATTGTTCAAAGGTCAATGCAGGACTTAATGGTGTATTAAGTTCTATGTCATTATAAATCAACATATTTGAAAAGCACATACACACATGCATGCATATTTAAGAATTTCCATAGGAGAGACATGCAGGATTACTAAGGCAAATCAAGGAACTTCAGGCAGATCAAGGAGACTCCCTTTGCTCTCAACTTAATCTCACAGCTTTCAGAAAACATATTTGAAATATTAACAAAAGATCTTATTTGTGATATCTCTTTTCCATACATTTTATGGTATTTTATGCTTAATGAGCACTTACCATTGGCCAATTTCAGAATAGAGTCTTATCTAGTTTCACTCCAGTACACAAAAAGAAATCAAAGAACGTCCCCTTAAAGTTTAGTCATTGTGTTCATCTGTGTGCCTTCCAGTGAGACTGTTAGGCCGTGTGTCCACCAAAGCGTTTTTAGCCAGCTGAAAACGCTAGACGCTCTGCTGAAGAGCATTTTTGGCAGTGCAGCGTTTTTTTCCGTTGAAACGTTTAATTGCTATGATACAGAATATCCGCAGCAGTTGAATGTTGTGACAGTTGGTCGGTGTGGTATTAGTCCCGCCCCTCCTCCACTGTGATTGGACGGCTGGGTAAAAAGTGACAGTTATGAGCGCTGCGTTTTATCCAAAGTTGAACAGGGCGCTCGGCGCTTCAGCGTGAAAAAAACGCTCAGCGCCTCGGTACGCTCATGGCGTTTAAAAAACGTGGCGTTCCCATTGAAAACAATTGAAAACATACGCCAGGCGCATGGAAAAACGCTTTGGTGGACACACGGCCTTAGTGGACAATGTGTGAACATGTTGTGACAGCCATGTAAAGGTACAAAAATGAAAAGCTAAAATGGCTCAAATGTGAAAACAGCGGGAGAAATGTTCAAGGCATGCCACTGACAAACACCAGCAGTCTCGCCAACAGCTGCATGAAGACTGTCCTTTCCAATTGCTTTTCAATGGTTGTCTTGTTGTCCAGGCCCTCAAAGGCATCCTTATGTACTGTTCTAGCAACACAACAACTGCTGAGGGAGTGGACAGACATTTGAGAACAAGTTTAAAATATCACAAGTCATTTTACACAATGCATTTAAACTGTGTAAGCATGAAAAAGACAGATTATTTTGACCGCAAAAGAATTTGACATTAGCAAACCAGTAAAGTCAGCAGCCATATCACCCTGTAGCCCAAGACTGGTTGCCCATTAAAGCTAAGCAGGGCTGAGCCTGGTTAGTACCTGGATGGGAGACCTTCTGAGAAAGCCAGGTTGCTGCTGGTAGAGGTGTTAGTGAGGCCAGCAGGGGGTGCTCACCCTGTGGTCTGTGTGGGTCCTAACGCCCCAGCAAAGTGATGGGGACACTATGCTGTCAAAAAGAGCACCGTCCTTCGGATTAGTGTTGTCAAAAAACTCGGTACTTCGGTACCAAGTCGGTACTAAAAAAAAAAAAAATGTTACGGTACCAGCTTTTCTAGGTACCGAGTACCAGGTTAATCCAGTTCTGTTCTAGACGCGATGTCTGAAACGTGCACAGTTGCGTCCTCTTTATAACGCTGATATGCTCTCTCTCTCTGAATCCACTTGTTGAAACGAAAGGAGGAAAGAGCCACATATGGAAATATTTTGGATTAGGCTAATGTCACGTTGCCATATAGGCTGATTACATGCAAATTCGCAATTTCAAATATAGGCGCGATTCAAGCGCGCTCATAATAAAAACTCGTTGGCGTTGCATAGCAACGACAGACGCCGCGTGAGAGCAAGCGCTTTGGAAAGAATAAGCACGCGCAAAAATATAATTAAAAAACACGCGCGACATGTGAACGGCCTCTAAAGTGCTTTCGGGGTAGTTTTACGAGTAGGCCTACATGAGCACAGTAGTATCCACCCGACACCAGAGTACTGGTATTAGTATTGTCATTTAATGTCAGTGCCAGTTCTAGGTGTATTCTTGCCTTTATAACTCAGCAGGTTTAAAAAGTCTTTTTAAAATTAAATATGAATGCAGTTTTAGATTAAATAAAAGGACAGTCAAGTCAAATAAAACATGTTTTATGGTAATGCTACAAAGATACCATTCATCAACATTACTTAGTTATCAACACATTGAGTGAACAATATATTTTTACAACATTAATTAATGTTTGAAAATGTTATTTATTACAAACACCTGATTGTTCATGTTTGTTCACTTAATTCATTGTGCATTAAATAAATAATGGATTAAAACTTTACAAACAACTTTAAAAATGTGTTATACTATTGTTTATTTTAGGTCATTTTATCTAATCTTTTTCTAAAGTGTTTATAATACAAATGTACAGTTTCCATACTTGTAACCGTGATAAACACTTTAATATATGTAAATTTAAACTAAGCTTTGGTACCGAAATTGGTACCGAGAACCGTGAATTTTAACTGGTATTGGTACCGAATACTGAAATTTTGGTACCGTGACAACACTACTTCGGATGAGACGTTAAACCGAGGTCTTGACTCTCTGTGGTCATAAAAAATCCCAGGATGTCTTTCGAAAGAGTAGGGGTGTAACCCCGGCATCCTGGCCAAATTTGCCCAGTAGCCTCTGTCCATCATGGCCTCCTAATCATCCCCATATACACCAATTGGCTTCATCACTGTCTCCTCTCCACCAGTAAGCTGGTGTGTGGTGAGCGTTCTGGCGCAATATGGCTGCCGTCGCATCATCCAGGTGGATGCTGCACATTGGTGGTGGCTGAGGAGATCCCCCCCCCCCCCCCCTTCTATGTGAAGCGCTTTGAGTGTCCAGAAAAGCGCTATATAAATGTAACGAATTATTATTATTTTTATTATTAAAGTCGCTGTCTGCCATAGCTGCTCTGAAATAATGATAGTGGATAGTGGACACTGACATATTTTCCTCATTTTCTAGGCCTATATATTGCATTTGGCAGCATTTTTTGTATGGTAAGCAAAATCCCACCTTGGTATATGTGCATGGACACTAGTGTCCATAAAGCACAAGTATACATGCAGATAATTCCTCCGCCAAGGGGGAAATTAAATCTGTGCGAAAAAAAAGTAACACAAGTGATTAAAGTACCAATCCGAACGTGCTGAACAAATAATTGTAAATCTTTCCAAAACATTCCAAAAAGCAACTTAATCCCATTCATCACAACTGTGAGCACGGCACTCCCTATACATACATTCACTGAGACCATAAACACATGCCGGGAATCAGTTCCTCAACCACAGGCCACCTTCCTCTAATTCTAATCATACAATCTCACTGAACTAATGTTGCTAAGTAACGTCTTTGGAATATGGACTCTGCTTACACAAGTCTAGACAAATAACCCATTCAATTCAACAGGGTAAGTAACTATGACCCGGCAACTTTATTGACGCCTCAGGGAAGTAATTTGCGTGTAGATTGACTCCAGTCAAGTGGTCTAAAAATATATGATTGCTTTAAGATGCCCAGAATCAATAAAAGTGCTTTAGTAGAGTACAAGGATAATGAAAACCAGAATGAATTAGAAGGGAAAAAAACTGAAAAGTGTGGTTCTAATGTGAAATGCATTTGAGCAGATGGGTAATAAGGTTAAAATTAAGCAAATCTTAGTATCCAATTATTAGCCTACAATGCAGGGTTTTTTTTCTGTACTGAAAATATTTTGCCGGCCACCGAAGAAATCGTTGTCCCGCTGAAGATTTATTTGATAATTTATTGTGACAACACCTGCTGTTCGTCACTAATCTACCCGTATAAACTTTTGTGTTAGTGTCCTATAAATAGTGTCAAAGGTTTCCATTTACAACCGTTTTTTGTGGCGTTGAGCTTTGTGGCCAATCAAAAACATGCACGTGTATATATGTAACATATCATTGTAAATAGATAAAACAGAATAAAATTTCCCCCTGTATGATATGCAAATCTATCATGATTAATCAATGGAGTCCATTTATTATTGTTACCAAGATACCAGGGGCTGCTATTGCACCAAAGCCAAAATGTTGATATCTTGCCAACCCCATTCGCTACACATGAAAGCAGTTCAGAAGAAAGTCATTACTGTAAGCCTCAGTTGCTTATGCACACAGCACACTGTCTCCTTATGTAAATGGTTAAAACTGTAGTTTTATCCCATTCACCGAATACATAAATAATGTTTACTCTCGTTCTCTGGGCATGAAATGTTAAATAGTACAGTTAGTTTCAGAGCAGTATTACAGAGACTATTGTAGAATATCATCTACTGGATGAGTTCAAATCCCAAAAAGAACCAAATACATCTGGTCATAAAAGAACAATAGCCATGAAAATGTCATTACAGTTGTGGGCAACCCACTGTGACCCAGGTGGACCAACAGGCTGCCATTTCCAGAGGGAGATCCCGCTTAACATCGGCACACAAACACAAAAGTGAGAGTCAGAGAAAGAGCGAGAGAGATCAGGGAAAAACAGACAGAGGGAAACCATGGGGAAATCAGACTTCACTAGTTTCTTTGTATATTTTTGCACAGAGAATAAATGTCACCTCTCAAAAACAAAGCGTCGTCAAGCTAAACGTAGCTGCAATTGAAGCAAAAACAGCTAGTAATTCCCAAGGCCGACACAAAATCCCAAATGAAAAATAAATCTGGCTGACAGTTGTAACTTGTCTACACAGTCCAAACAGGCTGGCCACAGGAATATACACTCCCTTGGCTCACTTTCCAGAGCAAAACACTTATGGCAGGACTGAAGACCACACAAGGAGCGAGTATCACACTTGTGTGGACTCCATTATCAGCACACCTTGAGCAAAATACAATCTATTCTTCTCACAGAGAACATTTGCAATGTGTTATTTGTGCCATAGTCTCTACATCTACAACACCAGTTGGGGCTAACTGGATCTAACCGTCTAAACCATTTGCTAATACTGAAATCCTGCTTGACAACAATACACTGATGAGTGCTGATGACTCGCACTTCCTTTTCCTTTTTCAATTCTTTAGAAACCAGGTTAGATCTCATCTGTAGCTCCAACATTTAATTTCACTGCTCTGTTTCTGCTGTGAATGCTTCATCACTTCCACTAAAAGTGGAGTGGAGTCATGTATGCTAATCTCACAGGGGAGGGGGTGAGCTGTTTCACTCTAACCTTGACACATTTTCCTGTTTTCTCCTTGTCGCTATTTTAGGAGTGGAGCGAGAAGCTAGGACAGAACCTGATGCAGTACAAAACTCCTGGGAGAGAGTGAAAAAAGAGGGATAGAAGATAGAGAACAGAACCACTCCTACTATATCACATCCTAGGGGGTTGCACCAACTAGATTAGTTCTGCTACGCTAGGTTTGTGCTAACTAGTTATGGATCACATGACTCCGGGGGGTTCACGCCCAAAAATAAAAAAAACAACTGCAAGTGACTTTAGACATTACAACATTATGTACAGTATGAAAAATCCATATTCATGGAAAATCTCACCATATTCATGGTGAGATTTTCTAAAGATTAGATTTAACAGTGTTATTTAAGTATTGAAGTCTTTAAAGATTAATTTTAAGTGGGTTAGGGGACGGCAAAGGAAATCTGAATGTAAAAGTAGTGAAAATGAGCATGCATAATTAATCATTGGAGATGGTCCGAGCTCACTCGAGGGCCACTTTCCAGCAGAGTTCAGATCCAACCTGCTCCGACACACCTACCGGGAGATTTTGATAATCCTGAAGACCTTGATTAGCTAGTTGAGGTGTGTTTAATAAGGGTTGAAGCTAAACCCAGTGCCCTCCATGAAAAAGATTGGACATTCTTAAATTTAAGAATTCATTTTCACAATATACAACACAGTTCAAATGTATGGGGTCTTTAAGGTTTTTTTTTTTTTTTTTTTAAAGAAATTAATAAGCCAGTCCAAAAAGGGATGTATTAAATTGATTACAGGTGAAAACAGACATTTATAATGTTACATAATGGTGTGTTATTTTTACACCGTTCATGACAATGCAAGCAGCATAAATATGCCAAAGGAGATATTCTTAGCCATCTCTCAACATTCTCTCCAAACAGCAAAGACTGCTGAAGCTGCACGCATATTGTGAGTCATTTCAAAAAGGTAAACAGTGACCCGCTGAGTAGGTTTGTCTGTAAAAATGAGTACTATAGACCCTTTTACAGTTGGTAAACATGGTGACGTTTTTTTGTGGGCGGAGCTTAGGTAGAGGCAGAAAGATCCATCTGGCCGCTTCACTAACGCTAGTTAGCAAGGATTGTTAGCTTGTTTTTTAACAATGACTGGAGAAAATCCAATATTATCTTAATGTGTAAGGTCACTCAGTGTCCAGGACCACGATTGTTATTTCCAAAAGTTATTTTTAACAGACAGAACCAGTTTGGCCAACCCGTAGCCGCCTACACGCTCACTCAATGCATGGATGATCTGACAGGATTAACGTTACGTTACCTCGGTTGAGTGGCCTGACTTCTACACCTACCTTATAGAGAAACCGATCGTAAAGAGAAACTGAGGGCATATAAATCTTTAGATGCCTATATGGTCCTGTACAAGACTTGTGTGTACGATCCGCAGTTCTGCCGAGCCAGCGCCGAGACCACGACAATGTAAAGAGTGAAATTACAGTGCGATTTTAATTATGTAAATATTTTCTAGAAATAAAAGTTCCAGATACAGCATATTCATTTTTCACCAATTCTTGCACCAAATAACACAACAAGATGACATAGTAAATATTATTTAAGCTCCTTATTATGTAGCCGAATCTGTGCTGTTTTGTATTGGCCGCCTCCAGTTTTCACTTTGTTTTGCCTCCAGCTAGCGCCGTGACGTAACTGTGACGTCGGTGCAAAAGGGGTCTATACAACTGTATCTCAGCTGTACATCTGATTTATCAGCAGTGTTAATGTGCTCAGATTTCCTGTAAGACCCTGATCCACCATACAGGACACAAACTTGGCAAAACATTTGATTAAGCCAGACAACTTAATTAGTCTAGAGCAGCGGTTCTCAAACTGGGGGCCGTGGCCCCCTGGGGGGCCACTAGATGGCGCTAGGGGGGCCGCAAAGAAATTATAGAATATGAAATTATTTAAAAAAAATTATTTTACCTGTATGTAAGTTTGGATTGTCCTATGTGAAATCTGCATTGCATGATTTCTTTTATATTGTAAAACTTGTATAAAATTGTATGTCTTCTATATTGAAAAACTATTTCTTTAAGTAGAGTAGAATTTTTTTTTTGTTTCTTGCTGAAAAAAACAGATTGCTGTTCAAATTTGCAAACCAAACTTGAGCCACTGTCATTTACTACCTTAAAATGTAAGAAGTTTAATGCACTTTTTTACAATCAGCAAATTAATTTTTCAGTGTTTATCTTTTACTATGAACATCACAAATGTACAGTATTCAATACTTTTGTTGCACTTTTCAGACAATATTACTGTTAACTGTCAAAACCATTTTTTATTAAAAAAAATGTTATATTTAATGAAATGTACAATTTAACTAATTTTGTATATTCAAAGACATAAAGCTAAAAACAGAACTGTTGTTCCAGCATTGTACAAATTCATTTGTTTTTGGTACAATCTAAAATTTGTAAGTAAAATTGTACGTTTGAGGATGTTTTCGTTATGAGTTTTCTTTTGGGGGGCCACAAAAGGATTCACCCTACACAAGGGGGCCTCCTCCTGAAAAAGTTTGAGAACCACTGGTCTAGAGACACAGATCACATTGAGTGTTTGTGGATAAACTGCTCATCAACCTCGTATTAGATAAGACGTGATTCAGACCCCCAGATCTCCACACCAAGAGATGCCAGGCACAGTTGATTCAATAACCATCTTACCATGTATCCAGCACTGGGGCTTAACTATCATAATAGAAAACACAATTTCATACACAGAAACAGAAACACCCAACTGTTACTCAGAATCATACCTTATCTGTTTAGTAACCATGGTGACTTCAGGTAAGATCTCATTTAAAACAGTGAGATAGCAAGTTTCTGTAATACATACATCACTTGGTCTCTATCACAGGATGCTGGTTTACTAAGAGAAAGATCCCATGAGAAAGATCATGCTGGTCGACCAGCTTAACCAGCCAACCTTTTCTTGAACAGGACTAACCAGCAAAATCAGATGATTAATATCTTGTTCCAATATTTATTCTTTTCAAACGTCAAGTACATTTGGACATTAAAACTCTTTTGTGTAAAAAAGATCAGTTTAGTATTTTTATAACATGGTACAGAATAATCTGCTTTCAATAGAAGCTACATTAGACCAACCACGTCTACCCAAGCAGTCGATACTGACATTGTTACCTATTCTGAAATCGCAGAAACCTCAATGTTCGTCTTTGTTGGAAGATAATCAATACCCATGCCCTGATATTATATTTCTACATTGCCTTAAAAATCGTTTCAATTATCCTGATCCACCAACAACTCAATTTATCTCCCTTTGACTTTCTCTCTTGCTTTCTGCACCAAATCTTCTGTTTTTTTTCAAGCCCTAGTAGAGAAAGGTTGCCACCGTGAGATGGACTTAAGAAAGAGAGATAAAGCTGGAGCTCAGAGTCTGAGGGCTGATTGTATCTTCTAATAACAGGTAGCGTGAGATGCAAGGGCAAACAAGTCCACAAAGCAATGCCCGAGAGAGTGTGCTGTCCCTATGAGACAACTCATGCACACTCAGAATGTGCCGTCCGCGCCAGGCAGCCTCTCTGCCGCCACTGAGATTTCTCGCTCCCCATTGGTGCTCCCAAAAGCCAGCCATCTAGGATGACGGGAATCATACATAAAGTTAAAGACAAAATGAAAGGGCATTTAAAGGTATTTAACAGCTGTGATAGATTTAACAGATGACAATATGTCATATTTCACAATGAAATTAAAATTTAAGAAAATGATGTAGGATATGACTTGATTTTAAGCTTGGGGTTTGATTGGACTGCAAAAAGAAAGCTATGCAGCAAAATAGTATTTACCCCAACTTAGACAGACTTATAATATTTAAATAGTCACAATAATACATTTATGATTACTATTAATTTTGAACTTCTGAAATGCTAAAAAGGCCTATATAATTATAATACCATCCCACTAATATATAGCACAATTAGATGATTATTATTATGATTTGTAATTTAATATATGACTATGATTATTACTATTATTATTGTGAATATTAATATTCAGTAGTCACATTAATACATGTGTTTTATTATTATTTATTACAGTAATAATAAGACAAAACTAAGAACACATAACAAAAATGATATCATCATCGTAATAAATATTCTTATGAAGTGTTAATCATTATTTGAAATTGAACTACATATTGACTATGATGATGATTATTATTTATATGAATTTGTATAATAATACTTAAGTCACAATAATACAGTATTACTATTAATATTCACTTACAAAATTAACTACAAAATAAAAATATATATATATATATATATATATCATCGTCATCATAATAATAAATAGAATTATGTTGATTACAATAATTATTATTAATTAATATTATGGCTATGGTTATTTGTAATTTTACAATGAATATGATAACGATAATGATAATGATGATGACGATTGCTATTATTATTATGTTTTAATTTAACTTTATATTCTGTCATTATAATCCAGAAGCTCTCTGATAAAACATTCACAAAAAGACCATTAACAATGTATTATTTGAATAAAGTTAAAAGTGTCTATTTAGATTTCCTGCTTTCTTGAATCTTATTAGATTTTGTATGGTCATAAAAAATGAAACAGTTTGCATGTTCATGCATTATTGCACGCTGTGTCAAAGTTCAGTGTTTTGCTCATCTCAAACTGTGCCAAACAGACAGTGTGTCGCAGGTGAGGTTTGGTGAAAGCCTTTGGGCTCTATGGGGTCATGACTCGGGTCTAGCAGTCTGCGCTAGCTCCCTGCGGAGCAGTCGAAGTAAATCTCTCTGAGAGTGAACCTCACCCGCTAGTCTGGCGCCAGGCCATATGCCACAGTCTCACCTGCCACTATCATAACCACAGGGCTGTTCCTTCCTCTACCCAAAGCCACACCCAGACCCAGCAGGACATCATCCCTGTCGATGGTCTGAAAAAAACAGTTAATTATTCATCCTCACATAAGTCTGGGTACTCTCCAGGCACTGGCAGACAAGCACCTCTGCACAGGTTAGTTGGCGCCAGCAACCTGATCCTTGAGGGAGGGAAGCGGAATTTCTCTGCTTATTTTTAATAATAAGCTAATGCATTCTGTGTCTACAATATTTCATACTGTGCAATCTTTTATAGCAAAACGTCAACAGTGATGCATGTTTTTGTATGAATGTAAGCAGGTGAATTAAGCTCTGCTGTGCTTATGAAGTTGAATTCTCCAAGCATTTAATACATTCATGATGTATTTTTTTTATCTCCAGAGCAACATGGATTTAAGGAAGAATACAATGATTTGCTTTCTTTTTAAGTGTGTAGCAACTATGTCATCCTTTGCAAAGAATAAAATTAACATTTTTAAGTTGCATTCAGAAGGAGTCTATCGATCTAGAAAGATTTATTTGCTCTTTACAGTACTGTACCCATGGCCAGCTATGAAGTCATCGAGGTCTGGAGGTCTCAGTATTTTTATGCGGTGTACATAATAAATGTTGTGAAATAATTCACTAATATAGTATTAACTCTACTTTAGTGCTGCAAGTATATTGAACATCTCATCTGAGCTGCCTCAGCGGTCTATCACTGTTTGACAAAGTCCAAAAATTTCAAAGTAGGCGGGCATTATGTTCACAGAAGCTGTTGAACACAAATCCAGAGCAGCATGACGCTTCAGTCAGTGCGAGATAAGATGTAGTACATACTAAGTAGCTAAACTATTTCATATTTTACAGCAGTTTTAGGAAAGAAATGTTAAAATATCGACAAAAATAATCGGGCAAACTACTAACCTTTTGTTTATTTTGCCATTTTTTAATTAAAAACATAATATATAATGTAATAATTAGTAATGTGAGGGAACAAAAAACATTAATGATGTTTTGGATATTCATATTGCTATTTGCCTGTTTCAAAGAAATTTTATTTTGCTTGCTTTTTAAGCAATGCCATATATGCTTAAATATAAATGCCATATGAGTGGAAAGTACCTAAAATAGTTAGTGGCATTGTAGGGTATGCACAAGTGAATTTGACTTCCTTTGTTTATTATGGAGTGAAAAAAGAAAAAAAAACAGTGAAATTTGTGAAGGAAAAGCTGTGAAACGTAAGTGCATGTGCTTACTGTTTCTAACCAACAACAAAGGTCAATGAAGGGTGTCGGGAGAAATATAGTGTTCTCTTCAAAACCATAATAAAAACATCTTAATTATAAAACAAGATATAAAAAAAAAAAAAGATTTTCCATATCTTGGAAAATCTGATTTCAGATTTTCAGAAGACACCTGATTTTCTTAGAGAGACAGACAGGGTAAGCCTTAAAATGTAATTATGTATCTGGCCCGTGGAGCTTCCAGCTTAGCTGGCATATTTATATACTGTATTTAGCTATTGCCTCTGCAAGAAATAATAAATTGAAAAGTGAGGACTGCCTTCAAAACTCTGAATAGTATTATTCCAGTCTGTTTATTGCTGTAGAGTAAGAATCCTTTTGAGGTATCATGAAATGACTGTCTGAAAAAAAAGATAAATTTGTATAGCGATATCCCGACGGATTTCATAAAGTCAGTCAAGGTTGCCAACCAGTTGAAATAGTGTGGGCCGTGGGAGTGCATGAGCAGGCATAAGCTGTCCTCTGACGGAAGGTGAACCCACCCCACCCAGGTAGGTTTGGTTGTTAGCTAAACCGTAGGTCTAGGGGGCATGGAAGTGATCAAAGTAGACCCTGAGATAATATACTCATAAAAGAGAATAGTATATCCCGACCTGACTCCTCCTGAATCTATAAAGGTAGACCTTTTACAGAAGTTGAGTAATATAAATAGAGGAAGTGGCTCATGACTAAGACATAGTTGTGTGGTCGCGGTCGAAACCACCCAGGAGGTGACGCGGCACAGGAGGCACACAGGAGTGAAGAAAAAGAGTTAAAACCTCAAGCAGAGGTGAAAGTAATGAAGGCTACAGTGAAGAAGGGGAGAAGTGCTGGAAGATGACAACAGCGGAAGGGATAATATAAAAGCCCGAGGAGTGAAGTGGCCCTCAGAGGTGTGAAAGACACCTGATACCATAACGAGGGGCGATTAACAGCATCTCCAATATCGCTGCTTAAAGGCTATTGAGCTTTTTAGCTTAAGCTGATTTAAGTTTGATTTCATTTTATTTGCATTAGCTGCTTTGATTTGTAATAAAAAAAAGTATTCTTTAGAAAATCATTCTTTAGAAATGTTGGCAAGAAAAGACCTAAAGTGAGCCAAGAAAACATCCCCCACACCATTACACCACCACCCCCACCCTGCACAGTGGTAACAAGACATGATGGATCCATGTTCTCATTCTGTTTACGCCAAATTCTGACTGAATGTCTCAACAGAAATCGAGACTCATCAGACCAGACTGGGCAACATTTTTCCAGTCTTCAACTTCCAATTTTGGTGAGCTCTTGCAAATTGTAGCCTCCTTTTTCCTATTTTGTAGTGGAGATGAGTGGTACCCGGTGGGGTCTTCTGCTGTTGTAGCCCATTCTCCTCTGACCTCTAGCGTCAACAAGGCATTTTTGCCCACAGGAGGACCGCCGCATACTGGATGTTTTTCCTTTTTCACACCCTTCTTTGTAAACCCTAGAATTGGTTGTGCATGAAAATCCCAGTAACTGAGCAGATTGTGAAATACTCAGACCGGCCTGCCTGGCACCAACAACCATGGCACGCTCAAAATTGCTTAAATCACCTTTCTTTCCAATTCTGACATCCATTTTGGTTTTCAAGAGATTGTCTTGACCAGGAAAACACCCCTAAATGCATTGAAGCAACTGATTGGTTAATGAGAAATTGAACAGGTGTTCCTAATAATCATTTAGGTGAATGTATATATATATATATATATAAGATCTTTATTGTCATTCAAACTCACCTTGCTGAACAAAAAACTAATGTCATTTTGTGGCATTTATATCAACGTCTTCTGCTTTAAGAATGATGTCACAAGTCAATGGAGCCAGCATGCCCATATGGTTACTATAGTTACCTAGAGTCACACCTACTCAGCAGCATCCACACTCTCACACACAGCCACACCTACACACAAACAGTAAAGCGGCAAACAGATAATGTGCATCACTGGATACCGATTAGAAACCAGGAGTTTGCCTAATGACACAGTTGAATGAAGGACAACCGTGGAGTCTCCTAGAGAGGCTTTAAAGTCCCCTGGCAGCTTCTGTATAAATCGAGGGTCAACGATTAATGAGGTTATTTGTGGTGAGAGGCCTGTGTGCTTTGCAGTCCAACCCTCCCCAAGTCCATTAGACCCGGACTGCTCTAATGACAGATTACTGACAAACGACGCAGTTTGTTATCAAAGAAAAAGTATTAAGCTTAGGTGCACAATACAGTCATTCTTAATCTCCAAGCCATCTATTATCACTCTGAAATGGGAATGCTGTCCTTTCATATGTAATGTGAGCTGTCAATGTGCTGTGGCATCGACAAAGAGCCCAGTGATCAATCATGGAAGAGCTACGACCTTCTCATACACTAAAACAACCTGCCCAAACCAGCTGTTACACTGGAGCAAGACAATATGAAGGAATATATTTAGCCAATTAATCGTAACAAATAACAGGAAAAAATTTACGCCGTTAGTTGTTTTCCCATGGGAGGCTCTGCAGTGTTTCCTGGCGAGGGTTTGTTGTGTCTAAATAATGGCTGCCGTGCCAATATATTCATTTTTATCCTCACTTCAATGCATTTTTTGTTATTTGCATTAGATCACGAGTGTACAATCTGGGAGGCCAACTAAGTTCAGATCTGAACCAGGTAATCAAGGGCTCCAAAATCACCCCCTATATCCTTCATTAGGACACTATTCAAAGGGGACAGCAATTTGTAGTGGTGTCCGAAACCATAGTGGACATTATCAAGGGCACTCATTCAATCCCACAATGCACGAGTGTACAACCGATGTACACTCAATGGCTAGAGAATACCCATTATGTACTGTGAGAGTCGCAAGTCGAATGAATCTCTGCATTGGACCAGAAGATGGAGCCTGCTGAATCATCCGTCCATTTTCCAAATCGCTGGTCAAATGTGGCTACAACGTAATATCATACAATATAAATTCCTTTTGAATTCACTCACTCATTTTCATTCACTCCCTCAAGTGAACTATATTAGTGGACTAATATAGGGAATAGTGAATGTATAAATATGTATAATGTATAAAATACATTATGTATAAAATGTATAAAATATATTTATTTAACAAATACATATAAAAACAAATAAAAAAATATTTGGTGATAATAAGTCATTGCTTATATGTACAGTATTACCACAGTACTAATTACAGATAATAATAAAAAATACAGAAATGTCTGTTCTAATATAATATTACCATAGACTTTATAATGCATGATCACTAATGTTCTCATACTTATTATTTGACAAAAAAAAATGTTATATTGCAAAACATTACAGATGAATGGGGTTTTGAATAAATGGATCATTGGGAGAGAAATTTAAGAAATGATTCATATTATTGGGATTTTTGGCTGCATTACAGGACTTTTATAAATTTTTGGTCTTCTGTATAGCCTCTATGCTTGGGTTGCCCTCTCTTACTAAGGAAATGATTTTTTGTTTTGTGAAATGTACATTTTCAATAAATTGATTTTAAACAGCCCATTAAACGGAAAACCTATTTTTTCCCTCCACCTTTGTGATTGGTCTTTTCAAAATCCAATATCTATTCCTGGAAAACTTTACAACGCATTTCAAAATGAGACTAGAAACAATGCAACGAGGAAAGTGAACTTCTAGTAGAGTCTTTTCAGTGATAAAACAGTCATTTGAGTGTTCAAACACAGCTGCATCCATACCCTGAGCCCTTAGTCTCTCTGGACACTTGCCTTTTATCTGCATACCCTCCATTACAAAGAAATGCACAGCTGTCACTGTTGCCCAGAAACCTAATACCTACGCAGACGCTTTTCAATCTCACAGTAGATGGGCAGTTCTGACCATGAGGTCATCTGGTCCGTGCACAAGATACATTTCCCAGACGCATTGAAGCCAGGCGGCCAAATCAACAATTGTGTTAGTGGCTAAATTTCATTTGGCACCATAAAGGGCTTATGGATGAAAAGCTGTCATGAATAATAGAATAATGATGGTCATATCATGAATCATACTGAAACCTTATACAACAACAGGCTGTCCAGGGTGACCAGCTAAATATATATAATAATGTACATTTAAAATTATTTTTATTTTCCTTTTTGTGCATTTGCTCTGAAAAAGCATTTTTTATGTAATAATCTAATGTTTTTTTATATATATAAAACGTTTTGAAAGAAACATCTTCAGTGTACATTTCATAGAAATCATAGAATCATAGTTTGAATCAATTTGAAATAGAATTTTTCAACTCTAAAAACCATTCGCGTCACATTCGCCTAATATAAGTACATTAAAATCATCACAATATGCATAATGCTGTTTATTATTTAAAAAAAGAAATTAGTGAATATATTCCCTATCCCTCCAATTCGTGTAATACCAACTGTCCCTTAGAGGCTGGAGAATATTTGATAATAACATAAATCAGTCGCGCACTATGCATGACTGCCTAGCCTTGGTCAGTGTTTGATTTCTCAATTAAGTTGAAGTCACAAATCTCACCCAAACCTCTAAACATTGCTGTCAAGAAGTCATTTCTCCAAATTACTTGCATTCTGTCTGACTGAATAAGTCATTGCTTGTCCCCAAATCTGTCTCCAGAAAAGTACAAAAGACAAAACATTTATTTGAGCTTAATGTGAGCGCTTGCTTTTTGGCTTTAAAACAAACGAATTACTGCAGAAACTGTGTCCGCCTCTCTTGACTATATTTGTCTATATCAGGCACGGTTTTCAAGTCGCTGTTGGACATCACCGAGGTGCATAAGCACATTAGGAAGAAAACTAATTAAGGCTTTTCCACATCTTGGGCAAAAATACTGTCTGGAGACTGTCTTTTCCAATAACAGTAATGAGACGACGAGATCTAGGGAGGCATGAGGAGCCTTCATATTTTACAAAAGCGAGGGTGAAGCTGTGTATTCGCTCCTCTGGAAGAGTAGACATGCTCTGTTCTGACGGCGGGGTCTGTGTTCTCCATGCCTCCCCTCTTTGTTTCCCTGGCTGCTCGCTGTGATGCTCATTAGGATCCATAAACAATAGGAGCAGCTCTTCTAATGAGAGGCCTTCAAAACTGCCTGCCCATGGGAAGCTGGCCATGCCGCCGCATCTGCCACCACACCCGCCAAACATTGAATTCTCACCAGTTACGGCGGGTGTGATCAACCTAGCGGAAGCTCTTTCAACTCACTTCACTTTCTTCCTAAGGATGCCATCATTTTTCTATGATGTTTAATTGCTGTTCCGGTTGTAACTTGCAGTTGTAATAGAATGATTAATGAAGGTTACATGGCTTCTAGATGTGGAGATTGCGAAAAACAGAGATATACCCATCTCAAACCAGCATTGTAGCAGGCAAGGCAAGGCAACTTAAACTGTCATTATTGACTTATTGTTTCATTTTTATTCATCCCAAAAAGAAAACATCATAACACTTTATTTAAGGGTCCAATTCTCACTATTAACTAGTTGCTTATTAGCATGTATATTACTAGGATATTGGCTGAGTATTAATACTGTGTTGCCTTATTTTGCATGACCATATTCTATATTACTTAATGCCTTGTTCACACTACATGATTTTAAAACGTCGGGCTGAACTGTGCGGTTCACACTACATGACTTGCTCTCAGTGAAATCTGGAGTGTTCAAGTTGTTAACTGTTCACACCACACAACACAACGTGATTGATCCACAACAGGAGGTAACTCACTACACGAGTTGACAACACACTGCATAGAGATACAACCACAATCGGATGATAAGAGCAAAGCATTTGTGACTCAATAAGAGCTGTTTCAGTACTATAGTACGGTCTAAATCCTGAAAATAATCAAATAAATAACAAGTTGACAACAACTCTGTCACCCAACGATTCTATCTTGTCAACAAACCACGTTTTGTCACGAAAAAAACACGCAATAAATAAATAAATATTGCGCCAATACCCAGTGAAGAAGAGAACACAACACGTGAATATGGACGTCAGACAGAAACTAGTGCTGCACACTGTTTGCTAGACAATCTGCTCTGAGGGGAAAAATGCAAAAAAAGAGAGAAAAACTAAGATTTACCTGGTGTCCTCAACCCATGCGTTGCTATGATTGGCTGTACTCATGACATCACTGAGTTTGAGTCGCGCGACTGCTCTGGATATCTAGCAGGCTAGATATTTTTCTGGGCTCGGCGACGCGTCTGCGAGCGTTTTCGCTGCGTTGTTGGCTCTTTCATACTAACAGATTGGCAAGCGTTCATCGTCCGCTAATCTCCCGCGATTTGCACGTGATAACACCCTGACCTGACGGCGACTCAACGATTTGCAAATCGGGCATAAATCGGGCTTAAAATCATGTAGTGTGAACTTGGCTTAATACTCAACTGCCTAACTAACTATTAATTAGTAGTTTTAGGAGTTTAATGAGGCAAAAGTTGTAGTAAATAGAAGAATTGGACCCTAATCTAAATTTTGTTCATTTTTCTGCATGCTGATACACCAGGTGCAGAAGTGCAAAAATTTGAATGGGCGATACATTTTAAACCCGAGCACCTGTTTGTTTATGCACCACGGGAAGGTTAAAACGAATGTTGCTCAGTGCTTTCTGCTCAACAGCATGCTTCAGAAATGAGGTGAATAACACTAAACTCACAGTTGTTACTCTACTGACACGGCTCTACATCGCAGCCACTCCACACCATCTGTCCCAGCCAGAGACAGACAAACAAATGAGGAGGCCTCCTAGCTACAGAGATCAACAATCACCTCCTTCAGCCTTTACAGCAATCTGCTGCACATCCATTGATGCTGCACTAAATGGTTTTCAATCGGCAAAGATTCTCCCCACCTGGACCAAGTTTAAAAATAATCAGTTCAATACACCCTAAAACCATCAGCCTTCTGTGCTAAGTTTTTCAAATGGAAATATCACGTTAGTCCTAAAGTAAGAGCAAGAACCTCAGAATCTGACCTTTCAGACTGACATGTAAAAAAAAAACTAAATAGAAAAATGTTTTTTAAAAGTCAGAAATGGTTAGAGGACATGTCATGATTCTTCCCTTCCCCATCCAAAATAAATTAATAAATCAAGATGGATATATATTTTCGAGATTAATCATAAATGTAACAAAGGCCAGCTAGTAAGAGCTGTGCTGGTAAACCTCACTCCCCCGGCCTCAAGAGACTGATGCTAGAGACTGTAGACTTTAGCATCCTTGTTACGGTGCCTGCCTCCCATGCTGGAAACACCATTCGGGGTACAGGGGTTACATATAAAATGTTTCTTTTTCCCTTTTAAATGATTAATCTTTATTAATCAATGATTAATGTTTCATAACAACAAAGCATAGTGAGCTTGAAACTACTGCAACACAAAAGATACCGTATATTTAACAGTAATGTAACTGTATCATAAGGTATTTAATAATATACATTTACGCAGAGGATTTTGGTGATTAAAAGGTTTGTTTGTTGTTGTTTTTTTTGTTGTTTTTGTTTTGTTTTTTGTTGTTGGTTTTTTTGTGTTTCTTGTTTCTTTTTGCACTTTATGACTTAACAAACATTTTGTCTGCCTTGTACTTTTGTGCCATTGCCTGAAATAAATAATAAAAAAAAATAAATAAATAAATAAAAAAAGGTGGGTGTGGCTATTTAGCAACCTAGCAGAGAAATAGTTACATAAATAATCAGTACTTTCTTCTGTGGAACATAAAATATACATATTTTTTATCCATACAATGGAAGACAATAATGTCAGAATTTCATTTGATTTTGTTCCTAAGAAGTCATTCAGGTTTGTATACGAAATACAGTGAAAGAAAACCTAGACCAGGCTGGCTAATGCTGGCTTCTTAAGAATGCTGGCTCACGAATTGGTGTGCATTGCTGCCAGAACTGAGAACATATATCGGTTATCTCTGGCTTCTCTTTCCTTTGTTCTTAAAACCTAAACAGATGTTAAAACCAAGGGGTTTGTGCTAGTGATCTAACAGATGCCCCTTCAGCTACTGTAACCCACAGGATACACGCAAGAATGTAAACCCTTGCTATAAAAACATATTTTTCCGAATTCATTATCCGCAGTAATGTTTCCATTCACAGCAAATGTAATTTCATACATCCATGATCAAGGGAAGTAAGAAAAATGACTGTGTTGAGACGAGAGAGCAAACACTTCTTTTTTTGGCGTTGCTTAAATCCTTAAATTTTGTTGATCAGAGCACTACAGTCCAGCCGAGTCAAAGGAAGAGAAGTTTTAGGAAAAGGAAAAGACAGTGACTTTTACAGGAGTTAGCCTATCAACAAGCCTCAGTCCTCCATCCTGTCAAAACAAGAAGACACAATGAAAGGATGGGTAAATAAATCACCTTGCTTGTTTTTGGCCCAGGGCCAAGATTAATAGGGATGTTTGGCAGTACACATCAAGACTGTTACCTCAGTGGCCTTGTGATCAAAGAAAAATCGATAATCTTTTCAAAAACAGCAACTATAATGTTAGATTGAACATTCTTCTTTCACTAACAATGAATTTCCATACATTTTACATTGATGGAGATGGAGCGTAACTGACTGAAATGCAGCAAAACATAGATATTTTTCAGTAGTGTAACAATACGGTAAAAAAAGAAGTAGTTTTGCCAGTAGCAAGATACTTTATCAACAACTAATGTGGCAAAACACTATTTGTCACTGCTCTTGTCACTTGCAAGCAAATACAGTCTCTTTAAATGGTCTCCTTCTGTATTTGTCCTGTTCTGTATAAATCTCTTCTGAACAGTTCCCTTTTACTCATGTCGCTGATTCATTGTGATTCATTGATTCGTTCAGAAATGAACTGGTTTAATACATGAATCACATATTGTTTTGAGCCCATAATGTAGCTAATGTATACTGAATACTACTTTTAATTGCTATATTTATGATTTAGTTCTATAAATGAAGAGTCATTTAATTGATATATTGAATTTAAATGTATCATATAAATATAAATAAAGCACATTGTAGGATTTTTTTCATCTTCATTAGGACTTCATTACTGGACCAGTTCATGTCTAAACAAATGTAAATATTACCTTCTAAACAGCTTCTATATATTGCGCTACTATTTTATATAAACTAGTATAGTTATCTACTTTTCTAAAAGGGTGTCTTGAGTGTAGTATAACACTTTGGTCTAGCTGTGATTAAGGTGAATGGAAAGACGGATGACGAGAACAACGAAAGCATAGGAAAAGCAATCAAAGGTGAGGAGGCAATCACAGTGGCAACATCAGACTCTCCATATTCAACTGAATTGCTTACTATGGGGGCAATTGATTATGTCAACAGCCACATGGCTTTGTACTGGGAACTGTTGGCAGGAAATGAATTACTGCATGGTGGAACGCTCTGAATGCCCCGAGTCTCTTTCTATGATTTCATACAAGTAGCAAATCAAATGTCAAGGCCATGTATTACTACATTTGCAATCTGTGACTAGATTTATGGATACAACATTCAAATTAAAAGTCAAAACACACAGAGGTTTTAAACACAGCTGAGAGAACGCAGATCCACCCCCCTTCGAGAAAACTGGCATGTCACAACAATGCAATGGATCAAGTTTGCCAATAAACTGACCACAACTCTCAAAAAAAAAAAGCATCTTGGCAGAAAACATTCGTGCTTGAAATATGGTACTTTCTTGCAACATGCCCAGGAGACCAGAATGCTCTTTTCCATGTGAATTTATCATGAGCTATCCCATAATTTTCACTGTTTTGATGCCTATGAGAGAAAAGATGTGGATGCGTTTAGTTTAGAGCTCGGGAACGATTAGTAATGAGAGCGGGTACAGTCCCACTAGAATGCCATACACATTTGCAATGAATGGTGGTCTGTGAGTAAAGCATACGTCTGAAGGCTGTAAAATCTCTGCAGATTAAATTAGAATCAGGTTTGTCTGATCTGATTACATCAGCATGCCTTTGGCAGAATCAGCTGGAATACTGCGTTTGATAAGCAGTGGGAGACACAAGCAGATTTGTCCAAACTTAAAACGCTCAATCGGACAGGAAACAGTGGGAAGGAGGATATTTTTAGATTTCAAATCAAAATTAAGACGGAAAGTGCTAAAAATATTCATATCACACTGTTTTATTTGGACTCCAAGCCATGTCTATAATTCAAAGCTACTGTCTTTGTATTTGCTCTTGGCCTCCAACCCCTCCTCACTCTTTTGTCTCTTCTCAGGTTATTATTTTTTATATTTAGGCCAGTGCTTGTAGGGTTTACAGAATGTTCTATTTTTGAAAATGGACTCAAAGGCTCTACACTAACAGAACCAAAAAGGTCTAAAAGGTCTTCAACAGGCAAGCAATTAATAATTAACATCAGTTAAAAATAGGTTTTCAAAATCGCAAGAACACTTGAATTAATGTGAGTGGTTTGAGTGATTTTATAATTTTATTGTATTTTTTTTTTTACAGAAAAATAAAATCCAGATAGACTTAAACATTGTGATCCACTAGGGATGATTACCGGTTTCACGATAAACCACGATAAAATGTACTGACGGTTTAGCCTGGCTAACGCCAGACCACGTGCCATTGAGAATGAGACGTAGTCTGGAAACCACGTTCATTTTCTCGTATTTGAGGAGTGGTTTACGAATGCCCAGAGCCGTATTATTGGGTGCTACGAATGTCTATCAAATGCGCATGTACGTAGCTCATAGCCAATCGGTTCAATGATACCAGATGACGTATGTAGAGCGACAGAAAATTAGACGAAGAAGAAGACGATGGGTCAGAATTTTAGGAGATTTATGTAAACACAAATGCTGTATCAATAGGTAACTTCGCGTCTACAGCCAAGATGGATCCATAGATATAAACAAAGTAACTGCTTTGGTGTGTCGCATGTACATCGTCATTGTCTTGCTGCTCCCTCCCTGTTCTGTGATTGGTTCCCTATCTCAGGGAAGGCCGCATGGGGAAACCCAGGCTACAGATGGTTAGTATTATCGTTTCAAAATTGAATTATCATGAAAACCATGTTTGATTATCACGATTTTAATAACTCAGTGTAAACCCTGTCGGCCAGCAATATTCTGGCGCAGAATGTTCAAATTTTCATACCATCCCATCCCTATGATGCACTACATCACAATATTCTCACAATCTATACCATTCATGTTTGAGGTTGGTTATTACAATTTAAAATAACTGTATTCTATTTAAATATATGTTGAAATGTAATTCCTGTGTTGGAAAAACAGATTTTTCAGCATCGTTACTCTAGTCTTTAGCAGCACATGATCCTTCAGACATCATTCTGATATCCCAACCTTTTGACGCTTTGATTTTTGCATCAATTTGGCATAACAACATTAGAACAAAAATTGTACCCCATCTTATCTTGACATTCACTAAATGTGTTGACTCTAAATGGATAAAGCTGTGAAAATAATCCTATCATTTTTCTGCGTACCGCAAATAGACGGAAACTGTAACCTTGTGAAAGTGCTCTTGTTTGAACACAGTGTGGTAAGGAACTCAAAGTATGCGCAGACTTTGTTTTTGGTGGTTTTAACTGGAAATCTACTCTAAATTCCTTGAAGCGGGGTACAATAAAGTTGAATCCTAGATACGTCTCTGGGCTGCAACATCTGAATGTTATTACCATTACGAAAGCCTATAGCTAGACCATGTTTAAAGTTCAGCAAAATGCATGATATGATATATTACAAATATCATTTTCTTTACAAGACTAAAGTACTAGCAATCAAAAATTAAGCGTCATGCAAAATAACCAACAGTGGTGCATTCAAATACAGCAGTCTATATTATAACACAGTCACTTTTCAATTATGTCATGACCATTGCTACGCATTTCATCATAACAGATGAGTCATTCAATTTCTGCAAAGTCTATAATAATTGGAGAAAACTATGCATTAGCGTTCCCATTCATCTCAATGTCAGTTTCTCAGTGCTCACATGCTCCTCTGAACTGCAATATGGGATTTAAATCGCTCGTTTTTACTCATGTGCACTCAGTTGGGCACTTTAGTTCTCTATTTAAGGCTTGTGTAAAAAGTTGTGTTTCTGGTTTAAACGTGAGGGGTATAAGACAATGTTTACACTCCTCGAAGTTGCCTCTCAGCCTGCTACTTTAGGAGGCCCTTCTACTTGAATCAGGAGAAATCCTTTCAGAGATGGGCTGCCGGGATCAGAGGGTGGCTTTTCAGCATGACAAAACCAAACCCATTTCCCTCCTTTTTTTTCTTTCTTTTTTTCCCTCCAACACTCTACAGGATGCCTTCAGAGCTTACACAATGCAAATCAGTCTGAGCCCCTTTCAGAGAGTGATTAATATGCATAGATGGCCCATCTTTATCAAACAACAAAAAATGGGAAACAAGTGGAGAACATTTGGGATGATTGGATTTCAGACAGCTTGCGCAAAATACAATTAATACATTTTACAACAAGGAGTCACAGTGTGAACAGTATATAAAGCATTAAATTATTATTATTATTATTTTAAATGGAAAAATATCCAGAGATCCTACAGCATGGGGGCAAATCTTTGGACCAGATCACAATTCCTTTCAGCTCAGATTTGACGCTTATGTTTTCATTGGCCTTAATCTTAGTAAAGCAATACCACTATAAAATTCACCCTGTAATCTCCATACAGAGGGAGTCCTTTTTTTCAGAGAGGAGAGGTTCAGAGGTGGACCCCTACCCATAGAAATAAAGTATCTGGTCAATTTTAATAAGACTTTTAAGAGTGATAAATGAATTATTTCCTATTCAGCAGGCATACATTGAGGCCTTGAGTGTCAGGGTTTGTCATGGTTACTGTAACTCAGCCAAAAGATGGAAAGTGGAGAGCAGTGTAATTTTAATCTCTCCCAGTCCTTTCATTTTAGCTTTGAACTTGCCACAGAAAAAGGAGTTCCAGATGTTCACCATCTTGCAATTGTTTCTTTATTTTTCTTCAAGTGTTAACTAATCTTCTACTTTGCCCTCCTCTTGAGGTCAGGGGCATGTGCAATTTTTAAAGCTCACCAACCTTCATTTATTTCTTTTTGAGGTACTTCAGAGGCTGACGTTTATGACTCCCTATTTGGCTCTTTATACTTTTAATATGCTGAATCACAGCCTGAAGAAACAGTTATATGTGGGTTTATGGATATTTATCTGTATTCTGCACAAACAAACAGCTCTCTGTCAACATCAACATGTCAGCACCATCCAACAGCATGTGCCCCTAGTCAACACTACAATAATCCCTTAGTGATATGAAAAGATAAGGAGAGGCATAGAGGGAGAGAAAAAAAAAGAATGACAGATGCAGGTGTTCAGTACCGTTACACCTCAAAACAGCATTGTTCAAACCCACACATGCGCCCAACACTATAACTGTATACAGTAAATAAAAGTAAAACACAATAGTCTTTAATGGTAAATTCATAAATGCAATCATTCTTCAAATAGGACAGAGGTTTTTAAAGAAGGAGGGTACTACCATGTACAGAACTGCACTATTTAACATCCTGCCCTAATTACACACAAATTAAGGACACCTTCTATAACACGCCAAACACACCAGGACAAAGTCCCACAGCTGCTAGGAGGAACCTCAAACCTGCTGCGAGGTTTGTGAAGTCCTGCCATGACAAAAGGGCAACCAGTGGGACAGGACCACCAACTGAAAAATAACATCATCCCTGTGCATCATGCATACAAATGATAAACACACACAGTAATGGCTACCACTGTACAACCCCATTCCATTTCACCATGCACTTGACTAAATATATAATGGACTTGCATTGTGCATTATATTATAGGCTACTTTATTCTATATTCCATATCTGTCACAAAACCACTGCACTATGTAGGTACTGAATGTTGTTGTTGATGAAACATATGGGCAAATTTTATGATAAATGACTGCCACATTATTATTTTTAAATGTTTGTGCATATGTGCAGATATTTATGCATAATGACAATCATTTGGCAACGAAAAGCTTCTGTTTGGCCATGAGAAAGAGAGCTAGGAGGTTGGGGGAGGAGGGAAGGGGGAGGGGTGACAATATAATTCATTCCCGCCCAAGTCTTAGTGTCTGATTGGCTGGAAATGATCATCCATGCTTTCAAAACATTCACAGATTTTCATTCTTCTTTATGCATGCACTCATTAAACTTTCACTTGGTTTTCTAATTGGTTGTCTGGCCTGCTTATAAACAGCCTGGATATTTCATTACACATGCATGAGAAGTGGAACTTCAGTCTTTAAAGGGACAGTTCACCCATTTACTCATCCTCATGTTATTTCAAACCAGTTTGACTTAGGCTACTTACTTACTACAACACAAAAGGGGAGGTTGGGAATTGTTTTTGTGACCTGACAGCCTCACCGTTCACATATTTTCTCCATACAATACGATTGAATAGTGACTGAGACTGTTAGGCTACTGCCTCACATCTCTTTATGGTTCCATTGAAGAAAGTAAGCTTGTTTGGAACAAGTTGAGGGTGAATCAATAACATAATGTGCTAAATGTTCATTAATAACAAGAATCCTCATCCAAGGGTGAGATGTTCAACTCGCTCAAGTTAACACGAGCGCTCTCAGCTGCCTCAGCACCACCGCGACCATCCCGAATATAAACACACAAACACACATTCAAATACCATACGATAAACTTTGACCGACTATTGAGACGGCTTGATGGAGATATTTTTAAACAACACACCAGGTTGTTGTTATTGTTGTTGTTGTTTTTGTCTCCCCTACACAAATTTCGAAGGAGTCAGGGCGCAATAATGTCCACCCAACCACACAACAACACAATTTCGCGCACTTAAGATGCCAATAATCACCCATTAAAAGTATAATTCTTTTTACGCAGAGTTCCGAGACTTCACATCCCACAACTGGAGCCAGTTTGTACCAGTTTTGGCAGGGATGATGATAACGGAGTTTGTTTTATGAAACGGGCGGCTAGATATAAAACCGAGGCAGTTAATAAAGCTGTATCACAGAATGAACCAGCGCGAACTACCTTGCATCTTCATCCTTACGAGCACTAACTGTTAGCCTATGTCCTGTGGGGACAACGCAACGGGACAGCGGGGGAAACAAGGATGCGAAAGGATACAGTCTAACAGTGCAACTGAAACAAGTGCATCTTACCTGCATAACCAAAGAAAAGCAGTGTCCAAATGAGATCCCTTATCTGAAGCATTGCAATCTCTTCCAAAGGTAGGCTCCGTGTAGAATTTGTAAGGAGAGTTTGGTTCAGTAATTATCTAAATGACTACGATGCTTTGTCCCTGTTTCAGGTTGCTGTGATATCATGAATTGGTCCTCAGCCGTTGACACAGAATGTGCTCCGAGCGGCACAGCGAATGAGTGACAAGAGTCGCAGCACACGCAACACGAATTCATCCGCCGGCGCGAGCGTATGGAAGCGCGCTGGATACACAGGCATAAACTAGTGCGCGCACTTTATTAGCTGTGGTGCCGCTGCAAATCACAAACAGCAGATGGTGCGCTCGGAAAACCTCGTCATGGACTGCAGGGGTTATTTGGATTATGAATTCTTATAAACTTGACAATGGTTACCTATTCAAATGCGGGTTTTGTTTCAACCAGACTCATTTAATGAGACATAATGAGCGAATGTGTGCTGCTGGTAGTAGGCTTCTATTTTTAATCACAATATGTTCACCTTTTACAGTAAGCGTCCTCAAGCAACTGCATCAAGAACAAAAAAAACATATTTTTAACTGTTTACTCTTTATTTCGCTCTTAACTTTGATTTCCTGCATACTGCATTTTTTTTATATGAGAATAATAAAAAAATAGTCTACGTTCAAAATATTGTGTGGAAGTTTAACAAACTGATTTTAAGCTGGTGCTTAAACTTTATTAAATTCTGATTGTGAAAGTATAGTTCACCCCACAAAAAAAAAAGGAAATTCTGTCCTAATGTCATGCTGTTACAAACCCATGGTATGACTTTCTTTCTTATTTCTGTAAAAACATAAAATAACATATTTTGATGAAAAAAAAAATCTGAATTGATTGAATTGAATGAAAAAAAGTCTGGACAGTATAAGAAAATGAACAGGCCTGTATTTAAACAATTGACAGGATATTGTTTCATTTAATGAGACCAATTAAAAAGAAGCTAACTTGGCTAACTGATTAACTCAACCACAAGTATAACATTTATTTTTCTTTTTTTATATATATTTAGCATCATTTGACTTCGATTTATTTATTTTTTATTAAGTAAATAGAGTAAATAGAGCCTGAAGGAAAAAAAGATTCAGTGTTCTTATTGTTGGATTCAGATCTCTTTTTGGTGACAGAGGTGAAAGTAAAGATGCTTTGTGATTTGCCAATGTCCTGATGTTGTCCCATGAAAAAGGTCAATAACAATAACTCCCTACAGATAAGACAGGAGTTGCATGGGGAGAGCATTGTTTCGGACTTATCTCAGTAATTTGTAGCCGAGTGTGAAACTGCATTCCATGAACTGTCAGAGGTTAGAGAGAATAGGGCTCCTCCATCTCCGTTTTCAATCAGAATTCTACCCAGCGAGGTGAAAGCATTGCAAATTCTTCCACACACTGCTATGGTAGATCAACATACACTATATGGAATGAGCCTTTTAAGGATAGGGAACTTAAATTGCCCATCTGCACGCTAGAGAAAAGAGAAAAATGCAGACATATAACCTCTTTCATCACAGAGAGTGATGGGGAGGAAAACGGCAGCCTGAGTTTACAGCTCTTCAGTGGAAATATTTGTTTATGTTTTAAACTTCAGAACGTCTCATTAAGGGCAGATTTTAAGAAAATAAACATACTGTTCATACTTCAGTGTGATGATGTAGGGCCTGCAGTTCCTCTAAATACGTAAATGACAGGGAATCAGAACATTACCCAGTGAGGAAAAGGCAATTTAGCATGATGATTTCTAAAGGATCATGCGACACTAAAGACTGGAGTAATTGCTTCTAAAAATACAGCTTTGACATCGCAGGAATAAACTTTTATTTATTTATTTTTTTATCATTCAAACTCATATTCAGAATATTATGGTTCTTACTTTATATTATATGTCAAATAAATGGATACTTTAAGGAAAAGATAATTTTAAACATGTTATTGGGTTATTTACTGTAAACATACGCGTAAGCAGATGGACAGACAGAGAGATAGAGAGGTAGATAGATATAGATGGAGAGGTATATATGTATTTGTTGATAGATCTGAAGATATTTTTAGAGAAATATCAGATGGATGGATGATGGATGGGTATTTATTGATAGACAGACTGATGGGTAGGAATATAATAGACATGTAGGTAGATATAGATGGAAAGTAGATATGTATTTGTTGATAGATAGATAGATAGATAGATAGATAGATAGATAGATAGATAGATAGATAGATAGATAGATAGATAGATAGATAGATAGATAGATAGATAGATAGATAGATAGATAGATAGATAGATAGATAGATAGATAGATAGATAGATAGATAGAATCCGCCTCAGTCAGCTAAACTTTCAATTGTAGTGTCGCTACAATGTATAGGCCTACTGTTTATTTATATCAGTGTAAAGACAAATGAAACTGTCTGAGTATTCACAGTATCTTTTAATAGCACGCTTGATCCTGAGATTGATCTCACTATCCTCAGGACAGATGACTGACAGATGCACATCCATGCGCCTCCCTCCGTCAAGTCACTGCTCGATTTATTTTGTGCTCTAACACAGATGTAAAGATTAATCCAATGCGCTTCTCTGAGATCCGATTTGTTCCCCTCTGTTTGTCATTTCAAACTTGTCCCTTTCTCAATAAACAAGGCACATGGTGTTTGAAGGCACATCCTGCGGGGGACGTGAGCCAGCAGCAGAGAGCTACAACTGAAGGGCTGAATGATGGCCCTACTTTTGTTTCTCTCAATCTTTGCTCGTCTCTCAGAGCTAACAAGGCCTTGAGGACAATGGCCAACCAGCTGAATAGACTTGAGCATAATCAAAGTTTAGCCTTGAACAGTACTCTCACAACAAATGATTTTCTAATCATGTCTTCCATCACAGACCTTCTAATTTCTCATTCATGTCAATAAAAAGCATTTATTCATTACCAATAAAAATCCTTGTTCACATCGTTAATGTGCAGAAAGTTTCTGGTAACAGATTTCAGTGCTATTGAAAACATATGTATACCTCAGTTTCAACTCATAGTTAAGCAAATGAGTTAAGCACTGAAGTTATCAGGCTGTTGAGCAGATGGGGGCAAGGCATTTTATTCTGGCTCATCTAATTACTCTGAACTGCTAAATTACACATGTAATAATGCACTAAACCATTGTGGCATGCGCTCCAAGTCCCTGTATGATCATAAATGCTTAATGTTAAAATGCTTGAGCTGTGCCAAATGGCACTGAGCAAACACAGCTTTATTTTTGTGACACTAAGAACTTAAATGTAGCTTTGATTACTTGAGAAATGTAATGTATAACTGTACATGTAGTTTAACCCAAAGTCAAGGCTTACAAAATAGAAACTATTAACAAGAAAAACAATTTATCTTAACTATAGATAGACGGACGTAGAGGTAGATAGATATTTATGGTCAGAAAGACAAATCAATGGATGGATGGATTTTATGCATGTTCCTAAATCCATTTGTGGAACATCACTCACATCACAGTCCTTAAAACAATGTGCTCATCTCATTTTGTTTTTTTGTTCATCATACACAAGAAAATCTGCTTTTAATTCTAACACTAACATGTGAAGACACAGCATGTGACAACATCATTATACTTGCAAGTCATTCACCAGATTTCAGCAAGAACAAATTTAAAAGAAATGCTCAAGGACCCATATATCTTGCATGCATTTGCTCTTCAAAATGACTAAATTCCATTGCAGTGGTATACAAATGTTTACCCTGACCTGTCTTTTGCAATTTAGCAGTGAATTCCCCGGTAACACTTTAGAATACGGTTCCTTCGTTAATGAATAACTAATGAGTAACACAACATTAACAATCTAGTAACTATTAACTAACAAGAAACTCTGATTAACGAACTAGTAAGTAATAGCGCACAGACGAAAGTGGTAGTTCACTATTAACTAATCAATAACTACTATTTTTTTAATACTTCCCAGAGAACTACTGAAAAAGTTTATTAACAATCTAGTAACTACTATTAACTAAAAGAAATTCTTATTAACGAATTAGTAAGTAATAGCTCACAGATGAAAGTGTTACTAAATACTTCTGTGGGAATTACTAATTATTTGGATTCGTATTATAAAGTGAAGATCCTTGGAATTAACTAGTAATTACTAAAGTGTTAAAGACATTTTCTAAAAGTACACTAAAGTTCACCAAAAATCTCAAACGGTTGCACAAATCATGACTAGATCATGTAGTAACACTTGAGTAATTACTAGTTAGTTCCAATGATCTTCACTTTATAATACGGATCCAAATAATTAGTAATTCCCACAGAAGTATCTAGTAACACTTTCATCTGTGAGCTATTACTTACTAATTATTTGGATCCGTATTATAAAGTGAAGATCATTGGAACTAACTAGTAATTACTCAAGTGTTACTACATGATCTAGTCATGATTTGTGCAACCGTTTGAGATTTTTGGTGAACTTTAGTATACTTTTAGAAAATGTCTTTAGTAACACTTGAGTCATTACTAGTTAATTCCAAGGATCTTCACTTTATAATACGAATCCAAATAATTAGTAATTCCCACAGAAGTATCTAGTAGCACTTTCATCTGTGAGCTATTACTTACTAATTCGTTAATAAGAGTTTCTTTTAGTTAATAGTAGTTACTAGATTGTTAATAAACTTTTTCAGTAGTTCTCTGGGAAGTATTAAAAAAATAGTAGTTATCGATTACTTAATAGTGAACTACCACTTTCGTCTGTGCGCTATTACTTACTAGTTCATTAATCAGAGTTTCTTGTTAGTTAATAATAGTTACTAGATTGTTAATATTGTGTTACTCATTAGTTCTTGTTATTCATTAACGAAGGAACCGTATTCGAAAGTGTTACCAATTCCCCGACATCTAGTCACAATCAGTTTGGATTGAGGTGTTTTCCATCCATCTTAGATATTTCTTTATACATATCTACCTATCTATCAACAAATACATATCTACCTTTCCATCTATATCTACCTCTCTTGTCTATAAATACTTATATACCTATCAGTCTATCAATAAATGCCCATCCATCCATCTGATATTAATATATCTACCAATCTATCAACACATCTACCTCTCCACCCATACTGTACCTCTCTACCTCTCTCAAAGCCTACCTACCCATCTACCTACAGTACTTGTTTATCAGTCTGTCTGTGTATCTGTAAATACCCATCCCTCCATCCATCCATAAACAACTCTTTCCAAAACAAAAGCTATATTTTCTCTCATGGGTCCAAATATTAGGCTATATTTGTATTAGCATTTTTAGTTATTGCACCCAGAGACATGTTACCAGTACAGCAAAAAACAATGCAGCCTCTATTGGTGCAACTTGGCCTGACTCACCAAGCTCTGCTAAACGTTCTATTAGACCAAGAGCCTGTTAATCAGGCTTTAAATCGACCATTGGCAATTTTCCCAATTAACACCCATTTAAAATGAAAAATGCGGCACAACCCGGTCCCTCAAATAAAGCGCTTTATATACTAATTACCTGTCACAGAGAAATCAGCAGAGGGTGTTAGCCAGTGAGGCTTCTAAACTCCTAGAAATGTTCTAGAGACTATCAGTATGCCAGTGGGAAATAGATAAAAGAGAAAGGCAATAATAAGCTTTCACTGTACTGATAAGTAACCATGCCTGACAGGGTGGTAATTAGAATGAATTATGGGGGGACAGCAGTTTCTATGAGCCTGCTTACACCGACTTTGTGTGTGTTTGTTGGGAACCTGCTCACTGGGCTGTGAAATCAGAGCCATCTGACTGCATTCCCAGGCTGCAGAGTGTCTACCACATACCCATCGATTCCTTTCTGTCACTGATGTTCTCTATCCCAGAACACTCTGCCAGGGATTCTACCCCATAATCCACACACTTGTATGTCACTTTGGTAATTATGAACGCATTTATCTGTGTCTTGAATGGCTGGTGGCATCTGTTTTGTTGTAATCTGGTACAACTGAGCATTGAAATTTTCCGCTCGGTGTTGTGAACTGTGTTTGGCTTTGCGGGATAATACTCGGGTTCACAAGTTGGGGCTTCATATAAACCTCTGCTTCTGTGGACATCCGCCGGGTCCGACAAAAGGCTACAGACCGAGCGTGCCTCTTGTTAAGCTAACTGAAATAATATGAATGGCTTGTTTATTAAATGGCCGATCAGTGATGAAAGCACCCCATCTCGCGAGGAAAAAGGCCTTTATAATCTGCTGAAGCACATAGCAGATTTCATAGTGTAGAATAATGCAGAACTCCCATGAGGAACAGTCTCATTTATTTATAATGACCATAAACAATAAAGGAACTAGAATTATAGTACCTTGTGCAGCCGCTCACAGTACAGATATGATGAAAAAGCTTACTCTTTACTTCCAGCAGACACATAAATCCAGATCTTGGTTTTATTCTGGAAGACATCAAATCATCAGAGGTAATGAATGAACTTCTTCAGAAGATGGATGGAGGGCCAACGGTGATAGCACAAGAGTGGAATTCTGGGGGTCTCAAAAGAATAAATCAGAGACTTTAAAATTAGATTTAAGGAGGAGCTGAGAGGATGTTTTACATGATCAATAAATTAACTTTAGGGGGCTCGTTTAGTCTAGGCTCTCACTAAGCAGGAAATTAAAGTTTGAAGATCCTGACAGATATGAGTTTGACCATTCTCCGAAAAATATATTCTCATACCTGAAAGTGGATATGAACCATTAATTCTACATTATCCATACATACAGCCCTTTCTGGTTATTGAAGTAGCGTTATTCTCTGTTTTTTTTATTACTTTTACGAGGGTATATTTATCAAATCCCATGAAACCAAACAAATTCTTACTAATTAGGTAAAAAAAATAAATTAATTAATAGTGCTCAATTTGAATAATGATTATGTAGCAAGTTATGTTTTGTGGGAAGAAGGAGGCGGGAACTGGGAACATTAAAAAAAGACTTTATTAATGCAAAATAAACAAACAACAAAACGAAAGTAAATGCGGCAGCCCCTCATGGATGCCTTCCTGCACATAAATAGTTCAAGCTTGGTCCTCTCTCGTCCTTCGCTATCGTCTCTCCCCCTTATTCTTCCTCAGGCAAATGGCAGTGACTCCTCCACTCCCTCTTAGACGGCATTTTCTATTTTAATATATTTTGAATGTAACTTTTTTCCCCCTGTGATAGCAAAGCTTAGTCTGGTAAACTAATAGAGAAGTGTTCTCTCTCGCGCAAGGGGTGCTTGTCTGAAGTTTAAAATCATTGGTTACCCATAAGCCAATCAGATAAGTTTATTTATGGCGTATGTTATGCGCCGACACAGCCGCATCGAACCACAGACATCATGCATCGAACTCAAATCTATGATCGAACTTCCACTGTAAACCTGCTGTAAACATTTGATGATGCGAGCGAAAACTGGAGTGAACATGGCTGTAAACAACTTTTGCAGATTATGCGATGTTAATCTACGCATCCACGGAACAATCACAGCCTCTAAACTTATTTTTGCCAGAGTAAAACAAGAAAATATTTGTAGCCAACTCTTAAATTTAGGATTAGATCTTTTAAACACAGCTCTTTGTTCCTCTAGCCTGGTTATACCAGACTCTGCTACTTCACTTTGCTTCACTTTGCGACAGACGTAACTATCGGTAAAAGTGATAAATTAAAATTTTCCCAAAACCAGTCTATCCAGGTTTAAAACCAGGTTTATTAAACACTCTTCTTGTTCTGGCTTCAGTTTAAATCAGCTTCAATTTGCTGATTTAGTGCTCAAGAAACATCAAGGCTAAAAAAAGGTTGTGCTGCTTAATATTGTGGATATCTTGGTAATTAATCATTAATGAAAATTAATCTCGATAGAACAGCATTTATTTGAAATAGAAATGTATCAAATCAAAAGTCTACTGCCTTGATAAAACTTTTTAAAAGTCTCTAAACTTTTAAAAAGAAATGTACTGTACAATTTAGACAAAATTGGCAAGTTAGTTAGTTTATAAATTTAATCTCTCCACCCAAAGCACTCTGTAATCGCTCAATATCCACTCCAGGTGTTTCATTTACTCTATCTGCACTGGTAAGAGACACTTTGCAGGAGGAAAAACAGACACAGGACATCCAAAAAAAACACACACAAAAAAAAAAAACACACACACATTCTTGGCACTGTGTCCACTCTTCACTAATCACATACTCTGGTCTGGAAAGCTGCAAACCCCAAAAAGCAGAGTGATCCAAACAGTGAAGCAGCCCAGTGCTGTTATGCTACATTTTAGCACTCTTGGAATTTCGAATCGAATTTGAGGAATCAAATCATAAAGTGAAATCATAAACTCGCCTAAAAAAAGGTGGTCTATATACTACCCATTCTCCTGAATGCACATTAAATAATTAAAATGCATTTTAAAGCCATCATTAGTGACCCCCATGCAATCAACATAATGACTGCAATGAAAGAAATTAGCTAATCTATTTTTGTATTGAGACTATTCTAGCATCAGGATAACAGCTTTCTGAAAAAAAGGAAGTTTGATGCTGAAGAAATGACACTGCAGACTCACGGAACAGTAGCTTGAAGCGGTGGGAGGCTTTCCCCACAGCTGTTATCTGTCAGTGGGCTGTCAGGGTGCCTGATGGGGGGTGGGACTACTCCACACGACCACTCCACCCCCGTCGCCAGATGTCTCAAGTTCCTGGTCCCAGTGGGCCCGTTCATCAGACTTGAGTGTAATCCCATCCTCAACGTAAAGCACATCCAGGAACACCAGGGAACCCCCTCCATTGTCTGAAAGTAGAGATCAGTGAAGTGTGGCTTCTTCAATACAGCCACTTCAGAATAAATTACTACAAGGTTTTCTTATGTTACTCAGAAGTCCCAATTTTAGGCGAACCAAGACATGTTTGACAACATAATATTGTAATCCAAAATACGATTAATATAATAACAGATTAGCAAATGTTTATTTGCTTTGCTGTTGAGGATAGGAACCGCAGCTAACATTTTTCAAGATACCTTACCTGTATCTGTGGCATACAAAGAAAATATTTAGAAGAATGTTTTTGTCTGTACAATGATGAACAACATTGGACCCATTGACTTTCATTGTATGGACCGAAAACTTAATATCTTCATTTTTTGTGTTCTACAAATAAAAACTAGTGAAGGATGAGAGAGGACCAGGCCTGAACTATGTTATATTTAAATGTGCAGGAAGGCATCCATGTGGGGCTGCTACCTTTACTTTCGTTTTGTTGTTTATTTTACATTAATAAAGACTTTGCCAGTTCCCACCTCCTTCTTCCCACAAAACACCTTGCTACAGAATCATAGAGCTTTGATAGTCCTGCCCCTAACTCACACTATTTGTCAAAAAATATGTATAGTGCCACTCGTGACTACAACCTTCAGGGAAAATCAACCTACAACAGGTTCTTTGTTGCTGTCTGTCCATATTAACTTGATAGCTCAAAAAATGACCCACTTTTCCTTTAAGGACACAAAGAAGAAGCATCAGCATTTTCAGAGAGATTTCTGGATCGTTTTCCAATTTATTTCAACGCGAGGCTAGAGGGAAACCCCATCCAAAACTAATAACAGGTTGCAATAAGACTGCAGGGTTTTTTGTAATGCGACTCAACTGGATAGCAATCAGTGGAGTTTGCATGGCCTCCATATTGCCTCATTTGTTGCAGCTACCTGACTGATTTATGAGCCATTTTGTCACGACTCATGATGAAACTAATGCAAAGTTTAAAATCTTTTGTGATTCAGGAATTACAGTATAACGACTTAGCAATGTTTAACGAGGTACGATGGGACATATTTCTGGATTAAACAAAAGCAAAGGAAGACTTTAAAGATTTGATCCTACATTTATAAGTTGTAAGCATGAGGAAGCAAGAATTTTTCCAGGAGCTCAACATTTTATGTCAGACCTATTTAAACACTGCAGAGCATTTTACCTTTTACTGACTGGGTCAGAACTTTGAGTAAACTCTATCTGGTGCTGGTCTAGGCAAATGCACAGGGAAAAGTTAGTAACAGGTAAATTGCCTATATAATTTGAGACAATTATGTAAATACCTTACATAAACAAACTGACGCAGCGCATGGTAGATGAAGCACAGAGTTTCCATGGAACAACCCCAGGTCTGTAGTGCTCTAGCAGAGTGATGGATCTAAGCAGAGATGAGGAGCTCTCGAGGGATCATGCATTAACATTGAAGCAGCGGTAAACATTCAGCGGTCAGGCCTTGGGCACCAGGCTATATTATATCATCAACTCAATCTAGCTCAATTAGCAGACTGTGAATGTAAGTGATTAAGATGACTATTTCTGCTTCTACCAGTCTACTGATGCATATAAAGTTTAAAGATACACCAAACCTGCTGACGATTTTTTTGTTGTTTTATGCGAAGAGGAGCGGCAACTATCAAAATAGTTGGGGAATTGTTCCATAAAACTACTGGCATGCATTCGGGATGTTTTTAAATGAAATTGTACAATTTGAGCTTTCAGTGTCTGGCGCAGTGCAGTTAACATGATAGCTCTGCATGCAATCCTCGCTGCCAACATACATTTCGTTTTGGCCAATTGTTTGTTTTTACCACTTCATTACAGTTATTGCTTACTCTGATATAATGAGCAACACTGACCGCCAACAGCCAGTTGAACGCAATCTGCCGCAATGGAAGAAAAAAATCAACAATGTTGTGCTGTCACAAACTCCTATGATGAAATGCAAATTGAATCACCTTGATTATGCATCACGTTCTGGGACATGTTTAGTCTCATTTATATGCATATAATTATAATTATAACAAACATAATGTGATGTTGAATTTACAATTACCAATAAACAGTATTTATGTTAGGAAATATTACATATTGCATAAAATAATATGGTTGGAATTTCATCAACCGTACCCAGTGTAAGCTGTAAAATGCCATTATTTTTCAAATTAGTGGAGTGGAAATGTGCAGTAATCAGACACAGGTCAGTTCAGACAGTGTGCTGAAACTGCAAGTAAACAAATAGAAGGCAAAACTTTGTTTACTAATCTACTGTTGGGCAACTACATGCTCAGAATCGCTAAGTTGTTGATACATCTCTATCTAGAATGGCTTTCTAAAAATGCTAGGTTGTTTTAACCCAATTTTAGGGTAAAATATGGACAAACCCAAACTTTGGGTTAACAATGTCATTTAAAATGTTAACCCAATTATGGGTTTGTCAATATTTGATTCAAATTTGGGTTGAAATAAACCAGCATTTTTAAGCTAAAGCATTAATGTGGAACTTAAATTCCATGATGAGTCCTGAACTGACATGGATACCTTGTGGAGCCATGTAGAAGTGGACCAAGATTTATGAGTAAACATGAGAGGCAATAAAGACACAGCAATGTGAAATACAAGATTTATAATTAAAGGATTCATCAATTCCTATGTTAAATGCATACATTTTAAACAATATTTTTAAACTTTGCATAAAACAGTTTCAGAGCAAATACATCCGTATGAACTATGAAGATACATATTAAAAGGCTAAAATAAACAGTAGTTATAGAGGCCAGTCTAGCTGCTAGTCTATACCCTGCCCAGTAAGGATTTTGCCTTTTCTCTATTCTCTATTTCCTATATAGTCCATTCTCTATTGAAAAATCCATTAACATTCCCGCCGTCTCATCCACTGTCAGTGAAATATTATCACTAGGAGCCTGCATATTTCACAAACATATTTTAGACATTTCTTCATAAACCAGTGTCTGCCAGACCTGCTGTGATTTGTTTTCAGTGTTCAGTGCAACTGATTCAGCGCGCAGATTGAATGAGTCATTGTCTTCAATCATTATACAGTATGTGCATTTGCTACCCAATGAACTAGTAAGGTTGTGCACTTTATATTTAGTTTACTTATAATATTTGTGTTTTTTGACTTGAAATGTTTTTTTTTTCTATAAGGTCTATGTAATTGTCTCAATTTAACGGTACAAAATCCTAAAGCGTTGTCTAAACACAAACCATTTATGTTAAGTAAAAAATTCTTACATCCAGAGGGTGGCAGTATTGCGAGCCAACTGCCATTTTGCCCGAATTTACTTTGATTGTGTTCAATCTGCCTAAATATATGTCCTTAATCCGTTTGTGTTGGATTAAATGATTGTGTTGCTGAAACTGGGCGGTGCTTTTAGTTCCCAGCATGCTTTGCATATGGTTAAATTAAAGGACAACTCCGGCGCAAAATGAACCTTTGGTCTAATTACACATTGCTACCTAGTCAACCGTTATCTGAGATTTGTTTTCATGATTGCCGAATGTAAATAGTTTTATCTCTAAAAACAGTTTAGCCTATAACGCTAGTTCAATGCTAGTATATAGGGCATAGAGTAATGACAAATAAAAATCGCTTGTTATTACCACTAAAAAGGCTCAAAATAGCCCCACACCAAAACGACAGCATAACAAGGGTCCCTACATTCAAACCGAAGCGTTGAGAACTTTGTCAGTGTCCACACAGTTTAATAAGAAGATATTTTATACACACAGTAAATTTCGCGAATACAGGAAGAAGCCATCTTTGAAAAATAGTCTCTACCAGTCGATCTACGAACGCCGATCCAAGTGCGCTGAACTGTGCAGAATCTCATATGGTCCGTTGTTTCCAGAAGAAACACAAACACAAACCGTTTACTTGTCTTCAATATGTACACATAGCCTACTATTCGCGCTCACCTTATCACCTTATTCACATCTCACCAGCACACTTGGATCGGCGTTCGTAGATCGACTGGTAGAGACTATTTTTCCAAGATGGCTTCTTCCTGAATTCGCGAAATTTACTGTGTATAAAACATCTGCTTATTAAATTGTATGGACACAGAGAAAGTTCTCAATGCTTCGGTTTGAATGTAGGGACTCTTTTTATGCTGTCGTGTTACTGTGGGGCTATTCTGAGCCTTTTTAGTGGTAACAAGCGATTTTTATTTGTCATTACTCTATGCCCCATATACTAGCATTATACTAGCGTTATAGGCTAAACTGTTTTTAGAGATAAAACTATTTACATTCGGCAATCATGAAAACAAATCTCAGATAACGGTTGACTAGGTAACAATGTGTAATTAGACTAAAGGTTCATTTTGCGCCGGAGTTGTCCTTTAAGAGTGAACAGGAAGCAATGTGGGAGAAAAAGAGAGGGATTGGATGGTGTTAGACTACTGAAGGCAAGCTGTAGAACCCAAATGCAGTTTATACAAAACAAGATCAAACATAAAACAGATTTAACGTGACAAACTGGAGGTTACAGGTAACAATACTTGACAAAGAAACACAAGGGCTTAAAGGGATACTCCACTTTTTTGGGAAATAGGCTCATTTTACAACTCCCCCAGAGTTGGGTTTTACCATTTTCGAATCCATTTTCTGATTTTTAGAAGAATATCAGTAACCAGACAGTTTCTGGTCTCATTGACTTCCATAGTATATATTTTTTCCTACTATGGAAGTCAATGAGACCAGAAACTGTCTGGTTACTGATATTCTTCTAAATATCAGAAAATTGGCTGAATGGATTCGAAAATGGTAAAACCCAACTGGTTAACTATGGGGAGTGGTAAAATGAGCCTATTTCCAAAAAAAGTGGAGTATCCCTTTAAATACACTAGATTAATGACTAGACAAGGGGCATCTGTGGATAATGAAACAATGAACCAATAACAGCATGACAACATGGCAAGATCACATGACTAAAACCGGATCATGTGACAGACACGAAACAAGAACATGAAACAAACCCAAATCGTGACAAATGGAAAGGACGAGTTAGGATTCGAACTCAGGTCACCTAAAGTGCAACTGTGAGGCTATTTGAGTAACATGAAGGATACCCTCAGAACAAGCAATAGTTATAATGATGCTTTCCTTAGCATAAGTAATATGTTAAATAAATAAACAAACTGCAGTATATAGCAAAACATCCATGAACACTCTAAAAATGGCGTCACGTCAGATTAGGCTTCACTTTGTTTTGTGTCCACACCCACTGCAACCTCTTTTACCCTTTTTTTTTCAGAGCAGCTCCTGGGGAAGTGCTTCCAGCCTGTCACCATATTTACAGCAAACTCCCAACAGAGTCTTTCACGGACAAGTTGGCAACTCACAGTAAACAAGCATCTCTCTCTTAGAGCAGAGGAGGGTGAAGACTCAGGTTGCATGTGCGTGTTGTGTGTGTGTGTATGTGTGTGACAGCAGACTATGAGAATATAACACAGGAGAAGAGCTGATATCTTCTCTACCTAAGGGCACATCCACAGTTTAAGGGTTGGGAAGGACAGTGTGGCATTGAGATATGGTAAAAAGCTGTGAATTAAAAAGCTAGAGCAGCAGTCTGTTTGATTACTGCACATGCAGCCTCCTGACAGTCACTCTGTCAATCCAAGGATGAGCAGAAACCTTGACATGTTTAAGGCCTGTTGCAAAACATACATATTCCCAGCTGGGGGAAAACGTTTTACATGGTCACCATGTTGTGTGAAATTGTCACAACTGTCAGAAAAAGATATAAATCCACATTGTATTATGAGATATAAAGTCACCAAAAAATTGGAAGATTTTTTTAAGCACCAGACAAATACTAACAAATAAACTTTTAAAAAGTAGTCTATATACAGTAAAAAAAAAAAAAATATATATATATATATATATATATATTATTTCAGCGAGAACGCAATAAATTAACCAAATATCACCATTAAGTGACAGTGGACAACATGGGTAATGCAGTCACACTGATGGTTTATTTACAGGAAGCAGAGACAAAGCAGGAGAAACACTTAAGCGGTCACTGATAGGTTTGGTAACTTAGCTTAACTCTCTTTGTCTTTTGATGACTGAAGATGGTGAAGGTGAAGCTGAACTGAAGAAGACGGATGAACTGGGATCTCAACAGGTGAGCAGAACAGGTAGGTAGTTGGGCAAGTTGAGCGAAAGATGTGTGGAGAGTGACTGCTTAAATACTGAGATGGTGACAGGTGTGATGCATTAGGTGGAGCTGAAGGGTGTGGTGTTGACTCTGTGACAAAGACATTATCAATGTTACAAAAGACTTTTAATTTCAAATAATTGCTGTTCCTTTGAACTTTCTGTTTATTAAAAAATAAAACCAACACAGTCTCATGAAAGTGCGTATCTATACCACGATTGTCATTTCTCGTGGCATTTATACGCCAATAACGGTTTTTACCTGGAGGTACGCAGGGTGGAATCAACCAGGGAGCGCCTACCACCGACATCAAGGTGGCCGATCCACTTCGTCAGAGAGAGGGGAGGGGCCCAAACAACACACAGACACAGAGATCAGTCCTGGCAGGCAGTTGTGAGTGGAACTTGAGAGTGGACCTCGATCGGCAGCCCAGGTTTCCGACCTTCGACCGACATCAGTCTCTGGTCTGCCACAGCCCGGGCAGTAATTTTGGCAGAGCTCACTGTCCTGGGAGGGAGGAATGGAGGCAGCCTATGAGAGGAAAAAAGATCAGTACCTCAACCTCACAGACGAATGCAGAGAGGCTGGGTGGTCAGCTGTCAGATACCTGGTGGAGGTTCGTGGGAGCACGATTGCTGAGGAGCATGGGTGTCACTGGCCCCAAACTCAGAAAGGCTCTGAAAAACCTGGCCGAAAAGGCCCAGCAGGGAAGATTTTTCTAATCAAGTATTTGGAAAATTATAATATTATAAATGGTACTTTGTCTGACATATTATTTGTGCCCACAAGGTCTTTTCCTCACTGAACCAAAAATATATATCTCTGTATTGATCAGCTTGTGGGAGAGTATAGCGAGATAGCACATGCCTCAAAGCCAGAGTGATAAAAACCTGTCTAAAGAAAGTTACGCAGGAATCAATGTTGGAAAAGGTCACAGAAGGGCAATTGCTGTCATCTGTTGAGTTAGGTGTTTTTGATGACATTCAAGCTCTACTCCTGTGGGCTGTTAGATTAAACTCACTGCTGGTCAACTACTGACCACCAGAATTCACAAAGAGCATTGCATCCCATGGCCATGAGAATATAAGGACCTGGTGTAACCATGGTAACAGGATAATGTGCATCCATGCCAGTGAAAATTATTTCGACATTAAATGGGTTAATTGTAAACATCATAGTTATTACATGACCAATAACAACAACAGTTGACACTCCAAAGGTTAAATGTGTGAAGGTTAAATGTGTGTGTGTTGTGTAAAATGTTATTTATTCATGTGATTGCAAAGCAATTTTCAGCATCCATAAATTGTGTTCATAATTCTTAATGCATTAACTAAGGTTAAAAAACGAATAACTTCACCAGATAAGAGGTAGACTATCTCCTTATCAAAAATCATAGTAAGGGTCTTTGAATGGGGTTGTTAATACAAACTATATTAAATCTGCAAAATCTATTGTCATGACATCAGCATAGGGCATTAACAAAAACAAGCCAAACTGATTCATATTTATTTACAAGTAAAATGAGTCTTCTTGTTCAAGCTTGTGAAGTTGAGTGAACATATTGAGAAAAATATTGTTAGTCCAAAGCCACAGTAACAGGAGGCAGAATATTTACCCCAGATCCGCAAGATATCTGCCCTCCAGATCTTTGAAATACAAAGTTTAGACGGGTTTGCATTTCAAGGAACCAGTACACTCAGTAATCTCACCTCGCAAAAGCAAACACTGGACGGAAATCTTCAGAGCCAAGATAAGATTACTTGAAGTTCACATTCATTTTTGACAAAGACACTGTAGAAGATTCCACAATATTTCTTGCAGAAGTGGAGGGGAGTTTAGGAAATTAAGTCTAACATAGCAAGATAAATGTCTGAAACTATGTCCATGTTTATTTATTGTGGTGGTCACGTATCCCTTTCCGCATTCAAAGACATTGGATGTGTTCCTAGCCGAGCCTGATAAACCATCGGTAAACCTCACTTCAGGAGGTCATGTGAATAGATCATTCTGGAAGGAAACATCTATTCAACACTGAGTTATCATAAACAATTCTCTTCAAGGTGTTTTCACTTCAAACAACCCACCATGTAGACATGATAAAGCTTTCTGCGCAGAACCAGATAATGTATGGGAGCGACGAAAGCAGAATATTCCTCATGCTGAATGAAGTGATTTAAAAGCAACTGTTCTGAACATCATGGATGTCAGTGCACTGAAGAAAAAAAAAATCAGCAAACAGACCTCTCACCTCTGGCTTAACTTGGTGTGATTGGCAAGGCTTGACCTTGGTTTTGGATTTGGTATTGGTTCGTCTCCCTTCAGTGGTCACATAAATCTTAATCATAAGTCATAAAAATCTGTTGCAGTAAAGGTGTGAGAGATTCAAGTAAAAACGCAGCCAATTCAGCCAAGTGCACTTAAACTGAATTAGATATGCCATACATTATGCAATAGGCAGACAAAGAATTCTCTCTTTCGCTGTCTCAAGTATTTTCACACAATATGCCATATTTTTATACAATATGCGTCTTAAATTTTCTTTTTTCCCCCCTAATAATCTTCCACTAAATTTTCATAATTTTTCCTATGCTAAAATCTCCCTTGGCTTATCTTATATCTATCCAACTATGTAATAACTCCTCCAACATATCTGGGTGCTTACTTCATTTTATCTCTTTTTTGATTATTGTTTGGTTAAATCAAGTAAATCTGTCATTTTTGACATCCAAGAAGCTGTCCAGATATTTTAGGATTTTGTGCAGCCCACCTGAAACAGATGGTGTTTTTACTAGGTGGTTTTCCTGGAAAAGAATGGTTAGCAATTTATCAAAGCCACAGAAAGTTCAATTACTTTGGTCACGTGGGTACTCCACAGTATAGCAATGGGTTGTGTTGGGTATTTTTAAGGTCATCTGACCTGGGCTGACCTGATTGAACCACATTTCATGAGAATAATGCTGCCTCACATACATTTTGTGTCCATGACTCAACAGGAAATTGAGCACATCACCAAGAAAACAAAAGCATGTAAACATTGATTATTGACATTTTTTTACAATACATTCAGCAAGTTGACACAGATTCAATTGAAGTCATCTGGATATCATCCCTCCAAATGACAAGCTTTCTGTGAGAACTCTGCACACAGTAAAGCTTCAAGAATTATCATAATATACATTCATATGCACAAATTCCCAACAGAAAACCTCTGCCCTGCTAACCGTGAGCCCTACAGCGAATCCTTTTTACCACTGCTACAAATAAGACAGAATCATTACTCAAGAGATGGCTGGTTCAAGGCAAAAACCTTGCTTATTTCCCTTCTCCGGGCTGGAGGGCTACTCTGGGATTTGATCAACAGTTCATAGAATTTCACCCAGACACTTTCTCAACTAGAACTCACATATGCTCAGTTTCAAAATTTCACGAGCTGCCTTTGGAGATCCGCCTCTTGTGTGAAAACTCTTCCAAATCTTAGGCATCTTAATTAAACTGCCTATTTTATTATGGCATAAAATCATCATGGTAAAAGAATCTCGTAATGCACTGCAACAAGCTACAGAAAAAAAAAATGAATCCAAGATGGTGGAAGGTGTTAGAAAAATGTCATTTATATTAACTTACTATTTAAATTATATTCTATTTGTAACAGGTGCATAGGGATGAGGCAGAAAGAGAATCCAAGTGCACACAGTTTTAAGAATAAAAGACAAAACCTTCGGTAATCCAGACTGGGAAATGGGTAAATCGTCCACACGAATAACAGCAGCAATCCAAAGAACACTCAGAGAAAACAAGAACATCCAAACACCCCCGACCGAACACCATCAACAACTGACAAAGCACAAGAGAAAGGGCTATATAGACCTTATGCACCAGAGAAACGTGGGCGCCGTCATCTTTAGAATATTGTCTTTGAACTTCCTGTTTCGCGGTCACTCTTTATATTTCTATGACATCGCTGTCGAGGAGTAATGAGCAGGTGAAGTGAATTTACTTATTGTAGAGATAACAAAAGTTATCATGAGCATTGTAATGTTTATCATAAGCATTGTAATGCAGATGTCTTAACAAATGTCGACCGGGAATTTTTTTACGAGCAGTTCATTCATACCTATGCAAGATCGCTATGAAAATACAGACTGGAAGTCAATGACAACGAGCGCAACGCTGAAAAGGGGCGGGGCTACATAAGGTCTATACACACAGGGAAACAAGCTTAACAAGGGTGACTTTTTATAGTGTATATGAAGAGTTCAGATGCAAAAGCCTCTAAGTGCCATTTGAAATTTTCTTCTAGAATGATCATTTTTATCAAGCTTGTATATTTAAGTTCAGTGATTTCACTTAAATGGCAATGATAATTACCTATTAATTGTTATTTACGTGAAACTAATGAACTTAAATATACAAGTTTGATAAAAATCATCATTAAAGAAGAAAATTTCAAATGGCATTTAGAGGCTTTTGCATCTGAACTCTTCATATATAGTCAAAATCAGGGTAGCAAAAATGCCTTTTATTTCTAAATCATAAAAATGATATTAACATTATAAGTGCACCATAGGAAACTGCACCCCCTTTAAGAAAGAGACAATGGAGCTGTGTCAAGATTGAACAGTCTGTTTCATTTATCTGCGCTCCATCTTTCTAGCACACCCTCTGATGCATCCTTTATATCTGTGTGTGAGTGGGTGCACAAGGCAAAATATTCTAAAAAATCATTCTTTTTCATCTTACTTAAATTGACCAAACAGTTGATGGGCAGAAGGAGAAAAAAAAAATACTGTGGAAGTCAATGGGGGCTCATCAAATGTTAGAATAGCCAAAAATAACTGCAATAGGACTAAAAATCCATCCTGTAGTGACTTCATGTCAGAGCTAAAGCTGATTGATTGTGTTTGAGATAGATAATTCTCTCTAAGATAACAAAGCTGTCTCACCTTTTTAGTTTAGCAAGTAATTTTTTTTGGGATACTAGACATTTGGGAAATAGCTAACAGTAATTAATTACCATTACAACCGCAGGAGTTTTTGCTGAGGAAGCAAAGCCTGCAGTAACCTCTTCCTCCTCCTTCTGAATATATAAATGCACTAAATAAATAAATAAAACAAGGAAAGGGATTTTTAAAAAAATATGTATTTACTGTGCATATTTTGACATTCTACAATTCTCATGATCATATTTAACCTTTGACTCAGAAGTGATCTAAACAGGCCATAATTGTAAATGAGTTGAACTCTCAATTTCAAATAAACCATGGATAACTTTCATCCAAACTTCTTTCATAAATTACCATTATGCTAATTTGACCCACCTGAACAAGTCCCAAACCACAAGTAAGGCCCCCAAATCTCCAACAAGACTCACAATTACAGTTGGCAATCAATGTCTAGTGAGACATCAAGCACTTGTCTTCACTAACTCTTCATGCAAACACGTGTAATTTAAGAGCACTTTTCTCTTCCACTCAGCTCTTACAGGAGAGTTTCTCTCAGTCAGTTTTGAAATCCTACCTGTGCTATTTCACACTTGAGTGAGTTCAGACCATTTCTGGACTCAGACAGCACTAGTCAGTCTAAATAAGAGCCATTTTGTGTTTTTTTTTAACACTGTAACCTTTTGAAGACTTTCACAAGTCATTACTTTGTAAGCTCGTTCGGACCTTTGTATTTCTATATATTCTGCTCCGGTGCATGACATTCATGACATTCATCACTTTATTCTATAAAACAAATTTAGTTTAATTAATTTTCAGTAAATTCAAATTATACATATTATTTTATGTTTTGGTATCCCCAATATGTCAAATGGTGCAACCGCCCACACAAATGGACAGACTAAGAAAACCATTTAAAATGGTGTTTTAATAAGAAGAAATTTAAAATAAAATACTATAGCATCATTTTATGTTTGAGGCCTTTCATACATTTTTTATAATTCTCAGTAGCTTTAAATGTGTGTATTCTCAAATGTCAGGGTGGCACAATTGCAAACATGGCTCTTTTATTATGAATTGACATGGTCATACCAGTAAGCATGATAATGCAGCATCCATGACCCCAAATTGATCTGAGTGTTTGTAGATCTCTCTTAAATCCAGATAAAAATTAGCTACTTTCAAGTATGGGTATGTTGGTACACTCACTGTAAAAAATTTTTAAGTCCAGTTAGAATGATCCCACTGGGATGTAAAAACATGGCATTGAAACCCGTTCCTTCTTTTAGGCTGCAGTTTTTAATGTTTCTCTCTTCTCCTGAGTGTACGTTAGAGATATCGTTCCATGTGAGTCACGGATCAAGTTCATGCTGTACGCTGGTACCGTCAACATTAAGTGTTTCGAATGTGGAAATTTAGGCCACAAATGTTTCTCTTGCCCACACAAGAAAGAGAATAACGAACAGTGTTTGCCTGTCGATTCAACGGAGAGCGGATCGTCTAAAGATAACAACAGTTCGGATATTGTGGAAAATACAACCACACGAAAACAAGAGACAGTGAAAAGGCCTGCTAAGCGAGTCATTGGGCACAATGAGGTGAGTGAAAGCGATGGTGAGCCAGCTGGATGTAGTAATATTGTTGTCAGACATTTAAGTCATGAAGTTGAAGGTTAATAGTGAGAATGTGACTCAGACAGATGTACAAGCAGAGGAAAGCTCAATGGATGAGTTGGATGGAATGTCTCAATGTACTGATTGTCTCGGTTGTCTCACTGTCATTGGCTGCTACCCCAGCTATCATATAGAGGAGTTTTTGTCTGTAACAACCTTGTAGCCTCATCCTTATGGCATAAAATGACCGTCTTAGAATCCCCTTAGGAATTGGTGGAAAGCGTCCAAAAACGTCTGGTAAATGTTTCTGCTCTGGTCAGCACTAGCTAAAAGCATCTGCCCAAACAAGAAGGAGGCCAAGGATTTGTGGACATTAAAAGCAAAATAAAGACTTTTAGACTTCAAACAGCAAAAAGACTACTTAATGGGAAAACTGTAAGCTGGGCTGGAGTAGCCTGCGCCGTCCTAAGAAAAGCGGGCAGTATGGGACTAGACCGATATCTCTTTTTATTGGACATTTGTCTGGATTAACACCTTTTTATCGATCCATGTTGAAAGCCTGGGAAATATTACATACATCAAGGAATCTCCAGGATATGCTAGGCCGTTGAAGGAGAGACTAACCCCTTTTGCACAATCCTGTTGTGGACTTCAACATTTTGAAGTCATCAACAATGAGGACCGTTTTAAGGAATGCTGGAACAACAAAGATTGGACATTTAATAACAACAAATGAATGGATGTCTGCTGAGATGCTGGCCGCTGGGTGTGAGGTCAATTCGTTTGACACAGAGACTGTTTTGCATTGTTAAATGCTTTTCAAGAAAGGGAAGGGTCTTTGCTTACCTCCAAGACTGGAAATGGAACTTTCCAGTGAAACAGGGAAAAAAGCACTGTATATCATATATAACTCTTTAAAGGGACTAAAAGAATCTAAATGGCAGGGTAATATTGGATCAGGCACTTCGCCTAAAGGTAGCCTTGTACAAACCTCTCATTGAGAAAAGGTCTAGGGACCTTCAGTTGAGGATTCTGCTTGGTATAATAGCTACAAACAGATACAGAGCACATATTGATCCACAGGTAAGGGGAGTGGTGTATATTTTGTGGGCAAACAGAAACTGTTTTACATTTATTTTTTTACTCTTGGCAGACTTGAAGCTTTGCGATCTCAAATACAAGATTGGTATCGAAATTTAGGAGAAGTGTTCTCACCAGTACTTTATATTTCTATACCCAAATATAACAAATCTAGAAAGCAGAACCATGTGATGCTTAATTTTTTGCTTGGGCAGGGCAAAATGCCAATATGGCTGTCACACAAAAGTAAATTTAAATGGTGTGGGGTCAACTGATGCAGTGGCTATTTTAAAGGGTTTATTCAAATCAAGGTGATTTCAAGGTGACTCCCACCTAACCGTCCTCTCCCACCTCCTCCCACCTGCCACTTTTCAAATGTTCTCCCATCACTGCCTGAAAGCCCCACTGCTCCAGCCTGGTCGATGGATCCCCGGCCTCCGCCTCCTACCTCCTCAACCAGGGGGCCGACTGAGGGAGGCGTAGCAGGAGGTTGAGAGCCGGCTCGACACAGAAGGGCACGCTGGGGAAAGAGGGAGTGAGGACCAAGGGGAACTGAAGGGAGTAAGGAGTCCAATAGAGCCGGGGGGACGAAGGAACAAGGTGTAGCCAGAGAAGAGAAGTCCAGAGGTGAGGGAAGGTTGATGAATGACCAACGTGGATCAAGGGGGGGGGGGACAAGGCAGCCTGGCGGAACTAGGGAACTGAAGGGCCATAGTGGAGCTGAGGGAGGTAAGGTGGAGCAGAATGGACGAGGGGCCGAGATAGAGTCCTGAGGTGCGTTTTCTGAAAGCATCGTTAGCCAACTATGGTCGCAAGTTTATTACAGCTTTCCTTAGGATCGCGTCATGTAAGTGACGCTAAAGGGCGCCTAAAACGTCAAATATTGAAGCATGGTCAAAGGTGACGCCTTGGGGTGAGAATGTGTTGCCGGATCGGCCATTATCTACCATGAAAAATCCTAAAACTCATAAACCAGCCTGTATTGCTCATCTGTTAAAAGTAGGGGTGGCACGGTACATGAAAAAACACCCGAACCGTTCGGTTCGCTTGTCTCGGTTCGGAGCGCGTGTGCGTCTCACGGTTCGACGCATGCGCAATGTAACCTCGTGCCCGTATGTGACGTGTGTTTTCTTTTCGCGCGACATAAACTTGTTCGACTTGGACCGGCGCTGCACAGAGCGATCGGTGAATAACATCAATCTAGCGCGAGTCGGCTCCGTATGCATTCATCACTTTCGCGGTATTTGATGTCATTACCGATCGCTCTGTGCAGCGCCGGTTCAAGTTAATAAACAAGCCAGTAAAAGTGGAGTATGGAGCGCTGCAGGTCACGGCACGTGGAGAAATGGCAAGTGGGAGAGATGAGGGAGTTGGAGGACGCGCAACTACAGTGGCAGTTTATGTATAGATAAGAGCTTCAGTCATACGTTTCCAAACCCTGCACTTTAATTTTAAGTGGAAAAAAGTACCCTCACATTTTGGGAATAGAAGCATTGTTGATACTGTTTTTGTGTTGAGGTTGAACTTAAATTTCACTTTATGTTTATGGCCTTTGCTATTGCTATAGCTTAATTATCTATAGGCAATGAGGTTTCATGTATATTGACATTTAAAAGACAGTGTTTTAAGAGTTGCTCTCTTTTGCTTTTAAAAGATAGAATTTTGGTAAGAGCTACAAAAGTTAGCAGTTGATACATGAAAGTTAATTTCTTTGTGTAAATAAGATTTATGTGATAAAAATGCACAAGTTCTTGTATGATAGTGATACACATTCTCCTTTTTTTTGCCAAATAAACAAAAAGCATGTCAATTTCTTCTCTCTTGCTGTATCTAAATCTCACCTAGCTTTCCTCTGAGATAGTCCCAAAATGTGCTTAAAGTCAAAGAGTCAAATTCAGTTTGTGCATAATTGCATGAATATAATATATATATTTTTAATACTGTATCCTAAAGTGTGGATAATAAAGCTATATATCACATGCTGAAGTACATTTCTGGAGTGTTAAAGATTAAAAGGAAAAATAACAAGAACCGTACAGAACCGAAAACCGTGACCCTAAAACCGTGATACAAACCGAACCGTGGGTTTTGTGAACCGTGCCACCCCTAGTTAAAAGACAAAGATTTTTTGTTTTTTTCTGCCACGATTTCCACAATGAATATCACTTCCCTGTGAATGTCACAAGTGTGTTGACTAGACACAGTATTGTGAGTTTTACAGTGTGTATCAGGATAATGAGACCCATGAATCTATATTAGATATTACACTCCCTCTTTCTGTCTGCCCCTCCACACAAATGAATTTGGATCCAGAAACCTTTTAGAGAAGAGATCCAATTTAGCCACTCCTTGAAATGAAAAGCATATTATCATCGTCTATGCAAATTATTTAACTTACCAAGGGGTGGGGGGTGGGGGTGGGGGGGGGGGGGGTTGAGAAATAATATGAAAGTAATTAATTGGACTCTATTCATAAACCGCATGCCTCTTTGATGAAATATAACGCTTTTGCGGCAAGCAGGCACTCCGAGATACTGCAGTTACTGATGCTAGCATACAGCTGTGCATGATATAGAAGTATTCAAACATATGTCCTGGTATACAATAACATAATTTATAAATCTTTATATTTGTACGCCTAATAACTAAATGACAAGTATAAACGCCTTAAAGTGTGTTCTTTAACCAAGCAAAAGTCATAAATAATTCAGTATCAATTTATAAATTACTAATAAATGCTGCAAAAACAAATTATTAGATAAACCTAATGCATTAATAATGTTAATAAATTTAAGTTCTTGTAAACTTAACTTACCAAAGATTATGACAGTTCTCAATACACACAGAAAACAACAATTTTGTATAGAATAGCTTTGTCCAAACAACAAATAAACTGTTAAAAGCACTATAGGTATTATTACAAGCATCCACACTCTTGCAATTCAAAATTCATAAGCAACTCTATGTTATTGTGGGTGAAATTATTGACTGACCTTGGAAACAATCAATGAACCATGATGATAACAATGAGCGAAAGTTCAATACTGATCCACCGACACAAAAATAGGATGCCAAACAATCTGATGCTTTCAGTTAAGTAAAATGACAAAAAAGGGGTCAATGAATACATCACTTTTAGATGAATGCCTGTCTACCTCAATTAGCTTCCTGAACAGATTCATATCTGTAAAGGTGATGTTTATATTCAGATAGACATAATACAATATAGATGTCTATAGGGGTATATTATTAGGTAGGCATTTTAATAAGGTGGTGACCATTTATCCGACTGTGTACACATAACTCTAAAGTACATGTTGATAATAAACATCACCTCATAAATAATAAAAAATAGACGTAATAAAAATGTATTATTACTTCCTAAGTTTGCTGCATTGTTATGCTATTAACTACCATGCATGATTCACAGCTCATATTTCTCTGAATCTACTCGTGTTTTTTTACACACCAGCTGCTACAAAGGCATCAAACCAAATAAACACATTTTAATTTTTGTTTTTGACATTTAGTCTGGGTTATCATCCAACAATAACACTCATCAAATTGAAAACCCTCCATTAAGGACAACACAAGCTAGTGGAGCATTGCCCAATTCACATTACAGTATCTACCATGAATATGATTGATATGAGATAATTATGCAAAACAAATACTTGATACACTGTATATTTGCTTCATGATTCATTCGCAAGAAACATTTTGCTAGTGTAAATGGACTAAAATGCTAATAAGATGAAATCAATAATAATAAAAAAAAACTATGCATGACTGACACCAGTGTTAAATAGCTTGTAGCTTCAGTAGTGAAAACAAGCCATTTCTCTGCAAAAAGAATATAATATAATCTACTTGTTTACTATGCATGACTTTTATGTCTTCCACTATATTTACAACCTTAACAGGTGGCTCTACATCCGAGGAAATGTTCTTTGGACATAAATGCATGTTAAAACTGCATGTCTGTCTGTGTGCGTTTGGATTCCAGTTGTGTTTGCCATTAGACTGTGGGACCTTTCTGGGTGACCTGTAAAAACGCACCTGCCACATTTGGACAAGAGAGTGCTCTGCTGTGATATTTGAGGACAGGCCTGGTAATGAAAGCACCTGTTCAACACACACGCACACACACACAAACCAGATTAAAGCCTGGATGAAAGTTTTTTTTAACATATGTGCAATATGAACCAGGCATCCTCAGCTTCCCTTGCAGCTAGACCAAACTATTTCACATTAGCTACAGTTGCATTATTGATTTTGTATATGTGCCTATGTATACAAACATTACTTATGCTGGTGAATGTGATGTGATTTCCAAGAGCTGACTCTGGAGTTTTTATTTTTTATATTTTTTAACAAATGAATAGGATTTATATATACACATTTGTAAGAGTGCCATTGTATAATTAGCAGCAAGAGGCCCTTGGCTTTCAACACCCACAATTAACACAGTAAACCACAGTGAATTTTAATGAGAAATTAATGAGAAACATCTTTAAGCCTTTGCAATATCAACAACCCGGGCAATTCACTTGTCTAAAATAAACTATGCAGGTCAGATTTTGGGCTGAAGTGTCTCTGTTTTTGAACAAAATAGAACAAAACACAAAACAAACCAACAAAATAAAACCATCTTTTTTGAAAAAATATTTTTTTTTTTGAACAAGTTTGTATTCAAACAAGTATGTTTTCTTTCCAAGAATACATTATGGAAGCAAAATAGCCCAAAATCTCAAAATTGACGAGTACATGAAAGAACAATTGATTTATATATATATATATATATATATATATATATATATATATACACATATGTATATACATGTCTTATCTTAAAAATATGTTTTTGCAAAAATTTACAAACAGGTTTGTAGATTTTGGTCTTTCCCATTCTACATACAAACTTTATTTGATGGTCTACTACCAAGAAACAAGTGCCCAGGGGTGTTACCAAGGTGTCACCAAGTGAACTGACTTTCCTTAAAAACACTTTGTTCTTGCTCAGTAAGTATTCATCTCTCTAGTTACACCACTAAATCAGATTTTGGACATTCAGCTGCACATCAGAATGAAAGAAGGTGTGTGTTCAGGGATTTGTCTATCTGAGGATGATTTGATGTGACAGGGGCTATGGAAGCAATGTTCCAGGTTTGATAGGTAATTTATTCGGTGCAATGACAACTTTTTTAGCATCCATAGCTCACAGCGGTTTGACTATATAGAGGGGTTTTAAGCAAAAGCGGTAAGCAAATCTGATGATGTGAAATGCACACGGTTAATAGAGTTTCACAGATGGATTCATATAGGACATATATTTTATTGGAAAACAGTTGAGCAGAATGTATCAAATCTAGGAAGCATCTTAATCTTTTAGCAATCTAGACTACACTGTGTACCGTCAAAAATCCATTTTTCACAATACTTGTGACTGTACCAAACTTTTTTCCAGGTATTATCAGATAGATATCATGATGTGTTGCTGGTTAGATTTAGCTCTGTGTTGAAGCTTTGCTGTGGAGAATGAATATTTCACGTATCCAAACAAATATAATTTAATTCTGGACATATTTTCTGAGGTAATTTCATACGGTATGTGAGACTCAAGTTAAACAAGGCCCATAGTATAGTTAACTCACATCGGGAGAATAATTTCGTACTGGATTTCATATGATTGTCTAATCTGTATGGAAATCTCTCTGCTAATGAGTTACAGGTAAAAGACTCTAAGTCCATTGCTGCTTCTCATTTAATTATCATATCACAGCACTTGTCTGCTAAACAGTTATCAGATGTTAACTGTAATTGGTACAGCAATTATTGCTCTACCGATGTCTATACCTGTAATTAGAGGGTTGCGTATTCCATAACAGCAAGTACCAGAATCAAAAAAAAAAAAAAAAAAATGATATGCATTAAACCAAAAATGACTTGCATACTAACTATATACTGTATATATACTGTATATATATATATATATATATATATATATATATATATTGTTGTCTAAAATTTGCGTGCAATTTATGCTGGAATGCGTTTCTATAAATATGCAAAATAGAAACATCCTGTAATTACAGACGAGGGAAAACAAATTTTATGGTTCTTTATTCCGTGTCAAACTACCAGAACAATTTAAAATCAGCGTTGAACCTAACTGAAAAAGATTGTGTTCATCCAGAAGTGAAAAGTATATTTAACTTGTATTGGTGTTGTTCCAAACCTGTGTGACTTTATTTTTTTCTCTGTACATAAAAAACACATTTCTAATAAATATAATTTTGGGGAAATTTAGCATACCGTTTAAGAGGTGGGGTGTGGGTGTGTGTGGGGTCTCAAACCTGTCTCAAACAACACAGACACATCACCAGGTCACCTTTCGGCGTAAGTATGCTCACTCACCCTTTCTCCTATCTTCTTTAGTCACATCCACACTTCTTCTTGTTTAGAAAATGTCTGCCCCCTCTCATCCAGGCCAGCCCGTGCAACCCCCTTTCCCCCCTGGTTGTCTGATGTTCTCAGAGAGCATTGTTCTAAACTCAGGGCTGGAGAGAGAAAGTGGCACAAGTTGAAAGATCCCACTGACCTTGCTTTGGATCAATCACTCATCTCTTCCTTCTCTGCTAATGTCTCTACTGCTAAAATGGCATTCTACAACAAAATGAACAATTTTTCTGATTCTCACATGCTTTTCAAAACCATCTCCTCTCTTCTTAATACGTCTCCTCCCCCTCCTTCATTAACCCTAACAGCTGATGACTTTGCCACATTTCTCATAAATAAACAACCACCACCAGAAGCCAATTTTCCACACAACAAATTTTAACAGCAAACACAGTCTCCTCTCCTTATCACCAATTAAGGCAGAAGTCTCCAAACTAGTCCTTTCCATCTATCCTCACTCATCTCATTCGAGTCATTTCACCTTCGGTTGAACCCGCACTCACTCACATCATTGTAGCACTTTATAAGTACCAATTATCTAGAGTGTCCTAGGTTCGTTACCGATGTGGCAATAGTATATTGTAGGGAAATCAAATAGAAATCAGTAAAATTACAGATTGTAAACGTAATTTAAAAAAAAAAAATGAATAAAGAATCAATTTCAAACTGTTTGTTTCCCTCAACTCACTTGTTTCCCTTTTACTTGATTTTATTAACTAAAGTTGTGAAATAAACTTCCAAAACCAGTTATAAATCACAGTAAATAACTTTACATTACTCACAATTAACTCTCTGGAGTATATGCAACACTTTCACATCACTTGACATTTCTTTTCAGTCAGTTATTAAACTTCATTTGGGCCCAGGCACTTGGAAAAATATGTAAACGTCAAAAACAGGCCAGGGGAACGTACTCCGTTACTATGTAACCTCGGTTCTCTCTAAAAGAGGGTAAACCCTTTTCTCTTTCTGTGCGTTTTGAAATATGCTATTTGTTGACAATGTATTAATACCTAAGTAGCCTAATGTTTCTATAAAATTGCTTCTTTCTCTGTTGTATTATGAGCACTGAATCAACACATGTTAAACGGTTTCTGACAATCCACATTTATCACAATCCCCGATTCTCTTTCCCCTGTGATAAACAGTGAGTAAGGCATGTTCATGTATGCCCTATTCAAAGAATAAAGAATCTTCCTTTCCTCAGTGATACATTACATTGCGTTTTGCCAGCTGATCCACCTCCTCATTACCCTCTACCCCCACAACCCATAAAAATTAAATGCTTACTCCTATTCTTTATATTCTGTATAGATTTTTGTAGCACTTCATACAAGATATCCTGCCTAGACTCTGACTTTCCACTATTTATACTCATTAAAGCTGAATAGGAGTCTGAACAAATCACTACATCCATTGGATGAACGTTTTCCACACAATGAAGTGCCATTAAAATCCCAATCATTTCTGCAGTACATACCGAAACATGATGTGTAATTCTCTTTTCAGTGCTATTTAAAATGGGGAATGTAAACTGCTGCTGGTAAACGTCCATTGTCTGGATTCTTAGATCCATCCGTAAATATTTATTCAATGCAGGTCCTTCATGGTGTCGTGGAAGGGATGAGGTCTCAAAGTCACAACATCAAGTTACTGGGGTGCCTCAGGGCCCAGTGCTTGGACCATTTCTCTTCTTCGTCTAAATGTCATCACTAAGATCTGTCATTCAGATACATTGATTTTCCTATCACTGCTAAGCTGATGACATACAACTCTACCTCTTAGTCCAGCCATATGCTCCAAACGCTAGCTTTGCATCTCAGCCTGCCTGACATGTCTTGCTGAATGAAGGACCTCCTTCTTCAACTCAACCTCGCAAAGACAGAAAAGCTTGTGTTCTCAGCCATTCAGCAACTTATCCATTCAGCTAGGTTCAACTATAACTCCACCCAGGACAGCCAGGAACCTTAAGAGTTGTGATTGATGATCAGTTAAACTTCACAGACCACATTGCTAGAACTGCCTGGTCCTGCAAATTTGCATTAGGATGATCAAGCCCTTCCTATCGAAGCATGTTACACACCAGTTTACCAGTTGTTATCGGGGAATAACATACAACTGGATGGCACGACCGACTAATCAGAATCAAGTATTCCATAGAGCTGTACTGTATATGGGTGTGGTGGCTCATGGGCCACTGTTGCCTCACAACGAAAAGGTCCCTGGTTCGAGTCCAGGAGTTTGCATGTCACGTAATTGTGAAAGACATACAGGTTTGGTGGATTGGATATGCCAAATTGTCACAGGAGTGTGTGAATTTGTCTCAGCACTCTCTGGGTTGTGTCAGGAAGGGCATCCAGCGTAAAACCTGTGCCAAATCAAGTGTGTGGAAAGCAGACCCTGCAAATGAGCAGGAATAACGCTAGGAAGACATAAATAAATTGATTTTGATTTTGAACAGATTTGGGATCTTAGCACTAGTTCATGATAAACATTTTGTAAGCTTTATATACACACGCAGAACACTCATGACAGAGGTTGCGTTATTCAGCCTGAGGGTGGCACTCTAATGTTGATTGACAGGCTTGAAGAACACACATACATAAAAATGCTATCTTAGAATTGCCTTAATGCATTTATTGCCACTGAATGTTGTTTTAAAACATTAGAAGTTGTGGAGGAGCCATGTCTATTCTCAAACACAACATAAAAAGCTGTTTTTTATTCTATTATGTTCACATGAGCACGTTTAAACTAAAGATTGTCTGCTTTCATTAATTTGATATGCTACTCCACATAGAAAGTAGGCTACAGACATGTTACTGACCTGATGCACTCTAATAGCACATAGTTGAAACGAATTAATGTCGTCTTGGTCTGGAGCGAGGTTTATATAACGTGAAAATAAGAGGGGCAGCCTGAAATCTACCCCAATTGCACTCATTTAGACCGTGTTGCAGTTCCTTTTTTTTTACCACAGATTATATTGAAAACGAATGGGGCGCTGTAGAGCAGCTGGGGAGTGATCAGGCACCCGCTATGATACACGCCTGCCGAAGCCATACGTTAAATCTTAATCCTGCTCACTTTCCAACTTTAAAATCCGAAAAATGTTTGTAGCAGAATTCTGAACACATTTACTATCTGTTATCGTTTTAGTTTATGAGATTTTTGTTTTGGATGAATATTTTACAGACGAGGCACGGCTGTGTGTCATTTTGAGTAATTTAGAAGCGAACTATACCTTTAAGCTAGGAAAGGTGCTTGTAATTTTACCTGTTGCTCTGTGTGAATTGCTGAATCTGAATCTTTGCTCAATACGCATGTGAACAGATCAAACAGTGAAACGAACATGATGAAAGCCAAAGGGGGAAAAGGGGGCTTATGTGATATTTACAATCATATTGTATTTCAAACACACTGAATAGAAAGTGTAAAACCAGAATAGAGCTCAGTTGTCTGTTTTGTCCTTCCCCGAGCTTCATCTCCAGTGCAGCTGCACTGTGCTCATCTGCAGCTGAGGGACACAGAGGCAGGAAGGCGCAGATAATTGGGTCTGTGAGGTACAAGCCTCTGGAGATTAGATTCCCTCTTTAGCTTTTCATAGACAGTGTTGTGTTATAACCATGGGCAGGAAGTGAGACCCGAGGAGACACCAGCTCCATGACAAACAAGATATTATTCCTTTTCATATACTTTTTTTTTTTTAGTTCCCTAGTTACAGTATTTTTTATCTACTCTGTTCTTGTGAAACTAGTTCCTCAACATAAATCCCCCATTAGTCAAAATTAGGGATGTGCATGAGTAGAGTATTCTGACAGTGATTATTGATCATGAAATGGCTGGAACCACTTTATCGAAATACAGTAAAGTGCAAGATATTCATAACAGATAACAGTTTGTTGCCACTGTTTCAGCCAACCACACAGTTAATGGGCCCCATTGACTTATATTTTGAGGCCCATCAACCGTTTGGTTGCAGACATCCTTCACAATATTTTCTTTTGTGTTCAGCAGAAAAAATGAATACAGAATCAATTCATACAGGTTTGGAACAACTTGAGGGTGAGTAAATGATGGCAGAATTTTCATTTTTTGCGTGAACTATCCATTTAATTCCACGTATGTGGGCTTAAACTGACAAAATCACATGATGATTCTGCATCATGTTCAACACAAAAAACAACTATTTGTGTCCAGACTAAGTTTATTCATGTATATTACTGTTTTTCTCTGTGATATTATACAGTTAGTACAACAACAAATCTCCCTTTTCTGCAATAAATCAGAAAGTGAATAGAAGCCAACAGTTTCAACAGTGTGCTCTTTTCACAAACAACAAAATCATATTGAAGGATGATACTGTAAATGAAAGTAATCTCAGAAGAAATATGGCCTTTTACTCTTGTAATTTAACAAAATCTGTTAGTCAGAACAGTGTTCATCTACACTCCAATAGTGGATTCATGCTGCCATCTAGTGTTAAATCTCAAATTCAACACAATAACATCATGTCAGTCAAAAAGAATTTCAGTACTTTATATTAATGGTGGAGCTCTCTAGTCTAGAAGATTTGCTATTGAATGCTTCACCTGCAGTTTAAATATGATTTAATCAAATATTTCCAATGATGATTTGCGGTCTTTTGGCTGATAGCTTGGATGCTTGGAATGATTTGATTTGAGCTGATTTTTTGTGACACAGCTGTTAATTCTTTGTAATGAATCGCAGCAATATTTCAGTGTTTGACGTGTGAATAAATGCTGTCAGAATGTCAAAAAGCTGTTGAAGGATTGTGCTGTGATACTGAGGTCATGTGGTGTGATGTCGTCTGTTATCTAGTGAAAAGTGACAGTAAGTTATTGCTCTGCTGTGTTCTGTGGGTAAGAAATGTAATCAAACTGAGGAGATGGGACAAAAAAAGCTTTGACATTCATCTGATCTGTTTTATTGGGATGAAATAGATAATAAATGATGAAACGCACAGTAAATGTCCTCGGTTATGAATGGCTAACCTCTTGAAAAATAAAATGAGTAACAAAACTCACTGTTATAATTTGCTGTCAGGTCATATATAATTCACATTGCCTCACCTGTCACTATTACGTAAAAAAACCCAAAAAACATTGCTTATAAATATATAGTGTTTACTTTATAAATCACTGGGAGCACATGCACAATGTATATATATACATTCTACATTGGGGCTATGACACATATTTATTATGCATAACTTCATCTGTACATCATTTCCATATGTTTATTTCCACCCAGACACTGATAGCACAAAATTCGGAAATTTCAAGGGGTGTGCGATATCAGGATTGTTGATCGTGGATGACATTCAAATTCAGACTCAAAACAGATCTGATACTTAAAGTGAGAGCAACATGTGCTGCCATTTTTCAGTAATTTAGTTAAATACAGCATTGACAAAAATAAATAAATAAATAATTTATAGTCATTTATAATAATAATAATAATAATAATAATAATAAAACTTTTCAAGAATGCCAAGAATTGTTACTGCCTTTAGTTATAGATGTGGAAATGTTTAAAACAAATTAAATTGATGAGATTTATATACTTGGTTTTATACAGCATTCATTTGTGTTCGGTTTCTCCTTTTAATGTTTTTTAACTAGGAAAAAATTACAACATTATTATTTATAAATACTAAATAAATAAAACAAATAAAAAACAACAACAAAGGTGAGGACTGTGTCTTTCAAAACAGCACTGTACACCATTGGTTTCTAAAATATATTATTACAATAGAAAAGTTTTTTCAAATTGTAATAATACTTAAAAATATTTTTGTTTTACTGTTTTTTTTTGTTTTGTTTTTTTTTTTATCAACCCAAACTTTTGAATGTCAATAGGCCAATATAAGTATATAAATCGATTACCATTACACTGTAAAACATAAACCTGTAATTTTTACGGTAAAGAAAACGGCAGCTGTGGTTGCCAGAATTTTACCGTCAAAAATATGGTAGCAATGTTATTGTTTTTTACAGTCTTAATTTAAAATTTACAGTAATAAACCGTTTTTCATTATGTGATATAATGTTAATTTACCAAACTATTGATATCTGTTTCTACAGGATATGTACTGTACCATTGTAATATATTACAATGGTACAGTACATAGTACACAGTACATACACTGACAACCAAAGCTCATCACAATCAACTCTTCCACAATAAAGTTAATACTTTTATTTAGAAACTGCACAGTGTCATTCACACAAACATTAAACACCATCATGGTAACACACATGAAATTAAAAAAATTGTAATAAACATTAATTTAACAACATTAAATGTAACATAAAACCCTAATGTACATAACTGATTAGAAAAAAAACAACAAGAAACAAGAAAACTATGAGGAAACTTGTTTCAAGAAAAATACATAAAATCTGAAGTGACACAGGGAATTGTGGGAAAGTCAATTTACGTTTTTTTCACTCTAAATTACAATGAGTTCAAAATCGATATACCTGTATTTAACGGTATTTTACAGTAAAATTACATTAAATGTGCCATGAGATCTATCAAAGTCATTTGGCGTATATAGTACAGAACATTTCTGTCACCGATTAAGTTTTACACTGTAGCATTTTATTTAGCAGTTTTTTACCATTAAAGTCACGATTATTTTTACTTGAAATGAATCTATTAAGAAAAACTAAAACCTAAGTAAGCTAAAGCTAAGCTAAGACTACTAAATAACAAATTAACTTTAAAAAATGGTTAGTTTAATAATGAATCCAGTATCTGTAAAAAAAGTAAAGTCCACATATTTCTACTTCAAGCTGTTCCCTTAAAAAAAATGGCTGTTTCAAATATTTCAACTTAAATGATATTACACTGACTTAAATTGAACTGAACCTCATATAAAAAGTTGAAATTGCTTTCGATGTGTTAAAGTAATATAAAAACACATGTTGCCATGACCTATTGATCATATCATCTTTAACAATGTATATACACCAAGGGCATGAAATAGTAGGGTATACTGTAGCAAGAGAGGCCCTGGCTCCATGCTGTACTTGTTTATCACAAGCTATTCTGTTTTGCAGATGGCAAAGACACGGCTCCCATTCGGTGCATATGGTGGTTATTGTGTATATGTGTCTCACTGCCGTGCATTCAGTTTCTCATTAGCCATAAAGAGGAACTGGTGAAGGCTGTTTTCAGTCAGTTCCCGTCCCATATGTCTGAGCTTTGTGCTTTGACTGACAGGACACACCTACTCAGCCAATGAGGCCTCGATAAGCTGCACAGACCAGCGCCGATATAGCCTGAAATGCTCATTCATCATCTGATTGGGGGGACATGTGCTGTGACTGTTGCGAAAAGGGAAATCATGGCCTAACGTGCCTTTGAAATTGGCATACATTTATGAAAATCTTTATCTGACATTTATTTAACCACCATGTTAATTTGTTTATGAACAATACCGTTCGGGATTACTGTGACCTTTTTAAAGTGTTTAATTGTCTTTTTCACAATTCCAAGTTATTCTGACTTTATTTCTTGCAATTTTCTTGCAAAGTTTATACCTCTCAATGCTGACTTTTCCTCCCTCAAAGTTATGAGAAATAAACTCGCATTTGCAAGAGAAATCTCTGAACTGTGAGATTTTTAAAAATTGCAATTACCTTTAATTTATTTTGTAGCAGAAACAAGCTTCCGTAGTTAAAAGGATAGTTCACTTTGAAATTAATTTTTGATATGTTTTAGCTTACCTCAAGGGCATCCAAGATGTAGGTGTCTTTGTTTCCACAGCATTTTCAATTTTGACATTTTTTGATCAAACCGTTGTTGTCTGTCAGTCATACACTGGACGTTAAGGGTCTTCCCTCCCTCAGATATATCGAAATCGTCTTCCATTGCGATTTCCCGCATATCTAAATATGTTTTGTGAAAGGTAAAACTTCCGAAATCTCCGTGTAAACAATGCGTGATGTAGACGCGCGAGAGATCACTTCCGGCGCAACGTCTGGAGACGGTTCAGTTCGGTTCAGTTGGACATCTGATTCAGATCAGTTCGACGGCTGTTAACAAGAGGTAAAAAAAAAAAAAAAAACTATATAAATTTTGTTCGTTTTCTCACACAAACCCCTCGTTTAGTGTCTTAGGCCATCAATGTGTACTTACATTTACGAGTCATTGAATGTTTAATTTAAGGGAGGACCCCCTAACGTCCAGTGGATGACAGACAACAACGTTTTGACCAAAAAATGTCAAAATTGAAAATGCTGTGGGAACAAAGACACCTAACGTTACATGTTGGATGCCCTTGAGGTATGCTAAAACATATCAAAAATTAATTTCAAAGTGAACTATCCCTTTAAAGGGTTACAGTTCAAACCAAAAAAATGAAAATCAGCGCATGATTTACTCACCCTCAAGTCATCCTAGATGTATATGACATTATTCTTTCAGACGAAGACTACCAGGGTTGTATAAAAAAATAATATAAAATGTCCTGGTTCTTCCAAGCTTTATAATGGCAGTGAATGGCTGTTATAAGTTCATAAAAGTTTATAAAAGTGCATATATCCATCATAAAAGTGCTCCACACGGCTTTGGGGGGTTAATAAAGACCTTCTGATGCGAAGCGTTTGTGTAAGAAAAATATCCATATTTAAACCATTGTAAAGTAAAATATTTATGCTTGCGGCCAAACGCAAATGCGGATTCCACTTAAGTGTAAAAAAGAGCAACTTTATGCAAGCAATGCGACGTACTGCTGATATTTACGCTACACCATGACGCACTACGCTAATTCTGACGTCATAAGTTACGCTTTAGGCGCAAGTGGACTGCGTATGGCCATTTGGCCGGAAGCTACAATTTTACTGTGTAACATTTCTTTCTCATTGACTCATTGCTTTGCTTCAGAAGGCCTTTATTAACCCCAGGAACCGTGTCGAGCACTGTTATGATGGATATTATGCACTTTTATGGACCTGTAAGAAGAATTTCATATACACCAATTGACTTGAGGGTGAGTAAAACATGGGCTAATTTTTTTTTTTCATATCCCTTTAACAAATGCAACTTCTGATGAAATAAAAATAGTAAATGTTGAAATAAAAATGTAAAAGTTATGTAGAAGTATTGTTCATTACCAAATAAATGTCAATAACTAATGTTTACAAATGCAGCCTCCTTCAAAGTGTTACCCCTCAAAGCTATTGAACTATTTGACACGCAATACCCATTCTTAACCGGCAGCTGGCAGCATTGTACAACTAGAGAAAGAACAGTATTCATGTCTCTGAGAGACACTGGCACCACATGCATCAGTCAAGATGCATCATGTATCAAGATCATTAAATACTGTATCATGCCAAACACAACAGATACATTCTTTGGTCCCCATTTTTAACTGATATGAGTGAATTTTAATATATATAACTCCCGATTAACACTTCATTATTGCACCCCCATTTTTAGCATACATTTGCCTTTAATCCCTTTCCTTTACTGGCTCTCCTTTGTTCTCCCAACCCTGTGTGTTTTCCATCAACCCAGAGCAAAAAAACAGCATGCTGTCAATGTGTGAAATAATAAAGAACTCAAGTTCAATCCCTTAGCTGTCTTAAAAATTAATATTTAATAGAGTGAAAGAAACTATAAAGAATTGCTTGTCTAATAATAGTTTGTATGTTAGTAAATAACGATACCATAAATCTACATGAATTAGCTAGCTCAAGCCATACTTACACATTCATTGAAATGGAATAGCAGAATCTGAAGCAATCGCCAAATCGACAATGACCTAGGTTGTTTTTGTCTTGTTTTTTTTCCCTCTCTTTTCTTTTAATAAAGATGTATCTGTGCTAGACAGATTGACAGACATACATGCCTTATTTATTACTCCTATTTGAAAATTCTGATATAAAATGATGAAAAGCAGTTCAGATTTTAGGATCCATTCATGCAGAAATCCTGATAAATGAAAAAAGGCCTCATTATTTTCTTTTCTTTTCTTTTTTTTCTTTTCTTTTCTTTTCTTTTCATAACCATATGTCCAATTCATAAATACTGCATGCTCAAGTCTATATTTTGAACAAAATTTGTGTCTCACATAACATAAATGTATGATTATTTTCAGATCTTCAGACTTTCAGGGCCATGTTCAGATACCAGCAAAAATTAGATTTTTTTTTTTTGAAATATCCAGATGGGTTTTTGAAAGTCTGGACAGCAAAAAAAAAAAAAAAATAATAATAATAATCTGAATAAATAAATATATATTGAATATATATTTGAATCAGATTTTGATATATATATATATATATATATATATATATATATATATATGCCAGAACTATTCAAAAGGTATTTAAATGGTATGTCTAAACTTTTATGCATTTCCCTGTCCATTTTCATTAGTGCATTCATTTGGAGAGAGAGATGCACCTTCCTTTTTCCTGCATCCGTTTTGAAAGGCGTATCTGAAATCATAGGTAAGTGGGTACACCTACATCATTACCAAAGCAACCTACAGTATACAGATAGGTTGGATATGTCTGGACATGCAAATCTTGTTTGATCACTTGCAATTAATAGTGGTGTTTTATTTCCGAATGAATCAGTGTTTTTGAACCAAGCAGTTGAGCGAATGATTCAACGACTCACTCATAAGCACAGTCACTTGTTACATTCCTAAATGAATCAGTGTGTTTGAACAGATTGACTGAGGCTCTGAATCAATGACTTCCATAAAGAAAGTCATTTGTTGTCACCTACAAACAACGTAACACTGCAGAAAGTGTCACTGAAAAATCCTAAATACAAATACACAGTGTCCAAAGCATGTGAACACAGAAAACCCAAGTGATAGTAAAAAGTCCCACAGGTTGGCCAATAAAATTTATGAAATGGAAGTTTACCTTTTTAAATATAACACATCTCTCTAGAATAGTGGATTCTTGGTGATCAATTGCAGCATTCAGCAGTCAAATATTTCTGAAAATGACCTGTCAAAGGCAACACCGCATAACTGACCACACAGTGCAAGAAATGTTGCAGAAGTTCCATAAAGTTCCCTCCAAAACTGTCACAACAGAGCACATTAAACCACGTTTCTGCCGATAAAGTTAGCATGCAATGGCCAGGCAGCAGTAGCCGGAAGTCCATTACACAGTGATTACATCAAATGGCAAGGCTTCTGAACATTCTAATGCAACACTGATGGATAACTACTGCAATGTACGTGAGAGGAACAAGCATGAATATCTCATAGTATATTTCAAGCATGATCCAGGGCTCTTTAGTGGTATTCCAGAAACACAGTGAGTCTGACTTGAAAAATGCCAGGCAGCACTATGTGTTTGATGATCACACTGCATGGTTCATTACCTGCATGATATAAACCCCTCAGCTGATAAACATCCTTCTTAACACTGCTGTTCAACATTGACAAATTAACAGATTTGAGATGCGGAAAATGTGTGCCTGAATCTTGCAGCATGCATACGATTAGCTGCATGACCAGTTTTAACGTGCAGTGAAGCTGACATTTCAGGGTTATTGTAGATGTTGCTTGTTCCATCCTACAATTGAGTTGTAATAATATACAAGCGATACACAGAGGTAGATTTATAATGACAAAGATGTTCTCTCGTCTCAACACTGGAGTTTGCATATTCTTGGGTGAAACTCGGCTACATATTCATAGGATTCATATATCATAAAATGCTGGCTAACGTAAGGTAAAAACAAGCTTTTTTTCGGTTCCACGCTGTGCCTAAATCCCAATTGTTTCCCAATGGCATGTTCCACGCAATCTGCAATTCTATAACAACCTGTCAAAACATTACAACATTTGAGACTCTTAACAGTGATGTTTGTGTAACGATATGCTTGCTGATGCTGTCAAATGTACCTTCTTTAAAATAACACAAACAAAATGTTAACTTGAAATACTCAAGGGAGATATTATTGACACTCTGAGGGTGGAAATGCGCCATAGTTTTACTGCAGTAATGGGGCGGAAATGAATCTGAAGACAGACCTGAGTGCTTAGAGGGGTCAGCAGGTGTTGGAGGACAACATCATGGCTGGCCAGAACAGGTGGTGGGTCTGCGTAGGTGGAATCCAATTTGGCACAGAGACCTGGAGCAGAGATTAAAGGGTGAAAGCAAGAGGACAGTGTCAGCTTGACAGCAAGGACTGTTCCGCATGGGTCACAGCTAAACTTGAGATGAGAGAACCAAAAAAGGTTTGCTTGGTTAAACCCTGACAGTAAGCAATCTATTCAACCCGATACAAATTTGACGAGGTGGCTAATTCGTAACAATTCGTATGACCTCACTCATGCGAATTGGTACGTTTTTGCTAAATCTTACATATTTTACAAATTGGCCAATTCGTAAGAATTCGTACGAATGACCTACCCCTGACCCCGCCCCTAAACCTACCCATCGCGTGGGTTTGGACAAATCGTACGAATTCGTACGAGTGAGCCCTGTCTTGCACCCGGTGCAATTGACTTTGTACACCAACGCATGTATCATTCGTATTTTGAACCTACCCGTGCAAAGCAGACTTTTCCCTCCACAGATGCATGCTGGCAAACTAGGGAATGAAGTTGCGCTCCCGCAAAAAAGGAGGCGTGTTCCAGCGCAAACAATCCCTAGTGCTATTTTGCAGTTCCAGAAAACAATTGCGCCACTGATCAGAAAAAACCTAGTCTAAAGTCAGTGGCATGTTGCGCGTAATAATACAAAGTGTGAACAATGCGCATTCACTGTAGATGATTCTCTCATCTAAACAGATACATTTTACTTTTTGCAAATGCTACATTATTAGAAGGAAAAATATTAAAACACGAGGGAAATCATTGTTGTGTCCACGACGATGGGAAAAATAGGCATAAAGCTTACTCATTTACCCAAATTATTAACGTTGTATGCATATTTAACCGAAGCTAATTTTGGAGAGTTTGTCCCATCACCAATGTCACTTCTCTTTCTTTTACGGCCCTGGCGAGAACATCGCTCTCCTCGGCTATGAACCGATTGTGAAGTGCGCCTGGTTAATGGTAAATCATGCTCTTAAAGGGAATGTGATATGATGCTCTTATTGGTTTGTTTCCCATTACGCCCAAACCACACCTATGAATAATGAAGCTACTTAAGACCAACCCCTTTTAGATTTGTGTCGGGCGCAAGAGTAATTTATCCCGCCGGTAAAATAGCAACAGCGTCGAGATGTCCAGGGGACATTTGAGAGTTAATATTTAGCTATCTGATCAACTGTGCAATAATCACATTATAAATGCTAAACGTACAATTTTCACACTGGTATAGTTACTTTGTGCATGAACCCACGGATATTTCCAGATATTACTGATCTGCTAGAATACATACAGTTGTTTTCAGAAGTCTATTTAAAAGTATTTTGTACAAATACTTAAGGTAATACCTTTTAGAGGTAAACTGCAACCTTTTTTAAATGTTTTTACAAGTAGTCTCACCACGGCTACATTTATTTAAGCAAAGATACAGCAATACTGTTTAATTTAAAATAAGTGTTTTCTATTTAAATTTATTTAAAAAAAATATTATGATGACAAAGCTGTCTTTAGAGTCACATGATCCTTCAAAAATCATTCTTATTGGCTGATTTGCAAACGCTATCTCACGACCACGAACCAACACGAGTGATTAAAAAGTGGCTAATTAGTACGAATTCATACGACCTCACTTGTATGAATTCGTACGATTTGTCTAAACCCACGTGATGGGTAGGTTTAGGGGCGGGGTCAGGGGGGTCAGGGAATTGGCCAATTCGTAAAATATGTACAGTACGATTTAGCAAAAATCGTACTAATTCGTACGAGTGAAGTCATCTGAATTGTTACGAATTAGCCATCTCGTAAAATTCTTACCATTAATAAATTTTGAACCCTAAAACTTTGAATGTAGATAACATACAAGTTTTGAGGGTACTTCACCAGGAGAATGCTTTCGCACCAAGAAAACAAACCAAACTGATGTCAAACAGACTTGAGTCAGGAACTCAAGTACGATTTAGCAAAAATCGTACTAATTCGTACGAGTGAAGTCGTCTGAATTGTTACGAATTAGCCATCTCGTAAAATTCTTACCATTAATAAATTTTGAACCCTAAAACTTTGAATGTACAGTACGATTTAGCAAAAATCGTACTAATTCGTACGAGTGAAGTCGTCTGAATTGTTACGAATTAGCCATCTCGTAAAATTCTTACTATTAATACATTTTGAACCCTAAAACTTTGAATGTAGATAACATACAAGTTTTGAGGGTACTTCACCAGGAGAATGCTTTCGCACCAAGAAAACAAACCAAACTGATGTCAAACAGACTTGAGTCAGGAACTCAAGTAGGCCTACGATTTAGCAAAAATCGTACTAATTCGTACGAGTGAAGTCGTCTGAATTGTTACGAATTAGCCATCTCGTAAAATTCGTACTATTAATACATTTTGAACCCTAAAACTTTGAATGTAGATAACATACAAGTTTTGAGGGTACTTCACCAGGAGAATGCTTTCGCACCAAGAATACAAACCAAACGGATGTCAAACAGACTTGAGTCAAGAACTATTTAATAAATGTTACCAGGAGTATGCGAAGATATAAAAATGGAATTGAATTCATTGGAGAAGCTCTCAATCTTTGCACCTCTTGATATCCTCTTGCTATTCTCTTTGCACCTCTGATAAACGCAAATGCTATTCTCTGCGTGTAAGGTTTTGTTGGCTAATCCAAAGGGACAGAGATACTTCACAAACAGGGAAACTGGCATTTTCCCTACTGAGTCGTTACCTAGCTACTGTGATGAACAGCTGCAGCTAGTACTCATGATGGTACTCACTTTAATTATGCAAACATAGAGTAAAAACCAAACAATGTGAACAGAGACCTGTAGGGTGATAGGATCTAATCAAACTCTGGTTCAGACCAACCCAACAAACACTAAAAACAACTTACTCTTGCTACAATATACTGCATTTTCTGTTTTATCAATAGATTTACTTCCTCTGAACACATGATTTTCAGGATACTCACACAGGGAAAAGAAGTATAAAAAAACACTCCCACAAAATGTGTTCATTCATTTCTAAGGGCATGCTTTACTTCCCCCTTTTGATTGATCACTCCTTTGCAGCCTTTGCTGTGGAAAAAAATAAATATATCAAATGAAAGTGGCATTCTACTATTCTATTTTATCTCATAGACTCTCAGCCTCTCATAATTCATAATTGAATCTAGTTCAAATAGAAGCACTAACAACTTTTTTCCATATGATAAATATCTGAATAAACCACCATTTTTTATTTATTTATTCTTTAGTTTGTGAACATGCAATATTCAGGAGATTTATGACAGCCTGCTGAGTATCATCTGTCATTTAAAGTTATTAATTAATTATTATTATTATTTTCTAAAAAATAACTTCTTGAGTTTGAAGTTGAATGAAATGAAATGAAAGTACATTGCGTGTGAGAAGGAAATAAGATGAATTTCAATCATGTCCATCAATCCCTGTGATGTCCCTATGGATTCCAATGCTTGACTTTCACATGTAAGAATGCCAGTCAGCATCAAAAGCTTTAAGGGGGGACAGGTGGTCTAAAGAACCCCTGAGAGCTTACACACCAAACTTGCACCAAAGACAGCCAAATTATGGACGTTTTTACCCTTGCAGTGTTGGAGGACAGGATGCCAAGAGTTCCTCTTTATTCTCCGTGGTGCATCAATGACCTTGCAGCGATTGCACGGCTCGGTTCATTATGCTACAAAAACACTCACACTAACGCCGGCTCTCTGCCCAACAGCAGTGAACCCAGATCTCGATCGCTCCAGCCAGAGGGCTAATTCATCAAAATAACGATTCATTCACAATGCATAGATTTCAAGAGGTTCATCTCAGTTACTTCATATGTCAAATAGTGTTTTTATGCTTTGAATCAATAGGCTCTCTTTGCAGAGAAATAAATATACGACGAGAGGATAAAGAATATGAAAGAATATCTGCAATGATATCACACAGGTTGACTGAGAAAGGGTAAACAAAAGATTTAAGAGTTTAATTGAGTCATATTATCGTATAAATATAGATCCAGTTATGAAAAAATCAAAGTTAAATAAAGGACTGCAGAATAGCTTACCAATAGCAATTTAGTTGTGACTAATGGGCACTATTGAATGTAATATAAATATTGTGTCATGTTTTCATTTAGAAAATTTGAGCACTTTATTTCTCTTTACAAATTAAATTAACCAGTTACCAGACATTGGTTGCCTGTTGGTTGGTTAGTTGGTTGGTCAAATGGATCAACCAATAAATCAATCAATCATATAATATATGATTGATTGATCATTGAATGTTGGACGTACACTTTATTTCGATAGTCACTTTAGACTTTCTACTAATTATAAGTAACTTTCAACTAACTGTCATTAGAGTATTAGTATATTATAGTAGACTGTCAGTAGACTGTTAGATTATGGTTTCGGGTTAGGAGAATAAGTTTACTTGTAGTCGCCAAGTTACTTATAGTCAGGTGAATATCTGTTGGGGGACCAACAAATTAAAGTGTTACCAGATATTAATCTGACAGTCTACTAATACTCTAATGACAGTTAGTTGACATGTAGTTGAAAAGTTACTTATAGTTAGTAGAATGTTTAAAGTGGACTATCGAAATAAAGTGTTACCATATTTATTGGAACATGATAATGAACAACGTTTTTTTTTTTTAGAGATTTCAGCCTTTCCTCGGTCATAGGCATGATCTGTACAAGAGTGAATAGAAGTAGCTCCAGTGCACTGATTTGCCTCAAAGGGAATTTGCTGAAGCTGAGGCATTTATTCTCAATACATTCTTAGTTACATCAGAATAAGACAGATTCTTGTGCTAAGAAAATATCAGCTGAACCAGCAAGAGCCAGTAATGAGCAGTAGAGGTAAACTTGCAGAAGTTTACAATTACCTATACCCATGTAAACAACCCGGTCTCATCCCAAGACGTCATATAACTGACGTTTTGGGACGTCTTTTGACCATACGTCAATATTCGCCTTTTTAGGGCCCCCTTAAACGTCGGTAGATGAGGTTATGGGATCCTAACTCTACCCCAGACCTAAACCTAACCCTAAACCTAACCCGTTACCTAACTGACGTTAAAGGTAAAGCGTCAGTTGTATGACGGCCCGGGATCGCCATCTACCGACGTTTAAGGGGGCCCTAAAAAGGCGGATATTGACGTATGGTCAAAATACGTCCCAAAACGTCAGTTATATGACTTTTTGGGATGAGACTGTGTTAATGTAAACTATCTGTGTTTAGTGGCATCGTAAATAGACGGAACAATAAAAATTCAAACATTCAATTTAGTGATCAATAAAAATTCCATACAATTTTGTAGGGCTGGGCGGTATCATTACCGCGGTAGAAAATGTCACCCGTAATAGATTTTTTTTATTTTGTGTATACCACGACATGTATATAAGTGGGAGTGGTTAAGTCCTGTGCAGCATGTGTGAGACTGACTGAGACACTGAGATTTGTCAAAGAAACAGGGAGAAAGCGGATCAAGAGGATCCACAAAGGAATTACATTTTCTAAAGGGTTGTTGTTAACGTGATATTTTCTGGGGAAAAGGCGCAGCCGTCAACTAGAGCAGTGCAGCACCCATAGACTACAGTTTAGAGGAGTGCACGCTCGCAACATGCACTCCTCTAAAGAGTTCTCTTTTGAACTCTTCTCCTTCTAAAAGCTATCCCGACATTTACTCTCGTTTTTTTGTACTCTGCGGTCACGTTTCATTTTTCGTTCAAATTGGGACTTTGTATGATCCGCCATAGAAAATAAAATTGCAATTCAGCTTTTTCAAATTGCCGGGTTTAGACCGCCTATGGTTTAGGCTCTGCTCTTCCAACGCATTCTAATCCTTTAACGTCATATAGAACGCTATATGACAAAACGGCGCTATACTACGCACATGGCACCCGTTATCGTTAATATTACATGCGCTGTGAGGGCTAAGTTTAGGTGTGGGGTAGGGTGTGCGTGTCATATTCACGCTAAAGGATTTATAACGTCTTGGGTTTGCGTGTTATATTAACGATAACGGGTGCCATGTGCGTAGTACAGCGCCGTTTTTGCATATAGAGTTCTATATGACGTTAAAGGATGAGAAAAACGTTAAACTGCTGCTTCAGTCACGTGACGCTGGCTCTGAACGAAACCGCATTGTGGAAACACGTTTGCCTAGTACTTTTTGATCCTCTCTGCTATTATAGTTTTTCAAGATGGTGGAATGAAATGGAAGCCTCCGTTCACTTACCCATGCCATGTATATAAAGATAATAAATTCTTCGTTTACGTGGATAAGTCAGATAATTGGCAATGGTATTTGTACACCATTGAGGACATATTTATGAATAAAAATATTGATTTTAGATAACAAATTACATAAAAAGTTACACACAATCCCTTTAAGGTTTGATTGGTCTAATCAGGTTGATTGGGTTACCATCTACACAAGATTAAGACTGTTATGCTGAAGAGATCAGGAAATCTCTGCAAACGAGCTGACTCATTTACACACCCCCTTTATGTAATTGATCCCACCCAGTTGAAATGTATTTAAACTACAATGTAAGATTCCCTTAGTTTAAACTTGACAAATGACTGCAACTACCAACAGCTTGTGTTTCTCAATAAAGAATCCTGTTGAAGATACCAGAAAGTCTCCTGGTCTTTGCTACAAAGTTTAGAAGAAAAAGGTTCACAACAGCTTCACAAACTCATTTAATGAAATCAAACGGATTTATGAAATCACCAATAATTACTTTCATGACATCATGCGAAGCCAATTAAGCATAATTAGAGCGAATAAGACTCTAAAAATAAGAATTCCATCAAAATTCAGATACTTTCACATTTCAATGTTCTGAGCATCTGTATAGTAATATATAACACAGTCTCATCCCAAAAAGTCATATAACTGACGTCTTGGGACGTCTTTTGACCATACGTCACTATCCGCCTTTTTAGGGCCCCCTTAAACGTCGGAAGATGGCGATCCCGGGCCATCATACAACTGACGCTTTACCTTTAACGTCAGTTAGGTGACGGGTTAGGTTTAGGGTTAGGTTTAGGTCTGGGGTAGAGTTAGGATCCCATAACCTCATCTACCGACGTTTAAGGGGGCCCTAAAAAGGCGAATATTGACGTATGGTCAAAAGACGTCCCAAAACGTCAGTTATATGACGTCTTGGGATGAGACCGGGTTGTAATATAATAATAGCCCTAAAACCAATCTTTTGCATTACAGCAACTTTAGCAAGCAGGCTGAGCTTGATGAGCTAGTGAGCCAACAATACATTTGAATGTGACGCTATCTATTCACAGGCGGATGCAGCAGGTCGTAACAGGTCATATTGAAATCCTTCCATTTTTACGCTCAAGTACAAATCTCCAAGTTGCTTTCTCTGAGACAGGCAGCCAGACCAGACTCCAGTTAAAAACAGAGTACATCTTGTCTGCAGAGTGTCAGATAACCTTCCGAATGCACGGGGCGAGTGCCCGATGACACCATTCTGCATTCGCACTGTCAACCTGTCCGATTCTGTGTCCATCATTGCATTCTTTCTTCCTGAAATTGAAATGCGGGGGAAACGAGATGGGCCTGCACTCAGGGCACACAGTTAATACGCGTCCACTCCTGTTACTGCCGAAATGTGAAGCACCTGTGAGAGTGTAACCAAGCAGAAAGCACACAGGTCATGTGAACACGTTCAGCACACACATAACAGACGCGCATTGTTCTTTGCGAGCACGATGCTGCCTGCTCGCTCATTCGTTCACTCGGTCGCTCATGCCTGCAACCGCTTTCTGTCTCTGTCCTCTGATCTTACTGGGAATTAGAGGAGTGGAAATCATTGGAGCATGATAAATGTGGAAATTATAAGTTTATGAGGCAATAAAGCAGGGGGGGAAAGGTTTCCTAATAAGGGAGATCTAAATAATGGAACCTGATCATCCTTACAATACGTGGATATTAATATTGACCCGGATTTCAGTGACAGATGAGCCCCATTAAAGGTCAGGAATTAATGTGGGATTATAATGAACAGGCTGGGCTTTTATAGATAAACATATCTTAATAAAAAAATGATCCATACTTTAGCACTGGCATTAGAGTGGTCAAAGCAGCCCAAAAGGCTCCTACAAAGACTTCAAGCACTTTTTTTCCTAACACCTTAAAAATACTTTCAATTTATACTAAGGCAAGTATAAACGTGCTTATAAAAGTATACGAGTACATAAAAATACATGCAGAATCACATTAAAAATGCTTCAGATGAAGGGTATAATGCTGATAAAACATTTGACAGGTTTGTGACTGTTCCTGGTAGGATATATTTGAACCATTGCAGTAGCAGGCCTGTAGATAATTAGCTGTAAGTTTAGTGTGTAAAGCTACGAAGCACCGGGGGAAAGGCTTCCCACCTGCAATTCGTGTGTTATTCTGGCAGGTGGAACACCAGGGATATTTCCTTTATGGGCTGCTGGTATTTATATCCATGCTGCTCTTTTGCCCATGGTCATTGTGCCCTAGAGCATGCCTCTTAAATTGAACAGTTACTTTATGGGTGCAAAAACATGGCAATGCTCTCAACCCTTCCTCCATATTCTCGAGTACAGAAAAGGTGCACTGCTCAGTGGTTTTACCATGAAGCTGAGTCAGATATTGTACGTTTCAAGGCAAAAAAGCCTCAGAAATCAACAATGTTGGTGCAAAAAGTGTCTCAGAGTTTTTGACTAACAATTGCAACAACATACTTAACATAAAGAAAACACTTCCAAAAGTGTTTTAGAAAATATTCGTATGTCAAATAAATAATTTTCTGTTCGTCAAAGAATCATGCAAAACCATGATGATGATGTTACTTGAGCAGCAAATTAGCATATTAGAATGATTTCTGAAGGATAATGTGACACTGGCTACTGATTATTCAGCAATAAATAACATTTAAAAAATATAATCAAAAATAAACGTTATTTTAAATGAGTCCTATTTCCCACTTTTTCAATTTTAGTTAGTGTGTACCCTTACGAAAAAGAAGTATATTTCAAGTTCATTTTATGTAGTATACTTAAGTAATGTTCAAGTATATTTTTAAGTATACATTATGTAGTAAGTATACTAATGTCACTGTGTACTAGTAGTAAACTTGTAAGTGTACTATTTTAATACCGCTTGGGACTAAATTGGCCCACTTTTAGTACATAAAAGTATATGTTTAAGTGTACTATAAGTGTAACAGTAAGTGTACAACTAGTTCATATGTATCTCATGTGTACTGCAAGTGAATTTATGGGTATACTAGTAGTTTACTTTTTTTACTGTAAAACTTATACAAGTATACTTTGAATACTTAATTATACTTTTAAGTATTTCTGGATCAAAGGATTGAGTACTCAATCTTTTGAAATGTAGCAAGTATATTTAATATACTTGCTTTTCTCTCAGTATAAGTCAAGTACACTTAAGTGTAATTTGAAGTATATTTCTGAGAAGTACATATGGTATACTTCTGAGAAGTACAGGAAAAATAAACTGAAAGTATACTTTCTTATTTTTAGTTTAAAAGAAGTATACTAATGGCACACTTGAATAAACTTCTTTTTCGTAAGGGTAATGCTTCTGTTTGACAATAAAAAGGGAGATATTTTATTTAACAGAATGTACTTTTCAATAACAAATGGCTTGTTCGGACAAATAGATAGATCAAATTTAAAAGATCTTATGAAATCATGTTTTTCCTCATTTAAATAACCCACGCCCAAGGAATACGCAAGATGAGGCCTGGTTGAGCAGCATTAGAAAAGACAGTGTTGTCGCTAAAGTCAAAGATACATGTTTTTTTTCCACAACATTTCCAAAACTCATTTGTTTTACCTTCCTAAGGCTTAAAACCTTAAAGTCTTTAACATTTATTTTAAACACTTTTCCTGAACAATATGACCCCAACGTTTATTGTGTGCGCTGCACATTTTATAGAGAACAGCCTGATTTCTGTTGCTTTTGTAAGCTCTCGCTTTTGTAAGGCTAGGAAAATTAGGAGTTTTGTGATCGATTGCTATGTGTATTACCTAGTTTTCAGACAAATATCACGATTATATGGTGGATCACATTGTATCTATAATGTTCTGAAACTTATGAAATCCATGCTTGCAAAGTCTGTGCATGAAATCTGTTTTGCACAATCCTCTTGTTCGTTAACATCATCAGGGTCTGAATCAGGCTTGAATTTGTTTAAAATTGACTCCATCGTTTTGCATATTTACACTAAGAACTCACATTGGACGGCTGGGATATTTCCTGAACATGTGCAAAGTGGTGCCAATCACAACACACTAGGCCAGCTAACCAATCACAACACATTTAGTGTTTCAGAAGGAGGGGCTTTAGCAGACTGGGGAGAGATTTGAGTATCACACAAAGCCATGCAAAATGTTTCTATATCAGATGGGCTGCAGCATTAATTTTGTGTGAAAAGATGGTATTTGTGGGTTTTTTTTAAATTAAAGACTAATTTAGTATATTAAATGTCAATAATTCAAGCACCTTTCCTCATTATAAATATGGCTGTTATCACAGATTTTTTGGGATTTAAATTTGCAAAATTTAAATTTGAATTCTTCAAGCGCTTTAAGCACCTTGTAAGAACACTGTGTTAAAATTTGTGCACCTTGTACTTCAACCTGTTTCAGAAGATATCAAGGCACGAGTGAATATGGGACAAATTAAGCCATACAAGTGTTTGATTTCTTCCATTTATAAATGTGTAATTGTCAATTTTATTGTGGTTTTAAGTGAAAATGAGGTGTAACACAAAACTGTGTGGTGTGTGAAGACCTCAGTAAACTCATCTCAGTTACTCCAGCTATCTGTCCAAAAGAAGCTGTAAAGTCATTTGTGCATCTCTTTTCTGTGCGCACAAAAGGTCACCATCAAAATTGCCATTAAGACAAGTAATTGCATCCTGTGCCTGGGGAAAACAACAAGAACTTGATAATCACAGAGTAAATTTACCGTGATAGACTTTTTAAAGGGTCAGTGAGAAAGACCATAAACATTTATGAGCAGGAGAAGCTGTCTTTCTCTCTCTCAAATGCAATGACATGGTTGGTGTCTTTGGACACTTAATAGCCATTCATAATTGTTTGTTTTCTCTCCATCTGCACAAAATTCCATGCTTTTCAACTGCAATTGCTATCTATTATGGAAGAACAAATGCAAGCAGCGTTTTGTTTGGATGTGTTGTGATGGGTCCTCTACCATGGATAGGTTTCATTTATTTTATGCACTAGCCTGATTAGTTCTTCGTGAACTGTGGATTCTCTGCCCATATGCTCTTGAATTAAATAATTAATCCAAGAACAATTGGATTAACAGGTGTTTTCACTGACACTTGTGGAATCACATCCTAAAATTACCAAAGACTGAGATACACAATTTCCCTTATACATGTATTTTGACATATTTAGAATAAAATAACTACAATAAACACTATCATTATCATTGCTTGTACTTTTAATAGGCTACGGTATTTTAGGTTGTGTAAATTATTAATTCAATAAAATATACATAAATTTGTACAAATGTTTTGAAATGAATTATAATTTAACTGCATAATTTTGAAGATTCTATCCTCAATCCAACATTACCTGCAAAAAAAAAAAAAAAAAAAAACTTGATTGCATTGCTTGGAAGATCAGATTAACGGTAGTAAAGGGAACTTCTTTTAATGTGCTGCTAATTGCAAGTTATATCCTTGGAAATGAGACATAATAGAAATATGAGTTTTGAATGTCTAACAGAAGAACTATCTGTTAGCATGCTGAATAAACGTATTTGCACATCTTGAAGCTCGCGTATCATTTTCATATGAAAATGTGTTTTTTTTTTTGTCATTCCTTCTTGGATTAGAAATGGTACAGAATCCAACAGCCCTCTAAAGAGAATGATCAAATGGGTTGTACTATTTCTAGATACTCTAATTTATCTTTCTTATATTACAGAATATGAGTGGCATTGAAGGAGTCAGATGTTATTTAGTCAAAACGCTCCAATTGGTTTATGAAATGCTTAATTTTCCACAAGGTCAGTGGGAGGACACGCACACATCTGTATAAAAGACAGAGCGCACTTTTACCTGATGAATTCCCAACAGGGAGGAATATCACGCAAGCACTTAGGTGAGACTTTAAATTAACAGGCTTGGCTGAGAACACAGAGTAGATTGATGTCTTACTTACTCTGTTTGATGCACCATGCTGAGATTAGTTAAATTGAAATGAAATTGGGTGTTAAATAAATATCTGGCTGAATCTGACAGTGACAAATGAGAGAGTGTTTGTAAATGGAGAGGTTGGCTTTTTCTCATATGGAGAGCATACCAGCTATAATATTTGTGGGTGTCACTGTTAACCTCCCTGTTGCAAAGCAAGTATCACATATCCTTGTAAAAGCCATCTCCGGTAACTATGAACTATGCCTCAAAGTCATTACTGTTTTCCGTCGGCTGTTCCTATCACTGGAGGTTCTAAATGCATGTGTTTTTCCACAGGCCCTGAACTTGATCTTTTTGACTAAATTGGATGGGATTGTTCTGGATCTTTTTTCGATATTTGAAGCAGAGCAGACCATAACAAAAATTGGGCAAGACTACAGCAACTGCAGTAATCCATTTTTCAGTGCTTGATTTGAGCTGACGTTAAATCTCCAGTTAAAGGCATCACGTCCTTTTTTTTTTTTTTTTTTCTAGCTGTTTTCTTTCTGAAAGGAACCGCTGGGGTCGAGAAGCAAAACATTCTGTCAGGTTAAAGATCAATCCACAAATAAAGTCATCTCAGATGAAAAGCAATTTTTACATTATCAGAAAGAAAACAGTTCCACTTAAAACCATGACATTTATTTAAAAATGTGTGAATCTCACATACTACTAAATCTCATTTACTGAGCTTCCCTGTAAAAAAAAATTCTAACAAAAAAAAATTAATGCATATTTGAACATTCTTGTGAATAAAGAGAAATTACAAATTAACCTGAGGTCATGGTCTGCGCTTAAACTATCTTAAATGATAATATTCTTGATTACTGGTTTTTTAATATTCTTGATTACTATATTTAAGTTTAATTAGATTTGCCAACTCTCTTCTTTGCTCTACAAAGAGAATTTATGTGTTTTTTCATTAAGCACAGAACGCATCATGCTACAAACAGAGAGCTTGAGAGCTCATGTCCACAGAGCTTGCCCAATCCTCACCGTCTGAAGCCAGGATAGAACAGCCAACACAGTCTCATGAAGATGCGTATCTATACCACGAATGTCATTTCTCGTGGCATATATACGCCAAAAATGTTTTTTGCCTGCTTATGCTACGCACTAAAAAACCCTGGGGTAGGTTTAGGAAGGAGGGGGGTGGGCAGTTTGTGCGTATTATACACCAAAAAGTGTGTATCATATGCACGCGAAAAACGAGTACCATATACACACAAAAACTGTTTTTGGCTTAAAAATGCTGCGAGAAATGACATTCGTGCTATAGATACAAACTTTCATGAGATCGGGCTCGAACAGCTGGCTTTTTCTACAGATGCAGCTATCTCGTCGTCATTAATGGTGGAAGCAGAGAACTCCTCGTCTACCAAACTTACATTTTTTTTTTTTACAATCGCTATGACAATTTTTTCAATACTTTTAACAATTTTTAATGCACCAACACACCTACAAAACACAATTCGCCTTTGGCTAAGCCACGCCCTAGAATGTAGATTGACCAATCACAGCGCAGGCAAGAACGAGCTCCCACAGAGGTCCGACACTTTTTCACAGCACTCCATTGACTTTCAACACAGGCGTCTCATATTTTTGGTCTCGGCAGGCTATTGCCGTCGTACAGTAGTTTTATCCAAATTATGGTTAAACGTTGTGCCTGGGCCATTTGTAACAAAGATATGCGTTTCCCAGAGAGGTTGGAGGGGGTGTCCATTTTTTGTCCAAATCCTGACAAGTGTCGTCTTTGGATTAAACTGTATGGACGTCCTCAGTCAGCTAAACCCCTCAAACATCAACAAGCACATCTTTTTTGCTTCTAACCTTACTGTGAAGTTATAGTAGTTAGACCGTTTTATAATGTTTTAGGTTGTGATTTCGGTTCTCATACCGGTTGTTGATACGCTAGCACAGGCTGCTAATAAATACAACGTTATACTCGTGTAGTCCGTTTGCTTTGTAATAACGATTATGGAAGTGAATAGAGACCTACCCAGCTTTGCATGAACAGTGTTGCTCCCTGATATTGTTAGTCCCAGCCTCTGTCTCGATTAGTAGGATATGCGGTGGTTCTTTTTTTGACTGTGACCAGTACCGTTATGCTTTTGCCTCTATTTTGGATGCCTTGTTGTTTCTTGCGTTTCACCTGTATATGTCTTGAATAGGGTTGGGTATCGTTTGAATTTGAACGATTCTGATTCCGATTCCTTGTTTTGATTCCGGTTCCTAACGATTCTCGATTCCGATTCTTTTTAGAGGCAGGGTCAAAAAAGTTTAGCTAACCTTGCTAACCAACGGTCTTTTGGAAGGAAATAGTCCTTTCTGAAGGAAATACTCCTTCTGTCACAAATACTCCTTTTGTCACGAATTTTGCATTTTGCCGAGATTTCGTTATTTTTAGAAAAGTGAAGCCACACTTTGGACCGCCGACGTAAGCTACTCATGTTCCACTCGCGCGGTTATGCCAACACTTCCGGTAGACGCTTCTTCGTTGGTGTTGTTCAGCGGTTTCTTCTTCCGCTCAGCGGACTGTGAATATCGAAACTAGGAATCGAAATTTTAACTTTTGAACGATTCCGTGAAAAACGAAAAGTTAGTCCCGGTTCCAATCGATACTCGATTCTCGATACCCAACCCTAGTCTTGAATATAGCCTTTGAACGCATATTGCAGCCCCTTTTGCCTACTTCTATCGGATACTTTATTTGCTGCTTTGTAAAAGTTTGATAACATTTCAGCAGGAAGAGCTGTCACAGCATAAGCCATGTTGATACCAAACCAGAGCGCAGATGAAGCCGTCAATGTAGCAACAGTAACTTGGGGGGGGGGGGGGAGGGGGGCTTATCCAAAGGTGAATTGGCAAAATGGTTAATTTCATGTTCAAAATCACACACTGTAAAATGTGATTTGTGTAAATTAATTTGAGTTTAGCTAAAGTAAACCAATTACATGTAACAAGTTGACAATTTTTTTACTCTGATCCAACGACTCACTTTTTTCACGTGTTAACTGTTAAACGTTTTTTGCATTCATTTTGTAAAAGTGAGACAAGATTTTAAAACTATTTTCAGCCATCGTACATGTATGAGTCACTAGGTCTATGTTTATCTGCAATGCTAATTCACTTGCTTATGACACTTTGAAACCTTTTGATTTTCTGAAAAATTATGTTTTTAACTTTTTGAGATTTAATTGGGTTATTGACACGTATGGTAAAACAAGTTCTACATTTAAAGATTCAAGGCCTTTTAAAATTAAGATTTAAATCCTAATGTGGTTTCATCGTGCCTGCCAATAAAACGCATCAATACGACATTACTTCTGAATTACAAGAGATTTCTTGTTATTATAAATAAATGAGAGGGGATTGTGTGACTAGTAATGCTAGTGATTTGCAGGCTGTACACCCACTATTGTCAACGGACAGTAATGGCTTAGTGACAGATGCCTCCAGGCCTTATGGGCATCACATTGAGCAGAAAAAGACTCCAGTCTCCAATTCTGGAATACATGCTGCATTACATATCAATCAAAATGGAATTTCACTCGATTTCGTCATCTTTTTCTTGGATTTTACTAGCACCGCTTTGTTGTTCTCTGCCTCCTTGATAGCAACCTGTCCAGATGGGGTATGACTCCAATTCAGTCTCATCTCAGCTGTGGCCATAAAAGTTTTCCGTCTTCAGAGACATTTAGTTTAAGACAGTTTTACAGTGCAGAGCAGTGCGAGAAAGACATTTCTAGCATCATAATGCTTTTGTTGCGTCTGAAAATGATACATAAATTATTCAGATATTTTTGCTGTGTGTGTTGCCGAACAAGTTTTTGTAGAGAGAAACAAACATATTTATCTACGAAACCGTCTGCAATCTTTGCTTTCTGGAATATGCACGGGAGAAGCCTTTGCAATATGTACAGTACTTTTACAATGATTATTTTAATTGGCTTTTGGAATGCTTAATGAGCTTTCAATTTGCTTAACTTGGGGGATGTGAATTTCTAGTCTGAAATATCTCCTTGAACCTAAATGCAGTAAATGCCAGTCATTTAGAAAATGTCTTTGTGAAATAACCTCAGAATTGTACTGCTTGAACAGCAGATGAGAGCTTTGTTAATACATAATTCCAAATAACCTTGAAGAATATGCTGGAATCACATTTGCAAATTATTGAGCTGTTTCTTAAGAGTGAGCTTTTAATTACGGGGTCAATCATTTCATTTAGCCTAGACGGTTTTAATAGCTTGATGCAGATTTGGTGTAGAACATCGGGATCTGAAAATGCTATGATTTGTTCCTCTTATATTGATACTGAGACTGCTGGACTGATCTGAGACCAGGGTTCACACACACATTTCTCATCCCTTTCCCCCTGGGGGTTAATTTTCTTTTCTTAACCACACAGGGCCGGTGACGACTAAAGCTCAAGCACACATCGCTAACAAACGCAGCTCCCTCAACTCTGTTCATAGATGACACATCACATCCTCTGCTGTTAATTAAAATGACTGACTATGTGCCGGCCCTGTGGCTGAATGGACAGCAGCAGCTCTATAAGGGGCCAGACTCACTCCAGGCGAATGTAGGAAGGGGTCTGGGTGCCTCATGTTTTATTCTGTCAGGGAACCATCAAAACAGGCCTTTTTTTAAATAGTTGAAAATGCTATTTCAAGGCTGCATTATGGTGCATCATCTTTTTTTTTTTTTGTCATAATGTATTAGTGATGGTCTGAGGATTCATGAGGTATGCCCGGTCTTTAATTTGCCCTTGCATCACTACTTTTATATCAGGATTGAAAGCCCAAAGGGGTATTTTATCAATAGTTTCTTTAGCAATACCACAGGCAAAATTAATCTTTAAATCATGTTTGACAACGTCTTGGGAAAACAATAGTAGTTTGTTGATCTATGTGATCTGATATGCAGGTATTATACCGTATATAATAATATCGAATTGTGCATCATTAAGAATTGAATTGCAGTTCAAAATCAATTCACTTTAATACAAATATGCATAACATTTAACCACAAACTCAAACATTTAACACCTCTGGAAACTCGTCTGGTCCCTGGACGGGACGCAGAGGTTCTAGGTGACCTACCCCCAAAGGTAGTTGACACCATCACTTCCTCTAGAGCCCCCTCTATGAGGCGCCTCTTTGCATTGAAGTGGAACGTATTCATTGATTGGTGTTCTTGAACCCCGAACTTGCTTAATCAGAGCCGTGCTTTCCTTCCTGCAAGATGGGTTGGAGCGAAGGCTGTCTCCCTTCACCCTTAAAGTGTATTTTGCCGCTATTGCCACACATCACAATGCAGTTGAAGGTAAGTCGATGGGAAAGAACGACCTGATCGTCAGATTCCTGAGGGGGTGAGGAATCCTCCTTGTCCGCTTTCTATACCCTCTTGGGATTTGTCTTTGGTCCTTTCAGCTCTTCAGAGACTACCCTTTGAGCCTTTGCAGTCAGCTGAGTTAAAAATTCTGTCCTGTAAAACAGTACTCCTGGTTGCATTGGCCTCCATCAAAAGGGTAGGGGATCTGTATACATTTTCGGTCAACGAATCGTGCCTAGAATTCGGCCCGGAGCCCAACTCCAGTAGGATTGTCGCTTCTTCTTGGGCGCTGGTACACGGCGCCCCACTGACAGATATCTGTAGAGCAGTGTGCTGGGTGACACCTAACACGTTTGCTAGGTTTTAAAGCCTACGTGTTGAGCCGGTTTCTTCCCGTGTGCTTGCTTCAACCAGCCGTTAACACCGAAGTTGCCGCTCTAGTGTCGGCTTGCTGCTCCAATCCCCTCCACGGAGCTTTTTGCTCCAGTCGCGTTCCCCACTCAGGTGAACCCTGTGAGTTCCTCCGCACCCTGCAGTTAGCAGCATCCTATGCCAGGCCTAGTGCTCGTACGTTTGTGTAACTTGTGCTAGGCTGGGTTCCACATGTGGTGATCCCTGCGGCGATCCCATATGGGTATTCTTCCACGACCAGCTCCCTGAGGTGAGCCTGTGTCTTTACCTTGTAGCCTCTCCCTTCTTAGGCTGGAGCCACCCCAGTGACATTCCATATGTTGCACTGCCCCTACCGGCTAGTCCATATGTGTATTCACCACATGTTACCTCCCTTCGGGCAGGATGTGGCTTCCGTAGCTTCCCCTTCCCCTGGAAAGGCACGCTTTCCCAGTGTTATTCAAGAGTTCCACTGTGTGGGTTATAACGGAGCATGCAGCTGTCCAAACTCCCTCTACGCAGGCCTTCCGCCCCAGCCAGTTGGGGGTCTGAAAGTCTTGCGTAGGGCGCTGGATTTGGAAGAAACCGATGCCGTTTTCCATGGGATCCCAATTACGTTGTCATGTCGACTTCACGTCTCGGTTACTAATGTAATCCTTGTTGCTGATCATCACTGTACGGCCATCACAATCTCGGCTCCTCTGCGAAAAACAATGAGTTCTTGCGCCCGCTTCCTGTTAATACCTGCGATGCAGGGCAGGCACGTGGCGCTTCTCATGCATGCCAACGTACATTGGCTCGTTCTGTAGACACTCGAAGTTGATAGGGCTCCCTGAAGTGATCCCAATTACGTCGTCACATCGACGTCACATCTCCCGTTTTCTCCTACAGGGAATTACATTAATTCTAATAAGAATTATACTTGTGTATTGACTCGGAAGTATGTGGACTTCTTTTTGTCAGGTGCTGTTGCCATTGTGAATCGTAATTTCGGCGCTCCATTGATCATGGCTTTTCATAGTCACGGTGCACGCACTTAACTCAACCTACTCAGAGCCGATCAAACTAACTCAATTCAGCTGTTCCGAAACCAATCCGAAACCAAAGAGTTTCCCATCGCAGGGTAAATCAACTTGGTTGAACCTCCTTATTGAAATTGTTTATTTCATTTTCTTCTTCTGTTTGTTTTCATTGTCACCATTTGCCTGAGTTCTAGTTCTTTCATTGGCTGTCGTTGTTCCTGATTCCTTTTGTCTCTGTTTGTCTCAGTTCTTTGTCTTGCTTTAATGTTGTTTAATGTGTAGTGTTATCAATCTCTCAATATTTTTTTTCCCATAGAATCGCTATCGTTGATTTTTTTTTCTTAAGAAAATGGGAACAAAAAATAATAAGCATTATAGTTAGTTTCCAATTATTATAGAAGTTTACCCAACTATGATGATCCTGGAAATGTAAACAAGGTTCATAATGTCACCAAACTTTGTTTGTAGTTTGTTTGTTCATTCCAGTAATCATTTTGGATCCTAATTGTGGCTAGATGGATACCTTTGCAGGTTCGTTATATTAACGCTAACACTTAACATGCATTATCCTGTGTAACCAGGAAATTACACTGACTTTACCGAGTCAGCTAAACAATGCTGCTGGTGATATAGAAAATGTTGATTTTAAGTAAGCTTAATTCATGTTTCCCATTATTTTCACACCAGTATTGTCCCTTGTACCAAGAATAACAAATATGACCCTACACACAGTGTCAAGCATAATAACACAATTTTTTGTATTAATGGACCATGGTGGAATAACATTTCATTCCCAGAGTGCTCTTAGTGCTGTAAATGTCCATTATGATTGACACATGGTGGTTGTGCTGTATTGCAAAAATAAAAATGTTTTTACGGCTGTATGTGCTAATTTTTTTTAGTGCTGCTGAACTTAAAAAATAAATAAATATAGAAACATATCTAATCAGATGTGTCAAGAATAAAAAGGCATAATTACTCTAAATTGATGCCATAAATTCCAGAATGATTTGTAGAATGAATCATGAAGGAGGAGTGAATATAATGTAGAATGCTACTCTTTTATTATATTTCTCTGGCAGAACACTATTGATGATTTGAGGTATGAGACTGACACCGTATGACACAAGGAGGACACCACTGGAGTCTATGATAAAGAGCCATTGGTGCATTTAATTATGCCGTTTCGGACACCACAAGGACATTGGGTGCTCACAAGACGAAGAGTTTGATTTATAAACAAGCCAAATGTGTCACAATATAGCCTTCTTGGGCCTTATACTGGCTGTAAGTGTGGCTAGAGTAAACTTCTCAGCCCTATGATGAAAGATTGGACATGACAGGATTTTTTCAAAGTAATGCAAGATATTAATTTAATGAAGCAAGACGGTTAAACATGAACTAAAGCACAACATTTCATCTGTAAACAGTTAATGGTGTCTTGAGTGCACCATAACTTCATTCATCATTTCACTCCGCCTGTGCTCTGCAATGACAATCTACTTAAAATGGGTTGTTGAATGATCGATTATTTGACTTGGATGGCCTATTTTTTCATGATAACAAAGACTCTTTTACCTGCAAAATAGCCCAAGTAGTTCTCTTATCATTCTTCTAGCATTAATGCAACTACACTATGGTGAAGGATGAAGAATCAATATCTAGCTCTATTATATCTCTAAGCCATGCAACTCACAGGGACTGTGGCTAGGCTACTGACAGAAATGGAAGTATTTGTCCTTTCCTAAAATATTTATTGATTAGGTTAAGTTCAAACTTCTGACTTTTAATCAATGCTTTTTCCCTATGAAAATCCTCTCAGAATACTAAAACCCCCTCCATTAATAAAACTTATGCGAAAAAAAAAAATGTATTGGATGTTTAGCTCATTTCATTACATATTTATATTATGGTTTTTGATGCATGACATATGCAAATGTAGCTTAAAAGAAAACATGACTAGAACATAAGGATGTGATGGTAGATTCATTACTTCTTTCTTTTTTTCTTAAGTAAGGCACATTTGTGCCACACACTGTTTCATAACAGTTCATTCTCTTGGGTATCAACTAAACAAGCCATGATTGGCATAACGACTTTCATGCTGGCTATCGAATAGGATTTCCTGAAATATGCAACACGATATTAAAGAACATGGTGCCACTTTAGATTGAGAGGTTTCCCACACATATTTATGATTAAGCCAAATTCCTACACACCAAAGGATCTTTTTAAAACATTCATTGAAACTATTTGGTCCTTGGAATTCCATTCGTTCCAAAAACTCAAAACCATATAATCATTAAATGTGTCACGGTTAATATAATGTTAAATCAGGGCTTAGATATTATTAAACAGCTGTTCTGTGTGCTTTAAGCCTGACTCAAGTCTTCCTGGAAAGTTTATTTCAAAGTTGACTGTTCATTTTACATAGACTTGAAACTCGTAAACAGGCCAACATTGACTATATGTAAAGTTAAAGACAAATTTGAAAAAAAAAAAATATATATATATATATCCTTTATGTTACAGCGTCTTTTGATGAGACACATTTTGATACTGAGATATAAAAACAGACTGAAAGCATTCAGATAGAAAGGTTTGATATTGCAATACCTTTAATGCCAAACTACTTGAGAAATTGCAAAGGATACATGTTATAATCTTTGCATTTAGAAAAATGCCAACCCTGTCCAATTCAAGCATGTCGAAATAAGTTGTTTGCCATAATATATGCATTTTTTATTATTTAATTTTGCATTTGATTATTAGTTACAAGCCATTATTTGTCTTTCACAGATTTAATTAAATCCCTAGGGTTAGCTAACAGGTGGAGAATGAAATTCAGTACTTTACTTATTTAGGGGGGCAAAAAATAATCTTTATTTACTAGGTTTCAAGTTTTTTTCATTGAAACATCGTGCAAGTTTTAAAAAATCTTTCACTCACACAGAATGGCATCAATGTGAACAGAAACTTGGCACCGGTGGAACCAATTAGGCCTGTCTGTATTGATCAATTATCTGCACAATAATAAAATGTTAACTTGAGATAAAGAATTGGCTTCAGTTAAACACCAGGGCTTTACTAAATAAAGCGGAGTTCAGCTCTCTGATGTCAAATACAATGTTTGATGGACAGCGTGCAAAGACAGACCGTTAATTATTTACAGTATGAAATATATTTGAATTTATTAACTGTTGAGTCCACTACAAGCTGACAATAGTCACATTATTATTAAACGGACCTAACATTTTTTGTTAATAAGCTCTTGCTAATTGATCAAGAACAGACTGTCCTCACTCTTTAAAGATTAAGTTTGTCCTCACTACACATTTTATGAGTTTGATTTGATATTTTACTCTTTTGCCATTTTTTATAACCCTTGTTTCATTTTTTTTTTAAACGTACAGTATGTAATTTATGGCCACCAGGGGTCGCTAACCTCGTACAATAACAAAGGCGCATATCGATGACGCAAAGTATTAAGCGGAATTATGGATTTTGTCGTCAAGCTGATGGATCTTTTATGGATGATTGAATACATTGATGTTTTTAACAAGACTGTGGTGTGAAGCAGGGCACGATTGCTAATGAGAGACGTATACGACACGCAACGCGAGTCCCGCGGTTTTAAAGGAATAAAGACATTTCATTCTGCCGAACTACACACAAGTGCTGAACAAGTTACTCACAGGTCAGTTTATCAGACGAATGAAATTTAAGGTAACAGCACTGTTTCACTGCTCTAACAGTTACACTATCACACTAAATGGCATTTGAGTGTGTTGATTGTTGTTAGTACAGATCATAGTCTAACATTTCATCATGTTGAATTAAATAACATTAGTTTTATGTACATTTACTCACTTGTCTAATAAAGTACAATGCCACACTAATTTTATTAACTTCGTCTCTGTCGAGTCGAAGTTAGTCACTGACTACCCTATCTCACGACCAATTCGTACGAATTCGTACGAGTGATTAAAAAGTGGCTAATTCGTACTAATTCGTACGACCTCACTCGTACGAATTCATACGATTTGTCCAAACCCACGTGACGGTTATGTTTAGGGGCGGGGTCAGGGGTAGGTCATTCGTACGAATTCATACGAATTGGCCAATTCATAAAATATGTACGATTTAGCAAAATCGTACTAATTTGTACGAGTGAGGTCGCATGAATTGTTACGAATTAGCCACCTCGTAAAATTCGTACGAATTCCCGTGAGATCGGGTTGTCACGGACGTGTAGATCTCGGCATCTCGAAAGATGTTGATCTTCGTCGCGACTCATCACCCCTGCTGACGCGTCCCGTTTCCTTGGTTAAAATCGCTATTTTTTCACGAATTACAAATCATTGGAAACATTGGGGATATTAAAAGTGATCAACTAAACAAAATATGTAACATTGGCTTAGTGGTTTTGGGATATTTTACTGCAAAAATCCTACGTATTGTACCTTTAAAACAAAATCACGAATGCAATTTATTAGGGATGCACCGATACCGATACCGGTATCTGGTATCGGCCTCGATACCACATTTTCTAAAGTACTCGTACTCGTTAAAAGTCCCCCGATACCGGGGACCGATACCATGTTGTTCTGAGAAATGGGTTAATCACAGGCGCCGAGTGCCCACCCCCAGGCTCCGGCTGCAGCTCAGAGCAGGGAGATGGGGAGACATGTCAGCCGTGTGGAACAGTGATGCGCGGGTCAATCTATAAACAACCCGCACACTACCAACGTTTTCAACTACCCGCCCGCTACTCGGACCGCAAAAAAAGTAAGAAAATATTGTACCCGACCCTCTTCCTGACCGTATTTTTTAAAAGTAGTACATGCTGCTCATCGTAGCGTCATTGGGCCATAAACGTGTAACAACACAGCATCGCAAGAAGACGTAGCCTACATATAACAAAGGCAGCACTTTGGTCATCATCTTTCATTATTTCGGTAAATGTCTCCCACACTTACTCTTTCTATTTGTGTATTTGCGGAGCTTCCACTCCCCAGTCTTCACCTTTTCTCTTGCCGCCTCCATCTCTGCAGACTAGTGATCATAGACTAGACTTGGCCGGTTCGTGAACGAATCGGTTCTTTTTAATGAACCGGTCGAACCAGTACGCTAAATCGAACTGAATCATTCGCATCAGTTCACGTCTTGCGTCAGTGCTGATCCACAAGTTACTACAGTTACTCACTTTCAGACATGCCTGACAGTCCCTCCGAGTTGAAATAAACCAATATCCCGAATTATATTTTACTCCAGTAACTCTAACAGTTCACTGAACTGAGACATGTTGTTGATACTGCTGATACTGCGCATCCGCGTATAGTAACGAACGCAGAGGTACAGCGGTTCTCGGATCACACCAGTACAGAACTGAGAACTGTTTAGACTGAGCTTGTGTGTCATCTTCGTGCCAGTTATTCAGCCAATAAATAAATTCGGCCTATATATTTCATAGAAAATTCTATCTAGTACTATATAAATACAAAGGTTTAATTGGCATTTTTTTCCAAACGACCTGACCGACCGCGACCCGAATATCATTAAAAATATTTTTGGATGACCCGTAACTGCGGGTAACCGCGTGTGACCGCGGCGCAGGCACCCGCTCATTTTGGATCAACCCGTGCATCACTGGTGTGGAACAATTTCAAAGTGAATGGCTTTGGATTAGGAGAATAAGTTTACTTGTAGTCGCCAAGTTACTTATAGTCAGTTGAATGTCTGTTGGGGGACCAAATAAATAAAGTGTTATCAGATATTAAGCTGATCGTACTAATACTCTAGTCTACTTAATACTCTAATGACAGTTAGTTGACATGTAATTGAAAAGTTACTTATAGTTAGTAAAGTGGACTATCGAAATAAAGTGTTACCCAAGTAATTTAATCAAGGACCTAAAAACCCGTATATAAAAATATTTAAATCATGTTTTTTTTGTTTTTTGATTAAGTACTCGGTATCGGTATCGGCGAGTACTGAAATGCAAGTACTCGTACTCGTACTCGTTTTCCAAAAAAGTGGTATCGGTGCATCCCTACAATTTATACATTTTTAATTTATTTAGGAAAAACTGAAATATAAATAAATAACAACAAAAATAAATGACAAAAGTCAGATGTCAGAATGAATGGTTGCAAATTTTACTTAAATTAAGGTATTTTTCAGTATTAGTTAAACAGTTTGACCTCTTGGGGTTGATAAGTGCAATCCACCCTTTAAAAAAAACAAAAAAAAAACAAATAAATTTAGAACACAAACCACTATTCAGGTGTTTTTGTAGTTAAACAAGTCATATTCAAACTGTCCAAAACCATCACTTCTAACTTTTTATTTTATCTAAATACATGTGACAGACAAAAGAGTTGACATAGGCTACTAAGGTGATATTTACCGTTCTATTTAAAGATTTTCAGACACAAAACACGAAATCTCCCCACTGTACGGATTAATCATAAATGGGATTTTTCATCTCGTGAAGTGTGGCGCGTAAATTACAGTCAGAAGGCATTTTCTTTTCAGTTTGCATTATGACTGACAGTTCAACCTAGAATAAAAAACTAGTTTCAAAGCTATGGCGTCTGTAGAGCACCCAAATTGCCTCAAGACTGCAGTTCCACATTATGAGTTGTGAAGCTAATGTTCATCTGCCACCCAGGCCAAGTCAGCAGAGTTTAATGAGCCATACTGTATTAAAATGCCTCACTCGAGTGTGGCTCTTCAAATTCTGTTTTATTGTAAAAGAAAATTCATTTTCTCCAGTCCTACTCTCTTTGACAATGATCATTTCAAACCATATCAGAGTTTGTGGATGTATGCTCCCCATGCAGGAATGAGAGGCTGCCTTTTCAATAAATCCAGAAGACAAAATATTGCTATTGAATGATAATGTGGAGCCATCTATAATAAAAGCTCTTATAAAACTTTGTCCTCCACAGCCATTTTCTTTCACACACACACACACACACACACACACACACACACACGTTCACACAAAACATGTCTATTTATACAAAAACACCTAAATATGAATCACAGGTTAAATCTGTTAATATGGTCTTCGTCAGTCATAACAGCCAGTCCCACACCCAAACTCCCAACGCATTCTCACCCCAAGGCGTCACCTTTGACCATGCTTCAATATTTGACGTTTTAGGCGCCCTTTAGCGTCACTTACATGACGCGATCCTATGGCGTCATCTATTTGACGCTAAAGGAAAGCGTCAGTTAGAGGACGCGGTTAGGTTTAGGTGTGGAGTGGGGGTAGGGTACACGCGATCCTAGGGCGTCATCTAACTGACGCTAAAGGGCGCCTAAAGCGTCAGATATTGAAGCATGTCCAAATGCTTCCCAAGGCGTCAGTTAGGTGACGCCTTGGGAGTGAGAATGGGCTGAAACTCCTGTCATTGGTTGAATCACTGTTGCTATGCTGATTAGGATTTCCAAACAAGAAATGTTTTGATAATGCCACAGATCCACAAATCTACAAATATCAAATTAGAACTGTCTTTGAATATTGAGATATGAGAAAGTTTCACATTTCAATAAAAAAAAAAAAGATTTAAAAATACAGCATGGGAAGTTTGCACACTGTGAAATACTTTCATCATAAATACAAATGATTATTAAAATCTATTAACTGATCTATTAAAATGAAACATGCTAAGATTATTGGGGAAAAAGCTTAATATGAGACTATTTTAATTATTGTCACAGACCGACTTTATACAAAAGGGAATTTGCTTAAAAGTCACTGTTGTAAAACCAAAATAAGTTTTCAGCAGCTGCCGCACTGGGCCAATTATGTGTTTTGAAGAGTGTGAACACGGAAGAAATTGTACTGAACATACATGGCTTCAAGTCTATAACAAATATCCACTTATAATTCAACGCATTCTCACCCCAAGGCGTCACCTTTGACCATGCTTCAATATTTGACGTTTTAGGCGCCCTTTAGCGTCACTAAAATGACGCGATCCTACGGCGTCATCTAACTGACGCTAAAGGAAAGCGTCAGTTAGAGGACGCGGTTAGGTTTAGGTGTGGGGTGGGGGTAGGGTACACGCGATCCTAGGGCGTCATCTAACTGACGCTAAAGGGCGCCTAAAGCGTCAGATATTGAAGCATGTCCAAATGCTTCCCAAGGCGTCAGTTAAGTGACGCCTTGGGGGTGAGAATGGGCTGTATAATTTGAGTTCAGGGAAGCGCAGGAATGTTTTTGTAGCAGCACCCTAATTGACTGGTACGGATGGCAAAAGTTTTAAGATAATTGCTCGAGGTGATCATTAAAATGAGTCGCGCACAGCTGAAGGGTTTAAACTCAAAAGTTAATATAACAGGGATAAGGAATTTAATCATTTTTGTTTAATCATTTGACATTTATTACAGTGAATACTGACAAGTAAAGAATAAAGATCTTTTCCCATTAATTTAACATCATTAGTAAGCCATGGTCTTTGGCTAGTTAGTGTTTCCTTTTTTTCTTGTGTTGTTCATGAACCCAACTATTTATGAAAATTAGATTCAGTATCTGATTTAACTGGACACATATGTAGAGCTCAACAGTGTCTGCCCACTTGCCCCCCCCCCCCCATTCATTTTCTCCATAGGGATTTCAAAACATTTGTTCTAGTTTATAATAAATAATTTATATAAAATGTATAATTTTATAATTGTGTTAAGTTACAGTTAGCAATAACAAAATAATTCTGTCATCCCTCCTGAAGAACTACTACTAATTATCTATTTATTAAGGCTCGAGAAAAATAACTAATGAATACACAGTATTAAAGTGTGTTCCTTCATTTTTTTTCTCTTGTCTATGAAAGTCATGAGATTCATAAGTCTGCTGATAGGTGTACTGTACCTACCATTGAAACCTTCTTGTTTCCTTTCAGTGCTCCGTTTTTATCACTGAGTGCATGTTTTTAGAGGTTACTGTGACAGAAATATGAGGCCATTTAATTGCATGCTTGCTGACTGGAGAACTTTATGCTGAATATGAGGTTTTATAGGAGACCTCTCCAGAAGGCTGAAGGTCAAAATGTTCTCTTGTTATCAGGATGATTAAATATTAGCAGGCCATCATGGAATTCAATGCAACAATGGCACTATCAACTCTAAAAAAACAAACCCCCTGACTGAGGTCCCCTTTGTAAGTCAGAGATGATTTCCAGATATGATTATAGTTGAAACCCTCACCGTCATACCCAAGAGAACACACTAATGCCTGGACATAAGAAGACTGTGTATGACCGGCGTTCAAAATATCATTTTTTTTTAACATCTCTCTACCCCCATTTTTGCAAAACATACCTACAATTCACTACACTGTAAAAAAATATTGATGGTTTAACTTAAAAAAGTAAGTAACCTTGGTTGCCTTAAAAATTTAAGTTCATTGAACTGGAAAAAGTGAGTTAATACAATGAAGGAGATTAATTTAACCATCAGAAACTCATAATTATATGTTATGTGAACTAAATAAATTATTTAAGTTGATTTGACAAAAGAAAAAATGTTGTGATTACTACACTGTAAAAAATATTGTTGGTTTAACTTAAAAAAGTAAGTAACCTGGGTTGCCTTCAAATTTTAAGTTGATTGAACTGGAAAAAGTGAGTTAATACAATGAAGGAGATTAATTTAACCATCAGAAACTCAAAATAATAAGTTATCTCAACTAAATAAATTATAAGTTGATTTGACAAAAGAAAATATGTTATGAAAACAAATCTTGAAAATATTTTTTACAGTGTACAGTTCATCTGTTTTTGCTATGAAAGTCCCACAAATTGTGTAAGAATCAGTGCAATATTATCTTTTTTTTTTTGCAGAAAAGTAACCCGAAATGATCCTGGGTTGGAGAAAAATAATTTCAAAATGATAGTATAAAATTAAAACAACACCCTTCTTTAAGTTTAAAATGCACATCCTGTATATGAGGAAAGAGTTAGGCTAGCAATATTTTTTTCTTGTTTGTTTGTTCCTTAAAAAAAAATCTGTGCTTTCACTTATCCAAACTCAGATGTGTTTTCAAGTGTCTTGAGTGATCAAGATTAAATCAAGAATCCAAGTGATATAAATTAATCCAGAATGGTGTAGGATTCTCACAAAGCATTTGCCATTAAAACCAATTAGGAACAAGGTACCTCTTAACACTAGCAACTGTAATCCATCCAATGCTGACTGTTCCTGAAGTGCAGCAGGTGCGTTCTCTCGATTAGATCATCTTTAATTATGATTTTAATTAAACGGCCTATCTGAAGCAAGATTTCCAAAGTCCTGAAGAGTGGCTAGGGAATTAAACAGATAAAAAGAAACAGACAGCAGGATGATCCAGGGACTTAAATGAAAGCATAGTGGTGAAAGAGCAAGGGTAAGCAAAACAATGCTTTTGCACAACGGCTGCAGCTCACCAACAATAGCCACATATTTTTGTGGCAGATGTCCAAGAAGCACAAAAGCCCAAGAGTAAACATGAGACAACTCCAAACACAGTCCCACACCCCATCACACCAAGTGTCCCACGTCTTCCAAAATACCAGTGTGCGCATGGTTTATTTGTTTACAATCCTCTCTGTGCTTTGTCATAACGGCAGTGAACTGTGCATTTACATTCGCATACTGTACGTCTTTGATAACATAGTCAGTGGGGCTACCCTGGGACTCATTGTTTTGTATGAGGACTCAGAGAGGCAGATGGAAAATGGTCCGTGGGTCTTTAGCACAGTAAAAAACGGCAGATGACTGACAAGGGAATTATGTTGGCTCTAAATGTTTCCCGACTCACTAGCTAATTTACAAAAGAATGCATAATAATACTTATGCACAGGAATGATTCGCTTCAACATCTTCTCCCAAAAAATAGGGAACCAATCTTAAAGTGCAGATTACCCCATTGGGAGGTTTATTGACAACTGATGTGAAAGGAAGGTGAGCAATTGCTGAAGGAAGGGTGATCTCAGGTTTTGTGTGGATAATGGAGAAATTGGCATCCCTTACTGGGTTGCATTCACTGTTTGTTGGATTGGGCTTTAGAGGTAATCATTTCATATGTCCTGCTAGCAAAGTGACCGAGCCATTTCCATTGCCTGGAGTGATGCTGACATGTGCACAGATGTACCTGGTAAAAGGGAGACCGCTAGATCACTACTGGCAGATGGAATTAGAGAAAGATATGTGAGCTGAATTCAGCAAATGTGTAAAAAGTTCATTAGTAGTTGTTTAAAGTTAAACACTAAACTTTTAATAAGTATGTGGGTGCAGATATGCTCACTAACCAGGACCTTCCAATTAGCTCCTACACATTCTGTTCTTCTTTGCCCATGTGTTTACATAAACTTCCATAAACACGGCTCATTTTAGATCTAATTTATGAAAACATAATTTCAAGTTAATGATAATCCAGAGCTTATAGTGCAAATGTTCTGATATTTTTAGAAGACAATAAAGCAGTTATGTTTTTTTTTTTTTTCAGGTTTCGTGTCCTATATTGATTTCTATAATGCAGATTGACACAGCAGGACCTTAGAAATAGGTAGTGCCTTAGACCAAATTTACAGCTATTAAAACCTCTAGGCTTGTAAACACGGACTCTCTGACATTATATTCTTGCTTTTTCACCCACACTTTGGCTTTAAATAATTAACTGCAATGGGGTCCAAGTGAAAACTATAAAGTTAACAACCTAGACAGTCTAAAACTCCCCTACCAGGCTACGACGGGATCTCAGATATAATGAAAAGAATGTTTCAGTGCAGGCATGTGTGCTGGTCCCTAGTTTTTAATGAGTTTGAGGTGATGGGTTCTTTCTGAATCCCAGTTTGCTTTCGGTATTTTCCTTCTTTTACATGTAAGTACATACACTTACTGTTTATTCTAATTTGATTTATATATCTAATAACCGAGAAACCCATTACTGCAAGTTTTGATTCAGTGCATTTAGTTTGTAAAAAGTGTTTGAAGTGCCTGTCTTTCAGACTTTAGCTCAAAACAACAGTTGTGGAACTGTAGACATCTTTAGTTTGTTGAAAGTCATGATTAGAGCAGTCACGCAGAGTTGAGCAAAATTCAGAATGTAAGAGTTGGCTTCCTTTTGTTCATAAGCAGGAATTGGAATCATCCATGCTCCACAGGATGTTTAATTTGGAATTGAAATGACAGGAAGAGGAATTTGCTGAATCACAACAATTAACAATATAGCTGCAAGCAGCAATACCGGGGCCAAGCGCAAAGACGACGACAAGACATGCCAACTTTGAGTACCCAGAAAAGCTCTATTTAAATATAACGCTTATTTTGAAAGATCAAATCAAAAGCTGCATTTAGGTGAGAGATCTGTACCCAATATCTTTTACCATTTTGACTCACATCCTTGTTTCAATTCTTGAAAATGCATTAATTTTACACAGACATACTACATTGATTTCGTGCCCACCTCACGAAAGGATTTTAGTTCTGGAGTACCAATGTGAGCAGTTTTTCTTCCTCCTCCTGCCGTGAGACCACACCAATTCTTACTTCCAATTCTGGAAAGTCTTTTACATTGTCATCATCATTTTGTTCAGATAGTTCTTTATCCAGAGCACATTTAAAATCAGGAGGTACAGTAGTTGCAATTTCAGTGAAGTCTTTCAGAAAAACGCAAGGATTTCACACCAATCTTTATCGCAATATTTACCGGGGCTATCCACCCGTCCTTATTCAGAAAACATGACACCTTGTCATATTTCCTGCCTGAAATCTTTTATTATGCACTGGGAGTCATGATGAAAATTCTCTTTCTCTCTCTCACAAAATGTGAGGAACATGCTCTATAGAGAGAAAAAGAGGACCTTTTCATCATGATGAAATTCAATGTATAAACCTTTTTATTTTTGTTGTTCTCAGACATTAGAGTAAAGCATAATGTATTCTACACACCAATGTTTGAGAGTTGACACCATGCAAACCTGGATCATAAAAAGTGGCAACCTGGATCAAAAAAAGCTATCTGATTTGATAAATTTATATAAATCTAATCTTCAATCCCCACGCTATGTACAAATTCAGTGCACATCAACTAAAGCAACTTGTTCTAATGAAGATGATTTCATCATGTATACCATCTGCGCAACTGAACTTTCAGGTTAATTTGCGGCAGTTTGCACATTGGCTTGCTGAAGAGATACTCAGCTAATCTCCGGCAGGCCATATTTGTTGGCAATGCGTGTTGTAGTAGCGCTGTCATGTGTTACTATAACATATAACACGCTCTCACACGTTTAGTTTATACCATTTTGGGAGGAGTCTTAGATATGTGGCTTCAACAACCAGATGCCTTTACACTTGTCCAGTTTAGTCTGTAATATGTCTCAAACCACTTCCTGAAGTAGTCTCGAAAGCGTTTCAGATGACATTTACAACTGGTCTTATCCAATCAAAGAAAACGCATGAACTGACCAAGTGTGAACTGGCTGACCAGGCCCATTGGCTTGAGAAATATTCCTGTTTAACTTCCTGTTAGCCACCATTTAATTTGTCTCGCTGTTCCGCAGCTCTGCAGCAGAATACAAAGAAAAGGAAGTGACTGTCAACACACAGCTTTTTCTATTATACAGTATAGTGCTCAGATTTAACTAGAAGATGGTAGTCATGCTAGGTTTACCCATCAACCCTGTACTGTAAAGGTGAACACCACTGGGAGGTGAATTTGAGACAATGTGCCAGCTCTTCTTTTTTTTTCCATAATCACACTTTTGTAACTACTTTTGCACCATTTACTTTTGCATAATATCCAAAAATGCTCAGTATTCATGATACAGTAGATGAACAAAACGCGGATGACCTACTGCATCCACTAATAATTTGAAGTGTGGAACCATTGGACATCTTTTCTATCCCATGAGGCCACAGGAGCAAAAGGGGCTGTCAGATTCCAAAAGTTGAAAAATAACAAAAAAGTCTGAGGCTCTTTTCAAGTGTACCTGCAATAGGGACCACTTAACTATACTTGATTTCCATTACATGAGAGTAGATGTTAAACCTTAATGCTGATTTGTTCTCTGCTTTCACCAAGATAAGCACAAACTAAGACATAGATTTACAGTAACCTATGCTTCTCCATCCATTTACGCTTCTTTCCATGTGTATTTGGTATGTCAGCACACACAATGACTTCAACTAGTGTGGTCTCCCAAGTGGACCAGAACGACAACCATCTTAATTGAGCCAAGTAGGGGACATCTCTAGGATCTTCAAGTGGGCACCTTCCATCCTCAGTGTTTTGTCAAAGAAGTCAAAACGGTAAAGATAGAAGGCTGTTCTTATGTTACATCATCTTACCTGAGTGTTCCTTGGAGAATATTAGAAGCATTTAAAATAAATATCTAATAATGGATGATGTATAAAACAAATCAATAAAATCCACCAATAACAACGCATTCTCACCCCAAGGCGTCACCTTTGACCATGCTTCAATATTTGACGTTTTAGGCGCCCTTTAGCGTCACTTACATGACGCGATCCTACGGCGTCATCTAACTGACGCTAAAGGAAAGCGTCTGTTAGAGGACGCGGTTAGGTTTAGGTGTGGGGTGGGGGTCGGGTACACGCGATCCTAGGGCGTCATCTAACTGACGCTAAAGGGCGCCTAAAGCGTCAGATATTGAAGCATGTCCAAATGCTTCCCAAGGCGTCAGTTAGGTGACGCCTTGGGGGTGAGAATGGGCTGCCAATAAACAGCCCATTCTCACCCCCAAGGCGTCACTTAACTGATGCCTTGGGAAGCATTTGGACATGCTTCAATATCTGACGCTTTAGGCGCCCTTTAGCGTCAGTAAAATGACGCCCTAGGATCGCGTGTACCCTACCCCCACCCCACACCTAAACCTAACCGCGTCCTCTAACAGACGCTTTCCTTTGGCGTCAGTTAGATGACGCCGTAGGATCACGTCATGTAAGTGACGCTAAAGGGCGCCTAAAACGTCAAATATTGAAGCATGGTCAAAGGTGACGCCTTGGGGTGAGAATGCGTTGCAATAAAGGCTCTTGCTACTGCGCTGTCGAAACAGAAAAAATCTTGTCAAACATCATGTATCACATAACACAAGACAAGTCATTTAGCTTGGACATGGGAGACCGTTTCATTTCGACATCTCTCTGCTCTGTATTCATGATCCGTTCCCACCAACTTAGAAACATGCTATTATAAAGTAGGAAAATGTCACATTCCACATTTCAACAAGAATTTCCCAATGAACACTGATTTAATTTAGATAGATCTAGACTGACAATGAAAGACTTATCTTCCTCTCGAATTTTTACATTTTGTCCTTTGAAATGAACAGTGCTCTGTTTAAAATTCACTTTTCCAGATGTTGCCATCAAAATTCAACAAACCTCTATTCAAAACGCTTTCTTTCTCCAGGCAATGTGGATAATAAAAAGCAAATACAGTGAGCCTTGCGACACAAGTACGTGACACAAAAAAGTCTATAAAGCAGGTGAAATTTAATTGTTATTTTCTTTCCATTGGAAAATGCACTGGATGTGAATAATTCAGTCACTTTTGGAGTTTTAATGTCAATATTTCTCCCAATAACACAATAACTAGAATCACCGAACATTTGTACCAACATCAATAATGCAAGTGTCTGTCCCTGTAATGAGTCACATAACCAATTTTTTTATACTAGGATTATAATCAAGGATAGATCTGGGATAGTCAACCTTCTACAAGTCATTAAATAAACATGTTTTTTTTCACACTACACTGACGATTACAGAGCAGAACTCCAAGTAAATGGAAGAAATGCTCCCACAAGGAGAGGGGTATGCTTTTACATACAGCTCCATCAATTTATAAAAACTCTGCATTTGCTTTAAATTTAGAACCTCACAAGCTGTTCCCTGATAAATAATACAATAATCTAACTCGGTCTGCCTAAGACTTCGATAATGTAGATATGTAATTAGCAAAGGCCCTACCAAAACAGCAATGTCCATTTATAGGATATACTGATGGCCCATTCAAGCCTCCAAAAGGAACGTAATGAATGCATCAATTAGCTCAACAACACAACTGTCTGACGCTTTATATGACTGCTGTAATTGCGTCTATAGTAGCATAATGGTCTTTTACATGAAACATTGTTGCAGAGTTTAATGTTTTGTGTGGTAATACATAATGAGGATTGTCTTATTTAGTTTTTCCAATACAGTTTTTTTTGTCTATTGATCTATTTCCACCATCTGTATACTTTCCCTGATTTAGCCATTGATCCCATCTATGAGTCGCATAGTTCAAATCAGAGCCCATTACACACAATCACAAAAATGATCCCTGATGCTTTGCTTTTGAGTCATAGTCTATTTTTACTATGTTGTCAAATTAAGCCTGAGTGACGGTCCGTAGTCTCAAAGAAACTGATTATGTTGGGAAGATATATCACATCACTATCTCACAAACCACCTCACTACAGCTCAGGGGTGCGTTTCCCGTACACGCTCACGCTCGGCTCTATGATTGGGTGTCATCAGTCATGACGTGTCCTTCCCTGATTCGTCAGCCACCGTTTACACCGGTACGCGGATACCCAGTGTTGCATATCCTGTAACAATAATGATTACCTTTGTGTCTGTGTTTTTGAAAAACTATAAAGCAAACACTGACTCATAGCTTCACACAGTATCATAAAACATCAGTCTCAGAATGATAATTAAACCATGATCACCCAGCCACTCTTCTCATTTTCCTGTTCCTGTTAGTTCCTCCTGAAACTTGGAGTCAGAGTACATGCTGGCCCCTGGTCCCCGCTCTCCTGTTGGGAATTACATACACTGTCATTCTTTTCCGGTGTGGCAATCAGCCTGGCTTGACGGATCTGGCGGTTAGCACCGGAAGGCTGTGACGAGCAGCTTGCCACTCAACACAGTCTGTGGCAGGAACAAAATGTTTTTTTTTTCATCTATTCGTGTGTCTATTAGATCTGTCTCTGAAGTGTACTACAGGATGGAGAAGCACTGAACTTGATTGACCCTCTCCAAAGTTTATGAATGCACAACATGAAGGCAAGTGAAATAGTGGCTAAATATACAAAGCCCTTTTAGATTTAGCAACCTTTCATTATTTAGAATACTTCTTATTTGGAATACTTCTTATATATCTTAATCTAGTTGAAACATTTATTGTAAGTGATGCCTACAGAATATGTATTTGAACACAAAGCGACTTACAGATGTGCTTCATCATCCATTTACTGACTAGAAACATATTTGTGTGACTGAGAAGGTGCATTAGCAGTAACAGTGCCTCTTTAAGTCAGGGCATACAGGAGGTTAGCACCTTCTCTGATTTAAAAGAGTGTCCTGTGGGTTTTAGAGGCAAATGGAGGTCAGGAACTGTCTCTTATGTGGACCCTCTATTAGAGCAAAATGTCTTCTCACACTGACACTCAAGATGAGGGTGAAGTGGACTGCAGCCATTCGATTTGAAATACCAGGTCAAGTGAGACTTGCATAAATGCTCGCAATTCCAGACTCGTTTAGCTCTTCTAAAATAAATATACATCTAGCCATCTAGATTTTTGGTGCTGGCATTTTCGCATGATAAAGTAAAGTGGGGGAGTGCATATCACTACTTTTAGCACATTTGCGCTAGACTGCTATAATATGGATGGCGCTGATTCTGAAGTCCTGGACACGCTGGTGTTTTCACATAGTTTGTTTTAAAAGAGCCAAACCCAGTTCACTTAAAATAAACCAGAAAGCCAGGACCGAAAGTCCTTTTGGTGTTCACAATGTAGTGGACTCAAAAGAGAACCCGGTTCCTTTTTTGATCCTCTTCTGCATTGAAGTGATCTCAGACACTTTCTTGTTTACACCACAACCTCAAAAGAACTCAGAGCCCACTCCACCTCCAACAACATCTGGAAGACAAGCACGAGTGCTTTGCACCCAAAATTTCTTCCAGGTTGTCGTAGAAGGGACAGAAATCCATTTCAGTTGAAATTCCCTACTTCAACTCATTTCATCATGGGTTATCATGTACTTTTTTACTTTAAGTAGCATCGTAACAATGTTCTTCAGTTATATACTCTTTTAGGGGTGGCCAATATGGCAAAAAATATCATATTATGTTTTTTTTTTGTTTTTGTTTTTTCAGGAAAATCACGATTCATGATTTCATGTTGTTTGTACTATTTTGCAAGTGCAAAACATGTTGGCCACATTAAATACTTTTTTCAATCTCCTTTTACCAAGATACCGGCTCTGAGTCTTCTCCTATAATGCCTGATGAGGAGAACACCTGACAAGAGATCAGAGACCAATCTTCCCTTCAGAATCTCCCCAGATCCATGTTTCAGTTCAACACACTCATCAGGTCATGGCAGAAGCTTCATTTTGTGTTCCGGAACAAATTTTTTGATGCACGTCAGAACTATATTCTTTGGTTTTACTCATTGTGATGGATGATTAAGGGAAATTGGCGTTTGTGTTTCCTCATATTTCAACTCTTTAACTTTGCTAAAAAAAAGGTGAATATTAATGGGAATGTTCTTCAGAGATATTTATTCTTGGGGTACCAATAATTATGGCCACCGTGTTTTGGAGAAAAACTTTTATTTAATAATATTTCACATTAGGTTTGAAAACACCCTCTTTTGCTGCAGTGTTTTTCATCCTGTTCTCACAGAGTTCATAATGTCCAACAAACCTGCTCATGAAGCACATAGTCTCTCAGGGCAGGGGTGGTCACGTGCATGGTTTGACCTCCGATCAGAGTGACAGTGGCCTGCACTTTTGCTGACCTCACAACGCCACATTACAAGAGGACACTGTGAACTACTCCTCTCCAGAGACAGTGGGTCAACCTACATGTCTTCACCCCTCTGTCAATAATGCAGGTGCATTAGCGCAGTCAGAGATAGTGGAATTTATTTGCAACAATAGTTTTAATACAATAGCATGCATTATGATTCCATTTCAGGTTGGTGCAACTGTGAAAATATAAGATATGGAGCAGAAAATGAATCAACCAGGAATGTGTTTTTGATAAGGCATGAATTGAACATTCAGGGCAATGCTTATATAGTGACAAGGAATCAATACATTTCATTTCTATTGCCTCTACATTTTGCAACACTATTATAAAATAATTAACCTAGTTGATGGAAAGGACAAAAAGGTCATCTAAATTCTGCAGTGAAACCTCTGAGGAGAAGTATTCACTTTCTAACACTGCTCTGCTAGATTATATGACTAAGGACCAACAAACCTGTATTTGAATCTGAAGTTTACAATGCTCTGAGAATTGAGGTATGCTCAAAAGATCATTGAATTGCTGTCAAGCTGTAAATTAGCAGTTTTCTTTACGGGGCGATGGTAACTATTTCTCAATGTCCAAGGGCAGCATATTCTTCCAAAGCAATGCAAACACTTAAGCAGTGCTCGCCTATGAGGTCATTAAAACCTTTTTTATATAGTCCACCCACATTTATTTTATTCAACAGAACACCTGAAAAATTGAGTAACACATTCAGCACAGGATTATAAGTGATGCAGGCCTGTTTTGATAACTAATTCCTTAGAAATAAGGAACCAAAATTATGACTGTTTGATTGACACACAGTCCAATGATTCTAGGTGGTCTTGGAAATGATTGGCTGGAGTTTTTCGAGTCCCGTCCGTTCCACAGATGATTAAATTGTCTAATTTGCATTCAATGCTTCTAACTCAGTGGCTTTAAGTGGGTTATAGGAATGGGATTTCAAGTGATTTTGAAAAAAAAAATGGTCAAAAAAGATAATCACACACACCCCAACTTTAAGTTTTGTAGCTCAAAGCCATGCAAATGAGAACATATTCTGAAAAAAAAAAGTGTTGGATAAAATTCAAAATTGAAGAATCTCACCCACACACACACACACACACACACACACACACACACACACACAAATATACAACAGAATAAAGATACAAATGAACAGTGCTTTTTTTTCAAACTCTTTCTCCAGTATTTTCATGGGTTCAATTTTGCATTATGTAATGTTAGCTAGTTTTGAGTTATGCTGCTGAATGTTTGATTATCTGCTTCTTCTTCACTTGTTTTTCGATCAAGATAATAACGCTCTCAACCGTATAACAGTGGAAACATTGCCAAAAAAAACTTACAATGGCGGAAAAAATAAATATCATAAATAACGGATGTCTTTACAGGTCAGTCTTTACAATTAAAGTTTCAGAAGTTATGCAGTCAGGTGCGGTAAGTGATTTTCTCTTTGTCTTTCATTAAAGGCTTTAATTTATGTATTCTCAATTAAATTCTGAACACCACACAATCCTGTTATGCTATAAAAGGAAAAAGTCCATAAAGATAAAGAAAGGTTAGACTGTGTGGGATTCTGCAAGGTTGGATTAATAGCAGATTTTTTAAAAAAAAGAAAAGCATTATAAATGCTAACAAGAATGATCTAAAACTCAACATAAAGACTTTAAAGCAGATATTAAGCTTGGACAAACAACTAATTTAATGAGGCCTGTTTCTTCAAAGTCCCAAACAGTGGCACTTGTATGCCCAAAATTGCATGCACAAACACGCGTGAATGAAGTTAATTAACATGATGCAAATAAAACAAGCTAACAAGAAAACTTCTACATGCACTAATAAGGCTAAGAATGTGAAATCACGGTAGTGTCAGGCTTACCAGGGCCAATCATGAGAAAGCCACAAGCTGCCTAGATAACTAGCCTCCAGACACACTGTGAATATGCCACAGGGAGCCTGAGCCCTCAGCCTAGTTACAAAGGCAGCAACAGACTATATGCCTATGAGAGGGCGGTTGTGTACCATACAGGAAAGACAAATAGCAACCTAACAAGGTCCATAAAGACACATATTCACATACTGTACTCCGACATGGTATATACCCTTCGAGACGGAAAAAAAAGGACACTGAAGGAAAGTGAGCAAAAAAAACAATAATAATGACATTGGTCATTCTCAGGTTAACAAAAGGCACCACCACTCAGCGCATTATCAAACTTGTGAAAGAATGATCCACGCGGATGTGCGATCACAAGCTTCTGCAATGAATGAACAACAGGCTGCTGTGATTTGATTTCCATAAAACACAATGCGATGGCAGCGACTGTCATCCTCATTATCTCACTACAGAAAACCTTTGTGTCCACCACAGATTAATGATTTGTGCATTTCATAATAAACTGGTTCTCTCTGACAGTGATGAATGTTGTGGCATGTGCAGGTGTCCAGACACACTCTGTTACACCTTGGTAATTTGTTCTACTTGTCACACACTTTGACTGGAGCAGAAATCACTGAATGACACAATTCTTTCCTAAATCATGTAATCATATTGGAGACGGCACATATCAAGAGGAAACTATCATTTTCTCCCTCTACGATCGCCCTTCTTCCCGATATCACCTCAGCCTTCCCTTTCAGATTCCTTTGGGGACACAAGTCCTGAGCAGAAAAGCTTTTTGAAACCAACTTGTTTCAAGTTGAGTCAGTGTTAAACGATGGCTGTCGTTTAAGGGCCTGTATGTCTCAATGTCACATTTCCCCAAGCGCTTTAAGAGCAAGAGCGGTATAGGAAATAGATGTTGTGCGTAGCAGAATCTGGCGTAACTTTCCAACGTGTTCCTATCCAAGTTTTAAGTTTCTAAGATTTATGAGGACAGACATGTTTGGATCAGATTCGCCAAGCTTTAGAATTTCTTGTCTGCTCCTCAGACTGAAAATATCACTTGTGCATAAATACCCGAATGACTGAAGTAGCTAAATTATTTTATTTACAAAAAATAAAAAATAAAATAAAATAAAAAAACATTCCAGGCCTAGAACTTTCTGGGTATGTTAGAATGAAGTATAAACTAAATGTTTATAAAAAAAAAGAGACTGCAACCGGGCCCATGCGAAAACAAGGATGCGGCCACGCAATGTACAATTTGAGAATAAAGTATCATTTTTATGGTTTGACGTGATACAAGCAATCGTTAGATTTAATCAGTATGATTGACTGCAATGCTTTTTTTCCCTTTAGTTGGTAAGAACAAAAGTGGATGTTACTTGTTCAGATCACATTTTCTAGTGAAAATTCTTATGTTGGTCATACTTACAAAAAGTATAATCTGCGATTCCGAACCACACCGATGTGGTGACTGACCCACCCATTCTCCTCAAAACATGGGATTAATCCGTGCTGTGCCGTCAACCCAAGTAAAGTTGATGATTCCGAGAATAACTGCAATTGCAGATTTTGAACAGAGATGGCGACAAATAGGAAAAACTACGAACTGCAGCTTTAATCTGATAATTATATTAAAGTTACCGGTATACTAATAAACAATAGGCTACAGTATGAAGCACATTTATCCTAGGCTACCGTTTTATAGTTTTTTAATGAGCATGATGGAATATATTTTATCTTGCACGCCTATATTTATTAGACCAATGCTGCTTTGTAATATAGTATATTTTAATAGTGTATCAACCTCTTTTAATATATAGTCAGCCCCTAAGCCAAATGTCTACTGTACTAATCCTTAATACCTTTTCCCCATCACAATCATGTGCTTTGAGAAAGTCGTTAAATGAATAATTATAGAGAAGCCCTGCTGAGACAGTATCATGGGACAATGTGTGCACTCTAGTGTTGATACCAAATGAATATCACTTATTTCCTAGCAAGAACAAACCCCTTGAGGCAAATCAATAAATAACAGGAAGATTTCATTAACTAAAGAGCTCTCATACTGATTTTTTTTTTCTCTGAAGAAAAATAACCTTTAGGACAGCAAGGTGAAAACATGACTGTTTGACTCTGACGTTTTTGCGAAGTCTGTTGTCCACTCTTGGGGGTTTCTTTCATCTAACCCAGGCTTTGATATTCTTTAAAGGAAAGGTGTACTCTAAAATGTATTTTACATCACTGACAACAGTATGTAAAATATATGTATCTCATGATGACTGCATAATGTTTTAAGCTTTGATCCTATGTTACCTTGAATCATACAACAAAACTTTAGAAATCTTAATGTTAGAAACTTTTCCCTGATCTGTGCCTACCTAAAGAAGAGTGAACTTTATGCTTATAAAATAATCCTTAAGGGAGAAAATCTTCAAGAGGAAGCACTTCATCTACTTTTGTTCTTTTCATAGACTCTAAATTTATCTGTTGTATTCCAGGAACAATCAGTCATTATGCCCTAAGAATTTGAGCCAGGAAGGCACGGAAAAGCATGTTCAGCCATAAGTATTAGGGTGTATCATCAGAATTTGAGTCTTGTATAAACATTTCTTTAATTCCTGTTCATCTCCAGAAAATCAAAGCACTTGCCCTGTGAGCCTTCCAAGAGAATTAGCATAATGAGCCACCAAGGGTAGAGCTACCTGGATTACCTTATCAATTTGCAACCCTGGCTCCAACTGCGAGTCAATTTGAGAAAGCACCCAATTAACTTATATTAAAAAGTCAACATAATTATGTTGATGAAGTCTCTTTTATATTGAGGGAAGAGATATCTAACAGGAAGTTTTTTTTTCTCCTCTGAATACTTTTGAGCTGATTACACCTAACAGTGCTTCAATAATTTCATATTCAAGACCTTGACTTATATATTTCTATTTTTTTTGTCAATTTCTTTACTTTACTTTCGTTTTTTTTTTTACTCTAGTCTATGCATTACTTGCATTGAAAAAAAGCTGCCTTCAACTTGGCTTTTTTTAAGTCATTTCAACTTAAATTACATTAAAAACTGGCTTAAAAATAGTTCAATCTGGTAAAATTGAAAATTGCTTAACTTATTTTGTTGAATGTTAAAGCAATGGAATAACATGTTATCATAATGTATATTGATCATTTACATTTTTACAGTGTTTTATTCCAATGTCATTTAAAAATTTGAGTACATTTACCTTTTTCAAATTAGCATGGTTAACATTTAATCCTCAATCCTAAATATATTTGTAATGGAAAATACCTATTCCATTCAGGATTTTTTTTAATGTCATGTGTTCAGAGAATGTGAAAGAGACAGAGGTAACACCACTAGAGGCACCCTTTTTCTCTAAAGACCTTATACTGTTGCACATTGTGAACATCCATGGTAACCATGGTCCCAACATAAATATGTTTTTATAGTTAGCACTGCTACAGTGGCATTAGTAGCTTACCACTGAAAATTCTATTATTAGTATAGTATTATTATTATTATGATAGTTTGAATGATAAAATATACATATTGCTAAAATGGCAAATATGTTTAAGTTATAGTTGTATTAACAATAATAAACACAGTAACTGTAGCCTGTAACTGCACTGATGGCATTCTGCCTAAAACTACCATTGTACTTTTTTTTCGGAGGGGCAGGGAAGCCTCTTAAGAGGCTCTTCTGATCAACAGGGTGTTTTTATATAAACAAACAAATTTGTTTTTAGAAAAATCTATTCAATAACATCAAGAGAGCCGGTTCAGTAGGCTATACGGGTTGTATTAAATGAATTGACGTTCTTTTGAATGGGTGTTTGTTCCCGCCCTTTCCCAGCATCTCATCACGCGCAGCTCCCGTTGCTCTAGGTGAAGCTCAACTCACTCACGAGCTTCAGAATGAAGCAGGTGTCCAACATGGCGAACACGAGCAACGGATCTCTCGCTACTCTCCTCATTTTATTCACCATTTCGGCAGCTATCCATTCAGGTAGGAACTGTGCTTTTCCTTTAATCTGCTTGTATTTTAAGGCAATAATGGTTGAGCCAGCTCGACGGACATTCGCCGCCTGCGGAGATTTGTAGCTTATACACAGTGTGGCGTCTTGATTGAAAGTGATAGTTCAAAGTACCGACTGGTTACAAAGTTACATATGTGTTGTCGAAACTGAAGCGGGCGTGTCAAATGTGGGGTTTCTGGTCATTTCTGTTAACTTTGACGCGATAAAGTCAGGAATTGCTTTTTGCTGCGGGTCTCTCGTGCGGGGGAAGCGGGATGTTTCTCTTCCTTACATAAACTGAATTTGTTTCACCAGCAATTTAGCTGCGGTAAACATAGTACCAGATACATAGATGTTATCACTATATTAGCAGCCTTTTGGAGAGCGGAACATAAACTGACCTTTATTGAACGCAAAGCTGCGTTCTGAAATAGACTAACAGCTTCTGTTCCAATGGATTATTGTTATGGGTTTGTTGATCTTTTTTTTTTCGTTAAGTGACATTGTTCTTGTTTGTGGTTCTCGAATCATATTTTATTATTTGCAGTCTTTTTGAGTCCTTGCGAGTTTGCAAGTCATTGAATGGATTGTGAAAAGATACAGTTGCTTCTGCATCACGGACCGCGATGCATCGGCTTCACGCAGCTCGCATAAGCCTGGGAATAAGTTCCTTTAAGTTTAAGGAATAGCCTAAGTTTAAGAATACGGATGAACGTCGTTTGTTCATCACCTTATGTTTTACTTTTAAAGGGACAATTCTCCTAAGATTTAAAATAGTCGTCATTTGCTGTTCCTCATGTTCTTTCAAATCCGTCTTCTGCGGAACACAAAAGGAGATGTTAGGCAGAATGACTTCCTCAGTCACCATTCACTTTTATTATATGGAATAAGATGCAATGAAAGTGAATGGTGACCGGCTGTCAGTCTAACATTTTTGCGTCTTTTTTTTTTGCCCCACGGCAGAAAGATAGTCATACAGCGTTAGGACTCCACATGGAACAACATGAGGGCGAATAAATTACAGAAATGTCATTTGTGTATGAACTGTCCCTTTAAGTGAGAGTAGCGCATTTGAGTGTGACCGCTTGCTCTATGGGTGCATCCGCGCGCTGTTTCTCTGTAGCCTTCTGTTCTCATTTCTCTCGATATATACAAACTTTAGGGGCTGTGGTTAAAACAAACAAATCACATTTTGGAAAACATTAGAATGATTCGTATGGTCTTCTTTGCTTAGGGGATGTTTTGTTGCTCGTGGGACTGCCAATTTCCTCCGTCATTCAACGCAGTCTCTAACAGACTGACCTTTTATTTACCCGCTCTTAAATTTTATCCGCTTTCTTTATAGAATAGCCTTCTATTCTTTATTGAAGAGGGTGATTGTAGGCTATTCATTCTTGTCAACAGAATTCGTAGTGTTCAAACGTAGTCAACAAGTGCAGGTCTCTTTGCTTGGAAAAATAACATCTTGGTCGATACTCGTGCTGTTCTGCTCAGAAGCCGTAGTTTTGTCCCTTAGCGACAATTGTAACTTAGGCGCTCGTATGCAGTGTATAGATGCAGTCTATGACTTTATCCCTCCGGATAACGACGCTCAGACAACAAACCTGCTTTTCACTTTTGTAGGAGAAATAGTCCGTGCAAAAATCACATCGTGTCAAAACAAGAGACTTTCTTTTCCCATACCTTTCTGTATGCGTTACGTTGCTGTGCTTGGTGCCAGCGATAGAGAGATAGGCTATATCATGAAAAACCGGATTTCTTATCAAGTTTCTTGATTTCCTCATAGAATGGTTTTTGCGCAATAGACAAATTATTATAGCGATCTTGCAATCATTCTGAAATCGACATGCTACAATATCATCTATTATTTGATCTGTCACCACTTGTCTTTTAGTGTCATGTGATGAGTAATACCGTTATTTCTGCAAACCTTTTGTGGATAGTCTATCATTACTTGATCAACTGTGTGTAGGTGGCAGTCAGTATTTCTAATAAAAACTGGCATATTACGTGGAGGGCATATCTATGCTCATTAAACAGTTGACTCTTGCCTAAATGTATAACAGTTTTATTGTGTTTACATGACTGGAGCAAAATATTATGATATGACAAGGGTTTGAACTATGTGTGGATTAGCACCCTCAGTGCTAGAGAAAACAAACTTTGTCTAATTATACTTTTGACTTGAACCCTTATAATTACTTATAATGTGGCTACTAGCATTTCTAGCTAACCATCACTGTTCCTTCCAAACTTGCTCAAAATCTCAATCAATTTACTCTTACTACCCCCCATGACTCTTTAAATGATTGGAGTGTCTTCTGTGCCCATTGTTTGAAGGCTTTAAGCATTGTTTAATTCTTCTTTTGTGTCTCCACACAATGTCTTTGAATGCAAAGGACAGAGGTTTATGCTTAACAGCCCTGCTTTGACAATAGTCTCAAATTTCAAGGAATCCCTCAGTTTTCCATTAGCCAGTGATACTGCTTTCAAATGAGATGAACGTTTAGTACACAACATATAGCACATATAATTTGTTTAGGGCCTGCAGCAAACAAGTATATGGGAATAGAGAAAAGCCAAGCAGCAGCAGCTTAACCAGGTTGCTGTTATTAGACGTTTCTTCCCATTTGAAGTGTCTATTATTTGTTTTGCTCCACTTGGCTGTCAGACTAATACCTTACAGAGTGAAAATGAAAATGGCTGGGGGAGAAGCTAATCCACATAAGAATATTTTGAGGATTAAGGCTGGAATCTGCCATGCCCGCCTCGCTATTGATTGGTTGCTTTGCTCTGTAAAAATGACAGCGCAAGGAGAGACTAGAGCTCTCTTAATTCTTTCAGTTTGGGCTATATAGAGAGATTACTGGTGTTATTGGTAATGTTTTTGTTGTACGTGTGTGAGTGGATGACAGACATTCTTATGCTGGCGTATATTTCTATTTAGGACTGTCAAACGATTAATCGCGATTAATCGCATCCAAAATAAAAGTTTGTGTTTACATAATATTTGTGGGTGCACTGTGTATAATTATTTTGTATATATATATATACACACACATGCATGTATATTTAAGAAAAAAATATTATTTACGTATAAAATATTTATATATAATATAAATTAAATATAAATCTATATACATAAAAATATTTCTTAAATATATACAAGCTTGTATTTATATATCTAAAATAATTATACACAGTGCGCCCACATATATGTAAACACAAACTTTTATTTTGGATGCGATTAATCGTTTGACAGCCCTATTTCTATTATAACATTTTGCTCGGTTGCTAAGTTTATGGCATGGCTCAATTATTTGGGGACTGAAAATGAAATGCTGTGCGTGTCATGATTAGAAAATCAGTGAGAGATTTTTGAAACTTGTCGTTTGGATTTGATGTTTTGAATTGGAGAAAAATACTTTAAGCAAAGGTCAGGTTAGGTGCCTCACTAAACACCACTTTGACAGACGTGATGATAATGATTGATGAGTCAAGATGCTGAAAGCAATCCAAAACTCAACCACTAGATGATCAATGAACTCATTGACTTTGACAAAGACAAAAGCCCCTATTGAAACCCATTGTGAAAATAGCTCATGAATTAAATTATGTAGATATTTCAGTAAATAAAGGCAGTTGTGTCTTGATTAAAATTCTGTAACATTCCCTTGTTTCTGCACAACGGAGACCACTAAGGCAAAAAACATTTTGACCAGCATATGAGTTGTTTGATCCTAATTTCTTATAAATTGCTCTTTGTTTGGGTGAACTATCCAACAAGGATGCTTTATTGTGCAGAAGCCAAACTGGGATGCTTCTTTGCTGAGTAAGAGAATCCACAAGAATTCATTGTCATGCAATCAGCCGCTCCATGTATCACCCAAAAGACTATCAGACAAAACGTGCTTTAAAGAAATGCTTCACTGATTTGAATTGCATTTTAGTAGTTCTCAGACAGTTCATTTCTCAGTTCTCCAACATCAGACAAGTTTTTATTAATTCATATTTGAATCTAGCCTACATTATCACTCAGATAAACAGATTATATTAAATATTACTTTTACATATTTATGTATTATTTGTTTCCTTTAATTTTAGAGAGAGACACAAAAGGCCATTTATTTCAATCATTGAGTTGTTTCATTGAATATTATTTATAATTTGTCATTATGCAGTTGCACCTTGACGCTTGGTGGAAGCTGAGACCGTTTTGTAACGCTCGGTGTGACTGCGAAATTGTTTTGCTCGTGAACCAAAGGGTCAAATTGTGAAACACCGTACCAACGCAACTTCCCACATCCCATCCTTTGTTGGAGAGCTGCTGATGATGGAGCAGTTTAACACATCATTATATTGCAGCTCACACTGAGCAAGTTCTCATTAAATAGAGATTACTAGCACCCATTAGCATTACCAAGACCAATTCACTCACTCAGATGTCTTGTGTATAAGGTTAATCGCTGCTCTTTTCTCAAAAAATTATCTATTTCCCATCAAGAGACAGGAGATATGTACTGTACATGTTGTCATAAATAAGGTCCCTTGGGAAGCACATCCATTTATTTTCTAGCTGTACAAATAAGGATTTTAGTGCTCTCTGATAAGCACCAATGAGTTTTTCATCTTGCAGTACACGTGAAGATAAAAGATGACTCTTTGGTTCAGAAATCACAGTCAAATGCTTGGAGGTTGATCTGTTCATAGTTCGGAAATCTCAAGACGCTGGATTACATATTTAGTCCATGCAGCAAGAATTGAACTTGTTGGATCCATTGAAGATGTTAAACGGCTTGGAAGTTGTTGGCTCTTCTTTCTGTATAACAATTTGTTCTTTGATAGTTCTCTTTGTTCACAGCTTGTATTGTTCAGAGCTTTTTGTAGCTTCAAGTCGCAGCATGCAGACAAAAAGATAAATGTGCTCGCAATCTTTTGGAGTTTCAGTCCATTCATTACAGCTTATGTACAAGTGCTTGGCTAGCCTTTTTTTTACGCTTGTCATTTTATTGTGGTCTGACATTGAATCATTGGGTACATTACAATTTGTATCTCACTCCCCTTTTCATCTACTTATTTAAGATTGCCGGGGCTTTAGATCAGCACGGCTGACACTCATCATTCTATCCCCTTCACACTACCTTAGGGTTTATTAATATTATTTTATCAGGTCACACTTGAAGAGCAAATGTGAAATGCAGTGCATACAGGCAATGTTTGTTTTACAATGTAAAAATGTAGCCATTTGTACTGGCTCCTCTGACCTATGTCAAAAGGATTCGTTTTTCCTAATAAAACAAAATAGGTCAGGCTGTAATCTTTGTGTCTGGTGAAATGCTGTACGGTGGCCCGCTGGTGTGATCTGCGATTCATCTAACCACACAGCAAGAATTCCTCAGTACTCTGGAAGTGGCATGTCTTGGATCAACATCAGATTAAAAATGTTTGTATTTGCTAACTTGCCACAGGGATCTTAGTTTTTATGTCAGTATCAAAGGCAGGTTGGAATTGCATTTAACATTTATTAATGATCTGGATTCCCTTGAAACATTTTAGGAGAATTGATTGTTTTTTAGCACATATTGCACAAACAAATATAGAGGTATTTGTCCATGGCAGGGAAATGAACAAAATTGTGTTAAATAGGTGGTTGTTGGACTATTGTGACTGATCCCTAGAATATAGTCAGTAATCACAGACTGTTTACAGTTAGGGGCTTTGTACAAAAGAGCTAGACAGATGGGTGTATGCTTGTGCAGAGAACCAGTATTGCATATCTGCATAGTATTGCAATCAGTGGCGTAGCAAGTCACTCCCGGGCCCATATGCCAAAAATATTTGTATGAGCTTCCTTAGACCCCGCCCCTACATTGAAGATACATTTATAGCCAAGCACCAAATGCAGGTAGATTTTCCGTTTGGCGAGTAAATCTAAAAGGCTATCCGCCCTACTGGCGGATGAATGGTCATACCAAAATAGATATGTGATATGTTTATTATTACAATTGTATTTAATAATGTTATAAAATATCTGGTAAGATGGCTATAGACATGATGGAGTTGTTTTGTTTGTAGTGTTGTGGAAGCGCTGGAAACAAGTCTTTGTTGGATCTCCCCACTAACCTCTCACGGTGTTTTAATTTGGCGCGGTCATGTAGCGTCATTTTAAAAAAATGATGGCGTAGTTCTAAGGCAACTGCAGGGTGCAAAAAATAATAAATGCGGACAAGAAATTATGGAGAAACAGGAAATTTCTGCACATGACATGCATAAACAGATATATTTATCGTGGCCATGAATTAAAATGAATTCTCTCGTTTTAATTTTTTTATTTTAGGTTCCCCTGGGGGCGGTCCCCAATCCACCCGGGCCCATTTGCCTAGATGCTGTGCCATTGATTATGGCAAATATAAACCAATTGAAGGAAAAACTACAAAACATGGATAGTATTGAAAAATACATGGTTACTCTTATCATCTTATGCATTAAAACAGTGTTGTAAAATAATCTATTCGTCTTTAATAAGGAATAGCAGACACTGAGCCCCAAATGCATGTAATCATGTGTTTTTATGCACTCCCCGGCCTGAACAGATATTCAGTAATCCGGTCACTCAGAGCACATTGATGGACTCGCAATAGTGTTTGGGAATAAGCTGCTTTCAGTCATTTTTTTTCATCCACTGATGTCCCCGTCAGATTTGTCCATCAGCAAAGACATGTTATTGTGCTTTTTACATAAAGAAGAGACTCCAGGCCTAGGGAGATTTAGTTTATTTCAGCATAGCATTCCCAGGGTGTCCTTTAGAGCAGGAATGAACTGTCCATTTGCTGCATTCAAGTTATTGCTGAGCTTCTTATGAAGTTTCTTTGTGTGCTCTGTGACCACTTTAGAATCAAGTGTCACCTTTAATGTGTGAATATTTGGGCTGTGGTTATGAGGGTAGTTATGTTCATTTCACAGTGATGCTCGAGTACTGAATCGGTGCACAAGTCAGATCTGCAAATTGGAATGTAGAAATGTTCAGGCTGTGTTTGATCACAGCACAAACATACAGTCTTTTGATAAGGACACAAAGACTTATTATCACGCGTTCGATTTTTATAATAATAATAATATTTTTTATTTATATAGCGCCTTTCCCAAGCTCAAGGACGTTTCAAAAAATGTTCTTTTGTACAGTACAAAAAAACAATCAGTTCACACATGAATGGACAATAGACATTTGCCCAGTCCGAGCGATTGCAGTTGTATATCGCATTACAAGTTTAGTTGATTTGACTGACAGCAATATTTTGATAGCTTACTTTTTCGGCTTTTTTATCGTTCAAATTTGGCTAAGTGGTTAATAACATTTTCTGTGGTGTAACAAACTCAGAGTCAAAACACGCACTTAATTTTGACTTTACAGGGACTTTAAACAAATCTATTTCATTGAGATATTAGTATTAGTATTGTTGATATCGGTGGTACTGGACTTCATCCATAAAAAAATATGCCATTAAACAAATATTTAATTTTTTTATGTTATTTTGACTTTTTACATTAATTTAGAGATTATATGGGAAATTATTACAATATAAAAATATATGAAAAACTTTCAGATTAGTTGTGATTAATTATGGAATTTTATTTATTGAATTTATTGATTGACAGCAATATTAAAAATATATTCAAATTGTAATGTAATCCAATTTACGGTACACAGTACGGTACGGTACTGTATAACTACATTATTTTACTGTTTGTAATTTAATACACTGTTGCCTATATCTACAGTATGTATTTAATACAATCTTGGTAAATAAAATACTTTTGAGTTTTGATCAAAACTTTTCAAAAATAATGAAAGAAAAATAATAATTTACCGACCCTAACTTTTAAATGGTATATTTACAGCTTAAAATATCAGTTTTTTGTATGTCATCGGTTTAACTAGACTTTCAAATATCCGGTCACCAATGTTGTCTCGCATGAAGATTTGTTTAATCATCTTTATTTCCTAGGATGTCTAATCCTCTAATTTACGGATTCTTAAATACTCGATACGATTCTGTGATAAGTGTGATGAAATAAAGGATAGTAGCTTGCCTTGGGGTCTTAAAGGCTCATGCAATGGACTTGCAACCATCCTCATGTGTGCTTATGCCATGTAGACAAAATCTTCCCAATCTGGATTTTTTAATCCTGTTATTTTAGGGGTTCTTCTTTTGTTCCCCTACTGTGCTGACAACAGACATATTTGGGCTTCAGACAAGAGCTTAGTTAAAGAAGCCATCTGGCTTCTTTTTTTTTTTTCTTCGGTTCAGACAGTCACCCCTGAACAGTAACAAGACAGAAGGTCACAGATAGGATGACAAGCTACCCTTTCTGGGTTGAGAAAAGAGGAAATTGTTGTATCATTGGAAGATTTTGGTGCAGGGCATACAAATTCGAATCAGATGAATATAAAGCAGATATAGAGACAGAGAGGGGATAACGATGAAATGAAAGTTTGAAGAGGTATTGGAACATTTGGCTTCCCTTCCCAGTGGTATTCTAAAGCAGTTGGGATGGTTGTCCACAAAGCAAGTGGTGGTTGATGACAAAAATGCGATCTCCATACAAATGCCATATTTTAATTCCACAGGGTCTCGTTTCACAGCTTGAAAATTATGCAGTATAAGTAAGTGATGTGCTGCGCTCATTATTGTGTTCTGCAAATTGTGGCTGTGAAGTGTTTGGCCTTGTGTACATTGTTGTGAAAGGGGCTGGTGGGGGACTCGACAATGTTTTTCTTGGATCATCTACCTTCTCTTCAAGCGCAACTGTCTGCCAAATGCTGAGCCTGTGCACACTGAATATTATTGCAGATCTTTGAGATTCCTCCCACATTTCTTTGAAATTTTCCTAAAAAAGCTCGCTCAGTTGGCAGTTTTGTCTTCATGTTGATTTATTTTTCATGGAAGGTTAAAGTCATATATTCAGTTAAACGTTAAATTTTTTTTGTCACTATGGATTCACTAGTACTTTTCCAGCATAATTAGACTCATTTTTGTGTTTTTTGTGGATATGAAGAGTTCAGATGCAAAAGCCTCTAAGTGCCATTTGAAATTTTCTTCTAGAATGATTGTATATTTAAGATAAGTGATTTCACTTAAATGGCAATGATAATTACCTATTAATTGTTATTTAAGTGAAATTACTGAACTTAAATATACAAGTTTGATAAAAATCATCATTAAAGAAGAAAATTTCAAATGGCATTTAGAGGCTTTTGCATCTGAACTCTTCATATAAATGTAATTTCAACTGTGCTGTGTGTTTTGACGTGTAACGTTTATGTGCATCCATGGCTCATCGAATGTGGTCTAATAAGAGTGGTCTAATGACTCCGTTAGATTATCAGCCTTTAGTGGCAGCACGAAAAGTGCGACGCAGCCACAAGTTCATGATATATATGTCTATTTCAGCCTCAAAATAGGGCCCCTGCTGTAATATCAGTCACACTAATAGATAATTCATGCTTCGATACCCTCGCCTGCACAACCGCAATCCCGAGAGAGCAGGCACCTTACCTCGCTCATTCCTTTGAAGTTTGCTCTATCAAACTTCCAGGGCTGTGCTACAATCAGGACCCCATGGAAACACAGAGATTATGGTGGAGCTCGGCTTGTCTTTTGAGAATAATCAGCTGAACCTGTGGGGAGGGAGGCCTGTAATTTTCTTCTAAACACTGTCAATCACAAAAAAGGCAGTGTGGTCCCCAGTTCTCTCTGAGTGATGCATGCATAAATGAGTCGGGAATGTCTGTTGCTTTTGAGGCAAAATTTTATTCATAAATGTGCCTGTTGCTGTTTTTTTTTTATCCCTTCTTCGGTCTAGTCTGCACTTCAATTAGGATTCACTGTATCGGTGCCATGTTGTTTGGTGGCATGTACCCGCATCATTCTGTTCCAATTTGGATCTAATTGGTCTAATTAAATCTAATGACTTCCTTTATAATTCCATGGACCTATTTAAGGGCCATGATAAAGTGCTAAGAGTGGGGCGTTCGTGTAGTCTCTAATGGGGAGCGATAGTGCACTGGATGAGGTGGATACTTTGTACTACCCTGATTCTGTTCGAGTTTTGTTACGCTCACATGGTTTTTCGTGCAGTATAATGTATGTTCAGTGTCATCACTTGTTTAGGCAGTCCAAATAAATGTGCTTCAGTCTTGTATCAACCAATAAACCCTTGCAGAGTGCCTATTTAGGTCCTGCAATGTCATTTCCAGCAAAAAGAAGTTTATGAATCATTAAAATCACCCACTTAGTGCACTTTTCGTTAATTGGTAAATAATGCACCCACTTATTCATGTTTTCTTAGCAGATGGCAAGAGGGAAGAACGAGTGTCTAGAAAGCTGGAAATGAACCCTGCAGATCCATTGAAGTTTTATTACAGATTTCTTAGTTTCTGTGTAATGAGATAATATTTAAGTGTAGGATCGAAATGATTCAGAACCAGTTAAATTTTTGTTTTAAACAAAAATCACTGGAATCTAACAATTTTCATTGTACTCGTATTCATAAATGGTTCTTCAACATCTGAATTATTCGGAAAGAAAACACCAAAATTTGTTGGTGGTTTCTCCTGTACAGCTCTTGAATCCTAGTGCAAGAAGTATGCTTCCTTTTGAGCTTGCAATCTGAATGAAAAGTGATGAGACCACTGCATTTTGTGTATGTAATTCATTCAGAAATGAAAAATCTGTCCAAACCTGCATTAATTTCTTCTTCAGTAGAATACAAAAGAAGATATAAAATGCTTTTTTTGTTCCATAAATTGAAAATCAGCAGGGTCCGAACAAACCTTTGCGATGTTCTTCAAAATAAATTGTCAAACATTTGGAACACCATTAAGGTTGAAGAATTGCATGAGTTTAATCAAATTTTTTCCCCTTGTTTTTTTAAAGATGGGTTGTCATTAATAATAGTCAAGCTTTTTATGCATGGGGTTGCCAGATGTCAAGAGTTGAAATCCCCCAATCAGAGGTTTCCTCTCAAAATTGAAAAAAAAATACATAAATAAATAAAATCTGCCCAGTGTTTGCAACTGGGCAAATATGTGCACACTCTCCCTAGACTGTAGAAAAAAAGAGCAGAGGATATGAAAACACAGAAAAGCATGCATGCTGGAGTTTAGTGATATCATGTGTGTTATACAGCCAATCTATGTTTCTTCACAAGGCCACTTGTGCTGCTACTAGATCTGCAATCAAACATTCTGAATGATGAACTGTAATCAATCCAAACAGGGCTCTTGACCATATTGTTTGTGACTGATTGCGGAATAAATGCAAGTCTCTTTTTTTGTTGTTTACTAATTTTATGAATCAGGAACCTAGCTAAGTTAAAAATGCGCAAAATAAACCATGCTAACGAGTTGACATTCCTTGATTTGTGCTTGAACGTGGAATCTAAAATTTAAAAATAAATTTCTCATGACAAAAAAAAAAAAAAAATCATGCTCTGTAATCAAGATAACAATTTAAATAATTGTGATAGTCATTTCAATAATTGTGCATAATGGTTACAATTATGATTTTTATCAATTATTGTAACCATAATTATTATTTACATTTATGTTCTCTGACAAAATTATTTGTCTGATCTTTCTCTTATAATGCTGAAAATGACGAATAATTTAAATTGCTGAAAAACAGACATCTGCCTGATAGACATATTTGTTTACTTATTCTCTAGGCATATGCTGCAAAATTGTTGTCATTTTTGCTGTAGTCTTCATTTTCTTCAAAGTTGTTTCATCTGAAACAAAAGCCTGATGAGGGTTTGGTATAAAAGAGTATAATGTGACTCATTGTGCTGTTAAATTCAGTGGTATGCATAGAACACGAGAACTAACTTGTCCTTGTTTAATTAATAATGGATAGCAGCTCAAACTTCTGGATTATCCAAACACTCAAGGGCATTGTTTCATAAATACAGGCCTGATGAGTTCAGTTGTTTAGCAGCCACTAATTAATTTCAAAGTTTATCAAACAGCGGACAGTGTACATATTCATTAACTTGGCCTTGGCATCTCACAATGCCTGCCACAAAAACCCTCATGAAGAACTTATTACCAAAAATCATCTTCATGTTCTTTCATAGAAATAATTACCTTTCCGCTCGCAATCAGAGAAAAGAATGGTAGAATACATTTTGAATGTATTCACAGCAAATCAGTGTTGGGGCAGACACAGTTTTCAAGTGATACACACTATACACACTAGATTTCGTTAGTGACACTTAAGTTTATGCACCGTTGTGCAACTGAAACTCCAATAGGGATGGCCGTTAAAATGGACACGCTCTACACAACTGCAGGGAAATTACCTGAATGTCCTGTGGAGAATCAATAAAGAGTTAAATCTCAGCTTATAGGTTGCCTCAACAGAGCCAAAACATGCTCCACCTTTTGCCCTTAGGTTAGCCGTAAGAGGCTGGATTGTTGATTGTGCATAGATTTCCTGCCCTTGTTTAGCTTTTGCACAGTCCAGCATAAAGTGTCCTCAAAGCATTCAGGGGCTTGGCGACGTTTCAGAAGATTAAAGGTTGTACAGCCTTAAGAACCAAATCGATGCGTTCTCCTTGCTTCGAGATTGACTGCATATTGATTCACTGGGAACAGGAAGTGAAGTGATAAACAATGCTGTGATAAAAAATAAACTCAACACAGGGAATGTAGTAATCTCACAAGGGTGCCCTTTTAACCGCATATAAAGCCAGTACCCGACCCACCCTCTGAGAGTTTCTTTGCTTTTTGCCTCATCAGATATTCCCGCTGCATGCTGTTGTTTTTGTTACTGTAGATATTTTACTGTAGGATCGTTTGAGTTGCGTCATTAGTGATAAAACATTACAGACAGGACGTTTTGCTCATTAAATGTATGTTGTGGACAATTAAAGGCTTTGCAGCTCTGATTTTCAGACATGGATGGAAATAATGAGACACAACGGTGGCCACCGTCTCCCTCAGTCGTGCTTTCAACTAAACAATTCCTTTTTTTTTCTGAAGAGGGCACATATGCGGGCACACTGAATACCAAGTGGTTGATATTTACCAATGAACATGACATACAACACTGGCTCACTTTGTCATTAGCCCTCTGTCATTCCCAGTGAGTCTGGGCAGGTGCTAATCAGCATGCTAATTGTAATATTGTGTCTTTTTAGCTCTGGCCGAGGAGCCAGGGGCCAGACTCAGAGCCCCGCTGGATTGAATGCATTGTGACGTCTGGCATTCTCACTCATTAACACGATTGTTTTCCAGGTTTCGGCATTTAACGAGGCACTTACAGCAATTCTGTGGCTGAACATCGACCAAACGAAGCCTTCTGGGGGCCTGGCTCTCCAGTCTGGCACACCCAACATCCGCGCTGGGAGTCTGAGGGATTGGTGCTGGCTTTAATTCTGCTTTAACCCCCTCTTATCTGTGCATGAGGAGCTCTGCTCTGATCCACCCTGTCAGAGAACAAGATGTCAAGCTTTGAGTGTTTTCCTAGCCTTATCTGTGATGTTGGAAGATCATTTCAGTGGAAAATGAGCTTAGTGAAGATATAAGCCTCACAGTAATTTGCTTATGCTATCCTATTGTTTTTCTTTCTTTTTTGCAGCTATCAGATAAAAGCTACGGTACGCAAGCGAAAAATTTGCAATCGGTCATCTCGTATACCTAAGGGTTAAATTGAAATGGCTGGAAAAGAGGGCTGCTTATATTTTCAAGCTGCCTCTCAGCATGGTCCGAGGATTGTTGTATCCTATCGCTCTGCTCTTGAAGCGCTTGACATTTCTTTAAATGTTTGTCACAATTTCAGAAGGTCATTCTTCATGTGCTTATCATGTGCTTAAGTGATTGGGACAGCTTTATAATGTCATACATCCTCAGATAGTAAAAGAATGGCCTACTATGCTTTTATAGAAAGTAGTCACAACAGGCATTTACATGTGCAAGCCTCAGATAGCACACGTATAGTGGGACAACACCTGTGAAAGAACAAAATCTAGATGATTTTTACAATCTGAAATGCAAGTATCAAGGGCGAAGCGCAATCAACTTTGTGGGCGGGTCTTGGGCGCTGTTGCTATTTTACCGCCCGGCGCAAGTTTAAAAGGGGTTGGTCTGAAGTAGCTTCATTATTATTATAATTATTATATTATTAAATTATTATTATAACGCCGCATTTACCAGGCGCGCTTCACAATCGGTTCATAGCCGAGGAGAGTGATGTTCTCGCCAGGGCCGTAAAAGAAAGAGAAGTGACATTGGTGATGGGACAAACCCATTCAATATTAGCTTTAGTTACACATAATAATTTGGGTAATGTGTAAGCTTTATGCCTATTTATTTCATCGTCATAGACACAACAATGATTTCCCTCGTGTTTAAATATTTTTCCTTATATAATAATGTATCATTTGCAAAAAAGTAAAATGCATCTGTGTAGATGAGAGAATCATCTACAGTGTATGCGCATATTCTGTATTATGGCCAAGTATGCACGCTTAAAATCACATCTGAATGTACCGCTGACTTTAGAGTTTTTTCTGGTCATTGGCGCAATTGTTTTATGGAACTGCAAAATACTGTAGCACCAGGTATTGTTTGTGCCGAAACACGTCTCCTTTTTGTGCCGACCCGCACAGGGAGCGCAAATCCCCAGTTTACTGACGTGCGTCTGTGGAGGGAAAAGTCTGCTTTGCACGGGTGCATTACTAGATGACATTTTTGATGACAAATTGAGATGTCTCAGCTACGTATGTGCAACCGCTGTCTAGCTTTGCTTTACAATGCGGCGAGTTGTTACATTCTGGCCTATTTAAAAGGCGAATATTGACTTCCAGAGTCTAAATATGTTCCCTCCACAGAAACCTCGTATGTGATTATCTCTCGAGTCCTTAAGTCATGATTATGTGCAGAAGGAGAAGAGGCACTTCTATGTTCGAGGTCATCTACCAGCAGAGGTTAAGAGTTTGGTTTGATTGGCCTGAGAGTTCTTATTCAGGTTCCAGAATCAGCTCCCCCCCCAGCTACTCTGGACACTAATCCATCGGGTCTTGGGGTCCGTCATCATTCATCCTCTTCTTTATGTTCAGCTAACTCATTTCAGCCCATTCAGGCGGCCCATTGTGGCTGCTCTGCTCTTGCATTTCATTTGCTGGGTTTTTATGTGGACTCCTTCTGAATAAAAAGGAAGAATTGAGTTGAGTCTTTGTCTTAAAGCGTCATCACTTCACTCCAATGATTTCCTTCAGCTCTATGGAGGTTAAAAGCAACAGAGACTTTCAAATGAAGTTAGTCCTATCAGATGAGTGATGCAAATGACTCCAATTAAAGGCACTCATGTGATAAGAAAAGGGTTGCAGCATTTAATTTAATTTTGTTTATTTATTCATTTACAACTGCAGAAGTATGGGGTTGTAGAAATGATCTTGCCACTTAAGAAGTGGCATGTATTGATAATCAAAATGAAAGCAATCACTTCTGTTTTCCAAGCCGTTTTGCAGGGTTTTCCTCTCAGAATTTTAAGTCTAAAATGCTCCAACTGTACAAAGAAAGCAGCAAAAATAGCTGGAACCAGAAAACAGCCATTTACCAATCAAACTTTGGACAAGGGTAATTAATTCTTTGAAATCAGCCCATTAATTTGCATAATAAAGGTAGTATAATTATGACTTCTGCAAAGCAAGCCCATAAATGTAATTAGAGATTTGGTCTGTGTTACCACAGCAGAGTTGTTTTTTGGAAGCAGTTCCTTTAGGAGGATAGAAATATGCTGGTTTGGGATCGAAGCTGGAATGAAAATGTTTGGGGAAAAAACAGATCCTCTTTTTCTGCTTGTTTCCCTCTGGTCCAGAGGGCGCACAATAGAATGACTGATCTTCAAATCTGCAAAGCACCAAGCATCAACTTCCAGGGTTTCAGTTTTGTCAATAGGCTAAAGCACACAGTCTGGACACAACCATGGTACTGTAAATCATTTGATATATTGTAACTTAGACACTGTGTCTGAAATTAAAGAAATATTCTGGGTTCAGTACCATGTTAAACACAATTATCAACTAATGTTTATTGCCATTACCACTAAGGAATCTTTTTTTTTCAATTAAACTCTCCTTTTCTTTCGGTTGGAGTGAGGCATTTTCAATGGAAGTGAATAGGGACACAGAAAAATGATGCTTGTAATACTATAAAAACACTCACATAGTGTTTTTACAAAACGGGATATAGCTACACTAAAATGGTTACAAAGGTTTAGTAAGGTTAAAGGAGTTTTTTTTTTTAACGCATATGTTTAAGTCTTTCGTACTAATGAAATGGTGAGTATTCAATGTTTACGATTGTCCCCATTCACTCTAAGCACCTGTAACCCAGATGTTTATTTTTTTGGCTTTTGTAAATTGAGCTTCCTCCCACATTGCCAATATAATTTATTTTTAAATTGTAAACTGAGAGGATAGGGTCTCTTGGGGTGTTTTTTCCAGATTGTGTTAAACACATTGTGCGCATCTAGTCAGTGATGGTTTAAAGGGCTGGAAGGATTAAATGGAATTGTGACTCCCTTTAAGAGCGACAATGCGATCTCCCTCTGACGCAGCAGTTACTGAAGGGAGGCAACAGCTGGTGTTGCATAACGCCACTGATTTGTGTTCAGTATAAGTACACAAGAAAGTAAATCAAGTGCTGCTGTTCTATGAGCGTATATGGCTGTGCCTCTCGGCCCATAATTGTGGGTGTTCAAGGATTGGCTTGAATATCTTTGGCGGTAATCCTATCTTTGCACATCCGTGACTTCAGAGCTCTCTGGGGCGAATATGGAGTATCACTAATTCGAGCAGAAGCTGCCTTCCCTCCTCCCTATTCTCTTTGAGTATTGATGCCAATGGCAACCTACCGTGGTCAGGCTTGAAAAACCGAGTACTGCTGCTTGAGGAGGATGAGGTGACGGATTTTCTCTGTTTGCTTCCAGACCATCTTGCTACAGAGGTACAGAGAGCCTACAGATGGCTGAAGGGCTCGGCTTTGGAGACAAAATTTACAATATTTTAACGTTGACTAATGGCGCACTGTTTACCACTTAAAGAAATCATTTTTTGCAAAGATTATTGGACCACATGTTACAAGATAAAGTATTACAGTTTTCTTCTGCAAAATGTCATGTTTAATTCAATGTGTTACTTCCAATTTCTTTTATTTTTTTTATTTTTTACTTTTATCTTACTAGTAAGAACAGTAAAGTATGCATAAACATGCAAATAACCCTAAACAAACACTAATCTAATCCTAACCTTAGATATACGTAAGTAGCACATGTTGTCAGTACTAAGTATAATTGCACTGTAACAATGGCTTCTTAATACAATAAAGTTTAACTGGAATTTGGGTGAAAAAGTTTTTCAAAATAAATCTGGCACTTTTTTTTCAGTATACAATCACTGTGAACTGTGTGGTTGGCTTTGTTTTAACACTTGAAAAGACATCTCTTGAAACCATTTTCAGTCCTTTTGCATTAAAGCAAAGTCTAGTTTCACATACTGCATATTGATTTTAAAATGTCACCTTGCATTATAATAACTATGTAGAGTTGGCCCAGTACTGACATAAAGAATTTAAAGTGCCCTTTTAGAAAGAGAACGACATTAAATGCGGAACGCACCGAGTTTTGTCCTTGTTTTCTGAACCCCCATCATAATTCTGTGTGGCCGCACACTTACCTCACTTGATTCACAACAGAATCCACATTCTAGACCTTGGGCTACAATCAGCATTTGGGCTGCACAATATATCACAATTATTGAAGTATCGCAAATGTACAAATCGTGAAATTCAGTTAAAAACGGCTCTTCACTTTCGGATGTGAAACACTTATGTTTGTTATTATTTTCAGTTTTAAATATGTTTAAATTTACATTAATTTTAGACAAAGATTCTCATTACGAATATTACATTATTTAACGAGTTATCAATTTTTTTCCCTAGTTAGCATTTACATAGCTTATTATCCTGGCTTTGTTTGCCCACGTGAATCGAGACCCAGAGGATGGGCTATGACAATGTGGGAGAGAGTGCAGGGGGGTGCTGGGGGTCAGGGCACAAAGCGAAGTTTTTCACGGTAGCGAGTGGCCTTGCAAAGCAAACAGGGTGAAGGCACTGCTTTAGTTGCGGCAATTGCAGACCCCTGCAGATCCTTCAGAAGAGCCCTGACTCATTCACCATTTAATGAAAGGACCACTGTTTCCCCTCTCTCTCTCTCTTGGCGTCTTCATTCTCTGGAACCAAACCGCGGCTGCACGATTTAAGAGTGTGACGGTTTACAATAATTCTTATTGATAATAACACGGGTCAAGGTTACAACCTATCCTGGGTGCTTGAAATAAACTAGAAAGTTGTCTCCATGGCAACACTACCTGCTTCACTGACCCCGCTCCTTTGAGAGTAGGAGAGCGGCGTAAGCCTTGTGAGCTGACATTGAATTTTACGGAACAATGTGAGAGCAAAGCATGCGAGGAGTTGCCACAGAATGTGTGTACACTACGGTAAATTAATTAAGAGGTGGCCAGAGGAATGGACGCCAGATAATGCACCATTCATGCCAGAGTCGTTCTAATGAGTATTGGGGTCAGAAGAGGAAGGAAGACCATGAATATGACATTGTCTCCACTGTGCCCCACATTACCAGGGACCCATCATGACAATGTGGGATGACATCATAGTATGGGATGACATCATAGTGATATCATGGCAAGTGCGTATGGTTTTTGTCTGTAATAATTCATAATACTGAAATCTGTTCTTTAGAATTAAGAAGCTTAACAAGCTTCTGTTGTAGTAAACGGGACAGACATAGCTCCTGGAGCGAGCAAATGGTGAAACTCGTCAAAAGGTTGCCTCCGAAGGGTCGGGTGGACACAAATACGGCGATGATGATCCCCACGCCTCTGTTCTAGCTCTCCAGAGCGTTGACTCTCTCTATGAATGCTCGATCAACATAAAAAAAGATGGGCGGCAACGGGTTTCGATTCTGATGCGCATAAATTTCGCTTCAAACTTTTGTTTTTACACGCGTCAATTTCGCTGTTGACGCACAAATGGATTTAGCGTACAACTAGACGTGGTAGGCGCGAATTTGACGTGCTATTCGCGTCTGGTGTGAATGCACAGTAACAAAAAGCAAGAAAAAGGTCAAATTCGACCAGTTGGTTACAGATCAATAAATTATTGCTCTTTGGAATGTTTTATTATATAAGAGTCAATTTGAAGGTCGATGCAGTTGCATTGGCTGGATTTTTTAATACATTGAATTGTTATACCTAAGGGACAGTTTAGGGAAGCCATATCAGCCGTCAATCCAGCCCTATACTTTGACAGCCTGATGGAGATCCAGCCCTATACTTTGACAGCCTGATGGAGATTGTGTTGTTTGATAGACACTAAGCTCAATTGTCGCTGCTTGCAGAATAAGATTAGAAAAATTCAGCCGAAGTTATGCAGCTCTTTTAATAAGTTCCTTGAAATATTTGTTGCAATTCAAACAAACCATAGAAGTACGAAAGAATGGTCTAAAATGTTCATTTTAAATAGTGTTCATTTTTTAGTAAAAGTTGAGAGCATCACATACAGTGTGCTTGGTGCTCAGTTGCGACGATCTAACAGCTTTGCATGGGTTTTTTTCATGTCTAATGTTATAAACATGGAGCCATGCTTATGGTGCAGACTACTTGTGTCTGGATCCTGATTTGTTGCTGTCAGATAGATTTTATTGCAACGTGGCTCTTTCTTCCCTTTGCTGCCCCCCCCCCCCTTTTTTTAGAGATTATGAATTATCCTGCCAAGACAGCCAAGAAGTGGATTGCACAGAAGCTGATAATTTGCAAACGCAGAACTTGTTTTGAAAGCTGCAGTGTCCTTGCTGAGTTGATTATGTGGCTAAACCTAAAGAAAGAGGTGATGACAGTAAAATAAAATAGAGAGAGAGAGAGAGAGAGAGAGAGAGAGAGAGAGAGAGAGAGAGAGAGAGAGAGAGAGAGAGAGAGAGAGAGAGAGAGAGAGAGAGAGAGAGAGAGAGATTGATTGAAAAACTCCTTTAATTCCTAATTAACATCCTAAAACATTGACATTATAACATCAATCTCACAAACACTTAAATATTATCAAAAAGATAAAACCATCTCTCCATCATCACCGACAACACAAAGAACATTTGCAACAGACCATTTTTCAACAAAACACTGTACATTGTTTGTCAACTTGTAATAAGCATATTCAATTCTAAGACGGGATGCTAATAGGCCTAAAAAGACCCCATTGACTTCATTTGACCCTTTTTTCTGAATCATATGTTTCCTTGAAATCCATATGGAAAGTTTAGCCACTCCAAACACATAATTCATCAAAACATGTTTTTGTTTTTTCTTTGCAGAATACTTTGGTCCAAAAATAAACAAAGAAAATGAAAAACATTCTCCCCAAAGTAAACACCACTGTTCCAATAAATGAAACAACTCTCCTAACCTACAGCATTCACAAAACAAATGAACCAAAGTTTCATTCTGGGTACAAAAAGGACATTCCACCCCTTGACTAGGATCTAAATGGGCAACATGTTTATTAGTGGCTATAGCCCCATGAGTTATTCTCCATTGGAGATCTCCCGTCCTCTTATCAATTGGTAATTTATACAAAGATCTCCAACAGCCTTTCACAGACTGATCAGGGCCAAAGTAATCAAACCACTTTGATGGTTTCATTTCCACCAAGGATCTCATGTAAAACATTTTTACACACAGAATATACATTTGTTTCTTGCCCAACTCTTCAAAAGAACCTAGCTGTACAGTTGAGAATGAAAGAAAGCTATTTTCTATGCTGAGCCCCTCTTCAATTGTTAGAGAAACATCAAGTGATGGGAAAACATATTCACACCCGTCCTCCCATTGACCCAGCACATCTCTTTCACTGGCAAAAGCTTTCAGTGACGGTGGTAGTGACTCACAGACCTCATCCACTATTTTTCCAATCAATCTCTCAGATCTTACATTGGCCAATCGTCCTAGTTCAACTAGAGAGGTATTCATGGCTCTAAAGAGATGTCCCAGCTTTGTGCATCCAGCCTCTCTCAGTGCTGATCGTAGACTGGAAGATTTTAATGACCTTACATTAATAAAATCATTAAAAAATAGAGGCTCTTCAAAGATCCACATTCCAGGCAATGCAGTTGAATCTCTTGTAGTTTTCAAAATGTGATATGCATTTAAAACTGAATAATAGAAGGATGTTAATTCCCCAAAATCTACTTCTTCAGTTTTTAACAAAAAAAGTTGCTTACTATAACCCAGCCTCCCTGCCTTCTGTAAAAGCAACTTTGCAGTTTCATGCCATCTCAACCCATTCCCATATAGAAATCTCTGTACAGTTTTTAATCTAAACGTCACAATACGTGAAGATAAATCTACAAGTCCCTGACCCCCCTCACAAAGAGGCAGATAAAGGGCAGCAGCTCTAATCCAATGACAGCCTGACCAAAAAAAATCTAAAAGTTTCCTCTGTAAACTTTTAACCAGGGCCTCCGGTGGATTTAAAACCATAAATTTATGCCAGAGCATGGAAGCAACCAAATTATTTATTACAAGAACACGCCCTCTGTATGACATCTGGGGCAACAACCATTTCCACTTGGACATTTTTGCAGACACCTTCTCCATTATTCCCTCCCAGTTCTTTTCTTGATATTGTTGTGTGCCCAAAAAAATACCCAAAACTTTAAAGCCATTTTTCCCCCATGTCACACCTCCAGGTAAACAAGGCAGCTTTTCCTGTTCCCACTTTCCCACCTGTAAAGCCTCACTTTTATCCCAGTTGACTTTCGATGAAGAAGCCTTTTCATAACACCTCAAAGCCCTTAAAATTGTACATACATCATCATCATTTTTAATGAATATATTGATGTCATCGGCATAAGCTGAAACAACTAAAGGGGACTCAAAAATGTGATTTGGTAACCTAAAACCATTCAAATTGTTCCTCAAAAAACACAAAAGAGGTTCAATAGCTAATGAATAAAGCTGTCCTGAAATAGGACAACCTTGCCTTATTCCTCTTTCCACAGGAATTGGTCTGCTAAGTCCTCCCCCTACTTTGACCATGCAAGAAGCTCCATTATAGAGGAGACTTATCCAGGCAATAAATCTCTCTCCAAAACCAAAAGCTTTTAAGACAGAAAACAAAAACCTATGATCGATTCTGTCAAACGCTTTCTCCTGGTCTAAAGATAAAAGTCCAACATTTTGATCATACACTTTACACACATCTAACACATCTCTTATCAAAAATAGGTTGTCCATTATAGTCCGATCTGGAATACAATAGGTCTGATCCATGTGCACAAGCAAGCCGATATAAGGCTTCAACCTATTGGACAGAGCTCTAGAAAGCACTTTATACTCGGTACATAAAAGCGCAACAGGCCTCCAGTTCTTAAGATGTGATAAATCTCCTTTTTTTGGAAGTAAAGTTAATACAGCTCTTCTGCAAGAGGTTGGAAGTAAACATTGTTCAAAAGAGCTCATCAGGACTTCATGAACATCGGATCCTATAGTCCCCCAAAAATGTTTAAAAAAGTCAATACTGAGTCCATCTATTCCGGGTGAGCGCCCCGAAGTCAGCTGATTAACAGCTATAGTGAGTTCCTCCAGGCTTAGTTCTTTATCCAGTTCTGTTTGTTCAAATCCACTGAGTTTAGGCAGACCTTCTAAAAGTTCTTGGACACATTCTTCATCACATTGCTCTTTGCCATACAACTCTGTATAAAAAAGCGCGGCGCATCTTCTCATTTCTCCTCCATCAGTTGTTACATGCCCATCCGGACATCTCAGACATGCCATGCGCTGATTTTTCACATCAGTTTTTTCCAAGTTGAAAAAAAACGTACTTGAGGCATCCATATCCTTTAATTGAATATATCTTGACCTCACAAGGGCCCCTTTTACTTTTTCTTGTAGCAAAGAACTCAGCTCCACTCTCTTTATTTTCAAAGTGTCATTGCTTTCCGCATCCCCACCATTTAAAAGGCCATTTTCAATCTGTTTTATGGCCTCCTCAACTTCATTTATAGCCTGTTTTAACATAGTAGAAGAAAAAGAAGTATATTGTTGACAAAAAATTCTGATTTGAGCCTTTCCAACTTCCCACCACTTATTTAAAGACTCAAAAAGACTCCTTTTTTCTTTCCACTTCTGCCATAGAATTTTAAAATTCTCACAGAATGTTACATCTTGGAGCAATTTATTGTTGAAGTGCCATTGAGATCTAGTAATATTTTGCATCAAAGAAATAGTCACAGTAATAAGATGATGATCAGAAAATCCAACTGGTCTAATTACACTTTCAATTAACTTTGATCTAAGTCCGTGTGACAAGTAAAATCTATCTAGTCTTGCTGCACTCACTCTTCCATCTAAAATTTTGACCCAAGTATATTGTCTTTCATTTGGAAATTTAATTCTCCATGCATCTATAAGATCTAACTGGACCAGTAAACTTTTTAAATTTCTACTAGATTGCAAATGTGGCTCCTCACTAAGTCTATCATTGTTAAAATCAACAGTGCAATTCCAGTCCCCACCTAGAATAAGATAGTCAAAATCATTTAACTCAAGAGCTTTTTTTACATTATTGAAAAACTCTATTCTTTCAGACCCAATATTAGGGGCATAAATGTTAATAAAACAATAGACTAAACCCTCTATATTAGCTTTGACCATTTGAGCTCGACCTTTAACTAAGTCACAGGAACTCAAAACATTAATTTTTGAATTACTGGAAAAAAGTATTGCTACCCCTCCACTCAAATTACTCCCATGATTTAAAAAAACTTGACCACCCCAAGATAGACCCCATTCAACTTCATCTTGTGTTATGCTATGTGTTTCTTGTAAAAAAAATACATCTAGTCTATTTATTTTTCCCACCTCCTTAACCATTTCTCTCTTCTGTCTATCCCGCCCACCATTCATGTTTAAAGAGCCCACTCTTAAACTCCCCATAGAAAAAAAGAAAAGAAGGGACAGACAGAGAAAAAAAATAGGCAAAAGATGCATCATGATCAAAGCTGACATCATCTATTTTCTTACTAAAGCTCTCCGTCCTTTTCCTGTTTTATTTGGCTTGGAAACCTTTTTAAGTGCCGTGACATGTTTCCTCAAACGATACCGCTTCCGTTCATCCAACAAGTCCAAACTAACCATCTTTTGTAGTAATGCCACCGACCTAATAAATTTATCTGTGTCAGCAAAGTAATCATCGACCTTAACTGACTGACCAAACGTTTCATCCAGGAAATTATGAATTTCCTCCAGAGAATACAAATCTTTCACTCTATTTGACCCATCAAAACCTTCACCATCTGACTCATCCTGTTCCATCTCTTCAGCATCACTTTCCACCTGACTTCCAACATTCAACAAAGTAGTCACTTCATTCTCCACGGATGCAACAAAAGCATTCTGGTCAGTAGGTACATTTTTCTCCGTAGCTTCAACTTCACTGATTTGTTCCCCTGTAATTTTCACCTCTTTTGGAGGTGCCACAGCGCTCTCAGCAGAAGTTGATGGCTCTGAGGAACTATCATCCACCTTACCATCTTGATTTGTCCCAGTATTCTCTACACTATGCATTCTTTCTCCCTGAACAGTAGACATACTACTAGAAGTTGCGCCACCTTGCCCATCAGCTTCCTGTGTTTGTACAATGTGGTTCTCTGCACGTTCAGCTTGTTCTCTGTGCGGGCAATCAAGACGCTTGTGCCCCACATCCCCGCATTCAAAACATTTCATACTCCCTGAATTAGCATACACAGTGTAATATCCTCCTCCATGCTTTATCTTAAAGGATACATCCAAAGACTGTGTTGGAGAGTCTAGGAACATAAACACTTGTCTACGAAGTGAGATAACATGTTTTAAACGCGGATCCTTGCATCCGAGCGTTACGGTCTTAAAACCACTCGCAAACTTTCCAAACCTACGCAATTCTTGTTCAATCAGCTCATTTGGAATGAAAGGCGGTACACCTGAGACAACTACTCTTGTAGACGGCACTGATAACGGCGAAACTTGAACAAACAAATCATTGATAAACACTCCATTTTCAACCAAATCATGTACCAAGCGTTCGACTTTCAAAAAAACTACTGCGGCTTTATTCATTCTAGACGCATGAGAAATATTATCAAACCCTACCTGTTCACCAACTGCGATCAGAGCCTCCTCCATCGTAACACCGGGATCAGTAACGAACCGAACCCCGTGTCCAATGGACAGCGGCGGCGTCACAGCGGACGCCATACCCGCGAAAGTTTAAACAATTATTATTCCGTCTGTTTTCCGCCCGATGCAAAAAAATAAACGATGTCTTACCTTGACCATGCACGTGAGGAAATGAGAAGAAAAATCACCACAGCAGCATGCCAAAAAAACATCAAAAAGCTAGCTCCCCATGCACAACCACTCACTCAATCATTCACTCACTCACACCAACGGAAACCGAAAACCGGAAGCCCGAGAGAGAGAGAGAGAGAGAGAGAGAGAATTTTTGTACCGTTTGGAAGGGCCTAATTTTACTTTATTTTGGCATAGGAAAGTTATCATGGCTTTTTTAATAAATCTGTGTCCCAAAATTCTATCCTTATTCTTCTGTCTTCATACTCAGAATGAGATGCATACATAATACAATTCAATTCTATGAGTTGGAGAATCTTGTTGTGCATTATATATGTGAGTAAACTCATTCCCAGTTGTCAGCTATTCTGCTCTCCTTGTACAGTGTGCACTGAAGCGGTGGTATTCAAATATTTGGGACAAATGAGGTAAATTTGCCTGGCTAACATCTGACCCAAATCTCATTGAGACTTGGTCCTGGGAATCACATGGTCATTATGTCGTATTTGAGGCGTGGTTTACGAATGCCCAGAGCCACACCATGTACAAATGTGCCTGTACGTTTCTCATAGCCAATCCTTCCAATTATACCAGATGACGTTTGTAGAGCGACAGAAATTAGACGAGGAAGAAGACGATGGGTCAGAGATTTATGTGTACACGATGGCGTGTATCTAATGGCCGTTTCACACCGCATGCGTGAGCGGTGCATATTTTTTCCGGTTTGAATGTTAATCAATGACTGCATTCACACTGGGAGCAGGAGCAGCGCGTGAAGCCTAGTTCACACTACACAATTTTAAAACGTCGGCTGAACTGTGCGGTTCACACTACATGACTTGCTCTCTGTGAAATCAGGAGTGTTGTTGAACTTCGTCACCCAACGATTCTATCTTGTCTATAAACCACGTTTTGTCACGAAAAATCACGCGATAAAACAAACCGGAAATGACGCAAAATGGCACACGCGCCAATATCCAGCAAAGAAGACGAAGAACACAACATGGGAATATGGACGTCAGAAACTAGTGCTGAAAACTGTTTGCGCGATGATTTGCTCTGAGAAAAAATGCAAAAAAAAAAAAAAAGATTTACCCGGTGACCTCAATTTATGCCTTGCTCTGATTGGCTGTAGCTCATCACGTGAGGTTGAGTCACGCGACAGCTCTCGGTATCTGGCATGCTAGGTATTTTTCTGGGCTCTGCGATTGGCGATCGTTCATCACCCGCTAATCCCCCGCGATTTGCACGCGATAACACCCTGACCCGTCGTCGAGCTCAACAATTTGCAAATCAGTCTTAAATCGGGCTTGTTGAGAGTTGAGAAAAAGTTGAGAAAAACAATAATATCCACATGCTCGAGTGAGAAAATGCGCTGCGGTGACAGTCTATGATACTAACAGCACTTTGAGTTTTCTGTTCTCCCTCAACAAAACTTAAACGAAGCAAATGTCTTAAAATAATTTTGCTACCAGAAGATATCATCTCGGATCAAGATTCCCTCGGCCTCGGGGTACAGCTGATTTCATGTGATTTCTCATTGTGGTGGTGATTATTATGAAAATTCAGTTTCATTAATACTTGATTAAAAGTAATTCCATTTTGTAACATCAAGTGATTCCAAACTTTGCGAGGCAGAGGACATTGTGTGATTAAATACAATCCACATGTTAAACACGCTCCATAGACGCCACTCTGTTCATAATTATAACTGCGAAAAAAGTTCATTTCGAATAGTATTTTATTTTCGAATAATAATTACAGATCGAATAGTCGAAAATTCATAATATTCATGCACATCCCTATGTTGAGCTCCAGTAAGGAAACCTCCAGGCTCTAAGTAACTTTCGATAAGAGCTCGTTCTTGAATACCACAAGCACTGAACTAACTAGAAGTAAACTAGAGCATTTTTCAGTTTGTTTTCAATCTCACCAAGTCAACTTGGTGCAGTTATCTTAGGCATGCAATTTGTATTGTGCTGCGCTTTGGCTTGTAAGTGCATTTTGAAATATTTGTTACTATTAAAAGGCCAAGCGTGCACTCTACCCTTGCTTGTCCCTTGATTGAATTCCTCTATATGAAGCAGGATTTGATGAATCATCTGTACCACACACCCAGTGGGCCTGATCTCAGCTCTGCTGCCAGGCCTGGCCCTTTTTAGCTAGGAAGGCTAATAGAGGAGATGCGGTAAAGTGGGTCCCACTGTGACTGCTGTAGACTGACAGATGTGCAGCGTTCAGCTTATCCTTGATGCAGGACCTCCCCCTTTGAGCCACCATCTGTATGTCCTTCTTATATAGAGTGTTTGTGATTGCATGTTTCATCCCTAATGTTACTTTTACACATCCATCATTAGCATCCCTCCATCTCCCCAGACAGAATAGAGCTAAATCACTGGTGTCTTGACATCCTCTGCAAGGAATGGATACAGTTTTCAGTTCCAGCTCTCACACCACAGTCTGGCTACTTGTTGTCACAAGGAAATTCATAGTTAGGGCAAAGGGCAAATTGGAAAAGTACAGTGTGTAAATTAAACTCTTAGATTCGGAGGTGACCTCCTGCTGTGAGCTTATGAACTGCAGCCATTTTGGCACAGTTTTCAGCCCAGTGATATATTTAAGTTTCAATCTTTTCTTTGGGAGAATATTATGTTCTGCTGAAACCGATGCACTGTAACTTATTCGTAGAGGTCAGTATCAGCCACTATTTTTTTTTAGAGGATATGCTTTTATTCATGCAGAAAATTCCATTATTTAAAATCATAGATATAATACAAACTCTCAGAGACTGATAGTTTGGATTCAAACGTCTGAATGATTGCCTTAAGTTTAGGACCATTTAAGGACAGTCTTTTAAAAAGCAATTATGTAAAACTTTAGGTATGGTAATGCAATAAATTAAATGTGCATTTTTATTTACTGTGGTTTTGTTTTGAAAACAATAGAACACTGAAAAGAAATGGTCTAAGAAATGGACTAGTGTCAGTGCCAAAACAGCCTATTTTTTAACATTATTATTTTCTGCTTCTTGTTGGATTTTGTAGTATAATATTTTAAAAATCACTCTATAAATGATAAAGCAGGATCGTTAGGATTTCTATATCCGAAAAGTAGGCCCTATTGCATCATTTAGCCCTAGCTTCAGGGCTGTTTTACTGTTGTTGCACAGCTTTAGGCCAACAATCGAGAAAACCCTGAACCAGCATTTTGGATGTATTGTTTTGTGTGATTACATAGTAAAGCTCTCATTTGCCATATGTCTCTTTGGGATGAGATCCCTGCTTCCAGCCGCTTTTGTATGTCACATGACGCCGGGCCTCTAATTCCCCCGCCGAAGGTCTGTGTACCAGGCTGGACTTCATAATTCTTTAATTTAACAAGCACAGCAGGAAAGAACTGCCCTGTAAGGATATGTAAAATTAAAGTCTCAGGACAATGCACTTTGCATTCTTACTTCACTCCATTAATATTTCATGTGCATCCATCTCTCCGTGCTCAGGGAGTTCTGTAGCCCTGAAATAAATGCAAGGGAAAAGGGCTCTCCGGAGGCCTGATGATGGTATTTAAAGCTTGGTTAATCTGACCCCTGTCAAACTTACTGGCTTTGAGAACGAGACTTGTGGGTGAAGGAGCTTTCATTTAGTTGTGCTTGTTGTTTATTTAACCCTTGAGCTTTATGTGTACTGGCATCACAACAATGTGACCTCTCATAAGCAGAGCTGTAATTAAAGTAGAAAGCAAATCCTGGTAGAATAGTACTTGTTTATAAAGGTGAATGGGGGTCTCTTAATATAATGTTGCATTGTCATTCATGGTTGATTGGAGAGTAATTAACTTACCTTAGTAATGGCATAATTATAGCGTAAATTAATGTATACCTGGCTTTTCTTCACTTCCCTGCGAAGACTATAACAGCTTCTTTTTCAGAGCTGCGTAATTTAGGCATTTAAAGGCTGCATTTTGTTTATCACCAGCCTTTAAATAAAAATAATTTTTTTAAAAATTATCAGCAGCATTGAAATTTTGAGATGTCATATTTGCAGTATTTGTCAAAATAGGTCCAATATGATTATTATTACTTTTTTGGTCAAATCCTTCCTATTTTATATTGGTGCTACTTTTGCTGCTAGTATTCTGAATGAAAAATGTGTATGCATATTTCTTTATGAATGTTTATTAAAGTGGAATGCAAGTGGAAAGCTGTAATACTAATGGAGTGTTATTTAGATACTGTTAGTATTGGTTAATATTTTGAATGGGCTTTTATTTAGAGCTGCTCCCAACTAAAGATTTCTCTAGTTGACTAGTAGTCATTAGTAGAGTCGCACGTTTATGATGTAAGGGAAGGCAAAGTACCGCCCGACAAGAACAATTCTTTTGAATGAATGAATTGTAGCATTTATTTGCATACTATATAGAGAGAGTTACTGTAGATGAGAAATGCACACCTGCGTCTGTTCAGTCTCTCTCTCTCTCTCTCTCTCTCTCTCTCTCTCTCTCTCTCTCTCTCTCTTTCTCTATTAACAACTAAGCTGGGAGTTTAATTACTTAAATCAAAACCAGCAATGTTACCCCCTCATTGCTGAGAAATATAATGTAGCGATTCAGAAGCGAAGCTATTTTATTACTAAATGTCACTGGTGGACAGCGTTGATAAATTTCTGTGCTCCTGAAAGTTTTTGTGGTATTTTTATTGGAAAATGGTTTCAGTTTAAAGAGTTAAAAAAGATTATTAAATATAGCATTGTTCTACATTACAGAGGAATGTTAAACTATATTAAATAATATTATAAAAAACAAATTAAGCCCTCAAGCGCACACGTATAAAGCACCGGCAAAATATTATGAATGTCAAAAAAACCCCCCCAAAAAACAAGAGAGACTGTCTGTACAAATCAATAGTTTATTAATAAACTAGTGTTTCTAAGCAAAGATGAAGTTGACGATGATAACTTCTCATCTCCTCAGTATAGTGGATTTGTTTATAGACAGAAATGCTCGTTAAGATCTTAATAAACTTTAAGCAGTAAGTGTGATACTAATTTAGCTTCCACACTCCGCATGAACACTTGAATATGTACCTAATAATAGCACACATTTATCTAGGTTAATGTTAGAGCAAGCGGCCATATAAAACTGCTAATGTAATCTACTACTTGCATGTTTCAATTGATAAGCCAAATGCAAGGTTGATGAATGATACATTTAGATTTCCTGCCCAACATAATTACCTCATGGACCAATTCTGTTAACGATCTGTCCGTCACGGACTGTGTGACTTTGTCAATTCCTGACAAATTTTTTTGTCCAGTCGACTTATAGGGGGCAGTCCTACTTCTATTTTTATCATTTCCGGTTTCGGTTATATTTTATTTGAAACAATGTTAGTTAAAGTTAAGTTTTTCTTCTGATATTTAGGCTATATTTGATTTAATTTCAGTTTTGTTCTAGTTAAGAGAAACATTTAACAGTTTGTTTTAGTTACTCTTGCATGTGATTGAACACAAGAGCGGGCACACATGGTACACGGCCACACTGAGACATACACACCGGAGAAAGCATCACAACATGCTGGAAACTCATGTAAACTCCCACTGCAACGTTACAATAATAGGCTACTATCAGCTTGACGTTGAACTAATGCTCCATGCTCGTACCTTGATAATGTTACATTGACTGCATTTAGTCGATATGTGGTGACCGTGTTATGCTTTTTTACAGTCTATGGGTGTTATCTAAGGCATTTCACTACTATTCGTGTATCTTTCACAATCAGGCAGCAATGTCATCATATATCAATGTTTAATATGATAACGAAAACGGTTTGCGAACTAGACTGAACAAGTTAGTGTAACAGTAAGATCGTAGGAAGTAACATTACAGTACTGAACGTGTCTGGAAATGAGTATTATAAACAATATGATATTAGTGGAATGAGTGACGTTAGACAGTAGATCTTGTACATAATATAAAAGTTACATCCTAGCTCCTACTTTTTGTTATCCTGGAACAGTCTTTTGTGTGCATTTCATGTCTCATATATGTTGTAGTTTACCTTGCTATTTCATTACAGTTTACCATTATTTCAGCATATCCGAAAACTTGCAATTTATCACAATAAAAATAGCGGAGGTCTCTCTGCCGATGTTGATCAGTGTCTTCGTAGTCGATCTGATTCACGTTTGGCCTGACAAGCTTCACATACATTTTTGTTTTGGTTTTTTTATATTTATGTGGAGTTTGTGTTGTAGTGTGTGTGTACAGTTTTTTTGGTGTTGTCAGATTCCATGTTGTTCGCTGCAGTGCCGTTGCATAGACTGTATATAAAAAGGAGGGAGGCTCGGGAGCACGCATGCACGTCACATCCGATGGATTTCACAGAAAATCCGACCAGGAGACTTTAGGAATACTGGTCTTCAGAGATAATAGCAAAAAACGACAAGTGAGTCATTGTAATGTGTGACCCCTTCACACACAGGCAATAAAAAAAGCATTCATTGTAGAATAAAAGCTACATATAGCACCTTTAACAATGGCACCACTATACTTGGTACCATGCACTTTGCATCATCACTTAATTAGCCTACAGAAGCTTGTCACTATTACTATGTTTAATAAAGACACTCGGAGGACTCTTCTGTTGTACTGCCAGAAAATCTTCAAGCAAAGTCTTTAAAACAAAGGTTATCTGAGGTACTTTGTCTCAAACGGTTACCAGGAAAAACGACAGCTCAGTGTAGTCTAAACGTTTTAATTACCCTGCCAAACAGGCCTTTAAATTTATCATTTTCACACCAGTCCAGAGACGTGCAACCTAAGCAATACCGTCACTTCAGCTCAAGCACTCGATCGATCGCCGCCCATGCTATGGGTATCCCTGAACCCATAATGTCTTCCAACGCTAGAGCTGTTTCATGAATCCAGCTCATTCCTCTCCCATTAGCCTCCATTTTACAGTTCTCAGCTAATGTTAATGAGACTGGAAGGTTTCGTGCACACATGTCTAATTGCCCCACTGTTAGGATGTGAAATGGCTTGAAGCAGCAATTTATTGAACAAATCGCCATGTGAGGGGAAAAGAATGGTCAAGGAATGGCGAGCAGCTGAGACCCACCTGCTTAGCATGTCATACTTAGCGCACAGCTTTTTGAAAACACGTCTCGATTATTGTTTCCGTAAAGTGCTGCAGAATGGGCTGGGTTGATGGGAGCGAACAAGTAATTACTATTTAGATTGGATAAAGTCCAGTGTTTCTTGACAGCCTAATGCTCTGTGATGGTGGCCAAAGAGGGAAAGAGTGCACATTTAAAACTTCCTCTTGAAATTGTGCCTATTAATTTTCAAAACAATTCAGTCAGTTATTTTGACATTAATGGTAAATGCCAAGTGAGTGCACGTTGACTGATAGCCTCATGGATACACACACACACACACGGTTAGCTTCATGGGTCTACGAGGAGTGTTCTCTTGTTAACATGATTGCAGCACCAGATCAATAGCAATTTTGTTGTGGGTCACATTCCCAATGACAGTGATGTACATCCCAAAGTGTAAAACCTCTTATTCCCCCAACATAAAATTGGAAAACCTGTCTCTCAGAATCACATGGAGGTCCTTATGACTACACAAGGCTTCTTCAGGTTTCAAGCCAAAGTGCCCAAATGTAATTGAAGTTTCATGGTTCTGCAACAAGCCATTAAGTCATCTTCTGATAAACGAGTGGTTAGATGTGCTCACTTCTGTAATTCTCTTTAGAAAGTCACTTTCTGAACAAAGTTTGGGCAGTAGATGCATCACATCTATTCTAAGAAGAATTGAGCTATCGATGAGAGACACACTAAATAACCGAGACATGCTTTTTTTGACGATATAAATTACAGAACATAATGAATATTGCATTTACATATTTAATGCAATTTTTATTTGGCCAATGGCCATAGATAAGTTTGAACAAGAATAATGTTTGATGAAATTCAAGGAATCAGTTTAACAACTGCATTTCAGTGAAGTTATTCATTAATGTCATGAAGGTTGTGGAGTGGCTACATGTAGTCAAGTTATTTGTAGGTGCATACAGGTATTTCAGTTTAGTAGTAGTACTTATGGTCCCACTTTATATTAAGTGGCTTTAAGTACTATATACTTACATTTAAAAATAAGTACAATGTACTTATTGTGCCCATGTTGTATTGTAAATCACTTTTGCTGCAATTGAGGTGTGATACGGGACGGGTATGGTGGTATGGGTAGGTTTAAGGGTGGGTTTAAGTGTAAGGGATGGGTCAGCTGTGTAATTACAGATGTAATTACATGCTGGTATTTTTAAAATATAAGTACAATGTAAAAACATGTATGTACACAATAAATCCATTGCATCAAATTATTCATTTCAATGTAAGTACATGGTACTTAAAGCCACTTAATATAAAGTGGGACCGTACTTATTTTATATCAGTGCCTATAAATGATTTTTTTTCATGAGAAATTTAAATTTCATTGTTTATTTATTGAAAAACTATGTGGGAACATGGCTTGTAAATTTACAGTTTTACATTATATATGTTATTACTTGCACAGCTCTATTTTGTGTTAAATAAAAATATCCGGTATATACATTCTTGAAGACAAACTGATTCTAATTTACCTTTACAAACTGACATCAGCAGTTTTCTGGCCATCATCTCTTTTACATTAGATGAAGACTTCTGAAATGACATTTGATATTCAGATAAAAATAAATAATATGTGAGAAACATTTGCATTTCTGTTGGCACAACATCCATGTGTACAAATACATCTAAAGGTAAAAATCATTGCCTCCCTTTAAATACTTGCAAAGCTGTATCTTCGCCTTCTGACACCTCACTTCTTTAATAGAAAGCATAGCGTCAGAGTTGTTCATTTGTCTATAAAGGTCCTAGTTGTCTAAGCAGTCTATAGATGAACTTGTCTTCCTGCTGTGAGGCCCGAGACCAGCCTAAAACTAGATGGTGGACTAAATATGGCAAGTTGGATCTGAGAGATGAGAAAGGTCATTGGAGACAGGAGGATGCTGGTGAGAGTGTGAAAAGATGGGATAATTGATCATGTGGGAGGCCATCTTTCTCTACCGCTCCCCGAACGCCTCTGTTCAGAGCCGAAGCTGCTGACCAGTTTTGAAAGATATCATCAGCAACCCTCCCGACAGCATCTTGGGTGTCTATTCCGCCCTTGCCTTCACGCCCTTCTCCATTCTGTCCATGAGGACTGATCCTGCAATGGGAGGAAGTGCTCCCACTGTGAAGAATTGCAGTCTAGGTGGCCTGGCATATGGAAGAAATATGGTGACAGCATAAGTTAAAAGCATAAACTTGTTGACACACCTACTGTCACTAATCGCTATGTCTTCACATTGATTTTGTAGTTGCCAGTTGCCACATTACACTGCTGCATATTTTCATAGTTAAACTTATCCACTTTGTCAGTGAAAACAACTGTCACATTGGTAATGGTAAATTTGCACTTGCAGATCTCTGTCAGAGTAAATGGGTCTTTAGTTTGGTATTTTGAGGTGTGTTTACTGGGCATTAGAAGTCTACAGCGGATGGAAATCTCAATCAATTACTTTCAAGGCTATGTGCCTAACTTTTTCCTCCCATCTGTTTAGCCTATGTTTTTGTTTACAGCACTGACGAACTGTAAATCAAGCTAAATCACTTTGCTGGGTGGAAAAGCTTGTTAATTTAATAAGCTTCTCCCACATTTGACAGCCATAATGAGTTAAGTTGGGAGTGTAAAAGCTCAGGCTAAACCTACACTGCAGCACTTGAGAACGTAATTGATGCTTTTGAGTTGTGGTGAATACAAATGATATCTTCTTATAAAGAGTGTCCATTAACTCTCTGGATGATCAAGGAGGAACCCTGTCTCATCATGTCAGCGCAACGGCTATAGATTGTTCTGGCATCAGCCCTCTGAGAAAAAAAGAGTAGGAACTATTTTGATTGTCTGTCGGACTAGGATTTGAAACCGTCTTTAATAAGTGTAACCCAAGCCCTTAGGTGTTTAAATCAGTTAATTGTCAGGAAAGATTGTGGTTGATTGCGTTAACTGCCAAGTATCACAAAACTCCCAGAAAGTGTCAATTCAAATCCAGGAGTACTTGACGGCACTGACACTATGTGAACCGTCTTTATTTGATGTGTGTGCGCTGTGGAGAAGAGAGAACCTTAATTTGAACCTTTGTCTTCATTTCACTGTTGTGTGCCTGGAGCCTCACACATATCTTAATTCTATAAAAAGCTTTCTACGGCATGTTGAAAAATGTATAAAGATGTAAAATTCTGGGTGCTGATACCATCTGGCCTTTTGTTACCTAGAGGTTATTCTCATGAAGCATTCATGATTTGTCAACTGTCAACCAGTATTTGTTTTTTGTTTGTTTTTTGAAGGAAAACAAATCTGTTGATCATTTTAAACGGGTCTTTTTCACAGTATAAATTAATCTTTTTTTTTTTTTTTTAAGACTGCAATCAAAAGAAATGGTTGAAAAGGGCCACGCATCATCTATAACAAATGCTTCAACCATTTGAATTGAACTCCTAGTGGCCGTGTATGTCAAAGTAGCAAAAGCATAAAAATGCTTCAGCCAAATTTAGATTCTCCTTTGTGGTGCTTCTAGGATTGGGAATCGATTTGAAAACCAGTTCTTTAGAACTTTTTCCATTGAAATAAATAAATAAAAAATAAACACTGTCAACGTTTTTCATGCCGAGATGGTTTAGCTTTATTGTATTATGTTATTTTTGGTCACATGAACATATTAATAATTTAAAATTCTAAAACAAAAATTTAAATTGATTTAAAATCAACAAATCTGTATAAAGACAAATGCATCAACAAATACTTTATAAGAGGAAAAGGTAAGACAACCCTGTTCTATACAGGTCAATGGATTCTTTAACAATTTGAGAGCGAGTTACCAATTTATTTATTTTTTTACACTTGCTGTTTTTTTTTTTTTTTCCCCAGGAGATATTATGTCTTCTCTTCTTATTCCGTCCATGTTAAAACCATGACGGGCGAATTTAGTTTTTTTTCTCTCTCGGAAACCTCAATCTTGTTGCATTTTAACCACTTTTCCACTTATCTCTTGTATTGATGTAATTTGCTTGGTTCCTCTACTATTTCTCAACAGCCTTTTGTTTGCTTCCCTGCTGATGTCTGAATTCATATCTTGTTCTCCTATTGTCACTTTCTCTGTGTCTCTAAATGACAATACTTGGTATTATTCCAGCGATTATGTGAATGCAGCACCCTCAATTAAAGTATAACACAGCACTTGCCACTTGTGTGCAGATTTTTAATGCTGCATTTTCCTGCCTTGTCACTGCACATTGGATCCAGCTGACGTCCATCACTGCTGCACTCTTGGACATTGTTCTTGCTTTGCGCAGAGGGAATTTAGATCAGAATGGTGCAAATGGAAGCCATGACTCACTGCGCACACTGCTGATCTCTTTTCATTGCATCCCTTTTCCATTGATATTTGGTTAGACTTGGCTGCATACTGTTTTATGCAGTGTATAAATTCTGCAAGAAGATTTGCTTTGTATATTACAGTGTATAATGAATATGCTTTTTCTAATCAATACAATTTTGGCAACAGATTACAAATAATATTATTAATTAAATTAAACAAATTAGAATTGAGTAATAATTAAAATATTCCTTAAAAGTTAACCCTTTAAAATGAGTAAAGTTTACACCAAAAAATTAAACGAAAATATCTGAATAACAGACAGACGTCAAAGATCAATTAAGAACTCTTTATTTTATATTGCCAACATTGAAGACACCTGATGTTAACAAGCAGAATCACTGAAGGAGAAAACAGTCATTTTATAACAAACCTAAAACAAACACCAATCACCATAATGGTGACTTAAATGTACACTTTTTTGGTACATTTTACTCATCTTTTAAGGAATTAATTTGATTAATTATTACACAATTCTGTTGTTAAATTTAATTAATTATATTTTAATCTGTTGCCACATTTTTTTAATTAGATAAAGCACATTCATTTTTACAGTTTGTGTGTGGGTGTGTTTTTAAATGCCCTTTGATATATATTTTTGTTGGTGTCAGACAAAAACACAAGGACATATTTTTCCTGACTCAAAACTGCTAAATATACAGATAAACCTCATGTCAGCAGCAGCAGTTTGTATTGTATGTTTTTTAATGGTTGGTTGGTCACAGCACCTGGCTTTCTGCATTTTCTAAATTCACCAACATTCAACAAAAAATGACAGAAAAGCTTTACAGGAACTTTACGGGAAAACTGCACGCTTGCATACTCTCTCTGTGACCTTGGGATTTCCGATCTCCATTTTTCAGAAGCTCAACCTACATTTTAGGAGACCCTTGTCCTTTTACCCTAAGCAAAAGGAAACTCCTGCTAGGTCTATAGAGTGCGTGCTGAGAGAAGCATTATACACTCAAAGCAAACAAAGATCTGTAGTAAAGAGCCAAGTGCTGTAACTGTTTATAGAGACGGGGTAGAAACGGCGCTGAGCAAAAAAAAAAAAAAAGAAGAAAGCCTGCTGCTGATTCATTTTACCAGGCAAGTTTTGGAGGCATGCCAGTCAAAGCAGATCAGCTCCACAGAGCTACACAAACAGACTACGGTGAAACCTGGTGTAGATGAATGAGTTACATATCTACTGGAGTTATTTATCTTCGAGGTTGGCAAAGGTCCCATAGCCTTCCGTTCGTCTCAGGCCTGTTTAACCTTCAGAGTGAGCTGGATTGCTACTGTATAGTGAGACAAATGTTAGGATGGTTTCCAAGAGAGCTCACTCAAGCTACAATGCTTTGTTCAAATAGTTAACGATGTTTGTATTATTACATGATAAAAGAAATGGATATCTTTAACATTTTAGAGCTTACATAGTGGCATATTTTTTGTATAAGTAAATTTAATCGTGACTGCAATTTTGAAGAGGAAGTCTGAAGTATTGTGTTTTGATGTAATGTGTTCACTACTCCTGTCTTGTGTGTTTCTCTGCTTAATAACTCCTGACAGACACACACATACATATCAGTGAAATTTTATTCAAGCTTTATATTCTAACTTTTATTGTTTTTGATATTTGTCACAGAAGTGGCCGTAAAAAAAAGGCTAGTACTTCTGGCCTTATGGGTCACAACTCAAAAACCCAGACATGTTCTGATGAAGTCATGGACTGCAATGAGAGAGAGAGAGAGAAAAAGATACATTAAAATAATAAATAGGCAACACATTGTGTAGGCATATTTATTTATATTTAAGATGTCAAAATGAATTAATAAAATTAAGAGTGTCTGTATGTGTATTTGTATGTGTGTGTTCATATGAACATTTCATATAGTATTTATAGTTTATACAGTTAATAATAATAATAATATATTTTTTGACATTTTCAGTGATCATAAACCCTACAGAGCCCCTCTAGTCCCACTTTGGTAAAAAAAAAAAATGATTATAACTATCTTGTGGCCTCAAGATAGTAACTCGTGGCCTCAAGATACTAACTCGTGGCCACAAGATACTAACTCGTGGCCACAAGATAGTAACTCGTGGCCTCAAGATAGTAACTCGTGGCCACAAGATACTAACTCGTGGCCACAAGATAGTAACTCGTGGCCACAAGATAGTAACTCGTGGCCTCAAGATAGTAACTCGTGGCCTCAAGATAGTAACTCGTGGCCTCAAGATAGTAACTCGTGGCCACAAGATAGTAACTCGTGGCCTCAAGATACTAACTCGTGGCCTCAAGATAGTAACTCGTGGCCACAAGATAGTAACTCGTGGCCTCAAGATAGTAACTCGTGGCCTCAAGATAGTAACTCGTGGCCTCAAGATACTAACTCGTGGCCTCAAGATAGTAACTCGTGGCCTCAAGATAGTAACTCGTGGCCACAAGATAGTAACTCGTGGCCTCAAGATAGTAACTCGTGGCCACAAGATAGTAACTCGTGGCCTCATAAACCTGTCAAGTGGCCATATCTAAAATTTAACTGCAAAATACATAATATAACCCAATGTTTGTTTCATGTATTGTCAAATATTTAAGACAATATTATATGTAGGCCTAATCTCTGATATGTAAATCAGACTTCTACTAATCTTTTTACATTGTTAGTTTTCTTCTTAGACTAATTTAGTATAGTTTTGCCCTTATAATATTCATGTTCTTGTCCATTCATACTTATGTACTTTTAATATAGTAAACAAATGAGATATTTCATTGTTTAATTTCAGGAACCATTTTTCGTATAGTAAACAGTTTTGTAGTACTGTGTTGGGTCTCCAAATGAAATCCAAAGTACAATACTAAATCTTAAAGCAAAACTAATCAAGAACCACCAGTGCAAGAGACACTCACAAGAAGTATGTATTTTACGACAAGTGCTTTATTGATTTATTTTACAGCGTCAGATTTTTTATAGCCGACTGATGGAAATAATCGGAATTTACTTTTCGCTGTGTTTTGCAAATGGCTTGTGAGAAAATGAGAATTTGATCAGATAAATTTCCTAAATTACAGCACGTCCTCAAAGACTAATGGCAGAATTTGATTTAGGATGTCCCTCTCTGACTACCTTTACGTTAATCCTTACCTTTCTGCAGCACTGGCTGTCTTCCCTATGCTGGTAGAAATCGAAAAGCTTCCCAAACAAAGCATAAATCAGGAAGTTTGTCAGAGCAAGGCAGGAGGAATAAATCAAAGCTGTGAGCTTACAGCAGAAGTTTGGCACCACAACAAGAGCTACTCATCGGCGAACAGAATGAGTTATAGCCAGGAGGAACTGAAATGACATTTATCAGTTAAAGATACTGTAGGAAAATGTAAATGAAGTGTTGTTAGAAAAATGTCACTTTCACACCAGGCGCAGTGCGTGTGACTGCTGTTAATGTGTTTTTATGGGGGTGGAAAGGTAGGAGACGTTAGTGTGAGGGGTGGGGTGGCGTAGAGAAAGCACGTCGGCCAGGCGGGGGGTGATGCGACTGGGTAGATGGCATATTATGAGGGAAAAAAGTAACTATGACTGACTTTTAATAGGCCAGTTTCATCCTCTTAAAGGCATAGCATCCACCATGCCACATTCCTATTTTGGAAAATAGGGGGTTATCGTAGTCATGGTAATTGGTTTGCTGGCGTGGATGAAGGATAATTTCTAGAGGCTCATTCAGTCTCCCTCTCTTGCATTTATCTGTTGAGGACACAGGGGGCTGTGGGGAGAGGCAGCGGCGTATTTCCATAGAGAGGCTGAGGAGGGCCGAGTCGGAGGCCTCCATCAGATACGCGCGAAATGAAGGATCCGTAACGTTATACCGAATGGTATTCCGTTTTAACCCCTGAGCATCCTTTCCCAAAGCTATCTCTCCTGTAAAGTGACCCTGTCGCTCTCAGAATGGGGCTGGAGGGGAGGGTTAGCGCTCAGAGGAATTTTTCATTTTCAGTTTATATTAATGAGAGCAGGAAATGGTTAGCTCTCCTCTTCCTGATGTCATTTGAACTTCGTTCAAGGGAATAAGGTGCTCCTGTAATGCTCTTATACATATTTACACCACATTACACGAAATTTCCCCTGTGTATTATGAGATGGATTAAGTGGACTAGTGAAATAATTCTGAAAAAAAAAAATGAAGAAACCCTGGTCCTCGTGTAATATTTAGTATCCTTACCACAGGATAAAATGTTTGCAATTATAGGAAGTTCACATGCTATTTAGTCTACCTATATTGTGGTATGACAGCAGTGACAGCTGCAGAGTCAGTGAAATAACTGCCTACTCAAACCTACATTGTGTATGGACTGAAGCCAGTAACTTCTGCGTGATTTCTTAAAAGTGAATTGTGTTTTTTGTTCAATGTTAAATGCGTTCTATTATCCTGTGTATTGAATAAAACAAAAAAAGCTAGATTGTCATGATACATGATACACGTGTCTAGTACAGGTATATACAAATGCAACTGATTCCTACAGTATTTTCTCTGTGATATTCATTGCACTAAATGGCACTAATACTGAGCCATATCTCTTTCTTAATTAATCTGATGTAAAGCAACTTGGGATTTAGCCTCAAACAGCCTTTCATTGGCTGATTTGGTCAAGCCATTGGTTTTCTTAAGTCAAGTGAAGTGTAACTGAGGCTCATTTTGAAAATTCTTTAACCCATTGATTAGTCTTTAAAGGAAAGGAAAGAAGCAGCATGTTTCCAGCCAATGGCATCTGATTTTGTACGGTCCCTAATAATTTTTAAAAAACTCTGTATGTGTGCATCAGGGAATGAATTCTGCAATTTGATTACTTCTTTTTATTGTCATCCTACTTTTTTTTTGCATGGTACAGGATCAGGGTGAGTTGAAAAGCTTTATTTCCGTGACCACTGCAGCCACCAACTAAAGAAGTTTATGTATGTATTTTCCATGAGGAAATGAAGCACAAATAATTTACAACATTCTATCACAATAGTGTTCCCATTATGTTATGCAGTCCAGTCAGACCTCAGGTACTACCCAAAATGCCACAATCACCAATCAGAAAAAAAAATAATTTTTTTCATTGTTTTCATGATCAATCATCGCTGTCATGTCCGAGTACTTGAGCACATCCTTAGAAAATGGCCAAGAAATAAAATTTCAACTTTCAGATACCCTACAGTAGGAGATGGCCCTTCACTGTTTGTGAGTTTCATATGGGTAGCACCACTGTGTCACTGTGTAAACTGTAATTGCTCTGTGTGTCACCACGGCAAGTTTTGTTGGCTGGTTGTTACTCCTGGAGGAGTTGGGTTGATTGATGGGGGAGAGATGGGCAGTTCAGCACTGCGGGGCTGGTTCTTGATCCCCTGTTGAGCTCTCACCGAGCAGATTGAGTGATCTACTCTCCAGCCCATCGTGACGGATTGCTTTTTCAGGTAATCAGCCATGTTCATTCACCACAGTTTCTCTGGCTGTCTCCTTTCACTTATCAGTTTCCTATGATGAGAGTCAGTATATAGTGCTTCACTAAAGAATAAACAAATATCTGCCACTGCTATTCACAAGTGGGGTGATATTTGCTAATCTTTAGTGAAGTACATTATCTGATCGTGCACTTTCCTAAAGTTTTTGGATTTGTGCATATTATCATTTTGAAATCAGTATGAACATAAATTACCTAATATTGGACAGGGACACTTTATACTTTTTAAGAAAAGTACAAAGTCATAATGACTTGTGTGCTCTAAAATGACTCTGAGAAAGGTATTCAACCTTTGCCGGGAGAGTTGATTATTATTGACAGGGGATCTGACCAATCATAATGCAGATATTATGAGCCTATTGCTATACCCCATTTTGTCTGACAAACAAAACAGACAGTTTTAACGTTGGTGTACTTGAACTTGAAAAATGTGTATTGATGTCTTTCTGTGGTGGAAACAACATGCCTTCTGATGTTCATTCATGTTTATTTCACGCTATAACTAGTAGTGAAGAGGAATAGACCTTTGGTTTACGTGTCACTTGAACTGAGGCGCTTCAGTAATCTGTCACAAAACATTAAAGAGTCACAAAATGGTAATTATGTTCAAATTTCTTAATGACAAAATGTAAAAGCTGAGACTTGTTGTCCGTCTCCGTCTCCGTGTTGTCAGTTTCCTCTTTGCTTTGTAATGCATTTTACTCTGTGTGAGAACATTGACTACGTTTACATGTGGTCCAATAGTGCGGTTATCTCCGATAATCAGAGTAATGACTTAATCACAGTATGTTTTACATGACAGGAGCAAACCTTTTCACCCGTTTACATGTAATTTTTATCATTCTGATTATTCACTATGATATGTGGTAATTTTATCATCATTTTACCCATATATCACAGCACAAATAATGAATTTATGTAGCGGGTTTTCCTGTGCTCCACCGCTTTCTTTGGGCAGTGTGCAGTGAGTTGTTGATAGTTTAGCAATGGAGGGAAAACTTTAGTACATTCATGAAGTTGAACAACCCAAGGCATCTGTGTATAGGATGGTCATGGTCTGAGCAGTAATAAAGGTTTTTACATGTCTATTTTTTGTAATTAAAATAGTTTTTTTTGTGATTGTTTACTACAATTATGAGCTTAACCCGCATTAGTTTGATCAAAGTATTGTTTACATGAGTTTAAGTTTAATCGCAATTTTGCCCAAATCCCATTATAATCCTATTTTGAGGGTGCATTTAAATGTACTCATTGGTGTGTGACGTGAGAGTGCCATGGCTGCTGCCGAAAACTTGTCGGACGTAGCAACGGTAACTAAGTGGAGCGAGTCTTCGCAAAAGGTCAGTTGAGAAACACCCTTTTCCTGTTCTTTCACTTGCCATCTCTCTCTCTCTCCCATTCTTTTTCTCTCTCTCAATTTGCAATCTCTCCACCCATCTCAGACAACGTCTGATGCTCCGGGGCGACGCGGGGTGGTGACTTTGTCTCGGTGCCCAGGTTTAGCCCTAGTACAGGGGGCCTGGCTGAGGCCTCACGCTAGGTGAGGCGGAGGCAACATTGGTTCTCGCTGGGGAGCCAGAAGTGATCGAAATGTTTCCTGACAAGAGCTGTTGTAACTTCTCTGTTGCTAGGGAGACGCCTTGACTTTCACGGTGATGCATCAGTCAGCCTTAAGGCAGAACAATTGAGAGCGGAATGAGAGATGCCTCCGTCAAACGCTAGTCAAGACTGCTGTATCTCTGCAGCCGTACATCAACTCCCTCGAATGACCTGAGTGATGTGAACCCATCTGATTTGATCTTCGGTACTGAGATTTTCATGCATTTATAATGTAAATCTTTACAAGGATTTAATATGAGAATGGCTTAGTCATATTCTTGCCTTTCCGTAAGGTTTCTCTCAAGCTTTTGTTTGCAATGCAGATGAAACTTATTTGGTTTTCAAATTCGATCTATAATTTTGCTAGTGAATGAAATGCGTCCGTTTGTTCAATATCCGGTAACTACATTAGTTGCTGTAATAATGATCGGCACAAGGCTTTCTTGGGAGTCAGTGTGGAAAGTGAGTAAAGATAGCAGCAAATGTTTCCTCAGCTCATAGCATGACATCTCGGCCCAGTGCTGAACCCGCAAAGCGCATAAGAGTACATACGCAACAGAGGCATTTGCAGCATTCATGCATATACTGTCCAAAACTGCTGACTCATTCACTATTCAGCACATATTGAATGTTATATAGTTTGCTGTATGAGAAAAGTGTTTAGAGAAAGTATGTGAGATTTTGGGTTACATGCTTATGTTGCATTCCAAGTTACAGTATGTAAAAAATGACTTGAAATAATATTTGACCATTCAGATACCTTTAAATAAATATTTTATTTTGAATGTGAATATATATATATATATATATATATATATATATATATATATATATATATATATAGGTATATTTATTCACATTCAAAAACATACTAAATATTTATAACATTAGAATTATAATTTAATAACCATTTTTTTCTTGTAGATTTTGTTTAGATAATATGTTAGATGTAACGTATGAATTATTTTGTTCTTTTGCCTTGTATCCAAACAATCTTCAGTTATGATTAGAGATGCTAATGGTTAATTATCGATCAATTAATTGTTAATGATAATTTAATCAATAACTTATCGATCGCCCATTAAGCAAGGTCATGCACATCTGTGTTGCTAAACTGCGAAACTCATAAAGCAAATACAAAGAAGAATGAAGCGAGCATGCCGGTCCCATCATGACTATAAGTTTGCGTGTCCATTTAGCCTTTTGTTTTGTGAAAATTGTAGTTTTGTTGTAATATTGTGTTTATTTTGTGATATATATTGTTCCAGGAAGAGCGTGTCCACAACAGGAGTTACACATTCTGAATAGTACGCATCTGAGGCAGGATTGATGGCACGTTGTATTAGTCGTTGTATTTGAATATTAAATTGTATTAAATGATCAATCACAACAACTAATTTTACAATCCTACTAGCCCTTTATTTAGACTAAAACCCTTCTCATTCATATAGTGAGGAATTTGAGGAGCCTTTGCACACTTTGCCATGCTGTCTATATGTCACTGCAGTAGACGCAGATTGCGGTATTAAGGTTAACGATTAATCGATCATACTTTATTACTTTTTTTTAACAATTGAGTGCTTTACTTTAATTTGGAGGTAAGAACACATTATCAGTGATATTAAAATGTTTAATAAACAGAAGGGGCTGATCCTGAGTGAGAATGTGTGTAGAGGATCGGCAGAATTGTGTGTGCGCAGACTCCACGCTGTCTTGGTAACGGCCAATAGAATCTTCTGCTCTTTTATCAGATGCTCTCTAAAACCACACTGGATGGTCATTGCATACATCGTGGAATATGGATCCAGAGCCAGTCATCTCTTATTTAGACAGTTGTGAAGGTTGTGCACTGTATTATACAACCCAGCGCACGGCCATAAATCATGGCTGTGGGATCTGACTATGTGTATGTGTATGATTGTGTGCTCAAGTATGGCCCAATGTGCTGTGTCAGCAGCCCAGCCGAGCAGTCCCTCAGTCCTGGGCCATCACTCCGGTTATTCATAGAACACATCAATGATTTATTGAATAACAAATCTTGAATAATGGGACCCCAATCCGTCATTCTGACTACATAACCCTTGCAGCTGTAAGACATTCCATTTGATTTATCCCATTCGTTCGATTTTGAAATTAAATTGCAACTGCTAATAGATTAATTTTTTTTTCTCTCTCTAAAAAAAAGAAGCTTTTTTTCTGGCTCTTATTTCAACATCAGAGCAAAACGATTGTCATCCTTCATATTAAACGTCTTACTGAAAACATCAGGATTTTTCCTTTAATCTGTGATCCTCGGCAAAACAGCCTGGCAAAAGCATTTAAATCCTGTTTTATATTAACACGCTCAATAGTCCATACAATCCCTCCGGACTGGTTCATGGGCTGCCATGGAGAACATTCATGTAGGAATTAGAAAAGCTGATTATGACAGTTTTATTTTCTGCATTCTTGGATTAATCCATAAAACTTGACGGCCCATGAGAAGGTTATGTGCACCGTGATGAAAAGCATATCATTTTTTAGCAATGCAAAGAGTGCGACTGGAATGTGGATTATTAATATTATTTTCTAATTGGGTCCCAAGGCACATGTAAATAAATGACTCTGATTGCTCGTAGTATCATGCCATGGAAAGTTTTGCTTAAAATCATAAGCTTTAATTAAAAAGCTTTGGCTGTTGCACATGTTTATTATAAGAGCAGTGGTCCAAAAGTTGAATAGACAGGTTTGGGTATACAGATAGTCTGTGTTTCATGAGATTGGAAAAATGTGTTTCTGTTCATATAATAACCACACATTTTGTTAATACCAAATATGCTCTTAAAAACAATGTGATAATTTGTGGTATTATTCAGTTTTGCTTTTGTTTAACCTATAGGGCCTTTTTCTGTGCTTTTATCCAGCAGCTCATCACACTGATGTTATGTTCTTGTGCTCTTGCGCTTGGGTTAATTCTGCAGCTAAGCACACTTTTGGCCTAAAAAAAACTTTTTCACACTTTTAATGATATTTGTTTTATTTGTATTTATATTTTTGAAGAAAATTTTATACAGTGGACATACTATCAATGGGGAATTGTTTATTTATTTATGTATTTATTTATTACTTTATGTACAGTATTTTTGTTATAGCTATTTTAAAAAAGCCATTTCCATTACATCTTAAATTTCCATACATTATTTGGTGGAAAATGCTAGTGGTGGCAATGACATTTTTCATTTTATTTTGGAATAATAAAGTATATTTAGGATGAGTGAAAAAGTGGTCATCTAAAATGGAATTTTCAGGCTCTACGTAATTTGAGATTCTCAACTTGATTATGCAGGGTCATATTCTGTTCTTTAAAATATTCTATCTATCTTATCCATCTATACACTTTAGATTTTTTTTTATTAGTGGCAAAATTGATGCAGCACCAATCATAACTTTTGAAAAAATGTGTATGATTCTGATGTGGTTAATTACACCATGTTTCGTTCATCAAACGGTAGTTTAAAAGTGTAATATTCTTAAGATTTTCATATTTTTAGACTGGATGTTGGGTTAAAGGGTTAGTTCACCTAAAAGGTTTTTTTTGCGGAAGCTCAAACGTGCTGCAGAACATGCGAATGAACCCCTGGTTCTTGCACGTCAAGCAAGCATGCTTGAGTTTCCGTTGACCAACTAATGTTTGCGTTAATGAATGTTTATAAAGAAAAGCTTAAATTAAATCTGTTTATCAGATAAAGCGATTGCAAATCTTTAGAAAATTTGGATAGCTCAATTCATATGAATTCGTTTTAAGGTCTCTTTATGAACTTTTTAAAGAGTCAACGTGGTAGTTGCATAGCAGTCAATGAAGGGACAGAAATCTCTCAGTTTTCATTAAAAATATCTCAATTTGTGTTTTGAAGATGAAGGGAAGTCTTATGGGTTTGGAACGACATGAGAGTGAGTAAATAATGGCAGATTTTTCATTTTTGGTGAACTAACCCTTTAAGGTCTAGACTAGTCTGTAAATTTAAAAGGCATTTGAAAAGTAGCATAAGACAATTTCCAAAGGAGAATTTGTTTTTAATCGGTTTTAGTATTGTCAAAGAAACATATTTAAAATTGAGTTTGACTATCCTTTTATGCAGCTGCTTCTGTCTTCAGGCCAGACTCGATACTGAGGTCGTAGGAAGACAGAGTCATGCTGACATTTTGTCATCGCAGAGTAAATAATCTAGTAAGCCACAGGGTTTCTCTGAAGAGATTCCCCAATGTAGCGGTTTTTAATTATGAAATGTCACCTGCTGATCAGTAGGTATACCATATTTTTCTGTATTTCACAAAGAATGAGTGGAGAATGCAATAGGGGATGCCAGCAGCAAGTTACAGATGATTGGCATGTCCTTGCATTATATATAGCAGAAACATACCTCACATATTGGATTGTGGAAAATAAGTCATAAAAGTAGTATGATACACAAAGTGACTTTTAAATTGGATTATTAGATTTTGTCAGCTGTCATAAATTCATCGACTGCTTGGCTGTGATCTTTTTATGCATTTTAGCTAGGTAGAAAAGAAGCATGGGTCCAAACCCCTAGATTACCAGATTCCTGATCTGAACATGAAAGGATGTATTGTCAGTTTTTCTCCAATTAATGAGTTTGCTTCAGGGGACTTATTTCTGTCTGAATTGCCTCAGAGTACCTTCTATGTGTAGAAATGTAATGTGGGACCGAAGGTTTCATTTAGTTGAGGTTGAAAAGGGCTTTGGGAGACCCGGCGCAAATAAAACAACTGGCCTAATTCGATCCTCAGAGGATTCTTGTTAATTTTTTGTTTCCTATAGCTATATCTAGACCTGAATAAAACATGTAAGCCTTGAATGTCAGATAAGAGTGTGAGAGAGCCTGAGTCTTGAACACAACTTCCTATCAGATCCAGAAAGTTTAAATACAGTATGCCCTCTGTCTGGCTCGCTATGGTCTGCTGCATGGTTTCATTACGTTTTTGTATGTGATCTAAACCTGTCACATTTACAATTCTCCAACCACGTGTTCTCCTGTAGATAATGATGGCTTAAAATACATACTCAACTGCAGGCTTGTAATTAAATCATTTGAGAGGTTGAGCAGTGAGCTGTGATGGCGCGCCAGATGCTGCTTTCTTTCAAATGATGCTAATATTGGGTGCATGGCAAGTGCTGAAATTTTCCCTTTTTCTGCTAGCACATGGACACACTGTGAGGAAATTAGTGCGAACAGCAGGAGAAGAGAGAGTCTATATTGTAAATGTGTGGCGAAAGTAAAACATTTAGTCGGTATATCGATTTTTGAATGGATTCTGAGTCTTGTTTATGTGGAGTCTGGCTTCCTAACTATTCTCTTTCATGGGCCCAGTGGGTCAGTGTAAAGTTGTTAAGGTAGTTCATCATTTAGTCTTTAGGTTCCATTGATATTCTGGTTAAAGAGCTTTAAGTCTGGTCACTGTATTCTTTTTATGGTGGGTCTGAGATCCTTTGGAGTTGAGTTTTAAGTTTTGAAGAGGACTTATTATACTTTTTTTTATTTATTTTCAACTTTCTTTTGTGTGTAATGTTGCTTTTTGAGAAGGAAAAAGGTCTTCAAAACACAAAGTCCACTTTAAAGGTATGCTCTATGAGCGTTCTCACACCTGAAAGTCATGTTTTGATACATTTGAAACATTCTGTAAGTTTTGATTTGGTTTCACATCGGAATTTTGCGAGCGCACTAAGTAACCTTACATGACATACTTGCGTCCAGTCGTCATCATCTATGTGGGCTGCATCTTGACATTGATTTGTAAACGGACGTGCGTCTGACGTCAGCGTGTTGTCAATTCGGTGGGTAACTTTGACAAAAAAAAAAAAAAATCTTGGACAAAAAAGAATGAACAGACGCATATTGTTGCCACTATACTGTTACTGTTAACGTCACCAACTATACTCAAGGGTAGTTATAATTTGCCAAAAGAACATATTTGTTGTACGGAAATTGTATCCACACCGGCAGGAGGAGAAGACTGCAAGCAATCCTGCGAGAACCACCATAACTTCCTGTAAATGGTCTGAAAGTCCGAACCATACAGAAAATGCTTTCACTCTAGAAACGAACCAAACCTTTGTTCAGTTTGATCGGGACCGAGACTACCTCTTTTCGCCTGACCAAATTTCGTCCGGAAGACGTTTCAGACCTGTAATTTTGATTCGGATCAAACTGAAAAGTCCGAAAATCCAGACCAAACAAGGTAGGTGTGAAAGGGCCCTATATCAGTAAGCACTGTTTCTGAACTCCCTGAAATGCCTTAATTGGTAGTCTTGTCTTGTATACAAAATTTACTGGATTATTAAAATCGTGTTTGGAACTGTAAACTGATATTTCCTACTGACACACTACAGAAAAATAAATAAATAACTGGCTAAAATTCTTTTTTTGGTGAAAATAACAACGTGTCTAAGACTTTTACACACTACTAGTCTGTGCAAAAGTCTACTAAATGTGTTTACATACGGTCAAAAGTATGACATGCATTCACATTATTGCATTAATTGATGAGATACCTCATTGTTAAACATTTCAAGCTTATATTAAATTTAATAAATCATAAATAAATACATTTAATTGATATATCATTCATTTTCTAAACTCCCTGTTGCAACAGTAAAATATGTAAACAGGAGAATACAATTCACTTGTCAAGCAATATCATGAGGTCTTTAATTTGCAGCACTGACTATTACAGTAGTTAAAAATCTAGCTAAAAATGAGATAACATGATCCGAACCACAGTATACATCACTTCCAGAGGAGTAAGACTCAACACACATAGCATTCAGAAAGTCTGTCAGGCAGTATTTATAGAGCATCCCCTCGACCGCTCTGTCCTGGATCTGAAAGGAGACAGAATGTAATATTTATACAGTGGGAGAGGAGTTACAGGTTAATCTTCATGAGGAAGCATATGGAGGTGTTTGTTTGTATAGCAGCAAAGGCTGTGATGGAACTAGATGAAAGCTGGCCCTCTGCTGTGGATATGGATTAGCAACTCTGACCTAAACTTGCTGCTTGGCTAGAGTGCATCTGTCTTATATCTTTACATCATTCAGCCGCAGCATGATATCTCTCCTCTGACTGTGATCGTACGCAGCGTGAGGTATTACGCATACTCCTCAAAGATCAGCCAAAATTTCATATGTTTGGCTAGGGTTGGACAGTATGCTCCAAATCATGGTTGAGTATTTTTTTTTTTTTTTTTTTTTTTTTTTTACAAGGCTGTCTTAAACTTTTGAGTGTGAGGTATTTTTTTTTTAAAATATATTTTTTATTTTCTCTAGTAATTAATCTAATTTAAGGATATAAATGTATAATAAAGGAAAATACAATTTTAACAAGGCTATACACTAATCAATTTGCCTATTTGCTGATATATATGTGCACATATTCACTCTTATTTGACTGCTAACTTGACAAAAATGCTAAATGCCAAAAGGTTTATCTCATCACATTCAGTCATGAATTACATGAATCATGTAAATGTTTCAAACTTTTTCCAATTAAAAAAGGTGAAATTAGTAGCTACTCTGGATCTGATCTGGATTCAAAAACATTTCTACCACAAAAATTTAATTTTTAGCTATTCAAAATTCAATTCAATTTTTCATCATAAAAAACTGAAGCCAGTATTCATATTCAAAATCTGTACACAGTAAGCCACCTTTGATTTGATTAGCCATATCAGTTATTTTGACATTGATGAGCGCTGATTGACTGCTGAGACAGACCAGCTCTATAATGTATCATAAAATGTTTTGTCATTCTATAAACAGAGCCACATCAAAAATATCAAATATGCGGGTGGCAAATTGACCATTTCACATTTTTGGGGATGAATTGTCCCCCTCAGTATCTACAGTATGGTGGCTATGACCTTGATTCTATATCATGGTAAAATAACATATTACAGTATATTTTGATAATACAATCTTAGATACTTGGTCTTACAGACTAAAAATGATAGCACGAGTGCTGTGTTGCAAAAAATGCTCCTGCTTTAGACTAAACAAGGCAGCTTTTGCCTCCGTCAGCCTATTAATCTCTAGTCAAATCGCTTCTTTTAGACTGTTTTCCATTAGCATGCTACGCTGCAGATTTGCTGAGCAATGGCAGTATGTAGCGCGCCTGCCGATAAACCAAGGGGAGAAATGAGAGTCCTTCCACGACTTGTAAGAATGATGAATGAGAAATAATGTGCATCCGGGCCTGACTGTTTTTATCATGGAACATTTCTTTGGAGACGCATTTACCTGTCAAGACCGTTCTTTACTGAAACACTATAATAGGCATTATTTCAGAGCAGAGAGATGCAGCTGCATGGGGGTAAGCTGCACTTTAGCTGATTGCCGCGGGTTGTGTTAAATGGACCTGTGGTAATTCTGTGGAAAAGTAAATACATCACCCCCTCGCTATATCCTTCCTTTTTGTTTTCTTTTTGTTTATACCTAAGCTGTAAACGCCCACCTCCCCTCTGCGCAAAGTGCCCTTTGCTCTTCCCATGTGGTTTGTAATGCAAACTGGCCCATATTGTGTTTGCAGAGGTTCTACGTATGGGTGGAAGTTGCTTGGTTACATTAGAGAGATTGATGGTGAGCGCTGGCCAGCAGACAGCCTTTGTTCTGTGATTAGGTGTCACGCCGCAGCAGAGGCAGGCTGCAGGGATGTGGCCCAGGCAGATTTAATGCCTGCTTCTGCCTCTCATTGTAAACCACCAAGTGGGTGGGTCAGCCTTGTGGTGGGACTCAAGGCATCCTGCGCACCTTGATCTGAATGATGTCACACTTTTTTTTACAGCCTTTAAGGTGATGTGTGCCATTTTATTCAATGTTTAAATTCTTTCTTTATTCCATAGTAATAAATGACACACTTCACTTACATGCATTTAAACTAGTGCTGGCAAATGATTAAAATATTTAATCGCATTAATATCATAGTTAACTCGCGATTAATCACACATTTTAATCTTGATTTCTTTTTATCCCATTATTTTTCTCAATTTAATGCTATTATCAAAATGGAAAGTGGATTGGCTTGTTTTGTGCAATTTTTTTTTTTTTTTTATTGAAAATAACATTATACTGTTTTCAATTTCACACTAACATTCTCACTTGGAACAATCTCTCACACAATGTACTGTCTATCTAAAAGGGTGAAAGAAATACTGACCAGGTCTTGATTTTGACGAGGGGGTGGAGAAGTCGCATCAGCTGTGTGTGTGTGTGTGTGTGCTTGGCCATCATCAAGTGGTATTTCAGACTGGACGTGCAGCGATGATAATAGCTCAGTTCGCAAAGACAAAACACACAAATCACGTTGCTCTTGTCAATGGAATTTGGCAACTTTTACAAATAAAATTTCCATTCAGAATCGTATTGGCGTCCATTTCTGCGTCTCGCTCTCGCCATCCACTCAAAACGTAATGTTAACCAACTATTTGGCTTAAACAAGTGTGTGCAGCGTGCCTGTTGTTTTGTTTCCTGTCTAGCTAGATCTGCTTGCGCTTTGATCGACCTCACGTGGCGCAACCCATTGAAATGAATGGGTTTCATAGCGCATGCATGTCCTGTGGCAAAAACGACAAAGTTTGCTAGGACAAAGACCGTTAATCGCTCAATAAAAAAATGTGCGCCGTTAGTAACGTGTTTAACTGACAGACCTAATTTAAATGCATCACATTTTGGGGTAACCACCAAGTTTGGGGTTATATGCCACTTTTCATATACACAAAATTTTATAGAGTTGATGTTATTGTAAAATAGGTAGCATTTATTCCTACTCTGTTTTGTCATATGCACAGAGCTTACGGCATTTCTCCAAAGCCTTGGATTGTCATTTTGCAGCTCACCAGTTTACCACACCATCAGTATGTCATAATTCACCTGAAATGTTTTTTCTTGCCACCCGGGAGCAGTGGTGGAATGTAACGAAGTACAAATACTTCGTTACTTTACTTAAGTACATTTTTCACGTATCTTTACTTTACTTAAGTACAATAAATAGTGCATACTTTTTACTTTTACTTCGTTACATTTTGCAGCAATTATTATACTTTCTACTCCACTACATTTCTACAACTTCTGTTACATTTTCGTTACATTTTCTGATCAGTTTTTCCCCTGCCAAAACGTAATCTGACCGTCGAGCCCGTTCTCATCCTAAAGCGCCATATCGGACGCTTTTGCAAAAGCGTAAATATCCAACGCACATGGCACCCTTTAACGTGAAATGAGACGCAGATATATTTGGGCAGATGGCGCCCCCTAGTGGTCTAACCCTTACACCAGTGACGTTTGGTTGCCATAGATACAGTATATCAACCCGGCAGTATATCAACAGCACGGCCGGTCACACTAAATGCGTCTCACACGCAGTGTGTTTATCGTGCAACTCATACGCGAAAATTTGTTTTTACGTGCATAGGAAACACACCGTGTGTAATATATGTTTGGTTTGGTTAGGATTATGGCAAGCCAAGAGGTTCAGAATTACACCATAAAATGAATCGCGTTTACTGCCAAACATATTAACATATAGTAAGGATAAGCATGATATTGCCTAATTGCAAGCTTGTTTCAGAAATGGTGACGTTTTTTTCCATCATTATTGAACATCATTATAGGAGTAGGCTATTAGGTTGAATGAGTTAGAATTAAATGTTTTATTAATCATTAGAAAATAGACATTAAGATAATAAATTGTTATGCAAGTACTTTTACTTTTAATACTTAAAGTACATTTAAAATAAAGTACTTTTTACTTTTTACTTAAGTATGGTTGTCATTGTGTTACTTCTACTTTTACTAAAGTAAATATTTATCTGGGTATTTGTACTTTTACTTAAGTACTGAGATTCAGTACTTCCTCCACCACTGCCCGGGAGCCGGTTCTGAGGGCGTGACATTGAGTGGGGCTTAGGAGCGTGCCGGATGGCTCCCTCTCTTTTCCTTCTTTTCTCCAAGCTCTCTGGAATGGAGAGGAACAGAGTGTGTCTTGTCTGTGGAGCTGCTGGCGTTCTGCCTGCACCTCACACTGTTTTGATTTCCTGCTCTTTACTCGATATATGTGGCTCCTTCCAGCTGGGATAATGAGAAGTGAATGTATTAACCTTGTTTTCATTTACTTCCCGTAGACGCCATACTAGCTACTGTCACAGAAAGTTTTTTTTTTCTTTCACTATATCGCCCCCTCTTTTTATACTCCTCTCAAACTCGGTGTTGTTGTGCTTTCAGAATGAGCAGCGGGAACTTTGTTCTTGTTTTCACACCGTCACGTTCCGCTTGAGGGCATGTCAGTTACAGAACTAAAGCTGTGATGTACGTCACCTGCCAATTTCAGCTGCGGTTTGGCAAAAAAAGGAAATATCTCTGTATCTCTTGTCGGGAATGTGCTCAAATGCATTTTTCCATAAATGACTTAATTCATCCAGTCCTTCAGATGACATCAGGGTGCCCAGCAGGCAGACTATTATAATCAGGAATGATTAAGAAAAGATGTTTTGAGTTCTGAGACAAAAGGAGAAATCATGACATGGAATTTATTACTTTTCCTCATGTTGTGAAATAGAAGATTGACATCTCTAATAGAGGCGGGTTTGCTTTCTAGTCCTATGTAAACGCATCAGTTAAAACGTAACTCAGGCGTCACAATCATGATATAATTGGTTTAAAGTCACTATTATAATTATGTTCTATATCTTTTAGAGACTGTCAGCTTCACTAAGCACATCTGGCAGTATAATGAAATGCTATGTAGCTTTTACCTATGTAATATTTAAATAAACATTCCAAGCTATTAAAGTAAAAAGAAATTGAGTAATCAGTTTTTCAGGTATTTTGTACATCAGTATAATGTAATCAAATAATAAAACCAATTAAATGTCATGCTAATTTATTGATCTCTGAGTTTGACTGCATGGGAACCAGTATTGTTTTAAGTATTTATTTGGTTTTCTTTATTAAAACTCTCAGGAAAAAATGCTAAATGCACCTTTTAGGGCTACAACAGCTTGCTAATGGGACAATGCCCAAAACATGCTATTTTTGTATCTACGTGATACCCCTAACTTGTTCAAAGTTGTGCCTTTAGGGTACATAATATTCAGTAAGATGGACCTTTTAGGGGTAGATGAGGTATACAGTTAGGGTACTGCCCCATTTACATCCCCATTTAATGTATTCAATCAATCTCTCAAAGCTTTATTTATTCATTTTTTGCTGTACATGGCTTTAGTTATTTAAGAGCAGCGAGTGGTTTTCTCTTTTCTTGTCAATATTGTATGATTTTAATATTGGTCTGTTGACTGCATTTGTGCTTCAAGGCTAAAAAAACCCCAGATCTTCTGTTTCAACACTTCATTTGCCCTCTCTGTTTACACTCACTTAAGACAAACTAACTTTACATTAACACATCACCATGATTTGACCAAGAAATGCATTTAACCTCTCACGTCACATTACAGTGAGGTGTGAATGAATGCACTATGCACAAATACAAGTGAGTGTTTGAAAGCATCTGTATAGAACTCTCGAGTTCAGTATCAACAGTCTATCAATCTATTGACCTGGTGTTACTGCCTTCCTCTTTTAGATGCTGTCAGAGTTCAGAATATATAGTCGGCTCAATCACAGTTGCTGCAGTTCACTACACTTTCATTTAGGCCCCGTTTACACGATGGAAAAACGCAGAGATTTCTCTGCGTTTTGCCCTCTCATTTACACGAAAACTCTGTTTTTATCACTGAAAACGATTATTTCTAAAAACTCCGGCCAAAGTGGAGATTTCTGAAAACGCCGGTTATGTGTTGTCGTGTGAACTGGGAGAAACGGCGTTTTAGGTTCTCTCTTGTCGTTTCTGAGGATTCTGATTGGCTTGAATGGCTTTATCCTTAACCCCTACTCTGCCGCCAATAGTTTTGGCATAGTTATGAAGGCGCTCGACGGCGTATTTATGCGGGTGTGTAAACTAGGGATGTGAATTTCTGCCAAAAATGGCATTCGAAAATCGAGGAGCAAAAGTCGATTATCGTTCGAAAATCGGAGAAAAGAAAAAAAAAACGCACTCACACAATAACAGAAAGGGAGGCTAATTCCATCTTTAGCGATTTATTAATTGAACAAGTGACATGTTTTCGTCATTTTTTTAACACAGAAGAATAATTGGAAGAAGAAAAAACTAAAAGCACAAAAAACGATTTTGCATCGACAAACCAGATGCTCGCTCGATCAAAAAATAATATCATGTAATAATGTTTTTATGCGAACCTGCCTTGTAACCGGCAACAGCCGACTTTTTAAACAAATTCGTTTCGATGAAGATAAACTATTCATAGCATAACGCCTATGTCATATTCTTGTTCAGAAAAATTAGCACGTCATCAACATGTTCTGGAAGGAGACGCGAGCGCAACCTGTTGACGATTAGTCCAGCCGCGGAGAACACCCGCGCGGATGGCACAGATGTCGCAGGCACACTCAAGTAGGAGATTGCTAACTTTTCCAGGCGGGGATATTTCGAGTAGTATGAAGCTGCAGACTCGGAGACCTGCATCTAGAGTCCCCCTGCACCTAGAGTCCCGCATTCTCAGACCCCTCGTTTTTCGAGACAGCGCCTCCTATCAAATTGTATCGGATAACATGTGAAGAACTTAAGCCAAAAAGTGAGTAGGCTACCTATCTTCAATTTTATTTAGCGAATCGTAGTAGCCTCGTTTGATTTATTTTTTTATAAAACTAATTTAGCTCGTCGATACAACATTATGAATAGTCCATTTAATATTTGTAAAGATAGTTTGTAACAAGATTTGAGCCGTTAATGTATGTTTTTTTCACCCTCTTCCCCCCGAAAATAGTTTGATGGCTAGCGTTAGCCTTTATCCTTGGACTTTTTGTAGATATGTCATAAGTGCTGCAGTTATTTTCACTGGCCATTTGTGCCCCCATATATTTCAAACCCACAAAGTTGTCCAAAGTTCAAAAACATCTCAAGGGACATTTCAACAGAGCAATGTAACATTTGCAAACAATTTTTTTCTTTTTCTTTTCTTTTCTTTTTTTTTTTTTTTTTTGAAACATCATAAGACATGTGCTATCGGGCCTATACTGTTGTAGGTTATTCCAGGGTACACCATCAATCGATGGAGTTACCCCTAACCCAGCAACATATCATTTTATGATTATGCAAAGCGACTTGAGTTTTTTTTTAATGCAATGGAAGACGAAAAGTAAAGTCACGAACACAGTTTTTTCTTCCTTTTTTCTTTACAGCAAGATGATGTTTAGGTTATCATTAAATAAAGTACAGAATTGTTTATTATTGGTGTTTTGTCTATTCTGATTTGTTTTGCTTCGCATTCAAAATATCATAAAACAGATTTTGTAATGTTAGCATCATAATGTTAATTAGACTATTATAGGTTGAACTGAAAGAAAAATTGGAATTTGAATAAAACAAATATAAAAAAAACATTGTAGCAATATAATATCGTATACTATTTTTCAGAAGATAGATCTGTAATTGTATCCTTCCATCTGTTACAATGAGTTTTTTTTTTTTTTTTTTTTTTTGGCACATGCATTAAGCAGGTAACGCAAATATTTATTGGATAATTTATTTGGAGACTGTTAATATTGCATCCTGTTGTTTTTTAATTGCATTTGGATAACCGTACGCTGGACTCTGTGTGCGGGTGTTATTCGATCTGTTGAACAGCAGGAGGCGCTGTGTTCGAAAAACGAGGGGTCTGAGAATGCGGGACTCTCGGTGGGGGACTGTAGATGCAGGCTCCGAGTCTGCAGCTTCATAATATTGGATATTTCTTCGCGTTGGCCTTCCACCATGTTATGGGATCAGCGTTCATTGGTGGGCATACTGTATCTTGGCAGTATTGCAAGAGTTCGGTTGTCGCTGTTGCTGTCTGCTCGATGTTATCCTCGCCAAACAAGACCGCAATCGCTGCAGCAGAGAGGGCGTCATTTTGTGGATTTTTAGCCGCCGGTGGTTCAGTAGGCATTTCTCCCGATTCCCGATTCAGTGCATTCACGACAGTGCTCTTCTTCTGTTGTTTGTTTACACTATGTTCAAAAAGCTGGTATCCTAGATCGCCCAGTAGTGGGTTTCATGCATGTTAGTGACACCTTGTGTCCCTAACAGGAAAATACCTTGCTCCGCGATCTGTGTCAGTAGGCGCTGCGTCAATTATGTTAAATACACATTGGAATTATTGCACGAAAATATAACGATATTCGAAAAAGCTATTTTATGATCGAAGTTCGAACGCATTTCGACTATTCGACCATTCGAAGATCGTGACTCATCCCTAGTGTAAACAATGTTAATTTTGAAAACAGAGAGGGGGAAAATATTCGTTTTGCTAAATACCCGGCTTTGTGTAAACGTGGTCTTAATGTGGTCCTTTTTATCAATCAGAACTCTCCCCAGAGCTTCAATTGTATGAAGAATAACCTTTATTTAATTCATTCAAATTTGGGAACTACATTACAGCTCCACCGCCACCATCCTCCTCAAAAGCCTTCTGCTCTGAGAGCCGCAAGCCTACGCCGAACACTGTTAGTGTGTGTTAAAAATCAGCAATGGTGAGAACATTTTGCTTGATACATTTTTTCGTCTTCAAACCAAACTTTTTTATTCATTAGGTCAGTAGGTGGATTGTAGAATGCAGAAGTCTACAATATCAAAGCAATTCATTTTTGACTACCTCTGTATCTGGTAAAAAGTGGATAAGCTTTTATACCCAGCAAACAAATTTAGGTTCTTGGAACATTCTGGGAATGTTAGTTTTTGGTTCCCAGAACGTTCCTACAACTTTCCCTTAAGGTTAAGGGAACGTTCCCAGAACATTCTCCTTACATAATAAAAATGGAACCTAAAAATAACCTACTATGGTACGTTCCTATAACGTTCTTGTTCGGTTCCCAAAAAAATAACCTCATGGGACCATTTGGGAACGTTAGGGGAACGTTCTGTGCTGGGTAGACCCTGTATTGTGTTTATGTGTATTTAGCGCTTGTGATCCGATTGACCGGAACAAATCCTAATACCGGGTGTAAACAGCCTTTATTAATGTGACATTTAAACCATTGACCATCTAGCTCTCTGTCCTTGTTTGCACAGACGGGTTGATGAGTGAAACGTTCACTATTATTTATTTATTTTGTACAATCCTGGATGGGACAGTGACATGCAGCATCTTAAGGGAATTCAAATGAAAGGCCCAGAGGTTTCTTTCCCATAACCCTAATTAGCTCAGCGGGCCGCAGCTAAAAAGACACCGCAACTGTCTGTCAGCAGTTCTCATCTGATGTGGTGATTTGTACACGCCCGCACCCAATTGACCCTCCCGCTCCTCTGGACGATGGGACGGGTGCTCACCAGACGGCTTGTACCTCGGGGAACTGTGGGGGGCCAAGGGGCTGAGATTGAAACCTTAACAAAAGCCATGTTCCATCTGTTCATAAATGCTGTGCAGAGTGAGGGAAGAAGTGACTGTTTTTTTTTTCCATATTCATTTATTTATATATTTTTCCGGCAGGAGGGAGGGGATGTGGGCGGAAGTGCCTGCCCAAGTGTCTGCCACTCCTATGGGACAGCTGTTCTCTGATTCTGCCCTGAAGTGCTGGATTATTAATGCTCTGTCCTACCCGTTATTATTTATGTATGGCGTATTTGCATATGCTAGACAGCACAGTGACAGGTCCTCAAGTAGCTCTCGGCGTATAGTCTAATGTGTACAGATTGAACGCAATAAGTGGGAGATGTCACATGAGCTCAAAATGAAACACTTCTCTGCGTAATGGCAGGCGAGGCCCACAGATTGTGTGGGAATATCACACCAGCTCTGTGTATCTGGGGAGATGAGAGAGACACTCTAGACAACAAATCAAATGGAGACCCCATTACTGGACTCCACAATAAGTTTTTCTTTTTTCTTTTTTTTTCTGCTGGTCCTGTTTGGCTGGTAGTTTAAATTTAAACGTGCCTTCCAATAATTTTACTATAGTTTTTAAGTTAGGAATTGGAGCTACAAAAGATATACGTTACATTACAATCTAAGCAAAGTATACAACCATATATACAAATATCATGTCACCATGATAAAATAATTTTAATTTGGAATAAGATCTGGAAAAGTGTTGTGTGTTATGTATCACAAAGACATGCAACAATATCCATGCCTTTTGATGAATAAAGTCACCAACTCGTTGTCCTCTGGACAATGAATATGTAATTTGGGTAAGGGCCCAATTTTATAAGCATCTATCAGGACCCCACAGCTGATAGCCCCACTTAAAATGATGAGGCTATCAAAAGGTTTTGCATTTTTTGGACTTGCACTAGCCTTTAAAGGCCACAGTGACATCAGCACTTGCTTGATGAACATGTTTGCTGTGATTCTTTATCAGTGTGGGTCAACAGAGGTGAAAGCCATTGAAACGTTGTAAAAATTAACTGTAAAAAGGGCTCATCACTTGACAGGCTTAGATCTGTCAGTTGCACGCTTGCAGCCCGTAGTCTAAGAACATATTTATTCTCTGAATTATTAATGATGCAGCCGCACTGGGAAATGAATTAGTCTTCTAAGACTCAACCAATATGAATAAAGTGTAGTAAAACCAGTGTGTCATGTATTTATGTTTGCTTCCTGTTTTTTTTATTTTATTTTTTTTTTTATCTTATTCTGAACCACGACTTCTGAGATATGTCATTGTTTTCTGGATCTTGCAGAGGTGTTGATAAGCAGCTCTGTATACAGTCAGCTTACCTCTTTTCTCTTGCTTTTGGCCAAGCGCCATGTCGTATAATTGAGTCATTATCATTCTTAAGTCTCCTACAGCAGTTAATTCTACCTTGCTGTTAGCAAGCAGAGAGGAACTCCAAAATAAATGGGCGTATTAATTTGATCAAACTCTGGAAAGACCGTAAGTCCTGGAATTATTATTATTATTTTTACATAAATTCAGTGAGTCTTCTGCTTTCATTGACCTTTCGATTATAATGAAACTTTAAAATATGTCTGTTTTTTGAAGTAAGTGGCTCATGAAACCGATTATTGAAGTTCATCTGTATAAAGTCAAGACTGTCATTTCTTACAGCAAAAAATATGGTGGTATGGTTTCAAACTTTGATAACATAGCTTGACATTTTATAACCATTTTTAACCATTTTTCTTTATGGATTTTGCTTGCATCACATGATTATTCAGGGTTTTCCTGAGTCAAAAAATATCTTTGGTGGTGGTGTATGAACATGGTCATCCCCACAGTAAAGTAACCTACCACTGTGAACTTACAATGACTCGCTGCCATTATAATCATTGAAGCTGTCAATCACAACACAATGTATACAAAGCTGCACTCTTGTGAAAACTCCCATTATAATTAATGAAGCTGTTTATGTGGTGCATTAAACTTCTTATTGAACTTCTAATTAAACTTCCATTAATTGCAAATGGCAAAATGCAATTGTAAGCCATGTTGAGCAAATTCTGACTAACTTAAACACCTCATTGGCCATTGCATTCACTTGCTGCAAATAGAAACCTTTGACGCTCTTCATAGAGCATTGGAGACGCTCATAGAGTACCTGTATTGTGTATCGTCACATTAAATGATCAAGTTAATCTTTGGCGGGACTGTCAAGGTGAATGCATTTTGGTCATTCTGGAGTTCTTTATTAAAAAAATCTAGGTTATATTGCATCCATTCATATGTGATGTGGTCATTTTTTTATTGTCTGTAGGAGCACCAGGATGCATAAAATCAACGCTCAGCCTCTGTTTCCCTTGTTTGTGTAGTTTGTTAGCTTGGGTAATGACAGTGCCAACAATGGCTTGTTCTCTTAGACTCGTAAACTGCAATCTGGCCTTTTCCAAGAGCGGACTCCAGATGTTACCACAGGTTGCTAACTTCCCTATAGCACATTGATGGAAGGCAGATATCTGTTTGTTAACAGACCCTTAAAATGTGTTGAGTATTCTTCAAAATGTGCGAATGGCTGGAATTACCTGAAATGTGTGACCAAAGTATCTCAAGCTGTCTTGATAACTTAGAAGCATATGGTGGCCATATGCAGATCTCTTCTAAGCATCCTTCAACTCAAGTGTTTTATTATACTAGGATAATCCAGTAGCTTTTGATATACATGCAGTATGTAGAATGCCAGTCATTGAAGAACAGGCTGATTTATTTCTCTCTCTCTCTCTCTCTCTCTCTCTCTCTCTCTCTCTCTCTCTCTCTCTCTCTCTCTCTAGGTAAGTGATGGCGATATTTGGCTCTGTTCCTTGTCCAGGCATTGTATGCAGACCCTGTGCATGCCCCTGAGAAATGACCACTGAGGTGATTAATTGGCAGGAGAGCTTTAAAATGGCCCTGAACCATCGCCACATGACAGGAAATGGCACTTGTGCCACAGTATGGTTCATCTCTTTCTCTCCTCCTCCTCTTCCTCCTCCACCTCTTTTCTCTTTTCTTTCTCCATCGCTCTTGTTTTTTCCTTATTTTTTTCACATATCAATCTCATATGGATTATTTTATGAAATAATGAATAAAGGAATTGACTGAGGGTATTGAGATTGAGCACATGAATGAAGGGAGTCTCTTACTTGTATAGTATTTATGTGCCTCATGTCTCTTTTATTGACTGCTTTGAGAGGATGCATTTTAGATACGTTATATGACAGTGATATAATACATATTTTTGCTTAATGTCGTTCACCTTAATTCTCACTGTTCAATTTTAAACAAACGAAAAAGGATCTTTACTTAAAGTATTGATGGGGTGTGACGCTTATCTCATGAAATGAGACGAGACACGAGATTGGTTTCACGAGAACGAGACGAGATTTTTGCACAATTTTTCAGAAATCCTCAATGACAAAATACATGACTGGAAAAATAGTATGCAGGTGCATTTTGCAATGTTTTAACTAGTAATCTTCTAATGCATATCATTTCAAATGCATTGAAATTAAACAATATTCAAGCACTGTAAAAGGTTTTTATTGACTAGTCTTTCTCCTATTTGACTTCACATTAGTCTCTTTAGACCTTACTGTACATTTAAGAGCTTTCAGAAGCTCTGATTGAGGCTGTGTGTGACCTCCTAACTGAACTCCTTGAAGTCTGAAGTGCAAACAATAAGTGCATGTGCAACCATAATCAAAGTTAGCACACAGACTCTTTATAATTGTTTTGAAATTGCTGTTTTATATTGCACCAGCATTTATAGGGTTAATGCGTTGAGTTCGGAAAAATTCGGCTAGAGAGAAACGAGGCTGGTGTGTATCTCTCTATGTTGTTCTTGTCTTCTGATTATAAATTCAGAAACAGAGCCTCCCTTTTCTGTTGTCCTTAAGACATTTCAGTACTCTCTCAATATTCAAAGTGCAAACAGAGACCATAGCCGCAAATAAACAGTCCAGAGATGGGTATTGGGAGACGGACTATGAAGCCTAAATTGTGCACAATGCACATCAGGGAGCTTGTGTGTTACTTTCAAATTTGTGATCACGCGTACTCTGTGTATAGGGAGCAGCGGCGCTGAGAATGCATTCTACAAGATAAGACATATATCAGACGTTTAGTCTATGCTACGCAACGAATCCTTCGCTATTGTCACGCGAACATTGAACTGTGATTCGTGCTGCACTGATTGCAACAGCAACTCTTTTACATTTAACGACTTTTACATTAGTTTATCACTGTGAAGCTGCTTTGATACAATCTTTATTGTGAAAAGCGCTATATAAATAAATCTGACTTTATAATGGTTTTTATATTTTTTATATAAACAGCAAAACGATAGTTTAGGCGAATGTGAGAGTGTAGCGGTGGATAGAATATTCTATTGTAATCTCACCCTCATGCTCGGTCATGGCGATATCGCGGGACAGCTTTTCACTCAACGGGAAATCTCATCATATTTTGGTCTCGCGAGATCTCGTCACACCCCTAAGTATTACTATACCGTAATAAGGCCTTCTAATGTATTTGTTTTTAAAAGATCAACAACAACAACAACACTGTATCATTACCCCATCACTATTTTTCATTTAAACATGACTTTTTCTTTCCAAATAATTTGTTTTTTTTTAATTTGGAAAAAATGACACACCACAAAAAAAAAAAAAAAAAAAAAAAAAAACCTACAATACACAAACCAGACCTGCAGCACACCATCAACACTTGGAATGTACATTATTTAATGGAGTACAGTATAATGTTTTAAAAGCATCTTCTCAAAGCAGCCAATTGAATTATATGGATGTATGTTTTGTCAGAAAACAGGCATGTTTTTAATGGAAGAGAATATCGACCTGTGACATTCAACATGACAGTGTTCAAACCACTGATCAATTATAGACAAAGTTAAATTATGGGCAAACAATTCCAATGAAAAATCTATATTTAACACAGACATTGACTTTTTACTGTTTTTCAAGCATGAAATCATTATTCAGTACTCAGGGTGGCAGGGCTCGTCTCATGCTCTCGCACAAAGCGTGTTCATCGCACACAAGTCCCCTCTTTTGACCCGGTTTCACATGCAGTTGTGTAGATCTTTTTTTTTTACAACATGCCTTCAGAACACAGACTTTAATCAGGTCGAGTCGTGTGGCTTAGCACTACCCCCGTCTGCTCCCACCCGTTTTTCACTGTCTGCCGCACAGTTACTTTTTCAAAGCGCAGAAATGTTTATGCCAGAAAGATCAATCATGCAGGAACATTGTTTTTCTGATGTTTGAAGTGGTGGTAGTTTAGGGATGATGAATTCTAAAGCAACTCCGACCGAGCTCCGCTGCCATCTGATGCAACAGGATGCAACACGGTTGTTTTCGTTTAAACTTTTCTCTTTTTTTTACAATATTTGTGACATGTCTGTGCACTCCTCTTTGGGCATCTGTTGTCAGCTGATCCCTCTGTCCAGGTAAGTATAAAGAGATTAAGTGTTGCATCAAGCAAGTTCAGAAGAATTAGCAAGGGGGCCTTGACATTGAAGTATATTCGGGCCTTAATCTCCTTGAGTTTCTTTCTGTAAGCTGTCGCCGTGCCGATTATGAGTCCCTAGTGGTCACTTGCAACATGCCATACTTGTTATCGAATTGTAGTTAGATTCAGTTTCATAAATATGGATTGCTGGGGGAGCCTAGTGAATGTGCTTTTGTGTGGGTTTTCCAGACAACCCATGGGTTTTCCAGACCATTGAACAGCACCTCATTGGGACATTATGTGCATTCTTGTGAAGAAACCTCAAAGACTTACTAGAAGTAATGTGCTCTTGTGAGCGCTAATAAAAACTGTGTCCATCGGCTCACGGGGATATCTTTTACTGTCATGATACATGTGATATAATGGCTTAATAAGCCATGATTGAACAGACTTTTGACAGTTGGCAGTGCATTTTTTTTCTTTAATCAGCCTTTGAGTGTCAGTAGGGGTCGGCAAGGGTGTTTTCATATGCTGCTACCTCTCAGATTTCGATTTTTAGTTTGACAGTGTGAAATCAGCTTTTATTCCTCTCAAGTTAGCAGCTGTTTGAGGCTTTAAAATAAGGTTAATCATTATAATTTCGTTTTTCACAATGACATGTGCCATCCGGTTTTGAAAGTGTAAAGAGTGCTGTTTATTTTGTCAATTTAATGATGAGATAATAATAGTGTTCTTTTAATTAGAGAAGGCTTTTGACATAAGGAAATTCTGAAGCTGTACTTCAATTATTAATGTGCTGCTGTAGTAATGAAATTAGCTTGCATTTTGTTGTAGAAAAGACCAATGTGATTCAAAAGGTATCAAACATAGGTGTTTATTACTTTTACCAGGTGTCTGATTGTGAAAGAGTACCTGTTTCATAAAAGCTGAAATATTGTGATTGCAAATCTATTTAGTTAAAATCATGCTGACTTGGAACAGCATAAATTTTGGGTTGAATTACCATTTAAAGGACAACTCCGGCGCAAAATGAACCTTAGGTCTAATTACACATTGGTACATAGTCAGCCGTTCCCTGAGATTTGTTTTCATGATTATCGAATGTAAAGAGTTTTATCTCTAAAAACTGTTTAGCTTATAATGCTAGTATATGGGGCATAGAGTAATGAAAATAAAAATCAGTAGTTAATAACTCTAACAAGGCTCAAAATAGCCCAACACTAACACTGCAGCATAATCAGGGTCCCTACATGCAAACCGAAGCATTGAGAACGTTGTTCAGAGAAAGTGTACAGACTGTTTAATGTAGGGACCATGATTATGCTACCGTGTTCGTGTTGGGCTACAGTATTTTGAGCCTTGATAGTGGCTAGCGGTTTTTATTTTTCATCACTCTATGCCCTATATAATAGCGTTATAAGCTAAAGAGTTTTTAGAGATAAAACTCTTTACATTCGATAATCAGGGAACGGTTGACCATGTACCAATGTGTAATTAGACCAAAGGTTAATTTTGTGCCGGGGTTGTCCTTTAATGCTATATATTCAAATTCAAATGATATGTTTGTGCTGTTCATGCACGGTTGTACATAAAAGTTGTGCAAAACTGAAATAAGCTGGCCACCTGTGCACAGTGGGTGAAGGTCAGGGGTGTGTGTGTGTGTAGGATGCTAGTCAGCAGCAAGAATTGTAGAGACTCTGATTTCTCACCCTTCTCTTCTCTGCTTGAGGAGTGGAGGTTGCCAGTCAAGAGCTTGGCTCCTGGAAGCTGCATTAACTATAGATCTGCCAGGTGAACATCTATACAGCTTGATGCAATTCAGCTGTACACATTGTTTCAGTGCTTGCACAGACATGCAGCTCCAGGTTTTACATATTCTCAGACCATCACCTGCAAACAAACCCTTATGGATTCAACAGATACAACATTCCTAAGAATAGCGTGAATACAGGCAAATTTGTTACAAGATCTGGCACAATGTATTACAGTTAGTTCCTTTAATCTGATTGGACATTGATGATGATATTTAGTTTTGCTTGATTGAAAGATAGTTCACCCAAAAATGAAAAAGAGTGTAATTGACTGTCCAAACAAGAATGACTGACTTCTGTGGAACACATAAGGAGAATGAAATTCATTCAGGTTTGTCAACATGAGAGTGAGTAAATGACAGTTTTTTTCAAACTATTTAAATACAGAATAAGGCAAGACCATGTCCTCCGTGGCCACACCGTAGGACACAGTCCGTCTCACGTAGGAGCTTCTTAATTATTTTTAAGCTCTTCCTGAGGGCTGACACATTGGCAGGGGTCAAACTGTGTGGCCAGGTGAAAATAAAGCAGCCATATTGCGCTCCTCTCTGCATCCTCCCTTCTGCTGCCTTGCACTGCAGGGTCAGTAATGGAGATTTGGGCAGCCCCTGCGGTTCCAGCCACCTGTGATATTCAGCCATGTCTCCTTCATCAAGGTGTTCAATGGTATTCCTCTTATACTGAGTCACAAGCAGCAGTTATATAACCGCAAACGTAGCCAACTCGATGAAAAAATATAGCATCACCGAATCCCCAGGCTGGCGTGCCTAAAATAACATGCTCCGATGACATCAAAGATTGAACACCATGGTTGCCTTGAAGTTTCGTGTTTCTGGTGGGCCTAAATGCTGAAATGCATTTTTCAAAATCAGAATCGCATCCCTGCTGCTTGAAAGTGCAAACGAATGATGCGGCACCACTCGAACAGACCCTGACATGTGCAAGAGCTTTCGTTTAATACCCAGGCAGGCTTTAAACATTCAGAAGGGTAATAAGTTATGGAAGTGAGGCTAGAGACTGAACAGGGAGCGTGAATTGCTCTCTTCTAGTATATTATCAGACTGTAAAAATGCTAAGTCATTATCAATTTGAGATTTTCCCAGATTGAGGTGCTCTTTAAATCTTTTAACAGACTGTGGAATGAGCTCAGCGCTGGACACAGCAGTTCTGAGTTTCTCTGAAGACGAAAAGATGACCTACGTCGAAACAAAATTTATTGATGTCAAAGGCAATGGGATATTAAAGGGGACATTCATTAAACATAGCCACCATTGTTTCATGTCTTTTGGCAGCGCAGTGGAGCTCCAGACAGCCCTATCTCCCGGTTCCACGTCGATGGAAAAGTCCGCTATCAGCAGGCACCTTCTTTACATCTGTCTTTGCACAAATGTACTCTGATGTGCTCGCTGGCATGAATATGCTTAAGCATTTTTCTTAGGCTAATCTACTTAACTTGCCCCTTGGAAGTCTTGACCAGCCTTCTGTGATAAACGCCTGGAGCTTTGGGGAGGACAGTGGCTATTTCTGACCTGTCAGGTCTGACCTGGTTTCTCCTGTCTTCATTTATTTCCCTCAAGCCTCTCCTTCATCTCTGTCATCTTGTGCAAATTTTAACCTCCCCTGATGTATCGACTTCTCAGTTTATAGTACCCTAAAGGAGCATTTGTCTAGCAGCATCCACTTTTATTAGGACACAGGGATCAAACGTAGAGAATCATTTAGAACGCAGCGGATAACAAACACAGACGCTGACACAAATTAATGTTTTGGGAATACGTTTTCAGAAGCAGTTTTCAAACAAAAGTGAAGCAACCAGCATATATGCACTCATCTCGGGGGGATACGGCCCAAATTTGTTTGAGGAGATGAAGTTGGAGAAAAAAAAAGAAAGAAGGGAGCTATAATAATAAGCTGGTCATTTGTAATTGGTCTGGGGAGTTGTCTCAACATGTGCAAGCTTGTTTTAATCAGGACGCTGTCAGTCAAAACAGCACTAAAAGGCCTGTTAAGAGTCTTATGATTATGTGCCGTGAAGCAGATGGAGGGAAACAGCCATGCGGACAGTGCAGTGGGGTTGTTGCCCTTGGTAGGACAGCTGTTCGGTTTCATTTTAGACCGCTGTTTGTTTACACTGATAAGATGGACCTTGTTCTGTCCGCAGCTTAATAAAAAATGATTTGGGCAAATCAGGCTAAAAAAGAAAGCAAAAATGATATATTGATTTGCTTTTGAAAAAAAAAAAAGTTTTGGTTCACCTACAGCTTTAGAAACATATTCATGCACTAAACGGAGTCACAGCATCCTAGTGAGGTAATTTAAGAACATTAAAGAAAACATTTGACACACTTTTTCATTAGATTTCGCATTTTTCACCAAACACAAATCCATGACCTCCTCATTTACTTGACAACAAATTGGATGTCTTTAATTAGCAAATTTGTGTGTGTTGATAATGTTGTCCCAGAAGAGTCTGTTGCATATGGCCAGGTCACATGTACAATATTCCCATCTTTTTTTTTTTTTTTTTTTTCCAACTAAACATGTTTTGCTTAGAGACTTTTATGATAAAGGTTCCTTAGATGTAGGGGGTGGATGATATATATGAAATAGAAATATTATTTTATTGTGTGTTATATTAAGCATGTTTAGAGTTTGAGAGTAAATGCACATGTATGGTTTTTCATTAGTTTATTAAAAATCATATCTTTTCATATATATATACTGAAAAAAGTAAATGAGACGCCAGAGAGAGTCATCATAAACTTAAAACTATGATATAAATGCTATAGCATCATACTGGTCTGTTTAAAGCTCTTTAAAACGGAAAATACAATCAGAGGTCATTGGACACATATTCACACATATTCAGCTGTAGCTGTGAGTCACTAGTGTTTTTCTGTTAGCTGCTGTAATGACCTATACATTTAATATGAGGTGTCTGTTGCTAAACATTGGTGTCCATGGCCTTATCTCATCTCCAGCGGGTCTAACCACAGGTCTGGTGCTAATGTTTATTACTCCTTCATAATGGTATCAAGCACCACTGTGCTCCAGGGATATAGGAACACAGTTTATAGAGTTGTTTGTGATGTTGGTTATCAGAGGTACAGAATAATCCGTCATTTTCTATTAGGCATCAGCATCAGCACGGCTGATTTGCATGCACGATTGTGATGGGACTAGTGAGTGATGGGTATGTCCTGTTCAATTAAAATTACAAGTATTATTGGGCGAAAAGAAAAAAAAAACAGACAATGGGGGTAAAAAACATAGACGACTGTCATTTTCACCATAAGTGAAATACCACTCTTCTGATTTCAATTTGCTCCCCTGTACATACAGTACAAATGATAATATAGGGTAACATCACATTCCTATTGATTTTTAGTGCTATCTCGTTCTCTACAACTTAAGCAGGACCTAAATGTGGGGAAAAAAAAGCTGACTTTAGCTGTTTAAACTTTAGTTCTCATTAGCATGTGTCGGTAGTATTTACAGCATTTTATGTCTCAGTGGAGTCCCAGTGGGAATGGAGAACGTTTGTGGTAGCAGTTTTGGATCTTTCTGCAGTGGTTAATGGACTGCTGTCAAACACTGGTGCCATCAATGAGACAGGCACCATAAATCGCCGCCTCACTTCGGGGCCTGGTGTGTGCAAGGGCGAGGCTTGATCCCTTCTGTTTGTTGGGCAATTAGCATGGAAACAGCTGAGCATAAAAGCTGGGCACCAGAGGACCCACTCAGCCACCAGAGCCCTTCCTCATCACTGCGTATGCATCTCTGTTCTGTCTCACAGATGGAGAGCAAGTGCCCCTAATGCACCACAGTCTGCTTTCATTTGGGCCCGGAAGAGTGTGCGCTCTCCAGCTAATTGAATGGCATGCATGGTAACCTGACGGAGCCAAAATCTCAGCCAGATTGCTGGTGTCATGGTTTAGCTGAGCTCTCATACTCAGGATGGGTCAGGATGGTCAACTAGTCGGCAGACAAGTAGTCAGTTAGTTCATGGAGATTTTTTTCCCCCTCATTTTTGCTATTTTTAGCAGCAGCATGTACTAGGGCTGGGTGATGCACCGGTAGACATGATTAATCAGACTGAGATTTGTTATCACAACATTTTTCTTTTGTCAAATCAACTTAAATAATTTATTTAGTTGAGATAACTTATTATTTTGACTTTCTGATGATTAAATTAATCTCATTCGTTGTTAACTCACTTTTTCCAGTTCAATCAACTTAAAATTTTAAGGAAACCAGGTTACGTACTTTTTTTAAGTTAAACCAACAATATTTTTTTACAGTAAACCGGTAGAGATTTTGGACGATTGTCTCTGCATGTGGAGTTGCTGTGCTGCGCCGTCATGAAAGCTTATGTTTTTAAGCATTGCGTTTAAAAAACGGCATGCATAAAAACAGGTGATTCTAAACCTTTGACACACATAGCAGTGAAAGACAACTCATTCCGCTCACTGGGAGACGCGCGACATGGAGCCGTTGCTCAGAGCGCATGAGAACTGAACCGAGTGCCGCCTAATTTGGCTTAAATGGTTAAAAACACATGCTTATGTGTCAAAGTGACCATTTATTTGCAAGTAAACAGTCATGCCTTAAGTGAACAAAAGAAAATGCAGGAGAACACTTAAAGTGACGGCATCCATATTTACCTTCTGTCCTTATTAATGCTAATCAAACAACAAAAAACAGAGAAGATCCCTCACTCTAATGCATTGTTTTTTAATACATTTGATTACTTCATACATTTTATTTAGTATTTCTAGTGCTTGAAGTTTTTCTGGAAGGTCTATTGCATTTGTGTCTGTTCTATTGTAGTTTGTTTTCTTTCTCTCGCAAGTTTTTGGTTAGGCTAGTATTAGTTTTTAAATGTTTTAAAAGGTGTTAAGAATTATGAAATTTCAATGATATTCATTTTTCTATATTACTAAAACCTTATTTTTTAAAAAAAAAGCATATTGTGAAATATTCTTGTGAATGTTACGTCCACTTGTATACTTGGCGTAAGAGGTTAACTGTAACAAAGTGAGGGACAAGAGCGATGGTAAAGAAAATAAATAAATTAATACAAACGCTAAACTTTGAAAAGTTTAACGAAAACTGGAAAAAAAATATCTTCAGCGTAGAAAGCCACTACGCTACCTAATAAACATAAATACATGGGTTGGCACCCACCCATAACTTAGTGTGTTTAAATAACTTTACGTTCTGTGAGATGTAAATCACGTGACATACTTACCTGGTCCCATCACTATGTATCAGATAAGGACTTAAACAATATCCATTAAATCAAGAGTTGAATCGCAGCATAAACGCGGTAAAACAGCTTTATCAAAAGTAAAGTTCCAACAGTAGAAATCTCTAACACGCAATAACTCTAAATAGAAAAAAACTAAGCAGAAGCAAGAAAGAGCACACAACAGGAATTGCAGCCAAACAAAGGAGAAACACCGGGTCTTTACACGTGCCCACTAGAGTCTGATTGGTTCTCAGCTGGCAGGTGGAACCGATGACTGGCCGGAACACCATCCAATCCCAGGACCTGTTAGATGAAATAGAGAGAGAGAGAGAAAAAAAGAACAACCCTCCCAAAACAATACAGGACATAACAGGGAAATAAAATTACTCATATCGTGATATAAGATTCAATCGCCCACCCCTAGCATGTCCTATAAAACCATCTCTGGTGCACGAGAATGAGAAGATGGATGGATGGATTGGTGCTTTCTTGTGACAAGTGTCAATGGCTTTCTCAAAGGTGAACACACCAAGCCACTCATGTTCCAGTGTGTAGTCTGCAATAAAGGGTATTTTTCCACCGCCTGCGTATTGTGGGTCTCCATCCGATTGCACTCTTTCAAAATCCATGGAGGCAAACTGCATTGTTCTGCCATCCTTTTGATTTCTTCCTCGCCCCTTAGGTCTTTGAAAGTTCATATCTGTCAGTCAGTCTATTAGGCTTCCCTTGGTTCTATAATGACTCCCAGTGTTCTCAGATCCAGGGATGGTGATGGAAAGGCTGATAGCAGCAGTGCATCGTCTCGGCAAGTACAAAAGGCATTTGACTTCCATTGTGCTTGTCCTAGGCTCTCTCTGTCTAAACTGTGGCAACAAAGATAGGTAGTGATGTTTATTCTTTGCAGAGTGTGATTGCTCACCCTTTGTGAGAATAGATGGAAAAGAGACATTACCTGTGTTGAGGCACCTGGCCAGAATTTCAAAAAGGTTTGAGGGACACCCATCAGGAATTTTGTCATTGGATTTTGACAAGTAACGATATTGTGAATACCATTTTAAGGGATGCTTCTGCAGTATTGGTACTATGGAGATGACTCTAAGAGTTTTTGACTTTTTTCAGACCAAGCGCTTGGCATGAAATTGGTATCGAGTACCATGTAACTCATTTTATTCTATTTTTTTATTTATTTTTTATTTTTTTATATAAAATTTAAAAAGTAAAACGTGTTTTATTTTGTTATTATTATTATACTACTACTAATAAAAATAATAATAATCTGTCATAATGAATTAAGATTGTTTAAAAGATTTTCAGTTGCTACTAGAAATCGTGATTGGTATCAACTACTTAAAATGTTGGTATTGTGACAGTAGTGTTTTAATAACTGTTTGATCAGTGTCGGTTGTAAAATTGATGAGGTCATTAAGTTTTACTTTGTGATTTGAATGGAATGTGTATAAATTGATCTGAAGAGCCCTTGTGTTAATTTAGGACTATTTATTCACATTAACATTGACAATGACTTTGATTTGGCTGTTAAAATGGAGGAACTTTAGAGCTCAAGATTTTTATGGGGTTGCTATGCCATCCTTTGGTACCTCATGCAGGAAATGTCTCAAGCGAAGCTGCATAAATACCAAAGCTGGCAGCAAACTCCTTCACACACAATTAAAAGCTCTTTTGGCTGAGAAGAGTGTGAGATAGTGTGAGACACAGAGGGGGATGCTCAAGGTGGAGGGGCGGTTCAGGGAACCTTATTTGAGAAAATGGAAAGTGGCGACGAAGAGGGATGTGCTTTCACAGATGCACCTCCTGTTTTATTATTGATAGGATTATGACTTTGTGACTACAAGTTTGGCCCATTAGTGCATGCAGAAAGCCCAGGAGACTGCAGCCAAGCTGCCGATTGAAAGGACTGGGGCCCTGAGTGATTGTCTTAGACACACAATCCACTCCAGGGTCCAGATGCCAGACTCAATGTCATTATTAATGACTACTGCTAAAAGGGTCAATCAGCCATGAACTTTGACTTTTGGCTAATGATCGTATTGTTTTGTAACAAGGATACCATGTGAAGGTAGAAGGAGCATAAACAAAGGCAGCTCAGTCCTTTCCTCCAAGTCATCATGGGTTGGGGATAAACAGAAAGATAATTTCGAGCTACATGCAAACCAAGTGAAAAATGGTCGATTTTGAGGTTTTCAGAAAGATGAGTTCATTAAGCCATCATCTACAGTAGCAATCCCAAAGTTCGATTCTAATAGTATTTCAGAAAATATCTGTTTTGGCGAGTTTTCACGCAAATATGATCTGTTGTGTCTTATGTGAATGTTTGGTTAACTGTTGGGGAAAAACATCTGATGTGTAACTTTATATTAGATCTCTGCAGTACAGTAGGTCTTAATAACCACCTAGTTATGGTTGCTTAGAAACGATTGGCCAGTGGTGGTTTTCGGGCGTGGCTTAGCGAAGGGTCAATTGTCTTGAATGAATTAGAGAGGTACTGGCTTCTTTACCACTTTGGAGAAAACACCATTTCTGTTTCCATATTTAGCTTCTACATTTCAAAAATGGCCAGACCTCTGCCAACTACTGTAAAGCTTGTGTTAAGCACTGTTCTTATCACCAGTATCATGCTCATTACCACTATGAAGTAAATCTATCTCAGGAAATGAGAATGCCTCAGGGATTGGGTTGGGAATGGCCCTTCTGTTTTTCCGTTCATCTGTGCATTTTTTTCTTTTATTTCTTTTTTATATTTTGAAGTGAATTTATTTTTAGGATCTAGTGTAGATGTAGCTTTGTAAGTTGAGCAGCTTCTGTGTTCTCATGGTGTTGCTTAACATCGTTGAGATGCTAACCTTATATCATATTAGATCATGTATGAGACAAGGCTCCAAAAATTAAGTTACATTCTACTACTATCACTTATAGGCATTCTTATTATTAATCATCTCAGAATTAAATCATCACTGCTTTTGCCAGTATTTTAGATTTTCATTTTCATTTCATTTTATAGCAACCACCTATCAATGGTCTTAAAAACACTCAGAACACCATAGTCAGCTCATCAGTCTATGTATTCCTCTATAAATGAAATTCAGAATCGTAAAATCAAACCTTGCTCCGTTGGAGTTCATTTGCAGCATCAGCCAGCAGGGGGATTTGGGGGTCAGGTTCAAGGGATGACAGGTGAACCTGGGCAAAGGTACATAGTAACTCTGTCTCCACATGACTCAATGGATTCTCTTTGTTCCAGGCCTGCAGGGTTCTTGCTAGTGATCCTGGTTCAGAGTTAATCATACGTTTTGTAATTCCTTCCTCTCAAATGTATATTAAATGCTGCCGCAAGCATCTTTCCGTTTTTTTCTGCCTCCAACTATTACCTACAGTATGTGTGAAGCGGCTTTGAATGGATATGGAATGCAAAACCATACACTCTTGAACACTGCTAGATAACAGCCTTCCTGTGCAGTGAGTTACTTAAAGTTAGAGAATATTTAGCTTCGGCATTCCTTCTAAATGTCTTAAAATCATCATACATGTATTTATTTTATTTTTTATTGTGTATGTTGATAGTAATGGTAATTTTAGCATTTTGAGCCATATCCTATAACGTGCCTCCTCTGCAGCAGCCACAGCAGCTAAATAGTTGGATGTTTAGGCGTATGTTCCACGTGTCAAAATCACCTGTTTTTCTCCCCTTTGCCCTGCTAAAACTTCATCTGAATGTGGGGGTATCTCATTTTTGACTCCATCTGCAAGTATAACAGGCCTAATGAATCCCCCCATAGACCATAAAGATGATTGATGGGTGAGACAGTTTAGCATGCGAGGATGGAGATGGGAGAACAGACACGGTGATAATGAGAGAATTGCACCGAGCTCATTACCCCCCCACTCCTCCTCAGCCTTCCTGCAGTGCCGAGGCCTCCTGGTTAAATTGCACCTCTGCAGGTGCATCAACAAGAAACTGATTGAAATGCATTTTGACTACTTTCACCATTCAGATGAGAGAGAGAGAGTGTGTTCTTGTCACATTTTCCCTCATTTGCTAATATTTATGTCATGCTTCAAATCTCCAATGAAGTTTTGGACTGTCGTTGCATGTGATCATGTCGTTGCATGTGAACTTCTACTGAAGTTAGTAAAAAAAAATAAATAAATAAATAAATAAATTATATATATATATATATATAAAACTCCACTCTCTGATCCAAAGTTATGTTGATTGATTGATTGATTGATTGATTGATTGATTTAATTGTCCAAGTTCATTTCAATTTAATTTATATATTTAACCTCATTTTACCTTTGCTGTTAAATAATGGTTATTGCTTAAAAACACTAATCATTTAATAATACTGTTAAATGCAATATTTAGCAAAATCAAAAATAAATATTCATGCTGTGATGCTTAAATTCATTTGTATAGCATTTAAAATAATAGTGTTTATTTTTTTTAATTTGACACAAAATAATGTATAATTTTAATATTGCTTATGTGTCTATTAATGTTTTGTATATCAGATTATATATAACATTTATATTATATTTAATAATTATTACAGCTTATTTTGAAGAATTTTAATATTGGTGTATTTCTTTATTTTCTCACTAGACATTTTTATGATTTTTAAGGCCAGTTACATAAACATACAGTGAACAGAAATGTATTTGGATATGTTTTTATTCCTTTGTTTGTTTGTTTGTTTGTTTATTTAAGAGATGAGCTCACTAACAGGTTCATTTAAATGAACTAATTAAAATGGATTAAAATTAGGGATGTCCAAACTTTCCATTGCGACTATCTTTGCGAGTTGTTTTTCTTTCGTTTATTTTTTTATTTTTCCCTGTCATGTTGTCCCAAAATGAGTTAATTACAGATGGGATGTTTGGCTTGCAGTGAAAGATGACAGGAGGTCTCTGATGGTTGATGGATTTGTGTGCCTGTTTATTTAGTCGTTGAAGCGTTTATCTATTAATTCCTTAGGTATTGAAGCTTGCTTTAATTCTTTAATGACTGCACAGTACCACACACTGACAGTAAACAGCCTTTCAAAGTTCTCTCAATGGCGGGTAAACAATGTGCCACCTGAGCCGCAGTGATGCTCTTTAAAAGGAGCTTCTGGTAGGCCATTACTCATTCAAAATAGGCCATCATGCATCAGTTGGAGTGTTTCTCACATTTGTGCATACAGGTCAGTAATTGAAATATCAGAATGTTCTTTAACGATCAGTTAGCATATGGCATATGGCCTTTCAAACTCCTGAAGAAGTGGACAAATACTGTAATACTCCCCCCCCCCCCCCCCAAAAAAAAAAAAAAAATTAAACTCAAAATTATGTTTTGCAATTATGGCCTTGGTGTAATTGATAATTTTACTTTGTTTGACAGATTATGAATGCTATTTTTTTTTAAATGCAATTTGAAAACTATTTTTTAATTAAACTCAAATTTCAGTCTTTTTTCAGATACATTTTCTAGATTTTTTTAAGTGGTAAATAAACTGAGCTTTAATCTGGCAGGTTCAAGGTTTGAACCGCAGAAAAGATGGTTTGTAAACTGCCATTTAAAGGTTGTTCAATGGTTGTTTTGTCTGCGCAATATGTTCTGTAAATGATTCATATCTTATGTCCAATTGGTGGTTCTCATCCACAGCCGCTCATATCTGAGTGAATCGAGTTTCCTTTCATTAACCAGCTATGTTTGTTTATCTGCCACTGTTTGCAGTGAAACCTCAGAACAAAAACTGCCAGCTTTGCCTTAAATCCAGAGGGGATGTGAGCTGGTTACCTTAAATCCTTAGCAGTTAAGCTTGTTTTCCCCTTGTCCAAGTCTCTCCCGATGTGCATAAGGTCCTGCCTAGAAGGGTGGAGATAGTTGCCTTATAATCTGACTGTGATGGTTTAGTGTAGATGGCAGACAACACTCAGACTTGAATGAATACTGTCTTTTCCTCAGGCTTCCTGGGTGCATAACATTTGCGAAAATTGCTGTTTGTTGTGATGATGATTCTCCATATCGCTTGCTTAAGGTACAACATATCAAGTGAGCATACACCCAGAGCGTACACACATCATTTAAAGGGATAGTTGACTTTGAAATTATTTTTTTGATATGTTTTAGCTTACCTCAAGGGCATCCAAGATGTAGGTGTCTTTGTTTCCACTGTATTTTCAATTTTGATATTTTTAGGTCAAACCGTTCTTGTCTGTCAGTCATGTAATGGAGGTATATGGGGTCCACCTCAAAGAGCATGCACAGAGAACTCCAAATTAAACATGATTTAATGACTCGTAAATGTAAGTACACATTGATGGCCTAAGACACGAAACTAGCAGTTTGTGTGAGAAAACGAACAGTATTTATATCGTTTTTACCACAGCCACGTCCAATTGATCTGAATGCATGGGCGCTTCGTTCTGCACGAGCTCCGGAAGTAATTTCTCGCGCAGTTGCGGGAAAAAAAAATCAACGTTCTGTTGATATATCGAAATCATCTTCCATTGCAATTTCCTGTATATCTAAATATGTTTAGATCTTCACAGTGAAGGGTAACACTTCTGAAATCTCTGTATAAACAGTGAGTGACGTACTTGCACGAAAGATCACTTCCGGGGCTTTCCGGCGCTTGCGGTAAAGACTATACAAATTCTTTATACGAAGTCTTTATAGGTAAAGACTATACAAATATTGTTCATTTTCTCACACAAACCACTCGTTTCGTGTCTTAGGCCATCAATGTGTACTTACATTTACCAGTCATTAAATCATGTTTAATTTGGACTTCTCTGTGCATGCTCTTTGAGGTGGACCCCATAGACCTCCATTATATGACTGACAGACAAGAATGGTTTGAGCTAAAAAATATCAAAATTGAAAATACTGTGGAAACAAAGACACCTACATTGGATGCCCTTGAGGTAAGCTAATACATATCAAAAATGAATTTCAAAGTGAACTATCCCTTTAAATAAAAGGTGTGATTCTCCCTGTTGTAGTTAAGACGTCAGAGGTTTGGCTTGAGTGCTGTAGAACAGGCCTCTGAATCTCCTGATCAAAGAGAGCCTGACGGTGGACCCATGGGATAAGTCTGTCGTGCCTCTCAGCGTGCGTGACTAAACCGAAGATCTTGTGACTCCAAGTCATGATAGTGTTACCTTTAAAATCGTCCATTCTCTTGTGAAAGCTAGTAAATGACTAAGGGCCAAAACTTCTCCAATCAAATCTGTTCTGCGAGGCATGACTAAAAGCTTCTCTATTCAACTGGAGGAGGCAGGAGGAAGGTAAAGGAGGGGGGAAATATTTCCATGAAGTTTTACACTACTTCATTACTGCTGTCTCTGATGTAGTTACAGTAAGTTTTTTTTTTTTTTTCAGAGGAAGAAAAAAGGGAATTTTTAGACAATTATTTGTATTGGGGTGGAGGCATGAAATAGTGTAAAGTCATGTAGTAAAGTCTAAAGTGGAGTGAAAAATAACAATTATTCTGTGCGGCCATGAGCATTTATACTCTTCTTTTACGCTTTATCTACATACAGTTTAGTTATTTATGGGGTGATAAATGATTCTATGAATAACTCATGAAATATTAATTTAGTGACAACTGAATTAACATGAAATTCTAAGTAATACAGAAGTGAAATGTTGCTGCTGATGCAGCAGCAGCGGGGTGTCATTCAAAATTGAATTGAGAGACCCTTTCAAATTCTAATTGAATTCCTGTATAAATATAAATATTAAAGTATTTGTATAGTTCTTAATATAAAAAAAATATATATATATTAAAGAGTATAAAGATACATTATTTGGTAAGTTTTGATGTTACTGTCATAAATGTAAAAATGGTAAAAGGAAATCTTATAATTATGATGTTATTCCAAAAATGTATAGAGATTTCTAAAATCAAGGAAGCTTTTTAAGACCTTACAGATCCACACATTTTAAGCCACAGTCTCTCGGATGTTCTGTGGTAGACGAAACTCCTCAGACCGGATGAGAAGAGGGGGAGAAACAGAGAGCTATCCATCAACGGCACAATCGGAGACTGGGATCCTCCGTTAAGATTAGGAATGTTTAGAAAGATGGATAGCCATTGTCACTGCTCAGCATCATCCCAAAAGTCTTAAATGAAATCTAAAGATTCTCAGCGGTGCCTGGAATTACCTCTGTAATAACTGCAATAAGGCCTGGCTAAGCTGAGTTCAAGGGTGATTAAAGTGCCAGCTAGCCTATGTTATTATTACGGATTGTAAATGTTATCCTGCCCTAACCTCTTAGCTCCCGTGTGTGCATGTGTGTGTGAGCGTGTGTCTGTTTGCTGGGGGAGATGAGTGTTTAAATCTGTGAAACTGATCTCGGTGGATGTGATGGAGGAGTCTGAAGCATGCATAATGTACAACAATGGCAGTGCTGCATTTTTTTTTTTTTCAAGCCAGAAGTGTGAAAGACTGCTGACTGTGAGGAAGTTTGAGACACGTAGTGTAGATTTACATCTTACAGAGTCAAATAGGCTTGACGAATTGGCCTTTTTTATAGTGTTAAAAAGCTTTATGGAGCTGAAGCCTAGAGGTTATCTCGCGCTTTTCAGACACATTGAGTGTTCGTGCTCATATTGAACCAGGGTTGTTGTGTTCTGATCATATCCACTACTGTCTCTATAACAGTGAAGAATAAAGTGTTAAAAATTGTCTTCTGACTGGAATTTAGAGGGCATTTGTGTTTTCAAAGGGGATAGTTTACCAAAAATTGAACTTACAGTATATATCATTTACTCAGCACCATGTTGTTCCAAACCTGAACTTTGAGAAGAAACAATGTTTCAGTGTTTTTTTCCCCTCAAACATTTCAAATATCAAAAATGAGCCCTTATACTTTTATTGTAAGGACAAAATTAAAGAAGTAGTTCACTTTTAAAAAAAAAAAAACTTTTGCCGATAATTTACTCACCCCATGTCATCCAAGATGTCCACGTCTTTCTTTCTTCAGTCGAAAAGAAATTAAGGTTTTTGATGAAAACATTCCAGGATTTTCTCCATACAATGAACTTCATTGGGAACCAAACGGTTCAAGGTCCAAATGAGAATTTCAGCGCAGCTTCAAAGGGCTTTAAACGACGTCACCAGACGATGAATAAGGGTCTTATCTAAGACCCTTTGAGTCATGATTCGAAAAAAGATTTGTTCATTTTGATGAACGATTTCGAACAGGAGAGTCACGAACGTGCATCACAGAACAGAGCAAGGTGACCATTTGTGCTTATAAAACTTAAACTTTTTTTATTTATTTTTTAAATGACCGATCATTTTGCTAGATAAGAACCTTATTCATCGTCTGGTGTCGTTTAAAGCCCTTTGAAGCTGCACTAAAACACTCATTTGGACCTTGAACCGTTTGGTTCCCATTGAAGTCTATTATATGGAGAAAATCCTGGAATGTTTTCATCAAAAACCTTAATTTCTTTTCGACTGAAGAAAGAAAGACATGGACATCTTGGATGACATGGGGGGTGAGTAAATTATCAGCAAAAGTTTTTTTTTTAAAGTGAACTACTCCTTTAAGTCGTTCAGGTTTAGAGAGACATGAGGTTGAGTCAATGATGGAAATGTTTTATTTTTAAAGCATGAAAAGTCACATGCTGACGCGAAGATCTCAGTGGGCAGATGCAATTCTGAGCGTGCCTGTAAAAGGTGCTCTTTTTCACTCTGTGCTGATGCGTTCATCAGGAAGTAATGAAAGCTTTCGTCTTTTCATCTGCTTTTAATTCACTGCCACACAAAGAAGCCGTGCTGGCACAAAAGCAGCTTCCATTCCTTTTTTTTCTTTTCTTTTTTTTTTTTTTGTCAAACTACGTCTCCAGCTCTGTCATGTTGACAAGAACTAGATGGATGACTTTACAGTTCAAGGATGCTTTAAATGAAAATTTAGGAGCATAACTTCAGTATGTGAGAAAACAGATTAGGGATTAGATTGTGGTCTGATCTTATTTGAGTTTTGTAGTATGGGTTATGTTTCCCTCCTCCCTCATAGACCACTGAAAGACAGTTTGCGGTACTGCCTGTTCTCATGCATAGCTATTGGCCTCAGCATGGGAAAAAAGAAAAGAAAACAAAGCTGCTGTAGTTGACTTTGAGAAGTTGACCTTAGATGGAATGCTTCTTGTCGTCATGTTTGCAGTCAATTCATTTCATCAACAAAACGTATTTTTGTGCATGCTGAGGCTGGTTGAATATTTGTGCAAAGCATACTGTGTTTGAAAATACTTTGCCCAGTCTAGTTACTTTCTTTAAGTATGTTTGACTGGCTGTTTTTTAAGCAGCTAGTCATTTTTGGTCCATAGCGTCTATGAACTTCTTGCCTTCAAAGTCAGCATAGTCTACTTTAATTTGTAAAAAGTAGTTAATTTGCATTAAAATTAGCTTTGTCTCTGAAACAATTTTCCTTTTTTAATCTTAGTTTAATCTTCTCCAGGAGGGTGTTTTTATGCAAACTACAAATCACACACACACACAATAAAAAAAGGATATGAATTCCTTTTGAAATCTGTCATTTATGTGTGTGACAATTGTGTGTTAGCAGTAAGTATATGTGTATCCTTTTTTATGTATTGTGATGGATCAATGTTCACAATAAAATAAATTAAATCAATACAGTCAGGAAGTTTAATGTCCTTTCTTACAGTTTTTCTTAGCTGATTAATGATGCCCAGGGTTACGTGTCACCATCATTCCCATCGAATTTGTGTGAAGTTGTGAAATCTTTTGCTTGCCTAATCACAACTCCTGCAACCAAAGGCAAGTAAACAAGAAAAGTCACCCCATAAATCAACATAACTCATTAAAACTCCACACCCAATCCAGGGCATTGCTTACCTCTCTCCCATGCTGCACTTTGCATGCCGTCTAAGACCTTTTCATGACAGGTAATGAAAATAGCCTATTTGTTAAACCTCCTCGGTTTAAGTGCATTAAATCTTCCTTAATGTGCTTTCCTCAATGAATCCCCGACTCCATTAAGAGCTGAAGACCGATTTGATGGTTTAAAGCGAATGAGAAAGGGCAGGCAATGGACTAACATTCCCTAGTCCAGCAGAAACACCGGCTCCTGTCATGAGCAGAGCCAATTTGGAGGCTCTGCAACAAACCGGGCCTCGTGGGTAGCCAGCTCAGGGCCAGACAGTAGCTGTCAGCACAGCACATCAAAAAGGCACTCGGGCCAGTTTTATTTCAAATGAGAATCAATGCCATTCTGACGAACACAATTAGTGTCATCTCCGTGTCGAGTTCCTCAAATTACTGGTGGCCTTTAAGCCCCGGGCCTGTACCCCTACACAACGGCCTAATTACTCATTAGCCGCACTGTCTTTCGTTTTAGAAGCCCCACTCATTCCTCTGGAGCTTTCATCTACTTTGGAGGGAGGCTGTCGTTGATCGTTAGCGCTGCCGTGAAGCTCTATTACCTTTATGTCAATGATAAATAGATGAGAAGCTGTGGCCAAGTGCACAGTCTTTCAATATTCTGGGGTATCAAGGGTCACACTTTCTTTGTCTACTTATTTAATTTGCTGCCCAGAGTAAGTCTTGATTAATGCTTCGCCTGCCTTGATTTCGTATACATATGCAGGCGAGCATGCATGTATATTTGTGTTCTCCTCTTTAAGGGCAGTTTCATTAAGTTTGATTGTAATTGAAGGGCTTTTATTGTTCTCATTTATGAGAAGAGGCACTGGAAGCTGCGTTGTGATCATCGCTGTATCCGTACTGATTCGTACAGCCAGATAAGAGCCTGCTATTTTTTAAGAGCCGGCTCTGAGTAGTCATTGTTTTTTGTTGCGAGCATGCTAATAGCCGATCTGGGCCGAACATGTTTTTTTTTTTTTTGGGCGGGGGGGCTTCTGCGTCATTCATTTGGACTAGAAATTATCATGTTCTTATGAATGGAGCCCGTGAATACAAAGTCGCTCATTGCAATTGCTCTTTTGAACATCAAATGCTTTTGAAAATCTTTTAGTGAGCTTTCATTGTCACAAAATATTGTGTGCACTTGGTCCAATCTAACATTTAAGATGACTTATTAGAAAGAGTGTGGGTCTTTTTCTTTTTTTTTTCTTCTCCCGAACAATCTGAAACGAGTCAAATCGACCCACAAGGTAATCCTGACATGAAAGAGAACAGGCGCTAATTAATTTTCAGGTCGTCTGCTAGCATCAGCTCCTTTACCGCAGAGCACCAGACCATCCAACTGAGATGTTCGGACCACCTCGACACGCCCCAGAAGAACTCCCTCTGCCATGGCTAGCGAGGATGTCACAGCCGGGATGATTTTAATTAAACTGAGCAATAATAAACGTACATTTCCATGCTAAATGTAGATTAGGGCTAAGAGCCTGACCACTTTTTTTTGACCTTCCTCTGTAATTCAGCCCTCCAGCCTTACAGGTGCATCTTGGACTGAAACAAATCATTTCAACCTGAATCACCCATGCCCCATTTAAGTTGAAAAGTACATATTCACCTTGTTGGAAGCCTCTGTTGTGTGGTTTAAGACAGGGTTATCTCTCCTCCCTTCCCCTCACCAGCCTTCAATACCACTGGGAACACTTCATAGGAGAAAAACATGGCACCGCCACCGTGACAAAACTGTCACCGCTGGAACATTTTTTCCCTTTTTCTGCCCCACCTCCCTCGGCAAGCCAAGAAGTGAGCTAATGTAACCCCCGTTACTGAGGAGGAAGAGATTACGGTCCACACGCCCTCCTCCTATCTTGCGTTCCCGCCCACGCACACTTCATCTGCCGCGTTGACCTCCTGCCGTCAGTCTGCTCCCGCTGGACTGGAGAGCTCTCAGGGCAGTACTCGCCCAGCTCACTGAATTTAGCACTTCCTGGAAGATCCCACGCTATAAGCTGCTGGAATTTTTCTTTTTCTCTCTTGAATGTCTCAGATGCAGTTTCAACCTTGAAGCTGCTGTGTGTTCAGTGATAAAATACAGGCAGGTTGATTGTCACAAAGTATAAATACTGTGGTCTTTTTGATAATTCATTTGATTGATTAATTCGATTCATTGATTGAATAATTTATTTATTCAACTGATTGATTCAATCATTTCTTGATTCATTCATTTGATTCATTGATTCATTCATTCGATTGGTTCATTCAATTGATCAATCGATTTATTCATTCTTTTGATTGATCTTTTTATCCATTCATTCATTCTTTTGATTGATTGATTGATCCATCCATTTATTTGTTCGTTCTTTCATTCGTCTGTTCGTCCATTCATGCGCTCATTCATTCATTCGTTCATTTGATGACTCAATTGATCCATTCATTCATTTATTATTTTAAATGATTGATTGATATATATTTTATTTTATTTTAATGCTATGCTAACCAACAAACTTTGGGGAGAGTCTTTGGGAAAATCAAAGATGGAAAAAAAAATCACATTCACAAATTGTATGAAAAAACTTAAAAACAACAAAAAAAGCAAAACACTACAGCCTTAAACATGTTTATTATGGCAATGTTGATTAAATGAAATCATGTGGTCAATTTTGTGATTGTTTCACATGACCAGAAATTCCAGCTGATGCATCTGGCCATTTCTAGACCCTTTGAGTGACACTGACCCTGTGGCCATGTTAGTGCCGTCTGCTAAGCAAATTGCACATGCTGCAAGCATGGATGAAATAATGTGGGATGCGAATTGATTCTGTCTTGCAACTGTCTTTGATCTTTGCGTGAGGATGAGTGGCATAACTTTGCATGTGAGGATGCATTCACAGAGGTGAAATGCTAGAGTACTGATATTCTCAGAGGCACCATGAACCTAATTCTAATGTAAATACCAGTCAAATGGAAGCCAGCTAGTCTCTGAGTCTCTGATGTCCGACAGCGTATGAATGCTCAAGTATTTACAGATGAGTTTCACCCACGGAGCTGACCTCCCTTGGGCGGTTTTCAAGCCATCAGGGCTGCTGCTTAATGTCATTGTTCGGCACAGAAATTGCACTCAAATGATAAGGTCTGAAGGGCATAGTGTGCCCTTGTTTATGTGCAACTGAATTCAGGAAGTGTCTGAAAAGGTGTATTATAATTCCGGTACACAAATAAAAGTTCTAAAAAGTTTTTTTGTCCTTCCTAAAGGACATTACAGCAACTGAAAAGATTTGAAAATCCTCTTTAAGACCATCAGATGAGCTAAAGCAAACTATAGAAGGACACCAAACTTTTTTTTTTTTTTCAGTCCAGCCTGAAAAGGTCTGATATGAAAGGATCTCAGGAAAAAGCTGTTAATGGAACTTGGGTTGGTTGAGGTTGTGTGATGTATCTCAAGGCTAATAACCAAATAACTGTTGCTGATTAAACCCCACAAGGTGTTGGCCATAAGTTTTCATCATTGTGCCAAAAAAAAAGTCTTGTATTGGATTGTATAATATTTGCATTTATATAAATTTATATAACTTTTTTTTTCTTTAAAAACAAATGCAATAACATTTAAAAAGAATGCTAAGTTAGATAAGTTGTGTGCTAAATATATTTATGTATATTTTTATATATATATATATATATATATATACATATATTTTTTTTTTTGACTGGAAAAAAAGACGAAAATAGCTCTGGATTCAAATGTGTGCCAAATGACTTGATGGAAAGACATTAACATTTATTCATTTAGCTGACGCTTTTATCCAAAGCGACTTACAATTGCTATATATGTCAGAGCTCACATGCCCCTGGAGCAACTATGGGTTAAGTGTCTTGCTCAGGGACACATTGGTGTCTCACAGTAGATTCGAACCTACTGTAGGTCTCTCACACCTTAGGCATGTGTCTTATCCACTGCGCCATCACCACCCCTGGTGAGAAATGAGGATGTTTGGCTAAGTCATGTAATGAATCTGTGAATGATAAATCATCTAAGGGAGTACAATCTGTGAATGTGTTTGAGAAAGATGAAACCTATGGACCATTCTCTTCTATACATTGACTGTTTCTAGCATGCAATAGAGGACCTCACAGTTTAGGGGTGCATTGACACAGCAGGATGGAAGTATGCAGCTGCCACATGCAAATTGGACAAAATAGTGTCCCTCCTGGCACCCGGTGGGCAGGCAGGGCTATCTAGTCAGCATCTTTTCCAGATGCTAGGAGAAGAGAGAGGGAACATATGCCATTGTCCTGGCTTAGACCTTCTATTACTGCGAGAAAGAGGCATTCACGTTTCTTGATTACTGTCTCTCATCATTATGAGATGTTTGTAGAGCCCTCTGACTGTCTGCTCTATGACACTGTGCCATCTGTTTTAAAAAGCATTTTCTTGTTCTAGTGCCCATCAATTAATAACAGTTTTCAGCATTCTGTAAGTTTTTAACTGTCTAAAATTGATATTGTCGAGGCAGAATTATTCATTCTTGACACGAGGTGATAACTCGAAATTTGAATAACAAAATTAAATAATGCATGCATGATTATTCATTCCCTCTCTAGAGTTAAAGACAGATTAATTTTTATAAACAGAGGTTGTAAATCACATTTGAAAAACAGCACCAAGGTAAAATGGAAACTTTATTTATTTGCGTTATTTATCTTGTGGGACTCAGGCTCATTTTTTTGTGTAAAGTTATTATTTTTCAAAATATATTTGTTGTTTGGAAACCTACTCGGTAACATTTTACTTGAAGGGATGTGCATAAGACTGACATGACACCTTCATAACCATGACATGACATATGTCTTGAATATGAAGGAGGGTTTATGCATGTTTATGACAACTGTCATTAAGTGTCTTTCGCTCAATAATGACATTTTGAATGCAAATATGACATTGTTTAGGATGTCTTTGTTACGACTTTGTTAAACTGTCATGTGGTTGGCTTTGACATTGGCTGTCATGAGGCCGTTATAACTGTGTCATGCATATTTTTCGTGACCTCAACTACAGTGGCACTAATCTAATTTGTCATTAAAAAGTTATAATGGCTTCATGACAGCCAATGTCAAAACAAACCACCTGACAGTTTAATGTAACGTTAACCAATAAAGCTAGGTGGTTTCTTAAGTTTGATAATTAATCTCCTATGTCATGTTTATGACCTGTGTTGTCATAGTAATGTCAAGTTATCATGACAAAGACACTGACAGGTTATGATGTATTGGTTTATGTCAAGATGTCATACAAAACATCTCAAACAATGTCGTATTTGCATTAAAAACGTTATAACTGCGCGAATGGTGCTTAATGACAGTTGTCATAAACATGCATAAAACTTCCTTCATATTCATAACATGCGTCATGTCATGATTATGAAGGTGTCATCATGTTAGTCTTATGCACACCCCTTAAGGTAAAGTGTTACCACCTACTCTTTTAAGGAAATTGCCTTATCTTGTGGCTTGCTTGGAACTTTAAGGTGTTTTTCTAAAGGTCTATTCTGAGCGTTTGGAGAAGATGAGGAGAAACGGCGAGCCATGGCCATGTCAGGTGCACGTGCATCCACTCCTCCCGAGGTGAAATGGTTTGACTGATAAGGCCAATCTTAAAATGCCACTGCTGCTTCAAGAGGAAATTAAATTTGACTTGTAAAGGACAACTCTGACTTGGCCAATTAATAATTAAAGTCATTTTTCTCTTTAATGATCAGTTTAATTACCACATCGTCCCTCGGGACGGCAGTTTACGGCGTTGGCGCCTGGTCACGCTCCCCCCTTTGTCGTCTTCCTGAGGGGTTCAGTCACAAACAAGGTGTTGAAATTTCCATTAACCTCTTCCACATCTTTCTATCAGCCCTGTTTCATCTTCCATACTTGCAAAGTTGCCATGAATCGTTTGCACCTTTGACTTTAAAGCCACAAATCCGAAGAAGACGCTAATTCCGAATGACAGCACGTAAACGCAGCTGCACCTGCGATGCTATATCAAAAGCTTGGATCAACTCTCGGAATTGACTATGATAGGCCATTGTCATTCTTAATGCACGTCACAAAGATAAGAGGCACCAGTGACCTTTTTAAGTGCTATGAAAATCTAACCAATCACATGGCATTACCGGTTTATCAATTGCGGTATTCAGCATGAAAAAGCAGTCGAACAAAGCGGCCCTTTACAAGGACTTGTTTTGACAGAGACATTTTCCTGCAGATGTTTATTCAAAGACCACATGCTGTAGCACCGCTCTGCGCCCAGGCTCTTGAGAGACGCCAGTCACTCTCATCAAAGCTCCGATATGAATGTTTGACTTGTTCGGCTTGTAAAAACTTGCATTTGATGAAGTAATCATAATGATTGTACACAAAAGCTCCCCTCCTGTTATTGGCATGTGTCATGGCTTGCTGGGTTGTCTTTGTGCGTTTGTAATTACTCTCTGCCGTCTTCTCTGTTTGTTTACCGCCTAATTCAAATTGATAGGACGACTCGGAAAGGAGGGGGGGGGGGGGGGGATCTTAACTCATCGCCATCACTGTTGCTTCTTAAGTATCACAATAAAACAAGGATGATTTTAATTAGTGTAGCAACTGGTGGTGTAGCGCAGGCCCCTGCGGTGCTTGCAGGGGTCCTGTTAGAAGACGTTTTATTAATTGGACGATTTATCAAACTAACAACTTGTGTGTGTCTCGGATGGCTTCTTTAAAAAAAAACAAAGGATTTTAGAAGTCAACTTGCATTTTATGTCCTATTAGCACAGGATGCCCAGTGTTAATCAGTCGGTCCAGATAGCCGCTTACGCTTCAGTATTTTACATAAGTTTACCACACTTTGAAAGAATAGCTTGCTGCAAAGTGATGATGCCTACATTTTATTGAACAGCACAGCTCTTGTGATAATGGAAAAATCTCATCTAAAAGAATCGGTAGCTTTCGTTTGTGTGGAATCGCGATGCGTTCTGTTGCATACGTGCTCAAAATAGTCTCCAACTATCAGATTTAGCTGAGTTGGTCCAGTGTCGGGTACCATCTGTGCAGCAGATCTGGGTCTGAGTTTTTTTTTTTTTTTGTCAGTTGAGTGTGAAAACCCCTTTACTTCGCCATATGCACATTCAAACCAGCAATGGTTGTTCATTCTTACATCAACAATAAGATTTTTTTTTTTCTGAGAACATTACCATGCAGTGTTCTAATAATGTTTTCAGTGGATAGTTTTATTTTGATTCCCAGAATGTTCTCCTAAAAGCTATTCTAAATATATTTAATGCTTACATTGTTAGAAGAACATTATTCCCTAATGTTCTTATACAATGTATGATGCACTTCAGTGGTCACCCTTGAATGTGAGAAGGCAGATGCATTGGCTTCAATTTATATTTAAATGTATTTACTTTGATTATCCTAGTTATTTACAACAATATTTTGTACTCTTTTCCTCAAACTATCAAATTAGGCATTCTGTCCAGACTTACTTTTTTGTTCCTCGTGTTAAAAGAACAATTGGTAAGAGAGCATTTATGTTTAAAGCTCCATTAGACTGGAATAATTTACCTACAGGTATTAGATCCATTACTTAACTTCGGTTGTTTAAACAATCTTTATTACTTTATTTAAAAGTAGACTGCTCATGCTATTATTGAAACTGGTGTTGTAGCTTTGTGTATTGTTGTTGTGTATTGTTGCTTATATGTATATGTGTGTGCATATATGTATGTATATGTATACATTGTTTTTTTTGTGTATTGTTGGTGTCTTGTTTGATGTATTGTAAATTGTAATTTTGTTATGTTTTTGTTAGTTCTAATTGTTTCACTGTAAGGACCCCCTCGAAAACGAGATGATACATCTCAAGGGGTTAATCCTAATAAATTCTAATAATAATATCATTTTCAGCGGGTAGTTTTCTTTTTGTTCCCAGAATGTTCTTAAAAGATGGATAACATTCTCTAAAAACTCTCTAAAAATGTTTTTTGGTGACCTTCTATAAAGGTTTAATCATAACATTTTTAGAACATTACATCCCCTAACATTCTTATAAAGTTTTTAGCGGGAAGTTTTTTGTTCCCAAAATACAAAACAATTATATTAATTTCAAAAGTAAACATCAAAATCTAACAGGTTTATAAATTGCATCCACGTGAATTATTTGAACTACAGTTCTTCGTACAGTAAATGCCAACATTACATGAAGAACTCAGTAAAGTCACTCATGCTTCTTGACTGCTGTGTTTGCTCAGAGCGCTCATCATCAGTCTTTGCTTGTCTTGGTTCTTGGAGAAGAGTTATCCAGTCATCTGTATTGATAGGTGTTCTACTGGTCTCTCTTCTAGTTGTCCAGTTAGCAACATTGAGCTCTGTTCTTGGTGTGCATGGTAGAGTTTTTCCTCATAGCCTATATAGAAGATCATGCAGCAGTAGTAGGATATGGGATTTGCAAAACAGCCGGCAGATTTTGAAAATACACAACTCAAAATGTGCACTTTCTGCACTTTCTCTCTCTGAACTGGGGTGACTTGCACTTACTGTGACTGGATCATGAGCTTTGAGTATGTGCACAAAGGGGACACGTGCGCGAGGGGCGTATGGTATGGCCGTTTGATTGACGCATTTTCTGTCCAATGATTCTTGGTGGTCGTGGAAATGATTGGCTGGAGTTTTTCGAGTCCTGCCCGTTCCACAGATGATTAAATTGCTTAATTTTCATTTCAGTGTTTCAAACTCTTGTAAACACATTTCGCGCAACAGTTCAGAGTAATATCCTCAAAACACTTCACAAATGTTGTTTTGATAATGTTCCTCTTTTATTATGGAACAATATGCCACTATTTTGTAGGTTAAAATAATTCTACAATCTGTTACCTAAACAGCTTCCCTAATATCCTTGAGCTTTTGTTACATCACATTTTTTACACCAATTTTTACGCTTTTGTACACAACACATTTTTGCCATCTCCAATAACGTACTCAAAACATTTGATGAATGTTGCTTTGATAATGTTCCTGTGCCAATAATTTATAAAAGATAACAACATCCCTAAAAAATCCTCAAAATGTTTCATGCAAAATGTTCTACTTTTGTTGAAAGGTCAATTGAAAGGAATGTTGTATTCAAAACATTTTATCATCTCAGGACTAAATAATATCCTCAAAACATTTTACGAACGTTAATTTGATAATGTTCCTCCTCTGTTATTATGGAACATTGTGTCAATGTTCTAGAAAAGATCATTCTACAAACTTTTACCTCAACAACATCCTGAAAATGTCACATCTTGCTTTAACACGTCTAGGCCTGTCGCGATAGTCGATAAATCAATTAATCGCACGATAAAAAAAATGAGCTCGATAATTTTTCCCAACGCTATAATTTCCATTTTTCATCTTTCTCTCTCAGGAGCCTGCCTGGGTTTATGCTAAATTAACAGTGGTTTGTGTATTAATGTTTTAATAACAAATAATTTATCGTAGGATAGGATAGGGTTGGGTTTTGTTTTTTTTTAAATCCATTTTATTTATTGTTTTTGGTATTTATTCAAGTGCATTTTTTGCTAACAGAAACTGAGAATCCATTGTTTTTATTGTTTTTGGTTGTTTTGGTAATTTATTGTGGATATTTAAAATGTTTTCCATTTTCAGTGTTAAATAGTCTTTAGAAATAAAAGTTTACTGATCTCTGAAAAGGTGTACCTGCATTATTATGCCATTATCATTATTTTAGATGTAAATGGTCTCGGAACGACAGTATTATCGTTTATCACAATAATTTCCTGGACAATTTATCGTCCAGCAAAATGTGTTATCGTGACAGGCCTAAACACGTTCCATTACAAGAGTGTTTTATAAAAACACTGTCATCTCAGGCCTCAAGGATATCGTCAAAACATTTTTGTGAGCATTGATTTGATATGATGTTCCTCCTCTTTTATTATGGAACAGTGTGCTAATGTTTAATAGATAACATTGTATAATCTGTGATCTCAACAACATTCCCAAAACATCCTCAATGTTACAATTAAAACGTTATATCGTAGTTTACATTTAACCTTATAGGGACATTATTTGAAATGAGAAAACATCCTTAAAACATTCTTTGAATTATGCATTCAAATGTTTTCTTGCAAACATTTACCAAACTTATAGGGAATGTTAGCCAAAGTTCTGAGAACATTCCCTGCTAGCTCTATCCATCAAGAACCAGAGCCAGAATCTCTTGTTATCTCCAGAGGGATACGCTAAAGTGGGTCATATGAAGGAGCACACATTAATTTATTTTTCATGAACCCTTTGGGAGTAGTGCAGCGATCCATTAATAATTCTAGACTGTGTATACAATGGCTGTATTGTACCCCGGCTCTCACATACTTTGTGAGTAAGTACATACATAAGTTTGTGTACTTTATGGATATAAATGTAGTGAAAATGCAATCATTCTTTATGGTTATAATGTGTTTTTTAGCTCATTGTGCATTGCGCTGTTGGCCTTGTGGAGTGGCACACTTGGTCAAGATTCGTTGGCTCGTCCCAGTGTGTGAAAGTGGCACCCCCGTGGTCGCCCAGTGCATGAAAGTGGCATTGCTTCGGCAGTCAATATTATGAATAATTTATAGTGGAACTAGGTGAATGCCTTGTTCTGCATCATCTTCAGCCTGTTCTGCAAATTAGCATTTGGAGAGCTGTCTGCCTTTGTCAGGGTTTTATGAACATTAAAAAACCCTTTAGAGTTCTTCTCAAGGAATTGTTTTATTATTGACTGCTTTGAGAGTTTGAGATCTCATTAATTAGTCTGGCCGATCTGTGTGGTAAAGGGGAACAGGCGAGTCGGTTGCATCACGGACTTCGATTGGCTGAGTCCTCCTGAGGCCAGCTGTTGTCCGATTGACTGAATTCAAAGCACTCCACAACTTGGCCAGGAACAACATTGAAGCATAAAGCGGACACGTGCGATGATGTCATACGCTTTGAGTTCACCGTGGGGACAGCATGGCCTGCTGGGATTGGCTCTCGTACCACTTAATGTAATGAGGTGAAAAACATTTGCTTACATTTGTGAAAACAACTTAAATATAATATTGGTCAAATAAAGGAGAACACGGGTACAAGAATATATATATTCTTATATATATATTCTTATATATATATATATATATATATATATATATATATATATATATATTTTACTTTTTTAAAATCTATTTATTTTGTTGTTTATTTTGTACTTGCTTACTTTTTTCAAAGGCTATACCCAGACTAAAATGCATGTTTGAGCTGTTTTAACTGAAAGCAACTTGCACTGACATCATTTAAACATGTCTCTGCCATTGTTTTGTCTCAAGATGCACACTAGTAATAATGTTTTTTTTTTTCTATGGCATGTATATAAAAGCTACTTAAATGTTCTAATTCTGGCTTAATCTAAGCCCTGTCTGTGAAACCAGGCCTTTATATATATATATTATGCTTGTTTTTATATTTGATGAGCTTGAAGTTCTTGAAATGAAAGCTCATTTTAGTAAATTAAATATCTGAATAACTGGAAAATCCGTGGAAAACATGTGAATTCATTGATCAAAAGGTATAAGAAACCTGTTTTCTAAAGCCAAAGGGCTCTGTTGTATGTATAGCGGAGAATGTGTATCATATTCACCAGAAAGGCTTTATTGGGCCTGGCACTCTGACCGAGACGACTTAACACTAAGCGCTTTCGGATACAATACATATCTCCCAATCGTTCCTCTGACCAAGAGAGGGATTGTGTACTACAAGGGAACAGCTTTTATTTCTTGACAAACGAGGTCATAGCACAAGATTGCTACCACTGCTCTTTTTACTCTGCCAGTGGTATTTTTCTTATTCCTTGAGAATTAGCTCCCGAGCTGCATTGCTCTTTGGGCCCAGGATAAATGAAAGCTCGATCAGTCTTGATTCAGGCACTGGCTGGAGTCGGTGGAATAAATGAACCCTGATAATTCAATCCCTCCAGCTCCTGTTGTGCGCTTCCTCCCCCCTGGTTTGAGCATTAGTACCTGCTCCTCACAGCCAATTTTAGATGTCTGCTTTGATTGCAGCAGCTGATGGAATCCCCACATATTATTTATATAAGTTCGTAGCTTGAACTGCCGCGATAAAGCCGTAGCTTACGGATATATTATTTATTTGTCATTACCCATTGTTTCCTCTTAAATTTGTTCACGATTTCATAATCTGACCATAGAAAAGCTAACCTGTAGGGTTCATCAACAATGGCCATGTCAGAAAACTGGTCGTTTAGTTTCTGATATCGGATGTAGATGCTGATTGCAAAGTCAGAGCATCCTCCATGCAGCATCCCAGGGCCTGAAATCCAGCAATTTGGAGAACGGCACGTTTTGTTTGTTTGCAGAGCTCGTCTGATGGCGGATGTCCTCCTATGCTCTGATTGTGCTGAGGCCAGAAAATCAGTAGAGTCTGTAAAATGTTTGCCTTAAGGCATCTTTCTGGCACCGGCGGAAGGGTTTAAAGGGCACATGCAGTTTCAAGTTCATTTGCCAACAGTTTATTCTCTCTCGTTTTGCTCTCTCTTTCTCTCTCTCTCTCCACCTTTTCGACTACACCTCTTCGACTGTTTTTATGTGTCTTCAACTACGGACACACATTGCCTTTTGGATTTTTTCTTAATAAACTTGCTTAAAATACTTTTCACAATGCCTAGTTTAATTTGGCAATTCAAAGTGTCTAATAGTGTATTCACAGGTCATTGTTTGTATATTTGTGTTTCATTGTAGCATTTCCTCCATTCATTAAATTAGTATTTATTAATTTGTGGAAATTACAATTTATAAATGTAAAAAATAAAATCATTTGATTGACACTTAGAAAATTACATAATCTGTCTAATAAATGACAAACTGTTTCAGTATTTCATGTAAGTCACTTCTGAGTATTGTCCTTGTTCAGATGATCTTATTTTTATGGATTTCTATTGTTTAAGAATCAATGCATTTTTTTCAGTGTTTTGAATTGTTGCAATCTGTTCGTTTTAATATCACATTTTGAGACTAAAAAGTGTTTGTAGTTGAGTAAATTTCTATATACAATACATTTACCAGTTATAAGATAATCCTAGAACGTTATATATTATGCTGATGGATGGTTGACTGTAATATGTACTGCTGACCATAATGCAGCTGGTGCTTAAATTCTCTCTCTCTCTCTCTCTGTCCTCTTTTTCCCCATAGGTAAGCACTTTGCCCGCCCTGCGCTGTGTTTGCAGTTGAATAAGGGGTGCCTTGTGTCGCCCTGGTGTTCTAGATTGTTCTCTATGAAGTGTGGGAGACCAATGAAGGTGATGTAACACGCCACTGAACACTTAATGCATTGCAGAGAGGAGCCAGAACCCCCAGGCCCTGCTGAATCAGCAATCTGTCTCCTGATACATATCACCCAAACTGACAGCCCAGAAAGGCCAATACTTTGCTTCATAGACACATGTAGGGTCCTATAATTTCCACAATCACTGAATTGGCCAATTAACGCAGTGTTAACGTGGAATTTTACATATTTGAAATTAAATTGTGTTTTTGTGTGGGAGAAGTTGAACAGTTGATAGTTGAACACCAACTATCGCTCACCACACATCCACAATAGCATTCACATTATTTCACACAGAGTATGCTGCGATATCCTGGCATAATTGATATTTTTCAATCTGAACCAAGACGGGTCCACTCCCAAATTGATAAATGGAGTCTCATTAAAGAGTTGGAGGCCCCTAAACCAGATGGCGCTAATTGTGGATGCGGGAGACGAATGATTGCTTCTACCATGATTTAAATGAGCCCATCTCTGCCCAATTCCTGTGCTTTAAAGGAAACATTTTTGGCAGAGGGAGCGGCTCAGCCAAACCAAACTCCATTAACTCAACACGCTGGAGTCTCAAAGCAATCACCAGCTCTCAGGATGTAAGCCTTAGTTGTGTTGTACATTATGAAGCTACAGTACATGCAGAAATCACCAGCTCAGTTTATACTTGACCGCTGGCATGAACAGGTATGCATGCAAGCAATGCATTATGCAATTATTATTATTATTTTTTTTTTCAAATCAAATTTATTTGCAGAGTGCTTTTCACAATACATATTGTTTTAAAGCATGCTTTACAGAAAGTGCATTTCAAAAGTGTACATAGAAAGAACAGTAAGTAAATTATGTATTCATTTAGGGCATAACATATCGCTGGTGTTGAGTCATCTCAAGAATGACTAGAAGCCTCAAATTTAATGATCTTAAAGAATGCGATGGATTGTCGGGCGATAAAAGGTCCATTAAATACACAGGAGCTCGACCATTTAGGGCTTTATTGGTCAGTAGTAATACTTTGTAATTGATATGGAACTTAATAGGTAACCAGTGTAGTTGTGATAAAATTGGAGTTATATGATCATATTTTCTTGACAAGAACTCTAGCAGCTGCTTTTTGGACTAACTGTAGCTTGTCTATTGAGGATGCAGGACAACCAGCTAATAATGCATTAGTCTCGAGGTCATGAATGCATGAACTATCTTTTCTGCATCTGTTACGTAGCTTAGCAATGTTTCTAAGGTGGAAAAAGGCTGTTTTTTGGACCAATAAGTACTGACGTCATCCAGCATTTTATATCTTTAAGACACTCTGTCAATTTTGATGAGTTAGTGTTTTCGTCTGGTCATGATGAAACATATAATTGAGTGTCATCAGCATAACAATGGAAATTAATTCCATGTCTTCTTATAATATTATCAAGTGGCAGCATATGTATTGAGAATAGCAGAGGGCTTAACACGGATCCTTGTGGCACTCCATAGTAGACTGACATTATCTTCTTTTGTAGTCGATCCAAGAGTATTTTATGATCTATAGTGCCGAACGCAGTGCTAAGCTCGAGTAGAACTAGTATTGAGATACAGCCTTGGTCAGAAGCTAAAAGTAAATAATTTGTAAATTTGAAATTGAATTTTTTTCATAGACCTCTTTTTCATCAAACTCTAAGCATTGCCATCATGCAGTGCTGAATTCTGGAGTTGAGACACTAAATAGCAAATCTCAAAAATAGGCTTTTACTAAATTTGTTATCGACATAGGTTCTCTGAAAAAATCAAATGCTGCCCATAGAAGCTCATGTGGCACTGAACCATATGCATTAGCCAAATCTAGGAATGTCACTTGGAGCTCCTTCCTCTCCTTTTTAGCTGATTTGAATTTGTTGCCAGATAACATTGATGTGCTCTAAGCATCCTGAGAACCCTGGAATGCCTACTTTTTGAACTAAAGTGTCAGTGAAGCCATTCGGTAATAGGTAAGTGGACAATCTCTGGGCAATAATGCTGAAGAAAATCTTACCTTCAACATTTAATAGTGGAATAAAGCTGGTGTCTGGTTATACATCTCGTTTGCAGCAGGTCATAACAGCAAAAAAGTGCTCTGCTAAAGTATTAAAGGTGCCTACCATTAAGGGGTTGAATCATTTTTAGACTACATAAGTCATTAAAAGTTGCACTTTCATTTGAATGTGGGGAAAACCTTTTGAAACATGTTTTTATTATTATTTTTTAGCAATTTCAATACCGCAAACAGCTAAAAGCATGTACATTTTGCTAATAAACCTGATTTGGAATGGGGGTTAAAATAATTTAGTAATTCTGTGATGCCTTCATTTAAGTTTCTGTTTAACTTAGTAACAAAAAAAGAATATAATTAGTATATTAGCATTGACTTAAGTGCCAATGCCCAGTAGTCAATAAATAAGGCTCAAGTACGGAATGCTCTACAAAGGGTCAAATAGTCAACCTTTTAGTCAAGTCAAGTCAAGTCAAATATAACTTATTTGTTATATAACTTATTTGTCCACTTACCTATTACCTTTTAAAGTCTAGAGGTGAGATGTGGGTTTGGTCCACATGCAGTTGCTTGCTCATGGTAGTTGAGCTTTCATCTCTGGCCATTCTCTTGAAGGAAGAGGAATCCAAAGCAGAGCCTGGCCTGAGCTGTCTACTTATCCCTTAATTCAGTTTGTCAGTACATGGTTTGGTATAGCTCAGAGCAGCAGTGGGCCCTGATCTATCCCTGCCTGGGGCTTCAGCGGCTCCTTCTGTGTTATAGCTGTAGTTTTAGGCTAAAGGGCTGTGGGGGATTATTTTTCTGTTGCCTGCTGGGAGGCCAGAGAATAAAAAAAAAATGTGACCTTCTCCTTCTAAGGTTTGTTTGAATTTATTGGTTTAAAGTGAAGCGGCAGCTCAGCCCAGCTAAAAATGATTGTTGACACAAGATGCAGACAGAGTTTCTTTCTTTTGAAATTGCTCTTTGTGAGTGGATTGGTGTGTCTGGTTGGAATAAGGATTCACCGAGGTGATTGTGAGTGGAATTAATGGCTTTTGAGCTTCTTAGTTCAGCACCCGCTGCTTATTAACCTGCAAGGATAGTAGTGTTTAGATATTGTTTGGACAGGAGTTGCTGTCTACTCTATAATTTTCCTTGTGTTATTACTGTTTTAGCCTATTCCGTCTCAACAGATCAGATAAATGCCATTGTATTCTTTTGTTTGCTGAGTCTGCTGTGTATGAGCCATATGCAAAGCTGTTTGCCAAATATTGAAGTCTAAAAGCTTTTTTAGGGGCACAAAAATGTATGCGGACGGCATATATTTTCTCTGAATACTCTCTATTCTGTCTAAAGGAAAATATTGTTGCTCATTGGATGCTTTTTCACAGCTCAGGAGCCTTAATGGTATGCTGAAGCTTATGACTCATTTTTGTCTCAGATGTGTCACGGAAGGTCAAAAAGTGAAGCGAGGATTCAAGTGCAGACATTAAATAAACAAACAAAACTACAAACCAAAACTCCCCGTGGGGGAAACCAAGACAGGCATATATGACATTAAACAAGAAACACAAGGGAACATGGACAACGAACCAGCCCAGGACTGCAAACACAGGGAGACTAAATAGGGAGCAAACTAAAGAGGGTAACAAACAAAGCAGGTGGGGAAGATTAATCAATTAGCAGGTAACGAGATGGGAGGGGCTAGACAATTGACAGGAGAGCACAAGGCACAAGGAATACAAGACAAGCCATGTGCTCACAATGAACCAGATTAAATATGAGCATAGGGCAAACTGGGAATGTCAGAGCTCTGTCACTAATCAGAATATAATCCAGACAGAAGTGACAGAACCCTGACAAGATGCTTTAAAATAGACTTTAAAATAGAAATGGATTAGAAATTTGCTTTTAGTGCATCACATCATGTACACATTAAATTTATATTTAAAAATATGAATTTAATATGTATCTGTTAATGTGTATCATTCAGTTCAATATGATATTTTGTTTCCCTTCGGGTAACGTGAACAGATAGTGTGCTTGCTGTTATTCTCACCTTTCATATTAAAAATACTGTCAAAATCAAGTTATATTTGTAGCTTTTTTTTTTCTTCATTTAAACCCTGATTGACTTGGGGAATGCACATTGCCATAGAAGCAAAGTGTCACTTTTGCTTTAATTTGGAAGTCATTGAGCGTGTTGCCTCCAAGCTAATTAGACAGTTAAAACAATTGGCAGTTTTTCAGGAGGAAGTGGGAGAGAGTCAGCAGCGATGACACAAGGCCTCTCCTCGTTTAGGCAATTAGCATCTTCATTCCAGTCCAATCCCACAGCCTGAGGCCATTCCTCAGTACTCAACACTCTCAGGGCCTCTGCAGAATATTTGTTTTTAAAGACTGAACTCGCAATTATTTTTCTGAAGGGGCCAAACAGCCGTCGTTCGCAGGGCAAATTATGTTGTGGAAGTCTTAGCTTGTCGAAGTGTACACTAATGCTTTCTTTGAACACGGTCTGTATGGGTGTTATTTAAGCACCATTGAGTAGATGAATGAAGAAGGTCTTGCCCTCTCTACTGCAGCGAGCATGAGATCCTTGTGCAGTATGGACGTCTCTCACTGCACTCACACACACACATTCAGCTAGAATCAAAGAGTGGACTTGCAATGTATGAATGCATGTGTAGAAAGCAAGGGTAGGATTTTTTTTTTTATATATATAGTATCTTGTAGACCTAGACAATATTATGAATTTGTAACTTGGCTGTTTGTAATTGTATCTGAGACTAACGTGCATGTGAAGTGTTATACGCATACGTGTTCTGATTGATCTGAACGTAACCTCGTTAATTAATAAGATATATTAATAAGACATTAATAGGATATGCTCCGGCTTACCGGCTGGTTCCAGCTCTCGTCAGTGTGTGTGGGGCAAGCAGGGGCCTCCAGAGCCCCTCCGTCCCACAGATTAGCAGAGACGTGCTGCTCTTTTCAATCAATCCTTATGAAGGCACTAAATCAAGGATTAAGGTGCAGCGTAGCACTCCATTCCGCTACCCTGTTTTTTCATCTCATCACCGTGCAAACAGTACGCAGGACTCCTGCTACGCACTGATGATCGACTGTGAGTTTAATCATTGCCAGTGACCTCACTCATCAATACCACATTAAAAAAGCTCCGCCGCCAGCTTCGCCTCTCCACTCGCTCTCCCTCACCCTTTTCAATCGCAAACCCCATCACCACCTGACCAACTTTTCTCAGTCTAGCCCTGTTTGTTGTCTGACTGTATCAGCTTGCCTACGCTGCACATCCTTCAAAACGATGCTCCCAGCTTTCTTTGATTTTTCCACCGGAAACGCGGGGATTCTTCTCTGTGCTCACAAGTAGAAGAAAATTGGATTTGAAGCAAAAGAGATGCGATTGTCAGCCTGTTATAATTGAGAAATTGTAGGCATTTTCAAATACAGATGTCAAGCAGGCAGCAGTTGTTTTCTCTTTATCGCCCCATTTTAGGTGTGTTTGACTTGTTTTTTTAGTATATGAAGAGTTCAGATGCAAAAGCCTCTAAGTGCCATTTGAAATTTTCTTCTAGAATGATCATTTTTATCAAGCTTATATATTCAAGTTCAGTAATTTCACTTAAATGACAATTAATAGGTAATCTTCATTGCAATTTAAGTGAAATTACTGAACTTAAATATACAAGCTTGATAAAAATGATCATTCTAGAAGAAAATTTCAAATGCCATTTAGAGGCTTTTGCATCTGAACTCTTCATATGTGGAAGATAAGTTGCACATGTAAGCTTGAGGTAGTTCATGTATTTAATGATGCTTGTAATATCACGCTTACACTTATTCGTCTTGGGTGATCTGATCACAAATCACTTTCAGAGTTGTTTAGATTATGCGTTATGCATAACCACGTCGTATTTATAATTTAACGTTATTCTGGCCTTAAATTATTAAATGGCTGTTATTAAAATTCTATAGACCATTTCACAAGATGTAAACAACACTGGTCCAGAAGCACTTCCTGTTTCAGTTTTTTAACACTACATAAAAGCTGGGATAAAATACAACCAACAGAACATTTAAAACTGAATCAAAAAGTTAAACAAACATCTTTAAGATGTTTTCTTTACATGTGAAATAAAGAAAACAGTTACAAACTGAAACAGGAAGTGCTTCTGGACCAGTGTTGTTTACATCTTGTGAAATGGTCTATACTATCTCATGTAAATAAATTGATAAGAATGCTATAAAAAGTCAAATCAGTTATTTGTAATGCTACAGTAGAAGGAAATTTAGACATAATAATATTATAATATAAAGTATTAAACATCTGTATAAAAAGTATAAGAGATAAAAAAATCTGTATACAAAAATCTGTATTAAGTATGAAAAATTCTTTATTAACGGTTAGATGACAGCAAATGTGACAATGTGATGTGAATAGATGGGTATATTACCAATAAATTGTCCTTTGTAAACATATTTTTCTGAAGCAATAGTGGACTGACTTTGGTGGTGTTGTTTTTTTGTTTTTCTGTCACAAACTGATGCAATGAGCAATGTCACGAAACCAGAGATTGTGGACACAGACACATTTAAATAACAGGTGTAAATGACAATCCTTCTCCCTTGACAATTTGTGATCGGTTCCCAGAGGCAGGTTTTAACAGGTGTAAACAGGGCCAAAGCCAGAGAGGCACGTGCGCACACCAGCTTTCCTGTGTACTTGTGATAGAGAATGGTATCATCATGAGAGCAATTGAGAGATAAATGGAGAAGTGCTCAGGGGCTCCGCTTCCATCCCGTAGAACTCTGTGCAAGGTCTGTCGCGTAGAAAAGTCAAACCCAAGGCATCATTAACCGATCTCCAGTGTCTCGCACTGCAAATTACTGTTAAATTACTGTGTTACAGTATGTTCACGTTTGCTCAGAGCTGTGGCTTATCGGTTAGGGCATGACGAGTCAAATCTGATTTGCAAAATCTCCAGATCCTGATCTACTACTAATGGCACTTAAAGTTGTGTAACATTATCCCCAAAAAATTTCTTATTATAAGTGTACAGTATATTATATGTGGGTGAAATTCTGAATACATTTTTTTAGAATGTTAGTAGTGTAAAATTTAAAATATGTGCATTCATTTAAAGGTTTTTAATGGTTAAAAATCCCTAAACTTGTATTCGTATATTTTTATCTGTGTTTAACTAAAATTGCTTCATTGATTTATTTTATTAATTTTTTTTTTTTTAGTATGCATCCGCTGTTAGCATGTTAGCCTGGGCTCCAGCCCACCAGCATTTGCTCCTTAAGCTGCAGAGGCCTATAGCAGGACTTAAGATTTAATGAATGAAAATCAATCACTGTATTCATAGATCTTCTTTAAATAGTTTCTGAAACATGTTAGCATCACGGTGAATAGACTGGGTGGGATCCCATCTGTATTACTCTCATATTATTTAATTGGATGTCAGAAAAAGATTAGAGAGCTCAACCCATAGTAGAAGATAATTGATTTATAATACATTTGCTGGGTCGGTTGAAAGCACTTTCCAACGAGCAACTGATCCAAGAGCGCAGGAGGTCAGGTGGTTTATGGGAATGGATGGTGCGGGGGGTTGGATTGGCCCTTTACAGTCGTATTCTCTGCTGGGTGAAACATTGAGCAATGAAATGCCCACCCCACCCCAAACCAAACCCTTGTCGCACCGCAGTTAGTCTCGCCAAGCCTGAGAGTGCAGGACGGGGAGGGTCTTCTGCACTAGATGCCAATTGATGATATTAGAGGAATGTCCCCTTTTCATTTCGCTGCTGGGTTCATAAACTTGCCGTATATCCGAGACAATCAGGGGCTGAGAGAAAGACTATTGAAGTGATGAGCCCATATTGCCTTGAGATACTAATGGTGCTGTCTAGGATTACAATCATCTCGCTGATAGAGAGAGAATATATGGCTGCCACTGAGAGAAGTTTATTCACTTTAAATAAAGGAAATTATCTTGTCTTAAGTAAGAAGCACATGAATCATCTCCAAAAAGTGCATTGGTTTTATTTTTTCTATCCAGTAATTGTCTTACTGAGAGATTATTAAATTGTTGGCCTTTTGCAATGTTTTTGGAAGTTAGTACGCTGTAGAAATTAGAAGAATAGAATGGGATCGAAAAAAAAGAAAAAAAGTCTGCTGCATAATGTATTGTTGGACTTAATGGATTAATAATTAAAAAAAAAGTGAAAAGTCACTTTCCAGAAAAATATCAAGCAGCACAACTGTTTAAAATATTGATAAAAATAAGAAATGTTTCTTGAGCACTAAATTAGTATATTATAATTATTTCTTAAAGATCATGTTACACTGAAGACTATAACAATGGCTACTGAAAATTACAGTTATGAATTAAATGTTATTTTTTTATTAAAATACATTTTTTAATTATAATAATTATCAAATAAATGCAGCTTTGATGAGTATAAGAGGGTTCTTTCTTACTGAACCCAAACTTAATGGTGGTGGATAAATCATCTTTTGCCTACATGCAATTGTTCATTTTGGGATAATGATAGTGTTGGGGTACTGTACATTGGCAAAACAATAAATTCACAGTGGAGGGAGATTATTATGTGAATTACTGTTGTAGTATCCTAACTTTCAGCTCTAGTTCCAGCCATCTCTCCATCTCAGCCAGGCGGTAGGCATCTCACAGACTGGTTAAATAAGTAAACAGATCACGACCCACATAATTAACCTCCCTGGGACTTGACACGTTCTATAAATGTCTGTGCACTTGGGGGGGAAACAGAGGAGGACCTACTTGATACCTGAGACGATGTATGTTTTGAAAAATATTGAGCTGCTCCAATGCAAATTAAAGAAATATTTTTTTTTTTACTCGTTTCTCTTTAATGCAGACAAAAAAAATATAATCTACACCTTTTACTGTTACTTGTGTCATCAATACTGATATCATTAACTTATATGCATTTTGCATTGTTAAGGTTCATTATTTTATCCCTTTTAGTGCTGTTAGAGAAATAGATTTACAATATGATTACAAAAAAATGATTAGAACCCATATTCTAAAGTTAGGCATTGGAAGTGTCCTGCTTCCTTGACCTTCTACACACACATACAAGCATACTGTACACCACATCCACCCACTCAGCTCATAATAATACACTCAGTGCTATTCAATTGGACCATGATCACAATACAAATATAAATGCAGCCTTATCCCTCCAAGGATGGGATATTTGAAGGTTGTTTGAAAATGTTTGAAATTGGTATAGGTCTCAGAGATCAGCACAGGATCTGCATGAATAGTCTTGGAGTAGGTTCTCATTTTTTTTGACGTGGTATTACTAGTATAATGTTTTAGATTGCAGGCTGTCAAGTCAAGGTTTCAACTTTACATGCAAATTTACTGCATTAAGATTATTTATTTTTGCTATTTTAAAAAAACTTGTTAAAACACATATTTGATATAGACATACTGTACAGATCAAGTTAAGGTTAAAAATAAGGTTATATAAGAATATACACTCACCTACAGGATTACTAGGAACACCTTTTTAATTTCTCATTAATGCAATTATCTAATCAACTACTGTAATAACATGGCAGTTGCTTCAATGCATTCAATGCAATTAGGGGTGTGTTCGTGGTCAAGACAATCTCCTGAACTCCAAATTGGATGTCAGAATGGGAAAGAAAGGTGATTTAAGTAATTTTGAGCATGGCATGGTTGTTGGTGCCAGACGGACTGGTCTGAGTGTTTTACAATTTGATCAGTTACTGGGATTTTCACGCACAGCCATTTGTAGGGTTTACAAAGAATGGTTTGAAAAGGGAAAAACATCCAGTATGCGGCAGTCCTGTGGGTGAAAATGCCTTGTTGATGCTAGAGGTCAGAGGAGAATGGGCCGACTGATTCAAGCTGATAGAAGAGCAACTTTGACTGAAATAACCACTTGTTACCACCGAAGTATGCAGCAAAGCATTTGTGAAGCCACAACACACACAACTTTGAGGCGGATGGGCTACAACAGCAGAAACCCAAACCGGGTACCACTCATCTCCACTACAAATAGGGAAAAGAGGCTACAATTTACAAGAGCTCACCAAAATTGGACACTTGAAGACTGAAAAAATGTTGCCTGGTCTGATGAGTCTCGATTTCTGTTGAGACATTCAGATGGTAGAGTCAGTATTTGGCGTGAACAGAATGAGAACATGGATCCATCATGCCTTGTTACCAATGTGCAGGCTGGGAGTGGTGGTCTAATGGTGTGGGGGATGTTTTCTTGGCTCACTTTAGGTCCTTTCTTGCCAAATGGGCATCGTTTAAATGCCACGGCTTACCTGAGCATTGTTTCTGACCATCCAGCAGGATAATGCACCATGTCACAAAGCTCGAATCATTTCAAATTGGTTTCTTGAACATGACAATGAGTACTAAAATGGCCCCCACAGTGACCAGATCTCAACCCAATAGAGCAACTTTGGGATGTGGTGGAACGGGGGCTTTGTGTCCTGGATGTGCATCCCACGAATCTCCATCAACTGTAAGATGCTATCCAATCAATATGGGCCAACATTTCTAAACAATGCTTTCAGCACCTTGTTGAATCAATGCCACATAGAATTAAGGCAGTTCTGAAGGCGAATGGACAAACACAGTATTAGTATGGTCTACCTAATAATCCTTTAGGTGAGTGTATATATATAAATCTAAAACTATATATATTGTATAATATATGCAGTCTAGTCACAAAGTAAAGTGACATGAGAAGCTGGAACACGCAGTACAGAAAACATTTAAAGTGCACCAGCTGCTTAAATGAGTTTTTAATGTGGCTCAGGATACACATTTTGAGAGTGGAGTTCATGAAGCACATAGAAATGTGTCTCAGCATGTCTGCAGAGAGTCCAGGTTAAGGTAATAAGATGTCTTTTAAATGGGCTACATGATCGGACTGCGTCAGCCCTGTCAAAATCATACATTCTTCAGGGCTTAAAGGATTCACTTCGAGTGCCTCTGTTTGTTTGTACTTGGTTTGTGAAGCGTGCTGTTCTGGGGATGGATCATACTCTATGGTATTGTATATTATTTATAAATGCAAAAGGTTAACAGGCATGGGTACATGGCCCATGTGAATAGTTAATTGCACGCAAGGCCATGGCCTAGTGTGTTTTATTTTATTTTATTTGTACTTTTCTGAGAAACATGGATTGTTTTATAATTTCCTCATCTCATGGCTCTTTAAATTATTTTCCAAGCCAATTTCCATTTTCCCTAAGATATGCTCCTCCATTAGAGGTGGGCGCACACACGTTATTATCCTGCCGCATGCTTATCAGCTGTTGCTTTTTCGTGAGAAGCGGTGATTTATCTTGTTTCTGTAACATCTACCCAGCCACGTTTTCTTTTTGAAGTTGTGTTGCCATGGCACATTCGTAGCTAGGAAGGTTTGGCGGTGCTGGAGAGGAGAGGGGCAGAGGTTAGGGCTGGTGTGAAGCAGATCTATGCTAATGGATGCCCATTGGCATGTGGGAGGAAGTGAAACGGACACACATGCCACTTATCACGGCCACTGGGTCAAAGAACAAAAGGAAGCTTGGCCCAGGAGAAAGAGGAAATGAAAGAGATAAAGGGAGATGGGCTGCTGCCCATTGTAGCCCATTACTAATGTGTGTTCTCTTTTCTCTGGTCGTTTTCTTTCATCTAAATTATTGAGGAGAGAATATCCAAGCAAGTAAGAGGGATCAATGTATTGGTCACTGCGTTCAACTCGTCTCTCGCTGTAATGTTTAAACAATGCCTTTGATTGATTCCACGTTTTAACAAATGTCACTCTACAGGGTTTTTTTTTTTTTTTATTATTTTTTTTTTTTACTGTCATTGAAAATTCATCCCGTGTCTCTCAGGGAAAGCCTTACCAGTGGCTCTTGTCATATCTTGTCATAAAACTACCAGGTATTGCCTCAAGATACAATTAAATGACAGTCAGATTACATCAGCATGTGGCAATGTGACTTTTTTTAATTTATTTTTTTAGGAAGAAAGATATGCCGTGTGCTGCTTGTGCACTCAAGTAATAATGAAAATGCAGTAATTGCTTAGATTTGTCCAAAAATGTAAAAAGTAAATAAAAAATCTTTAATTTTGGGATCAGATACGCATGACATATTGGCAGATATCTTGCCATCTGACTGGTTAAACCTGACGTTATCAAAAAGGTGACCAGTCTTGTTTAAACAATTAAGATTTTTTGAATGAGATTAAATCAATGTTTTATCTTGACAGCCATAGTTTCTCTTTATGTTGTAACTGTACACTAATAGTTGTTAGAAAAATAGCAGTGTCAACTTTTAAAAACTTTTCTTATTAATCTCAGTCTTAAAAAGTATACATTTATTTAACAAAAATATATCATCTGACCACAAACTATGATATTTTATACATGCAATAATAAATAATAAAGCTTATTTTACAATTTAGAGAGTTCTTTGCAAGGAAATCATGTTGGAGGGCTTGAACACCCCTGTTTTTGAGTAGTGTAGGGTTAGGGTTACCCTACAGTACACATTTAGTATGTCTTTCTGTTGTGATGCACCCATTGACCCAGGTCCTGGTGACTCTACTAGCAAGATGAGTTCAATCAGGTGTGTTTGATCAGGGAGAGATACAAACTGTGTAATGTGGCGTGTACTTCAGGATCAGAACTGGGAAATGCTTTAGACTAATGGAATTGGACACCTTGGGCAATTTTAACTTTAACTCAGTCCCCGGACAGCATTTTTGATCATTTTCAGAAAAGAATACCCCCCAGAATATCAAACACAGTCTCATGAAAGTGTGTATCTATACCATAAATGTCGTGCCATTTATACGCCAAATTTTTATTTATTTTTATTTTTTGAAAACCCCTTGGATACGTTTAGAGGGGAGAGGGGTGGGGAGTGCATGTGTATTACACGCCATATGCACGCGAAAACTGCGAATCATATAGACACAACAACTATTTTTGGCATATAAATGGCACGAGAATTAACATTCATTGTATAGATTCCCACTTTCATGAGATCGGGTTGGACTATTTTGTTGTATGTATGTCTGAACATGCAATATATCAAAAGAAAGAACAAACCCTCTGCTTAAAAAAGAACATTATCAACACTTGAATGTGTGTATGTTTCTTAAAAAAAGCGACATTTTGAGCAAAAAGCTGAGAAAATCTAATTTTTGTCTAAGGACGGGGAAAAGGAAACATTTACATTTATTCATTTTAGCTGACGCTTTTATCCAAAGCGACTTACAATTGCTATATATGTCAGAGGTCGCACACCTCTGGAGCAACTAGGGGTTAAGTGTCTAGCTCAGGGACAGATAGAGACACGAGTGAGTACAAATGAAGACAATATCAAAGATATGCACAACCTTTAATTCACTCGATGTGTTAAAACAAGTTTTAATGCCTTAAAGCTAATATTTCAACAAATGGCATTCTATCTAACACTTTCTCATTATCCAGATGGTGCAGGAAAGGCTGTCCAAGCTCCCCTTTGCTCTTTGCACTTGCAATTGAACCATTAGCCATTGCCATCCACTTTAACACCTCCATAGCAGGAATTAAATTTGGCACAAATGAATGCAAACTTTCTCTGTATGCAGATGATCTTCTATTAAATATAAATGATTCACAATCATCAGTAAAATAACTCAAATAATATAGTGCTGTATCAGGATATACATGAAATTAGACTAAAAGTGAGATCTTACCACTAAATATACAGGACAATGATATTAGAGCTCTCACTGACCCTTAAAAAATGATTCAAATATTTGGGTGTACAAATTGGTAAATCGGATGAACATTTAAACAGAGCTATACTAAACTATTGGAACAAACAAGACTTCACCTTGAAAGATGGATTGATCTTCCACTGTCTCTCATAGGCAGAATTAATACTATCAAAATGAACTTTTACCTACGTTTATTTATCTATTTCAATGTCTCCCAACGAATGTTCCCAAGAGTTTCTTCAAAGAACGTAACAAAATTTGAACTCCTTTTACGGCAAAGAAAAAACCCCTAGCCCTAGGGTCAAACTCATTTCTCTACAGGCTCCATACTCAAGGGGAGGACTCAACTTACCAAATTTTCGGAATTATTATCTTGCTTCGCAGAACAGATCACAGAGAACAGTGAGATTAGGTGGGTCCCAGTAGAACAACATGAGATGAAGGCTATGCCTTTAAAGGATATTCCATTTATAGGCACAAAGACATTTTTAGCCCTCACAAACAACTCAATAATACTGAACACATTTGCTGCTTGGCAAGAATCTCACTCACTCACTCACTTCTCGACACAAAAATTAATTTCTTAGAAGGGCACCTTTGTGGGGTAATCCCAATCCTTCACACCATATACTGTAGCTGACTCAGTGTTAAAGGGGTGGAGGGAAAGAGAAATCCAAACAGTTGCTGACTTAGACATTGATACATTTGCTGACTTTGCTGAAAAATTCAAACTTTCCAAAAATAGTTTCTTCAAATTCCTACAAATTAGAGATGAAGAAATCCAAAGAAACATATATCCTAAAAGAAACTCCTCTTGAAACCCACCTATGTAAAAAATTACACAGAACAACAAAAGGTATAATATCTTCTATATATGGTATCATCAATGGAAAGTTACCGATTTATGAGAAAAAAATAAATTAAAAGGAAATGGGAAAAAGACCTGGACTGTATTTCTGAGGAGGCAGATTGGCATCATCTATTGGAACAAGCACAGACTATGCTAACCTCCACAAAATACAGGCAAATTAAATTTAATTTATTCCATAGGACATACTACACCCTCTATAGGTTACACAAAGTTGACACCAACATTTTCTCTAAGTGTCAGAGATGTAAAGTGACCAACAGTGATCTTATACACATGCTATGGAGTTGCCCACTGATTTTTGGAAAGGTGCCATTGAATATTAACCCTTAAGGGTAATATGAAGTCAAATTGAACACTATGGATCCTGTGGTACACAAGCTCTATTAATGAGAACGACTACAAGAAATACTTTTTGGTGTAACTACAAATAATTAACATATTTTAAGAGATTCTGTTAATAAAAACAAATCTTAGAAAAAAAAGGTTGTATACCTCTTTCTGGGTTGACATTTTATTCAGCAACATTAGACAGATTTGATTAACTGTATATGCTGTTTAATGTTGATGATTGCGTTATTTTTACGGCTGCGTCCGAAAAACTGAAAAAAAAAAAAATGCTGCCTCTGGAGGATGTATTCCAAGGTAGGAAAGGTTAGTGTCTCTTCCTGTCTCCTGAGATGCCTTCATCTGATCGATTTTTGAAGGAAGCATACAGTAGATGTGTCCTTTGCTGCCACTGATATCCCACAATCCTGTTCTTTCCAGTCTGAGACAGTTGAGCTAAAAAAATAAAGTATGTTTTTAAACAATGTTTTGATTTAATTTCTAGTGGGAAATTACTATTGTAGTAATTAAATATTCGCATAGTTCTCCCCAAAGCTCTTATTTCGCTGTAGATCATTAAATCTTTATGCTGCCTCAGAAGTATGTCCAAAATCAGTTTCACGAGATGCCATTAAATCCTATCAGAGGCATTTCCTGATAGGGCAGCGAAGCAATAATTCAACTGCTTACGTTTTCGGACACTGCACGCATCTGCTTACTTACTGTATGCTACCGCTTGTTTCTGCTGCTTCTTCACGTGTGGAAATTTTCCAAATTATGTCATTGTTTATTATGAAATGCATTTAACATGCTGATCAATATTGCTCAATATATGTGGAGAAAACATAACATTTGTCTAAAAGGCACGTTAACTTGTTAAACAAGTTAACAAGTTGGTTAAATTGTAGGAGTCATCTATATGACAAATAAAAATAATTGTATTTGCTGCATTCTCATTTTCTGCAGTGCAATATATCTATTTTGCTGTTCACCACGTTTCTGTCAATCGTTAAAATAATAATAACCGCATCATCTGCAGTATGCGTTTCTTTACATCTGTAGCAGAGGAAAAAAGCAACGTTCCTTAACGATAAAAATATTAAGAGGATGTAGCACCTAAAGATCAACAACAACAAAAAATGGCTCCAGCAACCAGTCAATCATAAATTGTGCTGAGTGGCTATTGGAAACCAAAGTCTCTGTTCTTCTGACATGGGGAGCAATGGCACAGCACGCTTCTGAGACCTTTATTCGGCCAGCTTTTGGTCGATCTGTCAGACTCGCTCCATTCAGAACGGCCTCCAGTGGCTCCACCTGTCGAACTAAACCTTCACCTAGTCAAATACAAGCAGAACTATGAAAGAAAAGTAGCTCATTATCACGGAAAATCTAAAGAATGAAAAGCCTTCAGTGACATTCATAGTCCCAACAAACCACTGCGACTTGATTACAACTGAAACCCATGCTCCTAATTTCAAGATTACTGAAGCTTGACACTTCTCTTTTAAGTAGGAAATTCACTTGTAATTAAGCAGTGTAAATGCATGTTCTGTTCATGAAGAAACTATTTCCTCAGAGCATATGACTTCAATAGCCATCTCAAGTGCAGAGAGGTAGTTTATCTACTTTGATGAATGAACAGCTCAATAGCCCTTTGACATTTTATGCTCATGCGTCAGACCTCGACATTTCCCCTTTGTCTTTGATGGGCTGTCCCGCTGTAGCCAGAGGGTGAGCAGTGCTCTGCAATAGACTCCGGGTTATGCTTAGACTCATTTCCACCGTCCGGGTCGTACCCTTGAGGACAAGGCTCTCTTGTAGACAAATAATGGACACTAAACTGAGTTTGTCTAAATTTGAAACGGCACATCTAGAGGTATCAAAACACTATAAGTAACTTCGCGAATTGAAAATTTGCTAATCAAGTCATGCTAACTGCATTTTAGCCTAGTGTTGTGTTCATTTAGAAGAGATCATCTAATCTCTGGCTAATTAGGGGACATATTTTCTCTTTACATTGTCCTGTCACTGCTTCTTTATGTCTGTAGATTTCTATCATCAATGCTTTTGGTTAGTTCAGAGTATTATTTAGAGGCCAAGCACCGAAGGTGCATAGGCACCTATTGCAATCCGTAGTGTTCTGATTATTATTGTTCTGCTTCACTCTAGAAGTCTATAGACCATTTTGCAAGGTGTAAACAACACTGGTCCAGAAGCACTTCCTGTTTCAGTTTTTTAAAACTACACAAAAGCTGGGATAAAATACAACCAACAGAACATGTAAAACTGAATCAAAAAGTTAAACAATATCTTTAAGATGTTTTCTTTACATGTGAAATAAAGAAAACAGTTACAAACTGAAACAGGAAGTGTTTCTGGACCAGTGTTGTTTACATCTAGCAAAATGGTCTAAAGCAGCCCATATAACCACTTGCAGGAAAGTTATGAAATTTGGCACACAGATAGAGGACAGTCTGAACTTTAACCAAAGCAATTTTTGAGTCTCAGACACTGTAGACTTTTGAACACCAAGTGTCTATATTTGCACTCATGTTTATGCTAATAACTTTTGAACCGTTAGGACTAAAAACAAAATTTGATTTAATTGCCCCCCTCGTTTTCCGTCATGAGAATTTTTCCACCATTTAGAATTTTCAGAAAAAACTGTTTACGAAAAACTACTCGGATCAAACCATGCCGACGAAAAGCTATGGAATTCAAGTTAATTTGTCAAACCGTCCTTGAAAAACAGGCAACGAATTCAATGAAGAGCATGCCAAATTTAATGTGAGGCTATCTCTGCAACTTTTAGTGTATTCTGGCCAAACTTTGGTGTTTTATGACAACCATGATCTGAAGGTACCTGCAAAGTTTCGGTGCAGTACCACCTAGTGGTCAGGAGATATGATTTTTTTTTTTTTTTTTAAATGCTTATTTTTTTTAATGCTTAACGCTTTTTTTAACTGTTCTGAAGTTATAACGCGCTTATAACTTCAGAACAGTTCGGCCAAAAATCAAAGATTCTTTAGTATCAAAGATTATTGTCTTTAGATTTGGTGCAGCATGCCAAGTCGAAAAATGCACTATTTTCCTATATCGGCCATTTTGAATCTTGTAGTAAAATGCTATATTTTATGAAGTCATTGCAGAGCACCATGCCCTGGCCGTACTCAAAAGGTTTTGGGGCAGTTCCACCTTGTGGTCAAAACTAACAATGCAATTTCCTATTGAAATGAAATTTTACAAAATCTATTATGAATAGGTCTTAATAGATTAATTTGGCCGTGCCTAGAATATAGATACCAATTTTGCCTAAAATTGAAATTTTTATTTTCTTTAAAAACCTACTTTTCAAACTCTTCCAAGACAACTGGTCAAATTTTCACCAAATTTTAATCGTATCATCTTCAGAACATACCGTCAAAAATGTATAAATTTTGTGTTCATAGACAACACAACGTTTTCGTAGCACATCAACAAAGCTGATGGCATGATGCCAAGACGATTCTGAGGCTGTATCTCTGCGATGCTTTGGCATATTGGCACTAAACGTTTTGTGCGTCATTGTCACCTTTTTCTGACCGCACCACATTCATTTCACAGCTCCACCTATTGGTCGAAAGTAATAAACCATTAAATCAGATTGATAGACTATTTAGTTTTTTTGAGCAATTTTCCTTAAAATGATTTTAATGTGTCTTTAATTGCTCATTGTTGCAGTTGGTCCAATACTCAGCCATGGTGGCATGATTTATCGTCTTTGTGCTTGACCCCTTAATTGGTGCTCTCAGCTATATTTGTAGTTGTATCTTTGTTTCGGTTTTAAGCTTTTATATCTTAATTTTCTGTTTTGTTTATTTTTATTGTATTTTTTCATATTTTTGTTTAAATTCATATTTTTTACATCTTATATTTTATTTCCATTTTGTATTTTATTTAATTTAAACATTTTTCCTATTTAATTTTTGTATTTTATTTATTATGAATAATTTTTAATTTGAATTAATACTCTTTTTGATCAAACCAACACCGACAAGTCATTTTGTGTTTGTAGGAGGCAGAACTTAGCCTCATGACTGGTATAAATCCCTGTGTGAAAAGAACATAAGTTGCGTATTCAGTCAGATGGGGTTCGGTTTTTCAGCGACTTGTTAAATAAACATGCCACGTCAGCCATGTCAGAATGAGCAGCTAATTTTCTCTCTTTTAGACTTCACTTGAGCCAGCAGCTTGAGTGAAAAGGCCAGAAGTGAGGCTGACCTAAAATGAAAGGATTTTGTTTGGAGGAGCTGCTCTCTTGGAGAACCACTCATTAAAGGTGCCCTCACCTCCTGCCTGGCTCGAGCAGCTCTGTCCTGGGTAATGACTACGTTTGTGAGTAGCTGCAATGGAGCCAGATCTCCAGCCTGGTTGTAACAGTCTCTGTCTGAGTCATTTGAATTCCCAGGAGCAGGGGCCGGATTAAGGTGGTCTTAACTGACGCAGGATTTAATGAACGACTCGTGCTGAACAATAACATTGAGTCAACACAAACAAATCACTCAACGACACACTAATAGGGGAGTTCTGTCCTGCCTCAGAAATCCCTTTGCGTGTGCGGTATGTAAACAGAAGGTCGAAGATCCATAGAGCAAGTATTAGGGCCAACACTAGGAACAGCCGAGATTAAGACTCGCTCTGTCTCTCTGAGGGTTTCACCCCATGGTTCCTTTCCAGATCTCTGTACATTCACATTTGTGCATTTGGCAGGTCTAAATTTATCCAATGCAACTTACATTGGCTTAATGGTAGGCTATACATTTTGAATCTGTTTGTGCATTACCTGGGATACGTGGGAATCAAACACATGGCCTTGGTGTTGCTAGTGCTGAACTCTACTCTGTTTGAATGCTGTAGTAAGAGTACTATAAGATGTGAGCTAGGCACACAATGCTCAAAATTAGGTTAATGAAATATTTAGTATATAAACCTTTAACAAAAAGCAGTACATTTACTATATTCACCTGAGGTTTATTTATTTATTTATTTATTTAATATGTTTATTTATTATTTTATTTATTTACCTCGGAGGCATTATTAATTTTGATTTATAATTTATTATTATTATTATACACGTGATCTGTAAAGTTGCATAAATAATTCGTTGCCTTGGAACTACTGTTCTAGATGGTTTAACTAATTATTTAGCTATTCAGTTATTGGCACTGCCTCTCATACTGTATTGATTAAATATAATCTGTGATATTCTTTATCATGTTGTGCATCATCAAAAGAGTTGTTTAGCAGGTTTAATGAAAGAAACCCACAGCACGCTTGGTTTTCAATGATAGACAACAAGTGCTGATCCCAACATTTCCAGTCCGTCTTAAATGGTTTTTATTTCACTTGTAAAGTTAAAATGATACAATAGTAGAACAGTAGTTCCAAGGCAACGAATTATTTATGCAACTTTACAGATCACGTGTATAATAATAATAATAAATTATAAATCAAATTAATAATGCCTCCGAGGTAAATAAATAAAATAATAAATAAACATATTAAATAAATAAATAAATAAATAAACCTCAGGTGAATATAGTAAATGTACTGCTTTTTGTTAAAGGTTTATATACTAAATATTTCATTAACCTAATTTTGAGCATTGTGTGCCTAGCTCACATCTTATTTAATTATGCACTGCTCAAATAGTGAACTTTGTGCGAATTAACGGGGATAGTTTGCCCATATGGTGTTTTGTAAGGGATGCTGCATTGGTTTTGTGGTTCTCATTCATTACCGAGTGCTTCCTCTCCTTCAGAAGTGTTGCCCTCCTTCGCACCATGAGTTTGCGGCCCATTTGATGTGACATTTCGTGCTTGTTTTGCAAAGGAGGGCCAGCCATTTGTCATGGTGAATTGGTTAAACAAGCTAAAAACTATTGATTAGATTTTGCAAAGCCTAATGCAATTTAAATAACATCGTTAAGGAACAGCAGTGTAATTTAATTCTGTTCATCCCTATATATAGATTCCGTGCGCAAACAGAAATTACAGGCCTGGTCCTGTATTCATAACAATTAAGTTCTTTGTTAGTGGCAGGTTTGCATTCGCCCAAAGCCCTAATGTGAATGGTCAATGTAATAAGCAATGGTGTAGCATTGTGTTAGAAAGGAGAGAAAAAAGAAAAGTCCTCCCAGCAAGACTTTGTATGAGGCCTTCTTGCTATATTGTATGTAAAGGAACAGTCCTGCTTCTGAAAGCCTGCCTCGTTAGGAGTGGGCTAAAGAAATAAATGGCTTCTCTGCATTACAGAGAACTGTTTCACTGCAGATTGTTTCAATCACACCATGTTTGTCTGACTCATATAAAGCTGAGCGTCACAGGGTTTGTATTGCACTGTATTACACATTAATCACTGGGTATTTTCAGTCAAGAGATTTTTCAGTTATTCAAAGAGTAGTGTTTTTAAGTCCAGATATTTATTTTTCTTTCAGTGAAAAAATGATTCACACCTTAAGCTTAATGAAGAACGGTGACTGTTGAACGCAAAAGCCGAATCACGGACATTTTGGGCGATCTCGAAACACATTTTCGGGCAGACTCATCACGGAGACTCACTAGTAACATTAGCCTAGACTGTTGTTTAACTACTGCGCTAGGCGTAGGCGTAGCAAGTGCATTGTGGGAGTTGTTGTCTTTCATCCACATAAGCCAATAATACATTTTCTGGCTTTTCTCAGTCTAGAAAGATCCAAATTCAAAAAGAATTTCAAATTTCTTCTACATAATATACCCATTTTATATAAACATTCATCTTTCCAGAGGTGGAGTGACCCTTTAAACTAAACTATTTTGATTCCGACAGGGTGGCGGTAAAAAAAATATGGACATTTCCAATTTGGACTGTAATGATGTTCTGACTGTCTACAGTAGGGTCTATGACTTTGTGAGGCGGGTCTTAAAGTGCAAGCTTCTCTTTCTCTTCACACATCCAAAGATCACTAGGAAAGGCTTGGTTGCTTCCAGTCCTCTGTCTCACGGCCGTTCGTGATTAGCCAATGCTCTGCTGTCTTGTGTGGTATCACTTGCTCTACAGAGAAGGACCTCACCTTTTTCAGCAGTTCATGGCCCATCCGAGATTGATTTAGGTCCCTCCAATGAAGCGCTCGTTTCCAATTATGGTTTCAATTTACCATATAATTGCAGTAACATTTTACCATTAAAAAGCAACACAGAGGAAGATAAGCCTATGGAGATCAGTGCATAGAGTGGATCACCAGTTCACCATTAAAAATCTAATTGTATTGCAGATGGAGTGGGGTTTTAAACCACATTTTAAGTCTAATCAAATCACAGGATTAGATATACCAAAAGGAAATTTGCCTATGACAGTTTTTTTTTTTCTTGGAGTCTGAATCACTTCATAAAATATTTTCTTCTAGCAGATTGCTATCTTGAGAACAATTTGCATTGACTTTGTAGATCGAACATTAATTGTCTTTAACAATTATTTCACTATGTTTGATTAAGCATGTCTGCACATTGGTTCTAACTAAACTAAAGAATGGACAACTGACTCTTTTTTCCTTTATATTCTTTTTTCAGGTTTATTATCATCATTATTTTATATTATTTTATGTTATTCCTTTATTTTTTTCATATTTATCAGCTGTTTATGTGTTTGTTTTTGCGTGTCATTGGCAAACACGTGTTTTCTTTCGTTTTACAAGTTCTTAATTCACAGCCCTTATCATTATGGCTAGTGTATCTCCAAGTTGCTTTGTAGATAAATTAAATAAAGATTATTGGAGAAAAATGTAATGTGAAACTCTACACTGGCTGCGCTCCACCAGGGCAACCTTTTTACATTCCATCATATGCAGGATGTTTTGCTATTAGGATGGAACTTGCGATACAATTTATCATCACTAAGCTAATTATTGTTTTTCTTTATCATAATTTCAGTCTGCCTCGTGATATTATGAATGTTGCAAACAGAATGTCATGTATGAACCAAAATTCCCCAGTGCCCTGTTGTTTTGCCCTTTTAAAAGATGATTATAATATAAATATGTAATATAAAGCCTAATCCTTGCAGTGCTGTTTTCCAATTTAGGCATAGACAAAAACAATCAGCGTTCAGTAAGAGCCTTAAAAAAACGAAATTATGCCCCGCTTAATTATTTGAAATGAGCATTATAATGTGCAAAGACGCTTGCGTGGAATGATTAATCTGAAAGCAAAAGGATTTCAAAGAGGAAGATAGTCCTGTCTATTTCTCCCTTCATTGCTACTCAATGGAATCTCGGGAACAGATTTCATATCAATGCATGCAAATAGATTAATCTGGCTTCACTGGAGCAGACAGAGAGGGGAAAAATAGGAGCAATTCTGTAAGATGTGTTGGCCTATCTTTCCATCGGAGTAACCCACAGAAACATTGATTGAACGTCCAAGGATAAAAAGATTTAGTACATTCAGCCGACTGTGATGAATGGTGACGTCCATTTTTTACATGCCCTTCACAGGCGGGCACACAGCGCACCAACATGCCGCAGTGGATTTGTTTCTTGTTAAATGTCGAATTCTTCCGACATTGGATGAGAAGATATAGAAAGGTAAAATCATCCCCAAGGCGGTTCATTTAAAAGATGCAGAGCTGGTTCATTTAACCCCACTAAAGTGGTTCATTTTAAGAGATACAGTTTCCTCATGAATCATTTGAATTGGTTATTCAACGGAAACGTCCTTATCGTTCGAGAAATGTGATGCAAGCTCGGTCTTAATAATCACGTCGCGGCGTGTGTTGGATTTCATTCATATCACGAATCGTTTTTTTTTTTTTTCTCGAACAAATCGAAATGAATGTGTTTAAAATGGTTACAGCTACACATTTGACCAACTCGGATATTTCAGAAAACCCATGTGCCTATATACAGTTGACATTCTTGTTGATAGCACTCAGGTGAACCGCTAGTTTGGCTTACATTTAGCAGGGAAGCTGGAAGTCGTGATATTTATCATCTTTATAAGTGTGAAGACTCACTACGGCTGCCCTCTTGGCTCCTCATAATCGCGCCTCAGTGGAGGGTTTGAATGTTTCATTACGGATGTAGAGGACAATCAGGAAATTGTTTTTTCCCCGCGCATTAAACGAAGGAGAGACTTTAGAAGTTGGAAAGCTAAACCCTAAGCAGAGTGTCTTATTGCCAGTTGGCTGGAAGCCATTGAATTAAAAAAAAAGAGAGAGAGAGGAAACAACCTCCTGAATCCATTAGCTTCAGGCCTGAGCTGGAATAAGCAACGGGTTATTACGAAGGGCTAGGAAAATGCGGAATCACTCAGGATGCTTTAGCTGTTTTGCAAATGTGTGCTAGGAGGTTGTTTGTGCTGCTGTCGGTTCAGTTTAGAGTGTGGGAGGACACTTCAGAATTAGTGTGGGAAACATTACAGCCATTTCTTTCTGTTTTATACAAAATTCACAGCCACAGAGATGGGTCGTGTGACCAAAATTGCATGCGTCATGGTAATGGCATATAGTATATCACAATAATATAGTTTTAGTTTTGCTGGGAATTCAAACCAAACTTGAATATATCACTCTGCCATGTAGAGTGAATTCAGGTTGATTGGGACACCCTTTACGCAGTCACCTCAATGAAAAAAGGTGTCCCAGTCAACCTGAATCCACCCCTACTGCTGTAGAAATCCATAATAGAATGAATAAAAAAATACAGTAGGCTTGTTTTTTTTTAGGGTAATTGTAGACTTGTTGTGTTGTTTCAGTATGTAATTGTGCTTTCAGTACATCAGATATATTCTATTAATATTAAAAGTGTAAATAAAATATAAATGTGATTCGTTCTGGGAAAACCCGTCGGATGTCGCACTGGTACCGTTTTTGGTACCTTTTCGTTTGTGGTACCTTATATTTTCAGTAAGGTCTAAATATAGATTGAATGTCAGTTTTTTTTTGTTGTCAAAATTGGATTTTTATTAAATTATTATTCTATAACATCTTGTTTATCATCTTTGAATATATCTTGGGGAAATTCACTAGTTTAGTGCAGAAAAAATAACGATTTATAATGGCCAGCTGGTAAAAAAACAATATCTCCCATTTAGGTCTCCTTCTCTTAATACTACAAAGACAGTTCACCACCTATCAAAATAAACCACATAACAGAATAATGTCCAGTCCTGGGTGAACTACAACAGCCCGCAAGTTTTTATTTATTTATTTTTATCTAGCGTTATCGTGTGGTGTGATGCGGAGCACAAGAGAACAACAGAGTTTGAAGCTGCTCGTTTAAAAGACCTTGCTCACCTGTCAATCGTCCAATTTCAAAACGGTTTTCACCGGTTGAATTTCGAGTTCGTAAGCTTTTGAATGATAGCTAATCTATGATGATTACTCAAATATGTGATATGAAAAAAAGGCAATAAAAAGGGAGCACCAGTCTTCCCTCAAGCGGGACGTGACCGTTAATTAAACTTGTTTTCCTCAAAATTCCATTTCTGAAAATCATAGCAATCAGCCGACTTCAGATAACCACAACTTTTGTTACAGACAAACGATAAAATAAAGAAAATCAGATTTGGAAAGGACTTTAATCGAGCTTTAATATGGTCTCAAAACCATATTAAATGTGGTGGGTTTTCCCAGATCGCATCACAAATAGTGTCTTTTACATACCCTGTTGGTCATAGGTTTTAAACAATTAAAAAGCATTTTTTTATTACTTCATTAAGTCGGGATTTTGACACTTTTTTTACTCTTGATTTTTGAACGTGATGCCATAGTCCCCTCGGATTATTTTTAGAATTGTTGATTGATGACTGTATCCCGAGAGCCCTCTGGAGCCACCATATCTCTGTGACAGCCATCAAACAAGTCTGAGGGTGGGCCAGCTGTGGAGAAAGGCCTTGGTCAGGGGACATCTCACCCACCACTGCCACCCAATTATCAATTGTCGGTCGACCTGCTGCAGGAGAACGCATTAGTGAAAAGCTGCAACCTGTTGAGGCAAACTGTCAATTATCCTCAGAAGTCCGCTCTGCCCAGCATGTGTCTCCCTCTCGCTAGGCTCGCTCTAAAACACAGAGCCTTCCCTCCAAGCCAACCCTTACACACATACACATAGCGCTGGGATTCATTACCCAACCTTCAAGTCTCTCTGTCTGATAATGAGGTTTCAGAGCAGCTAAAGCTGAAAGATCACAAGCATGGTACCTGTTTGCCTCTGTTTCCTTCCATCTTCTCTGTCTCTATCTGCTGTTCCCTTTTTGACATCTGCATGCTACCGTGAGGACAGCATGCGCTTCTTTGTGTCCCCGTAGCGAGTGTGACCAGCGGCCTGAGGCTTGAGACCTCTGTGGGGACCATCCTCTCTGGCTTTTTCAGGCTGTATTTCTGCCTTGTTTTGTTCTCGTTTCTCTTGCTTGCTCTCTCTCTCTCTCTGTTTACTCTGTAAAGCCCTGAACCATTCCTCTGTGTGCCACCTTGCCTGCCGATAATTATGTTTCTGGAAGGGAGTAAAAGAGAGCTAATCTTTTTGTTCTGTAAAGCTCCGGACTCTGCCCACTGACGCTGATTACGGATGTGGCGCCTTGTCTATGTTTTGTCATGCCTAATTAATTACTTACCAAATTACACACATGCATTTTCAGACCATATCCGCAACACTATTAGAGCGTGGGTGGGTTTTTTGACTTTTTTTTTTTTTATCCCCTTCCGCTTGGTTTCTGCTCTGCTACGCTGGGCGAGACACCTCCAGGACATGGAATCCATTAATGCGGTACATGTCAGCGGCTTTGAGACCTTAAAGTGAACAATCCTTTCATGGGAGCCCTGGTGAATGCTGCTTAACAGCCAGATAACAAACTTTCGGCGCACTTCGACATCGGGGCAAAGGCGGAAGGGAGGGTGAAAAAGCGTATGCGATTAATCACTTAGGAAAACTGCTTCATGGTGATGAAGTAATTACACAGAGCATACTGACCAACATGATCCCAGCTCAAGGCATTAGTCACATCAATGCTCCAACTGTTAATTTAGCCTTCTACTGACAATCCAGTGCACTCTCGTGGGTGAGCCAGCTAATGAGGACTCCGTAAAGGTTAAATAAACAGAGGAGAATGAAGGGGGGAGGGAACGGGAGCCGAGGAAGGCCAACATCAAAGATCTCTGAGCAGATGAAGATCTCAGTGCAACACGCCAGCTCATTCTCCTCAGAGTACGGCCAGCACAGACACTAGAAAGAAAACATATTTCCCATTGCTCTGCTCTCAACAGATGTTAGGAACGCTTTCCGTGTGCCAGAAGGAGCTGGCTTCAGGTTTTTGTTCTCCTGGAAAGCGGTTTTTGACATTGTTAGAGTTGGAGAAAGGACTAGGCAGTGTAACGGTAAATGTGTAGTGCGTGAGTGGAAATGTCGTCTGGTAGAGATCCTGCACAGTGCACACGACGTGTGATTTCAAGCAAAAAACTGATGTGTGGACACAGTCACAGCCAGCTATTTTACAACAGGTTCGAATGTCGCTCAAAAAGTCCCATTTATAATGTTTTACTCTTTTGAGAATGTTTAATTTAACGTAATGTTGTTTTTGTGCTTATGTTAGATTTATCGTTTATTTTTAATTTTTTTTGAAATAATCCTGTTTTCTGGCATCCATCAAGTTCCCAAAATGAATGAGATTAAGGATCTAATAATAAAAACAAGTTAACACATTTCGTAATGAGTTTACTGATATATACATGTAGATTTGCATATATTATTTACAAATAAATATCGACACTAAGCTATATAAATGTATTATTAATTTAATGTAGCCTAGTCATATCAATAAATAATCATAGTAAATAATGTAAAGGGTATGTGCAGTACACTAAATGCACAGAATAATCCCTTGCAAAGGTGAAAAATGGTGCTGTGGGTTCAATAGCAGGACTTCTCATTATTTTTTATTTATTTATTTTTAAATGTAGCTTCAGCAGTCCAGTTAGTTAGTTGTCATCATAGACAGAGTTAAAGACATTGAAGACATTTCTGTTTCTATAGCTCTTATACTTTAGGGAGTTTATGGTTTTATGGCCAGTTCAGAACAGAGTTGAGATCAAAGAGTTGCTGGCTTGTTTGGTCTTTTTCTAAAAATGTGTGCATGATTTTTTTTTTTCTCTTAGATTTATAAAAGATTGTTTTCTTTTTCTTCAAAGAAGGTCCCTCTGAAAGAGGTACAGTAGATAATCACAGCTACATGGTGGCTCTTTGTGCAAGTTGTCAGTACTGACAATCATTGCTATAAGGCCAACCATTTCAATTATCAGAAACCCTAACACACCCACATTGCTAAATATCCAGGAGCTGTCCCACATATAGCACTCATTTGTGTGGCAGTTTTCTCTTTCCAACTGGAGGGGCACCAAGATGATTGGGTGGTACATTGGCCCGTGGGTGAGCTGCAGGAGTCTCTTCCCAGGGTTATTTTTGCTTTTGTACCCTGGCAAAATATGGATTGATTTTTTTTTCTTCTTTTGCCACTGAAAAAACACAAAACTAAACCCACGTTGAGCCTGACATTTTACTTCCAGCTATCAAAACAAGACCAGAAGCTCAAGGGGCTAGAACTGTTCCTTCTATTTGGCCACTATTGTGCTTCTGACGGCCACTGTTTTGCACGTCAGTCAAGTTGTAAAGGTACTATCTATGAACAGGATGCTGTATGTGAATCAAAAAGCTAATGGTAAGGTCATGAGTGGCGGACTGGTGTATTTATAAATATTTAAAATTTAATAGTGGTATCGTAGTTTAAGTACTCTGTAGATTGAAATCGGGAATAAAATGCCAATATTTTGATGAGGAACTTACTGTATCTGGTGTCACGATAGGAATCATGCTTGCTTGATTTTCTTTTAAAGTGGAATGTTGTGACATTTAGTAACTTGAGAAAGACAAAAAAAACCCACAGAATATGTATCATAATAGGCAGAACTATGGTAAATATTCAATATTGTCTTGTTGAAAGGAACCAGCTGTAATTGAAAGCTGCCTCATTTACTGCGTACCTGTATGCATGTTCGATAGCCCTAATGAGTTTTCTTTCCCCAGTATTGGGCGTCCAATTGAAAATGTTAATAATGGCGTTCCTGCGTGAATGCTTTTGTTAATTGCTTCTTGTTCTTGCCAGGCAGGCTGAATATGACGAGATTTATGGATTTAAAAGTCTCCAATGTGCATCTGAGGTCGGGTATCACTACAAAAAGCTGGAATAAGAGCACACACACGCCTGCTGGGCTGCTTTCTGCCTCGTAGGAGGTCCTCTATGGGTTGGATTGAATTAGACAGAATGTGTGTGTGTTTGTAAGGTGATGGATGATGGTAGATTGGGTCTGAGCTGGACTCCTCGCCCTCTACGCGTCCCCACACGAATAACCAGTGTCCCCTCCCCCATGTCCAAAACAGTCACCTTTACCTATTTGAAACAAATGAGAGATAACAGAACTGAGACATTATTTATCAGACAGCTCCCAGCAAAGGTGTAGTTATAAATTACAGTAATCAAGCATCCATCCACTGCACTTTTCCCCATGTCTGAGAGTTACGGGCTTGATTTGGAATGGAGGAAGGGGGTTTTGCTTCTATCTTCTCAAAGAGATAATGAGTTTTATTGAGGGTAAGATTTATGGCATCAGTTTGAGCCGTTAGTTCACTTTTTTTTTAAAGTTTTCTCCAGCTTACAATCGGATCCTTGATGGGAAGAGTTGACTGCAGCTTTAACCCAGAGGGATAGTGTCAATTACATTGGGTAGGTCTGTATTGATATTCCTCAAATATTCTGCTAATAATAGGGTTGTTGTTCTAAACATTAACCCTAATTATTAAAATGCTTCAATTTATTCAGACTGAAATGCTTAAAGGGAAAGTTCACTGAAAAAGGAAAATTCCTCATATCATTCCAAGCTTGTATTAAAACAAAATAAGTTATTTTAAAGATGGCTTTTGCCCATACAATGATTGTTAATGACATACAAAGCAACACTACTGTATATAGCCAACTGACTTTCATTGAATAGAAAAAAAATAATAATAATCATAATATTGTATTTTGTCTGCACTAAATGTGACAAAAAAAATTTGTTAAGATCATATTTGATTATTAATGTACATTTATTTGGAGCAGGATTATCAACCAATGAGATTGGACAGTTGGCAGGAGCCATCCAGTTTAACCCAATAGAAGTATAAAGCAAACAATTGTGGCTGGTTAGGTTAAAAACAGATTAACAGACTTGTTGCTACATTGCATCATGCTTGGTTAGGACACCTTACCAAACTTTTAAAGGGTCATATCATGAGGAATCAAACTCCCCCTGATCTTTTAAGATGAAAGAGAATGATGTAATATGAAAACATACCATCATTTTCAGAAAACTTAACTCTTAAAATTGTTCCACAATGTGGCACTAAAGAACACATAAAAGCCCATTAGGTGATTAGAAACCTATTTTTGACAAGTTTTAGAAACAATATTTACAGTTTATGTTGCTCATTGCTTTGTGATCCTGTCACAACATAATCCAGGCATCACAAAAGAGACTGTTTTTGAGGGATGGATAGTTTAAAGCTATATTTGTCTCTTTTGTGTTCAATTTTGAGTGTATACTCTCAGAAAGAGGCTGGCCCAATGTGTACAGAGCCCATCCAGCCATCCGTGTTTCCCATGTGCATCTCTCCATGGCTGGCTGCCTCTGTTAAGTGTAGTCAAGTGCATTAAACCCTGTGACAGGCCTGAGCTAAGGCCCTGCCCCTCCACAAATCCCTGCTGTTCACACAACACATTCAGCCCATACCTGTCCAGGACATCCTGTCCCCCATAGTTTCTCCGCTGAAGACACAAAACCTTAAATCGGACGGGCATGGAAGGTATATTCGGACATCCTTGTCAACCTACATCTGGATTTTTTACAGACTGCACCAGAATGTCACTTTGGCATTTTTTCACTGCATCTGTAGAAGACACTATCCAGAAAAAGTGTGCAGGAAAACAGCTCCAGTCAGAAAAATAGGCAATAAATACAGAATTTCCCACAATTCTGTCTTTTACCTGTGCTAAACTTGAGCTAAATCCCATTGGGCTTCAGCCGCAGCAGCATGTAGGGAACAGCTGCTGCCGTTCTGGTTTTCCTGGCAGCCCCTTCTGTGGGACAGTGTTGTTTTTTTGTGTGGTACACTGCAGCATATACAGGTATAGAAGTGTTGTGGTGCCCTGACACCAGGCATATTGTTATATTTGTTCAGCCTTAGAATAGCAGGTTGAGATATTTATGGTTTCAAAGAAAAAAAAAATGTGCCAGCTCTTTTGCATTACTTTGTCTTCACTCTCTGAGCCTCTTTGCACTATCTTTTGCTCTCAGATCCTCTGTTTTTTTTTACCTGAGGGTGCATTTATAATCTTTAATTATCTCCGTCAAATTAGCAGAAAGCAGTATTGAACGTAATTGACAAAACGGCATTTCCTCAACAAATGCTAAGAATTCCTGACGGGTGCCACATGAACTCATGTAACCGCGTGTGCATTTATCTGGGTGCCTGATCCATCCACTTACAGGGCTCTTACAAGCTCTCTTTGAAACAAACTCACATAAGCTTCCATTTACGTCTCCCTGTTAGTGTGCGTGTGTATATTTGTGTGTGTGTGTGTGTGTGTGTATGTGTATATATATATATATATATATATATATATATATATATTAGGGGTGTAACAGATCACAAAATTCACAGTTCGGTATCACGGTTCGGTTTGATACGGTTCGGTACGTTTCCAATACAGCAAAAAGAAAGAAATGGCAGAGATTTTTTTTTATTATTATTATATTTTTATTAAAACTGACATCATAAAGTATGGTATTTTTTAACTTTGAGCAGTGATGGAGCTATAATAGTGTCTCTTACATTATGATCACGCTTGCCACACGCGACACACCTACATTTGAGATAAAAAAATTTGGGTCGGCAGGAAAAATGGTCCAACGAACCGTTCGGTTAAATGCTTGTATATAAATATATAGATATAATTAAAATTGTAGTCTTCGCGATTTGAAATGCATTGAGCCATATAATTTTGCTTTTATTTTGATTAATCGTGCAACACTGTTTAAGGCCCACAATACCTGCTCAATGTAATTGCTCCCTGGAGTTGGTTTTATATAAGTACAAAGTACAAAACTGTGCGATTACATTTAAATATTGAGTATTGTAAATATTGAGCATTGTTTTTTGATTTGTGAAATCAATTTCATTGAGTATGTTCATTGTTAGACTTGTGTTCTTCAGCGGCATCAATTAACAAGGCTTCTGTAGTCTGAAGATGCAAAAAGTACAGATATTCTGGTGAGGTTGGGTGTGTTTGTGCGTGTTGTGTGCGTGCTCGCTGTCTAATCCCTTTAAGGTCGAGTGCAGGAGAGATATGAGGGAAAAAAGGTTTACACCCTGAAGATATTCCTGAAATAGGTGAAGGATGTGGGCTGTGCTGGCAAAGTCTTATAATCCCTCTAGATTTCATTAGACAAGTAGCTTGTGTTTTGAGGAAAATGAATTTGTGGTGAAGGCTTTTCGTTCTTCAAATGAAGGTATATGTTTGAGGGAAACTTTTCTTGTGTACATGCGCCGAGTAATGTGATTCCGTTTAATATAAGCACACAGACTTTTCATCTCTTTTGCATGTTTAAACAAAAGGAATGTTTTTTTTTCTTGTCATAGTGGATAATAAACCTCTAGCAAAATCAGCCTTAAACTGACTAAAGTAGATACCGAAAGGTGTTTGTTTTGCTATTATTCACCGCTATTTTCTACTGTGAGATATTCAGAACAAACAGCAGAGACTTTTAGAGCATTTATGTCCCGTTTTGTTGTTGTCAGATTTGAAATCTTCAGCTGAGACCTTGTCAGCGATAATCACTGGACAAATATGTGCACTGTTGTTTATTTAGCCAGTAGAAAATGACAGATGCAGATATTCACTATCAGGATATGAAGAGAAGAAGCCATATTTAATTTTCTGTTTGCAATTTATGGCATCTCATTTGAAGTTGTGTCTGGTAATGGTGGTCAGCATGGCTATTTCTGCCATTGTGTATCTGTCTCCTGCCTGAAAGGTGAATTTAAAGTAGTTTTAGCTTAGAATTTGACTGGCAACATGTCATCCAAACATGCCATTGTGTAGGGATGAAGAAAATGAATGAAAGAGATGTATGTAAACCAAAATCAATGTATTACCCCAAATTATCATATAAGAATGTGTCTGAGCCTTGGTTTAGTAGTTAGCGTATGTGCTCATGCAGAAAATGTAGATACAGTATACATGCACTCTTGAAAATAAAGGTTCAAAAAGGCTTTTTTTTTAATCAATGCCATATAAAAACTATTTGTGGGTTCCCCAAAGACACTTTCAGTGAACAGTTCTGAAACAGGACCTTTTTTTATTGGTGTGAAGAAAATTTTAATAACCTTAAGAATATTTTTTTTCCTCTTTAAAGAACACTTTTTCCAATGGGAATGTTCCATGGATGTTAAAGTTATGTATCTTCTTTTCTTTATCTGTTCGGCTAACCAATGGTAGTCTGCTTGTATTAGAAATGCTGTTCTTTTTTTGCTGCTATAATCACAGAAATTGTACACTTTTTAAAAAATGTATACAAAAAAAATGTATGGCTCTTTATTCAGCATTGCAAGAGCTCGTAGTAGTAGCTTTTTGGCATCACCCTCCATTGCTTATTTTTCAGTGGTGATATCTTCGTAATGTTCAGCTCAGCTGCATGTAGTCCATAAGCTTCAGTAAGTTTTAAGATGAAAGCTTTTTCCCCCTCTTAGTAGTGTTGTATCAAGGGAGGTTTTACTGTGTATGTCACAAGGTTCTGTCATCCGATCTGACAGATCATAGACATCAAGAAGTGGTTGAAAAAAGTTTGAAAGTGAAAGAAATCGGAAAATAGTCATGCTATATTTAAAAAATGGCAAGGAAAAAAAAAAGCTCTTTCATTTCGTTAAAGAACTTTTGAAAAAATTCCCTCATCTTTGATGAAGGGCATTAGAGTGGAAATCATTTATGCTATGCGGTCCGGTAACATGAAAAGACACTTCCTGCTTCCAGAGGGTTGGTTTTTAAACTCAATGCCTGAACGTTCCTGCATCCTTCTCCACAGGGTTCTCAAAAGGGTTGGAAACAAAGTCCTTTTGGTTTTCAAGAACAGCAGTCCACACAAGCGCTTCGCACAATTCAATACATGTAAAGGAGACGTCTAATCCCCCTTTAAACGCCTCACCTTTGTCTGCTCTCTATGTCAGGGAAGCGCCTCCAGCAGTGGAGATACTGTCATAAAAAATGGTCCTTAAGTTTCATATCCTGACATGTTTTTAAAATAGACTGCTGCGTTCAGACAGAGTTCAATCTTTTTTGGAGGGAGGTAAGAAAATCCCATCAGGCTTTGCTTCCATTCGCTCTTGAGGTAATTAACCAGATACAGATCTGCATTGGGGTTTAAGTGAGATAATGCATAAAGCCACAGTCATAACATTGTGCTACGCATCAAGCATCTGTCTTATGTAAGAGGTTTTACTGTGGGGCCAACTACCTTTTTTTTTTTTTTTTTTTTAACTGTCAGCAATGGCTACACAGTAATGATGAAAAGGAAAGTCTTATGCAGGGAAAGTGTTTCTACGCTCACGCATGGATAAATGGGAAAGCAGGTATGAGGGAACCACGTCCTCCTGGAGCTTGTTAGCTAACACAGAACAGCCAGAGGAACTAATCAATATCTGTAAAATGGGTGGATATGGGTATGTAAATCCTGAGCTGACGCTGGTATTGGGAAAATACAGGTGGAAAGGGGAAATCGATGCAAGACAGTATTGCTATACTACTATGTTACCACATTGAATGAATACACTGAGGCCTGAAGTATTGATGTTTAAATGATTAGTGCTGCTCAGTAAGGCAAACACCACTATTACTGCTGCTCTGGGTTGGGTTATAAAACTTCCATGTATGGATTTGTGAGATCTGTATAGAAGTTGGGAATAGAAGTAGAGCGTGTTCAGTGGATTGCACCTTTGTCTAGCAACATGGCATTTGTACAGCTGGTGAAACATCTCACAAAAAATCTTTGAGCAGACAGAAACGCTATAAAAAGTTTTAAAAGTTGTGAATTACAGTATACAGTTCATGCCATTGTAAGATTTCCCTCACAGCCTTCTTTACACTATATTATATTATATTATATTATATTATATTATATTATATTATATTATATTATATTATATTATATTATATTATATTATATATTTTAGGGCTGTCAAACGATTAATCGCGATTAATCACGCATTCAAAATAAAAGTTTTTGTTTACATAATATATGTGGGTGCACTGTGTGTAATTATTTTGTATGTATATATAAATGCATATACATGCATGTATATTTAAAAAAAATATTTATATATAAAATATTTATATATTATAATTATATATAAATCTATATACAGTATATACATGAAAATATTTCTTAAATATATACAAGCATGTGTGTGTATTTATACACATAAAATAATTATGCACAGTGCATCCACATATATTGTGTAAACACAAACTTTTATTTTGGATGCGATTAATTGTTCGACAGCCCTAATTTATTTTTCTTATTGAATCATTTGAATCATTTTTGGTTCATACTAAAATGATTTGATGACAATTAAAAATATAGATATTTAAATTATATATAGTTTTTCTGATTTATATTAGATTTTAAATTCTAATTTTTAATATGGCTTCAGACTTTTGAACCCTTTAAATGTATAGCTACAGTATATTGTGACAAAATGGACTACTTGCAATTACACAGTCAGGGTGAACTAGAATGGGGAAATTGACTGTTTTTTTCTTAACTTGCAGTAGGAGGGAGAAATCAAGGAGGATCGATTGTGCATTCTGCAGAGAGCCGTTCCTCGCCTCATGCAGCCCATTCTGCAGATAATATGTTTGTCAACAGTGGTGTATCGGGAGGAGGACAGGGTCACTCTCTAGCCTTAAATTAGCTGTATTTACACACACCTGTTTGCTTTTATTTGCTGCTGGCTTAAGGGATATGAACAAAAAGCATTGAGCAGGGTGGGGAGCTTGTTGAGTGAAATGGGTTTGTTAATGCAGTGGAATAGTGAGTTTGTCGTCAGGGGTTTGCAATTACAGTCCGCCCGCACTCACCGATGAGGATTAACCACCCACAATGAGCTTCTGAATATCACGACCAATCACTCTCCAGACAACAGTATTATAAAACAAGCATTTTTTTCTCCCAGTCTCCTTTATCTCTCGTCGGCACTATTAATTGACTGTCAGAACAAGTGTTGCATTGTATCTCGCCTCACAATTTGCCGCATCTTCTCAAAGTTCCGCTTTGACGCATTGTCTTCCGAAAGCTCTGTGGGATCAGCCAAATTGAAACACAACTGCACTATATTCCATCAAATGTGTAATTCAATTTCATACTGTGATTGAAAGGAGAGAGTAGTGCTGAAAGATTAGCTGCCGAGATGTGTAAATACTCGTTGAGTAGTTCTCCTTGTGAGAAACACCTTGGTGGCTAACCGCCTCTTGGCGGTCAGTGACAACTGTTGTAGTTGTTTAAAGTGGAGGAGAAATGGGCAAGCGAGTCGGCTGTGATGTGAAGCTGGCAGCGCTGGCCCTCTCAGTCTTTACAAGCTGCCTGCTGGTGATAAGTCTCCTGGCCAGTGACTTGCGGCTGTCTGTGTCAATCTGAGCCAGGCTGCCATTGGCCGGGATATGTCAGAGAGGAGACGTGAGTGACAGGTGAATTTGGACAGGGTCGTAGAGATTTGGGAGGGGTCAGGAGGTTGGAGAGCCGACATGGGAGATGGAGGGATTTTAAGGCTGAAATAAAACCTGTGAAGCCTGTTCGAACCTGTGGAACAATGGAGGATGCAGGACGCCGGGGCCAGTGGGGGTGACTATTGAAAATGACAAATTGTCGGCCTCTAAAATTATAGGCCTAATCAAGTGAATGTTGGCATTGTGTCGTCAGGATGTAGTGGTCACCTGTGGGGTTTTGTATGGAGTAGAACCTTGTATAACCCTTACATTTAATATGTAATATATATATTCAGTATCATATGTAAATCAGGCAAGTATAAGACTGGTGCATGCCTAGTTTGCACAAAACAACAATGAATACAGCAACAAATACAACGACAGCATTTAACATGAATGAAAAGGAGCAGAAAGAAATAAAAACATTTAATATCTCTCCCATCAACACAAAATAATTTACAGTTCCAGTTCATTTGAGCTGTCTCATGCAGCCGTCTCTTTTCCTAAGACATCAAAACACAAAATTACATCAATAATGTTGAGCTGCTACTTCGCAGTATATTTCTGCACCGTTGATAATTTAACATACTTCTTAAACACATAAATGGACTTAGAAGTATTCATTTTACAATCAAGACTGTTCCACAAACTGACTCCTTTGATTGTGACACATTTTCCCTTTGCAGCCGATTGGAACCTGGGTTTTGTAAAAACCTCAGTACCTTTCGGCTCATATATACTTTTCTTCTTAGCGAATTTGTTTTGTAAATTGTTTGGTGAACTTTCCAGATGAAATTTATGCATGGTCTTTAGAAGGTTATACTCTACTGATTCATTACATTTTGAAGTTTTTAGTTGTATGAATGAAGGATTAGTTGGATCTCTGTATCCACTTACATTTGAATGGGTTGGACTACTTTTAGCAGTATCTGCATATTGGTTTTCAATTGGAGTAGGGATTTCAACATTGAAAGAATTACACACTTCACCTTTAACTTTGACATTTTGATCCTAAATGTTGTAAATATTATAGACACATGTAAATATCATAGCACTTTGGCATGTCTGAGTCAATGCTTTCTCTTCATACTGCTCAGGCTATCTGTGACATGAAATGATGCCTTCAAACCAGGGCTCTTCGCCACAGGCAACCCTTGGCCTTGCGAACGCCACAAGGGTCCCGACCATAGCCTTTTCATCAAGCCCCAAGTATTTGATGCTAATGAGTTAATACCAACATAGCCAACAATTACAGAATGACGTTATCCTGCCTGAGGGGACCTTGGACTGGCATCCAAAGTTTAAAAAGTCAAATTCACATCTAATGGTATTGTGGTGCACTAATGTGTCCATCCTGCCTACAGAAATGATCTCCTCCTCCTCTTAGATTTGAACTGGTGGTGTTCATTTTGAAGGTGGGAGATATTGAATACTAAGCAGGTGATTATTCTGACTTCCTGTTCTTTATTGGCCTCTCTCACTTTGCGAGGTGCCAACAGGGCAGACAACCAGGAACTGCTGTCAGCGTCCATGAATAGCCACATAATGATTGGATAAGATGCTGTTTTCATCACTCTTGACTTTTGTTTGAGTCAATTGTGGTTGCATATTACTATTAGTAGCATGTGAATTAACCTGCATGACTAAAACTCCCCTTAGTTACTTTTTGAGAGGCATTATATGATGAATGTCAGTCACTTGGACTCAAAATGAAATCTAGGTCACCCCAGATGTCATTCTGCTTTGATTCACCCTTGAGAGGAGTCATTTGCCAAAGCCGTTCTCCTGCCATAAATGCTTTGCTCAAGCCAGAACGGAGGAAGACATGTCGCCGTCTGAAGAAGATTCTGTGTGTGTATGTGTGTGTATGCACAATAATGGAAATTTAGCTCAGCTAACACAGGAGAAGAAGACATCAGAGTTCCTCCTACGGGATCTGAATGCAGAGAGATCTACATAAACTCTGGAGTAAAAATATCCCATCTTTCCCCTTTTAGGACCGTAGCTGAAAACAAGAGCTCTGTGAAAGAATATCCAAGCAACATATTAAATATTTTAATTTTCTCATTGGGACAGCTCATTAATATTTTAATGTAGTGTGATGATGGCTGGTTAATGTTATCATTAATATGCACCATTCCAATATGCTCATATCAGTGGAAATCTATTACACGTTCAATTTGTAACTTTTAAAGGGATATGAATGCATGGAGCAATGCTCAGGGCTTGATGAGTATTAGTTAGAGACGATTCCACGTGCACTAATGATTGCATGCTAATTATCGGGTCTATTTGATAGGGGACAGCTAATTCAGTTTGCACAGTGCATGCTAAGTGCACTCGCTGGGGAGACTATGTACTTTGTGTATGAACTTTTATAAGAAGAATTTCGATGATGCAAATGACTAAGGAGAAACTCATACGGCATAACAGATTGTTTTAAAGTAGTAATGTAGTTACAAATGTAGCCAAAAAAAAGTTGTTATAAGTAAAAAAAAAAAAAAATTACCCAATATTGGAGTATGTTAAATTAATAAACCTAATAATTAGAAGCATTTTTAATTCAATCGGGAAATTTTGGAGGAAAATTGGAGTAATTCCTCTTTTTTAGCAGATATTATTCTTCTTATTAGTCACATGATCCTTCAAGTATACTGATTTGGTTTGATTAATAATAATATTATTTATCACTATTATATGCAGGTTTAAATCTAGCACTGTCAGTAGAATATAATGAAATGATTTGGTAAATACTATCAAATATAAATAATATAACTGTTAAAACATTATTTAATAAATCCTGTTAACATTACCCATTTCTACAGTACTGGTGCTCAGTTTTGTACCTGGTTCCTGTCTGCACTGTGAAGTCAGCCATTGTTTTCAGTATGAGCTTGTTGTGAGTAATGAGCACTGCTACCCGTGTCAGTTTTGTAGAAATACACCACAGGTATGGTATGTTTTTACTGTCTCGCTTCCTTTGAATGCATGCAGCCTGGGTGCTCAGGTAGTATGCTGCTCTCATGGCCGTCTTCCATATTGTAAGGTTCTGTTTGCCAAAAGAGAGTAATTCCTTGCTCTATCGACTCAACAGAAGAGTTTTCAGCTGGCGAACGCATCAAGTCACAAACAAGCTGTCAGCAGTAGTGTGTTCAACTGAGTGTTCTTCCTGTCACGGGTCTGACTCTGCTTCCAAACCTTTTCCAATCTTAGTCTTAGTCTGTCTCTCTGTCTATCTCTCCTCTCACTGTTTCACTATAGGCATCGCAGGGTGGTGATGGCGCAGTGGATAAGACACATGCCTTTGGCGTGAGAGACCCGGGTTCGAATCCACTGTGAGACACCAATGTGTCCTTGAGCAAGACACTTAACCCATAGTTGCTAGCGTGCAACCTCTGACATATATAGCAATTGTAAGTTGCTTTGGATAAAAGAGTCAGCTAAATGAATAAATGTAAAAACACAAATGCGAAGAACTAAATAGGACTGTCCTGCTTAATCATGTAATCAAATAGATGGATAAGCAAAACATTTTGATAGACTATATAGATCAGAGGTTTCAGACAGGACCATTCATACCGCATGAGTAAAATACTAAATGTGAAATAAGGACAATACTTTATGTTCTTTGACATATTGCCATTGTGCCAAAGTAAAGAGAAATGATAAAAATAGTCTTTCGATGTATTAGTTGGACACTTTTTTTTTTTCTAACGGGTATAGGATTACTATGGTGTGATTTGCATAATTGTTCCGTGCCAAAGTGAATCAACATCTTCATTACATGAAATATCATATATCATTGTTAGCTTCTCCCTTCAAAACATTTAGCTGTCACTCAGCGCGCGTCTCGCGCTTGCTATTTCAGACATGCTATACGTTTAAGTGCAATCTTTTGCTTTGAATATTCTCCCTTTATCTGAGACCTAGGTGTCAGATTTATTGTGTACGTCTGAGAGACGGAGCACAAAAAAATGGCTGAAGTGTCATTCAAAGAGCACTTCGTGAGACAAGGGAGCTGAAATCACACGGTGCTTTTTTACTTTGTGTGTTTGTGTGAGAGCGAAGTCAACGGCTTCAGTCGAGTCTGTGGGCTCATCAGCCAACGCATCCTGCTGAGGTGCCTTAAATGGCTTTTCCCCTGCAGACTTTGTAAAGTTCCCACTCTTTTTCCATTTTACTTTTCTCTCCTCTTTGAGGTCTCATCCGTGTCGTCTCTTACCAAGCTCAGTTTTCATGCGAGGCATTATGCATGAAGCCCTCATAAAACAAAGCTCTCTGACAGTGATGTGAGGTGCTATATGCTTTTTTATGTTTTTGATGTTTTTGATGAACAGCCATGATTGCTACCTTGAAATGAAAAGGTACCTTTTTTTTTCTTTCACTGATTTTTTCCCTTTTCTCCGGCTCCTTGGCGACGGTTCTTCCTGGACAGTCATTGGGTTAACCGGCGCTGAAATTATCTTTGCGAAACACTAGTTATTACCATCACATCCAGCTAATAAAACAAGATTGCAGATTATAATGTGAACCCTTAATTGCAATCCCTCGGTATCAGGGTTATTAAGTACCAACGCTGATTCTCCATCCTTCAAAACAGCTCTCCCCTCCTTGCCCGCTGCCACTGCCGCACACCAAAAAAAAGCTTTAATTTCAAGATGCATTTTTACGATAAATTATTAATCAGTCAGGGACTTAATGTTATGCAGAAAATAAAGTGTTTGGTGCCTCATTCCGATTTTTACACGCGGCTCAGGAGTTCTCTGTTAATTGTGCCTCCGAGTCAGATTGTTAGTGGTGTGTGTGTGGTGTATGGGGCTAATCTGAGTTTGGGGACATTGGGAAAAAATGAATGAACGGTGAGGTCAGACAGAAGGACATATCAGCCTCACCTTTTTCCTCCACCTCCTCGCATAAGCCCCTAAAAGTTGAAAAGTTTTTTTTTTTGGAGTTGTGTATTGATCGTTTTTTCTCTCTTTGCTTCTAGGTAAGTCTCTCCTTGACATTTTGGATGTAATTCTCGCTGTCCCGGGGTCAACGTCAGCAGTCCTGACCATGGCCGGTTTGGGCTCTCAACTCAGGTGTGATGGATCCTATTTAAGTGCTACATTGGTTTGGATATATGTGCATATGCCTGGTTTGAATAAATTGTGGCTGGTCAGTAGCATTGAGTATTGTGAAAGAAGCGTTTAGCACCGGTTTTAACTGAATTATAGATATTTTTTTTTTTTTTTTTTTTGTGTGCTCAAATACGTACAGAAGTCACACATATATGTCCATTCAAGTTTGGGGTCAGTAAGATTTTTAATTTTTTTTTTATAAATACTTTTGTTTAGCATGGATACATTCAATTGATTTGATTTTGACAAAGACAGTTATATATTATTTATATATTACAAAATATTTCTATTTCAAAATAAATGCTGTTTTTTTTTGTATTCATGAAATAATCCTGAACAATGGTATCATGTTTTTTTTTTTTTTTTTTTTTTAACAAAAGTGTCAATAAGCACAACTGTTTACAACATTGATGATAATAATTAGACATTTTTCTTTAGCACTAAATCAGCATATTAGAATATTTAAAGGATTATTTGACACTTAAAACTGGAGTAATGATGCTGAAAAATCTGTTTTAACACCACTGGAATATTTCACTGTTTTTATTGTATTTTTGATCAAATAAATGCAGCCTTGGATAAGATAAAAACATTTTTAAAATCTTACTAACCCCAAACTTTTAAACAAAAGTGTAGATTTTGTCATTTTGAATGAAACAAATAAGAATTTTGGCCTATCTGTCACTACATCGATGATCTTATGTCTTCACTGATATCATTTGTTTTGTATCAGTTTGAAGATGAAAAACTGTCAGCTTAAAGCAAATTTAGACACCTCTCTGTTTTATTGTGTCTGTATGCATTTCTACAGTGCCATATGAAATATCAGGCACAATATATTATGTCCCTTATGCCAAGATGCTGAACACATAATGATTTTCAACACTTTTGAGTTGCAGGGCTCTTCCGGGCCCTTCTTTTTGCTTGTGTTTTGAATTCGATTCTTCCCAAGACTGAGGCATAGATTTCTGTGAAATGAAATCTACTTTGCCTTGTGCTAAAAGAGAGGCTCGTCATGCCAAGGCTATTATCCGGCTCGGTGTCCTACCCATAGCTGGCATGGATCTGAGCAATTAGGCCAGATCAGTGGCAACCTTTCTTGGCGTCATCCCATTATCAAGATCACTAATTACTCCTAGTGCTCTGCCCATGCTCTGCTTCGGTGCCCGAGTGTTAGGTTCACTGTGTGTGAATCAGGTGGATGGAATGGGACTCTCTCTGTGTGTGTGTGTGTAGAGACAGTGTGGGCCTATTCCTTTTCATATACAGCCTGTATACTTAAATCTCAAAGTAAACGACTCTCTCATGACAGAGGATCCACCTGTCAGAGATCTGTGACACCTGCTTCCCATGTGCGCCAGGCCCAAATTGGGAGCTCTGTCAAAATCGAAGCATTTTAAACATGTCAGTCCTCTGATGGAAGGGCTTCGGGGTGGCCACCAGCTCAACTCTGCTCTGCTTCTGCTAGATTGGGAGGGATTTCAAAAAATAGAGATGGAGGGTGACCCGACACTCCAAATCCCTTCTCCCAGTTCACATAGAGTACAGATGGTGTTGATGAATTTACTCGAATAGTCTTGAAAGCATCATTTAGGGTTAAAAATAAACTAATGAGTAATGTTTTGCACAATATCTTTCCAACATGCTTGAAAGTTTGTAGTATACATGATATTTAGGCTTTATATATATATATATATATATATATATATATATATATATATATTATTTTATATATTATTTTTACCAAATTGTATATTTCATTATAGAAATATTTGTTTAATTTTAAGGACCTTTTTTTTCGAGAAAAAAGTTTTGGGAGATAGGATACATGGAGGATAGGATACATACTGTACATGCATACATGCACATACACAAGTACATATATATAAGTTCTAGTCAATATCTTTATCCAAGCTCCCGAACCAAAACTGTCTTCCCCATTTGTTCCCCCCTTATTCCTTTCAAAGGCTCAACTATTTTTATATACACACACACATATATATATATATATATATATATATGTATACATATATATATATATATATATATATGGCATATACTGTATATATATATATATATATATATATATATATATATATATATATATATATATATACAAATGGCATATATATATATATATATATATATATATATACTGTATGTATATATATATATATATATATATATATAAATTGTTGAGCCTTTGAAAGGAAGAAGGGGGAATAAATGGGGAAGAGAGTTTTGGTTCGGGAGTTTGGATAAAGATATTGACTGTACAGTATAACTGGTACATCACATGTCAGAGGAGGAGGAGAACTTCATTGCGGGAGAGATAAAAAGTATCGACTGGCTTCATTAGGGATATTAGGGTGTTTAATAAACCCATCCCACACTTTGATCTCACCGTGTCTGTTTGTCAGCTTTTTTTTTTTCAGGAGCTGTCCGATACAAAGTGAGGTACTAGGCAGCTAATGGGGATTCTGTCCTTTGAACACTGAAGGTTGGAAAAGGTCTGTGTGGCCTACAGCAAAGATCATTCAAAAAAAAAAAAAAAAAAAAAAAAATACAGCTTATAATGGCAGCCATCCCTCTCACTAGCTAAAGGTCAGATAGCACAGATAAAAGGCCAGGTAAAAGTTATTTTATCTCTTTAAAAGGCATAAGGGTGGCTTGTCTGTTTCTTTATCGGTGCTGAGATTTTTTTTGTTGGTCTTTCTCCTGAGGGCTTGTGGGAGCTGGAGTTCTCAGTGGATTAAGGAGTTGATTGTAAGGCAGACACGCAGCCTTTGCTTCAGTCATCTGCAGTCTGAGCTCATTGAGGGCCCTGTGGTGAATGGAAATGAAGGCTGATTAATTCTCCCTGAGCAATAGTAGGACTCCTGGCAGCCATTGCTGTTTGGGAAGGAAGGCTATCAGCGAGGTCTGCATGTGTCACTCCCTGCAGAGAGTCGTAGATTGAAGTCGTCTTCATGCTTGCAGCTTTACTCTTAAGCCTTACTACCTTCCGATCTGTTTTGATCAACATTTAAAGGAGAGCTGAAGGTATTCTTGTTGGCACCCTATAGCAAAGCTGAATTGTGTTCCGACACTACTTTCCTTAAAGTGATAGTTCACCCAAAATGAAAATGAATTCAGTATTTATCCACTGTATGACTTTCCTCCTTACATGAAACACATTTTTTTTAATATATATTCTGGTCACCCTTGTAGATATCATGAAAGAAAATAAAGGTTTGTGAATTATTGTTTTTATTATTATTTTCATTGAAACAATTGATCCAGCTCACAAAACAATTGTATTCAACTCACTAGACTGGATTCGGTTGCAACAGTTAAAAGTGAGTTGTGACTTTTTTTCAATTTGATTGTCACACAAATCTATCGTTTGGATTCAGAGGAATTAGAATATAGTGCACATGCCACTATTGTGATACTTTGATGTTTTTGCATCCTTTTTTGCAACTCCAATGACCAATGAAAGAAATTCAGTCATGCGGGTGATGGGGTTTATATCCCTTCAAAGAGATGTTGGGGATTTCTTTTTCAGAATGGCAATGTCAGAGTATTGGCCATATAAATCAATAGCCACTTGCTTTTTATGCACTGATGTTTATCACATTTAAAGCTGGCCTTTGTTTGTTAACCATTGTGACCATGGCGGTCAAAGATGACTTGATACGATCAGATTAGGAACCGTAAATTCTCATATCTGACTGTCCTCTGCCAGGACACCATTTGATAATTAAATAATGTCTCTAATCCAATTGATCTTGATGAATTTCAATTTCTATGACCAAGTAAATCTTAGTCACTGTAATAAACTTTAACAAGACATTTTAATTGCCATTTAGGTACAAAAGATGACCCAGCCGAAGAAAACCATAGACCCCTGTATTTTTACAAAGCCAGCAATTTTGAGGCTGATTTGAATAATTGACCATGGGAAAGTGGCTGTTTAGAAGTTTGCTGATAAGCAAGAAGAATAGGTTGTGGAGTTTGACTCGCAAAAGTGTATTGATCTTTTGGTTGAATAATGCACAGTGGCAGAGTCTTTGTCTCAGGATAATTTATGGATCGCTTCTGACCTCACTGGCTTCTCAGGATTGTTTTTAACTTAAAGGTGTAGTTGGCTGCCAGCCTCCCGTTGCCAGCAATGATGAATTCAGACATACTCTGCACCCCAGACTCATACAGCCACATTGGATTTAAGTTTGAAAGCAAAGGTCGGGCGTTTTGTCTTCATTTTTTCTTTGAGCAGGCAGTATGTGTCACACCAGATATTGCCATGCATTAATTGATCTCTATAATCGAGAAAAAACTGAGCCTCCGAATAGAAAAATTAGCCTGGCTATGAGCCCTGGGTTGTTTTATATACAGCAAAACTTGGCTTTTTCCCTGGAGCCGAATGTTACTGGAAAGATGTTTGACTGGAACCCATAAGCAAGTAGTCATTTAGCAGAAGCTTTTATCCAAAGTGACTTATCCAGATTTCAGGTTCAATCCCCTAGGAGTAATTCAGGGTTAAGTGCTTTGCTCAGGGTCAAAATGACAACCTTGGTAGTAGCTAACACCATTCCTTTATACAAGTTGGGTTGATTTGAAAGTCTTCCTAGATAGTTCAAGCTGGCATCCCAAGTCCAAAATTTGACCAGAAACGTATCCTTTGTTGTTTTCCATGCTGTCATCCAACTACAACAGCATTGCACAACTGTGTTATCTTTCCAGAGGTTGTGAAAGTAGTTTCTTTTAAAGAGTTATGAATAAATCTGCACCGGGAGGGTATAATTTCATGCTTACAGGAGCGACTCCAACCTTTAAATACTTGTTTTTGCTATCATTTCAGGTTTAGAGTTTTACTAAAACTGCTGAATACAGCTTTATCCCTGAATGCAAAAGGACATGATGCCTGTGTAGTATTTCGCTTGATTGTGGGTGAGCGGTACACCCCATTGGGCTTAACATCTCTGCACTTTGCTAATTAACGAGAGGTTATTATATTACATTGACCCTGAAGTCACATGGCATACCACATTAACCCATATAGGCATCTTGCTTCATATCTTATTATGGCAGCCTTTAATATGTGGTTATAATGGGATTTGATTAGGATTCAGGACATGGATAGTGGAATGGCCCACCTAGTCTGAATAATTTATTGCTTTAGTGTCAATATGTATCACAAGTGTTTATCAGTTTTTTTGAAGCATATCAAAGTAATCTGAAGGGGCACTCAAGTTGGAGCATATGCACCTTGTAGAGTTTATTTTTGTTGTTTTTCACATGATGAAGGTCATTGACCGAGAGTCCCAATTAATATGGAAATTCAGAATTTGCTGTTTTCAAAGTATGTAGATCCTACAGCTTGCGGTGCATTCAGCCTCCCGCTTAGACTTCAACAAAGCATACAGAGCATTAGGGAAAAAATCTCCAGTGCAAATCAAGTGTAAAAACCCCTTCACTCCCAAATTAGAATCAGGGAACCATCACAAGCTTGTAAACTCAATATTTGCAATGGCAGTCGGGTTTTTAACCTGACTAATTCCTCAAGGGACTTTTTTTTGTATTGTATTGACTCCTCAAAGGCATCGTATGATCATCTCTGCATCTGCAGGTGGATTACGAAATGAGGTTTCTTGATCGTTGTGGTCCTTTTGTTTGGCACAGGTGCTTCTTGGTATCAGCTCATGGCCTTTATGAGAAGCTTTAAAAATTAAACATGGATCTGTTTACTGACAGAATAGTCAACTTACAGTTACACAGATGAAAAGTGCTATGTAGTAACAATTACCAGTGACAATTACCTTGTTCAAAACAGACTATTTTCACAGACAAGGTAGTTCCAGACTGAAATGCATGTTTGAGCTGTTTAAACTACTCTGGCTATTATCATGTGGCTAGACTTCCCCCTACCTGTCGTTTAACTTTCTCTGCATGTTTTTTTTTTTCGGTCTAATATTTTATTTTTCATTTATTATTTTATTTTTTGGGAGGCTGGCATGACATTTTCTACTGAGTACTAAAATTGGCCCAACTGATATGAATGTTAATGCTTTCAGCTAGTTTTCTCCTGGCATTATCTCCTTAAACTCACTCCATCTCTAAACATTTTGCCAATGAGCAAAAGTGTTTCTTAGTCAACTGCAATTTTATTCCCCCAAATGCCATGTGCTAATGATTATCTGCATTTTATAGTTATTTAGAGACTTCTTTCATTGTGGTACTGAAATGCTGAATTTCAGATTTACAGATTTATTTTTTCAAGGCAGAAATCATTTTGACAAGGTAGAGTACTTAATGCCTCACATTTGTATTGAACAGGGAAGAGTTATGATTGGCCTTTGAGTCAGGGAAAACTGAGGGCAGGGAAGTGAAATGGATTAACTGAGCCCTGCCAGCTCAGTTGCCTGAGTGAAAATGCCTGTCATATGTCTTTGAAAGCCAAAGGAAAGGAATTTGAATGTCCCCTGTTGGAATATTGACAGCCTGAGATAATGGCACATTGATCTTTGTCTCTGGCTCTTCTGATGTGGATGAGTCTTTCGGTTGCTTTCTGTTGTTTTAAAAATGATTGCCGGCGGTTTCCTCTCAGTACAAAGGGAGCTTGCATTGTACTTCTTAAACAATCCAACCCTCAGTGAGTGGATCGAAAAAGAGAGAGGAAACATTTTGATATTAACCCTCTTGGGTCCATGGGGTTTTTGCGGTCCTTGAGAGGTTTTGACATGCCCTGACATTTGTGCTTTTTTTTCAGTCGCTCATAAACATATTAAGTTTCTCCCACAGGCTTGTGCTAAGCAGGGTTTCTAAGCAGGTTTGTTTGTTTTTCTCCTTCTCTGCGATTATTTTTGTAAATGAATATTGATCATTTGTCTGTGTGATGCTTCTCATAAGTGCTGCTTGGCTGGGCGGGAGTCATTATGTCATTTGTATTTGCATTCATTGTGCCGCAATTACCTGTCGCATGCACGGGACGCGGAGGGGTATTAATACACAGCGGCTCTTTGATTTCATCCATCCTCTGCTGTCAGGGCCGGGGTGTGTTTCCGGCTGTGGTGCTGTGATTTATGGTAGCATTTTGGAGGTGTACATGAGGCACCCACAGACTGATCCATCAGCACATTTCCAGCGAGGGCCATGAGCACACAGTTTTCCGCTATTCCACATACATAGTCTTATAGTCTTTTTAAGCCATTTAATAGCTAACGAGGAACAGTCCAAAATTGTATAATCTCCTCATGGTCATGGATTTAGACGCATGGTCAAATGCGTCAGTTAGATGACGCCCTAGGATGAGAATGTGTTGGAGAATCACATTTGGTCCATCTGTGATTATTTAGACCAATGCTGTGAACTAAATCTACCAATTCGTGTAATATATGACATGTTTATGCGGCTTTTTTGCCGTTTTAAAACTATACAGCCCCACTTCTCCTTTACTTAATATATTGAAGAGAGTCGCCAGATTATGCTTCAAAAATTCTCCTTTATGTTCCACAGAATAAAGTAACTTGTATAGATTTGAAACAACATGAGGCAGAGTAAATTTGACATAATTTTTCGTTTCGCAAAAACGTTTTGTTCCGTCGGTTTACTCTGTTGCCGCATTAAGCGTTTTACCTTTGATAATTATTGCAGTGGTTGCAGTATATTTTGCTTTTCTTTCTCTGATAAAGACATGCAGGCATCTATTTACATGCCACTGCTAAGCACGTTGTGTGCTTCCTGTCTCTAGCAAAACTGCAGCAGAGAGAATGTGAGGTATTTTTGCACCATGAAAAATAATGCAAATGTGACGAGATAAATGAGACTTTGTTTGTTGCCATAGCAACTCCTTGGGTCATAAGCCAGTAGGGAGATGAGGCCAGGGCTGAAGCTGTGAAGGTGATTAGTCTTTTGTGTCTGTCATACTTAATTTAGCATCAGGGGGAAAAGGAAAAGGGCCCACTACTTTATGCCTCTATAAACACACATATAAACACATGCGCACACTAAATATCCTTGACACACATACACACACACACCCCCCCCCCCCCCCTGCTGCAAAACCAGAAATGAAAGATGAGAGACCATTTCAGGGGAGATTAAATGTACACTGTGGCGTTTAATCAGGACAAAACACTGTCAACCTCATTCGAACGGATCCTACACGATCGATCGCATGTACATCACAGTTTTTCTCGCTGTCATCTAGGCAAGAAATCTGTTGTGTTCCTAATCGTCTCACGAGAGCCATCGTTAGCCAAACAAGTTTGAGGGTCTGCAGGTCGACCCGTGGTGCTTTCAAACACGTACACTGACTCCATAACAGCCTTATCCATTGGGCTGTGGCTAACATGACATCCTCAGAAGCCAACTCTCGCCCACTAAACTCCAGGCAGACAGGAAGTGTGAGTGAAGACCTGTCCAAACTCTTTCAGACACACACGCTTGAGCACGCTCGCTGGCACCTAGTTGATGTGACCCATCACGGCTCACTGGCCCCTAGGGAGGAAGAAGAGGCTACGAGGGCCCGTCGTTGTTGGCATATTCAAGAGGTAATGCCCACTGTATCTATTCCACTCCCTGTTCTTCTCGTCATCCAGCTGTCCCCGGGGCCCTGGCAGCTGCATGCTCTGTCTCACCGGTGATTCAGCTGCGTGAGGTGGGCCTAGAGGGGCCTGCCTTCAGCTCGGGCCAGCATCCGCTGTTACCGCCTCCTGTGCCCAGGCAGCCATGACCACCTCCATCCCCACCAAGTCAGAGGAATACTAAACTCTCCACCAGGTGAAGGGCATGTCCGGGACAGCCATTAAGTCTCTGGCAGTTAATCAACATCTTACCTGTGTGCTTTAACTGGTTTCCATAGACAAAGCTCTACATTGGCCAGTAATCTCCAATGATCTTCTATCAAGTTCACACAGGGTTTCGTCCAGTTTCCAGTACCGCATCTCAGCAGCTGCCCACACATTTTGGATTGCACACCACCGTGCTGGTAATTGCTTTGCGCATGCAAATGGGGTATTTTTTAAGTGATAGGCTGCTCTTCCTTGCTTACCCCGTCAGCTAGCTCTGACATTAGCAATCCATCGCTGCAGGCTGGCAAATGAGTCCTCTGCCTCTCATCTGATTACTGCTTTCAACCTCATTCCTGCAGCAGAGACACAGCCATAAGGGGGAAGAGATCGTTTTTTTCAGAAATAATGGCAATAGTGAAAGTGTATGATTTTAATTTGATCTCGCCTGCCACCTCCATCCCCTTGTTTCACATGGTTATTCTCAGAATCCCCAACTATGAAGGGCTCAATTATATGTACGGTATGTAATGATCAGCCGTAATCAAGAAAGCACCAGGGGTTTTAGAAAGTAAGTGGGAATGACTATATTGTGCAGAAGGATAGCGAATGTTTTGAGGTGGGCGCATACACCTTTAAGTGGCCCTTACGTCATGTTTGATTGAGATCAGCCCTCCTCCCCTTTGATTGGTATGCCCACTCTCAAAGCTAATCATGGTTATCGTGTGCTGACTAAAGCGGTCATGACAACAGTCTGCACAGGAGAGGTCATATCTCCCCATGCCCTTCTTCGTAAACAAAAGTGTTGGTTGTCAATCAGGACTTTCCATGGTGAGAGACGTTTGGAGTTATTTTTTCCTTCCCTCCACCTTTTAGATTTGCAGAAATCGGTATTGCAAAGTTGATTCTGACTCCTGATGCCCTTTGAAAGGGTTGTAGAAAAAATGTAATGGTGTTATAAAGAAGAACGTCTTGGTGGTGGTGCATCTACCCGTGACTAATTACAGCATGAGGATGGGTAATGCTAACTAGCCAATTTACCCAGCGCTTGCCAACTATTACAACATAACGCACATGTTAGCTGAATATGAAGCTTAGTTCTCAGGCTTGTAAGGACAGAGTGTCGAGGTTTTTTTTTCTGTCCTTATTTAGCACCAAAAATGTCAAGAGTATTTTAGTTTTCAACTTTAATTGCTTTTACAGACACATTTTTCTGCACTTTTCTTCCCACAAGCAGCTTGCTTTTGTGCAAGCTTCATCCTCACAGCAGCAGATACATATCTACAGTGTGATCACCATTTCCTGATTATATTCTTTCTAATTTCAATGTGATAGATGCTATTTAGTCTGGTAACTTGCTTACCTTCCCTGTAAGCCTTCTTTGGTTAAATCCTTTCAGGAAGATGACTCTATCTCTTCCTTTTGAAAATATGGTGTGGATTATGTGCGAAAGGCTGGTGCTCTGCTCTCTTACCCGTCAGAGTTGGACCCATAAGTGGAGGTAATGGCCGAATCCCTGGAGAGGCAAAGACGGCCACAGAAGAGCCTGATCAAAGCCTGACGGCTTCCCGTGTTTAGTATCCCTCCTGACTGAGATGCTCTTCTGTCTACCTGTCACCCCCCTTTTTAATTGGCTGAGAGTGTGGGCCAAGATCACAAGCGGGCTTCCGTCAGCACAGCCCCAATTTTCAGGCTTGTCTGATCATTGTATATGTGTGTGAGCCACACTCCCATACGTTTTTCCATTGGCCTGATGGTAATGAAAAGGTTTATATTCTTCATTTAAACCCATATACACTCTCATAAACATCAACACAAACACCACGAGAGAGGCCAGCTGGGAAGCCACTGATTTCAATTATTTATTTTGTCTTTGTTTCATGTGCTTTGCCCATTGCAGACTCCTAGATTAAACAGACCTGGCCAGGCTTCCATCTCCTCATCCTCCATCTTTCCTCAACCTGCCACCCAGACCAATGCAACTGATCAAGCAAAGATGTCTCTAGTCCACCATCTGCTCATTTGAATTATGAAGCGGTCCTCACATCTTCTAGACATGCCAGGCTTTTGATACATCGGGTCCCGCCACCCGCCTAGCCCCCCTCTCCCATGAGCCTCTTTAAACAATTTGGTCCCACACACACCTACATATGTTGCATCACATGATTCTTAGGCTTTATAAAATAAATCTGCCCTTATCCAGCTAACCGTGAATGGGTGTGATCTATAGCTGGGATGAGAGCCATTTAGCTGCACTGGCAGTACAGATGAAGCGGCTTGGCTCTTTTGTATTAGCGAAGTGGGCTAATATGAGGGCATGGATCTTGGAAATGAAAAAAGTAACTCTGGGGATGCATTTAACTGGCATTGAACAGCATGCTATACATTTCTGACTTAATCAAATATTTCTAGGAGAGCAGAGTTCAGGTCAGCAGGGACCTCAACAGCCTTGTGAACTGGAAGAAAGATGTATGCGTCACATTTGCTAATACTATATGAATAACGCGGCCAAGCTCACTGCGCTTTATTTAAACATGTTCGCCCAGGCATGGTCAGGCATAAAAAATTAGACCAGCCTTACCACTCGACTGTTTTTTTGTCTTTAGAAGTACTTGCATGCTGCAAATACTCTAACTCATTTATGATTAGTAGTGTGCCTTTCAGAATTTATGTGAAGATGCGTTTTAAATTTCAATTTGAATTTAATTTGAATTGAGGTAGCAAGCAGGATGCAGGGTTGTAATTTAATCTTAAATGAATGGAAGTAGAATTAGAAGTATAACTCATTTTTAACTACAAAGTTTGCTTGACAAATCCTGTTTGAATTTTGATTTTGGGAAAAAAAATTACAGGTAGGCAGACAGACCAAATAATATGTTCGAAATGTTACATAGAGAAATTTGAATTTGATTTATGTATTCCTCATATTTGGTTAACATGTTTTTATTTCAAGGTTTCATTTTAACATTGAAATAAGTTCCTGACATAACACATTTTTTACATGTTAAACAGTACTATTGTGAGGCTAATGCGAGATCTACCCAGCCGAAAACCCATTTTCGGCGAATGACTAGAAGAGGATCAATTTGAGGGCTTGTTCTTCAAATTCTCCTCCACAAATTTTGTAAAATTCACCAAATAAAGAAAGCCGATAACAATGGGAAACCACCTCACTGCTTTCTGATCTCTATTTAGATGTTCAATCTGTGAGCGGGCTGAAATTTAGATTTTGTCTTCCAACAAAAAGTACTTGCGCAATATGCCGACAGACATGTTAATATCAGGCAAAGAGAGTGTCTATCATGACATGACTGACAGTTGCCTCTGTATTGTTCCTTGTGTCTGAAAAAGTAGCTGTGTCGCACAATGAAATATTCATGATTTGCACTTCTCTCCTGTTTGCTTTGCTCTCTGTTTCTCTCTGAGAAATTAGAAGGGACTATAGAGATTAGGTCAGTTTCTGGGGCCGCAGAGTTTGTCCAGAACAACTAATGTCCCTCGACCTAATCTCTCAGCCACTCCGAGTTCAGAAATGCAAGGCCCACTGGTTCATTAAGGTGAATATATAGAATAGAGATCGGGAATTCAGTGTTTTATTATTTAGAAGAGTGCGTGAGAAGCAAAAAGTAAGAAAACAAAAGAGAGAATAACTGAAACGAAATTCCACAAGTTCTTAGTATGTGTCCATCCATGTGCTTTTCAGAAGTGGGAACTGGCCTCTCCGTAGAGCACACAGACATGTGTTGTGTTTGTTTGATTGCGCTTGACAGCAGCACTCAGTTTGGGAAACCAAGAGCCTCTGCATGCAGCTCCCGTGTTTGCTCGCCATATTAATTTGAGGATCGTTGATGACGGAACGATATACGTGCTGGAATTGAGTAAAGGAAGTGGTGGATTTCGAAAACAAACCAAAGCTCTATGTGCTGTAAAACCACTTTGCTGGAGCTGTGTCTTATCAATACTTCTCCAGCCTTAGCACACCCACAAGAAATAATTCTCAAAAGTATTTGTTTTTCACAGAGGATACAACCTCCAATTAAATTTGCACAACATTGCAAGGCGAATTGCGCAAGATGCTTGCGCTCACCCCGTGTGCCTGTTTGTTATGTTCCAAACGTTGAATGAATGTCAATGCGTTTGAGTTGCTTGTTGTTGTTTCAAAATGGATCAATGTCAATGCATAATACAGTCCATCTCGATACACAGTGAAAACATCCCTCCGTCTTCATGCTAAGTATCAGAATCTTCATCTGGAATGACATTTAAAGGTTGCTGGCTGACGGTGATCCTCCAGGAAGCCGTCCTCTCAGTCACACCTGTCTAAATGTGGGATTTCACCTTATGTGTGGGATGAGAGAGCAGAAGTACCCGTGATTTCTCCAGCTGATGGATGTTGTTGGTGCAAGAGTTAAGCTGCTGCTCTTGTCTGCCTGTATAACCCTGGCCTTCATCTGTGTGCGTGTTTTATTCGTGAAGCCCTGTCAGAAAGAGGTTGGAGGGTGTTTTAGGAGGTTATGCTTTGAGGGCAGCTCGTCTGCAGACATCACCTAATTAGGTGTGGAGACCTTCAAGACGGCTGCCCCTCTTTTGCTGCCTAACGAAAACACACTTAAAACCAGCATGAAGTTGCGCAGCATGAAGGGTTGGGCAATATTCTCAATGGAAGAATGGGCTCCCGTTCAATTCATGAGTATGAATTTCAAATTCAATTGCCCATGCCTCACAGGAAGTTGAATTTGAATTTAAACTTCAATGTTAGGAAGATAACGTTTAGGGGTCGACCGATATGTGATTTTCAGGGCCGATACCGATTATTACAGATCAAATAGACCGATAACCGATAATTTTAACCAATATATATATATATATATATATATATATATATATATATAGCCTATGTCTGGTGTAAAACTGTAAATTAATATCAAAATTAAGAATAACAAAGGTTTTTGACAAATACTTTAAATGATTTCAAATTGCGTGATATTTCGCTTTATACAGTAAAATTTTTTGTTTTTATGACTGTATTCCGTGATTCCGTCTGTTTTCTGCATTGGTTGCGTTAGAGCCAAATATAGCACATTTTAAAAAATAAAATTATTTTATCTGCAAATCGGTTTTGAAAATGGCCGATACCGATAAGCATAAAAAAGCTTAATATCGGCGCTGGTAATCGGCCAGGCTGATAATCGGTCGACCCCTAATAATGTTACTGAATTATACTTCAAAGAAATTTAGTAATACATATCATAAAATGTTCCACCACCGTGATCCACAAAAGTCCTATCTATCGTTATGTCTCTCCTAGGGTTGTGCCGATAGACGAAAGTATCGTTTATCGATGATCGTCAGAGATATTGCTGATGGCTGATATGCCGATATCAAGACTACAGTATAATAATTCTTATGCAGTTGTTGTCTAAGCCAAAACGACATCATTGTTTGTCATAACACGTTAACAAAACACTTTAATCACACTAATAATTGTAATAATAATACAATTACAAATGATTATTTTCAATAATAATATGATTACTAAAATTATATAGGTCTATATAAAGTGAATAATTGACTGTGGTTCGAGACTCCTTCACCGGCAACTCTTGTGCAAAGTTTGCAAATTGCATGTGTGCTATCCACAGACTCGCTTTTTGGGTGAAATATTTCGATGCCTTTTTCTTCATCACCAAGTCCGTCTTTGCTCTTAAAATGACGATAATACAATGAAGTAAATAATTAAATGAGTTAATTAAAAAGTAAATTAATGATCAAATAAGTAGAGTATTCAACCTCAAGTGGAACCGTATTAGCTCATGATAGGATGATATGACTATGGACTCCATCTATCCGTCCCTCCGTTTATCTACGGAAGACATACAGGTTTAAAAAGTTAAATAGGGACATAGTCCTATGTTGGTCTTTTCAGTAGGGCTGCCCTTCAAGAGCATATATATTCTTTTTTAAGAATAGCCATTGTGTTTGTGCAGACTCTTAAACCAAAAATGTGAGTAAATAAAATCGAATAATAAAAAAAGCCCCAGAGATTCCTAATTATATGTGTGGTGGCATTTCAGTGGGTAGTCCCACTGCATCTAGACACTGAGCCACAGGCCCAGATCGCCACACTGAGAAAATGGCAGATAATCAATGGGTGTGCGGCCTATTACCATAGAACTCACTGACATAAATGTTAAGTAAGCACTTTGGGAGTTGAGTGTGTTGAATAGGTGGAAATGGGTTGGTGTTTGCTCTGTATAAAAGGTGTTGTCATATCTTGGTCTGCAGAGTGAGCTTGGTCTGCACTGTGGCATATTTCTGTGGCATTTACTTAAAAGAGCAGCAGAGCTACCAAATTTAGTGTGTGGTGGAGACTATCCACAGGCTTAGAGCCAGAGCTCTTTACTCGAGGGACCGGGCGACGGACCCTCAGAAGATAATGCACAGGAGATAGCATACATGTGAAAGAGCGTATTTATACATGGAGGAAAGGCTGCAGTGACGTAAAGAGAAGAAAAATGAGGTGAAGAAACAAAAGATGCCTCTTTTACAGAGCATCATTAGTCATTCTCACTGTTTTGGAATGCGGGTCATCGTAAATCAACACTGAAGAACACATTGAGAGAGGATGGACAATGCTTAAAATGCTTAAAATGGTTATTCAGAGCTGTAGCAGCAGTTAGCGCACACAAAGTTTATGTTTTTGGGTGATGTCACTCTTTTGAAAATGTTCAATTGTGTATTTATTTATTTCCATTTTAATAATTTATTATTATTATTATTATTATTATTATTATTTATTTTATGATTGTATTGGTCAATCTTGACCATTTCATTGTGCATGTTCATTTCCACAATTGTTACATTTAAATGATCTAACTCTCACTTAAAGATAATCTTTAAAAACATTAATCATTTAATAACACTGTTCAATATTATCTTTAGCAAACCAGTTTCATACTGTGCATTTTAATGTTTTACCATGCCTAACATGCTCTGTTAATTTTTGAAAGGATGGATTTTTATCTTTTGTTGTTTTAATTAATTTGGACAAAATAGTTACTAATAAAAAAATGTTATTGAATATGTGTTTGTTTTTTGAACGTAACATGAAATTTGATATTGGCTTATTGGTATCAGATTGACTTTTTTTAACATTGGTACATCCCTAAAATAGCTGTGGTCATGAAAACGGTGTGCATTATGATAAACTAATTTTACATTTGATTAATGTTTACAGTAGTTTTATAGTTAGTTTGTCACACCGCATGATGGTTTATTTAATACATTCTGACATGATTATTGTATAAATACCGTATATCTGTGTTCTATCAAATTGGGTTACACTTTATTTCGATAGTCACTTTAGACGTTCTACTAATTCTAAGTAAGTTTTCAACTACATGCCAACTAACTGTCATTACTAGAGTATTAGTATATTACTGTCAGTAGACGGTTAGGTTATGGTTAGGTGTTAGGCTTTGGGTTAGTAGAATAAGATTACTCGCCAAGTTACTTATAGTCAGTTGAATATCTGTTGGGGGACCAACAAAATACAGTGTTAGCAGATATTAAGCTGAAAGTCTACTAATACTCTAATGACAGTTAGTTGACACGTAGTTGAAAAGTTACTTATAGTTAGTAGAATGTCTAAAGTGGACTATCGAAATAAAGTGTTACCTAAAATTGCACCAGCTACCTTTACTACAGGGACATTTGAGCGTAATTTAGTTTTGTCATCAAGCAGAAAGGCCTCTGCTCAGGCATTCATTGTAACAAGTTCATTTTGTTGTCCATGTAGGCAGGATTTTCTCCAACCTAAGCAGTATTTCTAGTATGTAATGTGGTATCAGTCCCCAGAATCAAATTACCCTTCTCACTAATGGCTCCCTAGTAGTTTGTGACCTCCAGTTGGAGACACTAACCAGGGATCAGGGCTGATCGCCTGAGCTGATAGAGACGATTTCACCATTGAGAAGAAGACTTACTTTCTTTATGCTGCAGTGCGTTCTGTTGACACCTCAATGCACTTGAAGGGAAAGCATCAGTCTGAGAGCAGCAGTACCGCAGTGTCATTATCATGGATGGACTGTTCCTTCTGGCCATGACAGCACTTACAGTAACACAAGCTATTCAAACCAGCCCCTGCTGACTGTCTTCTATTATAGCAGCTTTAGCATTGGCTATTCATTACAGTGATCCGTGTACAGCGCTCACCTGTGCTCCGCATCCCTCTGAATGAGCTGGGGACTTGGTTTTGTGTGATAAGAATTATATTTACATACTAATAGAGGGAGTCCAGAGGCTAAAGAGTCGCTCTGATTTTCTTTGGAAAAATGATCACTGTGTATTGCCTTGTCAGTTTTTTTTTTCTTTTTTTTTTTTTTGTCTTTTGATGAAAATACATTTTATGTTTAGTTAATATTTTGTTATGTCAAATGTATTAATTTTAGTACATTTTACTCTCACTTAAATGGCTATTTGTACAGTATTATTTGTCTTTCCATAAAATAAAAGTCAGTGGGTTCTGGTGATGATTTGGATCCTGTTGACTTTCATTGTAAGGACAAAAAAACAGAACCATTCTTTCACTAAAGAAAGTAGGTCATGGGTGAGTAAATGATGACCAAATTGACATTATTGAGTAAACTTCCCTTAACCAGTGACCGAACAATGGGCTTTGTTTAATCCATTGGTTGCCTATTGGATGAAGGTAACTAGATCTGAATGAAAGCGTGGAGAGATTTAAGCAGACAAAATTATTGAAAAGTCTGCCATACATCAGTAGAGACATGTCTGATGTTTCACCAGAAGATCAATTAATGAAATTTTAATCGAAGATTTCAATGTCAAAAAATGAATGAATGAATGAAACGTATACATGGATGAATCATTAATAATAAGATCAATAACTTTGAATAATTTCATCTGTAATTTAGTTGGCAAGATTAACACTGGCCACACATAGTATAAGATGCAATGTACATCACTATGTTGCATTAGAATTTGGTTGTCTGCTTTATCATTAGTTGTTGGACCACCAAACAAAGTCATTTTGCAATGCAAAAATGCTAACTGTTATATTATCCTTGACATCAGAAGAAAAATACAACCTTTGTAGACAAGCCACACAGCCAAAAAGTGTCCAGGTCACATGAGCGTTTGCCTTAAATCCAAATAAAAGATGGGAACTGCCAAATAAAAGATGGGAACCAATCTCTTCCATTAAAGCCCTAGAGATGATTGATAGTAATGTGTCTTGCCCTTTTAATACATGCTCTTCAGCAATTTATCAAAACGTTCAAAGCAGAGCTGGGCTGTCTCTGCAAAGCATATACAAATATTAATTATCCTTGAAACTAAAAGTGCTGTGCCAATATCAAATATTATTTTTGCTTTCTGTTATGAAATATACTCTCCATTACTTCGGGGGTGTCCGTAAAGAGAAATGTATCAGCTCTGAATAAATGAATGCACCGCTGCTCTGTTTTGTTAGTGGAAGTGCAGAATATGGGCTGATAGTGGATTTACACCTCAGACGTGGATGTATAAACACAGATGAGTGCTTTTTGTTTTGATTTTATTTGTGTCAGATCAGGGAACAGGGGGCCTATTGAATGTGCACATCATTTGTCCATTTCAGGAAGCGTCGCGTCCGAACGACTCTCACAAGGGCGAGCAAGGAGATGCGATGACTTCCATTGACTCATTGAGACAATCGACCACAGTGGAGGAGTGTTTTAACATCACCACTCCTGCATTGTGGAGCATGTGCATCGATCTGTGAGAGATAAAGAGAAGGGAATAAACTAGTGACATACTGTTTACAATACATTTTTTCTCACGCTTGTTTGGTAATGCGGGGTCTCTCTTCTCCTTCAGTCTGTTTCTGTCTCCCGCACAGTATTCAGGGCACAAATAATGGATGCCATGCTTACGGCTCGAGTATTAATTGTCTCTGGTAATATATAAAGGCTTGGAGGAGGCAGGAGGTATAGGCTCCTAATGCGGTGTACGGGAGCCAAGTCTGGGTGCATAACACGAGAGTATTGATTCAGGCCCCTCCTCTCTACCTTAATCAAATTGGAGCTCTATTTAGCAGTCAGGTTCTATTATAGCACCAGTGCCTGCACTCTGAAATGCATACCACTTTAGCTGATTTATGATGGGATTGTTGTCCTTAGGAGGCAACTCTGCAGAGTGGAGATGGAGAATGTCATTTTTCATGTGCCTCAAACAGTGTGGTTTGGATTGATGGCTTAGTGTGCTCTTGTGTGATGCAATGCACACTTAGAAATGTGGACGGACAGACTCTTTCAAAACACTGGCATGGACATGCTCTTGTGACAGAAGCTGAGGGCACTTAAGGGCTTCGGGAAAGTTGAGGTGGAGGCATCTGTGGGCTCATGTTTTGGCTGAAGATGTAAGATATACATCAGGAAGCACTTCGCTGAAAACACACACATTTGTTTGGGCCAACTTAGCTAAAGGTGCTCTTCTCTCATTCCCTGAACCTGTAAGAAAGTTTCATATGGCTCTTTCTTTAATATGGCATTAAGATGACCAGACATATAGACCCGGGGGAGCCCAATCCTGTTTATTGAGATCTACAAAGCTTAGCTCAAACCCAACTGAACCAGCTAATTAAGATCTTCATGTTGGAGTGTTGGATCAGGTTTGGATACGCTGCAGGTAGGTAGATCTCCAGGAACAGGATTGGGCACCACTGATATATAGACCATGCTGGTTCACTGTGGGATACAATAAAGATTTTTTTTTTTTTTTTTACTCTAGTTTCTCTAGTTTAAAATGCATGTGGCAAGTTCTGAATTTGATTTAGAGATTTAAAGATTTTCTATTTTAGAATATTCTAAAGTGTAATTTATTCCTGTCATGGTAAAGCTGATTTTTCATCAGTCGGTACTACCGTCTTCAGTGTCACATGATCCTTCAGAAATCATTCTGATATGCCGATTTGGTGCATAAGAAAACATTTATTTTTTAGTAATGTTGCAAACAGTAGTGCTGTATAATATTATATTAGAAACAGTGATTTTTTTAAATATTTTTTTTATATTTTTTTTTATCTAGAATAGGACAAAAAAGAGTCTTATGTCATTGATGCATAAATAAACCAACATGGAGCATTGAAATAAATGCTCATCTAAGCTAGTCTTTTCAGCAGGGACTCTTCCACTGACAACTGTCCTTTAGTCTCATCTGTAAATGACTGACTTAATCGTGCTTGATCTATGTGTTTTTTTGTCTGAACAGTTTTCTTTTTCACTACATGTGTTGTGCATTCTGTTACATGATACCATGGAGCTACTCAATGACACACCAAGAAATATGAATTTTGAAGCAAATGTGGTGACCTTACATAAACTGCCATCTGGCTCTCGTTAATTTCACCTGTCCTCAGGGAAGGACATAGATTATGGTGAATACTCAAATGGCAGTCACCCCTGTTGCAAGGTTTTCGTTTAAAAGCCTCGCTACTTCCAACCCAAACATAAATTTCATTTGGCTGTCAATAGCATGGGCTAAAGTGCTCAAATTTAACTGGGCTGTGTTTAACTTGACACAATAATGTGTTAAATGGACGTTTCTGCTTCATGTTAACTTGTGATAATGCTAGCATTTCAACGCGTTCTCATCCTAGGGCGTCATATAGTGACACTTTTGAAATTTTGTCTAAATCCAACTCACATGGCACCCTTTAGCGTCAATATAACACACAGAGAGCTTTGTTTGGTTATGGGTAGTTTTAGTTCTGGGGTAGGGTTAGGGTTAGACCACTAGGAGGCGCCTTCTGGCCCATATATATCTGCCTCTCATATTGACGCTAAAGGGTGCCATGTGCGTTGGATGTAGACGAAATATCAAAAGCGTCAGTATATGAGAACGGGCTGAGCATTTTTTGGAGTGTGGCTACAAATGAGAAAGGATAGGTTAGGTGCCAGCTCTGGAGATTGGATAGAGCCTATACAAGAGGAAATGTCCCCAAATTGTTGGCAGGATGCTCAAAAGAGATTTAATACACATATCATGAATATTTTCCATAAATTATTACTATGTCTGTCTGTGGGCTTTTGCTAATATTTAACCTATAAAGAAGAGCTTGTGACTAAACCTTGTAACAACTATTTTGGATCCTCAAACTTTTGGTAAAACTTTATAACCCCTCTTCTATCATAAATGAAGTACCAGTTTGGACCACCTCTCCATCTCTGCTTGTTATTATTGCAGGAGTGTTTTTCCATTTCCTGAAAAGTTATAAAATTATCTTCTTTTAAATTATGTAATTTAAAAAAAAAAAAAAATTCTCAGTTTATGTAATCTGTATGAAAAGAGTGAGATGTCAGTCTTTTTCCTTTCAGCTCATTATAGTTTCTGACCACACTCACTGAGAGCGTGCGCTATTCAAACGCAAATGTTAAGGCAAACCATGAAAACGCCCACATCAGCTGGATAAAACATCCAGTTTAATAAGAAGCTTGTACTTTAACTCGTCTTGCTGCGCTGTGAGTAATAATACTATCGTATTAATCCTGGAAAAGTTACCTCAGAAGTGCTAGTAGTTTCATTTCGAGGAGCAATGTAAGTTCCAGCTAATGCAAGTTATTTATTCTTACTGTAAGTGCTTTGTTCTAATCACACTATTGAATAGTGTCTGTAAACTGCACAAAGACCGTTTAAATATGAATTGTGTGTCTCATATTGCCAAATTGGCAATGAATTGTGAATTGTGTGCCTCATATTCATATTGCCTTTCCAAAATAAAAAAAAATGTTTTTCACAATTTAAAACAATCTATTGTTTTATGTGAATGATTTGGCAGGATGATTTTCAGACCATTTTGATGCAAAAACTGTAGACGACAACATCCATTAGTCAAAAGTCTCTTTGTGAGATATTTAGTATGTGTTTTGTGGCCTTATTTCAGAAACTTTTTTTTTTCAATAACCACGCATAAACAATATTCTCTCAAAAAGACAAACATGTACATACATGTTGTTCACATATTATGGTAGCCATGTTTATGCTAAATCGAGTGTAATTTCACCTGTGCCATTACTATGTTTATAAGCAACTGAAAAAAACACAAATGTTAGGACATGTCAAAACATCTCAAGGACTCCAAAAACACCTTAGACCTCAGAGGTTATTTACCACAGCGGGATGTATGTTTTGATATGGCTCTGTCCTGTTTTTAATCTAATTGAGCCTGAACAGCAGTGAAAAGATTAACTCTGACAAGGAAAAAGGCAAAATCGATGGCTGATGGATGTCAGCGATTGCATGTAACGTGTAGTGCGATTAGCAGTGTAGCATGTGGGCTATTCTGTCTTGCTGTACTCCCCTCCTGTGAGTCGCTGGAGGGCAATATTCAATAGAGCTCTTAGTCTGTATGCGGGATCTGACTAATCCAGCCCTAATTAGCCTTCCTTTCAGAGTTTGCTTAGTTAAAACGTTGGATATCACTGACATCACAGCAGTGCTGATAATTGCAGGGATTTGCTGATTAATTTGGTTATATGAACAGTTTTTGTCAACAAAAAGCGTTCATGTTATAGAAAGTCTGCAAGATTTTCGCTAATGTTTGTTTACACATTTGAATTCCGCACAAACTTCATTGTTATCACTGATTGATGTCATATCAGCCCATTTCTGCACATGACCTTTCATTCATCAGCATTTTCTCTTTTGTGTTTTTTTTTTGACAAGGCAAGGCTCATCAATAAACATATTGATCACTGAATGCGTGCTCTTGCAGTAATGCGCATATCAATGTCCGTCCGGGAGGGATAAAGCATTTCTAATGACGAAACCTGGTGCAGAGACCCTCGGTACCCTCCTTAAGCCGAGCTCCTGAATCCAAAACAGTATTTATTATCGCAACCGAATTTCATTTCCCCTCGCTTCGTTGATATTTAAGCATCCTTTGCTTTCTTCAAAGTAGCGTGCTACCGCAGCTTTTGAAGATGAGAGGGGCGGCCTTTTATGAACACAAGCCTAAACAGAAGAAAAGGGGGCTGTATAAATGAAGTTATTTCCCTTTCCTTTGTGCTGTATGTCTTGTACAATAATGTAAAATCTAATAATCCATTATTGAGCTCCCAGAGAAGAGAGGCCTGTCTGTGATCTGTGCTCCACTGCGGATGAGAAAGGGAGTGACAATAGGGAGAAGAGCTGGCCGAATTTGACAGCACAGATGTGGCGATTCCATTGAGACCAGGCTGTCAAATCATCATATTACATGTAGAAGTTTCTCTCTCTAAATACTGTGACAGTGCCATTTTACTGATGGATAACAGCGGCGCTTTCTAACCACATATTCTCTTGCATAACTCGCAGACGATTGATCTTCCTGTCTGAACATGCGAGAGACTGGATGTTTTCCATCTCTTTGTGTCCATTTGTTTGGCTTTTCATAATACGCAATTTAGAGGATCGATTAGTTGTTTTTCATAGAGACAGACAGTACCTGTTGTCTTCCAGTAACAGGCGAATCGCAGTAATGTTGCATCAAATCAGCCAATGTAATTTGAATTTTACATCATTTCTTCCTTGCCTAAAAACAATTGGCAAGCACAAAGATGTTGGTTTTCCTTGCTAAGTAAATTAAGGATTAGCCAGGCTGGAATTGGATCTAGCTATGGCAGACACACAGACATCCCAGTCATATTGTGGAGTGCTCTAATTCTGCTCTTTCATGCTCAGACAGCTGTAAATCTCGACTCTGGCAGGATTTTCATTGGGTTTCGACTCCGATAAATACATTTTTGTGAGAAACCCGCCATTGGGGTGCAAAATCCTGCCTTTCCTCCACCATGGGACCTGTTTGAGTGGGGCTGTAGGCCCGCAGTACCCATTTAAAAACTAATAACCCAATTACATAAACCCACTGTGGCTTTGCTTTGTAGAGCAAGCATGTCTTTTTTTTTTTCTTCCCACAAGCATGCCCCTTTATTTTAATGTCGAAAGGAACACATTAAGTCTATTTACTAACTGTGTCATGCGTTAAGGGGCTCTCCATCAGTATACACACAGGATTTGGAGTTGAACCCAACACGTTTGCTTTTTTTTTAGGCTGTCATCTGTTTACACTTTTTATGGGATTTTCTTCAAAGCAGCTTAATGCATGTGAACTTTAAACGTTGTTAATCCCTGCAGTTAAAATGTGAAATATCTAAATAATTTTTAATTGATTTAAACTCTATTTAAAGATCCCGGTGGTTTGGCCACAATTCTTTTTGCTTGCAGACATTAAAGGGGTGTTATGTCGAACATATTTATATTATGTTCAGCGACTCTCTAGTCTAGAGCTTGCCTGCTCGATCTTACCGTGGAAGCCACGAGTTTGGATGTGTGATATCCATGTTCGCTGTTTTTGCTTTACTGTGTATCATTGAAATGAGGTTCCCCTGGACCTTCAGCCCTGGTCTTCGGGGAGTGAGAGGCACTGTCAAAAAAAGCCATTAGCATGTGGTGTCATGTCTTGTCAGGGGGCCGAGCACGTGTTGACGCGTGATTGACTTAAATTCAGCACTGGATGTTGTGTTTGGGTCTCAAGGACAGGCATGAGATGGAGGTTGGAGGAGATGGGGGAGTGGTGGCATTTCTAGCAGAAGACCACTGCAATGTCAGGCCACTGTCAGATTCCCAGCACTCTGCTCAAATACACACAAACATAGAGAGAACTGAGCTAGATTGCATCGGCCAGCCCCTTCCCTGGTGCTGTGAGCTTGAAATATGTGTGAGTGGCTGGCTAAGCCTTACACAAGCAATCATTTGTGATGAATATGGACACTGGGGGGTACAGCACTGCTAATTTGAAACACTGTGCTTTCTTTAGGGATCCATGCCCTGCCTGCTAAGAATAGTGCTTAGAAAGTTAGCCTCTAAATTGTCCGATCATCCGATTATTATTTAGCACTGTATTACTATCTAGAGTTTCTCAAGAATAAATTCAATTTAATGCTTAAACTAAATCAAATTGGTTGAAGACATTTTCATGGCTGGGTTTCAGGATTTTTTCTACCTTAAAATAAGCCTTAGAGGACTAAATGAAACCGCTTGGCATTTCATATCCGAATGGAGTTTGCAGTTGATTGTGGAGGACTTCTTTACTCCCTAAACACTTCTGGCAAGCACTTTTAAAGAGACTCTTCAATCGGGACATGAAGGCTGAAGGTCAAGTCCTCGCTTAAATATCTCAATGCTAATGCTTTATTCTCAAATCTATAATTGTTATAGCCCAGACACCAATGGTGCAAGGACCCTCTTGGAATTGCATTGAATTATTAAATAATATAGCAAAATAGGAAGCTAGTTATTTTAAATTGTATTAATAATTCACAATAATAGTATTTTACTGTATTTTTTTTAATAAATAAATGCATCCTTGGTGAGTAAGAGATTTCTTTAAAGTCCACCTGTGGAGAAAATCAAGCTTTTAATGTAATGAGAATATCTATGGGGTGTTTTCAATATGGTTTAAGACAAGACATATGCAAATTAATATAACTATGTATTTTCTCCTTAAAACTGCAATGAACCAAAGACAGTCTCAAAAAGGTGGTTTGCGGTCAACGTGTGATCATGAGCGAGTGGATCTCTGAGATAGTGTGAGTGAGTGGTGGTGGGGCTAATTTGCATATTCATAAAACCACAAGGGTGTCCACGAGCTAAGATCATTAAAAAAATCTTGCTTATGAACACTAGTATAGGCCTATATATTATATTTATAAATCAACATAGATAAGTAAATGATGTAAGAATGTTTATGATGCATAATGCATTAATTATGCTTTAGAAAATTGCCATTTATTTCTTTGGACATACTGATAAATTGTGCACACGACCAGAATCAATCAATCAATCACATTTATTTATATAGCACATTTAAAAACAACGCACATTAGCCATATACAGAAATATGCAGTAAGAAGGAAAATAGACATTTTAGCAAGACTTCATAGAGATTTACTCTCTAAATTTAGTCACAGTTTGTTAGAGTTATATTGTAGTATATATATATCTGTTAGCAGTGCACTGTTTTTTAGACTGGAGTAGTGTTTGAAGAGAATGGTATTTGGTGCATAAAAATAATGGCGAAAGATTAGCAATTCTGGCTGATTATAAACTATCCCTCCTCTTCCCTACCGTGCTCTGTGGAATAGGTAGCAGGTGGTTGTGACAGGTGTGATGGAGGCTTCACTGAAAGACATTGAAATAGCAAACAAATTGGGGGAAGCATTTTGTGGGGTTTCCGGTGATTGGTGTCAGGGTTGATGGATGTTACCACCCTGGGATGCAATCCCGACCGTGTTTCCAAGGAGCCCAGGTGCGGCATGGGGGAGGGTGCAGGTGAGAAAGACTAAAAAAGAAAGAAAGAAACCTTTGTGGAATATTTATGACTGCGAGACAAAGCTGTTCTATGCTCTGTCGTAGCTGTGTTGGTTAGAGTTTAGCCTATTTTAAACAAGACTTTTAAAGGCAGCAAATGAGTTTTATCCACACCAGCATGACCTTTATTGGGACAAATGGCCCGTGGAGGACTTGGGTGTGTGTCAGCGGTAGATATAAAGAGATGGCATTAGAAAAGATGATCTCTGGTCACCGCACTGATTTGTGGCGAGAGGAAGATGAAACTGTTTTTCACCCTCTCGCTTCATATTGAGACGGGAAGGCAAGAGATGAAGTGTGAGAGAGAGGAAGAAATAAGGAGGAATGACACTTCAGACGTGGGTTATGTAAGCAATCCACAGCGTTGTCAAACACTGACACCATATCAGTCACTTAGCGTTTACGTTTGCAACCTGCCAGATCTCCTCTAAGTCTCCCCCATAGACTCCAGGAAGGGAACACTGGGGAAAAAAAAAAAAAAATCCATAAAGCTCGCGGCACAGTATATGAAAATCCTACTAAAAAGGCCTCTAACTGATGCTGGCACTCTCTTTGCCAACAATCCCAAGACAAAAGACGCATTGAATCGCTCAGTTTTTATCACCCGCTCTAATCTTAATACCTTTTGTAAGTTAAGCTTTAACTGGAAAAGCTGTTTGTTTGGTATTGACTTTCCCACATAATCCAATTCCAAATGATACCGGGTCTTTTTCTAAATTGAGACATCACTGAGCTTGTTTTTTTTCCATCTCTTATTCCTCCAACCAGTTTCCGTTTCCTCAGCAACCAGCGTTTCCTACCCACTCAGAGTTGGTGTGTGTGTTCCAATGGAGCCCGATGTAAATATGATGGCCCATGGAAATGGAATAGAATGGCAAATTGACTTACGTGAGGGCATAATGTGCCAATATGGCAGGTGCACGCAGTCGTGTCTGTGTGGACACCATTGATTAGTGGCACCTGTGTCTGCTGATCCCGTCTCCCGGACAAGAATGGAGTCGGCCTGTGACATTTTTTTTTGTGAATATAAACCGTATGCTGTTCAAAATGGGTTACAGACCAATTCTTGTGTTATTGCCTTTGACAGCATGGCTGAGCCATCTTGGTCTGCAGAGGCATGTGTGCAAACCGTCCACTCTTAATATTGCTTTACATGGCAATGAAACCTGTCAACACTCACGCTCACGCCTGCCAGAATTTTACATCTAAACGGCGAAGTCTTATTGCACCATTGAACCAGCAAGTGAAGCAAAACAAAATAGTTTGTTCGACCCATATAGACAAGGTTGGCAAAGGCATGGCACCCATTTTACAGGACACAAATGGAAAAACTTTACAATAAGGTTTTTAGAATGTTACATACATAGCTGACATGAAATAATAATTATGATTATTGTTGTTGTTTTGTTGTATTGGTAAGACACGTGTGTTTATTGTCCATTTTACATTTGTAAAAGAAAGTTGCCCTTAAACATGTATAAGAAGTAGGCCTACATTTTTTAAATGATTGTGGGTTGATTTTTATTATTTTTTTTGTGAACAAAAATGTTTATTGTTATCAGCTTTAGAATATAATTTATGTTTGGTTATCAGTATCAACCAAAATTCCCATATCGTTGTATCCATTCAAATAAACATGACATTGATTAAATAGAGATTCAGCTCAAAGCAACCATAGATATCTTCCAGCCTTAGATTTGACTGGCATGCAATTCTTTTCTCAAAGGGCTCTATTTCTCTCTTTCAACTAACGGAAGTTTAACCCTGTTGCCTTGGTATCCTCACAGAAACCTGAGAACATAAGAGTTCAATATTCAGAGGCTATCCTCAGGCTGGGAGTACAATATTGTTGGAGAATCCTGCCTGTATAATAGCAATGAAGCAGCACTTCAGATGAAACCAGCAAGCATGCACAATCAGCCCCCTGCACGGAATGATGGGATGCATAGTAGTGGGACTATTTGTTCACATGACCGGTTGAGCCTCGAGAGCGATATATTTGTTCTTCATTCAAAGTCACATTTCCATCTAAATAACAAAGCCATCACACGATCCCCACTCGATTCCTTCGGAAAGCTTCAGCTTCAATGTAACCTTTTCTCCTTAATCAGTTCTTTTGTAGCTAAATGTCAGTAGATTAATTGAAAACTTGGGGCGGTTTAAAACAACAGCTGACAATTAATTTCCGTTGTTTCGGGCACCCGCTCTAAATGTGTTTGACAGCACTACTGCGTCAGCAGTTCATTGCACGAAATGGAAAGTTTGGGAAATTGGCACAAGTGTCCAGAATGTGTGCTGTTCTATCCCTGCAAAATTGGGCCTTAGCACCTTAGCTTGCAGAAATCCTTTTAGGTAAATGTGTTTTAGCCTCGAGTACAGCGGGAGGAGATGAAGAGCATCTGAGAGGAAGATAAATGATGGCTTGTGAAGGAGCAGCTGCCCCTTTTCCAGCCAGCATACACCACCTACCTCTCTCTCTCAGCCTTCTGAATGAAGTAGTAAACAAGGAAAAACATCGCTCAAAGCCTCTAGTAGGGATTTTGTTTCATCCCATCACACAGTTTTAGCATTAGAAATGTAACTGATGCATGCTGGAGTTTATTCAGAGGACATTGTTGTCGTTTCTCCACAGGTATCAAGGTAAAGGAAAAATTCTGTGACATGTACCGTGATACCACAACAGTGGTGTGTTTGAGGTAGAGCCGAAGGCTAGAAAAGATCTTTGTTCAGAGCATCCTCTGTTTCTTATGGAAATAGCTTGCATTGTTTGTTAATTATTTATGGGACTCGATGCATTGTCAGCCTTTGGTGCCGTTGTGTTCTTCTGGGTTTCATGCGTGTTCCCTGCAGAGCTCTGAACTACTTAAATAAGTGCTACGCGAACCTAAGGCGGTTTTAGAGTCAGAGTACACTGCAGTCCCATCTGCATCACTGGCTCCTGGGATAAAATGGATTTCTGCATAACCTTCCTAATGATCCTTTTTTTGTTGTTTTTCAATTAAACCGATGAACATATACTTGCATTGTTTACAAATCAGTGGAGCAAGTCGGCTCATTCATCCCTAGCACATCTTAAGACATATTTTGTAGATGGAATATGTACAAGTGCTTCATCACTTTCAGCACAATATACTTTTCTACAGGGGATTTGGGGACTTGAGATAAGCAGAAACGGAATATGGGAATGTATAAACTGAGTGTACCCAGCCTTTGTGGCACAGTGGGAAAAACCCTCCTTTGGAGCTGCGAGAATTAGGGATGCATCGATACAGAGACTATTTATATAGAGACATGCCACTTCCTCAATCCTTAATACAACTATAAAGGGAAAAGCTGTAACACTAAAGATGGCGGTAGTATGCACATGCCCCACCCCTCCTTCTGGAAAGCCAATCGTCTGCTTTTAACAGTCAAGCCCGGAAACATTTAAGCCTATCGTATGGTTCCACCGACCAGTGTCTGTGCCGCTGCACGCTCAATCCTCTGATCAATCTTATCAGCTTGCGTACCACAGCTATATAGACGTTACTATATTTAGTTTAATATTCCACTAATTAGATGCGTTTACTTTGTAGACTGGAGAAACTGGAGGAGAGGGTTAAAACAAAGGAAAGTAACATTTGAACTTTTTTTGATAATTTGAATAATTATCATACTGTATTACTCATGTTTGGTATCATCTGAAATGTCTCACTGCGACTCATACAAATGTCTCATTCGCAAAGAAGTAAAACAAAAGGTAATAACGTTTTTAAGAGTTTAGAGATAACTTGCACACAAAGAGTCTTCCAGGCAAATGGCCTCCTGCTCTCAAAAGGTGTAACCTCTGAATGCAAATTCGCATTGTTAGCAGATGTTTCCATGTGAAAGAAGTTTCTGTCTATATAGTGAAATGCAACAAGAGGCTCGGCGGGATTCTGTAACCCAGACCAGCCTGTGGTGTGAAGTGTAAGCAAAACACATAATGTATTTTATAATGTCAAGCTTTTCTCTTTATTCCAGAGCTTATGATGTTTTGTATCTATTAGCTTTGAACTGATTATGAAATTGGCCTGATACATTTACCTGACATAATAAATTGTAAACATTTGATTTTATTCTAACTGGTTATTTTCAGTAAAGAGTTAGTCAACCATTCGCTCACATTTAATGATGCACAGATATCATTACAACTTTTTTTTTCATTTATGGAGTCAGATGAAATAATGAGTTAATATATATAAAAAAATGAATTTCATTTAATCAAATTACTTTGCCTCACGGAAAGACCTTCAACCTCCATTGGGCAGATTGAGTCGGGCTTCTTCATACTTCAAACTTCATAGACAGCTTTCTTTTTTATCCCCACTATGTTCTCTGTTTTATTTTTATTTGTTTCGTCTGGTCACAACACTGTACACATCCTGCGTGGTATCGGTTGTACGGAGTACGAGAGTGCAGTATCGGGCCGATAGTTGCATCCCTAGCGTGAATGTCTCTTTTTGCCTTGTCAGAGACACTGCAAACCTCCTTTCCATCTTTCATCATGCTTCTGTTTATCCCACTGTACAGGAATGCACATATTCTGCTTCACTGCATTGCTTGTTCTTGCTCATGCAATCTCTGCAGATTTAATTACACGCTTTTCTAGACTCATATAAAAAATGGGAGAGCGGTAGAAAAGCCAGTGATTGAGGGAGAGAGACGGGAGAGTGGGCCGAGCAGATCCCTGGGGTCATGTATTTATGTCAGAGGAACGGAACCCTACTGTATAATCATTTGCGATGACCTCGCAAATGAGCGGATTATGCCGGGGTTGTCGGGAGCAACAATAATGGGCCCGAGGCTCTGTAGGGTTCTCCATATAGTCAAACGCCTGACCGCACAGACGGGCCCTGGGAGTGGAATCCACCTGCTCTGGCAAACTAGGACACCAATTCATGCACATTATTTCATCTTCACCATCACAGCTTGCTGAAAGTACTGATTGTGTGCTCACCACAATTATATAAGTGTTTCTTCAACAATGGGGACTTTAGCTTATACCTACTCTATTTATAATCTCACAAGTTTATTTATATATTTAATGGTGACTGGTTACTGTATGATGATTGAAAACATTGTTCTTTCAAACCTTCCGTTTCTTGCAAAAAATACTCGAGCGTATTGTTGCCACTCATTTACGTAACCATCTGACAATTAATAACCTCTTTGAACCACATTGTCTTACTTGCTTGTTGCCATGTGACGTTTTTTTTAAACATTTTGACAATGCTTGATTGTGAGAATGTGATATGGCTTAGTGTGATCATCAAATTGCAACAGTTGTAATGTCATTTGATAAATAGTTTGACATATAAATATATATACATATATATATATATATATATATATATATATATATATTCTTTAAATAATAAATTAAGTAAAATCGATCATAATGCTAAAAATGTAAAGTTTCATTATTATGCTGATGACACAGTAATATATAGTTCAGCATCCACACCCAATCTAGCTCTTTCTCAATTGCAGCTTGCATTTGATGTTGTTCAACATAACCTAATTGAACTAAAACTGGTTTTAAATGTGGATAAAACAAAATCCATGTTGTTTTCAAAATCCAAATCAATCCCTCAAAATAATCTTCTGCCCATTACTACGACCCAAGGTTCAAAAATGTAGTTTGTGTCTCAGTACAGGTATCTGGGTATTTTAATTGACAACGCTCTCTCCTTTGGCCCTCATGTCCAGCAACTGGTGAAAAGATTTAAAGTGAAATTGGGTTTTTACTTTAGAATTAAGTCCTGCCTTTCTTTTGAGGCAAAAAATAGCCTTGTTGCAGCGATACTAGATTATGGTGATGTTATTCTGTTTGTTATATAATAAATAGTTTCTAAGACCATTTTAATGGTGATCTTTGTGTTAAATAAAAAATAAAATGTCGACATCTGTCTTAGTTGAAGTGACTTGTGAAAGTGATTTCAAAGAGCCTGTCATATCTGTCAGTGTCACAGAATTCATGCTTCAGGTTAGTGTATCCAGCCCAGAAGCAAATATGTGGCTAATGGCAGACTGGCTGCCTTTATTTCTTTTGTGTAGTCTGATCCAGGGGATTAAAACATCTGCCTGCCCCTGCTCACTATAGTGGCATTAGGGAATGGATATGCTTTAGTATTCTGTTAAAGAATATCTGATATGTGGACTCGGCTGATTTAATTAAGTAAAAAGATAGACCTGAGAGCAAGGGAGAGAAGCCAACAAAGGCAACCACAGAATGGGGGAGACAGACAGGCTGAATTCGGTATGTAGTCTCTCGGCAACCAAGCGTAGTCATTTCAGCATCAGAGCACCGTGAGAATGTTTTTACGGCATTAATCTCTATATCAGCCATTCATCCTTTCACCAACACTGCTCATCTTTTGATCTCCAGACTTTAATACCATTCCTAAATGCTGCCACAACAAGCAACCAGACATTTTGTCAGTCTGGCATGATTACATGGCACACAGTGCTTTTGCTTCCAGGTTAGACAAACATATTGTTGTTGTTGTAAATGTACTTGAATCTACATTTTTTTACTTTTAATGGGATAGTGGAAGAAAAAAAAAACATGACTATTTATGTTTTGGGTGAGTTATACAGGTTATACAGTATGTACCGTACAATAAGTTCAGTCAGACTGATTGTCTTGCTCACATTGGAGGAGTTGTACAGTCTAGTAGTATAAAGTACTGCATTTGGAGTAAGTGCCAAAAAGGAGTCAATTTTTAGAGGCTTGGAAACCTTTAAAAAGCCAATTTCTCTCACATCCAGAAAGCATGTTAGCAGCAGCAAGTTTCTTTCGCACTGCGGCACCCCCAAAATGTGTCTTTTATTTCTGGCAAGAAGTGTTGGCTACAGAGACCAAAAAATACCTTGTCCTTATTTTGCCAATTTTTAAAATGTTTGTATTTCATTTTAGTATTTGTTGTGATTATAACCTTTTCTTTCCAGAATGCCGACCTTTCCATTTTAAAAATGTTTTCCATGGCCTCTAGCAGGTCCCAGCCGTTCAGAGTGTAGCGCTGATTTTGTGTGAAATGGTACTTTTTATAATTTAATTATTTATTTGTTTTTGTTTTGGCTGAAGGACCCTTACTCAAATTATGTGACTGGAATTCCAATCAAAATGTTTAGGATTTTCAAACAGCAGGAAGTAACAGTGCTCACTGCTTTCTATTCGCATTAGCTAATCAGTAATGGAAAAGTCCATTCATCATTCGTATTTGCAATAGTAGAGTTTCTAATTTTGTGTACTCTTGATGGGCAACTATTTCAACTTGTTTCCTATGAAATGGATGTCTGGTTAAGAAAATGTCTATTTAGGGACAAGGATCTTCTAAGTGACTGCGGAGCATTAATTAAGATTGAAAGATCTTTAATTCTCTCAGACTATTGAAAACAATCAGGAACCCAAGACATTAATTTATTTAAAACTTTAAACTCTTTTAAAGGTAAAGCTGTTGCTACTATGCCTGTTTCACTGCAAACAGACACTCGAAGTTACTCGAAGTTTACTCCAAAATGATTTATTAATTTCAATATATTTAAAATTAGGCTATGCCTCCTCTGTATGGATAGAAAATTGTTATATTACAACACCAAATTCAGATTCAGACAGGTTTCAAAAATAACAAATGAAATAGTGTCTCTGCTGTATTAGAAAAATAAATATATAAATAATTAAAAAACTAAAAGAAATACCCCAACATTTAACAAAAATAACTAACAAAACATCAAACTAACAAAATATATTTTTCTTCCTCTTTATCCTGTTTTCTTCCTCATCCTCCTTATTTGCCAATCTATATTTTGCTGTAGAGCTGATTTTTTTTCCCCAGCAGTTTTTTTAAAAAAAACCAGGACATTTTCATCACTTTATAAAAATCAGCCAGGACGGCCAGGACAGGATGTGAAAACAGGACATGTCCTGGGAATACAGGATTGTTGGTCACCCTACTTTTCTTTCTTTCTTTAATTCAAAAATAGATAGTGTTTCGTAAACAAATCTCTGTCTCATCTGTTTCTACTCTTTCAATCCATTGTCCACCTGGGTACACTGGTACTTTTCTAACTAACTTTCCTCATCTTGATACTGAAACTCCTTAAAGGGAGGTATCAAGCATTAAAGGTTCCACTTGCTTGCTTGATCCTCTTCCCACATGCCTATTTAAATCTTGCTTTGATGTCCTGTGCACGCTTGTTCTCAGTATTATGAACGACTCTTTGCAGTCTGGGGTTGTTCCGTTGTCTGGGGTTGTTCCTCTTTCAAAACTTCCGTTTCTTGCAAAAGTACTTGAGCGTATTGTTGTCACTCATCTCACAATTAATAACCTCTCTGAACCACTTCAGTCAGGATTCCATAAATTTCATAGTACTGAGACGGCTCTGGTTAAAGTCACCAATGATCAATTGGTGGCTTCTGACTCTGGTGTAACATCTATTCTCATCCTTTTAGCTGCTTTTGACACTGTTGATCAGAGTCTAATGCTCACACGTCTTGAGAGAGTGTCTGGTCTGTCGGGGACAGTTTTGAAGTGGTTTCGGTCCTACTTTGATGACCGTTCCCAGTTCATCTCAATGGGGGGCCATAGGTCAGAGATTTGCTCTTTTCTCATTGGTGTTCCCCAGGGGTCAGTTCTGGGCCCTTTACTTTTTAACATATATCGATCACCACTTGGCTATCTCTTGAGATCGCTCAGCCTCCGTTATCATTTGTATGCCCGACGATGCACAGATCTATATACTGTACATTCAAAACCAGATGAGCGTTCTGACGTTGATTTTCTTTCTGGTTGTATTACTGAAATAAAAACCTAGATGAGTAATAATTTCATGTGTTTGAACAGTGTTAAAACTGAAGTTATGCTCATTGGTTTTCGTCACCAAACTTCAAAAGTTTGGTTCTCTGTCTTTGCAAAGTAAAATGAGGAACCTTGGAGTTATTTTTGATGCTAGTCTTTCATTTAGAGTACTGTTTTTTTTTTCCATCGTAGAAACATCACTAGATTATGGCCAATGTAAACTTTTCCTGTAGCTAGAAAGCTGATCATTTGACTATTGTAACGTCCTTTTAGCCGGAGTTTCTAAATCTTCTTTACACAAGCTTCAACATGTACAAATTTCTGCTGCTAGGATCTTAACTGGGTCCAGAATAAGCAACCACATCACTCCGGTATTGGAATCCTTACATTGGCTCCCAGTTAGGTTCCGTGTCGATTTTAAGATTATAATGCTCACCTCACTTACAAATCTTTGCACGGTCTGGCTCCAAATTATCTACCTGAACTGTTACACCTCTACACTCCGAATCGCAGATTGCGCTCCTCACAATTGAGCATGCTGGTTGTTCCTAAAACTCGCTTAAAGTCTATGAATGACAGGGCTTTTTCCTTCTATACATCTGTCCTTTGGAATTCTCTGCCTCTTGAACTTAGGGAAGCCCAGTCTTATGCCATTTTTAAAGGTCAACTTAAGACATGCTTTTTTTAAGCTTGCATTCATTTGTTGATGTGTTTGTTTTTTTGTTTTTGTGATGTGTTTGCTTTTAACAATTGTCCATTGTATGTACAGCGCTTTAAGAAGCTGCTTTTAAAGGCAGTTTATAAAATAAAGGTTATTATTATTACACTTTACTTGCTTCACATTTGCTCATTCCAGAGAGCATTTGATTTGATGAAAATTAGTGTAGTGCATCATGAGACGGCAATATTTTTGATCTGTTTTCCTGAAGGAGAAAGATAATAAATACACTAGCATATAGATGGCGTCAAATCGTTTTGTTGTGATTCGATGTGGTCCTTCGTAAATGCAGTGACTTCTAAGTAATGACGGGGTCACTTTACCTCAGGTGATCCCACAGAGATATGCCTTGAGATTGAAGAGCTGCTGGGTGTGCTATCAGATAGCAATTACTGCAGATCTGTGCCTCTCATTCAAAATTAATGGTAGCATTCCCTTTCTGGTCTCTAGGTCTCGTCTGTGACCACCCCAACTGTCCTTTTGCTGTATCAGTTCTCCGCCTCACCCCCTTCTGTCCCCAAACACCTGATGACTTTCGTCTGAAGCTATTTTCACCCACTGACTGTAACATTCAGATCCGCTTTTGAACATCTAATAGGAATATTGTTGGTAGTCAGGTCTTATCATTGTCCTCCTGTTCTTTTTACCTTGCTGCTAGGATAAGCTTTGCCAAAAGTATGACCAATGTAAATGTCACCTCTTTTCAAGAATTTCTAACCAGATTTCAATTGTACTGTTTTTATATATATATATATATATATATATATATATAAAAGATAACATCACAATCCTTGTTCCCCTGTTGTGTGTGGCATTGAGGTGTTCAGTGATCTCTTCGGCATGCTTTTCAGAAAGCAATGGATGTGAAGGTCAATCTGTGTGTTGTGTGGAGCGTGCTAGGCCACACAACCCTGCCCTTTCCATCAATTCCCTTTTGAGATGAAAATATGACTCTGCTCTCCTAACCTTTTAATTACATTAAAGCTCAGCAGGTCAGGCTGGAAGTTACATGTCTGTGGATATGTACTGTACATCTGCTCACAGTATCCCATCAGTGCCCAGAATCCCTTAACATCCAGGGCCTGATGACATGTCCACTCCTGATAGACATATACTGGCTTGACTTTTACTGTATGTATGTATGTATATACGTATATATATATATATTATGTTTTTGAAAGAAAGGCTGCGTTTGTTTGTTCAAAAATGCAGTATAACGGTAAAATTGTGAAATATTATGAAAATTTAAAGAAACTGTTTTCTATTTTACTATATTTTAAATTGAAATGTACTGCATGTTTTATAGCAAAGCTGCATTTACTCCAGTCTTCAATGTCACATGATCAAACATATGATCATTTAATGCATCCTCACTGAATAGCAAGATTCATTTCTTTAAAATAACAAATCTTACTGACCCCAAACTTTTGAACAGAGATGTATATAATTCATATTAATTTATAAAATATTGATTTAAGCTAAATTATACATCTTAAAAAGGTTCAAAAATAAAGTATTTGTAGATATTCACTTTAACCCAGATCAATATTATTCTTTATTTTTTTTAATCTTGACATTAATGAGTTTTTTGACATTTAATCCTATAATCTTTTGAACAATATATACATATGTAGTATTATTTATTATTATTATTATTATTATTGTTGTTGTTGTTGTTCTTGCTCTTACTATTATTAATTATTGTTTTACATGGGGAATTTTTGGTAACAATTGTTTAATTAATGTGCTGTGCTTTAGATGTCAGTTTTGAAAATGTAGTTTTGCACATCTTCGAGTTATCTTGGTTGTGCTGACCAGCATGGAAATTCAGCAGGGTACTTTTTAAAGGATTTTTGAAAATATCAAACTGTTCATAGCAGGTTAGCTGGCGCACATTTCTGGCTGCCCACATTGAATCGTCTCATGAATGCTCTGTGTAATGTCAGAAAGCAAGGATTGATTCCCCAAAGCAGAAGGGAAAACAGACCTGTGCTGGTTCTTTGAATTCTAAAATATCAGGGGTATAATTCTTTTTTGCTTAATGAGACTCATTCCTCTGAAGAAGTTAGAAGTGTCCCCAAAGTTTAAGAAAACCTCAAAAGTCTCTTCAAAGTCATAGGCGGATGGTGGGAGCCGCCAGATGTGACCTCTCTCTCTGGCTCCTCCAAGGTGGTTTTAGGACACTGGAGTGTCTATTCCCATCAGTGAGGCTTATCAGAGTGGCAGCAGTGGTGTCTAATCACCGCCCGGCAGACAGACAATAAATCCCTCCCTATTATGGCTCAGGTACACACGCTTCAATCCTCTCTGACTAAAGCAGACTGATAGGACAAAGACTTGATCCTTAGAAACGCTTGCACTTTGCCACTGACTTTGTCTGAAAATCCAAGAATTTTTGTCCAGTGACATTTTTAGCTGGAAAAAGCTTTTTTTCATGTTCATATTTGCAGATTACAGATAATTGTGCTTTAATGGGTCCACTTATCGTGTTTAATGTAATACCTCATAAGCAGCAGATTTCTAGTTTTTGATGAGGTAGATCATACTGTGAAAACCTGCGTGAGAGGCGGCTGGCATACAGTGAGCTGTAGTATGTCTGTGTGTATACACACGTTGTGTTTTTATGTTTGATGGGGACTTTAAGGGGATAGAATATACAGTTTGTACAGTATAGAAATTAAATGATGATGAGTATGAAAAGTCCTGAATATATATGTGATTTATTTATAAAGAAGGAGCCTATTTAATGTGTGCTTCATTTTCGGTGATTCAAGCTCTAGGCCGTCAGTGGCCGTTCAGCACTCATGTACCCGGCAACAGATTTATCTTAGGCCGGTCCTTCGGATATTTCCCACTGACTCTCTTATTTGATATTGTGTAAACATCAGGTATAATTAATTTTGGGTATATCAAATAGGCAATCTTTGCACTTATTATTCTATTACTTCATCCAGATGAAATTGATTTGGCTAAGGGCAAAGCTAAGTTTTATAACATTTTTTTTTTAAATATTATGTTATATTATATAAAGATATTTATACGAATCTCACTGTCTTTCTGTAGCCATAAACTCCCAGTTATGACTGCATATTTTTAAAAATGCCTTGCTTTCGGGCTTTTGACTATGTGAAGTGCTCTCAGGTTGGTGTGCATGTGAAGTGAGACACAAGGGTTCATTAATGCAGCTCATGCATGCTGACCCCAAAGTTAATGTCCCTATCATTTTGGAGTAGGGAGCGTCTCTCAAGTGGGATAACTCATGTTTAATGCATTGCACTGGTCAGGGATTTTAACCTCACCTGAAGAGACGGGGAGAGAGAGTGTGACACGGACTGGGCGGTCCCTTAGCCCTCCGGTCAGGGGCCCAGCAAACCCTACGGCTGAAAAGTCAATGCGGAGTTATTCTGACGACTGACATTTACTTATCATGGATAACCCTATTTGTCTGGCCTGTGTTCCAGGGGTCTGAGTTCGAGAGTGGCCCCTGGTCCCCTATTGCTCTCAACCAAATCATGCAACAAATCATAAAGAAGAGACCCAGCTAGTTTCCAGCCATAGCCAGCCCAGGGTGGTCTTTCTGCTTGACGAATGAAGCCCGGTGGGCACAAGCTTGTTTTATAGGGCTATGCAAAGGTTTATTTAGCTCTTGCCTCGTGGCTCTTGTTGCAAGCGGCCGGGTTTGAAGAGTTTTGTTTGGTACTGAGAGATGATTTATGCCGTGGTCACCCATGGATATTTGCAATGGATTTCTGTGTACTCTCTCTAATGTTGTTTAAATTCAATTGACATGCAGATGCTCTGAGCAAAGCTGAAGCATAAATATCCATCTTCAATGGCTTTGCGTTGAGTCCCAAAAGTGGAATGCTAATTAGCACATTAGCTAAGATGAAAATTTGGTGAAAATGCTAATAAGAAAATTGTTTTTCTAATCAGACTCTGACTCATTGCAGTTTCATAAAGCCATGTCAGCTCTAAGTGCTTTTTAAAACTGTTATGTGGGTACCAGAGGCGGTGCATTAGCTAAGCTTCTGATTTGGGGCCTTAGCTGCAGATAGATGAGCTCAAGACCAGGTGCTGTTGACATGTTACAATTAATGAAGTTTCACAGCATGTAACATCAAGAGGAAGCACTGAATGTGTTAAAATAATGTTTTGCAAGGGACTTGGCGATGAATTTGTCCTTTCGTCGTTAGTTATTGTTATATTCTTGAGGTTTGTGCTGTTTTTAATAGTTGAAGGTATGCCATGAAGTGATGTGGGATCAAAATGTTATGATTTTGAAATTTTGAAATTATTACATAATTATGATTAAACATTGAAACTGACCTTGTAAGATAATTGTTGGTTTGCCATTTTTAAATGTGCCTTTTCCTCCCTTCTGGCTACATGGCATTTTGGGGATGTATTGGTGAAAGGCCTCCTTCTAATTATTTTTTCTTTTCTTTTTTCCTCTCCCCCTTTCACACAGGAGCTGCTCAGTTTCCAGGTATGGCTTCCCTTTTACCTCTTGTTTGTGTGTTAGTCTCCATTCCCAAACCCATTTCCCAAATAGCTTGTCCTTTACAGCTAACAGTGCTGGTCATAACTGAAACCATCTCGCCTTTCTTCAGCCTCTGACTCACTGACTTCTTGTCTCTCCTCAATCTCCACCGGTGCAGGTGCTGTGTCTCTCCAGCACTCCATCTTTCGTGTCCCTTCTAACATCATCCGTTTCTCATTTTTCAGGACCGAAATTACGCCTCATTCTCTCCAGTGTCTCATCCAGTTGAATTTCTCCATTTTCAGAGAGCACATTTACTCCAGATATGCAATCATTTCCTCTTTCAAATGTGGGTAATATGTTTCGAAGGAGACCGGTAAAATAAGTAATTTGGTAAACTGTACTCAAACTCTTCACTCGATCATTGTCTTGCCAGCGCCTCTCAGGTCTTCCTCATTTTATTTTTTGCAATATTTTTGCTAAGGCTCATTGAAGACAAGCAAGGGTTCAAGATACCAGAATGTTTTAAGATAGATAGATAGATAGATAGATAGATAGATAGATAGATAGATAGATAGATAGATAGATAGATAGATAGATAGATAGATAGATAGATAGATAGATAGATAGATAGATAGATAGATAGATAGATAGATAGATAGATAGATAGATAGATACTGTAGATAGAAAGATAGATAGATAGATGGATGGATGGATGGATGGATGGATGGATGGATGGATGGATGGATGGATGGATGGATGGATGGATTTTTTGTGGGTTTTTTTCTTTTTCTTTTTTGTTCTTGTTTCTTGTTTGTGTTTTGTAATAATGTAAAATTATAAATAAAACGATAAAAAAGATGGATGGGTGGATGGATGGATGGATCGATGGATGGATCGATGGAGGCTTAGCATGCATAGATAGATAGATAGATAGATAGATAGATAGATAGATAGATAGATAGATAGATAGATGGATGGATGGATGGATGGATGGATGGATGGATGGATGGATGGATGGATGGATTTTTTTGTGGGTTTTTTTTTCTTTTTCTTTTTTGTTCTTGTTTCTTGTTTGTGTTTTGTAATAATGTAAAATTATAAATAAAACGATAAAAAAGATGGATGGGTGGATGGATGGATGGATGGATGGATGGATGGATGGATGGATGGATGGATGGATGGATGGATGGATGGATGGATGGATGGATCGATGGATGGATCGATGGAGGGATAGCATGCATAGATAGATAGATAGATAGATAGATAGATAGATAGATAGATAGATAGATAGATAGATAGATAGATAGATAGATAGATAGATAGATAGATAGATAGATGGATGGATGGATGGATGGATGGATGGATGGATGGATGGATGGATGGATGGATGGATGGATGGATTTTTTTGTGGGTTTTTTTTCTTTTTTGTTCTTGTTTCTTGTTTGTGTTTTGTAATAATGTAAAATTATAAATAAAACGATAAAAAAGATGGATGGGTGGATGGGTGGATGGATGGATGGATGGATCGATGGAGGGATAGCATGCATAGATAGATAGATAGATAGATAGATAGATAGATAGATAGATAGATAGATAGATAGATAGATAGATAGATAGATAGATAGATAGATAGATAGATAGATAGATAGATAGATAGATAGATAGATAGATAGATAGACCATATTGGTGTCAGCTTATATTAGCCATTTCTAAAATTAAAGCTGGATTGCATCTGTATTTTCAAACTAAACTGTGCACTATTTATACATTTATTTGTACCAGCTCCCTCTTGGTAGGTTTGCAAGACACTGTTCTTTGTAACAATGATTTGAAACGATGTGTATTATGAAAAGTTCTATAATGATTACATTTTACCAGGCCAATACTGGAACTAGATAATATCAGGGGTTTTTTTCTTCTATGTTTCCCCATTTTAATTTGTATGCCTCTTTTCAGCCTGAATAATTTTTAATTGGAACTGTAGTGTGAACACGGTTGTTTTATAATATCAGCAATAGTATTTGTTACTGGGCATAATGCAAATAATTATTAGCAAATTATTATTATTTTTTAGCCAGTTTCTATATTGTTGCTTTACTAATCTAAAGCCATTAAAGATACATTCACAGATGTGAATGTGATGATTCAGACAAGACAGTATGGCCATCAACTTTAGCCCACACTCCTGCAGCCCTTTACGATTAATGCCCTTCTCCTCCACAGTCTATCAGCCCAAACTTGCTGAGGCGCAGGAGAAATGCTCTCTCTCTCTCTCTCTCTCTCTCTCTCTCTCTCTCTCTCACACACACACACACACACACACACACATAAACCCTGCTCTTGGCAAAAGCACTGTATTTGTTTGCCTTGTGATTCAGTTATTAATCGACGCCAAGTTATTTGTATGGGTATAAATTAGAAGTGAGCTGAAGAAGACACTCCCAAGGGGCATTGGATGAATCCCAGTCCTTGTTAAGGACCCCAGTCCTTCATGGCCTCCTGCTTGGTTGATGCCGCATTTTCTCTCTCACACACACACACACTCTCTCTCTTTCTCTCGTCCTCTTTCTCCTCCAGTTCTGCTCGTAAACAGAGTGCTTTCTTGCCAAAGACATACACTCGCCATTAATACTGAATAGAAGACCGTGCTGATGACTCTTCTGTTATTGTGCTAGCTGGCTCTTGTGAAATTACTGTAAAGTAATCCAGATCCAGGCAACACCTACGGGAATATACCCATAATGCAACTGTTAAAGCTCCGATTAGTATTATTTAATATAGAGCATGTACATGTTTTTCTACTGCTTTATTGTTTTATTTATTATACAAAATAGTTTTGTATTCCTATATTGGTTTGTTATAAGCTAATTGTAAAACATAATTAAAATGATTGTATCGGCCTGAAAAAAAGTCTGCCATGATTTGCTACATGCTAGTCAGTTTCGGGTGGTGCTTAGAATTTATGGGGGAGACATTCGATTTTGATTGGACGACAGGCTATGCAGTGCAGGATGAGTCATCCATTTTTTTCAGTCCATTTTCCTGGAAGATACGACTCTACGTTTTAAATGCTGTAAATACACGACCTCAAAGCTAACCGGCATGAACCCAAAGCGTCAATTCTCCAATTGTGATTTCATTTGACTTTAATGTTAGCCGGTTGGGAGAAAGCGAAGCACTTCATCTTTCTCTTTGTCTCTTTGCTCTTTGCCTCCTCTGACCTCAAGGACGTGGCTCTGCCACAAGGCGTCCTTGTTCTGCCTCTTTGCCTATGATGTCATCTTAGTGAATGTGCGTGAGGACTTTTTTTATTTATTTGTGGCGATCGATGGAGGAAGATGTGAGAGGGAGAGGGCAGTTAATCTCCTACCGTCTGCATGGGGATTCTTAACCTTGTGTGTACAGACGTTTCCTAGATCGGGACGCCCACTCTGAGACAATGCAAAATACACACCGAATTGCTCGCGTAATCTCGGCTCAAGGATGCCGTATTTAGATGGATGGCCATGAGAGGCCATGTGACTCCGGCACAGCTCACTGATTCCAGAGTGAGGGACAGGTGCTGGAGGTCCTGGCGGTGCAGCATCTTGCTGAGAGGAGGAATGCTAGGAAGGGAAGAGAGAGAGAGAGAGAGAGAGAGAGAGAGTGCAAGGCAGGTCTCTGCTCTTCCGTTGTTTCTCTCACCTGATTTCTTTTGTTTTTGTTTTTCGTCCCTCTTTTTATCTATATTTCTCCCTGGTTCTTTGTTTAAAGCTGAATTTTCAGTATTACTCCAATCTTTAGTGTTGTCCTTCAGAAATCAAAGGAAACAGTTGTGTTGCTTAATATTTTTGTGGAAACCATAAAACAAATCTGGTTTTGTTTTTGTTTTTTTCTTATGAAGATGTCTTTAATGTCACTTTTGATCAATTTAATGCAAAAATTGATAACCATGGATTTTATTTACTATTTTAATATTTTATTTACTATTTTAATATTTTAATAATAGAATTAAACTAGTTCTACATATGAATATATTATATATATATATATATATATATATATATATATATATAACTAAATGCCATTTGAAATTTATTGAACTTAAATATACAAGTTTGATAAAAATCATCATTAAAGAAGAAAATTTCAAATGGCATTTAGAGGCTTTTGCATCTGAACTCTTCATATATAGTAGTGAAACATTTTTTTGTAAACATTATAATAATATTTATTTTTTATATTTATAATAATATTTAGTTTATTTTATTTATGATATTTAAAGGGTTAGTTCACCCAAAAATGAAAATTCTGTCAGTATTTACTCACCCTCATGTTGTTCCAAACCTCTATGTGTTTATTTGTTCTGCTGAACACAAAGGAAGATATTTGGAAGAATGTTTTAATCAAACAGATCTCATTCCCCATTGACTACCATAGTATGAGAATGAGCTCCAAACACATAGAGGTTTGGAACAACATGAGGGTGAGTAAATAAATACTGACAGAATTTTCATTTTTCGGTGAACTAACCCTTTAAGAAACCTTTGAATATAAAATTGAGTTATGACTTTTGATTGTTGCATCAAAATAAGCTTCAAATATAAAGACACTAAAATTACTTTAGATGTTTTTTTTTAGTTTTTTTTTTTATGTGCTGTTTATTTGTGAACAGCTTATATTGTAACAGTCTCTGAAAGAGGTTTGCACCAGCAGCATTCTAGTGGAAAAAAAGGGGTATTTGTTTATCCATTGCCGTTGAGACTCAGTCACAGAGGCAAGAAGTCCTTTCTTCCTCTCCCTCTGCTGAGAGAGATTTCCAAATGAGCGAGCAGGGGTGGCAAGGCCTCTGGTGCTGTGCCCGGCCCCCGTCGGCTCTCTGACGCATTAATCATCAGGCTGCCATCCATCCCTTCCCACACGCCACATTCCACTGCTGCTCCCATCCAACCAGCATTTTACCCTTCATTAGCACTAGTATCATCACAATTTACTTATCCATACGTTTGTGTGAACGCTTCACGGCTCCTCAGCGTACACAGAGAGTGGGAGGGGTCTTTGTGGCTCAGGGGCCCGCTGAGCCTTTTAAGGGAACTCGCTTTGGTTGCTTTCAAAGACGATTTGGGTTTACGCGTGCCGTTTCAAAACTTGCTTGTTAAACAAGCCAATATTCATAATTAAACAAGCTGGAAGACTCTCTTGGGTCCATCATTGGAACTTGACAACTATAATATTTGCATTAAAAACATTCTCTCCATGTTTCTAGGCAGATGGTATCAACTGCACCAAAATAAATAAAAAAAATATTTATATATATATATATATATATATATATATATATATATATATGATGTATTTTAGATGTCTGATATTATTAGATAACGTATATATTTAGAAACCACATTAATTAGCCTGTAATCTGTGCTTTTTCGCACAGAGTTAGGGTTAATCTTTCAATAAAGCAAAAAATCACTTAATTGAATTAAGACAAGCGATATTCATGAAGGATTTAGTAGAAATATCTTAAAAGCATCTGCAGAGAGACACTCCTTAAGGATTAACTTATTCCAGTTAAGCTTGATGCATTCTCTTAAGTAGATGTGGTAAATGTCCATGTGATTGATCCATCTGTTGATTTTGTGCATCTAAATCGCCCCTGCTGAAAAGATAGTGTTGGCATTTCAGGGTTTAGACGCTGGTTTAGCGAGTTTTAGGGATACTTCACACTAAAAAAGGAAAATTCTGAAAGAAACACTACAGGTTTAGAACAACTTGAGAGTGAGTAAATGATGACAGAATTTTCATTTTTGGGTGAACTATCCCTTTAAGAGGCCTGATGGGGACAGCATCATCCAAAGGAGCATATGCTGGTCTTTTTAACAGGGGTGACTGAGCTTGAAAGGAGATGGCACGTGTATCTGGAGGTCTCCTTTCACAGATGGAAGGGCACAGTGAAGTAATGCCAGTGCTGTGCTGCTGGCCATCAAAACACAAAATGTGCTTAAAGTGATTTCGAACAAATGATATCAGACACAGCCTGTGGGCCTAAAATAAACCAGCATTAATGACACGGCAGTATGCAGAACATGTTCTCAGAATGTACCCGGTCTTAATTGAAACATTAACATCTTATTAAGATAAAATGTCAGCATTGCATGGATAGTTCACCTAAAAAGATCATGTCGTTTCTCATGTTTGACGAATATGCTGACTGCTCCTTTATTTATAAATAAAATAAATGGGAGTAGGTGCTCAAGCTCCAAAAACACTATAAATTCGTCATAAAAGTTGTCCATACAACCCATGCGCTATATTCAAAGTCTACTGAAGGTATCCCAAACTATTTCTTTAACATGCTAAATACTAGGCTATGCATATGCATACTAAATGTGGAGTAGGTAAGAAATGAATACTTTCATTCAACAAGGATACATTGATCATAAGTGATAGTAAAGACATTTATAATGTGTCCACGCTTCATACCTTTTCTTCATGTCTTTTTCTATTTTTCTTTTGAAACTTTCAAATGCAAATACATTACAAACCAAATATCTTTATATTTTGCATCTTTATTCACCTCTGATTCCAAATATCTTTAAATTGCATCTTTTTTCACCTCTGATTCCATAAGCAAAAGATAACTAGGCAGAGTGAACACGCATGCCCCTAAACATTTCTTAATTATTAATTATACTTTGGGTTAGGTTTTCAAGCATAGGCCTGCTGTCTTTTTCACTGTGCAGTGGTGCGCTTGATGAATTCATTACACAAAAGTTATCCGTGTCTCGCGAAGAGAAACACGTGGACTGCAAATACATTATCAACCAAACAAAACATGGGTTATTTCAATGAGTGCAGTCGGGAGCCGCGGTCTTGCTAATATATCTGATGATTTTGGAGTGCAATTTACAATTACTTGCAATGCAATTTATTATTGTGCAAAAACAGAAAGCACAAGCTTTTGTATCAGGATACTGCATGTCGTAATGCTGCATTGCTGTGTAAACCGCTCGGACCCGATATTTATTTATTTATTTTTTTGATTGCTTAAAATGAATAGAGAATATCTCTGTATTTCCAGCCCGTTTTTATCCCAAGGCATCATATACTGACGCTTTTGACAATGCGTATACATCCAACGTACATGGCACCCTTTTAGTGTCAATATGAGACGCAGATAGAAGGCGCCTCCTAGTGGTCTAACCCTACCCCAGACCTAAACCTACCCATAACCGCGGCTTGTTAACTTGACGCTAAAAGGTGCCATGTGCGTTGGATGTATACGCATTGTCAAAAGCGTCAGTATATGACGCCCTAGGATGAGAATGCATTGGTGTTTCGGGCGCCTATGAGTGTTTCCACAAAAAGAATATTAAGCAGCACAACCATTTTCATAATAATAATAATAATAAATGTTTCTTGAGCACCAAATCAGCATATTATGGCGCTTTTCCTCTGCATGGTACGGTTCGGTACGCCACGCTTTGTTGCTTTTCCACTGCCCGGCTCGGTACGGCGCGCTTTGGTGCTTTTCCACTGCATGATACGGTACGGCTCGCTTTAAATGGTACCAACTCTGTTGAGGTTCCAAGCGTACTGTACCGATTCTAAAATGTGACGTGAACACACTGCAGATCACTGATTGGTCAGACAGAATCGTCACTAACATTGTATTTGCAAGACATCAAATTCGCTAGATTTAAATAGCTAGTAACAGCCACCGCTGTAGCATCTGTTTTAAAACTACTTGCTTGAAAAAAATTCCAAAAAAAGAAATGTCTGAATTCGTTCAGTAGACGAAGTGCAGACGTTCCTCTCGTTGGTTGCCGAGGAGCGGATAAACTAACGGTCAGACTATACTTACTGCAGTGGAAAAGCAAATCGAGCTACTTTAAAATATATTGATATGTTATTTAAAATATGTTCTTAAATTGTAATATTTCATAACATTATAGTTTTTAAAATCAAATAAATGTGGACTTGTTGAGCACAAGAGACTTTTTTTAGGATATTACAAAATCTTTCTGTACTTTTTGAACAGTACTGTACATACTAAATAACATCATTATGTTCAATGTAGTACTTATCCACTTTTTTTCTCAGATGTTTCTCCTTTGGAGAGGTATCTTAGCACAGATTGAGACATTATTTAGACCTCTTCTGAAACTGAAAAAAAAAGAAAAGTCTCCATTTGATCTCCATTCTATCTCAGAAGATATGAAAGCTATCTCATTTGTTATTCATTCAAAAGGAAGTTCACACAAATGAAAATCCTGCTTCGAAAGTTCAACACCCTCTGAACACACAGGACCGTAACCATGGAGTTCTTCTCTATTAGCCAGGCTGTAATATTCAAGCACGAGCGTTGACCTTTGCAGCTCAGAATAGTGATGGGTATCACATTCACTCTCACTGATTCCGGCTCACAGGTATATGTGGATCTCACTCTTTTACAATCACCACCATTCAGATCTAATTTAAAGCTGTGGTTTTCCTCACTCACACATGCTGTTTCAAAAAGTGCAGCAGGCAGGATGAGCTATTGAGGCGGACAGTAGAGTGCTTTGACCTTTACGGCGCGGCAGTGCACTCCTGCATTAGCCAGTTCCGTGTCACACACACACACACACACTCACGCCCGTGCACGCGCTCTGGGTGTTCCTCTGGGTTGATGTATGAGGGGCACTGGGGTGGTGCTGGGCCTGTAGTGATATAAATGGCTTGTCTGCCTCACTGAGAGTGGAGTATCGTCCTCTGACAGCTTTAATCTAGACCAAAATGATCAATGTTCTGTGCTACTTATTTTGAATGTCGGTAATTAAATACAGAGATAATGTCACAGATCTGTTTGAACAAGTTATGCAAATGCACAGTACACAAATTTCTCTGGCATTTTTGCGATGCCTTGTTTGTTGTTGATGCATGCACGGAAAGCTAATTTTTTTTTTTTTTTTTTTTTTTTTTCAGGGGCCCTTTTTCGGTGGTCTTTTCCTAAACATTAGGGTTAATGAAATCTTCATTTAAATAGGAATTCATCATTCGCTCACTTGTTCCAGCTCCAGTGACACAAACAATTATTTTAATTAAACTAAGCTGCACGCCAATAATCAATAATAATTTGAGGCTTAAACAAGTTTAATTCCTCCATTAATATGGTATGATCCCTGCACAAGATTTACTTAACAGCTAATACATCTGGGATAGTTTTTCATTATATGAGTTAAATAGGAACATGAATATTAACATATCCTTTTTCCTGTGCCAATATCCTGAATACAGTAGTTTGTTATTGTTACAAATGCACTCAATGCAAGAAATGTCTTTTCATTTTTACATAGACTATTTCAACGCATTGTCATCCTGGGTCGTCATCATCTATCCTACACTTTTGACCATGCGTCTAAATCCGACGCACATGGCAACCTTTAGCGTCAGTTGGATGACGCGTGTAGGTTTAGGGTTAGGGTTAGACCACTAGGAGGCGCGTCTCATATTGAAACTAATGGGTGCTATGTGTGGTCAAAAGCGTCAGTTAGATGAAAAAAAATTGGTTTATCGAACAGCTCCTCCCCTTTTTTATATAGAAAATAGCGTTTAGTTTATATCATAGCTCGGCCAGGGCCGTTGAGCTCGGTAAACCATTTCCTCCTGATCTCTTACTGTTTCTTCTCCTAATCTCAGCCATGTCGCTTTAAAATATAGCAAATGGTTCCTATATGTGTTTTAGTATGCACTGACTCGCACGGGACCGGTATTTTGTCGGGACCGGACTGTTTCTAAATGCCAATTGTGTCATTGTTTTGGAGCACTCTAGATAACAGAAAGGCCAACATATTCAAACTTAGAATTTTTATTTCATGGTGACATTAAAATTATTATTATTTTTTTTATCTTGGCACATTTTTAATAATACAATTTAAAGTTTTAAATATTTATAAAAAAAAATTTCATAAAAAATATTTTCAGTACAGTGTTTAAGCTTGCAAAACACTTGCTAACACAAATTCTAATAAGTCAAAGAAAATGCTGTGGACACAAATGTTACTCCTTTGAATATTTTGAAGATGTAAAAGCAGTGAGCATGCCAGAATCCAATGAACACGTTTACCCTTTTTTCTCATTGAGTTTGACTCATTGGCATACTCTAGTGGTTCATGTTTTTTCCTCTGGTTCTTTTTTTTTTAAATATATAGACCGTATGTTTTCTTGATGCTGTAGGGTAAACATCTGCTTTCCAGCCCATTAATAGTTCAATGACATCTCACCAAGATTTTTTTGCCAAAGTTTGTGCAAAACTTTTTTGAAGTAAAGGAGATGTTAAGGAGATATGCGGAGTCTCGGGAGGTCTACCGATGATTCAAATCAGCCTTCTCATCCCACACAACAAAATGGCATCCAGCTCATCACCCCAGAGTTGTACAAAGTAAACACAGAACAGGCTAATTACACCGAAGTTGGTTTATCAAGAACGCTCTACATTTTAATGAATTTTTGAGCAATATTTAAGTTCAAAATATTCCAGTGCTCAGCCAAGATTGGAGTAATGGGATTTTTCGTGGGGGGATAAGAGGCTTGCATATGAACTAAAGGAAAAACACAAGGAATATAGTCATGGAGGACATAGAAGAACATACTAATGATAAGATTAGTATTATGTTCCTTGCTAGTCACCTTCCTCTCCTCAGCTAGCTTTAACATGCTAAAAGCGTGTTTGTTTTCCTATTGAGCTTGCCAAACAGGACTGTTGTTCGTGTTCATGTATGTTTTACCCTTTCAATACATCTTCTGTCACTTAGCATGATTACCACCCACTAGCTGAACGGCCACGGACTGGCCAGCATTTAGCGCAGTCTCCGTGACAACCACAGTAGCGCGCTTAACCTTCATCCGTAACCCCTCTCTGGGATAAACAGTCTTTCTATTTGCATTTCCAATCTAGTCCTCTCAATCCACACCTCATCCCCTTTGACGAGTCATAAGGAAGTCGCTCCTGCGCAAGGTTTATTTGTTTTGGTCTGTTTTGACTTTGTGCTACTGGCAGGCTGATTGAATTCAGTTTTGTTAAACTGTCTCCCCTTATCTGTCGCCATCACACGATCTGATTGCTTTCTTCCCTTCTGCTTTAAGTGACAAGGCTGTTTAGAGGTGCCTGACAACTGAGGCATGCAAATTAGCACTTGATGGTGTCTTAAAGTCATGTCACATTTCACATTAATATATTTATTTATCTCCAGCTTTAGCTTATTCATGATTTCCTCTTAGCTCTGCAGGGTAGGCAGCTGTGGGGTGTTATTTTATTTTTATCCCATCAAGTTGCAGTGAATTATCTTGCTCTTAAAGGGACAGTTCAGCAGTTCAAACTCAGTAAACGGAGTAAATTTGTTTGTCTCTTTTCAATGTAATGGAAGTAATTTAGATTAAAAAAAAAACACCATACAATTAGTACACAAGTATCCTGATTTATTAGACTATATTTGAATTCTGTTTGCCATCCAAATAGCTTTGTGTCAGGATTAGACCGAAATTAGTTTATTCAGTGAATTTCTTCTACCTGTAGCTCACTTGGCACATTCAGGAAAAAAAAGTGATTCAAGGTGTAAATTATAAGTGACTTGTTCATTTTTATCTACAGATGTATTTAAAAAAAATGTAATTTGTTCATAAATCTTAATAAAAGAAAGTCAGTCATACAAGTTTAAACAACAACATGAAGGTGACTACTGTAAATGATTGGAGAATTTACATTTTTGGTTGAACTGTCCTCTTTTAATGGTATATATTTTAGCTTTGGGTCAACCGGCCAAGGTCTGTAGCTTCCATTTCTGTGGCAGTGGCAGCTCTTATCACATGGTGATCTCATCCAGAGAGGGGATTTGGACCAAGCATGTGTAACATGAAAACAGGCAATCTCATGATGCACACACTACGCAGGAAAGAGAGAGGGGGAGGGGGGGGGCACTTTCACACTCTGCTGGATATTCACACCCACTCTAGCTGTGTTTTCCACCTGTTCTTCATTGTGCACTCATGTAAGTGTGAGATTGTGGGTTTAGATGATGCAGGGCTGCATCTCTGTTTTAAGGAAATGGACAGTAGTGCCATTTTTCAATGTTTTTTTCTTCTTTCTTTTTCTTTTTTTTTTTTTTTTTTTTGTTGGTTGCTCCCAGATGAATGGATAGCAGACGTTATAGGATGTACGGAGGGATAGCATAGATATATAGATAGATAGATAGATTGGCAGAAGTTAATGGATGGATGGATGACAGAAGTTATAGGATGGATGGATGGATGGATGGATGGATGAAGTTATAACATAGGTCAATGGATGGATGGAGTTATAAGATGGGTGAATGGATGGATGAAGTTATAAGATAGGTCAATGGATAGATGGAATTATAAGATGGGTGAATGGATGGCAGACACTATTAGATAGATAGATAGATAGATAGATAGATAGATAGATAGATAGATAGATAGATAGATAGATAGATAGATAGATAGATAGATAGATAGATGGATGGATGGATGGATGGATGGATGGATGGATGGATGGATGGATGGATGGATAGCAGAAGTTATTGGATGGATAACAGAAGTTATAGGATGGATGGATGGCAGACACTATTAGATAGATGGATAGATAGATGGCAGAAGTTATTGGATGGATGGAGGGATAGCGGACATTATTAGATGTATGCATGGATGACTACTGACATTGTTTTTAAACAACTTAACATGTTTTACACTCACCAGAAAACTGACCAACTGAACATGCCTATTGTCTTCAATCACCTCAAACCTGCCTCTGTTTCAGTCTCCAACTCAATTCTCTTTCTCTCTGTCTCTCTGCAGTCCAAAGCCAGAATCTCATGGCGGACAACATCTCGGTAGTGGAGGGGGAGACAGCCACCATAAGCTGTCGAGTCAAAAACAATGACGACTCAGTCATTCAGCTCCTCAACCCCAACAGACAGACCATATACTTCAAAGATGTCAGACGTAAGTACACATAAGCATGCTGTATGCATTTCTCACCCAGCCGAAGTGTTAATGCATTAGAGTAATCTATTGCGCTTTTGAGGGCAGTCGATAGAGAGACCCAGCTGGCTGGTGAGGGCATGTTTTTTTTTTTTTTTCTTCAGCGATTTGCCTTACTATCATGTGATCCATCTTACACAAGACTGCTCTGATATTTCCCTACAGCTGCACTGTGTAATTATAGCAGAGTCTTTCTAAAGGGTTTCATCTCTTCTACCCCTCTATGAAATATTGCACCCACGGTCCCATGTCGTATGCAGAAAAGCACTTTGATTATGATATTTTCTTTGCGCTAAAAGTTGCAGCAGGAAGCATTTTTAAGTAGTTCCAAAGTGCTTTCGAGTTCAGTCTGAGTTCAATCCGGCACATATCAGGTGGTGTCAAAATACGTGGCGCCTGTCTCCACAAACGGTCTCCGGAAAGGTCTGTCCATTTTATTTCATGGCTTTTCTCTGAAATAATGATAAGCTTCGGCGAGGTGCCAGACCGATTCATTTTCATCTTTTTTTTTTTCTTTCCATAAACGCCACTGTGGTTAAAGAGTGTCCCAGTCAAGAGGAGTGAACGGGAGAGCCATCAGTCACCTGAGGGACTGTCCTCATCAAGTAGCGGTTAAAGTAATTGTGTGCCCGGTCCTCAGAGTTTGGATTACGGTCTTCTGAACCGTCATTTTATCTCTCAGCTTCCAATCATTAGCAAGGCTCAGACTCCAGGTTTTTGGTCCGTGCAAGGCTGTAATTATCACCCGTCTTCTTAATAAAACTTTGATGGGCTCTTCTCAAAGTAACCGTGGCCGGTAATCAAAATTGATTGCTGCCATTTAGGAGAAGCAGCATGTGTCCTGGAGCTTCTAGAATTAAACCTGAGAAAACAATACAAATGAGATTCGGAAGAGGAGCACAAGAGCAAAGTAAAGGAAATGAGACTGCGAGCGAGCGGGTGAAAGTGAGGGAGACATAAGCGTATAGAAAATAGAATACAATGATACACAAAGAATGGTTGTTGTTTTTTTCAACATCTCGTCTGTGGTTGCTTCAAGTGGTCCACTACCTAACAGCAGTGAACCAGGCATTTTTTTATTATTATTTTGTCCTTTAATTAATATGTAATTATAATAAATTATAATGTAAAGCACCCTTTTAATTTTTTTGTATTTTCTATAGGTTAAAGATTTATATTTAAAAATACAAACGGAATATAATCTAAAAGTACTTTGCTAGTTTTTGGAAGCAAATAAGCAATAGGTTTGCTTACCTAAAACAATTATTATTTAAAAAAAAAACACATCATATATATACAGTATATAGCAAAAACTGAGGTAGAGCGTATATACAGCCCTCAAAAAATAATTATATTTTAACCAGAAATCTTAGAACTCCAAAAATGGCTTTTAGAAAGTGGACATTCAAATGTTGTCTAAATTTGGATAATTTTTATTCCTAAGCAAGTTGGAATGGGAAGGCTCTTTGGAGCTTTTGGCTCCTTAGTAGGTGAAGAAAATGTGAAGATAAAAAAGGAAACTGTATGAATTTTTGGCAGTCTTCAGCACTAGTTCAGCAGGTGGCATTAACCACTGTGGAGTTTCTAAAGCACCTCCTCCTCTTCACACACCTCTTACACCCCACTCCTAGTGGGAGCAGAAAGCAACATTTATTCATTTATTATATTTATACAACGAAGTCCAGGGAAGACGTGACTCACGTCAGGGCACTGCTTTGACCTCCGTGTGAAAGATGTTTCAGATAATGTCAAAGAAGAGCGATTTACAGGTTACTGTGTGCAAGTCGGTGTGATGAGTAATTTCCTGTTGCTTTGTACTCTAAAACATCACTAGTGAGGTGAAATTGTTGGACTTGTTATTGCGCAGATGGACATTCTATGCGTCATACAAATTGTCCGGCGTTCATTGGCCATGCTCTGGGAGGTCAGTGGCAAATAGGGTCAAAATTCCAGTAGTTTGATCTTTAAAGGTGGCATTACAACTATATCTGACTATACTTTGAGTTTGATGCTTTGAAGAACATTGCCACAAGATCCGTATAAAGGGCCTTAAATGTTTTCTAATGACGAGTGTTTCTCTTTATGTCATCTTTTGAGATATGGTCGGACAAATTTCAGGTTTATTAGGTAGCAGTGCATGTGGGCTACCATGATATTTCAAGTCTTCTAATGACTCTGAAATACGCATGCTGAGAGGACACAAAGGTGTGACAGTGTTATTTCACATTGTCTTTTTTGTCCTTGCTGCATGTAATCTTTTCTCTTTTTTTTTTTTTTTTTTACTTCCTGAACCTTTCAGATTCTGTCCGCATATGTTACGACACTTATTGTGATGAGAATTAAAACAACGAACAGAGACCAGCATCCCCGTTCTCCAATGCCCTCTGCCCAAATGAAAGTCTGAGAACATAATACAGGTTAAAGCCTTGTAAAAATCCCCAGCAAATGAAAGACCGTTTCAAAAAGCAAAAAAGGAACTCGGAGTGCAAAAGCATTTGTCCATGCTTTTTTTCAGGGTGATAAGCTTTAAGGGGTTTTGTCAGGCAGAGAAGCTGGTATACTGGGCAGCATGCCCTCAGAAGGGACTGGAAACCACGCTGAGCTTCATTCTCCACCGCTCCCACAGCGCGCTGGATGTAGCTGGCCGACAGAAACGTTCCCTCTCATGGCGGTGGGACAACCTCCTGGGGTCCTGCAAGCTCTTGCTGTCATCATGTCCCGGCGCTGTGTCCGAAAAAGCTACAGCAAGTAGCAGAGGGGATGTATGCAGTCAGACATGCTGTTATTATTTGGGTCATAAGGCGCTGTTTTTTTTTTTTGTTTTTTTTTGCTCAAGGTTTCGACTTTGTTCATATTTCTATTTTTCAAAAACAAATGAGAGTATGTAAATTTTGTCTGAATGTCCTGAAGGCATATTTTTACCACTGCCTGTTTGTGCACTTGGCATACTTTTCTTATTTAGAGTTAACATGAAGTCAAAATTTACCCCATTTACCTTTTTCCTGGTCTGATTGGGAATGAATAATTGGTGCGTATTATCGAAACATATGCAACTTGGAAATGGCTGGGGATGCTTTTTTTTTTTTTTTTTTTTTTTTCGGCAACACTTGATCCATTAATATTAACACTTTATCTTTTTATTCTATATCTGTTATCCTATTTATTTATTTATTTATTTATTTATTTATTTATTTATTTATTTATTTATTTATTTATTTATTTATTTATTTATTTATTTATTTATTTATTTATTTATTTATTTATTTATTTGTTTATTTATTTATTTTATTTAATATTTATGATATAATATATTACATAATATATTACATTTATTATTTAATCATGATTTTTATATATATATATATATATATATATATATATATATATATATATATACTATAATACTATTGTAAACACTCTCTATATGATTGCATACGTTGTAGACCGTTTTTAAAGTGTTTTTTTTTTTTTTTTTCATGGGCACTCTTTACTTTTCATTGACCCACATACCGGTGAAATAGGTTATGATCAGTCTGTTGCCTTGCCTGTATATATTTTCTCAATTCTTCTCCGGAATGAAGGGGTGTTTCTTTACTTTCTCAGCTTATCCGGTTTTAATTCGCCTCACTGAAATGGGCTCCCTAGTTTCTTGCCCTCTCATTTCCCAATTAGAGCTGACACCACACTTATTCATGTTTTCATAATGCTCTAATTATTGCTGTCTCGCCACCTGACGCACAGTCACAATAGATTATTAACCGTTTTGGCTTCTTGCACCTTATCGGTTTATTTTAATCCTCACATTTCCCCAATCAATAAATTGAATTAAATCATTTGCTTCTGCCTTCCCTCCCCTTGACAGCCACATTCCCACTTTCTGGCTGCTCTAATTAGTCGCACGCTGCTAAACGAAAGGCGTGGTGCTTGCTGTTTCAAAACAAAGACCACCACAATGGCTGCTAGAGATCATAGCGCAGCTGATGGTCTGCGCATTTCAGTTTGGACGTGTGTGGCTTTATTACTCCCAAGCTCAGACATGTACCTGAATAAACTGTGCTCACGCGTTCATTCAGTGGAATATAGATGTAAAAACAACATGCGCGTAATGTTTTATTTATTTGTATTTTCACTCTGAGGCTACGCCGCCCTGACATCATGATCAAAGGTGAGAAATGTGTTGCCTTGGCAGCAGGGTCTTCCAGCGTGGCCTCCACGTGCGTGCGCAGTGATCTGTGAGAGAAATAGACCTGAGAGACTGAGCTCGGCATCTCCCACGCTGTGGATGACAATGGCACGTTCGGACAGGGGGCTTGCAAGCATAAGAAACCCGCTCGTAATAGAGAATGGTGAAGATCTTTTTGTTTTCTTTTTTTGTTGTACACAGAGACTTCAGCTCTTGTTGAGCAATATGTTTTATCCCCCCTCTTTCTCTCTCTCTCTCTCTCTCTCTCTCTCTCTCTCTCTCTCTCTCTCTCTCTCTCATTCTCTTTCTCTTTATATCTCTGGATATTTTTTTCTTTTGAATGAAAGCAAAAGAGCATGGCTAACCAGCTGGATCCAAGAACAATCAACACCCTGCGCCATCAGGGCCTGCTTTCATGATCCCATCGCCTCAAAAATCTCTAATCATGCCCGATTATTTCTTTATTTTTTTCGCCTTTTATTTCTTTATTTATTTCTTTATTTATTCATGGTCCTCTTTTTGTGCTCCTTTGAACTCGGCTGTTGCGGAAGAGAACAAACGCATGCGCGAGTGCTCTCTGTGTTGTAAATGGTCTGTCGATCGGCCTGGAATTTATCGGCAGATGGGGGTTGCCAGTAGCCTTTCATTTCTCTCAGTCTCTCTCTCTGTCTCTCTGTCTCTCTCTCAGCCCCATTTACTTTTCACGCTCAGCCTCCCACACAGGCAAAACGAGCCCTAATGGACTCCTCATTATTCTGGGACGAAAAAATTCCGTTCCATAATTGGGAGAAAGAACCATGAATCAGGATCAGCGTGAGATTCTCGGTCGTGGTGAAACTTAATCTGCTGCAATCTAAGGAAGTGCCTGCCATAATCAATACAAGCATACAGGTGTTTTTTTGTGTTTTTTGCCAATGAACTTGCTGCTCAACATTTAAATGGCTGCCATTCACTGTAGCCTAAAACTATAGTATAAAACCCTTCTAATTCCCTGGGTTCACCTGTATATCTGCTATTTGTGCAGTAGCAGTATGTCTTACATACTCACATCAAGTTCCTGTATTTGCGTTGCTGCAGCAGCAATTCAGCAGAAGTATAGCAGTTAACATTGTCATATCCATTACCATGCTAAAAAGAGTTGTCATGATAAACATATAAATAAGATATATAAGGGGATGGATATATTAGGCAGCAATTGAAAAGTCATTTATTGTGTTGGAAGCAGAATAATGGACCAGAAATGTTCAAGGGGGGTGGGCTTTCATAAAACAGGGTGGGCAAAGTGTATTGAAACTGCGCACCAAATTACCAAGTAAAAATATGACACAGCACAGTTTCAAGTTCAAAGTAAATAAATAAATAAAAGCCAACAAGAACAATCTTATTCAAATTGCACTGAAAAATTCCACTGATTTCATCTTAGAAACTTTCTGTTGCTGATTTAAATGAAGTATAATCACATTTCATGTACAAGCCATTTAAACGTGAATTATTTTAAAACTGACTTAAAAATTAAGTTTAATCTAGTATAACTTATAAAAGGAAGCTGAACTGCTTAAATTATTTGTTTGAGTTTTATTAAACATATGCAACCAATACTTGGTTACTAAGGTAAGGTTTACAGTGCTTCAGTTGAAATATGAAATGTGTGAAAAACGAAGAGATCAAGATAAATATCAAGTGTAAACAGAATATTCCATTGTGCTAAAAGTGTGAAAATATCGAAATTACTGTCAAATTACGTCAATGTTAATCCAACATTTGCATGTATTCACTGTTGAATATTGCTGGTTGAGAAAATGAGCAGATTTTATTTGAACATACTTGCTAAAAGTCCACAGAGACAAATGTGCCCATGAAAAACTCATGTAATGTCCATGCTCACCACAAAGCAAGAACTTTTTTCTCTTAGGTGTGAAAATGAAAAGGCACTTAGATATCACAGTGGTCTAGCATGGCATGTCCCATGGATACTGTCCCTGTTTCAAATCCCAGTGATACAATGATGCTAGAAATAGATGCGCCCGTGTTTCTCAATGTGAAGCAATCTCAATCACTTTGGTTATTCCCATAGAGCACCTATTAACTAATCTGAAGAGCCTGCATGTTTGCTACACTCCCCTGGTGTCAGTTATAAGCAATAGCTTAAAAGGAGCATATGGCTGCTTTTATTTCCCTTAGTGGAAAAACAATCTAGACTTCAAATGGGAAAAATACTACTAATTATCTCCTACATGTTTCTATTGTTGCTTGTAATGGAAGTGAAGTGTGAAGATGTGACTTTTCATTCTAACATCTGTTGTCTTTCTTTATCGACCCTCCAGCCCTGAAAGATGCTCGATTCCAGCTGGTCAATTTCTCAGACAACGAGCTGCGCGTGTCGTTATCCAACGTGTCACTCTCAGACGAGGGAAGATATGTGTGCCAGCTCTATACAGACCCCCCACAGGAAGCCTACGCCGACATCACTGTGCTAAGTATGAACACTCATGCACACATCTATATACAGTATACAGCCCCACATAGAGGCATGACCTCCAAGGTTTACATCCACTGGACTAGACGAACTGAATCTTTTGTTTAGACCGTCAGATTTCCCATTGGGCGCTTGCCGCATCAACAAACACCCACAGATACACACATGCAGGGCTTCTTTGTTTCCTGAGGAATCCATTTATGATCAATCGCTAGAGTGGAGCAGCTTTTATGAGATGCTGCAGCAGTGTAGATTTAAGATATAGCCATTCATCTTCACCGAACAGAAGGCCTGAGACGCGGCCAAGCCAGATCCTGAACGTCGAGTCATTCATATTTCAGACTGGAGCCAGTGCTCGACACACACACATACTTTCACTGCTGTTTGGAGGGGCTCCTGAAATCTCTCTAAAAACTCAACAAACACTTCACCTGCTACTTCCTTTGAGGACTCAGCTGCATGGTGGGGCCATTCAGCACAATTATTGTTTATGTGTTTGTGCGTTTGTGTACATGTGAACGCTTTGCTGCGTTCTGCGTCTTGACATAACTGCATGGAAAAATCACCCGCACTTAAAAGTGATTATTCCGTTTTTGAGTTTAGAGAGGGGTGGATATTGACGGAGCGGGCTTCTAGAGAGCTCGCTGAATGCAATCGAGTGGCTGGTTCCAGAGTTTCAGACGTCCAAGCTGTATGTTTGAATGGAACCGTGCTGCTCAGGGGGAACAAGAAATTTCTATTACTGAATTACCCTGTCCAAATAATGGCTCACATTTACACCAGGGAGCCAGAAGGTTTTAGGATTGATGTGACCTTTTCAGGTAAGCATTTTAGACGTAGTGACTATCCTGGAAAGTAAGGTCTTTTTGGAAAAGATTTTATCACTGCATGTCCAACTGAGTGCCTATATGAATCGCAAACCTTAAGAGAAGTTTTATACAGTGTCCTAACCTGACGTAATGTGATAAGATTCCAGCGACAAGAAATCTCTCAATCCACACCAGACGTGACTACATGACACATCCAAATCAGTCAAATATCACAGCCAGAGTGTGGGCGGAGTCTCTTATTCAACAAAATGAATAAATACATTATCTAACTAATATAATAAAATATAATTAGTTTCTGAAACAATCTTTGTCAGAATACACTTGTTTGTTCACATTTTGCGCATTCTTTTATTTTCACTTTGGCAGTAAGGTTATGCAAAATGATGTTCAAATTCACATTAGACCATTTTAAAGGGGCACTTGGCAACTCTAGTCATTTCTTTGCTGATTTTCACTTTAGTTGTCATATGTTTTCTCATCGAGCTCTGTGTATATTTTCAAAACACTGTCATGAACTCACTCGCCGAACGTTCCTCGCGCTTTCTACCACTGCTCATATGCATTTGTTATTATCGGAGCCGGCCAACTTTATCATGTGGAGCTATGTCTTCCGAATGGGTAATACATCATACACAATATCATAGAAATGTCCAATTGGCATAAAGCAGTTTGTGTTTCTCGCCCGTTCTCGCTTCCCACAAGAATTCAATTTCCAACTTACCGGGACGTTAGTCCCCATGTTGTCAATGGGGATGCTGGGGGGAGCGGGGAAAGTCACCATTCTCTCCAGAACAGGTTATTGAACCATTCAAATGATTTCTAATCGGATAAAGTGTCCCTTTAAGATGACACAAAGCACATAATCATTACTTGAGTTTATCATTGTAATAATTGTATGTTTTTGTTCCAACAACGATGTTGCAAAAATAGAAACCTATTACTGAAATAGAAACCCCTGTCACTCGCTGTCACGGCTGGTTAGAACAAAAACTCTGATTAACATGGAAAAGACACTTATATCACGTTGCAGTGTTGTCACGTCAGGTCTGGTTAGATCACTGTGTTGCAGACCTTGAAGAAGGGTGTTATCATTGTTACATATTGCCTCTGAACATTTACAATTATTCAGGTCAGTGTAGAATGTTCTAGTAGTTTTAGTCTAGTCAAGCGGCTGTTGCACAATATGTTCCATTACTAATCATGTTGTAGTCACAGTTCATCACAATACGCACTTTGTCTGGGTGCCCTCCTTTATGTCATTTGTGAACGAGAATGAATACACTGACTCACCCCTTCATATTCTAGGATGTGTCCATCCCTCAGTGTTTGTGTCCGTGTTGGCTATCAGTGCACCCTGGGATGAATGTGACTATAGTGGTGCTTGATTTACTGACCGCCTTATAAAATCTGTCCGTCCTCTCTCAGTCCCACCAGGAAACCCAATCATAGAGTCCCGTGAGGACATCGTCAGCGAGGGCAACGAGACGGAGATAACCTGCACCTCCATGGGCAGCAAACCCGCCGCAACGATCAGATGGATGAAAGGAGACAAAGAGCTACAGGGTGGGTAAAGTCACATTGTGTACACACAAACAAACCAGGTGTTTACCAGGTTTTCTCTCTGCCATCCAAACCATAGCTGGAGTTTGTAAGTTGGAAAGTGCTAGTTTCATTGAAAACACTAGATAAAAACATTTATTAATACTACCAACATAAATTGTTATATTTTATATAATGCTTCGTCAATCATGTACACTGTTTGGATTTGTTTTTTTAAAAATGTAAGAAATTGATTTTATTCAGCAAGGACACATTCAATTGTTCAAAAGTGACAGTAAAGACATTTATAATATTACAAAAGATTTCTGTTTGAAATAAATGCTGTTTTGAACTTTCTATTGATCAAAAAATCCTAACTATCATTTCAAGTATTAAAGCAAAAGCCTTTTGATCAAATAGTTTTTAAGATCATAAGAAATACAAGTTCATTCAAGCGTGTCCAATCTTTTTGACCAGTAGTGTGTACATTTATCCTTTGACATACCCCTTCTCCACATACTTTAGTCCAAAGTTGATTGATTTATAGACCGTACTAATTATAAACTCAGCAACTCCTTTTCAACATCTGTTTACCTGAACGCTCTTCGCAGAAGCTCGTCTCATTTTCCATATCGCTCCGTTAGGGTGAGTGAGAGGCCGTACCTTTGACCCGCAGTCGTCTAGACACAGGCAATTTGCGTATTATGTACAAATTACTGCATATAAGCTGTCCTAATAACAGCTACCCAAAATGAGGCGGCTAAATTGGAGTCCAGGACGGATGTTTTCATTTGGTAATTAGCGATAAGCTCAGTCAGGGGTCTCCGTTTCTCTCCACTGGGAGTTTCTGCAGCCATACAAAGCATTGTTCTGTTCATTTGTCAGTGGGTGTTTTGTTTTTATGTAACGTCAATATATTATTGGACAGTTGGACAAATGTAGCGCTAAAGAAGAATCATCTCGCCTGAGATGGACAGCAGGATATGAATATTCTGTTCTTGCATAGTGAAACGGTTTGAACGGAGGAGGTGAAAGCGATCGAAGAAACCGAGGGACTCCTCTCCTGACTCAAGCAGTGCAACGCTGGCACTCACTAGCTGGAAATTGCTTTTGGCCCCTGCGCCTTTTCGGATTTATTTTTAATTAAATGTCCTTATCATTCAGCCTAATTACCTCTAGGATAATCAGGCTTTTTTAAATATCATTTAAAGGTTACACCCATACAGCCCCAGAATGTAAACTCAGCCGCCCCCATGATGTACTGCCTCATTCTCCCTCTCGCTCACGCAAACACAACCTTCCCAGTCTTACTCGTGTTCTGTGCCACATTTCGTACTTCTGTTCTACATCCTGCTCCATTGTCGATACACACCTGTCTCATAAGACAAGTTGAATGAACATCGAGAAACAATAAGTTGTTCATTTCTTCCTGTCAGACGACGACGGCCTGCTCATTGTGTCAATGCTTAAATATATAATCTCATTTTAATTAGCCAAGTAAGCTCAGCTGAAACATAATGGCTCGATTCAGAATTTGTAATGGCTTTAAGGAAGTTTTCTAAATACACGGTTGGCCCCAGATCTCCAGACTGCCTTCTTCGAGGGAGTGACTTTCCATTGGAAGGTGTCGAATAATGGTCGGAAAAGGGGAGGGCAAATTATAGAGCAAAAGAAATTGAAGAAACGGCGAATTCAATAGGGAACAGGATCTCTTTTTGATATTCAGCCCACTGTATCACTGCAGATCGGGACTAATCAGAGCTCCTTTGCATTTCAAAAAGGGAGATGTTATTGAAATGAAGAAATGCCTGAATGACAGTGATTGACCTATGATTATCTCTTTATCAGCAGTGACTGTGGCATTGTGAGGGAGAATATAGATGTGCTTCTGGGCTCTCAATGAGCTCTGTGTCTTCTCTTATTTGAGATATGATTGTCTGACTATTCATTTATTTCTGAGAATGAATGCTCAAGACAAGGAATTGTCAGGGGGGAAAAAAAAACAAAAAACATCTGGAGTATTGAGATGTCCAAATCTCCACACAGCGATTCCATTTCCGGGCATTTTTATGATTTTCGGTAAAATTAGCATTCTGGATTATTGATAACAGTCAAACGATAGATGTAATCTACATATAAACGACAAAATAAAGATAGAAACCATATTATGGTCGGAATGACAATCACATACCAAACGAGTATTTATTGCTCATTTGCTGTAAGCAAGTGTAATGATTTTTGTATATTTTATTTTTCTGCAAGAAATTGATACGTTCAGCAAGGACAACATTAAAGTAGTTCACTTTCAAAAAACTGTTGCTGATAATTTACTCAACCCCATGTCATCCAAGATGTCCATGTCTTTCTTTCCTCAGTCGAAAAGAAATTAAGGTTTTTGGTGAAAACTTTCCAGCATTTTTCTCCATACAATGGACTTCAGTGGGAACCAAACGGTTCAAGGTCCAAAAGACGCTCTCAGTACAAACTGCAAACTGTTCAAAGGGCTTTAAACGATTCCAGACGATGAATAAGGGTCTTATCAAGCGAAACGATCGCTCATTTAAAAAAAAAAATCAAAGTTTAAGTTTTGTAAGTTCTTGCTCTGTACTGCGATGCATGTTCGTGACTCTCCTGTTCGAACTTGTTCATCAAAATGAACAAATCTTTTTCCGAGTGAATTGGAATTGGAAACCAAATGACTCGGAAAAAGATTTGACAAAGACGTGAAACTCACCGAGCCGTCGGGGGTTGTTCACTGATATGCTCACACAAAATGGGGGGGGGGGGGGGGGGTCCAACATTGGGGGAGTGTTTAAGGAAACCGGTTTGAAAAGGTTCAAAATATTTATTTTTCTGATTAGTAGCGCATTGACAATACACTTCACCTATAATAAAGTGTCATTTGTCTTACGTTCTGTCAGACTCAACTTTTTGTATTTCTTTTCTTTTAGTCTGTCACTCCCACATCAAATTCATTTTTTAATGGTCAAGAGGAATTTTTTTTCTTTACAAAAACACAAACAGGACAATAGGTCCCTCTCTCTCTCTTGCTCTCTCGCTCACCTCTTCTCTTTTCCTTTCTCTCTTTCCACCCACGCTTGTTTCTCTCCACAAGGCCAGAGCAGTAATTGAGTGATGGAGGTCTATGCGGTGCTGCGAGGCTATTGTCTGGAGCCGCACAATGACTTCGAGTCTTTTGTGTTCTTCATGCCCACTTGATGCTGCTGAAGGAGGGCTACGGGTCAGATGCGTCCTCTACAGCCATTATATCTCACTTCATAAAGCACAAACACACCATCACAGCCCACACAGTTGCCAATGAGTGACAGCTGCATAACAAGCCTCGACTGGAAGCGGTTTAGGGCTGTTTTTTTTTTTTTGGCCACATGGCCCCTCCCATATGGTCACATTTCAGGTGCTGCTGCAGGGGGGCCGTTTACTGTACACATGTCATTGATAAGCTACAGTGAGCCACCATATGTCACATATGTGCAAGACGCTAGGGGATCTGCTTTGTTTTATGGCTCACAGGATGCGTAACGTATACTGAGGCCTTCAATACACTTAGCCACCCATGGTTTCTTGATAGAGATGATCATGAAAGCTGTTCATTTTGAATTCTTTGTCTCTCATTGGTTTCTGTTTCTCACAGGCAAGTCTAAAGTGGAGACCACGTACGACAGGATGTTCACTGTGACGAGCTGGCTGAGGTTTACGGTCACGAGAGAGGATGACGGGGTTCCTGTGGTTTGCATTGTCGACCATCCAGCGGTCAAGGACTTCCAGGCGCAGAAGTACCTAGAAGTTCAATGTGAGTGAGCCCACACTTTAAATGTAATATAATTGTTGTATATTGTAATATATTGTAATATAATGTTATCTCATTAAAATGATATTATTATTATTATATTTGGTTAATTCAAAGTGATATCTTTGAAAAGTTGTTTTGGCAGTACAAAATGTTATATAGGACAATGTGATACAGACTTACTATTATTGAATTAAATCTTTAATATTATATTCTTGAATTATTTATTAAATTATATGAATATTAAGTATTAGTAATATATATTCAAAAGATCTCCACTGGTAGATAATGTTTTTTTTTTTTTTTTTACTTTTTGAACTACAATGTGAGTGAGAGGAGTACAGGGACAGCATTTTAAATATAGATATAGATTTAAATATTAATGTTATATTATGTGAAAAGAATTTGAAGTGACATCTTTTGATAGATAAGTGTCTTTTTTTCTGTTTATTTTTTTTTAAATAAATATAATTAAAAATGTAATATTAAATATTAGTAGTGTGTGTATGTGTATGATTATATCTATGTGATATAAGTGATATCTTTGTTTATATTGTTTATTTCATTTTATTATGTGAATATTAAATAGTAATTTAAATATATTTAAAGTTATACACTGATGAGCCAAAACATTATGACCAGTCACAGGTGAAACAAATATCATTGACCATTTCCTAACAAGGCAACATTTTAAGGTCTGGGTATATTAGATAGTAAGCAAACAATCAGTTCTTATAATCAGTGTGTTGGATGGAAGAGAAATAGGCAGAAATAAAGATCTGAGTGACTTTTGCCAAATTGTTATGGCTAGTTGCCTGGGTCAGAGTACATCAGAAACGTCAAGGCTTGTGGATTGCTCCAAGTCAGCAGTGCTGAGAATTTACCAACAGTAATCTGAGGAACAACAAACCACAAAGCGGCAACAAGACTCATGGATGCACAAGGGCAACGAAAGCTTTCCCTGTTGACTCTGAACCAACTGAAGGTCTGCTGTGGCACAAGTCACACAGAACTTTAATGATGGGCAGAATGTCTCACAACACACAGAACTTGACCTTGTTCTAGCAGTGGAAGAAAATCGCTTGGTTCGATGAGTCCGTTTTTCTTTTACATCACGTGGATGTCCATGTGATGCTCTGGGGTAATGTTCTGCTAAATTTCCTAAACATTGTTGTAGGCTGGACACACCCCCTTTCAGCAGGATAATGCACCCTGCCACACCGCACATTGTTAAGGAATGAATTGAGGAACGTGATGAAAAGTTCAAGGTGTTGCTCTGGCCTCCAAATTCCCCAAATCTCAATTCAATTGAGCATCTATGAGATGTGTTGGACAAAAACAGTTGATCTTGGACTTGAAGGATCTGCTGCTAATGTCTTGGAGCTACTGTAAATACCACAGAGTCCATGTCTCTGCGGGTCGGATGTGGACAACCAACAGCATATTGGGCAGGTTTTCATAATGTTTTGGCTCATATGTGTATATTTGAGTAGATAATGGTGTTTTTTTTTTTTATATATATTTAATTACATGTTTTTTATGTACAATGTGACCGAGCAGAAGACAGTGTGACACCATTGGAAATTTTTTGATATAGAATTAGTATTGTTGAATTAATGTTATATTGTGGTAACATTATTATTCATTTAATGTCATAGTCATAGATAAATGTCTCTCTCTCACACTCACTTTTTGTAGTTAGTTGTTGTTGTTTTTGTTTTGTTTTACTTTTTTATCTTTGTCCTTGTGTTAAATCAGTCAGGTCTATCCTTTCCCTTGTGAGAGCAGACATTAGCCCAGCCATGTCACTTGGCCTGATGAAAGATTAAGTGTGTGTTTGCGCTTTGGTGATTCAGTCGTGACAGAGATTCTGTCTCTGATTTGATGAGAGCCTTGGGCACTGTCTTCATCCGAAGATAGAGATACAATTGTTTAAGATATTTTGTTTGGGTCCTCATCAAGTATATGTTTCTTGGTTATGCTTGCCTGCCACAGTGTTCACTGGAAAGACTGACTTTAACTGACCTTATTTTGCCAAAGACAACACTCTGGACGATCTCCAAAAACTGCATGATATTTGGGCTCTGGCTTTGGGCATTTACAGCAGAAAAAATGTAAAACCATTTTGTCTATGCTATTTAACTGGATTGTGTGCTCACGGGCAGCCTTTGTCATGCTCTGGGGAGAGCTGGTGTAAGAGTCATTGTCTGGCTCACTCTTCTTTCAAATTGTTCTGCTGAAACTGGGAAAACAATCAATGTTAAAAATCATTGAGTGAAGGCAGTCTTAATGGAGTACATTTTTGCAATAGAAAATAGAAAAACATTGTGGTGGATATTAAATAAGCCAGAAATATTGATAGCTACACAATGCAAACAGTCCGTGCAGTTCAGCAGCTTGAGGCAAATTAAAAGCTTCGCAATGGAGGTGGGAAGGAATGACAACAATATCTCGTGTCAATAATTGTGTTATTAGAATTAGAGTGACCTTTTCTGTCCGGCGCACCAGCTAGTGAGAAACCGGAGGCCGGTGGCGCTGCTTTCTGTGGATTTAAAGCTTGCGTGGCCAGGAGAGAGAGCTTTGGAAAGGAACTAATGTAAGAGGTAGCTTCAAAGCAAGAAACTTTCACTCAGAGCCTTTCATGCGAAGAGTTTGAAGATGACAAGGGGAGAAATAGAAGGAGTCTCCAGAGCTGAGACAAACAGGTGGATATTCCTCTTACAGAACTTCTGAGCGGGGCGCGCTTTTCTTTCTCTCTCACTTCAGACCAGGCTGTCCATCATGGACACAGAAATGTTAGCTCTGACAGGGTGTAATTTGGAAAGATAGAAGGCCAACAGATCACTTTTTGTTGATAGAAGAGGTCAAACAAGCATCAAGTGGGCGAAGCACTCAACAAATTTAGCGATTGCCAAAAAGCCAGTTGAAACATCAGTCCTGAAATAATGTGATAAATCATGTCAAGACTTTGACGTTTTTTTTGTTTTGTTTTTTTTTGTTGTTGTTGTTTTCTCGTGCACTTAAAAAAAATCCAAGAAAGTATGAAATCTTTGGGTCAAAGTGAAGTCACCGTTCACTCAAAATCCAGTCCATTCAAAAAGTGCAGTAAGAGCTGGTAAAATTGAAAGAGTGGGATCTGGGGGTTATTGTGGGCAACTTTGACATGGTTTCAGTAAAGTACTCTTTTACCCTTTGATTCCACAGGGACACTTAGCATTTCTCTCTTTCGATTTTTTTGTAAATTCCTTGGCCCTTATGCATGACCTGCATCCAACGCAAGGTCTGCTGCTTATCCTTATTTACGCATACTAATGACTTTGGACTATTTACATTACAAACCCACTGTTTTACATTAGTGCATGTCTACTGTTGCCAAGTGAGTGCAGTGATGTCATTAAAGTTAAAGCACGTGGGAGCAGCTCTAATATCTCCCGCACCTCTGTTGAACATACACATACTGCTGTCGCATAAGCATCTGTGGAATGCCACTTCAAGCTCCATTACTGGGAGAATATTAGATTTGGGTTCCTTTGAGAAACTAGAGGGCTGGATCCCGGCCAGCCCTGCAATGGAGTGGAGTACTGGAAAGGCATAGCTCAGCCATTACAACCTGTCAGTTTAAGAGGATGAATACCTTCAAGGAAGCAGCAGGAACCTCAGAGCACGCATCTCCTGTGGAGCCCACTTACATAAGAATGGTGAACTTGGCAAGCACACCACGGCCTCCTGTGAATCTTGGGAACTTTAAAGGGATAGTTCACTCAAAATCTGTCATTATTTACTCGCTCTCATGTCATTCCACATTTATCAATATTGAACACTGTTTCTTTGATTGTTTTTGTCAATACTGTTTTGGACGCCACTGACTTTCATTGTATGGACGAAAAATATTTTTTGTGTTCCACAGAAGAAAGTGTGTCATGCAACATGAGATGAATCTTTGACAATAAAACCAAGAACATTGAAAATGTAATTATGGTTCAACCAACTTCAAAATGGTTCTGGTACAGTCAGTAATATTTTTCTACCTGTTGTTCCTCCATTATGCCTAATGAAAGGACAGTAACACATTCTTGCCTCTCTGTACTTCTATGCTCTATTTTTGTGTCTTTTATGCTTTATTTTCTTGTTGCACTTAACACTTTGTATAATACAAAGGTTGCCGTTTCCTGTTTTTGCCTGTCGTGTCCTTACAGAAACACTCTCTGGCAAACAGGAACCTATTTAGTTCTTGCCTGATATTAGACACATTCTACAAAAGAAGCAGAGCAACAGCCTTGTGTAGTCCATTAAATGCCAAGGGTGCTAAATGTCTCCATGATTTTCTTATATAAGCTTTTTGCCATTACGTGTTATCATGTCATTAGACCGCCAGACAGACCGAACAATCTTTTTAGACATCAGAAATTGGCATACAGGTGTAATACTGTTATGCAAGGGGCTTACACAAATGAGCAGCGAATGACCGGCCTGCATGGATGTGCATGTCAGATAGAAGTTGAACAACTATGTGATTAAAGTCTAGTTGGCGTCGACTAGTCGCCGATGACGTCATTAATGATTAAATAAGCCTTAACCTCGAGCTGAGACCCCTGGTGCGCAGCTATGGCGTATGACACAGCACTGCCCACAAGGCTATTGCTCCTACATACATAACTGATCTTTTGTCTTTGGGTTTTTATGTTTCGAATAGATTTTTGCTCGTTCTAAATCAAATACAGATGAAGTAGCACAGTAAAGATTACATAAATTTAAATGCATTATAGAGAGCGTGTGAATTAATTCTGCCTGCCAGCATCCTTCTACTAATAGTGAAGCTGGGTTTTTTTACAAAGACGTATTTGCTCAAACTTTTCAGTTTTTATGCTATTTTATTGAAACAGTGATGACAATATTTTCTGTGCTACTGAATGTGTCTGCACGTGATGTGCGAGCTACTGTGTGCGTTACATTGTACGTGTACATTAAGCTGTTTAAAATGGGCGTTCGCCCAATCAATTTTGAGCACCGTATAATCAAACATATCTTGTGAATCGCTCTCCGAGTATACATTTATTTGTCAACTGTTGGAAATGGAGTGTAAAATTGTGCTACAGAGATTTCAAGCTTATAGTGTCATGGCAGTGCATTGAAGTCGACTAGTTTGTGCAACCCTTAATTTCGGATCCCCTCTGATGTTATTTGAGACACGCAGCGCTGGGTATTTCTACGTGAGAGAGCGTTAGTTATGTGTCCGACGTCAGTTTGAATGTCACCCCTCCTGCTGCACTGTACAAACACAGCAGGAAGTCTAATCCCGGCTGAATTGGAAAAGAACTGAGACTTGCCAAGGAGAAGTGCACTTTTCATGCTAAATGTAGCAGCGACGGCTGAGAGGCAAGGCTGACGCAAGGTGCAAAAAGCCAGCAGTTTACCTGCTGCCAGTCACTGGAGAATAGGACCATTGAGCGGCCAGTTATTTTAATAGAAATGAGAAAGGGCAGTACTTAGAGAGCAGAAAGGTCAATGCTGAGAGTTTGAATATGGACGTGCGTGATGTCATGAATTCTGACTGTATAAATGGCAAACATCAGGGTGTATTGATTGTTAAATGACTCTAAAGGTTAATAGAAAAAAAAAGCATGCACACATTTTGCATCAAGGAATGGTAATGCTAAAAGAATCGACTCAAATGGCTAAGAACAATCCAATAAGCGTTGAACGAAGCCAAGGCTGTGTAAAGTTTCATGGCACGAGACGATGATGTGCTTTACTTTTCTCCCCCGCAGATAAACCTGAGGTAAAGATCGTGGTGGAGTTTCCTTCGGGCCCGATTAGAGAGGGTGAAAATCTGGAGCTGACGTGCCAGGCTAAAGGCAAACCAGAGTAAGATGCATCTCTCTGCTGGATGTTCTGTTGGCAACATTTTTGCCATTTCAACACTTCATCTGCCATGGAAAATGAAATTTATAATGATATTTTAATTTAGTTGGTAATCTACATGGATTGGTAATATTTGATTAAAAATATATATTTTTATTTGGATTTCTCTATAACCGATTAAGACCAAAATAAATAAGTCATGTAGTCTCAACACGGCAAATTATAAAAGTGATAAAATTGAACGTATTTTTATTGATTGCCATATTTTTTTATATTCATTTTGTATTTTTGGGTCATATTTGGGTCAATTTTGCATATGCCCTTACTGCAAACAAAAATATACGTATATAGTGGCAAATAATATGCGCACATGAGCCAAATTAAAACTATGAATGTCATTACATGTAACAGAATATCAAACTAAGCGGCATTTGTTGTAAAAAAAAAATTAAGCACATGAACCTAAATGAAGTTATCAATGTTATTTCATGTAATGAAAGCCATTCAGGTGTTTTTACATTCTACGCGGCCCACAACATACCCAAACTGAAATGCTGCGGGCAGACAAGGCACCACCCGAATTCATTTAATAAAGATGAAAATACAATCAATACAGTGAGCAGAAAATTGGAAGTCATTTTCATTAAAGCTTGGAGAGGGGCTGCAGTCATTACTGTCAGACAGTGCAGGGCTTGGCTTGCCATCCCATTTGTATTCTCCGCCTCACGCCAGGTTCTCTGCAGCCCCTCCACTGTGTGTTTTTCCCCATGCCTTCCTCGCAATAAGGCACTTTTTCTAGGTCATTTCTCCCTTTCCATATCAGAAACATCTGCATCTTTATGCTACGCATGTATATTTAACCTCAGATTGAAACTCTTTGAGATTCCCCACTCGCTGCTCACCATCAAATGTTATTTTGCCGTCCTCAGTGGCCGAGGATCAACTGCTATTGAACGCGAACCAACCCTTTGTTTCGAAGGTGTAAAGATTTTTTTGTTTTTTGTCTTTTTTTCCTCTCTCCCCTTTCAAACAGAGAATAGTACGTTTAAACACAGACACAAAAACCAGAACAACAAGGGAAAGCCTCCTCAGATGCTCTTGGGAAATAACTACACTGCAGCAGTGCCATTGAAACTTCTGAGAGCCGAGCAGAGTTTAGAGCCTCTTTTATTTCTCCACAGTAGGTTTAGCTCATTCTGCTCATCACTGTGAAAGTAGAATAGGCTGTTGTGTGCTCGGCTCAGGTGTTTAGAGAACAAAAGGAGATAGCTCGCAGTGGCAGTTAATTGAGGCAGACAAGAGAAAATCACAGCCTTTCGCTTTTTGTTACTTTGCCAAAATGTTGTTCATTTGCCAATGCCGTAGGCTGCGACATTGGTCGAATCCCACAATCTGTGTTACTGACCACAACTGATCATTTTATTTATTTATTTTTTTCTGAGGGTTGGGCCCCGTAGCTGTTTCAGCCTTAAACAACACACATTTTAATATATTAACATGATAACAAAGAGCACACAAAAACCAAAAGTCGGATTTGCTGGATTCAGTCACAGTGCACAGATATTTAGCCTGCTGGAAAATTAAAAGAAACTATTCCCAGACTTCTACAATTGTGGTTTCCAGGAGAATTTCTAGCAGGGTTCCCCACATTCTCTGTCAATGCAATTTTAGTTATTTTAACCTTAAAACTAATTTAAAATTCCCTCTTATTTTTTACCATGGCCATTGTAATCCTGAGTGACCGGTCCCTTGACCAGAAAAGGCTGTGATATGAACCAGGCTTGATGGTCTGGCTGCACAACACTAGGCCAAAGTCATTTGTGCTCGGTCTCTCCATCCAGGCCTCAACAGGTGAATTGGGTGAGGGTCGAGGACGACGTGCCATCTCACGCAGTTATCACCGGCTCAGATCTCTTCATCGAGAACCTAAACAAGTCCTTCAACGGCACTTACCGATGTGTGGCGTCCAACTCTGTGGGTGAAGCCTATGATGACTACATCCTTTTTGTGCGTGGTAAGACCGACTAGTTTTGTCTCTTCAAGCTCTTGCTCTTTCACTCACTTCACCGCTCCATCTGAGTCATGGGTCAATAACATTGATTTCAATGACATTTCCTTTCCTCTAGGACACGTTCTAATCTGACCATTTTCCTCTCGGAATTTACTTCTGATATCTTTTGCTGCACTAAGCCTGTGGTGAAATTGCTGTCGTCCATTTTCAGAGTGTAACAATGGACTCAGAGCTATTTTAAAAAGGATTTGTGCTGCAATGAGGATCGTTAAGTGAACACATATACAGTTTATGTCAGTAGCGAGGGAAGCAAAGCCCAACTAATTCAGATTAATTTCAAGTCATTGTATCAAATGATACTGTGGATAAGCTTTAAAAAAAACAACTTGGTTTTTTTGTTTTTGTTTTTGTATGTGTGGGAACATTGCATGTCGTCGGTGGGTCGCCACAGAAACTTGGCTTCGCCCAGGTTGTGCGTGTTCCAAAAACTTGCCCCAGCACGAAGTGCAAATGCGCCAGTAATTGCGGCAGGCTTTTCACACGTTTCTCCCATGAGCAACTTGGCAGTCATTCCACGAGAAATTCATGACAGTTGAACCAACAGAATAGAAGAGAGAGTGGCATAGCCAGGTATGGTGCTGCAAGAGCTCAAATCCCTCCCCTATTAAAAACGGCATTGAAAATAACACTCTATCAGGACTTTTTATGACTTTAATATCTACACAATTCAACCACACATCTGACATTGGAATTGCTCATGCAGAAACAGGACTGCCTGACAGGGCTGTCACCATTTAATCTAGCATCATGCGTCTCCATTGTGTTAACAGAGTGACAATAAAATATATTAAACACAAACATACGTGCACGTGCATTCATAAAGACATCTGGGTACTCTAGTCTTATAATTATTCTCCCACAAATTAATAGGATGACATCTGCGTATTACAAACAGAGTGGCCCTGACACATTCAGCAAGACCCACAGCACTCTTCGCATACTTGGCATATTACGCAGTTCTGTCGAGGCACTGTTCAATTAAACGCTCTTACAGAGATGTTACAGGGAAGGCAAAATGAGCATTTAGCAATCTGTCTCAGTAAGGATACTTTTTCATACAGTCGGCATATGTAATGCATGGGTATTTGTGAAGCTATTCATGCATGGCCTTATGTAACCACTATAAGGGTTATTTACACTTTCAGCACTTATATAAAAATAAATCTAGATGCAATTCAAGTGGCACCGTTCTATCGTATACATCAACATAGTCTTGTTCCAGGAGGTCACATGATCACCATGCACATATTTGTTTTTAGTTGTTTCAAGACTGACTGACCAAATTTAGGCATGTGTATGCATGATTTATGCTACAAAGGGGCAGCTTGCTCCAGCACAAACCCTCTTTTGGTGTTAAACCAGTGTCAGGATTTACTAATAACATGCAGTGAACAACAAAGGCATGGACAGGGTTATTTTTGCGGCTGATCTTATTGCATATGCATTTGTAGGAGTATCTCTTTCAGGTGCAAAATAAATAGGAGAAGGCTATTTAAATGAATCATGCGAGGTGATTTACTGAGGTTTGCGCTAGTCAATTTACTGGTATTTGTGCCATCATTTAATGTCTAAAATCCAGATGCCAATTTGCACTGCTCTTGGTAGATTGCGTTGGTCATTATGGAAATGATCCGGCCGCGTCTGTGTTGTTTAATTTGCACTTCTTCCATAGATCATGCACCAAACTTTCCACTCCCATTGACGCTTTTTTGCAAGTGCGCTCACGCTAATTTGCCGTTTATTAAATCTGGCCCAAATGTTTAGATAAGCAATTTAGTATCTACAAAATTTGAACAGTTTGTTTCAGTTTAGACACTTTAATCAGTTTTTGTTAAAGAGTTTGGACATTTCATTTGTTTATTCGTTCAAGTTATCGTAATCATGCAGCTTTAACTTAAAGGATTAGTTCACTTTTGAAAAAACTTTTGCTGATAAATTACTCACCCCCATGTCATCCAAGATGTCCATGTCTTTCTTTCCTCAGTCGAAAAGAAATTAAGGTTTTTGATGAAAACATTCCAGGATTTTTCTCCTTATAATGGACTTCAATGGGAGCCAGGTCCAACCGAGGTCCAAAAGACAGTTAATAACAGTTTCAGATGCAGCTTCAAATGTCTTTAAACGATATCAGACGATGAATAAGGGTCTTATCATGCGAAACGATCGGTTATTTCAAAGCTTATTCCAAAAATGTAACTTTTCTAAGGACAAATGCTAGCCTTTCTCCATTATGTGAGGCGCGTTTGCAACGTCACGTAATACGTAATTACGTTCAAAAGGTCACGGGCGACGTAGCCGGAAGTACAGAATCAAAATCGTCCGACATCGTTGTTTTACCTTTTAATTCCTTTTTTGTAAACGCCGTTTGAGTTAGTTTTCACGTTCAACCTATGCGTTCAACTTGTAAACACTCTGACTCTGTACTTCTGGCTACGTCGCCCGTGACCTTTTGAACGTAATTCCGTATTACGTGACGTTGCAAACGCGCCTCACAGAATGGAGAAAGGCTAGCATTTGTCCTTAGAAAAGTTACATTTTTGGAATAAGCTTTGAAATAACCGATCGTTTCGCATGATAAGACCCTCATTCATCGTCTGGTGTCGTTTAAAGACATTTGAAGCTGCATCTGTAACTGTTATAACTGTCGTTTGGACCTCGGTTGGACCTGGTTCCCATGGAAGTCCATTATAAGGAGAAAAATCCTGGAATGTTTTCATCAAAAACCTTAATTTCTTTTCGACTGAGGAAAGAAAGACATGGACATCTTGGATAACATGGGGGTGAGTAAATTATCAGCAAAAGTTTTTTCAAAAGTGAACTAATCCTTTAACATTTATTTTTTATCTTTATTTATTTAATTGGGTGTTCATAATTAATTGGGTGTTAATTTATTTAATTGGATGTGCCACCTCAGTTCAAAAGGGCACACCTCTCCTGTTCCACAGTGTCCGCTTGTGAATGAGCTAGAAAGCATTCGGCGCATTAGAGTTGATATCAGATTCTTGATTTCTGGTAGCAGAGCTTCCTGGGCCCTCGATAGACAGCCAGAACAGATGTACTGCGGAGGCAATTTTTCTCTAATGCGTTTGTTCCCCAACTGTTGTGAAGCTAAGTGATGGAGAACACTTGGAGGGTGGCTGGCACTAAACTGGTTATGGGGAAAAAATACATTCCCTGAGACACTTTTCCAAGGCCCCCATCCCAGCATGCCCCTGCGGGGGAATGAGATCTAACACACCGGCCTGTAACAAGTTTACAGAGCGCCTCTAACCTAATAAAGACTACCTTTGCCTTCACAGCCCTGGCCTTTAATATTGCGCACTCCTCCTCTGCCTGTCACCCTCGCTCACGTTTCCTCTTCGTAACAATTCCTCCATGCTTAGAGGGCTTTCCTTTGGTATCTCACAGCCTCCCGGTAAAAATCGATCACGGCAATACACTTCCTTAACCGCGCTTAGAGTCCCATACTGAACCCAAACACAAACATAATTTTGTTCTCTTGGTGGGTCAAGAATAAGAGTTCCCACAATAAAGTGTTTTCCGACCTAGAAAAGTGTATGTTCTGACCTAAAACATTACATTTATTTGGCTAAATAATTCTCTTGGATAGAGTAAAACTTTAGCAAGTCAGTCTGATTTGTTGCATTCTTTTCTTCAATGAATCTGTCATATTGACTCACAGATCGGTCTGATTTTTAATTGTATCCAATATTCTCAAATGACTAAAACGGTCTTGAAAAAGAGGTCAGAAAGTGCGGGACCCTGGGGAATGTGTTTGTGGTTATGGAAATGTACATCTGATCACAGACCAAAGTAAAGCTTTGGACTGTGCTTCTGATGGAATCCCCTGTGTGGTTGTGCAAATAGCAAGCATAAACAGATATTTGTTTTTGTGTAAATCTAAATCCACAATCCTCACACAGTGTAGATTCAACACAGTTTGCTGAAAAAACACATCGCATGGAGATTGATAAACAGCCTGAATTTGTGACAATCCTCAGACTTGTTTGAGGTACCTAATTGTCCCTTATATCCAACAACATGTGTAGCTGAAGACGAGTACTGAGAAAGAACAGCTGGAGGAACAGCAGTCTTTCTAGCAGTGCATGTAACTCGAGAAGATCCAGCCTCGGTCCAGCGAGCTGAACATATGTAGGGAAAGAAAAAAAAATACAATGCACTGCTGTCACTGCGGGTCCAATCCCATCCCTGCGCTGTAATAATGGAGCCGTAAATCACTTCTTTCGTACTTTCCCTCAATTCTTAAAAGCTCGCTTACTTTTATTCAATTTGTCACATCAGTGTTTCCCTCACAATTCATCGTATTGGTGACGTGCACATTTAAAAGTCAGATTGCCCTGATACATTTCACTGCTGTCAAACACAGCCTCGGCAGCCGGCCGTTCAGAAAACTAGTCATCTGTGAATTCAGACATGCAGATATGCCGTATTAGAGTTGGCAATGTAGAACTGTTCTACTGGATGTGTGAAGATGAAAGCATGCAATGCAAATGACGTGCATGCTTTCGTATCTAAGCTCAAACAAGAACATCTGAACTGTCATGCACATTGATGTGAAAGTACGAAGTTTCATAAGCATGGATAATTTGTCTGAACTTTGTGAAAGAAACAACTATGCAACAGTTAACAAGCTGTGTGTGTATTTTAATTATATTAAAGTAATTAAATTATATTATATATAATATGTATCCTAATCATGTAATTTTTAATTTCAAAACAAATGATATGTTTCCACTTTATTATTAATTAATGTATTATTAGTATTAGTATTAGTATTATTAGTAGTAGTATTCAAGTTGCATTCATAGAATTGACTTCAGAGTCTTGTTTTTTAGTTAAAAAATGTTTTGGTTAACTTTTTTTTTTTCAAAACGTTTTAATATATTGTATAATTATTATTGTTATGGTCATTCAGTTGATTCCAATTTGTGTCTGCTCCACATTAGAAGGATTAAAAATGTAATATACTAAAATGTAATACATTAGCGTCAATATAACACGCTTCGGTTATGGGTAGGTTTAGGTCTGGGGTAGGGTTAGGGTTAGACCACTAGGAGGCGCCTTCTTCCCCTATATTAATCTGTGTCTCATATTGACACTAAAGGGTGCCATGTGCGTTGGATGTATACGCATTGTCAAAAGCGTCAATATATGACGCCATGGGATGAGAACGGCTGTATATTTACTACACCATAATACATTATTCACTGTAGGACACAGTCAACATTAAATTTAATGAATTGACTTTATTCATAAACACGGATGCACAACTCTTTGTCTTTTATGGAATAGATGCTTTTTACATGTTTTGTGGGAGTTTTCATACTGTTGGCTTGCTTGTAATTATTGAGAAACATAAATCTCTCATAACATGGTTCAGCTGGCAGATTGGATGGGTGCTTTTTTTAAGTGCTTTCATGTGTCATGGCTCAAAGGCAGAGGAGCCTCTCCCATCCACACCCATTTCATCCCGTCTGCCAGAGTCATTAACAAGGGCCATCTCCTAAGCCCTCCCTTTATTAGCCTTTCATTGGAGTTGATCGTTTCAGTGCTGCTGCCAGTGTCAGATTTGCAGGTACTTGTTATTTTACGCTGTTCACTCACTTCTCGTTCATTGATTCTATAGAGAGGAGGAATGCGTAGTCTATGGAGGAGGAATGCACTCTGATTGAATTTATGCTATAGCAAGGAAATGACACTTTTGCCATTTATTGGTGCAATTAACCAGTAATATTAGACAGTTGGAAGGAAGTCCATGCATTTTGCATAGGTTTCCCCCCTGTAGCCCTCAATCGGGTCATGGGGTCTATACGACCCCAATCGACTTTTTTTACTTAATTAAAAAAATGTTCCCTTCATCTCAGTAGAATAAGATTTTGTGACCTTTCATACATTATCTATCTATACACACCAAAAACTGGGCTTGATTCGGTTGTTCTGAAGGTATGTAAAAAAAAAAATTTTTACACTTCTGGTCAATATGACTCCACATTGAAATGAATGGGAAATGTGAAAAAACTAAATATATTTTCTTCATGTGTCAAAAAAAAAAAATCTGGCATAAATCTGAATTTTTTTACACAGAAATTAAGGCCTAGTAATAGAGCATAAATGCAATGTATCATAAAAAAATAATATTTCATATGCAAGCTAATGGTGTAGTTAAGGAATTGTGTGGTATCTGGATACAAAAGTACTTTATATCTCCAAAAACAAAGCATTAATGAATAGATGAGAAGTAAAGAAAAAAAATGATATATTATTTGTATGATTAAAAATGTATATTTTTTTGTATAATTACTCAATCAATTGTTGGGGTCGTATAGACCCCGAAGCCCAGAAGAGTAAAGAGGAAAGAAAGTCCATTTAAAGGCTAGAAATAGCATCTGATAGCTATTTTCGAAAGCTTTTTTAGTCTTTTTTCAAGAACCATCTAGTGAAAATACAGTGTACAGTTTAAGGACCACTGCTTTAGTTGTTAGTGTGACTTTATACTTGTGTTCCAAACCTAAAGCTGGCATATAGCCCCACATTATCATATGCATTACAATACTTGTGTTAAGCTCCCTCCCCTCCTCTTGCTAGTTTTGCAACAGAAAGCGAAAATCTCCTTGAACAAACACGCAAAGCTGCCTGATGACAGAAGGTTGCTGATGGGCAAATCAACAGCCCTGAGCGCCCATTGCTAATCACACTATTACTCATGTGTGTTTTTCCCTCTCCGTGTCGTTCCTGAATGACTGTTATCCGTTAGGAGTCCCAGGACATGCCAGGAAATGCCATGCCGATTAAAGTGCTCATCTAGTCAGCTCCTCGTGTGTACCACGCTCTCCTGATACCCTTCCATGTCTCTGCGAGCCACTCATGCGTTGGTCCGCATCTCATTTGGGAGATGCAGCGTTTTAGCAAGTGGCTCAGCGAGGGAGAGAGTAAAATATGAGTTCTCGTTCTAGCGTTAGCCTTTGCGTATCTGGGGAATCAGTGTAACCGGGAGTATTTTGCAGTGTCCCGGGTTTAATGAGCCTGCTATACGCACACACACACACACACACACACTCAAGCCCCAGCCCGTCGCTATGATTCATAATGTGCCGTTATAAACACACGCTGGGATGACATGGCAGGTATGTGCTGTGAAAGTCAATAAGCCTTGATACACCAAGGCATCGGGTTGCCTTCTAAAAAGACATCCTCTGAAAAATGTACAAAATTGGGCTGTTTCTAAACGCAGCGAGTTATAGATCCAATCGGCCTGCCAAGTTTTTAATGAGCTATTGACATCTGTGATCTCAAACATCTGTTGGGCATTCACAGTTCATAACGGTGTGGCGCCAATAAAGTTGCCACTCCGCTGAGTCGGATATAACCGAACGCGTGTTAAGTAGGGGTTTCGCGCTCTGCCGTCTTTCTTTATTAAAACATTTATGTATCTGCTAGTTCATACAGCATTAAGCTTCCCAGACTCAGCACACATTATTTAATGCAAATGCAGTCTATAGTGGCTATCGATCAAATGCGCTGCTGCTTGTAAAGTGAGCTATATTGCTCTTCGTTAGACTGTATTTTTCATGCTTGACTGCTCTCTGAGTTTCCTGGGTCAGCTGTTTCCTTTCCCCTTTTTGCCTCAGGATATTAAGGATGACCAAGCGTGTCAAAATATTAAACATTTCAGCCCATGTCCTTTTAGAGAGATGCATGATTGTGTTTAAATCCCGCACAATTTAGCAGGTTCGCTCTGTTCTCTGGTATACGGGTGCAAATTCGTCATCTTCTGCGGGAGAAATCAACATGGCTCTGCACTTCTGGAAGATGTCCGGGAGAGAAATTTTCACCTAGCTGCGATTGCCTTGTGAATCAGTGTAGTTTGAGACAGGTAACAACTTACGGCTGACATCCCGTGATCCATTATGGTTTTTTATTGGCATGCCAAACATACAAATCTTTGAAAGCACCTTTTCCATCAGAAAGTGCAGTAAAGCAGTCACATCCGCTCCTGTCTCTTAAAGAGACGGACAGGGTGCAGTGGTGTGGGTTTTGTGAAGAATAAATGTGCTTGCTTTTTGTTTAATCATTTTATAGTTCATTATTTATAGTTATCTTTTAGTAAATACAAATTACACTAGCTTTCAAACATTTGGGCTCAATACGATGTTTCTTTTCTTATTTTTATGATAATACTTTCAGCGAGGATGATCAAAAGTGACATTAAAGGCATTTACAATGTTACAAAATTTCTCTATTTCAAGTAAATGCTGTTCTTTTGATCTTTCTATTCATCAAAGAATCCTGGGGGGATTCTTTGACAAATCATCATATCAGAATGATTTATGAAGGATCATGTGACTGAAGACTGGAGTAACAGTTATTTTAAGGTTGTAATAGTATTACATTTTTAAATGAATATATCGAATAAATATAGCCTTAGTTGTTTATAAGAGAGTGTATGCCCCGGTTAAAATGGTGCTATTAAATATTAATATTTGTGAAAGACTTAGTTTGAGTGTTATAGTGGTCAGGGCTATCAGATTAATAGCATAATTGCATATCAAATCAAAAATATCATTGTTGTTGTCAGGAATAATGTGTGTAAAGTCTGAGTGGGACCTGTTTTTGTTTTTCCCCCAAACTCAGTGATATTATTTGCATTACTAGTAACATTTACTATTTAGTATTACATTACTAAAGAAAAATCCTGATCACCCCACCATTTTGCAAGATGTAAACAACACTGGTCCAGAAGCACTTCCTGTTTCAGTTTTTTAATACTACATAAAAGCTGGGATAAAATACAACCAACAGAACATGTAAAACTCAATCAAAAAGTTAAACAATATCTTTAAGATGTTTTCTTTGCATGTGAAATAAAGAAAACAGTTACAAACTGAAACAGGAAGTGGTTCTGGACCAGTGTTGTTTACATCTTGCAAAATGGTCTATATTTGTATCTGTGTTTTTGTTTTTCTCATGAAGTGAAATGATTACATTTCTTTTGGACCAAGGTAAATGTATATGAGATATAACTCATATTAATCTCTCTAAATAGGTTCACATGCACGTCTACTAATAAGTTTAATTTCGGTCTGACTAAAACATCTTTTTAAAAGGTCACGCGAACACATTAGCCCGATGTGAGACAATTAAACATTGTGAGTGTATATGTGGACAGACTTGAAGCAGTATTATTACGACTGTTAATTTAACAGGGGTGAATATGGCCTTAGCAAGTGTTTAAAGCAGAGTTAAAAGGCCTGTATGGCATGACACTCAATACATAGCTGCCATTTTCTGAGTGATCTGTGTATCGATGGAGGCAGAGCGCTTCATCCTAATGGATGCTTATCATTAGAGAGTGGAAGCGTTTCTGGGCTCCCACCTAGCTCTTTTGATGGAGCACAGACAACAAAGTGGGGAGGGGAGACGGCCAACCAATCTCCCCCACCACAGATGTTAACACAGTGGTATCTGTCTGGGCGCGCTGGGCAAACAGTGGCGCGGGCCGCGTCACTTTTCACGGCTGTTATCTCCCATGGCCGCACGCCCTCCTTTCCCATTCCTCATTTCATTAATGTTTGCCTGTTTGTCTCTCCGTGAAAAATCCTGATCACCCCACGCGCCGGACTGGCTAACGCTCCCGCTGGGTTAACTCGCCGACATCAAACACGCTAAGCCTGTCACGACCGCCGCTGCTGTCTCTGGGTTCTATCAATATTGCGTCCAGCACTCCACACTCCAAATTGCTAAATCAGAAGCAACATTAGTGGATGAAAAGGGGGAAAGCGGCTAATGAAGTGTGAAAATGCAAAAAACAAACAGGAGAATGTATGCCAGGACCCCTTCTGTGTGTCATCGCTATGGTCATTTGTTAGCATGGACATTTTTAAATGCATAACCATCTGCATTTGATGTTTTCCTTCATTTCGAATCATTCCCTCATGTCATCATTTCATTTTTGTTCAGTTTCTTTTAATTGTTGTTAAATGCTGTTTTATTCTATTTCCCAAACATTAAATCAGCAGTAAATGTCCACACACACACACACACACACACACAATAATATTACCTTGCGTAATGACTTCTTCACCAGAGAGTAATATTTCATTTTGTACAGTAGTTCTGCTTGATAATTCACTAGTAGTTTATAGACTTATTTGCCATCTGTGGAGTAAAGCTACACATAACACACATAAACACAAAACAGTTCATTGTTGTTGATTTGATCATGTTTGGTTTCGTTTTTTCCTGATTTTCCCCGTATGTCATGTTTTTTTGTTGTGTTTTTCCATCTAGATGCCCTTACCACAACCCCTAAACCCACAACCACCACCACCACCACCACCATCTCCGCCACAACCTCCCCTCCAGACATCATACAAGGTATGGTATGACCTCCATCCACCTGCTCAACCTGAGTGTGTTTGTGTGTGCGTGTGGATGACAGAGAAAAGGAGAGAGACGGATAGACCGCCAGCAGCTAGCCAGGCCTGATAAGATTCTCTCCCAGATAATGAGAGGACCGTGTCCCATGTGAGACCGGGCCAGGGCTGGGCCGACTCGCAGCTCTGTCGGTGCCACATGTCAGAGCTGGCTCTCTTCACAATTCTCTCAAATTTTAGCCCGGTTCGCTCCTTTAGCGACCTAATCTTATCAGGATCTGGCGCTGTACCCAGGCCTGTCTGGTGCAGGGATTACAGAACCCCCTTTATGTTTCCTGTGGGCTGACAATGGCGGCAGAGTCTTTGTGGCCAAGAGGAACCAGGATCAAGCATGTACATGTTTGGATTTCTCAGCTACCGAGCCAACTACATCCGACTGCACAGGGATAATGATACCGAAATTATGTTTGTTTTTTTCGTGATTGTTTCATTATATCCAATCGCTGTCCGTGCTACTCTTATTATTATTTAATCTGGTATCCAGTAGTGTATTATCACATTTTTTTTTTTTTTTTTTTTTATCCAAAGCAACTTAAGGAATTTCTTAGGAACCATGGTGTTGAACCAATTTGATTGTCTCCTAAAAGTCATGTTTTTGGTGTAAAACATGGTACAGGTAGATGTCCCTCATTCTCTAATAATCACAAACTTCTGGGGCTAATTGCAGCTACTATTAGTGTTCTAGTCAAGACCACCTAAACCGAGGGCAAGACAAGACAATGGCAGGGCTTGACCAAGGCAAGGCCAGGACCAGACCAGCACTCCTTAAATTAATCTAAAACATCCACATTTACTGCGTTAGAAATGTCTTATATTTCATACAGTTAGAAGAATAAAGAGCTGTAATCAATCGAATGAAATCACTAACAACAAAATTCATCTTTGCACTGTTGTAGAAAGGGGTAGAAACGGCATCTGAATTGGTACAATTACTGCATTGTTTTACAAATAAAATTTTGTTTAATGAACATTTGTACAAAATCAAACATTATGTTTGCAATTGTGCTCACATTCGTGAGAATAGCTCTCTTGTTCTTGTGATATTGCTTCATTATATCATGTCATAATTTAAAAAAAGATAACATACATGCAATCATATTTCGAATTGTGTGGGCGTTTGTATTTAATTTGACAATCCCTATTTCTGACCCGCCACAACAGTAACAAAAAAAATAATAATGTTAGCAATAATTTATTGATTGCTTTGGAAACAGGAGGTTTTACATTTAATTACATTAATGTTCACAAATAAATCAGAAAAGCACTGGAATTTTGGTGAAATCCTGCATTTGTGGTCTTGAGATAAAATCTGAGTACTCTTAGTCTGAGATCGAGACAAGGCCGAGTACAAAGACGGTTGATACATGATGAAACCTTTGAAAAATGTTCTTGAGACCAAAATCGGTCTGTTAAGATTGCATTTTAAGAACTATTCTGTCCACAGTCTTACTTTTTCAGATTCAACTTAGACCCATGTACCTTTTTATGTAACTGACTTAAAAAGTTGAAACCCGGTTTCACCCTCACTTGATTCTATCGGATACTGGTGCGTTTGCATTCGTCTTACATCATCACCAACATGCACGCCGCATGGGATACAACAAAACTCGGGTCAATATATTGTGTTTTTTTATTAATTTTGTTCCATTATGCACAGAACAGTGACGCAAGCACACCTCCGTGTACTGTATGTGCGTAAAATGAACGTAGATGTCTGTTTCTTGCAAACATACTCTCTTGAGGGGACGGCTGATTACGAGCTATTCATTTGCAAGTCAGTTTTACTTTTCTCTACTAGTACGTTAATGATATAACTGCTTTAATATTGATTACTTTGCTCTTGAAAGAAGCTTCTTATTCACTGCATTTATTTGCTAAACTGATTTACATGTTTATCAATTCATTACAGTATTCAACATTTGAAGTGGATCAAAAAAGTTGTCAAAGTTGTCCTAAGACAAGAATTATTGTTGTATAACTTTGATGAAAGCTTTTGATCCACTTCAAATGTTGACTACTATTTTTGTGTAAACCGTGATTTTTATTTATTTCAGGATTCTTTGATGAATAGAAAGTAAGCGTATGAATTGAAAGTAAGAATCCGACGCATTTTAATAAACATTTAACATAACCCCAAACATTTTAATGGTTGGGTACCAAGCAGATGGCTATATGGTAATTTTCAGGCAGTTTGTTTACGTGCTATGATAAAGTGCCCTCTGTTAACCCTAAAGAAATTGGACATAAACTGCAGGAAGCTTGTGCTTCATTTAACAGCATCTAAATAGTTTCTGCTTTGATTCAAAAAAGACAGATGCATCATGACTCGGGGGGACAAATCTATGCATATGGCCCGACCACGGACCACGCTTAGAAAACCGGGCGTACAGCCACGACGTCGTAGCTACAATGAACTTTTTTTTTTTTTGCACCGGGTTCGTCTGAACCTGCTTGTTTTATAATTGAGTAAACTCCGACTGCGGGGTCGGCTCTGTTGCCGAACGATACCAATGCCCCTGCGATACTGACCACTGCAAGCTCATTAGCTACTCTAATCCACTCTACTCAACATAAAAAGCACACAAAAGCTAATACGGCCCCAGATGATGGAAAGCTAAATCAATGTTGCTGCTGGTTTCAATCTCTGAAAGAGAACCTGATGTAATTTGCTGCCTGTAATGATTGTGATATTGAAGCAACCGATTGAGATCGTTTTACTCTGTTTTTCTCCTTCCTCAAGGCAATTCTTTATATTACAGTGAAAACCGTGCAGATTGCTAGAGATGGGGCGCCGCGCTCTGTTGTGTACTCGCGAAACCGAGCGGGAGCGGCCGCCGGTTACGTGAGCAATCACAATCTTGGACTGACTTGTGCGGATGATTTGAGAGAATCTACAAAGGGCTGAGAAATGAATCGGCCGTGATTAGGCTACATGATTGTGTTTAATGAAAGAAGCGATGACGCATACTAATGAGACACACCCTCTTTCCTCATTAACGAGGTGAATGAATCTCGTTAACATCGCTGCCTGCTGCACACTTTGAAATCCTCCAGAGGTCCAACCCGCAGGCATGGCTGTGGATAAACGGCCCTGATAGGGAAAATATTATTCAATTACAGTTATATTGCGCTGTTTGTGTGAAACGATTCCAGCACAGCCGCGGCTCCGGATGCGCTTCCCAAATGCCGAGCCGCACAGACCTATAGCTGTGATATATCAGGCTGCGTTTTTATCGCTTTTCCCTTAAAGCATATCCTATTATGCCCATGTACTTCAATAGGAAGAGTGGGTCCTAAGCAGCCACACTGCTCCCTCCTTCTGCCGATTTCATTTATCCTTTGGCTGGATGTGTATAGTTCAGGAACACCACATGAATTTATCAGTCCACTGAGATGGAGGCCACTTAGAAATTTAATACATTTTTGATAAACTATATACAGCTAAAGCTATAAGAGAAATGGAATGAGCTATACTGCACTTTTAAAAAATCTATTAAAGCCCTAACGCAAGGCTAAAGTGCTCCACAGCTTCAGGAGGTGACATTTAGAGATGACTAAATTGCCATTTACACTGAAAAATAAATGGCTAAATGGAGGGGCCTTGCTTGCCACCATACGCAATGGGGACAGATGTCATTAATTTCTATTTGTATTGCCTTTTTTTTTCCTCTGATAAACACAGCTCAGAAATGGATGTTTATCGATATTTCTGAGAGCTCTTTTATTTCCCACAAAGCTTTTGCAAATTTGATCAAAGATGAGGCCCTTCTTCCTCTGCCGCTTTCTCTCTGGCTGACAACACAATCTGTCCTCCATCTCTCTCTTCTCCTCATTTGCTCTATCTCTTTCTGTCCATTTATCTATCTGTGACTTTGAGCCGCAGTGAAAATGGAAGACTGAACGAAGACTCTGAAGGAGTTGTTTAGTCCTCACATGTCCCCCATTTTCCCCCAACTAATGTATTTATTTTTGTAGCCAAACCCCACAGTCTGTAATTCAGAGCTCTGTAATGCCTGGTTCAGATTACACGGATTACACAGGATTGACAGCCCATACTGTCCTCTTCGAGCAATCCAGGAACGTGTCCATTGTCGGGTTTTCTTCCCTTTTTTACTTTTTTTCTGAACACAGTACAATACAACACTCACCGCTTCATCCATCGTTTGTTTACGTTCGTTTCCGGAAGTCACTCGCTACTAGTTTCGCCTTTTCGATGACATCACGCGTGCCATTAAAGACGGCATGCGATGACTGGTTAGGAAACAATGTGTAGTCTGACATGTGTCTTGTCGACGACACAACAAGATTTTAGGAGTCAAAATTGCGTAATCTGACACAGTGACTATCGTAACAGACAAAAAAAAATCGTGTAATCTGAGTGAGAGGCTCATAAGAATGAGATCCTCCATTTCTGACCACTCTCTCCCTCACTGTTTTCTTTTATAGTCTATCTCTTCCTCTTTTTCTATTTGAGATTGAGGTCAGAAATTGACATCAGCAGTTCTGTTAAATGTGTTAATGCAAATGACCTTTGTACTAAATGTCTTACAGTTAGTGAAACTTTAGTTAATTATTATAACATTAGAAACTAGATTTACATTTTTAGCAGAAAATCAATTATCCTGCCTGTGTAAAAATTGGTACCTGGGCTGGTTGCTTGGGTGCTATGTGTGGTTGCTAGGTGATTGCTTACTGGCCCAAGTTAAAACATATGATATTCTGATCCATAGATGTGGCTCAGTCTTATCTTCAATATCTTTAGTCGGTCACGTTATAGTTTGGGGTACACATTTTTACTTTTACTGTAACTATGCATTTTGTCTCAATAAACTGTTAATTTAGAGAATTAGTGATAATTGTCCTAGCAGCACAGAAAAGCATTGCAATATGCTATTAAAAGTAGCTTTTTAAAAAGGCTTTTTATGTAAAATAATGTATATTTCTTTGTGTACCAATCTAAAGCAAATGCCATATTCTGGATAGATGGCAAAAGGCACAGCCAAAACAATTGTTGCCTCATTAATGGCATCCGTGTCCTTGCTAATAAAACACTGGTGATTTTTTTTTTTTTTTTGTACTTGATGAAAGAGCATAAATGAAGTCTGGTTCATTTTAGCAAGTAACAAAAAAAACTAAAATCTAGGTAAGAGGGAGGAGAAAATAGTGCTTTTGTCAGGGCTTAAATTGCATAAACACCATCTGGTAAACTGATTTTGGAATTGAACAAATGAATTGCCCAGCAAAAGCACTTGCACATAAGATAGAAGTCCATTTTTCTCCCTGTCTGATTCCCGCAGCAGAATACAAGCCAGACAAAGAGAGATGGCTCGCTGGCAGAGAAAAGGCTAATTCACTAAAGGTCAATTGCATTACCACAGGGAAAACAACCACTGCAGTGCTTTGATACACAACCCAGAGAGACCATCCCCTAGATTTTATTGCACTTAGCGTCATGCAAACACAGAAATGCTCCCAATAAGTCTTTTTTTATGTAGAGGTATATTGTTATGGGAGCTATGATTACATTCTATGATGGCTAACTGGAGATAGGCTGGTAGAACGGCAGAGAATATTCAGACATCACAGGCTGCCTAAACACACATAGTAATAATACACACTCAATTAAAAAAAAAAAAAAAAAAAAAACCTTTTGCATTGCTCATCCCAGTCAGTCACATACTCAAACAGGTGCTTAATGTGTTAAGCAGCAGATTATACCAAGAACACGTTCATTCTTTATTGGTTAAATGGGATATATAATGTAAATATACAGAGTGTGCTGAGAAATCATGGTAGGTGTCGTTGGACACAATTGCCGGCAATTGCCAATGGAAACAATTGACAGTTGCGCGATTATAGATATATTTATATATATTCATTGATATGAGGACATTAGATAATTTAAGCATGCAAACCTCACCATCTGTCTCTTACTTATGATCCTACTTTGCTTATGATATGTAAAGCGGTAGTTCCCACCAAAATGAAAATTGTCATCATTTACTAAACTTGTTGTCCCAAACCTTTTATATATATATATATATATATATATATATATTGCATTTGATGATGTATTGTCCAATTTTAGTGGGATTTTCAGATTTATTTAGCATTTTGGTTCAGTTTAATATTATTAGTGTAATAGCTGACAACTTTCAAGAAAACAATTTTCAGTGCCCTTAAAGGGTTTACATAAACAGCTTTAATTAAGCCTTCCAACACAATAGATTCATCACAATATGTTACTGTGGTATATTTTTTTACATTTTCCATGGAGAGCAGTGTGCTGCTGAGATTCAGCAGTTGTGCCCTTCCCCTGGGCACCGGGCACATGTTTCGCTGTCGTCTCCTGTGCCACACAAAGCTGTCGCAATTAGCCACGAAGCTGTGTGCCTATTGTCATCTCTGCTGATATCAGCTGCTGATGTAAGCAAGGACACTGCCTCAGGTGACCCACACTGAAACAAAAGGCCAGGCACAGGGGGGGGAAGGCCATTGCTCATCAGCACCACTTATTGACGGACTTCTGCCTGAACCAGTAATGGGCTTAGCATCCAGAGGCCCTCTGATGATTGAGAGTTGGAGGACAGCTTGAAGATTCTAATACTCATTTTGGATCAGATCCCCCATTTTTTTTTCTGTCCCTGGATAGTAGTAAATAACGAGTACAGCTCCCTTACGTCCCTCTTGTGTTCTCTGTCTCCTCCCTTCTCAGCGAGAACATGCTCCAAACCAACTGCCTGATGGGAATCGCAGCATGCAAAGAGTGATGGAAACCCTCCACTTCCCTCTTAATGTCAAATAATAACCTGAAGATATTATTGCTCATTTTGATTGTTTTATTTGTAAGCCCATGCTTCATCTCAGAAATCTCTCCTTGAACTGTTCGCCTCAAGTACTCAGTGCCCATATTCAGAGGAGCTGACAGTTAAAGGTACAATATGCAGGATCTTTCACCACCAGGGTTCGCTAACCTCTTACAATAACAAAGATGTATCTGTCACTCTAGGACACTCTAAGTTAGTCGGGGACGTGTTGCTCTCGGCATCTTGAAAGATCTTCGTTTTAGTCCTCTTTTTGTCTCAAAGTCTGCTTGTCATGGTCCATAATGTTTGAACAAAATAACAACAGCGTGAGCGTCCTGCTAGGCATAACCCAGTTGTCCATGTCTGTCGCCATGGTTACTATGGCAGTACGAGGTCAAACCTGGCGGAAATCGGGGGTAACGCGGATATGACGCCATTGTCTGGTGACTCCTCACCCCTGCTCACAAGTCCCGTTTCCTTGGTTAAATTTTAAATTTTCTCACGATTTTACAAATAATATGAAACAATTGGGATATTTTAATTAATAAACTAAACAAAATAACACTGGCCGAGTGGTTTTTGGATATTTTATTGCAAAAAAATCCTACATATTGTACCTTTAATGTTTGATAATGCTTCAAACATGTTCGCCGAACGGCAAGTGGCTGGAGACTTTTACAAAGGCTTGCTGTGCAGCTCTAAGTGCAGTGTTATTTAAGTCTTTCATTTTTCTGATGGTGGAAGCCCTTTTTGAAGGGCCTAATGGCAGCGGTACGCCGATAAGTTCCTTCAGCGATTTTTAAAGGCCTTGCTGTGCTTTTGTGCCAGATGAACAGTTTTAATGATAGAGAGTTTTTTTATTTTTATTTTGAGACCTAAAAAGCGGTCCAACACTAACACAGTGCGCTGAAATGGGTCCCTGACCACCTGAAGGTTCTTTACATAAAGGCCTAGCAGCAGGGATTGCAAAAGTCTCTCTCTAGTTCTTGGCTAACCTCCTCAAAATAAATGGAGCAAAATTAAAAATAGAAAAATTGGCTTATTTTTAAAATCAATACTTGGAGCTTGAATAGAATTGGCCAGGTGTGTTCATGTACAAAGTACATGAATGTTAACCGTTTCAAATGTGTCTTTTCTCTTTACAATTGATTGATATAATATACTGAATATAAGATAATATAATTTGATTAATGCATTAATCAATACTGTGTCAATCATACATTATTAGACAGCACTAAATATTAAGAATAATGATGACGATGATAAGTCGTCATCATCATTGTAACGAGTTTAATTCTACATTCTATTTGTTGATAGTTTCAGCAATGGTTTTGATTTTATGGTTTTGTTGAAAAACATAATTTTGCAGTTTAGTTTTTAACTGAAACTTTAGAATTTAGCTTACTTGGTGTTCAGCAATTGTTTTCATTTTATAGATATTAGAAGATGCTAAATGACTTACTAGTAATTAGTAAACTATTAATACTGCAATTGTATCACTCATAATCACCGTCAGCATTTCCTTTCTAATTTGCAGTTGTTTCAGTTTTTAGTCAAGAAATATGGCAGATGAAAATGCTTTGCGATGATACCATTCATTCCAGCTTACTTAAGAATAACAATCAGGAAATGTTCACCACTCTACCAGCACTTTTTACTAAAAATCACAGATTTCTCCTATTCATTCCTATAGGACATTATGTACAACTTTTCTGAGTTAGCAACAGGTGCGGATCTTAGTGACAGATCAAACACTCCAAAGAGCCTCTTCAAAAAGTTCAAGGCGACTTCCCCTGTCAAAAGTGCACTGCAAGTCACAATGGATAAAAATAGTTTTCTAAATAGTTGACAAGTAAAAACTAAAATTCATACAGTAATTCATATTTTAATCTAAATAAACCTCTACTCTTAAAAACACCCAGATTCTTTATAGTGCTCTTGATCGCCACCTTCTGATCCAGCAAACACGCCTCTCTCATGTACCTTTGCGATGGAATTGCTTGCTATTCTGGGCACCCTTTGCACCACTTCTGTCCATCAATCTCTGATAAATATTGGGGAATACTCAAATGAACCTGAATACTCAAAGCCAACAACTGGATTAGGACTAGATCCTATCTTATCGAGCCGAGAAACACCACGTTATGCTTTAAGCGCAAAGTTTGTGTTGCCATAACAGTGATTGACATCTCTAATGTTTCTTTCCATAACGAGCAGCTCTGCATCACGGCTCTCCTGTTGTGTTTGAAGTGCTCTCTGCCCTAAGGTAATGCACCAGGATAAGGGCTCACATTCCTCATGTTATGCGCTCGCTTCCATATTTCAGTCAAGGCATTTCATCAGCTCAAAGCAGAAAGGCAGGGCAAATTCCTCTGTTATATCAGAGGAGTCACCTGAAGCAGTAATGTAGGTTTGTTATCAACATTTCAAAAAGTTTGCCGCCTTCCTGTGCGATTTAATGACTAATTACATACGATAGTTGTAAAGGCGTTCAGTTGGCATTCATTTATTGTTCTGCATCATATTCGTTTGGCAGAAATAAATTTTGATTGTGGCATGTGATTTGAATTTTTGATTCAACAACTGGGTCTGCAGGAAAGGCAAGCATATGAAAAGGTCAATGTATGTAGTTATTATTTATTTAGGGTTCTGCGTTCCTGCTATATTGATTTAGGGTGCTGCCGGGATTGTCTGTACCATTTGAAAATGATCTACGTTAACAATGCAGCTCCCACCACTGATTCAAGTGTGTCCAGTTTAGACATTTTATGAGTTTTGAGAGCTGATATTTCAACACATTCTCATCCTTTGGCGTCATATTGGTGACGCCATATAACATTTCGTCGAAATACTACGCACATTGCACCCTTTACCGTCAATATAACACGCATAGGTTTAGGTCTGAGTTAGGGTCTGCGTCTCATATTGACGCTAAAGGTGCCATGTGCGTAGTATTTCGACAAAATGTCATATGGCGTCACCTATATGACGCCAAGGGATGAGAACGGGCTCGATATTTCGACATGTCAGATCTCCCAGCAGAATCCCATTTCCTTTCTTCAATGCCAAAAAAAATGATGTTATTACTAATCAAAAGTGCTTCTTGATCACTATGGGCTAAGCTGTTCACTAACTGAAATCAAACAGTAAGGGAAATTTGAATAATATGACCAGTTAGATTTGGTAATATGATGTAATATGTGAAAAGACATTAAAGGGATAGTTAACCCACAAATGTTCCAATTTATTAGTTTGATTAGAAATGGTATTTTTATCACGAAAATATGGTACTAAGGGGAAAATATGCTAAAATATTGAAGCTATCTTTTTACTTTGGAATGTAATTTGAAAAGCATTCTTTAAAATATCTTTAGTGTGTGTTTTGCATAATAAAGTAAGTCGTACGAGTTGACATGAACAGGAATGACATGAGGGTGAATACATTTTCAATTTTGGGTGAAATATTCATTTAATTAGCATATTTTTGGGATTAAATACACCATTTCCAATCAGGCAACTGAATAGAGTAGACATAGAAATTTGTTAAGGAAATGACTATGTTCAGGAAAGTGGATTGGATTCTGTCTGATGCTTTTTGTCCCAAAGTACCACTACTTTTGACACCCCTAGTTTTAGCTGAGTGAAAATGCCCTATTTGTTTTGATGTGCAAAACATTTGATTTTGTCCATTCTCAAAGTGTTGGTCATTGTTGTACTTGTGTGTAAATGCTTGCTTATCAGTTCCATTTGTTTTTTCCCCCCATTTCTCCTTTTTATGCATGCTGTTCCTCCTGTTTCCCTCCTCCTTCCTCCACCGCACCTCCTCTCCTCGTGTGCTTAGACGCTGCGCCCAGCACTGAAGCCGCAGCTCACGGTTGGTACCTCTCCCTCCTTCTTCTGCCAGCACAGCATGGCGTTCTCTGCATGCCAGCTGAGTACAGTACAGCACGTAAAGGCGACATGCACGGGATTTGGGAATGAATCTAATGTGGATTTGCTGTATGTGTCTGTCTGTCCATCCGTATGTCACATCCTTTATCCCTATTGCCGTTCACCCGTGAAGACCCACCTGTCCCCTACGGCGCTCCTCTGGTAGTTTTAATCAGAGCTTTCGCGGTGTGATTCCTGGGCACGATACACATCCGTCCCTCCTGCATGAGCCCTTCTCGAGTCCCCGTTGCCATCTTTGACTTCTCACCTTTTTGAGTCCTCGCAGACACTCGTAATCCACCCGCAATAATTTTTCATGAATTTAAATGACATCTAAATGGCTGTTTTTGATTTCTGAGAAATGAACGGGAGAGACTTTTCTGTACATGCCGCAGATGGCATTGTACTCCACCTTGGTGCGCCAGCTCCACACACAAATCACAGAACGGGGAGCATTTGCATAGCTCACGGGCTTTATTCTGTTTTACAATATACAATGAAAGCGCTTTCTCAATTCATTAAGCCCTTTATCCCCGCTCTCATTTTGCAGTGGCAGATGCTTGTGTAAATGTGTTAGATTTAGTATAAAGGCTTTTCGTGATACTGTGTAATTATGTCACCTGTGCCTCGTGAAACACCCTCTAATGATTTAATTAGCCGTCATGTTGTGTGTCGCACCGGATCGCACCTCGAAATCGACACTTTTCCCGTACCCCCGGCCAACTCGCGAATGGATCGAGTTGGGCCGTCGCCGTTTGTTTACATCTATCTGCAACTTACCATATAGAAAAGGTTAACGCAAATACAAGCGGCAGAACATCTAAAGGTTAGGGCTATTCTTTTGCATGTGCATAATTTGGACGTGCCCACAGAACGTGGTCAGCCTTGACTGTGTAGCAGAGCTATAATAGAGCTTTTGTACAGTTCACTGCATTTCTAAATACCATGTCACAAGGCCAGAGTTAACCTTGTACAGTTATATCAGCCTGGCAGTGATGTATAACTGAATCACTGTACGCTTTCCAATAATCCAAAGCGCTTTTTGATGCTACAAAAGGTAAGAGAACACAAGGTGAACCCAGGGGGCTTTGTCTCATCAAACAAATTGGCTTTAAATGTAGTGCTTCTTATCTTTGTTTTGTCTAGGTATGACATAGAGCTTTTTTAGTCTAGATTTTATGTTGTTGCGGTACAGTGAAAAGGGTTAGTCATTTTAATGATTCCTGTCCGCTCACTCATTTTCGAAATGGACAGGAAATGCTTTGTTTGTAAAATGCCAAGCACGCTCCTTCAGTCTTTAATCCGACGGTGGAATTGATGTCCTGACCTGTTGCAAATATGTGTTTCTGCTAATGTTAAAATGCATGTTTGTGTTGCAAACAGCATTTCACACCCTTGTTATATAAAACAAGAACTGCAGAAGAATTAAGTCACATTGTTTGCAGAATAAAGACGTCTAGTCTAGTCTGACGCATAGAACGGCTCATGATAGCAGAGTGAAGCGTCTATGTTGTTCCTCAGAAGATCCTCTCATTTGCATCTTGTCACACCTTGTGTATTTTATTTGGTTCACTTTTGTAGCTGATGCACATACTCTGTTTACCATCTTATTTTCTTGGGTGTGCTACACTCACTGTTCAGGAGATTTCTCTTCTCTCTGATAACAGTCTTTTTTACCCTCTCTGGTGTAGCCTAGCAACAAGCTGTTCAAGCAATAAGTGGGGTTTTCAGCAGAGGTTGAGGTAGGAGGCTAACATAGTGGGCAAGATTCTATATAGAACAGAAAGCTACAGCAATACCACTGAAAACATTCTTTTTTGTGTATTTTTAATGCATTTATATTCCCCCCTTTTAATATCTCTCTGTTTTTTTGTATGTACACTATTGTGATCAGTGGAATTTGACATAAGCTAATAATTTTGCAAAAAAAAAAAAAAATGCATTCTTCTATCCATTTGCAAGGGCAAAATCCCAATGCTAACAAGCCATAGCTGGATTTTCACAATCCAATTGATAAAATTAAAAAAAAAAAAAAAATCCTCTGTAATAATTTTTCTGTAACACTTTACTTGATGGGTGTGCATAAGACTAGCATGACACCTTCATAATCTTGACATGACACATGTTATGAATATGAAGTTTTATGTTTATGACAACTGTCATAAAGTGTCATTCGCTCAATTATGACATTTTGAATGCAAATGTGACATTGTTTAAGATGCCTTGTTTATGACAACTTGACATAAACCAATACATCATAACCTGTCAGTGTCTTTGTCATGACAACTTGACATTACGAAGACAACACAACCTGTCATAAACATGACATGAAACTTAAGAAATCACCTAGCTTTATTGGTTAACATTACATTAAACTGTCAGGTGGTTGGTTTTGACATTGGCTGTCATGATATTTTAATGACAAATTCAATGTGTACGACTGTAGTTGAGGTCACGAAAAATATTCATGACACAGTCATAACGGCCTCATGACAGCCAATGTCAAAGCCAACCACATGACAGTTTAACTTAATTTAAGGTCATGTTGTCATGACAAAGACACTGACAGGTTATGATGTTATGGTTGTGTGTTATGGCACACCCCTTCAAGTAAAGTGTTACCAATTTTTCTTTGAAATGTGTCACATTATAGAAGTTCAATGTGACCACTATTTTATGTTGTCAACGGGACATGGTGTGATTGAATACGAATTAGACTGCAGACTAGAGAAAACATGGTTGGCGGGGTCAAATAGATCAAATTCTTATCAGCGTGTCAGCAACCCTGTCAAACTCTTACTGTATCATCACACACTGGCACCCTCGGTATTAATCACACCTCACTCTACCTGACCCATTGCATGTACGGTCACGCTCTCTTCCGCCTGCCTCTCCTCAAGCTGATTTATTGCCATCATGACTCTGTTTTCAAAGCAATATATGTAGATCCCCCTTGCATTCGGGATCTGCAGTGAATTCAAATAGTGGGAAGCCCATTCAGTAGGTCCTCCATCTGGCTCTCTCTTTCTCTTCTCCCTCTCTGTATCGCTCCATCCAGGCGTACTCCTCATTCCTGTTCATTTCCAAAGAGGATGATTGAACACACTTCACTTCTTCTTGTCATTTCATCATCCTTTGTTCGGTGTGGCACCACACAACATGTTTAAGGCTGGGCTCAGTAAACATGACGATGGCATCTTTTGATTATGTGCTCTAAGTAACAATGCGACAAAGAGCCTGTAAGAAACCAAGTGTAAAATAACCGCTTTGTTTGCCCGTGATTGCGACAAATGGAAAATCACTCCATTTTGGCCAACCAGTTTTGAAGGACTATTTGCTCGCAATTATAAAAGTAAAACTTTTCAATCCTAGTTCGCAATATGACTGAGTCTGCCTTTTCATAAAGCAGCGGCTCTTTTCAGTGGGGATGTAATAACGGCTTTCATTTTTCCGTTGCTTTGGCCACACCTCTGTCACACTTTTCATAATGGCAGAAATAAATGAAATCTATGTCCTATGAATGCTAAAGAGAATGTCTTTTGTGAAACAAAGCCTCTAAAATAAATAACAGGCATTAGAAAAGGATGAATGAAAATCTGTGAGTGTCACACATGGTGCCAAAATTAAGCAAGGGCTTATTTAAGCCTATCTCTCCCTCGCTCCCTCACCGGTAAATCTAAGCCGCTGTTTGACATGAACTTAGCCACCTCTGATGTGAAGCTGTTTTATATGCCAATGTTAACTGCCTCTCCCTCATCCTCTCAAAGCAGTCGCCATGACGATTCCCCTGCCCATTGTGGCATAAAGCCTGTGTTACTTAATGTCTTGTTTTCAAACACTCTGATCTGAATTCCCTTCATGCATAAGAAAAGACACAGCACACATATCTGAATCTGAGAGGATGTACATGGAAATGAGAATTTGCATGCATGTCTTTGCAATTAACTCTCTTCAGTCCTTGTCCTCTAAATTGACGGGGCGAAAGGTTTTCTGATGAATGCTCTAGAACTTTTGACTTTGGATCACTCTGCTCTTTCCTTTCTGTGATGTTGAGCAACAAGTAGTTGTTAATCCCTCTTCGGCTTCGACTATTTTCATTAGCGGATCAAAAATGGACCCATATTTCTAAAATGCTTTGTACTCAATATTACAGATATTGCCTAAAAAATATTCATAAAATTTGGTCATCCTTTACCATATGACTTTATTTCCCTTGTGAAACATAAAAAAATTAGCTTTCACTGTGTGGACAATGGGCTGGATTACTTCCGCCTATCGTAGAGTCCAATGCTATAAGGAGAATTTATATTGTGTTTTATACTCTATGGCTATACCAAAGAAACGTTTGTCACAAAAACAGACAAAAAAGACACCCCTCATTTTGTTTATGCTTCTTTGTTTATTATATTAAATAAACATAACTATATATAAAATGACATCTAAACGTATTAAAGTTTCGTTTCAAAGACTGGAGGACAGTAAATTTTGAAGACTCTGCCATAATCCCGTTTTTCTTGCGCTTTAAGTCTCCACAACCGGAAAGTGAAGTCAAATGCGGAACTTATGCGTGCATATAGCCAATTATTTTTAAGATCTTCTTTTATGTTCTACAGAACAAAGTAAGTTTGGAAAAATATGACAATTTTAATTTTCGGGTGAACTATCATTTTAACATCTTTAACTTATGAATCATTCAGTCCAGTTCTTAAATATTGTTGATATTTATTCAAAATATTGTATTTAAAACTTCAGAGATTTATCAGACTGAGTGTCTATTTTCATCCCCCTGTGCATCTTTGCCCTGCTTATACTCTTTGACAGATGGCTACATGTAGTGATCATCTAAGGCCTGGTCTCCTTGCTCCATCTCCAAAGACAAGCATTTGCTCTTTCTTCGCTGATCTGTTCGCGGAGCAAGAAAGGGCAGGGCCGTTAACAGCTCCGCAGCCGTAGCTTTAGTCGATGCCCTCCTCACTCTCTAATCCTTCAGTAGTCAAGGGGTGAACGGGAGGGAAAGGACACACCTGCCAACATGCCTGTCAGCCTTAGCCCAGGAGGAGAAGATAATTGAGCAGATTCTGAACCGCAGGGAGCGCCGTAGCAGAATACAGTGGGATAATGACCACTTTGTTCCCAGCTGGACTGAAGCAGGTGAAGCAGAAGAGTTGGCGCCTTTAATGTCCCAGAATTGTCACATTTGGATGCCATCACGGCCAGGGCTTTCATCAATCAACAGGAACGAGTTCTTCTGCAGCTTCAAGGGTCGCCTCCTTTGCAGACTTTCTCTGAGCTTGCCTTTACTCCCTCTTTCTCTCATATCTTTCCTCTCGCAGCCGCACTTGCTTGGTTTGAGCGAGTGATGTATGGCTGTCAGTGGGACCGCAGCGGTGTGTAGTGTTTCTGATGAGCAGGGTTTGGAGTAATGCTGGCGTGTGAATGGCTGAGGCAGGGCTCGGAGGTGCCTTCAGGTCTGCCTGCAGGGGCCTCGCAGGTGACGCGCATATGCCGCAGTAATTAGACTGAGAGTTGCGCAGCATTAACAGAAGCGGAGGATTTGGGATAGCAAATGCACACCTTTCTCCGCTCGGCAGTATCCTCCTATAACTTGTACGTAGAAACATAGGGACAGCTCACATGGGCCGATCCAGGTGGAAGAAATAGCGTGGGTCTGAGGTGGCTTCGATTTCCCAGCAGACACAGACAGACAGAGTACTCTCCAGCCTAATTGGAAATAACATTCTCATTTTATGCAGCAGGGCTTAACAGTAATGCTTTTGTATGCATGACCTGCTAGCATTTTTCACTGGCAAAACACACAAAATTGTATATACATGCATGCATACATACAGTACCAGTCAAAAGTTTGGTCTTTTATGCTCATCAAGCCTAAATCCATTTGATCAAAAATATAATATTGTGCAATATTATTATGATTTAAAATAATGGTTTTCCATTTTAATATACTTTAAAATATAATTGATGTGATGCAAAGTTGTATTTTCATCAGCCAGTCCTCAGTGTCACATGGTCCTTCAGAAATCATTACATTATATTTGCATTTATATATTTATATCATAATTATACATTAAAAATGTCTATAGTTTTAATACTTATTTTAAAAATATATTTGACATAATTAATATTTTTGGAATAATTGTAAAATACTAAATGTAAAAATGAAGAGCTCTTTTCCAAAACGCTATAAATCCATTTCAATAGTTTTCAGGAAAACTACATTTTTTACCTAGACCCACACATTTTGTGAATATTCAAATTATCCTGTTTAAATGTTTTATTGGTTCAGTCTGAACATTTTGAACAATAATTATTAAATCAAACAACAATATTGTTAATGATAATTTAAAAGTTAATTTTATTTTTTTCCAAAACGCTATAAATCGAAATAAACCTCAAACAAATAGTACCAATTTCAACATATGCATGAAAAAAAACAAATTATTAATACCAATTTCAACATATGCATGAAAAAACGAATTATTAAAAATGATCAATATATGATAACGATATTCAAAAAAGGGATGGGCACCCCTCCAGCACATGCACACACACACACAGGCTACATAACATGTGAGCAAAGCGGAGCAGCATGACGCTTAAATATAAGTTAAAAAAAAAAAAAATAAACATTTCACATTTGTTTTTAATAATATTACATTACTTATTTTTATTATTTCATCTATGTTGAGTAGGCTATGAAAAGGGAACCGCATGAGATCAGTAAGATAGGATCAAAATTCAAAAGCTGCCCAATATCGGAAAATATTTGGAGTGCGTCAGACATGATTTTGACCACTTATTAAGTTTTGTTTTGTAGAAAGCTTGTAAATTTCGTTTCATTTAAATTGTATCTTCATTTTAATAAATGTTTTCATCGACAAATTGACTGGATTAATACATTAGAAGTAAATATCAGACAATATAATCAGGACACAGAGGCGCGCAGGTGAACCGGAGCGCGTCTCATAATATGAACCGAAACACCGCGATGCTTGCCTCAGACAGGCCTGAGAACTAAGCTACAGAAAGCTTTAAATATCTACTTTTAAACAAAACAATTAAAAACTAAAATAAATTGGCAACTCTCTGCGTATGTAGGCTAATTCGAAGTATGCGTTTTTCTATGCGCGTTCACTGCGAAGATGGCGAGTAAGCATCATCAACTTTATCTTTGTTGCTGACACTGACAGAAAACACTAGTTTATTAATAAACAATTCAAATGTTTCATGCATAATCATTATATTGCCGGTTCTTTGTGGCAAGCTTTATGCATACGTTGAGATGCGGAATATGCAATTAAAAACGCTCATATGGTTTCTCTCCCATTTAATTAAATCAATAAATGTGATTACTGATAATACAAATGGCTTAAATGATCTACTACTAGTCGACTAGAAAACTAGGACTCATTTTGAGGAATGAATGAACATAATAAACCTCTGTTCAGAGTGCCGCCGTGCTGGATTGTGTAGAGCGCTCATTGAATTTGAGGATTTATCGTGTTTAGGCTAAAAACAGGGCTGGTGCTTATCGCGGCTTGGGAAGAAACTGTATCTTGCAGTACATTTTAAACACGGAAATATAGCGATTCGGCATGAAACGTTGATAGAGCAGTGAAAGGGTTCTGTCCGCAGCAGAATGACACGACAAACTCATTTTTTTTAAAAATGTCGTTTAACGCGTTTTGGAAAAGAGCTCTTCAAATATACAGTAACACTAGAGAATGGAGAAAGCAAGAGAGGAGACTGGAATATAGTGCCCTTATGACCCTAACACATTTGCTCATTATTTAAAGGTGCATTACCACTATTATTAATTGAAACTAATGTCCACCCTGTGTCTTTTATCTGCCAGTTAAGTGTCCTTGAGTCATCTCACACAAAATATTACTCTAGTAGTCCAGCTGGCTGAGGAAAAAATAAATGTGTGAACATGTATAATCTACTCCCCACTGTCTATATAACTATAGCCAGCCAGAAATCTCACGCTGATAGCAAGGAAACTTTTCTCTCTCCAGCCCATGCATTGAAGCTAGAGCAAACTTCCCTTTTCATTTGAGAACTGTATTAGATGGACACCTGTGCAGGCTTCCTCCTGTCAACCAACCAAAGGTTTTCATTTACACCATCAGAAAGTGGTTTACCTGCTGCGTTGGCGATACAGCATCGCTCCATTAGCCCTCAAAGCTACAGAAATTCGCTAGAAGCCAGACAAAATGAGGTTCCAGGGGGCTCTGCCAGATACGTCCCCCTTACAAGACATCGTATGCATTTTATGCAATGTTTTCTCCTTACCGTCGCAAAGCTCATGTGGAATTCAAAGACATTTGTTTGGCGGCTTTGATAAAGTCAGTGAGAGGGCGGAAGGCAGATCTCTAGTCTGCGGATGACCCTAGCCTGTTGAGCCGAGTTCGCGTTTGCGCTCAGCCCCGAGGCGAACGGATGCTGTCTGGCTCTGTCGGTTTCCTGGCGACTGAGGGGGAAGAATTAACACTGATCCCTAAGCTCGAGGGAAATGAGGGAAGCGGCATCTGAGGAATACACCCATCTCGCTCGTGGCTTTGTACGGTTCCCTGAAAGGGACATCTTATCCTGGATTAGCTCTGACAAACTTCACTTCCCCTGCTTCTCACAGAATGGAACAACGCGAGTCCCTTGTGTCGAATGTGTTGTTCCCAGATTTGCATAATGCTGGATTGTTGTGAATGCGAGTTAGTCCACAAAAGCAGCCCGAGGATTTATTGATGTTTGAAGGGCAGACGAGGAGAAGCCTAAGCAAAAACATGGCCGTACTGAACGTACAAACGATCAAGCATCTCTTAACCAGAGGATCTGGTTCGTCATCCACCAGTATGCCTCGGGCGCACCTGTCAAGTTTAAAATCTGTGGCATCTAAGCACCTTGTAAAGGTTGCCCTCATTCCTTGTCCTGCCTCCGAACACCACGTGTGGCCCAGTACTGTCCACCTCTGTGTACTGTAAATATAATCTGCAGAGGCTGCCGTATGTGTCAGCGCTGACAGAGCTTGAGGCTGTAACTGACAAAGAGGAGTGTCCGCAGTAGGGGGATGATAAACGGGTACCATGGGAAAGGAGAGGGTGACCTGGAGATGCTCCTCAACTCCTCATGAGATTTGGCTTTAGACTCATGAAGTTCATTTTGAAATAATTGCATTATGTCTTAAGTGGAAACCTTTCGGAATGGCCCCGGAGATTTTAGCTGGGGAAATTGAGTGGAAATTGAATTGAATATAACCGGTGTTTGTCATCAACAATAGGCCACGTTTGAGTGTAACCATTTATCATCATTTGTTCAAAGGAACGCGAGACACCCTTTATCTCAAGCTTATTCATACAGGCCATGCAAAAGGAAACTAAAAGTTTCAATCTTTCCCTCCATGACTTTGACTTCATTTTGTGTCTGGCATGATTTATTTATTTATTTTTTTTTCATTCAAACATTGCTGTGGAAATTCGTCTGGACTATGACTAGAGACTTTTGTTTACCGAATAGGAAGTATTATCTATATGCTGATATCCATTGCACATAAAGCACGAAATAACTTATTGTTTCCAGAAACACTCAAATACCTCCAGGTAAAATACATTCAAATCCAATTTTGTCATGAAAGACCACTGCATATGCATTACCTCTAAGTGACTATAGCAAAATTGAGCATTATACATACGCCTGGATCGGGGTGACTGCAACACAGGGGGTCAATGAGATTTTTAATTACATTTCCATTACAGCACAGGACTGCTGCTGCTGGGCTGAAGGAACAGGTAAATATAGACAGGATTTGCAATAACACATCTGTGATCCATCTGACCATAGGCCCAAGAGCAGAGTCATTTCATTGCAATCTGCTCACACTTTCACCATGGCAATCACTTTTGCTTAATTACAAGATTAGAGGATCTAATTAGAAGATCTGCTGTCTTTGAAATCAACACATCCTTTGAAATGAGACACTTTTGTTGCCCAGAGGGTAGACTTTTCCCTCCTTGTCAAATCGATTGCGCTTGAGTGAGTGCGATGGGTTCTGTTTGCTTGTGAATGGGGTGACCCTGACATTTTTTAAAGGAGATTTCATTGTTTCAATACAGAGTGTAAACACGTTAAAGGACAAGTTTGGTATTTTACACTTAAAGCCCTGTTTTAAGGTCGTTTCTGATGAAATAGAGTGGTTAAGATCTCCTGGATGTGCATCCCATCAACTGCAAGATGCTTTCCTATCAGTATGGGCCAACATTTCTAAAGAATGCCTTGTTGAATCAATGCCACTTAGAATTAAGGCAGTTCTGAAGATGAAAGGAGGTCAAACACAGTATTAGTATGGTGTTCCTGTACTCGTTTTGGTGAGTATTTCATCAGAAATGATCTTAAAACAGGGCTTTAAGTGTAAAATTCCGAACTTGTCCTTTAGTACAAAGCATCGTGAGAAGTCTGTCAACAACCACCTTGCACACCGATCGCTTTTGTCACATTATTATTATTATTTTGAAAGCCAGCATTCAATCCATCACATATTTTACTTTGCCTATCACTTAGTCTAAGAGCAATACTTGAAAGTAAAAGTAAAATGCAGTGAAGTGCAGTATTTTATCTCCCCATGTAGAGGGAGAGAACATTTCCATCCATCATGGAAATGGCATATGGAGAGAAAAGAATTAAGAAAATTGACACAGACGTTCCTTCCTTTTACAAATAAGCCTGATGCAGAGTAACTGTCTTTTTTTATAATGCTTCCATTTGATTTGAGGCAAGATTTTGGGTGTTCGGTTTCTGTCTGTCAGAACGTTTCTGTGATTGAAGCTTATTTAATATAGCCTCACTTCTTGTGTTTCTCCCAAAAGAGAAATTTCAATGTGGACGTTTTGTGAGGAAAATCTGGTTTAATTTAATGAGATTTCTGAATAGAGGGCTTTATTAAACTTTATTAAAACATGAAGGACAACACACAGAGCAACAATTGGCCTTTTATATGGCCATTAGTGTTATGATCTGCAGCTATATCATCACATATCATCACCTTGCAGGTCATTCATTGCAAATATTTGATTATGAAGTGCTTCTTTTTGATGTTATTTGGATTACTAGTCAAATCATGAGGCTTTATTTATGCCGGTGATGTACAGTTCAGTATGATCATTTTAAAGAAAGGCTGAATGCATGCTAAGACTCCGATTCATGAAATGGTTTGTGGAGATTTCATCATCTGTTTGATATACTGAACATCATGCAGTTGTTTACTGGGTATTTTTTTTTAGGTATTTTTCCTTGCTGAATATACAGTATATATATATATATATATATAGGGGTGTAACGGTTCACAAAATTCATGGTTCGGTTTGATACGATACACTTGTCACAATTTGGTTCGATATGGTTCGGTACATTTCTGAAACAGCAAAAAGAAAGAAATGGCAAAAAAAAAATGTCCTTGCTTTAATTTTTTTAATTATATTTTTATTAAAACTAACATCATAAAGTATGATATTTTTTAACTTTGAGCAATGATGGAGCTATAATTGACTTTTCTTAGGAGTATATAATACAAAACAGCTCCTTGAACAAAATGAAATGTAATATTGTAGTAGTTATAAACAAAGGTTTATTTAAGATCAGATTAACATTTGAGGGCAACAATTGTATTCATAATGTCAAAATAAAACCGACGTAATGTTACTTGGAAGTTATAGCCTACTATTCCTGCAAAACCTCCATGGTAACAGTTAATGTTACTACAGTAAATCCATGGTGAATGTTACTGATCTGTGGACACTGAATAGTTCATTCATGGCACAATGTTTCTTCCTGGTTTCCATGTCAGCGCTGTTTGATCCGTTAATAACGGAGAAATGTGAATGTTTCTCACTAGATCTCGCAGCGATGTTATTACTTCAGTAGCGAATTCAAATGTTTTCCTTACTGGATTTGGCTGTGTAGTAACAGTGCTGCTTGATTAAGATTGGCTCGCGCCGCAGTGGTCCAAACTGATAAACGGTCCGTCAACCACACAATAACGAGTAAGCCGAACCGAACGGTTCAATACGAATACGTGTATCGTTACACCCCAAATATATATATATATATATATATATATATATATATATGGACAAATCTGAAAAAAGAATGATAACCGAACTAAATGAGTAAAAATGTAAATAAATAAACATTGACATGTGAATATCCAGTGAGCCACTGCAAAGTCCATTTCAAATCTCCACTGGAGCACAGTATCTGTTGCGGCTTGGGCTTCTTTTGAGAAAGTTATTAGAAGTGGGCAATGACCGCCTGAGTCCAGGACGATAAAACAACAGAAGCTTCCCGTGGAAGTGAGGTAATTGACTATGAGTGCAAGATCAAGTGTAGCCACTGGCTCAACTCATGAAGAAAACGGCAGCATATCTCCTCCTCGCACCTGTGCTAAGAACAGTGAGGCATAAATCCATAGCGTTCGGCGTTCTCCAGCAGCCTTTGAACATTCTGAATATGAGCTGTACACTTCTAACCTTTTGTCATGGCCAACAGGATCGAAACCCCAGGTCTACTGTCTTTTTCTTATCAATGATTGCTGTTATTCCTGTCTTCTCTCAAAAGATGCACTTGTACTGGTTTGAAAAGGAAGATGTGATAAAACGATAGCATGAAGACACAAAAGAGGCCTATTTTAAGTCATTCTTTAAAAATTCTTCCACTCTTGAAAATGTCAACACTGATGGAGACAAAAGGAGTGGAATCAATAACTGCTGGTATGGTATCTGCAGTGTCCACACAAGAGATGAAGTTACTTGTGCTCTAGTGGCCACAGACTCATCTGTACCATTGTTTTTGACTGAGAAACTTCTTCTCCAGTGGTGTTGATGGGACAGATGACCCTCTGAAGTCAATCCAGATATCACACTTTATTGTCTTGGGAGATTTCTTCAAAAACAGTAAGCATGACTTTGTGGAGCAAGAGATGTGTTGCTGTGCTTCGGCTCTTGGGGTCCTCACCTCAAAGCCCTCAGAGACATGTCCTGTCCTCTTCCACTCCAGATTGCTTTTGCTGTGGTATTTCGCTCATAACTCAAGGTTATGGCATCATGCAGAGCATTATTTGCTCACATTCTCTTTCCTCCACCTTTTGTCTTCATTTAGACTTTGAAGACCAGAATTAAATGTCAGCTTTGTGTTTTGGTTCACCTGTGAAATAAGCAGTGATGGAAGGATGTTAGGCATTCTTGTTAGTATCACTATTCTTTGATTTGTGTTTTCCGACCAGTGACTTCCAGGGCAATCCCACAATTGTGATTTTTTTTTTTTTTTTATTATTGAAGGATGTAGTATAAACTATAATGATGTTGCTCTTTTAAAAAAGTAGCAACCATTTAAGCAACGAGTAGCTAACTGCAGGTATTTAAGTTTGGCAACATATTTTTACATATATCATTATAAATATATGTATAAATAACATTTTATGAATAACTTAATTATATTAACAAGAAGCTTACTGCATTGAAGGTATTTAAGGCAGGCAACATTTCATTGTGAATATTATAGCCTACTGTCAGGATTCCACCAGCTCCTTTCACTCTCCCACTCGTTCATTATCACCCGAGTTCTGATCATCATCACCTGCACCTCATCATTCCATCACCTTTATATTCAGCTCCCCTTCACGCACTCATTTGCTGCGTCCCAATTCGCATACTATCTGTCCTAAATGGTATTCGAAAATAGAATTAGTACGTCCCAAATCGTAATATGTTGAAGTGAGTGTTTCAAAGATACCCGGGTGGTCTACTTTTTCCGGTCAGAATCCGAAGTGTAGATCGATGCACACTCTAACGGCTGATATTGCCCACAAACCATTGCGCGTTGGACGAGGATTCGGTTAGAACTACAAACACGAGTAAAAAGTGTTAAAAAACTACAGACACGTAGTCGATACGGAGGATGCGCGAGTCCCCGCGGTTGTGTAGAGAGGTTTAGATAAAGAGCTTTGAGTGACTAATTATCAGTATCTAACCTGATGAAAATGAATTTATTCAATGTTGTCCACATTATATTGCATTTGCAGCAGCATTGTAAACTTTTGTAAAGACACGTTTAGCCATTATGTTTTAAATGCATCATTATATTCAAATTGCAAACAATATATAAATAGTATAAAGTATAAATATACTTATAACTTGAATCATATAATTGTATAAGGACATTTTAGACGTTTTAGCATACAATAATAAACAGGAGAGTGTTTTATTTTTTCAACTTATTGCAGAAGTAACATGTTACCAGAAAAGCAACAGTATATTTCAATCAGATCAGCTGCTGAAAAATGTAGTAAGGTTAGTGTCACTACTTTTAGTTAGTTACTCCCCAGCCATGGAGGCTGAGGCGGTAGATTAAATATTCTTTTTTAATTTGTAAGCCAAAGCTGTATACTACATTGAGGCAAGAAACAGGGAATCTAATGAAAAGTTACATAATGGTCTGTGTGTTTGAGTGTGATAACTTCATCTTAACGTAACTGGATTAGGGTGCTCCCAAGCAAAATGAGAGAAATATTCAGGTTTTCTGTATATAAGGTGCTGAAGAACTACTGCAGCATTTCTGTTGGAGAAACTGTTCGGCAGAACAGCAAAACCGATAGGATCTTTCATCATGTTTTCTCACTGTAGTTCGGCAGGTGTCCACTCCAGCCAGGTGATTTACCCCATTTCAGGCAAATAAAAAAAAAAGAAAACATGCTTAGTGCATCATCTTGAGACTGATGAAGCTCTTTCTCTTTCTCTCTCTCCCATCTCATATTCCTCAACACCACCTCAAGCTACCTGAGGTGTGAACCCTGAGAGCTCACAGCAATCCTCCTTCACCACAGGACAGATAATTTTGAAACTCGAGACTGTGGACTCTTGGATGAGTGTCAGACCCGACTAGCGATTCATTGTAGCTGGAGGTGCAGTACGATGTAACGGCACACTCCAAATTGAAGTTATCCTTTAGTCCTGACCTTGGATGAGCTTCCCACAAATGCCAATGCACAAAAATTGGACCCCATCTCAGACTTAGTTCGTTTGGATCAGATCAAAGTCTGCTTTTATCAGTGCCCGATGGCGCAGTCTTTTTGCCACTTTCTGGAGAATAAGCGTATGCTTTCCATCTAGATTCATTCCTTCACTTATCTAACTGGGTAATTGGGTATTCCAGTCTCTTATTCTGCAGTCATAAACGTTAAACAGGAATACTGTTTATGGTAATGATTCTTCCATAAGCACCACGCAATGCGCGTAATTATGTGACTCAGTCTAGTCAAATTGAGATGAGAGCAAATTTCTAGGGTTTCATTAAGATGGCAATTTCTTGGAATTACTGAAGATTCCGGAGGCAAAATGGCTGCTGAGATTAGAGGAGGTTGCTTGAGAATTACTCATTTCTAAACCATCTGCTTCTTGAATTACACATTAGCCAAACTGTTGGTTCACAGTGGACTCTTATTGAATTACGGTTCAGTCATTGTGTTAAGGGGCGGCCCAACACACCAGCGCTCCGCCGAACGTGGCATGATCGCGGACCTCAATCTTCTTTCTCATCGCTGTGGCTGAGCTCCGCACACCCCTTCATTTATCTTAAGGCTGTAGAGGGTGGAAAGGAGAAAGAGGGCATTAAAATCACTTGAAACTGAATGGGAACAGACAGTCCTGTCCCGGTCTTCACTCCATTTGTTAAGTTATGTTAATTCCTATCAAATCCATTCAGTGAGAGAACGACCCAAGCAGGCATCAAGCCCATCTGCGTTTGTGGACAACCCGGCAATGGGATCTCGCCGCAAAGTGGATGGGGAAAGAGGTTTAAGAGAAAGAGCGATCTCTGTTTATCTCTCCATCCAGAACACATATTAACATCTTAATAGGAATGAGAGTTAAATCATGTCTTTAGACCCTCCCTTCTTGCCTTTGACAAGCGTGAATTAGGTGTCAAGCAGACTCCCACTGACTTTAATTGAATCTGCCTTCCCTCCCAAAAAGGGAAATCTGAAGTCAAACTAGCCTATTAGGTTGATCAAGTCATGTTTTGTTGGGTTTGGTAGCATCATCCCTACATCCCACCCCCACCCCTCTCACACAGGAGTTGTTTATGAGGTGAGATTGGGTGGGATGTTGTACAAGCACACCGCTCTGTGCTTTCTCGCTTTTCGTTATCCTCTAATAAGTTGTGGCCTGCCGTTTTTGTTTTTTGAACTCCCCCAGGAAATCCCCTCAGCTCTCGGGCTCAGGCCACAGATGAGAGCGGGAGATTGCCGTGGGTAAACACGGGAAGGCTGATCAACTCCTCGTGACTGGATTACCAAGCATCGGATTGCTCAGTCGAGACATCCTTCCCCTCGCTTCCTTTCCCTTCTCATCGCATTTTTTTATCGAGTGAGATGTTTGGAGTGGGGATGAGCCCGTGGACTGATAAAACAGGACATGGACCGTGAGATGTAGCAGAGAGTTCACATGCTCTGCTCCCTGTTGGGTGTTCCCAGGGCTTGATTTTTCTTCAGACTAAGAGGTTTCAGGTTTTTCTGTTATGGTATGTAAAGGTCGCATTAAACCCATCTCGGAAGACTCATTATCATTCCTCCATTATTTATAGTAGCTGCTTTTCAGATGCCTTTTATGTATAGATTTTGTTGTTTTACTCTCGTTCCAGACTCAGACTTTCAATATTAAAATTAAAATAGGCTATTATTTAAAAAAATGGTATTTTATGATGTTTAACCCTAAAACCGTATTCTGGACAAATGTGGGCAAAATAGTTTTGATTTATTAAAAAAAAAAATGCTTCCCTTGATCTGAGTGGTACAAGACTTTTCCTACGTTTGCCTCCTGAACACACACAAATTTTTTTGACTCAATTCTACAATGTTAAGTTGGTGAAGAAAAAAACTTCTTAATCTTGTATTTGGGTCAAAAATGGGCACCCATAGAAATGAATGGGAAAAATTGTAATTTACAGCATTGTAAAATAAGCCAAGATCAGACACCAGGTGACAGCAAAGTCACTTCGTCTTTAGGTTTTAGCTCTAAGAACTTATTGGAATGATATTTTAATGTAGTTAAAAAAATAATTAAAAAAATAAGCATAATTTACATAGAAAATATGGTACTTTTTAAGGTAAATAAATTCAAAAATACCCCAAAATAAAAAAAAACACCATAAATGGATAGACAAAACTTTATCGAAGACAGTGATATAATATTTATAATAAATAAAAATTAGGATCACACCTGAGTCCTGTGTGTCTATATTTGTCCACAATTACAGGGTTGAGGGCTATAAAGGGGGCTACAACTATGATAATGTAAACGAATAGTTGACATACAAGTCATTTCAATATTTATTGTTTGAAAATAATTTGTCAGTTATTTAAGTTATTTTGTATTCTAAAGTTATTTCGAGTTATTTCCACCTCGCTCATCAGTAAAGAAGATTCTTGAGAAATGAGACTTGTCATGTGTGGGAAAAACATAAAACAAGTCATTGTGTCATTCAAGCTGTAATTGTCAAATGATGCAAAGTGCGCAAATATTTATTTGTTTGGATTTAGGGTACATAAAATGCTAGCTATGAAATAAAATGTGAAAATTTGCTATGGCGCAAATCTCTGGTGTTGATAATTAACAGGTTTAGTCTTTCATGTCTTTCGCTGCATGGCCGGCTCTGGAGTGATGTCTCCTGTCTATTTTCTCTCAGCACTTCTCTTCAAACTCTTAAATTTCCGAGCCGAGTGTGAGATATTGATGAAAAATTTTGCTCCTCCTTTGCTCTGTGAAGAACCAATCAAGTCCACAAACCAGCATTAACTTTGGGTTGTCATGGATCCCTACACTTGATCAATAAACTTCACATATCATTAAGCCGCGCAGCCTCAGAGGCCTGCCTTGTTCTCAGGGTGAAATGGAATGAATCTTTGTTAAAAATTGCTTGTGATTCGCACTTTTAGTCTTGAGGGCAAAGTGTATTTCTTTAGCTCTGGCTCCAGCTCACAGTTTGTGCCAGATTCGTTTGAGTTTTAGTCAGGAGTGTAGCTGACAGAAGAAAATAAACAAAAAGGCCTGTGTCTTCAGAGCTCCACTCTCGTAAATGTTTAAGCTATTTTCACTCTCACACTTTCTGTTTGCATCAGTTCCGCTTGGTGCCTGTCTATAGTTTGGAGGTCTTAATCCAGAGAGGTGGATTTACTTGAATTCCTATTGGAGGCTGTACTTCCACACATCACAAAACATGCTTATGTTTTACTGTATGATTAAATGTTCCTCATTTATTAACTAAATGTTTGTATTACTACATACTGTTCTTTCTCTTCACATGATTTACTTATTTCCAGTAATATTTCCAATTTCACGTTATAGCTAATCAAATTATTCTGAGCAAGATTAGTACTAATGTCTTTGTCCGTTATGGAATCGTAAGATGAATATATGTTGTATCGTGTCTAAAAAAATGCCATTTGGTTGCACTAGAGCCTATTCTTATAAATATATGTACCTTATAATTCACCTCATAATCAGCTGTATGTTATTTAACCATAGTTATAATACAAATTATTAATATGATACACTACTGTTCAAAAGCTTTTTCAAAGAAATGAATACATTTATTCCACAAAGATGTATCAAGTTGACTAAAAGTGACAGTAAAGACATTTATAATGTGACATATTTCAGTAAATAAAAATGCAAAGAATCGGCTTCATGTGCAGTGTTACTTTAAATGTTCTGTTTATTGAAACTATTGCAAGTAAAACATCATCTCTTGGCTCTTTCTTTCAGATTCACAAGCAGGAACAGAAGCACAGAGATCGTTGGACCATGCGGTTATTGGAGGGGTGGTGGCCGTCGTGGTCTTTGCCATGTTGTGTCTTCTCATCGTTTTGGGGCGATACTTTGCAAGACACAAAGGTAATTCAGCCCCCAGACTGTCTTTTAGCACATTTCTAAGGTCAATAGACTTTCTAATTATTTTGGGTAAGATTCTGAATAGGGAAAGAAGTCATTCTGCTGTCGAAGCTCTGCGGGTGCTTTGAATTGGCTCTTGGCTACGACCACATTAAGGCCAGTATCCCTCTGAGTGCATCGCGCTGTTGTGTTCTGTAATATAAAGTGGGCGCAGCATCTCTGCATTTCATCAGGGCTACTGCCTTCATTATCACACCACAGACTGAGAGGATGGGAATAATCCCACTCGGAAATGAAGTTTGAAGTGGATCGCTTATTCCCACCTCCTTGTAACACTTCCCAAGGTTGATTCTAAAGCACAAAGTCAAACCAAACCCAAACCTTGAGAGGATGTTATGGAAATTTCCTGAATTATTTGCCACAAATAACACATTTATTCTTCTGGGTATGTATCAGATTCAGTTTTAGTTTCCTTCTTGTTTGTTTTATCAAATAGCGCTCAATCTAGAGGGTCAGGTGTCGTTTGGCGTGCCGTAATCAAAGCGTCTCCATCTTGGGGTATTAGTTGGGGAACGTGTTACCTTTTGTTTACTGACATGAAAGGCATTATAACGCAGCCAATTGCAGTGTGGTGAAATTAATGGCTTATTTATGGGCAGGTAAAGTCCCATGAATCGACCCTCACTCTAAATTAGAGAAGCTGCTCCAGATGGTCTTTTAATCTCTTTTAAAAACCCTGCAATTGCATCAATCAGAAGCCCTGGGGTGCTGGAGATATTGCTTTTATCAACACGCTTTTCTCTGAAACCCACACAGGCACCTACTTCACACACGAAGCCAAGGGGGCAGATGACGCGGCGGACGCTGACACGGCCATCATCAACGCCGAAGGGGGCCACAACAACTCGGACGAGAAGAAGGAATACTATATCTGAGTCCTGAGGCCTCTGTCGTTCTTAATATTTTCTTTTGTTTTTGGCGGGAGGGGGTGGGGCATGAGGGAACTGAGATTTTTGTTAATTTGTCAGTTTGATTTTCTTTCCTTGGAATTGAATGACGTAGAATGCTACACAGGCAGCTGAGAAGATGTAGGTATTTGTGTTATACAGCGGGTTTGGGGTCAGGGGTGGGGTTTAGGGGTGGGCGGGATACCAGACGTTGCCAGATAAGAGTGTAGAAAGCGTCACCACACAGCACCTCCCCAACTGCTGGTATTTTTCGTTCTTTCTCGACCATTTGCAGAAAATTCTGTGCCTTGTTCTGAATTTCTTTTCTTAGTCATGCTTTAAATGCCATTGACCATGTCACAACTCTAAAACCCCCCTCCCGAACACACTCACTCACTCACTCACTCACACACACACACACACCTCCACCATCTCCGATTATCGACATGCTGTCTGTTTTCCTATGAAGGTACATGAGTCCCCACCCCAATGCATTCCCCTACACTGTGGGCATCTCCTTCAAAACATCATATCCTCTGTACAAAGAGCAGGCCTAGTCACATGGCAGCGTTTTGATTTGCTCAATCCCAGGTCATCAGCATCATGAAGGGAAGTACAAGCAGCTTCCTTCCTTCCTGGCCCCCAACAATTCGATGAGACCGGGGGAGAAGCGATCCTGGACGTTGCACCTGTTTTATTTTGACAGGGTGCATCTGCATTGCTGCAGACTTATTTTATCCTCTTTTTACTTCGGTTTTATTTTTCCGAATTATACTGTATGTGCCAGTACATTTGAAGTTTGGAATGGGCAGTGGCGCAGACGAACAGTTCCTGCTACTCTGAGGCTTGTCGTCTCGTGCTGCTCGGTTAGACAAGGCCCTTTCAGTTATTTATTGTTTCAATATAATGATGTCTTAGGTTTTGTCTGCATTTTCAATCAGAAACGCACATGCCATAATGACGAAAGAGTCGCCATCACTGAAAAAGGTCTAAATACTGTGGCTTACGTTTTGTTTTCTCGTCTTATGCTGTAATTTTCCATGCAGGGCTGCTGAAGGTGACCCTCTAGCACACGTTACTAACTACCTAAAATTGTGTCAAAGCGAGACGTTTTCTGGTTTTGGAGTGTTTTGTTAGACTCAAGGGAGGAAGCGCCACAACTATCATGTTTGTAGATGTACAGAGAGGGAAGATGTGGAAATGATTTGATTGCTATAACTTTACTACCTTCAAAATGCATTTTAACAGCCAGAAAACATCTGCATTTGTGTATCTGGTTTGTAGGCGAGTCAGTGAGGATGTGACATTGATGTGGGTATATGATTGCCTGTCAAGTGAATTGCCTGTTTGTTCTTCCTCAGAGGAAATGGTGGCGACTGCAGCTAGCTTATCCTAGTGATACTAGTATATTAATATAAACTGCCCAAATATCATAGACTACATGGTGCGAAAAAGCACCACAGCAAGATCATTTCCTCTTGTAAGCAATGTGTGCTTTATTGTTTATAATTGCTGTGAGTTGCTCCTCCGGGTTCCTGCTCACGCACAGCAGTCCCGGGCTTGAAATGTGGTTAGTTCGAATGGAAAGTGAAATAAACATAAGTCTTTATAAGAAAAAAAAAAAAAAAGCTTTTAATAACATTCCAAATATTTTAGGAAAACAGTCTGTGATGTAATTACCCGATAACGTGGACTTCCCCCTCTATTTACAGTCGTTGTCAACACATGACGCTAAACAAAACATGTGAACGCATTACACATTTCACTGAAGCCTAGCTACAAACGTAGCACCCGTCGAGGGTACATAATGTAAGGTGGATAAGACGTCTAAAGTACTTTCCCTAAAGAGAAGTATTTCTTCTCACTTCCTCATGACTCTCGCTGTAGTGTAAGTGAAGTGAGATGCCTTAGTTTAGACCCTGCTGAAACCAAGCTCAGTGTGTAAATAAAACGGCGAGGTTGAGGGGGGAAAACACACTCTTGTTTGCTTTATTTTTTCGAGGATGTGCATTAACCATGAGAAACACTTTGGACGCTTTCGTTTTTACTTAGAATACAAATCCGAGGGAATGTCTTGCAGCTTGATGGTTACCGTTGCAGTTGAGATATACAGTTGTGTGGCTTGTGCTTAACTAGTGAGCATCATTTAGCTTTGGTCTGGCAGCTTCTGAACAGGATTTCAGACATCCCTTCTCCTCTTTTGCGTACGTGAGAGACATGACATCCGTATACTAATTTGTGGTATTTAGACTGGGACGATGTACATTTTGTTCAACTTGTTACGTTAGACCTGTTTTAAATGTGATTAATGTGGTTTAATCCACTCTACTAGGCGTTTGAGGACTTCAGATAGGCGGTCGATGGGACGACGCGGTTACGCCAGTGATCTATTTTATCATCCGTTTCTTTTACAGCAAGTCGAAAAAGGTTTCATTGAAAATGTCCAAAAATAACAACTAGTTTTGAGATGTGAACTGGGTTCGGTTTCAGTTTTGTAGTTTGTTGTTGTGTTTGTTGTTTTCATTGATTTGTTACTGCCCCCTGTTTGATAGTGCAACAGTGTTACTGATGGAACTTGCTTTGATTGCTTTTATTTGAACTTGACAGTTTAATTTAAACCCTGTCTCAGGTTCACGTACAATAAACAGTATGTTTGCATCTCAGGTAGAATGCAAAGTCACGGCCCCCGATTAAGTAAGTGGGAAAAAAAACAATCAAGCTGGATTTCAAATCAAATGGAGAATTTGACATGTTTTGTTTAATATTTGTGTTGTTCTTGTTTATTTGGTGCACTGTAAAACGTGTACGTAATGTACACGCAATATTGAGTATTATCTTTTTTTTTTCTCCAGACCTACTTCACACAGAGAGGACAGTAAAGGACCAACCCGATCTCATGAGAAAACGTAATTATTTCACGAGTTTTAGAAAACAAAAAAACATACAAGTGAAATTATAGAAATTCACCAAACCGTAAAGTAGTTACGAATTGCCATGAGAGTGTGTTGGGGAAAATTCAAAGTTGACATGTTTCTTGTTCTGGTTCCAGATAGGTTGAAAAGTGTTAAAAGTTTTACATTCATTGTTTTTAGGTTGGTTATTTTTTTGTCTTTCTGCTGTACTTGGGCAATGTTACTATGTATTAATGAAGAAAAATGATATCCACATTCCCATACACATTTTGTATTTGTTCATATTAGACATTTTTACAAAAAAAATGGAGAGTTCTTGTCTTAATAAAAAAGAAAAGATATTAATGTTCAAAGTAATGGTTGGTTTGGGCGGTGTTATTGTTTTCTGTGTGACATGAATCTTTTGAAGGTAAAGTCAAACAAAAAGAATTCATTTGAAAACTGACTTACAGGATGCTTGTGGCATTAATATTTGAGTTTCACCATCTTCCATCTTATTTCTACAAAAGGGTGTTTCATTAAATATTCCTAAAATATCTTTAATAATTCAGCAATTCTCAAGGTCCTTGGCATGTTCTTTGGACCAGTGCATAACATCTACATAAGATTCAAATATTTCATTTATCATGTGATCACGTACGAGAGTGTTGAATTTAAGCTAAGTAAGCTATTTTACCACAGGATCATTTACTGGCCTTTAAAGTTTACTTTTGCTTCAGAGCGAGTTGGAGAAATCCAGTCGGGGCTTACGCTTCCGCATCTCCTTATTATCCTTGGCATTCTCCAGCTCTGTCACACTTTCGCATTGTGCTTTTATTCCTGAACTTTGACCGAGGCAGCCTACAGAAAGAACATCTCTCCCAGGTACCCGGCGCTTCCTTCTCAAGCTGTCTCATGCCCGCACCCTGACCTCGCCGCCCAGTGGCAATCTCAGCGACACACTCTGCAGATGCTGACCTTGAGTTGTAGCTTCTCTTCTTTTCTTTTTTTTCTTTCCTCCCGCTATACGATGCCTGGTTTTTGATTGCCTGAGCAGGAGCTCAGCACCAGGGTTGTTGTCACACTGCCAAGGCTCAAAGTCACCCTCTGCTCAGATAGGATGGATCTCAAGGTACAGGCAGAGAGGAGCACAGATGTCACGTGGAATCATCTCCGTTGCAGAGAGAGACAGAACCAGGTCTGAGGGAGAAGAGAGCGCCTCGTGGCTCAAGGCGATGACAGGATTTCATCATGTCCTGTAGCTTTGCTAGATTACAGCAGACTCTGCAAAGTTACACTATATCGGGATTTAAAATCACATTTTAATCCTTTTTGACATTTTCTTGAGCGATTTGTTGCAATTTAAAGTGATAATTTACACTTTTGTCATCATTTACTCACACTCATGGCATGCTGTTCACTTCCATTGAAGACAAAAAAAGAACTTGAATACTTGGAAGCATATAGGTCATGGTTATTACAAAAACTACTCTTTTTTTTTTTCTCCGACTTCAAAGAAAGTTTGACTTACCCCTTGTGCACATCTATGTAAAACAATATCAATATCACACGGTGACTAGTTGGGGAAAAATAAATATATAAATTGCGGTAACACTTTATTTTTCAGTGTCCTTGTTACACATGTTGCATTTTACTACAGTATTAATACTAACTAACTGTAAATGATGCATAATTATATGCAAGTAACCCTAAACCAAACCCAAATCCTACCCTAACTCTATAGTAAGTACATGTTGTTACTTAATATGTGTTATATTAATGCATGTTTAGCACTGCTGCAGTTCATTTTACAATTTCCCCTGCATTTACTCCTGACTATTAGGCACAAGAAAATTGATTATTTGTCAAATTCGAATAACGTTTTTATAATTTATGACTGTATGAGTGAGTTTAATTTGTTGATTGATCGATTGTTAATCTAGTAAATGATTTAATCCACTGAACACTGCTGTGGTAATATAAAAACACTCTCCCAACAGCATACGATTTCTTTTTAGCCTTAAAAGTCATTTGAAGAGTTCAGATGCAAAAGCCTCTAAGTGCCATTTGAAATGTTCTTCTAGAATGATCATTTTTATCAAGCTAGTAAATTTTAGTTAATTAATTTCACTTAAATGCGGATGAAGATTACCTATAAATTGTCATTTAAGTGAAATTACTGAACTTAAATATACAAGCTTGATAAAAATGATCATTCTAGAAGAAAATTTCTAATGGCACTTAGAGGCTTTTGCATCTGAACTCTTCATTTATTTCAAGTCAAATTAAAATTATATAGTTGTACGTATATCACTTGTGATGGTATTTTGTATAGATATGGCCAGACGTGCAGTCTACCAATAACATCAGAGCGACAGCACTACGAATGCCCAAAAGCGAAGCAACACACAGCGACAAAGTCGCTGGCAGTGTGAACAGGGCTTTACAGAGAAAGGTGACCATTTGAGCGTATAAAACTTAATTTTTTTTTTGTTTTTTGTTTTTTAAATGAACGATCGTTTCACTTGATAAGACCGTTATTCATCGTCTGGAATCATTTAAAGCTCTTTGAACAGTTTGCACTCTTTTGGACCTTGAACTGTTTGGTTCCCATTGAAGTCCATTATATGGAGAAAAATGCTGGAATGTTTTCATCAAAAACCTTAATTTCTTTTCTTTTCAAAGAAAGAATGACATGGATATCTTGGATGACATGGGGGTGAGTAAATTATCAGCAATTTATTTTTAAAGTGAACTACTCCTTTAAATCTATTGGAAGTTTCTCTTCATTTCCTCCTATGCTAACTTCCTTATATGACACAAGTATATGAAAATAACTGCATGCAGATTCTTCAGACATTCGCACTGAAGCAACAGCATACAGGTTTGGAATGACATGAGGGTGAGTAAATGTGTAATTTTAATAATTGTTTTTGTGTGTGTGATCCGTCCCTGACTAACAGACATCATGTCTATTGCTATCTCATATAGAGGGAGAGCTCACCTTTACAGACTCTAAATGGATCCATTGAAGGTAGTTGGAAAGGGGAAAGTCATTCACAGCATCAATGGTGTCTTAATAGCATTGGCCCTCCTCTCGCTGCAGTCTTGGTCCACAGGTGAGAAGGGGACTGATTCCTGAAATTGCAAGAGATTTACAAAGATAGAGATGGAAGAATATTCCATTAAAGCCAATATGGGTTTTGTCCCTATATATTTATTGACTTCATACTTGACTCAAAAAGTCCTTGGACTCGTGTCACATTTAAAGATTTAATGAAACAAAATATCAAAGCAAATAGCGTTTATTTGAAAGAAAAGTTGCACAAGCACACTCAAGCTCTCAGATCTGTGCTTAGTTCAACCAGGAGTAGGGTTTAGTTCAATTAGGAAATTTAAGTAGCTTTTATAAACGTCCCTTAGAAGAAAAAAAAAAACATTAATGGTGTGTAGTGTCTTGAGACTAAACAATGGCAGTGACACATTTTAAGATATGGGGGCTTCGGTTTAAAATTATTTTAAGATAAGGGGTTTCGGTTTAAAATTAACCGGTTTTAAATTAATTTAAAATTTGGTTACTTCCTATTTGTGAGGAGAAATTACTTAATGCGTTCACTCCAAACCAATGTTCAGAAGTAATTGAAAAATAAAATCAGTTAAATGCAAAGACTTTCAGACATTTTTAAGTGTGTCTTAAGTGTCCAAATACTTTAGTGTAACAACTGGTGCTTAATTATAAGTATGCAATAATAATGACCCTTCATATGCCATTTAAAATTAATTACACTTTTGTTGGCTGGAGACTCAAGTTTGAAGACGAAAAATGTATCAAGCACAATGTTCTCACCGTTGCTGATTTCTAACACACACTCACAGCGATTGACGTAGTCTTTGCGGCTATCAGAGCAGAAATGAAAGTTGCTGCTCTCCGTATGTTTTTCTACCGTCTTCGGTGCGTTCATCTTGTCACATGAATGATTCATAAACTGCACAACCTTATTTTGTCAATTAGATTGAAAGATCTAACAAACAAACAAAAAACACATAGGCCTAGATTTACATAGACCCTCCCCTCGAAGAAATCAGGACAGAAGTAGACAAAAGAGATGGATTAAAACACCAGGCGTAAACGGGTATGCGTCTCCCTCGTCTACTTGTGATCCGATCGATCAAAACGCATCTTAATACCGTGTGTAAACAGGGCCTATGAGGTAAGGATGAAAAACTCAATGTGATTTGCATATTTCATTTTGTTCCTCTTCTTGCTGATTGGAATGGATTTTAATTCAATTGCTCATCAAGCCAGTCAGCAACATGTCAAGAAACTGCACACTTAGAAAAGTACAGCAGACTTGTGTAGAGTTTGGGTACAGCGTCCATTACTTCTATTTAATAAAAGACAAACAAATCCCAGCTGGTGTCACCTAAAACATCTCACTAGAGTGTCACAATGAGTAATAAGGCTGCTAACAGCATGTAAGTCACTGTGAACCTTATTTATGTCTTTGAAGTCTTTTCTGCTGACTTTCTTCTCATCTCTTGTTAGCGGGATGCTGAGATTTCTGCCATGGCGACAGCCTCTCGGGGGGTCTGAGGAACAACAGCTCTTTTCTACAACTTCTTAATGATCTAGGATCTGTGAAACAACTCCCATATTCTTCTTATTAGTTCTGTGTTGTTCTCTAACTGCACCGACATGCTTGCAAACTGCAGTTTCCCAGATGGCAAACGCTTGCTTTGATTTTAGCCGAAGCGAGAGGGTGTTAATGAGACTTTGATGAAGGTAACAGTGTTTGTTATATAATACACCTATAGTACACCTACGGCTGCAAAGCAGCAAGTGGAATGCTTTTCGGTAATCATCCGTTCAAGCTGAAATACGATAAAGAGCAAAGTTTGCATTGCAGGCAGGAAGGCGGACTCTATCAAACTTTCAGTTGCCACAGGATATCCAGATGTAAATGCTTCCTAATAAAGTCAGCTCCAATTTCTTTTCCTTGTGGTTCCCCCCGTATCCCTGGCACATACACTCACCTGAAGAATTATTAGGAACACCATACTAATACTGTATTTGACCCCCTTTCGCCTTCAGAACTGCCTTGATTCTACATGGCATTGATTCAACAAGGTGCTAAAAGCATTCTTTAGAAAATGTTGGCTCATATTGATAGGATAGCATCTTGCAGTTGATGGAGATTTGTGGGATGCACATCCAGGGCACGAAGCTCCCGTTCCACCACAACCCAAAGATGCTCTATTGGGTTGAAATCTGGTGACTGTGGGGGCCATTTTAGTACAGTGAACTCATTGTCATGTTCAAGAAACCAATTTAAAAAGATTCAAGCTTTGTGACATGGTGCATTATCCTGCTGGAAGTAGCCATCAGAGAACGGGTACATGGTGGCCATAAAGGGATGGACATGGTCAGAAACAACGCTCAGGTAGGCCAGTTTTGGTGAGTTCTTGGAAATTGCAGCCTCTTTTTCCTATTTGTTGTGGATACGAGTGGTACCCGGTGGGGTCTTCTGCTGTTGTAGCCCTTCCACCTCAAGGTTGTGCATGTTATAGCTTCACAAATGCTTTGCTGTAACGAGTGGTTATTTCAGTCAAAGTTGCTCTTCTATCAGCTTGAATCGGTCAGCCCATTCTCCTCTGACCTCTAGCATCAACAAGGCATTTTTGCCCACAGGATTATGTGTTTCCCTTTTCACACCATTCTTTGTAAACCCTAGAAATGGTTATGCGTGAAAATCCCAGTAACTGAGCAGATTGTGAAATACTCAGTGTGGCACCAACAACCATGCCACGCTCAAAATTGCTTAGATCACCTTTCTTTCCCATTCTGACATCAGTTTGGAGTTCACGAGATTGTCTTGACCAGGACCACACCCCTAAATGCATTGAAGCAACTGCCATGTGATTGGTTGATTAGATAATTGCATTAATGAGAAATTGAACAGGTGTTCCTAATAATCCTTTAGGTGAGTTGGCTATGTATATAGGCCTCCTCTCATGCTGATTGGATAGATTGTTCGAATGTGTTTCTCCTGAACTTTGTTAATAAAACATCATTTGCATCATTTGTTTCAACCAGTATAACATAAAGTTTTATAAAACAAACCGCTTATTTTTCGATTTAATGTTTATTGATATAAATTGCCGCTTTTGGTGACAAGGTTACAATGAACTGAAAACGAAACCCCTCATGTAAATGATCAATTTGCATGGGCATTTTCTGCAAGCTCAAAATCTTTCATTGAACATTTGATGAAGGAAAAAATGACAACTGTGAGTTTCAAGGCCTGTTTCGTACTCTATTCATGCAAGTGCTTGGCATGCTTGTCACTGAATATTTACTTCTAGCATCAGCCTCGCTAAAAATCAAAAAGATTCATTATAGGTTTCGCAAAATTAGAAATCTGTGGTTGGAAAGCTCTCTCTGGAAAAATAGATTGCATTTTTATCAACAGAAAAGAAAAAACATAATATTGATATTTAAAAATGGTGCAGTGATGCAGTTTATTTAATCCGAACAGCTCACTGGTGTCATCCTACAAGGATTTATGTTTATCCACCTCCACGGAAATATAGCTTTTAGTCACTGATAAGTTTGCACATAATACAGCTTACGCTGAGTTTTGGTCTACCCTGACAGTTTCAATACAGCCGCATTATTAGGAGAATCCACCACAGCATCTCAGTGATGATTGGAATCGGCATTCTCCAATGCCGCTGGGACGGTGAAAGCTATCGGCTGGATCCTGTTATAACAACTCAAATTGCGTTGAACTGCAATGAGTTGACTGGAGCACAATTGATTATTTGTCGAGGTGCTTTGAAGAATTACACTCTTACTTTGTTATACAGCGTTTTATTAAGTAACGCACTGTGAGTAAATATTGTTGTCTTTTATTTGTCAGTATTACACAGTATGGTGGTGCCGTTGATGCACTTCACGCTGGTTACTGGCAGAAGTAACTGCATATGACTGGCCATTGATAGCAGACCTAAGCTATTGAGAGCTCATAATTGGCTGAGCCTCAGCATTGGATCATTTGCAATCTCAGGGGTCCCTCTTTCTCTACACACACACACACACACACGCACTCCATTTATGGAGGTTCTCATTGCAGCTCCGGGATCTCAGTAATTGTGGTGTGTAATAGCAGATGCCCCTCTGTCAACCCTGAGTACACATCACTTTCAAAACAACCACGGCTGTGATGCTTTTTTTGTTTTGTTTTTTGCCTCTCCCTGGGTTTTATAAGGTCAGATCACACTCATGTTCTTGCAACTACATTTTTGTATTTTGTTGTTTGTATAAATGTCACCCAGTGAAAAGGGTTTGGTGAAGGGAAGAGCTACAGAATCAATTAATCTGTTCACCTGGTGGTGAAGCATAAATCTCTCTTCCGGCTCAAACGGGTCGGATGCAAATGATCTGTCGCGATCTGCGGGACTGCATTGCTTTCTATTATGTTTTGTCAGGAAATCTACTTTAATTTACGTGATTTGCGCTTTGTAATAAAGCCTCACCCGGGTTGGGAATGCGTGCACACATTCACATCTTTAATTGCCTGTCTTCACAGTTGGTCACAACTCACGGCGGTCAAGTCACAAAGAACAAAAATGTTATTTTTACCATCAAATTATCTCTTTTTTTCAATTGGTTATTTCTAAAGTGATCTTTATCCACTGGATGTTTTTCAAGAATGGTTTAAATTTGGGAAAAAAGAAAAAACTTGATTTGTTCTCCATGGAGACACAACTTTCCCAATTATTCTAGACTGAAAAGTTTGTGTCTCTGTGGGAGAGCAGAGATTGATTTACCTCAATATGATGCATTTCTTTCAGACTTTGCTCTACTAATGGTTGTAATGGTCAGATGTGTCACTTCTGTAAGACAACTTATGTATAACAATATATAATAACATGTATTTAAAGAGCCAGACAGGCAAATTTAGCTAAAAAAAATTATCAATTAATTTATAGGGAATCTTAATAGAATCACTTAATATAAAGCCGAGCAAATGACTCGTCCAGCGTTCATTGAATCGGGCCGTAACTATAACCTCTGCAGCGGGAATAAATATCTAAACTATAGTGAAACACTATTTATTAGCAAGGAAACTTTGATCAGCAGTTTAAGACATTAAATCTGTAAGCATATAACAGAAGATCAATTCTCTTTAAAATACAATCAAGGCTTTATTGATAATTCTAATATATAAAACTAATATCTTAAACAAACATGCACACACACATTCATACAAGTTGCAAAAAGAAAGAGAGGAAAGAATGAGTTTTAAGCGTGAGATGGTGAAAAAATTCCAAGTTTCTTAACACAGTCTCATCCCAAGAAGTCATATAACTGACGATCCCGGGCCGTCATATTCATATTATTGTGTATTTATTTGTTTATTTATTTAATCTAAAATAAAAATATGAAAACATTACAAAAGTGTTTTATACTTTTATTGTAGTGATCCTGTGCTCATCCATTCATTATTAGCAATCAGGCTGTTGAATGAAGCAGCTATGGCTTTGTCAAAACTGTTTCTGCTCAACAAAGTGAAATATTGATGATTTATATTTTATTTTCTTACTGTTTCGATCTGAACATCGACGTAAACTAGCAAAAAGTGCATCAATTATGTGGCAAATTTCCTGCAAGATTTTTATTTGAGCTCACTTTGAGAAAAAATAATGCTTTGTTTCGCCACCTTTGCAAAGTTGTCTGATGAAAATTCCATTTAAATATAACTAAAATGGTTTTTAATTAGTTTAGAACTGAGTTTCCTCTACATTTCCTTGGAATATTTCAGTTTTACATATTACAAATTAAATTTCAACATGCAAGTTTCCACTGGTTGAAATTCAAGCCATGTTTCATGTAAGTAGTTCATTCAGAGATACTCTTTTCCCCACAGCAAGGCTCTGTGTGCTCTCTAAAAACATAATTATAAAGAAGAGGACAATCTCCACCATTTTGGTGCCTCATCCAAGCAGTCTGTGAAACATTCAGGGTCTAATTTACTCACGCAGAAACTCCATAAACCGCATGGAGGATCTGGAGTAAACTGCATTTTCACAGACCAGTTGTCTTTTGTCCAGTAAGGCTTCTTTCTAACTTCCCAAGATTTAAGCTACATATTTTAAAGTTGGTAACAAAGTAGTTGGTTACACTTTATTTTGACGGTCATCTTTAGAAATTCCACTAACTATAAGTAGAATGCAGTAGACTGTTAGGTTAGGATTAGTTCATTTGGTTGAAAAAGTTGAAATGTAGTCATAGTCTTATAGTCAGTAAAATGTCTGTTGTGGGACCATCAAAATACAGAGTTAGAGTCAAAAATAAAGTAGCTAACTACACTACAAACTATGAATTAAATATCCTATGTTTTGAAGCTACAAGGGGCAATATTCTTAAGATTTATGTTTTCATGAAAGTTAGAAAAAGGTGTAGCACTCGTTTTCTAAATAAATTCAACTTTAATAGTTGAAAATGTACATTTTGGCCACCATCGAGGCCTTCATCAGACATCAGGAGCAACAATCTCATATACTCTGTACATTCTTGCAATCGGCAACAGGTGTGCAACATTTATGTTTTAAAATTACATATAAATTTTTTACACAAATACAATTGTATACCATACATTTTGTGCTTTAAGTCAAAAGCATTGTGATGAACAGCAGCATTTAACTAATCAATTTACAAACAAGAACACACACAAAAAAGACTTCAGTGGTAAATCAAATAAATAAACACTTGATCTGTAACAAATTTGTCTCTGAAATGATTTGGACATTATAAAATACATTAAATAAATTGATTTGTTTAGCTGAAAAGCCAAAAAAAAAAATCTCAAAAAAGAAAAGCAATGTCGGGTTTTGTCATGCTACGCCTCCATGGGTGAAAGTTGCCAGTTACTGTCATGCTGCTTAAAACTAGTTAAGTATCTAGTTTTAGCTGGTTACTACCCAGCCCGTATTACCAAGTCAAATCACATCAAAGGTCACCCAGCACCTCTTCTTATCTAATCAGAATGGAAAATCAGCATCCCTCAATCTTCTGGCCGCGGATGATAAGTGGAAGGCCGGTGGAATTAGCAGCCGAGGCAGTTAATGCCTCCATGAATCCTGCGCTGCTCACCCACAGGAGCTGAGAGAAGGATTTTTCGGAGCACTCACAGACCTGATAAAGGTAATGAGCTGAAATGCCGGAATGACGAGGTGGGGTGGGGGGCATGCGCACCACTGGCTGAAACTTATCTCTGTGCCTCACAAAGCAGAGTGTCTCCACGCACACCCCATGGCCTAGCAGCAGACGTCTGTGAAGTACGGGGAGAATGCTGAGCACAGAGCGTATGTATGCAGATGCTCCGTGCTGCCAGGAGAGACTGACTCATTGTGAAGGTGCTGCTGGGTGAAGCTGTTACAGCTGCTTTAGTTCATATGCTGCACTTTACTGCAGTAAAGGAGTGTGTGCAGCCAACCTACACGTGCACCCTCGGATTAGAGAGACAAGGAGATTTTTAATGCGGCGTCGATAGGTGACAAAAAACGCTTGTCTAAAAAGCTGTCATTCGCTGTAAAAAAAAAATCTGGACATGTGGAAAGTATATTACAATCCAGATGTGCCTTCTACAGATCATTTGCTTGAAGTTCTGTCATCTTCTGTCACCCTCATGTTGCTGCTAACTCAAAATAATTAATAACTAAATCATTTTTTTTCTTGATTTATTGAGAATATTCAAATATATGATTTTTTTTTTTTTTTTTTAGATAAAAGCGATGTCCGGAAGGGAACATTAGGGTTTAAATACGCTATAAATTCGATCAAAATATGAGGAAAATATGTATTTATTTGTTTATATTTAATGAGGAAAGAACAAAACACTAAACTTGGTTAAGATATTTATTTGACACCATTATTTGGCAAAAAAAACCCCCAAAAAACTACATTTGGCAAACTACAGCTACTGTCACAGACGGTAGACGTATTCACTGGTCCTTTCTAGTCTTGAGTTTATGTTGTTGTGTGCACGTGTATAGAATGTCATTACCTAATCCGCTACTGATCATCATTGCATCACCAGCTGCAATCAATCTCACCACTCCATATATTCTCACCACTGTTTTATCATCCTTGTCAGATCATTGTTTGATGTTCTCCATGTTGGTGATCCGGTTTTGTGTTCCTGCTTTGTGTTCTTGTTCTTGTTTTTGGTCTTTGTCTTCGACGTTGTTGTGTGGATAATTCATCTTCTCATCGTCACCTCTTTACTTCACCTCTTCACTGGACCTGACCATTGAAGTCCCTGTGCCACCCACCAACATCAGCTTGTGCTGTTTCTGTTTACTGTTCACTACATTTTGCTATTAAAAACTGTTACTCGCAATTGCTTCCTGTCTTCCATTGGGTCACCATGACTGGTAAAGGTTTTATTTTAGTATGCAAAAAAAAATATTAAAATTTCTTTTTAAAGGGTAACTAAACCCCCGGGCAGAGCCTGACTCCACCCATTGGCAATATTTGAAAAATGCCAAAAAAGAGGGCAGACCCCAGCGGAGATAGAGGGGACGAAATAGATGCTAAAACACTCTATTCTGATCGTTTTCAATAGTTTTGAATTCAGTGGTTTCATTGAATTGAATTCAATAAAATGATTTTCACAAAACAAGCTGTTTTTTATACTGCCAAAGGCGTAGCTTGTACCAAGAGCGTGAATATAAGCGGGTTCGTGGAAGGTGGAATTTTGGGATGGCGCTTGTTACCACTGACTCAGGGGGCCCCTCTGAGTGTTTTGCATTTTGCACTTTTTTGCACTCAGGTCTAAGTCTCATGGCCCTCCATCAGAATCCAGAGTTTTGAGAGGATTGGAGAAACTTAATTTTTCGCCCGAAAAGAAAAAAGTAAGGGGTACCACTGTCGTTTTTTTTTTTTCGGCCCGAATTTTTGAGTTTCGATATCTCAGCTCTGGAAGGGGCTAGAGCCTCAATTTTTGCACTCAGGTCTAAGTCTCATGGCCATCTATCAGAATCCAGACTTTTGAGAAGATTGGAGAAACTTAATTTTTCGCCCGAAAAAAAAAAACGTAAGGGGTACCACTGTCGTTTTTTTTTTCGGGCCGAATTTTTGAGTTTCGATATCTCAGCTCTGGAAGGGGCTAGAGCCTCCATTTTTGCACTCAGGTCTTAGTCTCATGGCCCTCTATCAGAATCCAGAATTTTGAGAAGATTGGAGAAACTTAATTTTTCGCCCCAAAAAAAAAAAACGTAAGGGGTACCACTGTCGTTTTTTTTTTCGGGCCGAATTTTTGAGTTTCGATATCTCAGCTCTGGAAGGGGCTAGAGCCTCCATTTTAGCACTGAGGTCTAAGTCTCATGGCCATCTATCAGAATCCAGACTTTTGAGAAGATTGGAGAAACTTAATTTTTCGCCCGAAAAAAAAAAACGTAAGGGGTACCACTGTCGTTTTTTTTTCGGGCCGAATTTTTGAGTTTCGATATCTCAGCTCTGGAAGGGGCTAGAGCCTCCATTTTTGCACTCAGGTCTAAGTCTCATGGCCCTCTATCAGAATCCAGAGTTTTGAGAGGATTGGAGAAACATCATTTTTCGCCCGAAAAAAAAAAAACGTAAGGGGTACCACTGTAGTTTTTTTTTTCTGGCCGAATTTTTGAGTTTCGATATCTCAGCTCTGGAAGGGGCTAGAGCCTCAATTTTTGCACTCAGGTCTAAGTCTCATGGCCCTCTATCAGAATCCAGAGTTTTGAGAAGATTGGAGAAACTTAATTTTTCGCCCGAAAAAAAAAAAACGTAAGGGGTACCACTGCATTTTTTTTTTCCGGGCCGAATTTTTGAGTTTCGATATCTCAGCTCTGGAAGGGGCTAGAGCCTCCATTTTTGCACTCAGGTCTAAGTCTCATGGCCATCTATCAGAATCCAGACTTTTGAGAAGATTGGAGAAACTTAATTTTTCGCCCGAAAAAAAAAAAAAACGTAAGGGGTACCACTGTCGGTTTTTTTTTTCGGGCCGAATTTTTGAGTTTCGATATATCAGCTCTGGAAGGGGCTAGAGCCTCCATTTTTGCACTCAGGTCTAAGTCTCATGGCCCTCTATCAGAATCCAGAGTTTTGAGAGGATTGGAGAAACATCATTTTTCGCCCGAAAAAAAAAAAAAACGTAAGCAGAGCTTACGTCTAAGTCTAAGTCTCATGGTCCTCTATCAGAATCCAGAGTTTTGAAAGGATTGGAGAAACTTCATTTTTTGCCCGAAAAAAAAACCCGTAAGGGGTACCACTGTCGTTTTTTTTTGGGCCGAATTTTTGAGTTTCGATATCTCAACTCTGGAAGGGGCTAGAGCCTCCATTTTTGCACTCAGGTCTAAGTCTCATGGCCCTCTATCAGAATCCAGAGTTTTGAGAAGTTTGGAGAAACTTCATTTTTCGCCCGAAAAAAAAAACCGTAAGGGGTACCACTGTCGTTTTTTTTTTCGGGCCGAATTTTTGAGTTTCGATATCTCAGCTCTGGAAGGGGCTAGAGCCTCCATTTTTGCACTCAGGTCTAAGTCTCATGGCCCTCTATCAGAATCCAGAGTTTTGAGAAGATTGGAGAAACTTAATTTTTCGCCCGAAAAAAAAAAACGTAAGGGGTACCACTGTCGTTTTTTTTTCGGGCCGAATTTTTGAGTTTCGATATCTCAGCTCTGGAAGGGGCTAGAGCCTCCATTTTTGCACTCAGGTCTAAGTCTCATGGCCCTCTATCAGAATCCAGAGTTTTGAGAAGTTTGGAGAAACTTCATTTTTCGCCCGAAAAAAAAAACCGTAAGGGGTACCACTGTCGTTTTTTTTTTTCGGGCCGAATTTTTGAGTTTCGATATCTCAGCTCTGGAAGGGGCTAGAGCCTCCATTTTTGCACTCAGGTCTAAGTCTCATGGCCCTCTATCAGAATCCAGAGTTTTGAGAAGATTGGAGAAACTTAATTTTTCGCCCGAAAAAAAAAACGTAAGGGGTACCAATGTCGTTTTTTTTTTCGGGCCGAATTTTTGAGTTTCGATATCTCAGCTCTGGAAGGGGCTAGAGCCTCCATTTTTGCACTCAGGTCTAAGTCTCATGGCCCTCTATCAGAATCCAGAGTTTTGAGAGGATTGGAGAAACTTCATTTTTCGCCTGAAAAAAAAACGTAAGGGGTACCACTGTCGTTTTTTTTTTTCGGGCCGAATTTTTGAGTTTCGATATCTCAGCTCTGGAAGGGGCTAGAGCCTCCATTTTTGCACTCAGGTCTAAGTCTCATGGCCCTCTATCAGAATCCAGAGTTTTGAGAAGATTTGAGAAACTTAATTTTTCGCCCGAAAAAAAAACAAAAAACGTAAGGGGTACCACTGTCGTTTTTTTTTCGGGCCGAATTTTTGAGTTTCGATATCTCAGCTCTGGAAGGGGCTAGAGCCTCCATTTTTGCACTCAGGTCTAAGTCTCATGGCCATCTATCAGAATCCAGACTTTTGAGAAGATTGGAGAAACTTGATTTTTCGCCCGAAAACGAAAAAAAAAATTAAGGGGTAACACTGTCGTTTTTTTTCGGGTCGAAATTTTGAGTTTCGATATCTCAGCTCTGGAAGGGTCTAGAGCCTCCATTTTTGCGCTCAGGTCAAAGTCTCGTGGCCCTCTATCATAATCCAGAGTTTTGAAAAGATTGGAGAAACTTGATTTTTCGCCCGAAAACGAAAAAAAACGTAAGGGGTAACACTGTCGTGTTTTTTTCGGGTCGAAATTTTGAGTTTTGATATCTCAGCTCTGGAAGGGTCTAGAGCCTAAATTTTTGCACTCAGGTCTAAGTCTCATGGCCATCTATCAGAATCCAGAGTTTTGAGAAGATTGGAGAAACTTGATTTTTCGCCCGAAAACGAAAAAAAACGAAAGGGGTAACACTGTCGTTTTTTTTTCGGGTCGAAATTTTGAGTTTCGATATCTCAGCTCTGGAAGGGTCTAGAGCATCCATTTTTGCGCTCAGGTCAAAGTCTCACGGCCCTCTATCATAATCCAGAGTTTTGAGAAGATTGGAGAAACTTGATTTTTCGCCCGAAAACGAAAAAAAACGTAAGGGGTAACAATGTCGTTTTTTTTCGGATCGAAATTTTGAGTTTCGATATCTCAGCTTTGGAAGGGTCTAGAGCCTCCATTTTTGCGCTCAGGTCAAAGTCTCGCGGCCCTCTATCATAATCCAGAGTTTTGAGAGGATTGGAGAAACATCATTTTTCGCCCGAAAAAAAAAACGTAAGGGGTACCACTGTCGTTTTTTTTTCGGGCCGAATTTTTGAGTTTCGATATCTCAACTCTGGAAGGGGTTAGAGCCTCCATTTTTGCACTCAGGTCTAAGTCTCATGGCCCTCTATCAGAATCCAGAGTTTTGAGAAGATTGGAGAAACTTAATTTTTCGCCCGAAAAAAAAAAACGTAAGGGGTACCACTGTCGGGTTTTTTTTCGGGCCGAATTTTTGAGTTTCGATATCTCAGCTCTGGAAGGGGCTAGAGCCTCCATTTTTGCACTCAGGTCTAAGTCTCATGGCCATCTATCAGAATCCAGACTTTTGAGAAGGTTGGAGAAACTTAATTTTTCGCCCGAAAAAAGAAACGTAAGGGGTACCACTGTCGTTTTTTTTTTCGGGCCGAATTTTTGAGTTTCGATATCTCAGCTCTGGAAGGGTCTAGAGCCTCAATTTTTGCGCTCAGGTCAAAGTCTCGCGGCCCTCTATCATAATCCAGAGTTTTGAGAAGATTGGAGAAACTTGATTTTTCGCCCGAAAACGAAAAAAAACGAAAGGGGTAACACTGTCGGTTTTTTTTCGGGTCGACATTTTGAGTTTCTATATCTCAGCTCTGGAAGGGTCTAGAGCCTCCATTTTTGCGCTCAGGTCAAAGTCTCGTGGCCCTCTATCATAATCCAGAGTTTTGAGAAGATTGGAGAAACTTGATTTTTCGCCCGAAAACGAAAAAAAACGTAAGGGGTAACACTGTCGTTTTTTTTTCGGGTCGAAATTTTGAGTTTCGATATCTCAGCTCTGGAAGGGTCTAGAGCCTCCATTTTTGCGCTCAGGTCAAAGTCTCGCGGCTCTCTATCATAATCCAGAGTTTTGAGAAGTTTGGAGAAACTTGATTTTTCGCCCGAAAACGAAAAAAAACGTAAGGGGTACCACTGTCATTTTTTTTTTCGGGCCGAATTTTTGAGTTTCGATATCTCAGCTCTGGAAGGGGCTAGAGCCTCCATTTTTGCACTCAGGTCTAAGTCTCATGGCCATCTATCAGAATAAAGACTTTTGAGAAGATTGGAGAAACTTAATTTTTCGCCCGAAAACGAAAAAAAACGTAAGGGGTACCACTGTCGTTTTTTTTTTCGGGCCGAATTTTTGAGTTTCGATATCTCAGCTCTGGAAGGGGCTAGAGCCTCCATTTTTGCACTCAGGTCTAAGTCTCATGGCCCTCTATCAGAATCCAGAGTTTTGAGGGGATTGGAGAAACTTAATTTTTCGCCCGAAAAAAAAAACGTAAGGGGTACCACTGTCGTTTTTTTTTCGGGCCGAATTTTTGAGTTTCCATATCTCAACTCTGTAAGGGGTTAGAGCCTCCATTTTTGCACTCAGGTCTAAGTCTCATGGCCCTCTATCAGAATCCAGAGGATTGGAGAAACATCATTTTTCGCCCGAAAAAAAAAAAACGTAAGGGTAACCACTGTCGTTTTTTTTCGGGCCGAATTTTTGAGTTTCGATATCTCAACTCTGGAAGGGGTTAGAGCCTCCATTTTTGCACTCAGGTCTAAGTCTCATGGCCATCTATCAGAATCCAGACTTTTGAGAAGATTGGAGAAACTTAATTTTTCGCCCGAAAAAAAAAACGTAAGGGGTACCACTGTCGTTTTTTTTTCGGGACGAATTTTTGAGTTTCGATATCTTAGCTCTGGAAGGGGCTAGAGCCTCCATTTTTGCACTCAGGTCTAAGTCTCATGGCCCTCTATCAGAATCCAGACTTTTGAGAAGATTGGAGAAACTTAATTTTTCGCCCGAAAAAAAAAAACGTAAGGGGTACCACTGTCGTTTTTTTTTCGGGCCGAATTTTTGAGTTTCGATATCTCAGCTCTGGAAGGGGCTAGAGCCTCCATTTTTGCACTCAGGTCTAAGTCTCATGGCCCTCTATTAGAATTTGGGAAGATTGGAAAATCTAAATTTTTCGCCCAAAAAAAAAACGTAAGGGGTACCACTGTCGTTTTTTTTTCGGGCCGAATTTTTGAGTTTCGATATCTCAGCTCTGGAAGGGGCTAGAGCCTCAATTTTTGCACTCAGGTCTAAGTCTCATGGCCCTCTATCAGAATTTGGGAAGATTGGAGAAACTTAATTTTTCGCCCAAAAAAAAAACGTAAGGGGTACCACTGTCGTTTTTTTTTTCGGGCCGAATTTTTGAGTTTTGATATCTCAGCTCTGGAAGGGGCTAGAGCCTCCATTTTTGCACTCAGGTCTAAGTCTCATGGCCCTCTATTAGAATTTGGGAAGATTGGAAAATCTTAATTTTTCGCCCAAAAAAAAAAACGTAAGGGGTACCACTGTCGTTTTTTTTTCGGGCCGAATTTTTGAGTTTCAATATCTCAGCTCTGGAAGGGGCTAGAGCCTCCATTTTTGCACTCAGGTCTAAGTCTCATGGCCCTCTATTAGAATTTGGGAAGATTGGAAAATCTTAATTTTTCGCCCAAAAAAAAAAACGTAAGGGGTACCACTGTCGTTTTTTTTTCGGGCCGAATTTTTGAGTTTCGATATCTCAGCTCTGGAAGGGGCTAGAGCCTCCATTTTTGCACTCAGGTCTAAGTCTCATGGCCCTCTATCAGAATTTGGGAAGATTGGAGAAACTTAATTTTTCGCCCCCCAAAAAAAACGTAAGGGGTACCACTGTCGTTTTTTTTTCGGGCCGAATTTTTGAGTTTCGATATCTCAGCTCTGGAAGGGGCTAGAGCCTCCATTTTTGCACTCAGGTCTAAGTCTCATGGCCCTCTATCAGAATTTGGGAAGATTGGAGAAACTAAATTTTTCGCCCAAAAAAAAAACGTAAGGGGTACCACTGTCGTTTTTTTTTCGGGCCGAATTTTTGAGTTTCGATATCTCAGCTCTGGAAGGGGCTAGTGGCTCCATTTTTGCACTCAGGTCTAAGTCTCATGGCCCTCTATCAGAATTTGGGAAGATTGGAGAAACTAAATTTTTCGCCCAAAAAAAAAACGTAAGGGGTACCACTGTCGCTTTTTTTTTCGGGCCGAATTTTTGAGTTTCGATATCTCAGCTCTGGAAGGGGCTAGAGCCTCCATTTTTGCACTCAGGTCTAAGTCTCATGGCCCTCTATCAGAATTTGGGAAGATTGGAGAAACTTAATTTTTCGCCCCAAAAAAGAAACGTCAGGGGTACCACTGTCTTTTTTTTTTCGGGCCGAATTTTTGAGTTTCGATATCTCAGCTCTGGAAGGGGCTAGAGCCTCCATTTTTGCACTCAGGTCTAAGTCTCATGGCCCTCTATCAGAATTTGGGAAGATTGGAGAAACTTAATTTTTCGCCCAAAAAAAAAACGTAAGGGGTACCACTGTCGTTTTTTTTCGGGCCGAATTTTTGAGTTTCGATATCTCAGCTCTGGAAGGGGCTAGAGCCTCCATTTTTTCACTCAGGTCTAAGTCTCATGGCCCTCTATCAGAATTTGGGAAGATTGGAGAAACTTAATTTTTCGCCCCAAAAAAAAAACGTCAGGGGTACCACTGTCGTTTTTTTTTTCGGGCCGAATTTTTGAGTTTCGATATCTCAGCTCTGGAAGGGGCTAGAGCCTCCATTTTTGCACTCAGGTCTAAGTCTCATGGCCCTCTATCAGAATTTGGGAAGATTGGAGAAACTTAATTTTTCGCCCAAAAAAAAAACGTAAGGGGTACCACTGTAGTTTTTTTTTCGGGCCGAATTTTTGAGTTTCGATATCTCAGCTCTGGAAGGGGCTAGAGCCTCCATTTTTGCACTCAGGTCTAAGTCTCATGGCCCTCTATCAGAATCCAGAGTTTTGGGAAGATTGGAGAAACTTAATTTTTCGCCCAAAAAAAAAACGTAAGGGGTACCACTGTCGTTTTTTTTTTCGGGCCGAATTTTTGAGTTTCGATATCTCAGCTCTGGAAGGGGCTAGAGGCTCCATTTTTGCACTCAGGTCTAAGTCTCATGGCCCTCTATCAGAATTTGGGAAGATTGGAGAAACTAAATTTTTCGCCCAAAAAAAAAACGTAAGGGGTACCACTGTCGTTTTTTTTTTCGGGCCGAATTTTTGAGTTTCGATATCTCAGCTCTGGAAGGGGCTAGAGCCTCAATTTTTGCACTCAGGTCTAAGTCTCATGGCCCTCTATCAGAATTTGGGAAGATTGGAGAAACTTAATTTTTCGCCCAAAAAAAAAAACGTAAGGGGTACCACTGTCGTTTTTTTTCGGGCCGAATTTTTGAGTTTCGATATCTCAGCTCTGGAAGGGGCTAGAGCCTCCATTTTTGCACTCAGGTCTAAGTCTCATGGCCCTCTATCAGAATTTGGGAAGATTGGAGAAACTTAATTTTTCGCCCCAAAAAAGAAACGTCAGGGGTACCACTGTCTTTTTTTTTTCGGGCCGAATTTTTGAGTTTCGATATCTCAGCTCTGGAAGGGGCTAGAGCCTCCATTTTTGCACTCAGGTCTAAGTCTCATGGCCCTCTATCAGAATTTGGGAAGATTGGAGAAACTTAATTTTTCGCCCCAAAAAAAAAACGTCAGGGGTACCACTGTCGTTTTTTTTTTCGGGCCGAATTTTTGAGTTTCGATATCTCAGCTCTGGAAGGGGCTAGAGCCTCCATTTTTGCACTCAGGTCTAAGTCTCATGGCCCTCTATCAGAATTTGGGAAGATTGGAGAAACTTAATTTTTCGCCCAAAAAAAAAAACGTAAGGGGTACCACTGTAGTTTTTTTTTTCGGGCCGAATTTTTGAGTTTCGATATCTCAGCTCTGGAAGGGGCTAGAGCCTCCATTTTTGCACTCAGGTCTAAGTCTCATGGCCCTCTATCAGAATCCAGAGTTTTGGGAAGATTGGAGAAACTTAATTTTTCGCCCCCAAAAAAAAACGTAAGGGGTACCACTGTCGGTTTTTTTTCGGGCCGAATTTTTGAGTTTCGATATCTCAGCTCTGGAAGGGGCTAGACTCTCCATTTTTGCACTCAGGTCTAAGTCTCATGGCCCTCTATCAGAATTTGGGAAGATTGGAGAAACTTAATTTTTCGCCCCAAAAAAGAAACGTCAGGGGTACCACTGTCTTTTTTTTTTTCGGGCCGAATTTTTGAGTTTCGATATCTCAGCTCTGGAAGGGGCTAGAGCCTCCATTTTTGCACTCAGGTCTAAGTCTCATGGCCCTCTATCAGAATTTGGGAAGATTGGAGAAACTTAATTTTTCGCCCAAAAAAAAAACGTAAGGGGTACCACTGTCGTTTTTTTTCGGGCCGAATTTTTGAGTTTCGATATCTCAGCTCTGGAAGGGGCTAGAGCCTCCATTTTTGCACTCAGGTCTAAGTCTCATGGCCCTCTATCAGAATTTGGGAAGATTGGAGAAACTTAATTTTTCGCCCCAAAAAAAAAACGTCAGGGGTACCACTGTCGTTTTTTTTTTCGGGCCGAATTTTTGAGTTTCGATATCTCAGCTCTGGAAGGGGCTAGAGCCTCCATTTTTGCACTCAGGTCTAAGTCTCATGGCCCTCTATCAGAATTTGGGAAGATTGGAGAAACTTAATTTTTCGCCCAAAAAAAAAACGTAAGGGGTACCACTGTAGTTTTTTTTTCGGGCCGAATTTTTGAGTTTCGATATCTCAGCTCTGGAAGGGGCTAGAGCCTCCATTTTTGCACTCAGGTCTAAGTCTCATGGCCCTCTATCAGAATCCAGAGTTTTGGGAAGATTGGAGAAACTTAATTTTTCGCCCCCAAAAAAAAACGTAAGGGGTACCACTGTCGTTTTTTTTTTCGGGCCGAATTTTTGAGTTTCGATATCTCAGCTCTGGAAGGGGCTAGACTCTCCATTTTTGCACTCAGGTCTAAGTCTCATGGCCCTCTACCAGAATTTGGGAAGATTGGAGAAAATTAATTTTTCGCCCAAAAAAAAAACGTAAGGGGTACCACTGTCGTTTTTTGTTTCGGGCCGAATTTTTGAGTTTCGATATCTCAGCTCTGGAAGGGGCTAGAGCCTCCATTTTTGCGCTCAGGTCTAAGTCTCATGGCCCTCTATCAGAATCCAGAGTTTTGGGAAGATTGGAGAAACTTAATTTTTCGCCCCCCAAAAAAAAACGTAAGGGGTACCACTGTCGTTTTTTTTTTCGGGCCGAATTTTTGAGTTTCGATATCTCAGCTCTGGAAGGGGCTAGAGCCTCCATTTTTGCACTCAGGTCTAAGTCTCATGGCCCTCTATCAGAATTTGGGAAGATTGGAGAAACTTAATTTCCCCCTCCCCAAAAAAAACGTAAGGGGTACCACTGTCGTTTTTTTTTCGGGCCGAATTTTTGAGTTTTGATATCTCAGCTCTGGAAGGGGCTAGAGCCTCCATTTTTGCACTCAGGTCTAAGTCTCATGGCCCTCTATCAGAATTTGGGAAGATTGGAGAAACTTAATTTTTCGCCCAAAAAAAAAAAACGTAAGGGGTACCACTGTCGTTTTTTTTTCGGGCCGAATTTTTGAGTTTCGATATCTCAGCTCTGGAAGGGGCTAGAGCCTCCATTTTTGCACTCAGGTCTAAGTCTCATGGCCCTCTATCAGAATTTGGGAAGATTGGAGAAACTTAACTTTTCGCCCAAAAAAAAAAACGTAAGGGGTACCACTGTCGTTTTTTTTTTTCGTGGCGAATTTTTGAGTTTCGATATCTCAGCTCTGGAAGGGGCTAGAGCCTCCATTTTTGCACTCAGGTCTAAGTCTCATGGCCCTCTATCAGAATTTGGGAAGATTGGAGAAACTTAATTTTTCGCCCAAAAAAAAAACGTAAGGGGTACCACTGTCGTTTTTTTTTTTCGGGCCGAATTTTTGAGTTTCGATATCTCAGCTCTGGAAGGGGCTAGAGCCTCCATTTTTGCACTCAGGTCTAAGTCTCATGGCCCTCTATCAGAATTTGGGAAGATTGGAGAAACTTAATTTTTTGCCCAAAAAAAAAACGTAAGGGGTACCACTGTCGTTTTTTTTTTCCGGCCGAATTTTTGAGTTTCGATATCTCAGCTCTGGAAGGGGCTAGAGCCTCCATTTTTGCACTCAGGTCTAAGTCTCATGGCCCTCTATCAGAATTTGGGAAGATTGGAGAAACTTAATTTTTCGCCCCAAAAAAAAAACGTAAGGGGTACCACTGTCGTTTTTTTTTCGGGCCGAATTTTTGAGTTTCGATATCTCAGCTCTGGAAGGGGCTAGAGCCTCCATTTTTGCACTCAGGTCTAAGTCTCATGGCCCTCTATCAGAATTTGGGAAGATTGGAGAAACTTAATTTTTCGCCCAAAAAAAAACGTAAGGGGTACCACTGTCGTTTTTTTTTTTCGGGCCGAATTTTTGAGTTTCGATATCTCAGCTCTGGAAGGGGCTAGAGCCTCCATTTTTGCACTCAGGTCTAAGTCTCATGGCCCTCTATCAGAATTTGGGAAGATTGGAGAAACTTAATTTTTCACCCAAAAAAAAAACGTAAGGGGTACCACTGTCGTTTTTTTTTTCGGGCCGAATTTTTGAGTTTCGATATCTCAGCTCTGGAAGGGGCTAGAGCCTCCATTTTTGCACTCAGGTCTAAGTCTCATGGCCCTCTATCAGAATTTGGGAACATTGGAGAAACTTAATTTTTCGCCCAAAAAAAAAACGTAAGGGGTACCACTGTCGTTTTTTTTTCGGGCCGAATTTTTGAGTTTCGATATCTCAGCTCTGGAAGGGGCTAGAGCCTCCATTTTTGCACTCAGGTCTAAGTCTCATGGCCCTCTATCAGAATTTGGGAAGATTGGAGAAACTTAATTTTTCGCCCCCAAAAAAAAACGTCAGGGGTACCACTGTCGTTTTTTTTCGGGCCAAATTTTTGAGTTTCGATATCTCAGCTCTGGAAGGGGCTAGAGCCTCCATTTTTGCACTCAGGTCTAAGTCTCATGGCCCTCTATCAGAATTTGGGAAGATTGGAGAAACTTAATTTTTCGCCCAAAAAAAAAACGTAAGGGGTACCACTGTCGTTTTTTTTTTCGGGCCGACTTTTTGAGTTTCGATATCTCAGCTCTGGAAGGGGCTAGAGCCTCCATTTTTGCACTCAGGTCTAAGTCTCATGGCCCTCTATCAGAATTTGGGAAGATTGGAGAAACTTAATTTTTCGCCCAAAAAAAAAAATGTAAGGGGTACCACTGTCGTTTTTTTTTTCGGGCCGAATTTTTGAGTTTCGATATCTCAGCTCTGGAAGGGGCTAGAGCCTCCATTTTTGCACTCAGGTCTAAGTCTCATGGCCCTCTATCAGAATTTGGGAAGATTGGAGAAACTTAATTTTTCGCCCCAAAAAAAAACGTAAGGGGTACCACTGTCGTTTTTTTTTTTCGGGCCGAATTTTTGAGTTTCGATATCTCAGCTCTGGAAGGGGCTAGAGCCTCCATTTTTGCACTCAGGTCTAAGTATCATGGCCCTCTATCAGAATTTGGGAAGATTGGAGAAACTTAATTTTTCACCCAAAAAAAAAACGTAAGGGGTACCACTGTCGTTTTTTTTTTTCGGGCCGAATTTTTGAGTTTCGATATCTCAGCTCTGGAAGGGGCTAGAGCCTCCATTTTTGCACTCAGGTCTAAGTCTCATGGCCCTCTATCAGAATTTGGAAAGATTGGAGAAACTTAATTTTTCGCCCAAAAAAAAAACGTAAGGGGTACCACTGTAGTTTTTTTTTTCGGGCCGAATTTTTGAGTTTCGATATCTCAGCTCTGGAAGGGGCTAGAGCCTCCATTTTTGCACTCAGGTCTAAGTCTCATGGCCCTCTATCAGAATCCAGAGTTTTGGGAAGATTGGAGAAACTTAATTTTTCGCCCCCCAAAAAAAAAACGTAAGGGGTACCACTGTCGTTTTTTTTTCGGGCCGAATTTTTGAGTTTCGATATCTCAGCTCTGGAAGGGGCTAGACTCTCCATTTTTGCACTCAGGTCTAAGTCTCATGGCCCTCTACCAGAATTTGGGAAGATTGGAGAAAATTAATTTTTCGCCCAAAAAAAAAATGTAAGGGGTACCACTGTCGTTTTTTGTTTCGGGCCGAATTTTTGAGTTTCGATATCTCAGCTCTGGAAGGGGCTAGAGCCTCCATTTTTGCACTCAGGTCTAAGTCTCATGGCCCTCTATCAGAATCCAGAGTTTTGGGAAGATTGGAGAAACTTAATTTTTCGCCCCCCAAAAAAAAACGTAAGGGGTACCACTGTCGTTTTTTTTTTCGGGCCGAATTTTTGAGTTTCGATATCTCAGCTCTGGAAGGGGCTAGAGCCTCCATTTTTGCACTCAGGTCTAAGTCTCATGGCCCTCTATCAGAATTTGGGAAGATTGGAGAAACTTAATTTTTCGCCCCAAAAAAAAAACGTAAGGGGTACCACTGTCGTTTTTTTTTCGGGCCGAATTTTTGAGTTTCGATATCTCAGCTCTGGAAGGGGCTAGAGCCTCCATTTTTGCACTCAGGTCTAAGTCTCATGGCCCTCTATCAGAATTTGGGAAGATTGGAGAAACTTAATTTTTCGCCCAAAAAAAAACGTAAGGGGTACCACTGTCGTTTTTTTTTTCGGGCCGAATTTTTGAGTTTCGATATCTCAGCTCTGGAAGGGGCTAGAGCCTCCATTTTTGCACTCAGGTCTAAGTCTCATGGCCCTCTATCAGAATCCAGAGTTTTGGGAAGATTGGAGAAACTTAATTTTCGCCCCCCAAAAAAAAACGTAAGGGGTACCACTGTCGGTTTTTTTTCGGGCCGAATTTTTGAGTTTCGATATCTCAGCTCTGGAAGGGGCTAGACTCTCCATTTTTGCACTCAGGTCTAAGTCTCATGGCCCTCTACCAGAATTTGGAAAGTTTGGAGAAACTTAATTTTTCGCCCAAAAAAAAAAACGTAAGGGGTACCACTGTCGTTTTTTTTTTCGGGCCGAATTTTTGAGTTTCGATATCTCAGCTCTGGAAGGGGCTAGAGCCTCCATTTTTGCACTCAGGTCTAAGTCTCATGGCCCTCTATCAGAATCCAGAGTTTTGGGAAGATTGGAGAAACTTAATTTTTCGCCCCAAAAAAAAAAACGTAAGGGGTACCACTGTCGTTTTTTTTCGGGCCGAATTTTTGAGTTTCGATATCTCAGCTCTGGAAGGGGCTAGAGCCTCCATTTTTGCACTCAGGTCTAAGTCTCATGGCCCTCTATCAGAATTTGGGAAGATTGGAGAAACTTAATTTTTCGCCCAAAAGAAAAAACATAAGGGGTACCACTGTCGTTTTTTTTTCGGGCCGAATTTTTGAGTTTCGATATCTCAGCTCTGGAAGGGGCTAGAGCCTCCATTTTTGCACTCAGGTCTAAGTCTCATGGCCCTCTATCAGAATTTGGGAAGATTGGAGAAACTTAATTTTTCGCCCAAAAAAAAAACGTAAGGGGTACCACTGTCGTTTTTTTTTTCGGGCCGAATTTTTGAGTTTCGATATCTCAGCTCTGGAAGAGGCTAGAGCCTCCATTTTTGCACTCAGGTCTAAGTCTCATGGCCCTCTATCAGAATTTGGGAAGATTGGAGAAACTTAATTTTTCGCCCCAAAAAAAAAACGTAAGGGGTACCACTGTCGTTTTTTTTTTCGGGCCGAATTTTTGAGTTTCGATATCTCAGCTCTGGAAGGGGCTAGAGCCTCCATTTTTGCACTCAGGTCTAAGTCTCATAGCCCTCTATCAGAATTTGGGAAGATTGGAGAAACTTAATTTTTCGCCCCAAAAAAAAACGTAAGGGGTACCACTGTCGTTTTTTTTTTCGGGCCGAATTTTTGAGTTTCGATATCTCAGCTCTGGAAGGGGCTAGAGCCTCCATTTTTGCACTCAGGTCTAAGTCTCATGGCCCTCTATCAGAATTTGGGAAGATTGGAGAAACTTAATTTTTCGCCCCCCAAAAAAAACGTAAGGGGTACCACTGTCGTTTTTTCAAAACTCAAAAATTCGGCCCGAAAAAAAAACGACAGTGGTACCCCTTACGTTTTTTTTTTTTGGGCGAAAAATTAAGTTTCTCCAATCTTCCTAAATTCTGATAGAGGGCCATGAGACTTAGACCTGAGTGCAAAAATGGAGGCTCTAGCCCCTTCCAGAGCTGAGATATCGAAACTCAAAAATTCGGCCCGAAAAAAAAACATCAGTGGTACCCCTTACGTTTTTTTTTTTGGGCGGAAAATTAAGTTTCTCCAATCTTCCCAAATTATGATAGAGGGCCATGAGACTTAGACCTGAGTGCAAAAATGGAGGCTCTAGCCCCTTCCAGAGCTGAGATATCGAAACTCAAAAATTCGGCCCGAAAAAAAAACGACAGTGGTACCCCTCTCGTTTTTTTTTTGGGCGAAAAATTAAGTTTCTCCAATCTTCCCATATTCTGATAGAGGGCCATGATACTTAGACCTGAGTGCAAAAATGGAGGCTCTAGCCCCTTCCAGAGCTGAGATATCGAAACTCAAAAATTCGGCCCGAAAAAAAAACGACAGTGGTACCCCTTACGTTTTTTTTTTTGGGGCGAAAAATTAAGTTTCTCCAATCTTCCCAAATTATGATAGAGGGCCATGAGACTTAGACCTGAGTGCAAAAATGGAGGCTCTAGCCCCTTCCAGAGCTGAGATATCGAAACTCAAAAATTCGGCCCGAAAAAAAAAACGACAGTGGTACCCCTTACGTTTTTTTTTTTGGGCGAAAAATTAAGTTTCTCCAATCTTCCCAAATTCTGATAGAGGGCCATGAGACTTAGACCTGAGTGCAAAAATGGAGGCTCTAGCCCCTTCCAGAGCTGAGATATCGAAACTCAAAAATTCGGCCCGAAAAAAAAACCACAGTGGTACCCCTTACGTTTTTTTTTGGGCGAAAAATTACGTTTCTCCAATCTTCCCAAATTCTGATAGAGGGCCATGAGACTTAGACCTGAGTGCAAAAATGGAGGCTCTAGCCCCTTCCAGAGCTGAGATATCGAAACTCAAAAATTCGGCCCGAAAAAAAAACGACAGTGGTACCCCTTACGTTTTTTTTTTTGGGCGAAAAATTAAGTTTCTCCAATCTTCCCAAATTCTGATAGAGGGCCATGAGACTTAGACCTGAGTGCAAAAATGGAGGCTCTAGCCCCTTCCAGAGCTGAGATATCGAAACTCAAAAATTCGGCCCGAAAAAAAAACGACAGTGGTACCCCTTACGTTTTTTTTTTTGGGGCGAAAAATTAAGTTTCTCCAATCTTCCCAAATTCTGATAGACGGCCATGAGACTTAGACCTGAGTGCAAAAATGGAGGCTCTAGCCCCTTCCAGAGCTGAGATATCGAAACTCAAAAATTCGGCCCGAAAAAAAAACGACAGTGGTACCCCTTACGTTTTTTTTTTTGGGCGAAAAATTAAGTTTCTCCAATCTTCCCAAATTATGATAGAGGGCCATGAGACTTAGACCTGAGTGCAAAAATGGAGGCTCTAGCCCCTTCCAGAGCTGAGATATCGAAACTCAAAAATTCGGCCCGAAAAAAAAAACGACAGTGGTACCCCTTACGTTTTTTTTTTTGGGCGAAAAATTAAGTTTCTCCAATCTTCCCAAATTCTGATAGAGGGCCATGAGACTTAGACCATAGTGCAAAAATGGAGGCTCTAGCCCCTTCCAGAGCTGAGATATCGAAACTCAAAAATTCGGCCCGAAAAAAAAACGACAGTGGTACCCCTTACGTTTTTTTTTTTTGGGCGAAAAATTAAGTTTCTCCAATCTTCCCAAATTCTGATAGAGGGCCATGAGACTTAGACCTGAGTGCAAAAATGGAGGCTCTAGCCCCTTCCAGAGCTGAGATATCGAAACTCAAAAATTCGGCCCGAAAAAAAAACGACAGTGGTACCCCTTATGTTTTTTCTTTTGGGCGAACACAAAAGAAAAGTTTGGAGAAACTTAATTTTTGGCCCCCCTAAAAAAAACGTAAGGGGTACCACTGTCGTTTTTTTTTTTCGGGCCGAATTTTTGAGTTTCGATTTCTCAGCTCTGGAAGGGGCTAGAGCCTCCATTTTTGCACCCAGGTCTAAGTCTCATGGCCCTCTATCAGAATCCAGAGTTTTGGGAAGATTGGAGAAACTTAATTTTTCGCCCCAAAAAAAAAAACGTAAGGGGTACCACTGTCGTTTTTTTTTTTTCGGGCCGAATTTTTGAGTTTCGATATCTCAGCTCTGGAAGGGGCTAGAGCCTCCATTTTTGCACTCAGGTCTAAGTCTCATGGCCCTCTATCAGAATTTGGGAAGATTGGAGAAACGTAATTTTTCGCCCAAAAAAAAAACGTAAGGGGTACCACTGTCGTTTTTTTTTCGGGCCGAATTTTTGAGTTTCGATATCTCAGCTCTGGAAGGGGCTAGAGCCTCCATTTTTGCACTCAGGTCTAAGTCTCATGGCCCTCTATCAGAATTTGGGAAGATTGGAGAAACGTAATTTTTCGCCCAAAAAAAAAAACGTAAGGGGTACCACTGTCGTTTTTTTTTTCGGGCCGAATTTTTGAGTTTCGATATCTCAGCTCTGGAAGGGGCTAGAGCCTCCATTTTTGCACTCAGGTCTAAGTCTCATGGCCCTCTATCAGAATTTGGGAAGATTGGAGAAACTTAATTTTTCGCCCAAAAAAAAAACGTAAGGGGTACCACTGTCGTTTTTTTTTCGGGCCGAATTTTTGAGTTTCGATATCTCAGCTCTGGAAGGGGCTAGAGCCTCCATTTTTGCACTCAGGTCTAAGTCTCATGGCCCTCTATCAGAATCCAGAGTTTTGGGAAGATTGGAGAAACTAAATTTTTCGCCCCCAAAAAAAAAACGTAAGGGGTACCACTGTCGTTTTTTTTTTCGGGCCGAATTTTTGAGTTTCGATATCTCAGCTCTGGAAGGGGCTAGACTCTCCATTTTTGCACTCAGGTCTAAGTCTCATGGCCCTCTACCAGAATTTGGGAAGATTGGAGAAAATTAATTTTTCGCCCAAAAAAAAAATGTAAGGGGTACCACTGTCGTTTTTTGTTTCGGGCCGAATTTTTGAGTTTCGATATCTCAGCTCTGGAAGGGGCTAGAGCCTCCATTTTTGCACTCAGGTCTAAGTCTCATGGCCCTCTATCAGAATCCAGAGTTTTGGGAAGATTGGAGAAACTTAATTTTTCGCCCCCCAAAAAAAAACGTAAGGGGTACCACTGTCGTTTTTTTTTTCGGGCCGAATTTTTGAGTTTCGATATCTCAGCTCTGGAAGGGGCTAGAGCCTCCATTTTTGCACTCAGGTCTAAGTCTCATGGCCCTCTATCAGAATTTGGGAAGATTGGAGAAACGTAATTTTTCGCCCCAAAAAAAAAACGTAAGGGGTACCACTGTCGTTTTTTTTTCGGGCCGAATTTTTGAGTTTCGATATCTCAGCTCTGGAAGGGGCTAGAGCCTCCATTTTTGCACTCAGGTCTAAGTCTCATGGCCCTCTATCAGAATTTGGGAAGATTGGAGAAACTTAATTTTTCGCCCAAAAAAAAACGTAAGGGGTACCACTGTCGTTTTTTTTTTCGGGCCGAATTTTTGAGTTTCGATATCTCAGCTCTGGAAGGGGCTAGAGCCTCCATTTTTGCACTCAGGTCTAAGTCTCATGGCCCTCTATCAGAATCCAGAGTTTTGGGAAGATTGGAGAAACTTAATTTTCGCCCCCCAAAAAAAAACGTAAGGGGTACCACTGTCGGTTTTTTTTCGGGCCGAATTTTTGAGTTTCGATATCTCAGCTCTGGAAGGGGCTAGACTCTCCATTTTTGCACTCAGGTCTAAGTCTCATGGCCCTCTACCAGAATTTGGAAAGTTTGGAGAAACTTAATTTTTCGCCCAAAAAAAAAAACGTAAGGGGTACCACTGTCGTTTTTTTTTTCGGGCCGAATTTTTGAGTTTCGATATCTCAGCTCTGGAAGGGGCTAGAGCCTCCATTTTTGCACTCAGGTCTAAGTCTCATGGCCCTCTATCAGAATCCAGAGTTTTGGGAAGATTGGAGAAACTTAATTTTTCGCCCCAAAAAAAAAAACGTAAGGGGTACCACTGTCGTTTTTTTTCGGGCCGAATTTTTGAGTTTCGATATCTCAGCTCTGGAAGGGGCTAGAGCCTCCATTTTTGCACTCAGGTCTAAGTCTCATGGCCCTCTATCAGAATTTGGGAAGATTGGAGAAACTTAATTTTTCACCCAAAAGAAAAAACATAAGGGGTACCACTGTCGTTTTTTTTTCGGGCCGAATTTTTGAGTTTCGATATCTCAGCTCTGGAAGGGGCTAGAGCCTCCATTTTTGCACTCAGGTCTAAGTCTCATGGCCCTCTATCAGAATTTGGGAAGATTGGAGAAACTTAATTTTTCGCCCAAAAAAAAAACGTAAGGGGTACCACTGTCGTTTTTTTTTCGGGCCGAATTTTTGAGTTTCGATATCTCAGCTCTGGAAGGGGCTAGAGCCTCCATTTTTGCACTCAGGTCTAAGTCTCATGGCCCTCTATCAGAATTTGGGAAGATTGGAGAAACTTAATTTTTCGCCCCAAAAAAAAAAAACGTAAGGGGTACCACTGTCGTTTTTTTTTTCGGGCCGAATTTTTGAGTTTCGATATCTCAGCTCTGGAAGGGGCTAGAGCCTCCATTTTTGCACTCAGGTCTAAGTCTCATAGCCCTCTATCAGAATTTGAGAAGATTGGAGAAACTTAATTTTTTGCCCAAAAAAAAAACGTAAGGGGTACCACTGTCGGTTTTTTTTCGGGCCGAATTTGAGTTTCGATATCTCAGCTCTGGAAGGGGCTAGAGCCTCCATTTTTGCACTCAGGTCTAAGTCTCATGGCCCTCTATCAGAATTTGGGAAGATTGGAGAAACTTAATTTTTCACCCCCAAAAAAAAACGTAAGGGGTACCACTGTCGTTTTTTCAAAACTCAAAAATTCGGCCCGAAAAAAAAAACGACAGTGGTACCCCTTACGTTTTTTTTTTTTTGGGCGAAAAATTAAGTTTCTCCAATCTTCCTAAATTCTGATAGAGGGCCATGAGACTTAGACCTGAGTGCAAAAATGGAGGCTCTAGCCCCTTCCAGAGCTGAGATATCGAAACTCAAAAATTCGGCCCGAAAAAAAAACATCAGTGGTACCCCTTACGTTTTTTTTTTTTTGGGCGGAAAATTAAGTTTCTCCAATCTTCCCAAATTATGATAGAGGGCCATGAGACTTAGACCTGAGTGCAAAAATGGAGGCTCTAGCCCCTTCCAGAGCTGAGATATCGAAACTCAAAAATTCGGCCCGAAAAAAAAACGACAGTGGTACCCCTTACGTTTTTTTTTGGGGCGAAAAATTAAGTTTCTCCAATCTTCCCAAATTCTGATAGAGGGCCATGAGACTTAGACCTGAGTGCAAAAATGGAGGCTCTAGCCCCTTCCAGAGCTGAGATATCGAAACTCAAAAATTCGGCCCGAAAAAAAAAACGACAGTGGTACCCCTTACGTTTTTTTTTTGGGCGAAAAATTAAGTTTCTCCAATCTTCCCAAATTCTGATAGAGGGCCATGAGACTTAGACCTGAGTGCAAAAATGGAGGCTCTAGCCCCTTCCAGAGCTGAGATATCGAAACTCAAAAAATCGGCCCGAAAAAAAAAACGACAGTGGTACCCCTTACGTTTTTTTTTTGGGCGAAAAATTACGTTTCTCCAATCTTCCCAAATTCTGACAGAGGGCCATGAGACTTAGACCTGAGTGCAAAAATGGAGGCTCTAGCCCCTTCCAGAGCTGAGATATCGAAACTCAAAAATTCGGCCCGAAAAAAAAACGACAGTGGTACCCCTTACGTTTTTTTTTTGAGCGAAAAATTAAGTTTCTCCAATCTTCCCAAATTCTGATAGAGGGCCATGAGACTTAGACCTGAGTGCAAAAATGGAGGCTCTAGCCCCTACCAGAGCTGAGATATCGAAACTCAAAAATTCGGCCCGAAAAAAAAAACGACAGTGGTACCCCTTACGTTTTTTTTTTTGGGCGAAAAATTAAGTTTCTCCAATCTTCCCAAATTATGATAGAGGGCCATGAGACTTAGACCTGAGTGCAAAAATGGAGGCTCTAGCCCCTTCCAGAGCTGAGATATCGAAACTCAAAAATTCGGCCCGAAAAAAAAAACGACGTGGTACCCCTTACGTTTTTTTTTTTGGGCGAAAAATTAAGTTTCTCCAATCTTCCCAAATTCTGATAGAGGGCCATGAGACTTAGACCATAGTGCAAAAATGGAGGCTCTAGCCCCTTCCAGAGCTGAGATATCGAAACTCAAAAATTCGGCCCGAAAAAAAAACGACAGTGGTACCCCTTACGTTTTTTTTTTTTGGGCGAAAAATTAAGTTTCTCCAATCTTCCCAAATTCTGATAGAGGGCCATGAGACTTAGACCTGAGTGCAAAAATGGAGGCTCTAGCCCCTTCCAGAGCTGAGATATCGAAACTCAAAAATTCGGCCCGAAAAAAAAACGACAGTGGTACCCCTTATGTTTTTTCTTTTGGGCGAACACAAAAGAAAAGTTTGGAGAAACTTAATTTTTGGCCCCCCTAAAAAAAACGTAAGGGGTACCACTGTCGTTTTTTTTTTTCGGGCCGAATTTTTGAGTTTCGATTTCTCAGCTCTGGAAGGGGCTAGAGCCTCCATTTTTGCACCCAGGTCTAAGTCTCATGGCCCTCTATCAGAATCCAGAGTTTTGGGAAGATTGGAGAAACTTAATTTTTCGCCCCAAAAAAAAAAACGTAAGGGGTACCACTGTCGTTTTTTTTTTTTCGGGCCGAATTTTTGAGTTTCGATATCTCAGCTCTGGAAGGGGCTAGAGCCTCCATTTTTGCACTCAGGTCTAAGTCTCATGGCCCTCTATCAGAATTTGGGAAGATTGGAGAAACGTAATTTTTCGCCCAAAAAAAAAACGTAAGGGGTACCACTGTCGTTTTTTTTTCGGGCCGAATTTTTGAGTTTCGATATCTCAGCTCTGGAAGGGGCTAGAGCCTCCATTTTTGCACTCAGGTCTAAGTCTCATGGCCCTCTATCAGAATTTGGGAAGATTGGAGAAACGTAATTTTTCGCCCAAAAAAAAAAACGTAAGGGGTACCACTGTCGTTTTTTTTTCGGGCCGAATTTTTGAGTTTCGATATCTCAGCTCTGGAAGGGGCTAGAGCCTCCATTTTTGCACTCAGGTCTAAGTCTCATGGCCCTCTATCAGAATTTGGGAAGATTGGAGAAACTTAATTTTTCGCCCAAAAAAAAAACGTAAGGGGTACCACTGTCGTTTTTTTTTCGGGCCGAATTTTTGAGTTTCGATATCTCAGCTCTGGAAGGGGCTAGAGCCTCCATTTTTGCACTCAGGTCTAAGTCTCATGGCCCTCTATCAGAATCCAGAGTTTTGGGAAGATTGGAGAAACTAAATTTTTCGCCCCCAAAAAAAAAACGTAAGGGGTACCACTGTCGTTTTTTTTTTCGGGCCGAATTTTTGAGTTTCGATATCTCAGCTCTGGAAGGGGCTAGACTCTCCATTTTTGCACTCAGGTCTAAGTCTCATGGCCCTCTACCAGAATTTGGGAAGATTGGAGAAAATTAATTTTTCGCCCAAAAAAAAAATGTAAGGGGTACCACTGTCGTTTTTTGTTTCGGGCCGAATTTTTGAGTTTCGATATCTCAGCTCTGGAAGGGGCTAGAGCCTCCATTTTTGCACTCAGGTCTAAGTCTCATGGCCCTCTATCAGAATCCAGAGTTTTGGGAAGATTGGAGAAACTTAATTTTTCGCCCCCCAAAAAAAAACGTAAGGGGTACCACTGTCGTTTTTTTTTTCGGGCCGAATTTTTGAGTTTCGATATCTCAGCTCTGGAAGGGGCTAGAGCCTCCATTTTTGCACTCAGGTCTAAGTCTCATGGCCCTCTATCAGAATTTGGGAAGATTGGAGAAACGTAATTTTTCGCCCCAAAAAAAAAACGTAAGGGGTACCACTGTCGTTTTTTTTTCGGGCCGAATTTTTGAGTTTCGATATCTCAGCTCTGGAAGGGGCTAGAGCCTCCATTTTTGCACTCAGGTCTAAGTCTCATGGCCCTCTATCAGAATTTGGGAAGATTGGAGAAACTTAATTTTTCGCCCAAAAAAAAACGTAAGGGGTACCACTGTCGTTTTTTTTTTCGGGCCGAATTTTTGAGTTTCGATATCTCAGCTCTGGAAGGGGCTAGAGCCTCCATTTTTGCACTCAGGTCTAAGTCTCATGGCCCTCTATCAGAATCCAGAGTTTTGGGAAGATTGGAGAAACTTAATTTTCGCCCCCCAAAAAAAAACGTAAGGGGTACCACTGTCGGTTTTTTTTCGGGCCGAATTTTTGAGTTTCGATATCTCAGCTCTGGAAGGGGCTAGACTCTCCATTTTTGCACTCAGGTCTAAGTCTCATGGCCCTCTACCAGAATTTGGAAAGTTTGGAGAAACTTAATTTTTCGCCCAAAAAAAAAAACGTAAGGGGTACCACTGTCGTTTTTTTTTTCGGGCCGAATTTTTGAGTTTCGATATCTCAGCTCTGGAAGGGGCTAGAGCCTCCATTTTTGCACTCAGGTCTAAGTCTCATGGCCCTCTATCAGAATCCAGAGTTTTGGGAAGATTGGAGAAACTTAATTTTTCGCCCCAAAAAAAAAAACGTAAGGGGTACCACTGTCGTTTTTTTTCGGGCCGAATTTTTGAGTTTCGATATCTCAGCTCTGGAAGGGGCTAGAGCCTCCATTTTTGCACTCAGGTCTAAGTCTCATGGCCCTCTATCAGAATTTGGGAAGATTGGAGAAACTTAATTTTTCACCCAAAAGAAAAAACATAAGGGGTACCACTGTCGTTTTTTTTTCGGGCCGAATTTTTGAGTTTCGATATCTCAGCTCTGGAAGGGGCTAGAGCCTCCATTTTTGCACTCAGGTCTAAGTCTCATGGCCCTCTATCAGAATTTGGGAAGATTGGAGAAACTTAATTTTTCGCCCAAAAAAAAAACGTAAGGGGTACCACTGTCGTTTTTTTTTCGGGCCGAATTTTTGAGTTTCGATATCTCAGCTCTGGAAGGGGCTAGAGCCTCCATTTTTGCACTCAGGTCTAAGTCTCATGGCCCTCTATCAGAATTTGGGAAGATTGGAGAAACTTAATTTTTCGCCCCAAAAAAAAAAAACGTAAGGGGTACCACTGTCGTTTTTTTTTTCGGGCCGAATTTTTGAGTTTCGATATCTCAGCTCTGGAAGGGGCTAGAGCCTCCATTTTTGCACTCAGGTCTAAGTCTCATAGCCCTCTATCAGAATTTGAGAAGATTGGAGAAACTTAATTTTTTGCCCAAAAAAAAAACGTAAGGGGTACCACTGTCGGTTTTTTTTCGGGCCGAATTTGAGTTTCGATATCTCAGCTCTGGAAGGGGCTAGAGCCTCCATTTTTGCACTCAGGTCTAAGTCTCATGGCCCTCTATCAGAATTTGGGAAGATTGGAGAAACTTAATTTTTCACCCCCAAAAAAAAACGTAAGGGGTACCACTGTCGTTTTTTCAAAACTCAAAAATTCGGCCCGAAAAAAAAAACGACAGTGGTACCCCTTACGTTTTTTTTTTTTGGGCGAAAAATTAAGTTTCTCCAATCTTCCTAAATTCTGATAGAGGGCCATGAGACTTAGACCTGAGTGCAAAAATGGAGGCTCTAGCCCCTTCCAGAGCTGAGATATCGAAACTCAAAAATTCGGCCCGAAAAAAAAACATCAGTGGTACCCCTTACGTTTTTTTTTTTTTGGGCGGAAAATTAAGTTTCTCCAATCTTCCCAAATTATGATAGAGGGCCATGAGACTTAGACCTGAGTGCAAAAATGGAGGCTCTAGCCCCTTCCAGAGCTGAGATATCGAAACTCAAAAATTCGGCCCGAAAAAAAAACGACAGTGGTACCCCTTACGTTTTTTTTTGGGGCGAAAAATTAAGTTTCTCCAATCTTCCCAAATTCTGATAGAGGGCCATGAGACTTAGACCTGAGTGCAAAAATGGAGGCTCTAGCCCCTTCCAGAGCTGAGATATGAAACTCAAAAATTCGGCCCGAAAAAAAAAAACGACAGTGGTACCCCTTACGTTTTTTTTTTGGGCGAAAAATTAAGTTTCTCCAATCTTCCCAAATTCTGATAGAGGGCCATGAGACTTAGACCTGAGTGCAAAAATGGAGGCTCTAGCCCCTTCCAGAGCTGAGATATCGAAACTCAAAAAATCGGCCCGAAAAAAAAAACGACAGTGGTACCCCTTACGTTTTTTTTTTGGGCGAAAAATTACGTTTCTCCAATCTTCCCAAATTCTGACAGAGGGCCATGAGACTTAGACCTGAGTGCAAAAATGGAGGCTCTAGCCCCTTCCAGAGCTGAGATATCGAAACTCAAAAATTCGGCCCGAAAAAAAAACGACAGTGGTACCCCTTACGTTTTTTTTTTGAGCGAAAAATTAAGTTTCTCCAATCTTCCCAAATTCTGATAGAGGGCCATGAGACTTAGACCTGAGTGCAAAAATGGAGGCTCTAGCCCCTACCAGAGCTGAGATATCGAAACTCAAAAATTCGGCCCGAAAAAAAAAACGACAGTGGTACCCCTTACGTTTTTTTTTTTGGGTGAAAAATTAAGTTTCTCCAATCTTCCCAAATTCTGATAGAGGGCCATGAGACTTAGACCTGAGTGCAAAAATTGAGGCTCTAGCCCCTTCCAGAGCTGAGATATCGAAACTCAAAAATTCGGCCCGAAAAAAAAAAACGACAGTGGTACCCCTTACGTTTTTTTTTTGGGCGAAAAATTAAGTTTCTCCAATCTTCCCAAATTCTGATAGAGGGCCATGAGACTTAGACCTGAGTGCAAAAATGGAGGCTCTAGCCCCTTCCAGAGCTGAGATATCGAAACTCAAAAATTCGGCCCGAAAAAAAAACGACAGTGGTACCCCTCACGTTTTTTTTGGGGCGAAAAATTAAGTTTCTCCAATCTTCCCATATTCTGATAGAGGGCCATGAGACTTAGACCTGAGTGCAAAAATGGAGGCTCTAGCCCCTTCCAGAGCTGAGATATCGAAACTCAAAAATTCGGCCCAAAAAAAAAACGACAGTGGTACCCCTTACGTTTTTTTTTTTGGGCGAAAAATTAAGTTTCTCCAATCTTCCCAAATTATGATAGAGGGCCATGAGACTTAGACCTGAGTGCAAAAATGGAGGCTCTAGCCCCTTTCAGAGCTGAGATATCGAAACTCAAAAATTCGGCCCGAAAAAAAAACGACAGTGGTACCCCTTACGTTTTTTTTTTGGGCGAAAAATTAAGTTTCTCCAATCTTCCCAAATTCTGATAGAGGGCCATGAGACTTAGACCTGAGTGCAAAAATGGAGGCTCTAGCCCCTTCCAGAGCTGAGATATCGAAACTCAAAAATTCGGCCCGAAAAAAAAACGACAGTGGTACCCCTTACGTTTTTTTTTTGGGCGAAAAATTACGTTTCTCCAATCTTCCCAAATTCTGATAGAGGGCCATGAGACTTAGACCTGAGTGCAAAAATGGAGGCTCTAGCCCCTTCCAGAGCTGAGATATCGAAACTCAAAAATTCGGCCCGAAAAAAAAAACCGACAGTGGTACCCCTTACGTTTTTTTTTTTTGGGTGAAAAATTAAGTTTCTCCAATCTTCCCAAATTCTGATAGAGGGCCATGAGACTTAGACCTGAGTGCAAAAATGGAGGCTCTAGCCCCTTCCAGAGCTGAGATATCGAAACTCAAAAATTCGGCCCGAAAAAAAAACGACAGTGGTACCCCTTACGTTTTTTTTTTGGGCGAAAAATTAAGTTTCTCCAATCTTCCCAAATTCTGATAGAGGGCCATGAGACTTAGACCTGAGTGCAAAAATGGAGGCTCTAGCCCCTTCCAGAGCTGAGATATCGAAACTCAAAAATTCGGCCCGAAAAAAAAACCACAGTGTTACCCCTCACGTTTTTTTTTTTGGGCGAAAAATTAAGTTTCTCCAATCTTCCCAAATTCTGATAGACGGCCATGAGACTTAGACCTGAGTGCAAATATGGAGGCTCTAGCCCCTTCCAGAGCTGAGATATCGAAACTCAAAAATTTGGCCCGAAAAAAAAACGACAGTGGTACCCCTTACGTTTTTTTTTTTGGGCGAAAAATAAAGTTTCTCCAATCTTCCCAAATTATGATAGAGGGCCATGAGACTTAGACCTGAGTGCAAAAATGGAGGCTCTAGCCCCTTCCAGAGCTGAGATATCGAAACTCAAAAATTCGGCCCGAAAAAAAAAACGACAGTGGTACCCCTTACGTTTTTTTTTTTGGGCGAAAAATTAAGTTTCTCCAATCTTCCCAAATTCTGATAGAGGGCCATGAGACTTAGACCATAGTGCAAAAATGGAGGCTCTAGCCCCTTCCAGAGCTGAGATATCGAAACTCAAAAATTCGGCCCGAAAAAAAAACGACAGTGGTACCCCTTACGTTTTTTTTTTGGGCGAAAAATTACGTTTCTCCAATCTTCCCAAATTCTGACAGAGGGCCATGAGACTTAGACCTGAGTGCAAAAATGGAGGCTCTAGCCCCTTCCAGAGCTGAGATATCGAAACTCAAAAATTCGGCCCGAAAAAAAAACGACAGTGGTACCCCTTACGTTTTTTTTTTGAGCGAAAAATTAAGTTTCTCCAATCTTCCCAAATTCTGATAGAGGGCCATGAGACTTAGACCTGAGTGCAAAAATGGAGGCTCTAGCCCCTACCAGAGCTGACATATCGAAACTCAAAAATTCGGCCCGAAAAAAAAAAACGACAGTGGTACCCCTTACGTTTTTTTTTTTGGGTGAAAAATTAAGTTTCTCCAATCTTCCCAAATTCTGATAGAGGGCCATGAGACTTAGACCTGAGTGCAAAAATTGAGGCTCTAGCCCCTTCCAGAGCTGAGATATCGAAACTCAAAAATTCGGCCCGAAAAAAAAAACGACAGTGGTACCCCTTACGTTTTTTTTTTGGGCGAAAAATTAAGTTTCTCCAATCTTCCCAAATTCTGATAGAGGGCCATGAGACTTAGACCTGAGTGCAAAAATGGAGGCTCTAGCCCCTTCCAGAGCTGAGATATCGAAACTCAAAAATTCGGCCCGAAAAAAAAACGACAGTGGTACCCCTCACGTTTTTTTTGGGGCGAAAAATTAAGTTTCTCCAATCTTCCCATATTCTGATAGAGGGCCATGAGACTTAGACCTGAGTGCAAAAATGGAGGCTCTAGCCCCTTCCAGAGCTGAGATATCAAAACTCAAAAATTCGGCCCAAAAAAAAACGACAGTGGTACCCCTTACGTTTTTTTTTTTGGGCGAAAAATTAAGTTTCTCCAATCTTCCCAAATTATGATAGAGGGCCATGAGACTTAGACCTGAGTGCAAAAATGGAGGCTCTAGCCCCTTTCAGAGCTGAGATATCGAAACTCAAAAATTCGGCCCGAAAAAAAAACGACAGTGGTACCCCTTACGTTTTTTTTTTTGGGCGAAAAATTAAGTTTCTCCAATCTTCCCAAATTCTGATAGAGGGCCATGAGACTTAGACCTGAGTGCAAAAATGGAGGCTCTAGCCCCTTCCAGAGCTGAGATATCGAAACTCAAAAATTCGGCCCGAAAAAAAAACGACAGTGGTACCCCTTACGTTTTTTTTTTGGGCGAAAAATTACGTTTCTCCAATCTTCCCAAATTCTGATAGAGGGCCATGAGACTTAGACCTGAGTGCAAAAATGGAGGCTCTAGCCCCTTCCAGAGCTGAGATATCGAAACTCAAAAATTCGGCCCGAAAAAAAAAACCGACAGTGGTACCCCTTACGTTTTTTTTTTTTGGGTGAAAAATTAAGTTTCTCCAATCTTCCCAAATTCTGATAGAGGGCCATGAGACTTAGACCTGAGTGCAAAAATGGAGGCTCTAGCCCCTTCCAGAGCTGAGATATCGAAACTCAAAAATTCGGCCCGAAAAAAAAACGACAGTGGTACCCCTTACGTTTTTTTTTTGGGCGAAAAATTAAGTTTCTCCAATCTTCCCAAATTCTGATAGAGGGCCATGAGACTTAGACCTGAGTGCAAAAATGGAGGCTCTAGCCCCTTCCAGAGCTGAGATATCGAAACTCAAAAATTCGGCCCGAAAAAAAAACCACAGTGTTACCCCTCACGTTTTTTTTTTTGGGCGAAAAATTAAGTTTCTCCAATCTTCCCAAATTCTGATAGACGGCCATGAGACTTAGACCTGAGTGCAAATATGGAGGCTCTAGCCCCTTCCAGAGCTGAGATATCGAAACTCAAAAATTTGGCCCGAAAAAAAAACGACAGTGGTACCCCTTACGTTTTTTTTTTTGGGCGAAAAATTAAGTTTCTCCAATCTTCCCAAATTCTGATAGAGGGCCATGAGACTTAGACCATAGTGCAAAAATGGAGGCTCTAGCCCCTTCCAGAGCTGAGATATCGAAACTCAAAAATTCGGCCCGAAAAAAAAACGACAGTGGTACCCCTTACGTTTTTTTTTTTGGGCGAAAAATTAAGTTTCTCCAATCTTCCCAAATTCTGATAGAGGGCCATGAGACTTAGACCTGAGTGCAAAAATGGAGGCTCTAGCCCCTTCCAGAGCTGAGATCTCGAAACTCAAAAATTCGGCCCGAAAAAAAAATAACAGTGGTACCCCTTATGTTTTTTCTTTTGGGCGAACACAAAAGAAAAGTTTGGAGAAACTTAATTTTTCGCCCCCCAAAAAAAACGTAAGGGGTACCACTGTTATTTTTTTTTCGGGCCGAATTTTTGAGTTTCGATTTCTCAGCTCTGGAAGGGGCTAGAGCCTCCATTTTTGCACTCAGGTCTAAGTCTCATGGCCCTCTATCAGAATTTTGGAAGATTGGAGAAACTTAATTTTTCGCCCAAAAAAAAAACGTAAGGGGTACCACTGTCGTTTTTTTTTCGGGCCGAATTTTTGAGTTTCGATATCTCAGCTCTGGAAGGGGCTAGAGCCTCCATTTTTGCACTCAGGTCTAAGTCTCATGGCCCTCTATCAGAATTTGGGAAGATCGGAGAAACTTAATTTTTCGCCCAAAAAAAAAAACGTAAGGGGTACCACTGTCGTTTTTTTTTTCGGGCCGAATTTTTGAGTTTCGATATCTCAGCTCTGGAAGGGGCTAGAGCCTCCATTTTTGCACTCAGGTCTAAGTCTCATGGCCCTCTATCAGAATTTGGGAAGATTGGAGAAACTTAATTTTTCGCCCAAAAAAAAAAACGTAAGGGGTACCACTTTCGTTTTTTTTTTCGGGCCGAATTTTTGAGTTTCGATATCTCAGCTCTGGAAGGGGCTAGAGCCTCCATTTTTGCACTCAGGTCTAAGTCTCATGGCCCTCTATCAGAATATGGGAAGATTGGAGAAACTTAATTTTTCGCCCAAAAAAAAAACGTGAGGGGTACCACTGTCGTTTTTTTTTCGGGCCGAATTTTTGAGTTTCGATATCTCAGCTCTGGAAGGGGCTAGAGCCTCCATTTTTGCACTCAGGTCTAAGTCTCATGGCCCTCTATCAGAATTTGGGAAGATTGGAGAAACTTAATTTTTCGCCCAAAAAAAAAACGTAAGGGGTACCACTGTGGTTTTTTTTTCGGGCCGAATTTTTGAGTTTCGATATCTCAGCTCTGGAAGGGGCTAGAGCCTCCATTTTTGCACTCAGGTCTAAGTCTCATGGCCCTCTATCAGAATTTGGGAAGATTGGAGAAACTTAATTTTTCACCCAAAAAAAAAACGTAAGGGGTACCACTGTCGTTTTTTTTTTCGGGCCGAATTTTTGAGTTTCGATATCTCAGCTCTGGAAGGGGCTAGAGCCTCCATTTTTGCACTCAGGTCTAAGTCTCATGGCCCTCTATCAGAATTTGGGAAGATTGGAGAAACTTAATTTTTCGCCCAAAAAAAAAAACGTAAGGGGTACCACTGTCGTTTTTTTTTTTCGGGCCGAATTTTTGAGTTTCGATATCTCAGCTCTGAAAGGGGCTAGAGCCTCCATTTTTGCACTCAGGTCTAAGTCTCATGGCCCTCTATCAGAATTTGGGAAGATTGGAGAAACTTAATTTTTCGCCCAAAAAAAAAACGTAAGGGGTACCACTGTCGTTTTTTTTTTCGGGCTGAATTTTTGAGTTTCGATATCTCAGCTCTGGAAGGGGCTAGAGCCTCCATTTTTGCACTCAGGTCTAAGTCTCATGGCCCTCTATCAGAATTTGGGAAGATTGGAGAAACTTAATTTTTCGCCCAAAAAAAAAAACGTAAGGGGTACCACTGTCGTTTTTTTTTTCGGGCCGAATTTTTGAGTTTCGATATCTCAGTTCTGGAAGGGGCTAGAGCCTCCATTTTTGCACTCAGGTCTAAGTCTCATGGCCCTCTATCAGAATTTGGGAAGATTGGAGAAACTTAATTTTTCGCCCAAAAAAAAAACGTAAGGGGTACCACCGTCGTTTTTTTTTCGGGCCGAATTTTTGAGTTTCGATATCTCAGCTCTGGAAGGGGCTAGAGCCTCCATTTTTGCACTCAGGTCTAAGTCTCATGGCCCTCTATCAGAATTTGAGAGGATTGGAGAAATTTCATTTTTCGCCCGAAAAAAAAAAACGTAAGGGGTACCACTGTCGTTTTTTTTTTTTTCGGGTTGAAATTTTGAGTTTCGATATCTCAGCTCTGGAAGGGTCTAGAGCCTCCATTTTTGCACTCAGGTCTAAGTCCCATGGCCCTCTATCAGAATCCAGAGTTTCAAGAAGATCAAAGAAACTCTAAATTTCGACCCCCCAAAAAAAACAGTCTTTCCCCTTTCGTTTTTTGGGGGGGGGACGAAAAAATAAGTTTCTCCAATCTTCTTGAAACTCTGGATTCTGATACAGGGCCATGGGACTTAGACCTGAGTGCAAAAATGGAGGCTCTAGACCCTTCCAGAGCTTAGTAATCCAAATTGTTTTAGTTTTACTGTTTATTTGACTGGGGCATGTTCAAAAGAAAAGAGGATGAGATCACAACACCTAACGTTACCTTGTTTAGGTGTTTTTTTCTCCTAACAGGGAAGGACACCTCACTCCTTACAGCATCTGAGAGACAAAACAAATGGTTTAACTTAAACACCTCAAAGATTTCACTCTCCATCACACAACAGTTTGTGTTTCAGTTTTACAAACAAGGATAGCCTACACTAGAGCATACAAGCACATTACGAGCTTTGAGTTTGCAACCTACAGTTTAGTGTCCCAAATTGTTCAAATTGACATGAAACTAAAAAAGAATTAAGAGCAGCAACAGGGCTCTCAAGTCTCACGCATTTGGCACTTGCGCACCTTGTATTTCTCACGCATAGACATTACGAGGATAATGCACACCAAGTTGCTGCGCTATTTTTTAAACAGTGAAACAGTGCCCTGCCACGCACCAGCTAATCAAATAAAAAATATAGCTATCGAACAGCCAGTCAGAAAATAGCATTGCGGTATCTGGGTAAGATTTTCACAGGCTCATTCGGATGCTCGCTGAAGTAACAGAAGAGGACAGCGGCTCTTACATTTACATCTCGCCGAAGTTTCTACAGACTGATCAACGTGGGAGAAGAACATATCATATGAGTACATTAAGTTCAAGAAGATCAGAGAAACTTATTTTCTTGCACCAAAAAAGTCGACAGTTTTTTCGGGTCGAAATTTTGAGTTTCTCCGATCTTCTTGAAACTCTGGATTCTAATAGGACCATGGGACTTAGACCTGAGTGCAAAAATGGAGGCTCTAGACCCTTCCAGAGCTGAGATATTGAGATCCCACGTAGAATTATTCAGATATTCAGCCTGCATTGCCGTTGAGATATTTTATAATGGCATAAACGCTAAGTGGGATCTCAATGCCTAGCGTTTTTCAGCTAGGCTCAAAACTAGGGTAGAAAATAGCCTATTACTTATTCATTTTGATGTTTTTGAATGCAAAACCCAAGCGAACATCATAAGTTGACCTCAGACAACAATACAATAAAATTTAAAAAGCCAGTTCATGACCCCTTTAACTTTACAATGAGTAAATCCACTTCTCAATTATTCCTCAACAGCGATGCCATAATAAACAGAGCGACTGCAAAAACAGAAGTTCAAAGACAATATTTCCAAGATGGCGGCGCACTTGTTTTTGGTCTATAGGTCGGGAACTAAACCTTGTACACTGACACGTCTCGCAGTGGTGAAACTCTGAAACAGGAGTAAAACTATAAAGCTACATTAAATATGTTGTGTTCTGGATTACATGACATCTGTTCAGTCTGTGCAACATAAAGACTGTTTTGTTGAATTTTGCCATAATCAGGGGTTAAAATGACCCTCAGTACAGTAACCTCTCTGAACAACAGCATAAACATTCGTGACATTCATGTCTTCATAGTGGTATCATTAAGAAGATGGCATTTACAGTTGTAAAGTATTCAGCTGTGTTTGTGCTGTCTACAGTAGTCATACTTTGCTCTATTGTCACCTTTATCTGTCTATATTGTCAAAATGTCAGCGTGCAGCAGAGTATAATTAGCGATCAAACAACATGCAGGAAAGAGATCTCTGAAGGAACAGTAGACACAAGCAAATACAGTTGTGCTCTTCTCTAATCTCTGAGGGACTGACTCATTCATTTAGCGCAGATGTATTTTAGGGTCTGTTATGTGGTTGTCATTCAGCGTGTCTTCTCCCTCCTCCCCTCAATGTGGCGTGTGCACTACAGGACCTGAAATCACACAAGCGTTGGAGCAGCTCCTAGTGGAGGCCTTGAACACATACACATTTTACTGTCAGTATCTGCAGTACTTGAATTTCACACGCTGCCTTAATGCCTACGCGCTATCTTAATTACCCATGCAGAATAAACTCAGAGAATGGCATGACTCTATAAAATTACAAATGAGGGTTTTGGGGGTGGTTTCCTTCACACTAGATATTAGGGAGCGGGGTTAGGACAAGTCACATGAATGAGCAGATGATGAAAAGTCAATAAAAGTACATTTCCTTTCTCTCTCACTCTCCTTCTCTCGCTCTCTTTTTCAAACTTCAAAAGACACAACACCTGGCTTTGATCCCGAGATGAAAGAGCATTCATTTTAGTAAAAGACCGGACCAGATATGGCGTTGCATAATGTTGCGGTTTTGTTTTGCCACATGCATTACTGTAAAGTGAATGGATAGATCTATAACTAGTTTACGTCCTGCTATTTGTCCAGCTCAGAGATGTTGGGATCATTAGCTTTCAGACATGTGATGGTTTGACTACAGTAAACATGCAGTTCTTTCTTTCAGGTGGTGTTGACGGCATCTGTCCGTTGACAGTCAGCCCAACATAGACCTATACAACAACTTGATAGATCTCGCAATTAAGCACGTCCTCAGGAATGAAATTAATCTGAGTTGGCTGGCTTCTCTCTTTTGCTTCAGCCCGCATGAGGCTTCTGACATTCTTTTTGTGCTTTGATTAATGTCGAGCCCGGCACCCAGCACAACAAGACCGGAATAAGAAAAATAGTCCCTTAGATAAAGAAGGGCATGATCCATCCATCCCAATTTAGCTCCTTCTCTTTAAAGCCCTACAAACAGACAGCGCATGGTACAATTAGCCTGTGGTATTTCTCATTTTTTATCGAATAAGCTGCCCATGTCTCTTCACGAAGCCGAGGAGGATGATGGGATTTACAAGCCTTTTTCTGACCTTTCGCTGATCTGGTTGGGAGAGCGAAAATGTAAAAGAGGCTTCGAGCTCTTTTTGTTTTGGCTCTGCTGGTCTTAGGGGCATGTCTGCATTGCGGAGAGAGGTGTTGGTTCTCCATGTTGACCGCTCCACTTCATCTATCACCTCCCGGTCCCTCTGGCTCCTGCAGTGTTCACATACTCACAGGGGACCAGAGCGTCCCCGCTAAGCGAGATGAGCTCTATTTTTCAATTATTCCAGCAGCCGTTGGCAAGCTCCACAAAGGCATCAGGCAAAAGGAGGCATGTTGCTGGACATCTGGTTAAGTGGCTGGCACCGACATGAAAAAGAGGAAGTGTTGAATCGCATCCAGGTTCTGACTTAACTCTCCAAATTCTCTGCATCTTTTGCATAAAAAATGACTTGCATGGTAATTTGCGCCCTGCTTTGTTTCAACAATGACCCCCACCACCAAGGCTGAGGCAGCCCAGTTAACTCCAAACTGCTTCATCCACATATGGCCTTCATGACTACTCTTGCATCTGAAGAGGATCTGAGAGCCGTTATTCATGTGGAATTCCAGCATGGTGATAATATGATGATGTTATAACCTTGAACTCCATAAACCACATCTTGACATTTTCCAGGGCGTAAGAGAAGATGCAGAATTCTGATGGTCAGTGCACTGAAATGCTAAATCTGCACTTAACATTTCCAACTTAAATTAATAGAGTCCCTGCCTGGGCTCCTGCAGACTGGTGAAATCTGAAGGATCTTTTCTTATGATTGCATCCTTAGCGCTGCTTTACAAATGATAAACCAATTTGTAATCTCTTTTAAGGCCTCAGTTGTCCACAACTTTTTTTCATTTGCCCAATGGTCTTCCACAATATGTTGCAGAGATTAAAAAAAAGTTTAATCTTGATCCTTGTTTATAGCTTTCCTTGCTGTTTTTGTTTTCAGACTAGTTTGTGCTAGTAAATAATAACCAATATTTAAGATACAATATTATTATTTTTCTGATACTATTACAGCCCTTATTACTGAATTAGCTTTTATCTGTATATTTTTAGTTTTAGTTTAACATTTAGTCATTTTGTTGTCATTTTTTTATTATTACAGCTATAAATATTATTTTTTTTCTCAGTTTAGCTATATATTTATTTGCCGTTAATCATTTTAGTGCTTCTCCTTAAACTTATTTCTGTAAGTTGCCAAATTTTTAGTCTAAAATTAAAATTTTATTTCAAATTTGTTTCAGTTAACAACGTTTTTAATAGGTTTAGTTAGCAAACTAAACCAACTACACTTGTTCCATATGAAGCCAAAGCAGAATCAACTGTTAATCGTCCATCATACACAAGCACGCATGCACACACACACACACACACACACACACACACAATGTAGTGGTGTTTCATTCCTGAAGAAATCTATGTTTTAGAAACAAATAAGTTACAGTTTTTTTTTTAAATCACTTTGTTACTATTTTCAGAACCTTGATGTCCTTGATGTCACACAAAACTCACAACCAATGATCAAAATGCACATTTTTCAAAACTCTAACCATTTTCTCAATTGCTTGGATGCAATACACATACGACTTAGATCATTCGTTCATTCAACAAAAATCACCCGTTCAATATGACGCTTAACATCAAAGCACTACTATTTCAAATGCGTGTCTATTCATTTCATACATTAATCTATCAATTGATACAACTGCTCAAAATGATAAGTAACTGTTGCAGTACTCTTAATGCATATGGAAACAGACACACAATCTTCCATGTTTACAGTAAATCATGAAAGTTTCAAGATAACGAGATTCATCGTCACCAATTAGCATGGAGCATGAACCAATTAGACCACAATATCCATGGATGAAGGCTGATATTATATATTTTGCTTTAACTCTGTGATTGTATTATAGTGTTTTGCATCAATATATCATACACTTTGTTCAATTATTCCACTATATCTGTATTCTCTCTACTACTGCAGTATTTTTACAGAGATGTATATTTACTGTACATGTAGTACCATAATGAAACCTGTATCACCTATTTATGTTTCAATGGTATTTCACTGTACATTTATTTTTTGAACCAATGATTGTGCAAGTGCAAGATTTCTTTAAAGATGTTATTGCACAATGCAATGTTTTGAACACTAAACAGCCTGATACAAGTGATAACTGTTTTGAGTTTTAAAAAATGACATCAAGAAAATAGAAAGCAAAGTGATTGTAAGTAAATGAATCAATGATTCATTTATTAATCAGTGTTTTTGAATGATTTGGTAGAATGAATCACTGACTCACTCACTCGTTGCCACCTACTGGTGTGTTCATCAAACCTACTTAAAATCCTCCCAATTAGTACACATTCCGACAGTCTTTCTGGAAAACACAAACATAGACAAGCAGAGAGATATTGACAGTGACATGTCCCAGTGCTATTGGACTGTTACATCAGTGCTCTTGGAATGCCAATGACAATCATATTTGAGAAGTGGAACTGTTGTTGATGCTTTTGCAAACATGTAATTATGAAGTAGTTGTGTTCAAACGGTCAAGAGATATATCTGAGCGTGGATAATTAAACCAGAGCTCTTCAGATGCTCAGGCTTTGAGAGCTTTCCTGTGTCAGAAAGGACCAAGCAGGGGACGTTTTAGTAGACTACAAGAGAGATTTACTCTTGAAATGTATTTAGGGTAATTAGAAGATCCATTTTGTAAAACTGTCTAGTGAGAGTGACAGTGTTCCGGGAAAGATTCCAAGAATGAACTTTTTTTGTGAAAAGAGGGAGACATATTGTTGCATTTCCTTCCATTTAAGCTTCTCAAAGGTTCGGCCAAGACCTTGTCAGATTAAAGCCTTGACAAGTGATAGAGCCACATGTCTCCTGGCGAAGAAGGTGGATTTCGAGAGAAAGGGAAAGAGAGAGAAGGTGGGGTGTTAGCAGAGAAGATGCACTAAACACATCTGTTGTTTGAAACCACTTCCCACTGGTACCCTTAATGTCTGTATCATCAAGAAAATAGGTTTCTTAATTGCCTTCATTAGTCAAGCTGGTGCGACAGTAAAAAATCAATAATGGTAAAGAATTACTCCAATTCCACCTGTTAAAGAGACCTGGGTATTCATATGGCAGATAAGCCAAGCCATCAATTTTGTGCACACACAGGGTGTCATCATAATTGTAGCTTAGCGTGGAGGGTTTTTATACACACGCATGCACAGATACAATATATTAATTGAGTTTTGGTCAACGGTGACTTACTTTTTCCACAAGATTACTTTATCTGAAGATTTACCTGGCCTGCCTCCCACACCCACAGATAAGCTTTGTCACTATCTGTGTTCTTTTCTCCTCCTTAAATGCCAACATTCACCAACTGCTATTTATGTGTCACTGCTTCCCTCTGAATGCCCGAGTAGTGGAGAGCAATTGCATGTACCAAAAAACCTGTATTTATTGGAAACCTTCAGATGTGGCACAAGGGGAATTATTTTTACCAGGCATTAACACAGGCTGTGACAAGAGCACTTTGACAAAAGGGGGAGCTGTCAGTACCCGCGTCACCAATCACCACAAACAGCAAGGTCTCCCAGACATGTGGGACAGCCAGACAGTCACTGGACCTCAGCTGGGAAAAGGACAGGAAGGCAGTGGCGGTAATTTGTAATCTTCCTCGGAGAATACTACCCCTGTCTCTTTGTCTGAAGACCCTTTAGTCTGCTTTCAATTCCAATTTTATGATCCCAATGTCCTTGATATAAATGAATGTTAGACTGTTTCCTTTCTGTGATGTTACTTTTCATGGGAAAAAAAATAAAAAATCAAATGCATATAATGAAAGAGATCAAGTAAAAGTGTGTTGCAATGTATTAACAAATTATTACCAAAATAGAAGCGTAGTAATTACATTGCCTTCTGAGAATCCTTATCTTTCACAAAGAATCAAACCCAGAATGCAATGAGTCAAGTCTATTTATTTTAAACTTTATACAATACAGATTGTTTCAAATCAGCTTTACAGTGGAAATCAGAAAATAATGATTCCATGATGCAAACTGATTTGAATTCCGCTGTAAAACAGCTCTAAAAAAGACAATAGTAAACTTCAGTTGTTGATTCAGTTTGGTTCAATAACTGTGTAAAGATCATCATATATAGAATGAGTTCAATTTATCTATAAAGCAGCTCTGGAGAAAACAGTGATATCATCCAGCTCAGTTCAGTCAGTGCATTCGAGTCAAGATGAGCTCAGTGCAGGATTGCCAACTCTCACACATCTGGCGTGACACTCACGCTTTCAGCCTCAATCTCACGCTGTCACGCACACGCAAGAAATGTCATGCACAAATCCATTTTTCTCCCCTCTCGATCCGTTAATTTTCTGTTGCTGACTAGAGCACAGCGTATTAATGACAGGAGAGGAGGACAGAATTTTGGACATCGGGCCTCATTTCCCAGTGAGCCTCAGTGTTATTTATCAGCGGAAACAGTTTTAAAAAATGTTCATCCAGTTGTTCCAGTTGCATAATTCGCCGGTGCTAGGCTAGCGCGAGTCAACGGTAACTTTTAGCATGCCATTAAAAACAGTGTTACCCACTCCACAGTACACCCAAAAGCAAATCAATCTGTTGAGAGAATTATGTTGGAAATCGATCCTTTCATCGCATTGCAATAGTTATATTGTTTGGTATACCTATATGTTGGTCTAGTGTATTTTCGTTTACTGTTGTGAAATGGAAATCAATAATCGCTAATCGAGATTCGTTAATAATCGAAAATCAACTGTAATCGAATCGGGGATTCAATAATCGAAAAATCAGACAGACTGTAGGTTTAGTTTAATGGGAAATAGAATATCACAAAACAGATTAAGGCCTTTAAAGGTGCCATGTGTAAGAATTATCAAAAAGAATGAGCTACACGCAAAAGAATGAGAAGAAATAAAGTTGATGATGTCATATTAATCATTCTGTTGATCAAAATATTACATGCTAACTAAATACAAAAGTATTGATTATAAATTGATTTAAAAGGTGACCATTTCAATTAAAATTTAATTAGAAAATTGTCTATGAACTAGAATTGTTTCTTATGAAGTGTTCCAAATGAGAAATGATAGTAAGTTGGGATGCTATCTTAAAAGGCAGTGATACACAAATCATGTTATTTCATTTGTGACATTTCTGTAGCTGACATTATGTCGCTCATAAATGTATCCATTAAACATCTATTAGGAATACAAAGGACTCTTAATGATGCTTCCCGCAGACCAAAGTTATGTCACACTGGCCTCACTGGGGAAAGCAGGCTATGTTTAAGAGCAAAACAGTGCAATGGTTGCTTGTGAAAGGCAAAGTATTTTTCCCTTATTAATTCTCCTTCATAATATGCTTTGACAGAGCCTCCCAAAGCTGATCCATAATGCAGTCCTGCGGAGAGCTATGCCCAGGCTTGCCTTTTGAAGAAGTTATTGCTTTGATGTATGAGGGAACACATGAAACAGTGAGGAGTAATTGCGTTGTGTCTACGGGGGGACAGTATTTAGCCCACACAATGACTTCAATCTCTGAGCTTCTCAGCCAAATAGACCCTGCATCACACTCAAACTGCGACAGAGGAATCCGGACAGAGTGGTTCCCTTTCACAGGCCAAAGTTTAATCTCTAGATTGAGACGCGTAATAAAACTGTCGATTGTTTTGTTTCCCCTGCAAATGACGCCAATAGCATGATGACCGTTTCGGATGAGACAGGAGAACAGGGGGCTTTCCTTCTGATGGGGTAGTTCAGCAGAAGGTCAGGACGCTTTGTAGTTCTCATTTTTGGGTCAAATCCTTTTCGTTTGACGTCCTGTCCACAACGAAAGTGTTGAATGCGAATTGAATGTCGGCAGAAGCTGTCGGTAAGGATAGAAAAAAGAACTGCACCAGTTAACTACACTTGCCTAAGCCATGATTTGCTTCCAATCTTTTTTTTTTCTTTCTTTCTTTCTTTTTTTTACATACAGTCACTATCTGTAAAATCAATCCATCCAGTCAGTCAGTCAGTCAGTCAGTCAGTCAGTCAGTCAATCAGTGGCTTCTTGTCCAAAGAGGGATTTGGATGAGAAGATAATAAACATGTATAATAAATAAAAAAATAATAGTAATTTAATATAAGATCAAATTATTTGACCACATAACTTATTTTTTATTCTTCCTTACACTATACATTTTTACATTACTTTTTTACAGGTGACTATTAATAATAATGCCTGAAATAAGTTTGTATTAATAAATAAAAAGTAATATATAACAGTGATAAAGTTACTGAATTATTGGTTTTATTATTTTAGAAACGTAGTCCAAAAATGTGTGTCTGAGACAGATTTTGCCTACATTGTGAAAAACAAATATGAGTGAGTAAAAGGACAGCCAGACCTCTGATGTACATCTGTGCTCCAGCGTCATAATAGTGAGGTGTATGTGTGTTTGTTCCCACATTTCACCGGGTTCACAATCTACGGTGGCCGAGAGAGCTCACCACGCTGCAACCTGATGAAGACGCATGCAAATACAAAAAAACGTGTGCAAATATAAAAACGCATGCGAATACAAAAAAACATCCGCAAATGAAGAAAAACATCTTCATCAGTTCCACAACACACGTGTGCTCCAAGTACTCACAACACCACCAAATACAGAAACGCGCTGCAAATAACACGGTCCACAACGGAAATGTTTCCGGGGAACCAAATAAGTGACGGACCCGACTGGGACGTGGTCATAGCATACACAGGACGTGCTTACAGCAAAAAACCTTTATTGACAAGAAGTCAAAGCCTATATTTTTTATAAATAAACTATACAATTAAAATAATATTGTATATATAAATAATATTATAATATTATAATTTTTTATAGTTCGTCTATACTCCTTGCTTACTCAAAATTCTACTTTATTTTATTTAATTTCTTTTGATTCCCCCCCCCCCCCCCGCAAAACACAGAGATTCAAATTATTATGATATACAACTTGTGAACAATATACTTCATGTGTTAACAATATGTTCAATGTCATCACAATACAAATGAGAAAAGAACAATGATCTGAAAACTAAACTAAATAAATAAAAAAAGATCTAGAAGAACATGGAGGCAAGATATTAATCTATACATCAGTTACACTATACAAATTTTCATTTTATGTTTAAATTGTCATAAGAAAAGTTCCCAAAAAATGTTAGGTAATGTATGGCACTGACATACAGATATATAAAACGGATATTTTAACAGATTTTTATAAAGTAAAAATAAAAAATAAATAATTTATTTGCAACCATTATGTTAATCATTATATTTCTGTCGTCATACAGCTGATGGACAAAGTGCTGTGTTGTCATAGGAACATCCTAGGTAAAAATAATTACATTATGTTGTCTGTTGTTGCTCCCTTCATCAAGTTCCAAACGGCTACAAAAATGACACACTAGTGTCATGCTCACGCCAAATTCCCACTTGAAGAGCTTTGCCGTCTGCCCTTTAAAGGGAGTAGGGCATAGGGAAGCTCACGAGCAATAAGCAAGTCCCAGTCGGGTCCGTCACTTATTTGGTTCCCCGGAAACATTTCCGTTGTGCTCTGTGTTACTTGCAGCGTTTCTGTATTTGGTTGTGTTGTGAGGTTTTGCAGCGCGTTTTGTGTATTTGGTTGTGTTGTGAGTACTTGGAGCACACGTGTGTTGTGGAACTGATGAAGATGTTTTTCTTAATTTGCGGATGTATTTTTTGTATTTGCATGCGTTTTTATATTTGCACACGTTTTTTTTGTATTTGCACGAGTCTTCTTTATGTTGCAACATGTTGAACTCTCTCAGCCGCCGTAACAATCTGCCCCGACAGCATTTAAAGATCTCTGCTCACAAACTCCTCTATCAAAAACAGATGGAGTTTGTAAATCCAATTACACTCTTCGTTATCTAATGCTGGAACAGTGTGCGGCTTTGTGGGCGATCACTTATCAAAAGTTTGAACTGACACTAAGTGAGACAAATTGGATATTTTATATTTGCTTCAAAGTTTAACAAAGCACTTTAAACAGGCTGTATTCATTTTAATTGGCTGTGATCATGCTGACTATGGTCCAATTATGTTTAATATTTGTGCATTTAACTTAGCAGCAAATTATCAAAACACTTTCTGCATTATTATTGTGTTGCCAGCAGCTGAGTTTTTCAATCGACTGGTCTGATGGCAAAAAAAAAAAAAAGTTAAGGTCAATAATATACGATACTACAAATATGAATGAATTTTAAGAATACTAGTTTAGAGGGAAAGATAATCGTAACAACACTTATCGTAAGGAAAAAATTCAAAGTGAAGTAACCTCAGATGGCTAACTTCAGCTACTAGAGAGATTCTATAAGTCCTGACTTCTGATTCTGAAAGACACTGTACACAGGCCCTAGTTATACAATAAGCATTCATAGGCATGATGGGAACGTGTCTATCAAACTGAAACTCCAAAGTCATAAGCAGCACAAATTTTCCAGCTCGGAGCAATATGATAAAACACAATTAGCTCAGGCAGAACAAAAAAGTTTGCGATAAGCTCCCAGTACAGTTTTTTTTTTCTCTGTTGTTGTTGTAAATCTTCATTGACTGAGCATCTAGGGTGCGTAGAGATTAAACACACTACGCCACAGTGAGTATTAGCAGCCGAAGCTTAAGCAACCGGTTGGCAGTGAAGTGTTTATCACTCGCCAGATTTAATTAAATAAAGAGAGCGTGGCTCTCACGACCTGCGCGGAATAATTGGATGAGTGCTTTCCATGCTCGGAGGTTACCAACTTGTGACTATCTCGGAAAGAAGATGACACGATGCAGAGCTAGTTTAGGCCATTTCCCTCTCTGAGCATCAGTGGTCCCTTCTTACCTCTTGTTTCATCATCCAGCTCTGCTGCAGTGGACCTGGGCAGCCCTCAGTGGCTACATGTGTGATATGCCTGTCAGTCTAACCTCCAGTCTTAACCAGAGGCAGCCGCTGATAATTTAAACCCGCAATGTGCTGTCACCAAGACAACCGTGCAAAAAAAACCTAAATATGATATGGGACGGCAAACTCTGGCGCTGTCAGTCACTGTCGATGTTTATGGAATGGTGAAAATTGGCATCTTTGAAACACGATCGAATGAATGCACAACGAGGAACCAATGGAGGAAGTCGTGCCCTGTTAAAATTCAACAATATTAGACACTCTCTGCTCGGCGGAGCAAAGAAAAACAGCCTTATGTGGTTATGGAAATTTTTGTGAAATTGGAGGGAAACAAGCCTGCCTCGCCATAAGCTGAGGATTGATTCGGCTTTGTGTTGTTCATCTCAAGCGGTCCTGAGCCTCATGCAAAGTCGAACCCAAATAGTGGTGCGAAATGAAGGTAATAACCACACCGCTTCAAAACGCTCTTTCCATTTTAGTGAGTTTTGAGGAGCTTGTGGTGAAATTCGTAATCAGCCTCAAATCTAGCTTGAAGAGAAAAAGAAATCTAATTTGATAAGGAGGTAATGAAGCCTCACGGTAATTATCCAAGATAACCTATTTGTGGCACTGGTTGAGCAGTGATGAAAATTCTATTTAACATAGTTGGCTGATTTCTCTATTTTGATCAGTGCAAATCAAGAGACGGTGTGCTTTATAACCCTTGCCAATTTACTTTGAACTCCCCAAGATGCCAGGGATCATTACTTTAAGGATCCTCAAACAACCTCCTGTTACTAGGTAATTCAAAGCAAGAGGTTTGAAGCCTTGGCTGATAACTTGGGTATTGTAGCCAAGGTGCTGAAGTATTGTTGTTAAGCATGCATACGAAATAGGCACTTCAGAGTGGACAATGGAGAACATCCTTCACCCGCTTGGTCAGAGCTGTTATTTTCATCGGATTTCACCTTGCTTGCAACAAAAAAAGCCGTTAAATCGCAAGAAACAGAATATCTTTTCAGTCTGTAAGCCCGCATTTGAAAAGTAGCAGAATTTCTGCTTTTGTTTGACTTCTGTGAAAAGAAATAATAGCAAGCATCCACGTTAATTTGATTACTCGCGCAATAAGAGCTCTAGTTCAATGAGTGTTTAGTGTTTGTTTTACTTTGCCGTTGCCATAGAGGTAAACTACCTCCACCGTCAATAAACCTGCACCGATCTCCGTTGCTAATGAACAGAGCTGGTTATTAGAAGTGACATGATTAATTAAACAGACATAAATTAAAACATTACGAATCCATCAGATGAAAGCGATGGCATGTAATTAACTGCAGAAGTTAAACTGCATACTGGTTGCAGTGTATTCTGTTGGCAGGGAAACTCTTCCCTGGAACTGTCCAACGCGCTCTGTTCTCTAAAGACTGAATTACCATCTCAAATATGAGCAGCAAAAATAACCTTGACTGTTGTATTATCTCACTACATAAACCCTTAATCCTCATCATTGGAGAATTAGTTTAGTTGTTAAAAAAGAGCATCTTTTCCACTAAGCAGGGATTTGTTACTCGACAGTTTCAGGATGTTCGGAATGTTCAGGCTCTTAGTTAAGAACCTTGTGTTTGGTTTCAACAGCTTTCTTCTCATTTACCTGTCCCAGTTGTTTTTATTTCACCCCAGTACAAATGTATTCACTACCGAGTCCATTTAAAAAGTACAAGGGAGCAAATATCCTTCAGTTTTCTCACACATGCTAGACATGGAGAAGCTACAAGGTTTTAGGTTTTATACAAACATAGACCACTGTTCAAAAGTCTGAGGTCAGAAGAGATGATTACTTTTATTATTCAAGGACACAACAATAGATCAAAAGTGACAGTAAAGACTTTTATATTGTCTCAAAAGATTTCTGCAATGAACTGTTCTATTCATCAAGGAATCTTATAAAATAAATTAGAATTTCCACAAAAATATTAAGCATTAGGCGACTGGTTTTACTGTATTTGGTAACACTTTATTTTGATGGTCCCTTTTGAACAGTAACTTTGCAACTACATGTCAACAAACTCTCATTATATTATTAGTAGACTATCTGCTTAAAGGAGTAGTTCACTTTTGAAAAAACTTGCTGATAATGTCCATGTCTTTCTTTCTTCAGTCGAAAAGAAATTAAGGTTTTTGATGAAAACATTCCAGCATTTTTCTCCATATAATGGACTTCAGTGGGAACCGAATGGTTCAAGGTACAAAAGACAGTTAAACAAATAAAAAAACAAAAAAAACAAAGTTTGTTTTATAAGCTCAAATGGTCGCATTGCTCTGCGATACACATTCGTGACTCTCCAGTTCGAACTCGTTCAACAAAATGAATTAATCTTTTTCGCTCAATTCGCTCGTTTCGTTTGTTGAATGAACCAAACGACTCGGGAAAAGATTCGTTCATTTTGATGAACGAGTTTGAACAGGAGAGTCACAAACGCGCATCACAGAACAGAGCAAGGTGACCGTTTGAGCTTATTAAACTTAAAATTTGTTTTTTTTTTTTATCAAATCCTACGCAAAGTTTTATAAATGAGGCCCCAGGCCACACTCAAAATTACTTAGATCACCTTTCTTTCCAATTCTGACATTCAGTTTGGAGTTCAGGAGATTGTCGTGATCAGGGCCACACCCTTAAATGCATTGAAGCAACTGCCATGATTGGTTGATTAGATAATTGTATTAATGAGAAATTGAACAGGTGTTTCTTGTAATCCTTTAGGCGAGTGTATAACTGAAACTGAAATTGTAATCATTTCACAATATTACTGTTTTATTGTATATTTGATCAAATAAAAACAGCCTTGGTGATATATACATATAAAGCTACTGTAAAACTGTTGTAATTTTTAAAGCATCTAAGCTACATCTATGATAATGAAAACTAGTTTAGTTAAATCGCTACTTTTAGATATTCCCGACTCTGCAGACACCCTTGATTAGTTTCCATCCCATGAAACGTATCAGTCGTCCAAGAATTAATTCCAACTAACTGTGATATTACTTTCTAGGTGTTAAAATGCAACAGAATGTCCCATTTCAACAGAGCATATTTGAGATGGCCACGGAGGCAACGCAACCCCCTAAAAAAAGGATTTTCTTTTTAATCCATTTCTCTTTTGTAAACGGACTGATGAAGTGGAGTCCCTCCACCTGCCAGTGTGTCATGACTGACTGGTCATGTGTCACAGTTAGAGCCAGCTCAAACACACTCACCCAGCAGCATATCTCTAATAGCAACCAGCTGTCTGCTCTGTGCAAAGAGAAATATTGACAGAAGTGTCTGCTGGAAAAGTATGCCCGTCTTATTATCTGCCCGTTGGCAGGAGCTGAAGAGTCTTGTGGCTCGAGGAAAGCTTCATTGCCCATATTTGTTGAGCTAACAAATCTGGAAGCTCGGTTAGTGCAGGATTCAGTGGAGCCACTATTGTCTGTTATATTTCTATGGCTAGGCTTGATAGCATACAGCTAGGCTGGCTAGGGAGCAGAGAAGAGATTGGATCACAACAGAAAGCCAAGTCCCTTCACAAACCTGGATCCCCTTGGCATAAAAGGCCCAATGAATAGTCCAGTTTGTGTTTATTTGTTTGCATTTAATCATTTGAATGAAAGCTCCACGGGGAACGTGACTGAAATACCAAGAACGGCTTTCAAAGTGGCCACACTTTAACGTAGCCGAATGCCTATACCTTTTGATTTGGGTTTCGAGGCTGTTAGCGATTGCCAAATTTAGCTCGAGGCTGGGTTGTTTGGTTGCTAAATGAATGCACGAACATGCGCCGTCTTCGCTGCGGCAGGAACGTCATGTGGTGTGTGCTGTTCTGACATCGAGCAGGAGTCTCTACCTTTTATTTTCACTATATTAATATGCAGCACAGCTTGTTGCCCTAGTGCAGGCAGACCGTCAGAATGACAATGTAATTGGGGAAATATGGGGATTTTGGAAAGCGGCTAGAACAAAGTAATTCCGAACTGACAACTTTGAGGAAGATCAAGGTGTATTTCCTTGTTTTGGCAAGGTTCAAAAAACAATTGCGCATTTAGAGTTTCCATTTTGTATCAGTTTAGTGAGAATTACAGTGCTTGCCTGACTAAACATCTTAGGCAAGGGGGTGTTTTGTCACAGCTGTTTGAGAAACTGATCTGAACCTCTTGACAAGACAAACAAATATCAAAACAGGGTTTTGTGGCGTGCGTGACAGGCACGTTTGAGCGAGACGACAAATGACAGCGCACTCGTTCTCGCGTCTTGAAGCGAGACTGTGATTGTGCATAACAACACGCAGAAAATGAATCATAATAAAGAGGTCAGTAAATGCGGGAGAAGATGAAAAAGAGAGAGAGACTGCTCGTTTAATGTCAACTGAAGGAGAGGCAGAGGAATGGATGGTTGAATTCTGCCATTATTGCATCTGGTCATGCTTGATTTCAAATAATGACAGCAGGTGCTTGGATATCAGCAGGATATATCTGCTATCTGCAGTCTGGCAGTTGACAGAGGTGGAAGACAGTGACGAGAGTCAAACCTGGACGACAGGTCAAGCCATTGACACGTGACAGTCTGGACAATTCCATGTGGGAGAATATGTATGTATAAACTGAAAAATTGAGTTAATACAATCAAGGAGATTGATTTAATAATCAGAAACTCAAAATATTATGTTATCTGAACCACATAAATGATCTAAGTTGATTTGACAGAAGAAAAAACATTATGATAACAAATCATGATTTTTTACAGTGTGTATTTTGTATGTAGACACATACAAATTCAATGAGATATCAATATGTGTCCAATTTTAAGGATAACATATTTAATGTTAACTAGAGGATACTACTAAAATAGGAATATTATTTTCATTTGATATTCATATTAATAGTATATACATTCTTAAAAATTAAACCATATTATTAGAATATGATGATAACCTCTGATCAACTAAAAGACCAGAACATTGAAAATCTGTATCTTTTTAAGGCAGCACAAGTGTGGAAAAAATATAGATCTTTAATGTTGTACAGTTTACTTTTATAAACGTGTCAATGACACAACCAAGCGGTTTATCTTAAATACTAACATATTTCCCATATTATGTCAAAAAAGCTGATTTTATAAATGATTTCATAAAAAGACAGATATAACGGGATATAATAGGTTTTCCTGGTAATACAAGCAGAACGTCAATGATATTGGATTGCTTTCCTTCTCTGTGATTTGAGTCACTCAGGGGGCTGTTTTTCTATTAAGTGTTTAAGACAGCTGAGCGTGTCCTGCCTTTAACACAAATCCCTTTCACTCAAAACAAAACTTTATTGTCGACAACTACCAACGAGACCCACACAGAAGTTAGACACTAGTACAAAAAAAGTACATTGCAAAGTATCATGTGTATGATTACAAAAAATCCTTCAGGACTTTACAGTTGTGGCATCTTTGTATACTAATAAATGTGGCATTTTATCCAACAGTTTCGGTCCTCGAATTGTTTTGGCTAAGCGGCATTTCAAGTTTTTTTATTACGCAAAAACATGAAGTTCTGTGTTTTTCCTCAGAGATGCAAGCTAGTTGATTCTGCTTTGGTTTTGACTGAAACTATTTTGAAAGAAACGTATATTTAAACAGACAAAGTTGCAGGCAATATTGTGTCTAAAATGTTTAATACTTAATAGTAAAGGTACACTAAATGTAACTTTTGGCCCTATAGCAAAACTGCATGCATTTTGCAGAAAAACATTTCTTCGAATGTGCTTCGACTCTGCGTGACCGTGTGGATGAATATGGTTCTTTCTCATAACTACAGTAAAACAAAAAGAGAGATTATCATACTGCTCATAAAACATTCACTACTAGGCTAAAGAGATATAAGATGGAAAGGATATCAAGCTGACTAGCTGAAGACATTAATGTAGTCATTATAGACATGGTACCAAGGCACTCCAACAATTCATTCACAAAAGATGCTTTACAATGAAGTCTGTTAGAGAGCTACATATGGTGATTTCTGTGTTCGATGCCTTACTCACATGTTGGGTAATAAAAACGCCATTGCCGTGTGTTTAAAAAAAAATATTACAATGCTTTTGCATTTCAAATCCCTTAGTTCTCGCCATCTCCAAAAAGCCAAGCCAATGTTGATTCGTGTCTTATTACGAACTGTCATGTTCTCTTTTTGCCAGCAGACTCTTCTCTATTCTGCCTTTTTTTTAAATGGGTGATTGTCCAGAGGTTCAAGATTCATCATGCTCCATGTCTACCTTTATCCCTCATTGTGACAACTAACCTATGCCAAAATATAATATATAAGCACTTATAGGCTTACCTCAGGGCAAGACAAGTGAGAAGGATTGATGATGTATTGAAATTAAGTTACATAGTATTGCTTTAATGCAAAAAGTTAAATTTACACTAACAGTCAGCAAAAAGCTAATCTTACCTCTGTGGTATTGCATAAATGTGACAAATAAACCTTTTCATTTAGTATATTATTGAGCTATCAAATGTTCCTCAAGTTTGAAGATATTTTAAGAATTCTCAATCCAGGTCCACTTGGGTTATCATTTTTGTGCACTTCACTGACAGTTCTCAGGTATATAACTATAACCACTGACACCCTGGTCAGTTTAGATAAACCAAAATGAAGTCCATTGAGGAATATTATCAAACTTGAGCAGCTGCACTCTGCAAAAGAGATACCCACACATATCACTCCATTTAATTGCCGCTGTGAGAGAGGCTGTTTCCATGCCACCCTCCATAATGCTCAGCGTGGCAGTGCCAGTGTAATCTGATGACCCCCAAAGCAGATATTGCGTAATGTATAGTAGTCTGTAGAGAGGGCAGGATGTGATTCTTGAGGTGTGTGATTGACAGCTCGTGAGCTTAGCTTGGATCCAGCATTCATTCTGACTGTCTGCGCTGGTAACGGCGCTCAGTGCAACTCTCTGACTGCTAATGATTTACAGAGGACAGCATGTTTTCATCTGGCTATGAAAGAGGCATCAGGATATATGACACGACAGAGACTTGAGTATTCTCCCTTAATGAACACACTCCTTATTTTTCGTCACGGGTTATCTTTTCATGAATAGTTCCATGTGAAGTCATAAAAATAATAACAGGGTGTATATTTCCCCCCCATTGCGTCATCCGAAAATATCTGGGAAAATTTCCATTTGAAAGATATTTTTCTCAGCGATTGGTGCCACTGAGTATTTTTCAAGTGACAAATAGATGAGACATAGATAAAACATGTAGACTATCTCTTCCCGTCACACATCTCTGTCAGGGTTGAGAGAGAAAAATTACAGAATGAAGAAAACCAGACTTGACACAAATAATTGTCAATTATTTCCCTTCACGCTATAATCGAGATAATCCATTTCAATTGCGTTTTATTCATATTTATGCTTATGTTGTGTCCAGAAACAAGAACTGTTCATTAGTTCTTTTAGTTTTTGGTGATGTTTCTTCAGCATTTATTTTCACATGCTACTGCGAACATAGTAAAACATGAAATACAAATCTTGCTTTAAACTCATTAGTTACTGATAGGCCTAATACAGAATGTGATGCTCAACAGCTCAAAAAAAGCATAAATGTAATTCCGTATTCAACTATTTTTACGATTGTTTAATCACAGCACTTTTCATTTGATTAATTGTGCATATCTACTGTGAGGTTGTCTTTTGTCATGCTTTGATTTGAAGACGTCTACGTCAATGCGCGATCAATTCTCAACTGTTCTGCCACTTCATTTTCATTTCATCTTCCATCTGAAGTCACTCCAGACCTCACTTGTTTCCTTTTAAAATGAAACATCACTCCCACATAGAGCCATGCAGGCATGTTCAACCTTTAAAAAAAAAAAAAGTCTGAAACCAGAGAATATTTTGTTGAGTTGTTGGAGACTGAGAACCAAAAAAAGCAGCAATGCACGTATTCCTCTGAAATGATCAGGGGTGCTGAAGACTTCTGCTCTTTGCTGTGCTCTTCTTCCTTTTTATATATCGTTCAACACAATTCTTGTTGTGGGAAGTGTTTAGCACTGGCACAGAATTCAAGGCAACTGGATGTCCTGGAGCTAGACTTGCATCCACAGAGAAGCTGAATCATTTTCCATACAGAGCATGTGCACTTTCAGATGTGCAGGATCTAATTAGAATCACCTCCTCTGCCTTGTCAAGATCGGTTTGTGTTTGTGTGTTCAAAAGAGGTCTTTTCACAGTTTGCCAGGTCTGAGAAGCCAGCAGTTCAGGAGCCAGAGGACTACACGCATGCATAATCAAAGATACTCTCTCTACTGCAGCCAAGGAGGTCCATAATACCTGGAGACAGCTATCCGTTCATCTCAACAGCAGTTGTTCGGCTGGCGCAAGACTCCAGGAAATACGTGATTTGAAATCTGCCATCTTTGCCGCCTATTTGTTTCGGGCCATTCAGCAAAGACTGGACTAATGACTCTAGAGCTCACTGTAATAGTTTTACTATCAATTTCTTTTTTTCAGTTGGGTTTTATAGTTTCAATGTATTTAGGCTTTAGCATTTGCATGTTTAATGCAGACAAGTGGCCCCATCTTGCACCCAGTGTAAACTGACACATGTATCATTCCTTGCCACTGTTGCCTTTGGCTTGCTCAGTTGGGGATATTCAAATTAATTAACCAATCAGTAATTCCCTTGATCAGCTCTACCAAACGTGTATGTTTTTCCACTAAGAAATGAACATTGTTATTATGTTTTGTTTGATACAGTGAAGCTGCTATGATGCAATCTATATTTTGAAAAGCGCTATATAAATATACTTGACTATTTGCTTTTCCCTCCACAGACGCATTTCGGTAAACTAGGAAATGAACTTGCGCTCCCTGGGCGGGTCGTGCAAAAAGAAGGCGTGTTTCGTCGTAAACATTCCCTTGTGCTATTTTGCAGTTCCAGAAAACAATTCCGCCACTGACCAGAAATAAACCTAGTCTCAAGTCAGTGGCGTGTTGTGCGTTGTTCATAATGCTATTTTAAGCGTGCATGCTTGGCTATTATGTAGCGGGTGCACAACGCGCATACACGTTGATTCTCTCATCAACACAGATGCAGCAGTTTTTATTTTTGCAAATCATACATTATAACAAGGAAAAATATTAACACATGAGGGAAATCATTGTGCTAGCCACGAAGACGTAAAAAATATAGGTTTAAATCTAGCTTAAACATTTACCCCAATTTTTCAGGCTAATTTTTGTAATGACGGATCAGACCTGTTTGCCCAATAGTAAAGACATCTGAAAAATTAGTTTGTCTGTCAAGAACCAGGAAAAAAAAAAATCTCACCATCCAACGTTCAAGGTCCAAAAGACAGTTTCAGTACAAACTGTTCAAAGGGCTTTCAACAATTTCAGACGATGAATAAGGGTCTTACCAAGAGAAACGATCACTCATTTAAAAAAAAAAATAACAAAGTTTAAGTTTTATAAGCTCAGAGCCTTGCTCTGTTCTGTGATGCGCGTTCGTGACTCTCCTGTTCGAACGCGTTCATCAAAATGAACGAATCTTTTTCGAGTCATTTGGTTCATTCAACGAACGAAATGAACTAATTGACTCAAAAAAAGATTCATTATTGTTTTTTTTTTTTTAATGACCTATCGTTTCGCTTGATAAGACCCTTATTCATCGTCTGGAATCATTTAAAGCCCTTTCAACAGTTTGGACTGAAACTGTCTTTTGGACCTTGAACCGTTTGGTTCCCATTGAAGTCCATTATATGGAGAAAAAATCCTGGAATGTTTTCATCAAAAACCTTAATTTATTTTTGACTGAAGAAAGAAAAACATGGATGTCTTGGATGACATGGGGGTGAGTAAATTATCAGCAAAAGTCTTTTTTAAAAGTGAACTACTCCTTTAAGATTGATATTTGGACACATGCTGCTGGCCCGAGAATTTTTGGTTTCTGTGGTTATTAAACACTCAGGCCTTGAGCCCTTGCCTGCAGCTCACAATGGAAGTAACAGGGACATCTGAACATGACACATGCAATAAATAAATAAATAAAAATACTAATTTGCCTTTTAGCTGATTTATTTCTTAGACAAAGTATGATCTCCGTGTCAGTGGGGATTAGATTGCCTGACTCTTTCTCATTCCTTGAACGGGGACTCCAGGCCCCCTGAATATTGCATGTGCTTTATTCAGCCTTGAGCTCACAGTCATGGCAGGACTTGTACATCACTTTTTTTCTAATTTTTGTAATAGAGGCACCGAAACAGTAAAGAATCCGTTTGATACACCATGGACGAGTCACATAAGTAGCAAAAGCAGAGAGAGAGACAGTGTGCATTTTAATGAGAACTGAGGGGAGTCTCAGAGAGAAATTCAGAGAGAGACAGGGCCTTTCTGGCTCATTCTCTTCAGCAGTGCATTTCTCTGACAAGCTCCCAGTTTTACTGAAGTGTGCACTTGTAATAACAAAGCCCCATTTCTATCCAGTCACATGGTGGCATGAGATCTGCCAGACTTGACGTCTCGCTGCCTTCACCTTTTTCCCTTTCTTTTTCCTTTTTCCTTGTAGCTCCATGTGCGATGCGACGTGTGCCGGCATCTCTGGCTATGCTTCATGTTTCTCCTATGTTTGCGCTGTCAAGTCGACACTGACAAACAGGATTTGACAAACAAGTGATACGTGAATACTAAAATCCGGGAGAGCTACTTCATGTGCCGATGAGCCGCACGTCTACTCAAAAAAGATGTCACTTGCTGCATGAGGTGATTAGAAACCCATATAAAGAAACAAAAAGGACAGCAATCTTGTGACAGACTGAATACCGTAAGTCATTATTTCACAGAACATTACAGCACAGAGAGATGCGAAAATGTCTGTAATTTCTGATATTTATTCATTGACGGGAGATGACTTCCTAAAGAGACCAGGAAATTGGAATTCTTCATGTCCTCACTTACATTAAATATGGATTGAGGAAGCGAACGATGGGGCTGCTATTTAAGTGGCTGGGGTTAAAGTAGGCAGTGATTGACCACCTCCTGTTCCTGCCTGACAAAACTCCATTTACATGCCACATCTGATGTCTCGACGGAGACACTAATTCTCCACTTTAGCACCAGCAAATGAGAGTTACCTAAACGAGGACATAAATGTCATGAGCAACATCTCGTAAAAAAAAAAACAAAAAAAAAAACATTCTGACGTGGTATTTTGACCAAACAGGTCAAGTCATTCAGACTCTCCTGCAAGACCTTACTGGACTGATAAGACTCATGGGCAGAAGCAGAACTAATATTGGAGATTGAACTAGGATGAAATTGTATACTAACAGCAGGGAGTAAGAGCGATGGAGCGAATGACAGACAGCGAGAGATCAAATGAGACATCTGAAGATCCAAGGCCAACATTCTCTGATTTCTACCCCCGAGCGACTGATGATTTGCCAAAGTCAAAGCAACCCTTCTCATCTGTGAGCTTAGTTAGCTTCCAAACCAAAACCTCATTTGGATGTCTGCAAGCCTCTGAAAAACCTCTGAAGGCTGCTATTTATGGACAAAAAAAAAGAGATGGTGGAAGGATGATACACAGTTTGAGACTTGTAGTTTTGCTCCTTCTTTTGGCAGAGTCAAAGAGAGGAAACAAGAGATATCCCAGAGCATTTTTTTGCTAGAAGACTGTGTTGGTATGAATGAGGAAATAAGGTGAGTTCACGCCATGTCGGAATTAACGTCATTACGAGATTTTTACTTGTAAAGGGTTCACGAAAACTTAGCTCCGACATTATGGCCTAAACAATGCAGCAATAATGTGAAAATAAACAATACAAGATATAGTTTAGCACAGAGTTGAATTAATATGCAATGTCATGCTAAATAAACTATAATCAACTTACAACTGTAATTGTATTATGGTTTTGTCTATTCAAGTTACACATGATTTCGGCGTTAATAGTGTTGCTACAGAACAGAAGTGCATAATTCTGAGCTAGAAGACATGAACAGCTGCCAAGGAGAATACAATCTTTATATAATGTGTAAATGTGCTATTTTGTGTGTGTGTGCTGATTATTTGCTTCAATTATCGTTGAATTCAAAAACCATTTAAAGAGCTCCAAGTAAGTTTTATTTTGTACATTCTACATGTCATGATTCATTAAAAAGCTGGTTTATCCTACACAAGACAGGTCACTTCAGACAAATTAATGTCAAAATGACAGACTGCCAACTAGTTTCGGAGTGCACCGGTTAACCTGCAGTGAAATAACAGGGACACGTAACACAATGGGTGCTCCAAAGCTGCTGGGGGCAGCAGAGAGGGCAGTACTGTTGCATTGGTTGCTTAGGAAGATAAAGCCAGTGAAACAAACATCTCACAGCTAATCATAAAGAAGTAATGTAGATGACAGTTACACTTCAGCAGTCATTGTTTATCGATATAGGAAGATCATATAAGCTGTTGCATTCCTTGCACTGCTCTTTCGAATTTTGCATCATGCAGAGCAATCCTATCCAAGCTTTCGGTCAGTCTGACAGTAATTTCCCCAATGATTGCACAGGTTAGCACTATTGTGTCATTCTCTGATATGGTGTCATTCCAATTGTATGTCTTAAACTCAAGGCTGTTCTGAAAAATACTAACTAATTCTTTACATTTTAAAGGACAATCTGTCTTGCGCTGGAGTGAGAGAAGGACATCATTATCCTCATCACCACATTTCATTTAGTCAATCACAGTAAATGTGATCCCGCAGACGAAGCTAGATACGATTTTAGTCATGTTGCAATGCTGGGAAACCATTTTAAAGCAAGGACAACTTGTGTATGTGCTATTAGAGTGCGGGATTCAAAAGTCAGTGTACATTGAAAATGTGGGATTCAAAATCTAATTTATAGCTGAAAAGATCATTTAGGATTTTTCAAACTAGGAATTTTGTTATATTATGATTCAGAAATACTCTGCACAATTGTTGTGTGTATACTACAATTTGTAATTTAAAAATGCATTCAAGTCACAAGTTTGTTTGCCCATATAATCTTTAATCTAGCCTAATTATTCATGATGGGGCTGGGCCGTTCAAACAAAATGTTTTTCACAATTTAAAAGAATCTATTGTGTTATGTGAATGAAAAGGCAGGATGATTTTCACATCATTTTGAAGCTAGAACTCGAAGCGACAACATCCATTTAGTCCCAAGTCTTGTGGACGCATATTTAGTATGTGTTTTGTGGCCTTATTTCAGAAACATTCATTTCATGTACATATGCGTTGCTCACATATTATGGTAGCCCTGTTTGTGCTAAATAGAGTGTAATTTCACCTGTGCCAAAAGCACAGATGTCACAGCATGTCATAAGGACCCCAAAAAAATCCCCTAGACCCCAGAGGGTTAAATTTCAACGTATTTGGGCTGGAGGAAGCAGCTTCAACTCGAGCTGGGAATACTAATGCTTTGAAGATGACGAGTATGTTGCAAAATGCCTAAATTATGTTTGGTGGAGTTGGGGAGGTGAATGGGTATAATAGCGATCATTTTCACTATTGATCATTTTCATGGACCCCTTTGTGCGTTACATATCTGGTCATGTGATTGAGAAAAACACACAACGTGACATTTATATCACAAGCAAACGTTGTCTTCTTAGTGTCGGATCCATAAGGGCTGTCCTTCACCACTATAAAAACAAATATTATCTGAAAATCTCAGGCATGCATAGGTCAGAGAGTCAGTCAAAGAAGCTCTAGCTGACATTTAGTTGCACTGATAAATACCATGACATTTTACAAGATGGCCTTGCCTTAAAAGAGGACCTCCAATAAGGGAGTGTATCAGTCAAGCCATCACACTATGCTCAGCGTGTAACTGATTTAAGTGTGTATCCTGTTATTTACAAGCTCAGGAGAGTGTTCCCTCCAATTACGAACAAATAAACCAACATGCAACGCCTTGAAAGTGACGTTTAACTCCTAACTCGCTTCCCTTGATCAGAGAACAGCCCAGCTTTTATCCACTTTGTATTAACAAACGATATGCAAACTGTGTTTCCACATAAAAGCAGCGCGGCATCTTAGTTCTGTCACTTCTTAATGCCTTCCATAAAGGCTTCGCTTATTCATTAAGAAGGTTATCTCGCCAGCAGCAGAATTCGCTCCGATTGAGACTGCCACCCCTGCTGTGAGGAAGCGCGCAACTGAGATCATTTTTAGAGAAGATATTAAAGAATGATGTGTGCCTCACAGGTTTCAGTGTTGACTGGAGGAAATAGACAGAATTCCCACGCTGATCACACACTCCTGTAAGCTAATTCATGTCACTTTTATCCTGTGCAAACTCAAAATGCTCTGACTGAACATGACGGTACAGTAGGTATTGATTATAGGCTAATTGGTGTAATTGAATGGGGAAATCAGCATACATTTTTTTCTGTTAGTTTGTTTTAAGCGACATTTAACTTGAAAATGTGGCATTTTATACGGCACTTGAAAAAAATTTCCATCCAGTTTTAACATAAATTGAGGGCTGTTTTACACTGCATCGTTTTAATCGTTTTTACACCAAAACTGAATTTTTGTTAGCATTTTTAGGGGCCTGAAAACTTTGAAAATGGTTTCAAAGTGCAAAGTTTGGAAAATGATGCTGTTATCATCTTTGTATAAACAACAACGAGAATTTGTGAAAACGGTGACGTCATGAGCATACATAAATGTTCCGTCTATTCTTCACAACGTGAAAATGACAGTAAAAATCAATATTCAATCACTTAAAATTTTAATTATTGATGAAAAATACTAATAAACATGGTTTTTGTGCATTTCAAACATGTTCAGCTTATTAGCACTATTACACAAATCTCTCATTTATGTATGACTGACAAATGACATCAGATTAGATTTGTTGTCCAATTCCAAATGGATGGAATTTTTACAAATACGTAAATCTCAATATTTAAGATCATTTTTTGAGTGTCTGCACAATATTGTATTCCAACTTTATGCTGCAACCATGCTTATCTTCATTACTTTTTTTAATCTTAATGAAAATTCATTATAATAGTTAGGCTATTTACTGCAACAGACAGAATTAAACATGTGGTTTAATTAAAGAAACTAACATGTACTGATTTAATAAGCTATTCCGTAAAAAGTGTGTGTAAATGCTGTTCTTTCCTTATAACTATAAATTATCAGTCTGGCAACACCATTCTGCTGGGTAACACAGCATGGGTTGTAGAACTGATTTTTATAGGGAGGGGATTAACTGAACTATTAACTTAATTATGGTCGAAACATTTTATGAAAAATGCAAATCTGCACTTTTAATTATAAATCCACGAGAAACATGCACCCTCAGGGATATCATGATAGTGAATGTTGCCCTCTTTCAGTATCAGTAGTTCAGCCCTGTGCTAGCAATAAACAAGCATGGCAGTTCATCAGTAGTATTATTAGATGCTCAACGACTGAATCAGAAATAAAAGTACGCAACTGTGAATGGAAACAAACAAACAAACCCCCAAAAGAGGCCATTCCGTTTCAGTTTGATGCTCATAATAAATTCAAAATGACATCTCCAATTTCGTCACATTATAAAAGCGGTGCTAAAGAGGAAGAGGAATTGTTCTTCATCTAAGTGGAACTGATAGACAACCTCAGGTGTTTGCTTTGGGCCTTTCATTTTTGATGAAGCATGCAGAGCTAAAGAGCTTTTCATACAATCCACAAGGAAGAAGGCAGTCTTTTACATACAGTAATAAAACAAACATGATCCTAATCCTCAGGGATGAATGCCATCAGCACTTGTCACATTGTGACAACAGTAATCATTATTTTAAAAGGCACCATTGTCGTTATATCACCTTTGAAGTGTTAAATTAATACTAGATTGCTTTTAGCCTATTTATAGAAATGCTTTTTATTTTGATCATTTAAGAAAAGATCTTGTGGATACAAGGGTATCAAAAACTGAATAAATGCTATTATTTTCTCAATGCTCAAGCTTAGAATTATAGAGCCATATAGAGGATTCAGTTACATTGTGTGCAGAGAGTAACTCAGTCTTGCCCACGATTCAAAGGATTGACAACGAACACGTGACGAGAAAAAAACAAGATAAAGGTCCGGTTTTACAGACAGGACTTAAGCCTTATTTCAAATAGGACATAATCCAATTTCACATAATCCAATAAAGTCAGAATTATGCAAATACACAGGTGAACCCAATAAGATATTTGCTAAGAATGTGTAAGAGTTAGGGGTGAAACCATACATCATGCCATAATATATTGCAATACAAAAATGCAACATATATATTGTGGAAAGTGACAATATGTATCGTGGATAGTTCCCCCAAAATAAAAATTACTGTCAGAGTTTTAGTGCCAGTACTACATTAAACTACTATATATAATTTTGATTATTTTTATAATAATGCATTGGGGGAATATTTGTGGGTCCTGTTAATGCCAAATCATGACTGATGGTACCAGTAAAAAGTGGCCGACCTTATTTTAAATATATCTAGAGTGCAAGCATATTCGTTCGTCAAAAAATAATTCTGTATTTCAGCTTCAGAATTCAGAGTGTCACCATTGTCCTTGGGTTACAAGCAGCAAGTCCAAACCTATTCATTTAAACCCACGATGTAATTTCAAGGTTAGCATTTTAATCAACAGTACATTTTTGTTAACCTTTTTATTATATGTATCACAATAGAGTATCACAATAATATCGTATCGTGAGTTCAGTATCGTGATATTGAATTGTGATAACAGGGTATCGTTACACCCCATAAGCATGATGTGTTTAAATCTTCCTGGACATGTTTAAATCACTGGCAGAGCAAAATGATGATGATTTTCAAATAAATAAAATAAATCAATTTTTTTTTAAAAAAACATTGATTAAAGAATCAATGTACATCACTTTTTTTGTTGCAATTTTATGTTTTTAATCAATTTATGAAGCCACTGTACACTTAATTGTTACATAATCATAATTTCCAACACTCGCATATTTTGAACTTGAAATTTAGAGAGACAGAAGCTGCATCTGTGGCGTCCACACTCTTTTCTCACTGACAGAAAGTTAGGGCTCGGTCCAACTCAAATCACACACAAATGCTCTCTAAGCATTGTTTAATAGACCCACTGCTTTTCTTAGGACTGAAACAGAAAAATGTTCATTTACTTCAGGACAAAAAAAAAAAGGTTAAATATTAATTAGTAAACCATTATTATGAATATAAAATTATTACAATCTTTTTTTTACATGACAATTGAGCTGACATAGACGTTCTCAACCGCCTTTTAATTTACAGAATAAAAAAAATAAGTAGGCTAACTGCCATATTCTTCCTAACATCTCCTTTTGTAAATCTTCATGATTATGGAACAAAATAAAGGCAAGACTATAATACCTATAATAAATACATAATAGTGTTACAATAATAAAAACAGCCCCAACTCCTGAGCTCGATCAAGCTTTATTATATGCAAAATAAATCATCACATTACTGTAATTATATTATTACTATTATTAGTAGTATTGTATTATCTAATAAATGGATTTACGTTACCACTAGTTAGTTGCTCCAGCTGGAGAACACTCAATTCTCACCGGCTCCTCTTTTGCTGGGATGTTTCCTCTTTAAGTGCTCCAACATGCATGTTGTGCTCCCGTGAAAAGCAAGTTGCGCTTTGCTATTGCACATGACAGCATAGTTGGTTTTAAGTTTTGTGAAACTTTCCCAAAGCTTGCTAGTTCGTTTTCGTTTGCAGTCCGTCATAATTCGCGCTGTTTTTCTTCTTCTTTTACCGTATTTGTAAGGGCTCCATTACACTCTAGCGCCACAACGCCATAGCGGTCAACTCGCGATATTGCATGCCATTACATCAGGACTAGGTCAAGTAAGATCAAACGACTACTCGACAACAAAGATGTTTGTCTTTGATATTTGTCGACAACAAAGATATTAGTCGACGAATCGACAACTCGCGATATTGCACGCCATTACATTAGTTCAAATGAGATCGAACGACTACTCGATAACAAGATATTCGTCGACGATTTTTTATTGTTGACAACGTCGACTAATCGTTGCAGCCCCAATCAGCATCAACCACAGTACTACATCTAAAATAGGATTTCATACAAACTAAATGAAAAGATTTCCTAAAGGTTTTACTTCTTTTATTAATTTGTGTGGAAATACATTCTGTGGAAGGGACATTTGTAAACAGCCCGGAGTTATCATTAGAAGCCCAACAGAATGAGCATTGGTCTGTGCTGTAATTGAAAGATAGTGGCCACAGCTGCAGTACAGCAAAGCAATGATACCGATTCAAATAAGGGGTGCAGATTATTCCAGGTGGACAGGAATGTAATGATTAATTTCCTCTTTGGGTTCCGCGCGATCACAACAATGGGTAAGAAAATGTGGCATTGTTTGTGCACAAAGCAATAGTGCTCCTGGTGGTACCCACAGTGTGAACTTTGAAATTATGTGTTCCTGTACCTCAGTTAGCTACCAGGATACAAATGAGTCATCCAGCATCCCACGCCTGCATGCACATCCACCGTATAATAAAGCCATTTCACCCAGCATGAAATAAAAGACCATTTTCAGGTTCAGTTATTTGGTTCATAAACTCTCTCACGGCCTAAACCACACGTGCAACAGTTCACATACACGAGAGCACGGTGGCAAGCTTAAGCCGAGAAAAGAATTGCTATATATATTAGCCAAACATAACATAAAGTAAAGCACTAACGTGTAATTATATCTGTAAAGGAAATTCATTAAAAGCATAATGCCTTCTGATATTCACAGCATGAAACCTGAAGTAACCCCACTAGCCCACCCACTTCAATCCATCATAAAGATGGCAACTTCAACTTTTATCCTTATTTCTCTCCTCGGAAATATGACTCAAATGCTCATGTGCATCAAAAATGATCTGGGCTGTAGTTTAACACCTCACACAAAGGTGCCTTTCCCCCTCCAACACACCTTAATTAAAGTTTTGAGCATTTTCAACAAGTGATTCAACGGCCTTTACGTTTTAGTTCAAATGTGAACCTTTAGTCACCTTTAGCATTAGTCATAAAAATGAGAAAAATGGTTGCCATAGCCACTAATTAGCTTGCCAGGATGTTTTTAACAGGAGCATGAATTAAATTTGCTTAACAATGCATTGCCTATCGGTTTCTCTCCTCATTATAATGATGAACAAATATGTTTAATTTGAGTTTGTTTGTTTTACGTTTATGAAGTTAACAAGAAACTGTTCTTTTGTGATGGAAACAGTTGTATTCTTGCAATATTGTCTTTGTCACCGCTTTGGTTTGTCAATAAAACTATTTCTTCACCTTTATTTCTGCACCTTTAGGTACTTAAATCACAAACACCAGAATAATGTGTGATTCAACAGCACCCTCTTGTGTGCGCCACACAAACTGTTGCTATGCTACGATGGACATTAAAATGCCAGTGATTTCAAAGGTAAAAAGTTCACTATCAACAATTATGTAATATGAGCAATATAGCTTTCTTCTCCATTCGTGATTGGGCTTAATTACATTACCTGACCTCAGATTTATGTGCACAATATTACAACACACAGCTACACAGCTACTTTTTTTTTTATTTGGAAGGAATGTGCATTTATAAAAAGTAAACCACAGAATCTCTTTTTAAATAAAATGGCTAGATCAGTACCTTCACCTGGTCTCTGAGTTCATAAATAAACGTCTTGTTTTGTTAACTTTAACAATGGCATACTGCTAATAGAAAGGTGAATAGGTTTATGTGAAGGGATAGTCCAGTCAATCTTCATACATTCTTTGAATGTTTATGATTGCAAAATTATAGACGCTTACTTGTCAGAAGCCTATTAATTCAAGTCATTCGTATTAGGTTACACAATGGCAAGAAGATTAAAATACCAACAGGGTAACCATAGTGAATGTTTCTATTTGGCAAAAATATATTCCTTTTGTCTATGCTTCCTTTAGGCAATTATATGCATAATTTTAGTGCCAAGTAGAGTTTCAGAGTCTCATGAATAAGGACTTATTAAGAGCAGAAATCTTACCTTGAAACCCATTCATGCATCTTTTATATGCCTACCTACTCTTTCTTGACATGAAGGCCATTTTTATTATTATTAGTGTGGCCGTTTATGCTGTCTGAGCTCAGCTTCCCTTCCGCCATTAATTTCTTGATGTGGTCGTGCGGCCCCTTCCCCATCAAGGCTGAAGGATAGCGGTAGGAGCCTCCGATGCGGTCCCACAGGGTGAAGTACTGCCCGTAGTTGTAGTCAAAGAAGAGGTGGTGGTCAGTGTGGTGAGCTGAACCATTGATGATTTGTTCCATCAGGCTGGGTACGCGGTAGTCCCCGTCATGGATGGAGATGGTCCATATGTTGACGAACACGTACAGGGCTAAGTACAGAACCTTGTGTAGAGGGAAGAGGAAGGGGTAGATGTGGTACGGTAGGCCCTGAAGAAATCCATCCACGGGGTGGAAAGCGTGGCTGGCAAACGGAGAGGGGATCTTCCACACATGATGTGGTTTGTGAAAGTACTGTATATGAAGGGAAAAGGATGAAAAAACATTATTATATCGCATATATAAAATACATGAAATATACACCTTTTCATATTTTCTGTAGGGGGAAATCTACACAATTATTTATAATGGTTTTAAATATGTGTTATATGGAGAACACTTTTATTGGTAGCAGAAAGCATATTAAAAATCAGAAACAAAAGCTGTCATAGTGTGACCATTAATCAAAAATGGGTCATTTTTACTATGTACCCATAATATGGATGTTAATATGGAGGTTAAATTCACAATAAAATATAAATATAAGATAAAAAAAAAAAAACTTTTTTTAAGAAAGTTTGCAGCTAATTGAAATAAATCAGTTGACGTATTAAAAATTGGTATAAACTAATTTTATACAGAAATTTAAAAAGCAAACATTTGTAAAAATGGCAAAAGCACATACAATTGCTCAAACTAAAATTATAAAAAACTAGTAATAATACTAAATATTTCTTCTGGGGAATATTGTTTTAATTGGTTATATATATATATATATATATATATATATATATATATATATATATATATATATATATATATCACCTAAATGATTATTAGGAACACCTGTTCAATTTCTCATTAATGAAATCACATGGCAATCACATGGCAGTTGCTTCAATGCATTTCAGGGTGTTTTCCTGGTCAAGACAATCTCCTGAACTCCAAACTGATGTCAGAATGGGAAAGATGGTGATTTAAGCAATTTTGAGTGTAACAAGTTGGTGCCAGACGGGCCGGTCTGAGTATTTCACAATCTGCTCAGTTACTGGGATTTTCACGCAAAACCATTTCTAGGGTTTACAAAGAATGGTGTGAAAAGGGAAACACATCCAGTATGCGGCAGTCCTGTGGGTGAAAATGCCTTGTTGATGCTAGAGGTCAGAGGAGAATGGGCCGACTGATTCAAGCTGAAAGAAGAGCAACTTTGACTGAAATAACCACTTGTTACCACCGAAGTATGCAGCAAAGCATTTGTGAAGCCACAACACGCACAACCTTGAGGCGGATGGGCTACAACAGCAGAAGACCCCATCAGGTACCACTAATCTCCTCTACAAATAGGATAAAGAGGCTACAATTTGCAAGAGCTCATCAAAATTGGACAGTTGAAGACTGGAAAAATGTTGCTTGGTCTGATGAGTCTCGATTTCTGTTGAGATATTGAGATGGTCGAGTCTATATTTGGCGTAAACAGAATGAGAACATGGATCCATCATGCCTTGTTACCACTGTGCAGGCTGGTGGTGGTGGTGGTGGTGGTGTAATGGTGTGGGGGATGTTTTCTTGGCACACTTTAGGCCCCTTAGTGCCAATTAGGCGACCAGATGTCAACCCAATAGAGCATCTTTGGGTTGTGGTGGAACGGGAGCTTCGTGCCCTGGATGTGCATCCCACAAATCTCCATCAACCGCAAGATGCTATCCTATCAATATGGGCCAACATTTCTAAACAATGCTTTTAGCACCTTGTTGAATCAATGCCACGTACAATTAAGGCAGTTCTGAAGGTGACAGGGGGTCAAACACAGTATTAGTATGGTGTTCCTAATAATCCTTTAGGTGAGTGTATATAATGTTTTTCCTTTGTCCTTAATATAATCCTGTTTTTTTTGTAATATTACTCTTTATTTCCTCATTTTTTTTACCCACTGTCAAATCAAAATATAATTACTCATTGCATTATCATATATCTTAAATACCTTATATATTAACTTGTGGTGAAGGAATCTGTGGATCCAGTAAATGCACATGTCCGTAAAAAACAGGAAAGAGACCATGCTGAAAATAATCCCTGACCAACCTGAAAAAACAAAAAAAAAAAAAACCAAGAATAAATAGTATGAAATAGTTAATGCCCATAGCAACATGTTTATCTCAAGCATATCTGACAGACTTCATCACTGACACTTACTAAAATTAGGGCTGTCAGTTCGCTGCATTCAGATTTAGTCATTTTTAATGTGCCTGGTGTAGTTTTGTTTTAAGTTTGAAAGACAGTTTCAAACATAACCCGCTTTATATATATATATATATATATATATATATATGAATAACTATAACCCACTTGAAAAAGCAAAGCGTTGTCCATGTAGCGCTTGTTTAGCTCAAACTTTGATTGACATTTATGACCACAGCTCTGTTTTCTTACCGAAAGGGGATTCATCGACTCTGTCGTACAGTTTGCTGTATCCTCTGACCTCAGCAAAAAACAATGCTACTGTGGGTATGCTTATATAGGGCAAAGACCACAAAGCATACTTTATTTCACGTTGCACCTGGTTCTGTTGACAAAACAAAACAAAAAACATATTTATTCTTGCCTCTGATGCAAAACATGAGAAAAGACACTAGGTTGGTAGATGCATAAACAAACCTCCAAAAATTGAGGGTGTTGCATTAATTTGTGGTCAAAAACGAAGAAGTAGCACAAAGTACCCAGGCCTAGATATAAGATTGCAGCACCCAGGTTGGTGACCACCATCAAGCCGATGATCTGTCGCAGAGGCTCGTCCTCGGGCCATGATGAGGGATACACATATGGGGTGAAGAAGTAATCATCTGCAACGTTCAACACTAGGTCCATCTTTGACCTTACAAGATGGCCAGAAGAAGTGTGATTAACTGTCTATAATGTGACTAAAGAAGGCAGATTCAAATTAAATCATTTGAGCATCACTGCTGTATAGTAATATATATATATATATATATATATATATATATATATATATGAAGAGTTCAGATGCAAAAGCCTCTAAATGCCATTTGAAATTTTCTTCTTTAATGATGATTTTTTTTTTTATCAAACTTGTATATTTAAGTTCAGTGATTTCACTTAAATGGCAATGATAATTACCTATTAATTGTTATTTAAGTGAAATTACTGAACTTAAATATACAAGTTTGATAAAAAAAAATCATTATTAAAGAAGAAAATTTCAAATGGCATTTAGAGGCTTTTGTATCTGAACTCTTCATATATGTATATATATATATAATTATACAGAATGTTAGAAACAATCAGCTCACCTGAACGGTGTTTTTTAAGACACGGCAGCGAAGAAAGTAAGTAACTTAGATTAGGTTAAAGCCTTGACAGAGGTAGTCCTTCTGCTTCCACCATAGACTATTAAAAAAAGGCTTTCACTGAAGAAACACAAACGGACGCAGCCAATAGCGTCTCACTTCCTCACAGCGCCAGCCCATTTCTTGACGTCTCATTGGTCGATGCGAAATCTGGTCATGGCGTTAGTGACAGGAAGTCCAACTCCTTTCCACGAATCGGTTCTTTGGAAAAGCTCGATAAAAAAAAGAATCGATTGAAACAGGTTAAATGATTCTTTGACGGTCTTCACATTTGCGTCGTCATCTCAATTAAGTTGTATTAAGATATTTCTCGTAATTTGATCTGCCCTAGTTCATTTTATTGTTGCCATGAGTCAGCTCATAAAATAAAAATATATACATTTTTAATTTAAACATAATTTATATTTACAATTAATAGCACTTAAATTCATTTACATCTATTTTCTGAAAATGTATTGTGTGTTTCAGTAAAACCAGCTGTCATGCAAGCGTAAACATATTTCTAGCGCGTCTTGTTCGTAACAATTCGTGGAAAATTCAATCAGACGGCAGGTCCAAGGCAGATTTATGAACCGGCTCAACAGATCCATTGAAAAGATCTGTTCACAAATCGTACATCGCAACGTATATGACGTAACAAATGCATCAGAGTAAATGAAAGAAACACTATGATTATTCGGATTTATTAATCTAGGTGCATCATAAGCTACATGTTGTATGCTCGGTTTTATTTATCTAGGTAGGTGAATCATCGACTGCTGTATGTTTAAATAAAAGTAGGAGTTATATGTCGTCATCAAAGAGCGACGCAACAAACAGCTGCGCGCCGCTGGGCACAAGACTATAACGTTACCAGACATTCCCTGACTGCACGGATTTGTGATTTAACGTAGTTTGATCTTTTGATTGTGTAAAGTCGGATCATGGACAGTGAAGTACAGAGAGATGGACGAGTGCTTGATCTCACAGATGATGCCTGGAGAGAAGACAGACTGCCATATGAGGATGTGACGATCCCACTGGTGAGTATTAATATTTAACGTTACAGTTTTGATATATGCCTTCCGAATTACATACATCAAAATTTAGCATGACAATGATTGGCGCGTATTGTAATGCAGTCAGCAATGGAATGTGCACATCAAATTATTATTTTTACGCCCCACCCCCTTTTGCACAACAAATAGTCAAATCAGTCACATATTTCACACGCACCCTTTATATAATTTGTATTATATTTACCATAAATTGCCTCTAAGCCTTTCGTATTATGATTTAACTCTTCTCCTTTTCTGAAAGAGTGAACTTCCAGAAGCAGAACAAGACAACGGCGGATCAACCGAGTCAGTCAAAGAACAAGAGATGAAGTGGTCAGATCTCGCCTTGCAAAGTTTGCATGAAAACACCCCAAACATTGGCAGTTAGCGGGACGACTCTGTCCTCTCAAACTGATCCTTCTGTGGGTGATCCGATCCAGAATTTATTTATAATAGAAAAAAAAATAATTTCTGAAAATATGACATTAAATAACTGTGCCACTGTGATTTTCATTACACGGTTTTCATTGTTTTGATATCAAAATAACTAAATAAAATGTTTAAAACTGGAGTGCAGTATCAATCCATTTTAGTTGTGTGCTAGTTGTTTAAACTGACAGACATTTGGCTTTTTCCTCAATTTACAATTTACAAAATGTTCAAGGTTTCAGATTATTGTAGCCACCTACAAGGTTGTAGCCACCTACAATTTATCAAAAGTAACAGTAAATAAATTTATTTAAGAAAATATTATTTTTTTCAAATAAACACTGGTCTTTGAATTTTCTATTCATCCAAGAATCTAGATTTTTTTTTTTTTTTTCATGGATCATGGTTTATCATGATTTCTAAAAGATCAAGTGATGGCTTCTAAAAATTAAGCTTTGTCATCACATGATTTTATTATTTATGAAATTATATATTAAAATATAAAAAGTAATAAAATTTTAATATTTCACAATATTACTGTTTTTATTGGATTTTATCAGATAAATGCAGCCTAGGTGAGCATGAGACTTTCAGGGTACATTTACGACAAACGTGTTTTTTTTTTTTTTCATGTACAGACAACAATGTTGTCAAAACGATCCCAGTTAAGACGGATCCATAAAAAAAGTACTATAAACACTGTATTATTTATGCCAGGCCAGTATTTATGTATTAATTTATGCCAGGCCAGGCATTGTCTCTTTGCAAAGAAATATTACATGCCTATAGACTGAACACGTAATATGTATGCATATGACATCACAGTTTACAAATTCGCGTTTTTGTAGTTTACACCGACGATAACGGTATCGGTTTCAAAAACTTGCTCTTTGAAACCCAATTTAAAAAGCTTGCATTTTAAATAAATGACCTAAACGCATGAAAATATTTTTTATCCCGTTTTTAGTTGAAAATGGTGGCGTGCAAACATTGAAACATCATACCGACCTCAAATTTTTGAATGTTGGTGTACATTAGACTGATTGCAGGGACAGCCATCGCTTATACTGCAGTTGTATTACAAACACATAATATGAAACTCAAGTCACTGGAAATATAATGTAAGCAAGCATGAAATAGCTAAGAATTGAATTAAAAGTACAAGCAATAAAGAATGGAATCAATAAATCATTCCTTCTCAGGCTAAGCTTAATTTTATTTGGGTTCAAAGGTGACACTGAAATTCTCCAAGTGTTATCACAAATAAATTTGAACCATGGCTAACTGCAAGCATATTATGTTTCAGTCATTGCCAACATGTATGATAATACTTTATTGGTATTACAGAAACATGTGTTCTGCTAGGTAGGTAGGTTTGGGGGAATATGACCAAATAGCTATAGACTTACAGAACAATGGCTTGAGATTAACATATCAAATGCAATCTTGATTGAGATTTTTTATACAACAATCCACTTTGCAGCCAAATTAAATCAAGTCTGTAGCTGTATTATATTACAGATTTATGTTGTATGAAGTATTTCTTACAGAGAAAAATAGTAAAGTTTATTTATTTGTAAACTACACTTGAAAAGAAAATATTATACCCCAAAAATGTGCGTTTAAAGACTAAATGTCATCGAGGCCAAAAGAAATCAGACTGCAGGGCAATTAAATCTTGATTAAATTAGGCCATGAGGCATTAATGCTAATATTTAGGGCCAAGTCCTCATGAGGAGAATGCAGGCTTGAAGATGCTGCATTAAAATTTCAGTTTGGTCCCATAAAATAGAGGTTACATATGAATGCCTTTATTTTATTTTTGCACACTAGCCACCCAACCATTTTTTTTTCACAGTCTAAAACAAACAAAAAACGAGAAAACAGCATATTACCTGTCAATCATAAAAATGCTGGCAAAATGAGAATGAACTTCATAAGACTTGGCAAAACACAAAAAACATGTTATCAGGGAATCAACCACAAACATACAAATAATGCCATTGCGAGTTTGGGCTCACTTGAATAATCAAACATGAATTTTACAATTATCGCTATGCAATAATAATTATTACTGTCTGATAGAACGGTAACATGCAATGGCTTTGTAAAAGAACAAAACTGGGTCCACTGATCATAATAAAATATAGGTTTATCTCCATCTGACAGAATCATTCTGAGAGCAATGTGTATTGTAAAAAGCACAACGTTAAGCAGAATGAAGTGGTTCCCCTTACAGATGAAAAGTTATGGATCTATGTGAAATTTAGTAATACAGTTTGTTACAAAAATGTAAGTATGGCACTGGTCTTAAATTAGTCAGATACATATTTTAATCACTTAATGTATCAAAAGCTCCCTTTCAATCACCAATTTCTCTGAAAGGGGAGAGAAATGTGTCAGTCACTTCACACAGGCATTCTCACTTTCAGTCATTCTCCAACACCTTCATGAATATTGATGCAATCAAATCCATATTCATTGTTTGGTCCCTCAAACAAACAAAGAGCAACCTTATCCAAGCATAGTTCAGTCAAGTTTTCAAATGAAGAAAGAATTCCAGTTGCTTGTGATTAAACCCTATCATACGTAATAGCAATGGCACAGTTTGGACAAAATGAAAAATGCACATTTTAGGCCTCCAACCTGAAGGCAGAAAATTAAAAGTTTCACTAGTACCACCTAGTTGTGTAAACTGAGTGAAAAATTAAGGTAGGGTGACTTAAACAGGGGTTCTTTCCACTGCTGCTGTAACATCCAGAAAGTACACAATAAGGTACACAGAACTGTTCTGTAAAAGATAGATTACATGCATTTCTAAAATGCAAACCTTTACACTTCATTTATACCCCATCCCAGACCTTTTCAAAGAAATAAAACAGAACTAAAGAATCCCTTATATCCAGTAGTACTTTTCAGATATACATCATCATTTCAGATATATATCATCTGGTTATGATTTATGTACCATTTGTCAATATCGCAGAGTATCTACAGTATATAACAAGTTATATCTCCATGTTTAAACAACCGAAAATATGGTACATTTAGTTCAGTAAAAAGTCTTTAACATTTCTTTGTACATTTAAAAAAAACGAAACTGAATGTAAACAGTCAGGCGGCAGTCCGCTGTCCTGCAGAGGCTGCCGAATTATTATAATTATTGACACCTAGAATACTGTTCCAAATCTATCCTATTTGTCATTAAATGCCGGTTCACTCGGCATTAATCTCCGTCTCCGGCCTGGGCACTGAAAGCTCAGCTTGTATGAAGGCGCCCTGTCCTAAGGCTGTGGAGTATGCACGGTTACTGTGTGGAGTTGAGAAACCAGGGCTATGATAGGAGCTAGAACCGCTCCGATTAGCTAGCGAGGTTTGGGACGGAGGTACCGGATGGTAGTCATCCAGGTTGTCGTAGTGTGACTGTGAAGTAACAGTGCCTTGTCTTTGCCCCTGTGACTGATGGGCGTAGGAACCACTGTGGTCTCCATCTGAATTGTCCGGTAAATGTGCGGGAAGACTAGACAGGTTGTAATGCTGCCGCTCTCTAACACTGTGGGATCTCTCAGGCTTGGGTGGAGGAGCTGGCTTCACAGGAGCCGCTTGTTCATCTTCACTGGCACTGCTTGTGGCTTTAACCCTGCATATGTGGCGATCCAAATCGGACCTTTCGTAACGAGGCTGGGCACTCCTGCTCTCTGAGTGTTCCTGCCAATGTTTACTGCTCACTTGCTTTTCCCCTGTCTCAAACTTGGGGTCAAGATGGCCACCCTCTGGTAAGTGCTGCAAACTTCGTGGTGGAAGTTGCGATTGATGTGAATGGATGGACGAGTAGCTCCTGGAGCTGCCTTGCTTGGCGGTTTTGTCCCCCATTCCATTTCCTTGGCAGTGCTTCTCGGTTTCCATATACAACAGGACATCTGGATCGGAGATCAAGTGCCTGGGAGCATGCTGCGGTCCAGGAACAATATTGTATCTCGCCTCCTTACTTTCGGTGGTCATCAATACGGCTTTGCCAGGATCTGATTTGCTGCGCAAATGTAACATGTCTACATCTACTGGCATGTAGGGCCCCACATTGTCATACTGAGACATAATAGAACCCTTCACCTTTTGCCTCGCTCTGCTTTCCCTGCGGATAGAGTGTATGCGAAGCCTCTCTGCTTCCTCTGGGTCCCACGCAAAGTAAATATTTCCCTTTGAACCACTGTAAGGTGGCATGTCCCTGCTTACGAAGCTATGCTCCTTTAAAGGAATGAAATGGCGTGAAAGGTAGTGGTAGCCTCCAGATTTGGCTCCAGATCGAAGGAGAGGGGCACTGTCCCGACCACTGAAGGAATGGACATGCCGTAAACGGATCGTACCATAATGGTCCACATCGTAGAAAGGGGCATCCAGAACATGAGAACCAGAGTAGGGGCTGTAGCGGTACTGAACTCTTCCATTCTCAAAGTAAGGCTGCAGTTGTGTGACATGATAGTCAGCTTGAGAGGGCGCTTGGTGAGACTTGCAATGGTAGACTGGGCGCTGATAGTAAAATAACTCATCATCTGGTGGAACCTCAGTTCTGGTGACTGGCACTGAGCGGATAGCCGTGGGGGGCGCATGTAGGGAGTGGACCCTGCGGATTGTTGGGTACACGGTAGGTCCATCTACCTGGCTGTAGCCATGGGAGTGGTGCAGTGAACTTGGAGAAACGTACTCGCCTCTCGGTGGGCCACGAGATTTGATGGACTGGTGGTAGGACCTGGGTCCAATCGTATTGTATCGCCCATCACCGTGGCCTCTATAAGAAATCTGTGGCTCCGATTTCGACACATAAGAAACGTGAGGTGGAACACTCTCTGGCCGGTAATGGTACCCTATTGTAGCCTGACCAGAAGGGGTTATCCGCTGATGATAATATGCCTCGGAAGTGGGCTCCAAAAGGGCTGCCTCCCCTTTTGAGTGGTAAATATAACCTGACTGATGAGTGGAAGACCTGCGGTGAGGTGGATGAGATTGTGGGGGAGTTTCCTCCACTGAGCCCCTCATGGATGTCTCTAAGATGGCATGAAAGTTGGCGGGGTTTGCTGCCTCAGTGTTGCAGAGAGCCGCCATTGCTAGTTTACTTTCAATAGAGCGAACAGGGGGTGTTGGCGGTGTCACTCCCTGAGTGTGGTGTTGATGAACGCTATCTCCCTTCGGATGGACAGGCTTTATGGCTTCCCATGGTTTTTCCACAGGATCAAGAGGTGCAGCCGGGATTGGCGCAACTCTAGCGTTGGGCTGCGATCTGGGCTGAAATTGAGGCTGTGCTTGTGACTGAGAATGAGGCTGAACTTGAGCTTGAGACCGAATCGAGGAAATAGGTTGAATCTGTATTTGAGGCTGAAGAATTGCGACCAGTTGATCTGCCGCCTTTGTGGATTTGAGTGGCAGGGGCGTTTCAGTCATACGGATCTAAGGATTAAACCCAAACCAACACTGTTAGATATCTTACATATTTTCCTTTGATATTTATTTGTGCTGTAAATTTAGTTACTGATACCAATACCAGAATAATAAAATAATTATTCTTGATAACAATTTTGATACAATAAGACAAATCTGAATTGTCATACACCCAGGGGTCAATGGCGTCACTTTTTTTCTTATCAGTGTGACTCAAACTCCATTGATTTTTGTCATACGGATAAGTACCTAAATAAAAGTAGACATTTAATAGTTTCGAATTGTGAACACTCACAATTAAAACAAAATGTTGTGCTTTTCGTAAAGTAAAGAAAATAAACAATCTGCACGTTCTGCCATCTCAGTGTGAAGTCCATTCTGAAAAGCTTGAAGTGTCTATTTTTAACTTAAGTAATATAAGAAAAAATATTCTCTGTTTAAGTAACCCGTATGAAACCAATGAGAGGTACAGTTTCTCAAGCGTCTTCTCATTATCCATTATGTGAACACACCTGAGCGTGCACAATCAATTCACGAGCTAATAGTCCACATAAAGGAACGCAAAACCTGTAAACAAACTTCATTCCTCTGCTTTTCACCAAGTTTGGAAGACACACAATGATTTACCTTGGATTTACTGCAGAATCATTTTAAGATAAGAAAGAGGTAAGGTAAGAAATGTATTCTGTATTATATTAGTTAGCGTGTTATTGTTGCATAAACTTCATATTGTACTAGTTGAACTGTTGCGAGACTAAAATGTATAAAATTGATGGAAACATGGCCTATGGCCATGTTCAGTGACTTTTTTCCCCCTACAAACCATGCATAAACGTAATTTTCTCAAAGCTACAAACTTTTACACACATGCTGCTCACTATATTATTGTAGCAGAGTTTGTGCTGAATACAGTGTAATCAGACTTAAGCCATGAAAATGTTACAAGTAACAGAAATAAGAACACATATCAGGGCATGTCAGAACACCTCCGGCGCCCAGAAAACACCTCAGACACTTTTAGAGGGTTAATAACATGCTCTTCAAAATTTGAACTTACAATGGCAAAGCCCTGGATGATCAATATAAGGCTGCACGATATATTGAAATGGAAGCAATATCACAAGTGTACATATTGAGATATGCATATCGCAATGGCTTACAATAACTGAATGATTTTAATACGTCAAAAGATTACAAAACGTCAGCTTTAGGCCAACGCAGACAGCACAGAGTAGACTAGACACATGACTGTTACATACATGTGATATGCTTAATGTTATTAGGCGCAATAAGCGAAGCAGGGCCTACTCACGCGCACAGGAAGCTGTCTCTTGCGTATTCCTGATTTCAGTTCTCTTCTGCAGCGTATATGGCCATATACACACAAAGTTATGTAAAAATGCCTGTCTTGGTGACTATTCATGTAAACACAGTCAGCTATGTCTTAAGTGGAGTTAACAGTTGAGTAAGCGCATGTGTAACAATATATTGGATCTGTGCAGATCTTAAAGTGACAGCAGCCTAATAAACCTGCTTCAGTCTGCTTTCAACCTGCTTATAATAAGAATCAATTAAATACAGTGAAGACTAAGCAGTGTTTTATTTTTACATTTGATCATTACATTTCTGAAATCTAATGTAGGCCTACCTGAAATCCTAAACACCCCAGGTTTACAATTACAGTTAAAATGACACTTACTTTTTATTAGGGCTGTCACGATTGCTCAATTAAATTTACCCGTGCCAAGTAACCGGCAAAATACCAGAAGTGGCACATTCCAAGGACAAGAATCCATGAACCGCATTAGACCGTTTCCATGGCTGCACAATGTATTAAAACCATCTAAAAACCATAGTATATCATAGTGCTATTGTGAATTCACATAGGTTGCAGTTATATCAAACATATTGTATATATTTATTATATTATAGAGTATATATATTATATACACACACACACGCACACACACAGGAATGATGCGAGTCTGGGTTGCTTATTACATTCATCTGGGAACACAATGTGCGCCATTTCGTCAAATTTATAAATGTATATCAATAAATCATAAAATATGATTTTTGAAATATGAAAATATTAATTTTTTAAATATGCAAACTGTTGTTCGTTGCAATTTCAAAATACAAGTTTAAACCCTTGCTCTGAGTTTGCATGTTTTGATGTCCACATATTTCTGTTCAAGAAATTACAGAGGCTGTAGCATTCTATAAGTGGACAAATATTAAAGATTAAGTGAATATTTGAATTAAATGCTGTTTGGCCAATATTAAACAAGAATTATATCATGTTTTGTGTAACAATAACCAGGCCATTGGCACCCTCTGCAGGCATTTGTTAATTTACATAGTGTAAATATTATGATTGCTTATATTATGTATATCATGTATTTTAACAGTATTGTTCTATAAAACCATATAATTACTTGCTTTTGATACTTTATTTGAACCTAATATTATTGCCTTGTTTTTATATATGTATTTTAGGTCATTTTTAAAGGCTTAGGTCTTTCTTTAGGTCTATTTTTTTTTACCACAAAAATATCTGATTACCCGAGTAATCGCAAAATAATAGTTAGTGACAGCCCTAATTTTTATTGCTAAAGTAAAAAAACTGCAGTTCACTTTCAGAAGTTGTAGGGATGCTCTCTTTTCACAAAAAAAATGTGAAACATGTATGCTGCTTATATGATTTTCAGTTTTTAAATATATTGAAATAATTAATTTTACAAACTCAAACCATCATCCTTTGTTTTGTATTGTATTGTATATAGGACCCCCTCGAAAACGAGATGGTCCATCTCAAGGGGTTTATCCTATTCAATAAACTTATATGAATCATATCATATATCGAATACTCTGTTATTTAACAAATTATAGGATATCACATTTTTCTTCAATATCGTGCAGCCCTAATGATTATTTATAACAATGTAACGTTTAGCCTTGGTATCTAAGTACTAGTGCGACTGACATCCCTGCTTGTGCCACTACTTACCTCTGAGCTGGGTTGTTGAATGACAGCATCCTTGCTGCTGATAGTTGGTGCGGTGCTTGTGGTTTTGGCTGCGCTCACAGGGGTCTGGCCCACAGCAGGCTGCTGCCTCTCTGGGCTTTTTTGTGTCTGAGACACTTGAGAAGGTTGACTAGAAGGCGTAGCATTCTGGCTCGGGCTCTCAGGTGAGACAACATCCTGGTTGTTGCAGGAAACGCTAGATGGCTTCCCACTATCAGCTGTGTTAAGGTGCAGACTGACTGAGTGAGTTAGTTTTTCAGGTGGGGTGGATGGTGGTGAAGACGTAGGAGCGGATATCTTTGAGACTGCAGCTTCCTCCAGGAACGGCTGTGATAACAAGGAAGGAGCAGGAGGCCAGTCCAGGGTGTCCAGTAACTCTTGTGGCTTAAGAGGGGACACTGGTGTAGGGGGTCCAGAGGATTGCCTCTGAGACAGAATGGAGGCCTGCTGGGCAGATTCAGCTAGAGCTAGTGCAAGCATGCGGGCAGCGTTCTTTGGTGGGGGAGGGGGAGGGATGAGGGACACAGAGCTGACAGGGACATTGCCCTTTGGTGAGTCCAGAACTACGGCTCCTATGGATGGACAAAACAGAGGGAGCTCAAACAAGGCAGGCAGGCTAATATTCATGAGAAAGGTAAGAGAGGGGGAAATGTTACATTTCTATTGATTGTGGACAGATTTCTCTACATTGAGAGCACTCATGCAAAGCGTTACTGGTAAAAGCCTGGCGAACTAAACCTGAAAAATCAAATAATTATATTATAAAATTTAAACAGTGTACCTTAAAGGATCATTTCAAAGTAGCATCAGGTTCAATGACATGTTTGTGTGTATATATATATATGTATTAGGACTGTGTATCACCAGCAATGTCACGATACAAAATGCATCACGATACTAAAGCCACGATACAATATGTATCACGATATGGATTCATTTGGAATTTAAATTTCTTTTGAGCAGAGTGAGTTTAGTAACAGTATTATCTGTTTATTGAATAACCAGTGTTATAACAGTTGTGATAACTGAACAACTATTTTGTTTTTGTCATTAAATAAAAAACAAAAACAATGAGTTAAATTAAAATGTCACAAAAAAGCTTAGAGTGGCTCTTCTGATTTTAAAGTCTCTGCCTCAATAACTGAAATGACAATTATAGTGTCAATTATAGTGACACTGAAGCGTGTCGACAATGCTCAATGACTAAATAAAACTTAACATATTCCATAAAAGCAAAAACTGTAACAACTTAAACTCTCTGTTGAGAGTGACAGCAGAACATCTCGCCAAACTTCATCAAACAACCGGGGAATTGACGTTTCTGTAAAAAACTGACGTGTTGGTATTGTGTAGCGTGCCTCACACTCGTGAAGCAATTGTCTATTCTCGACATCACTGTATGGCTGTAAATCCTGAAGCGCATTAATGCATTTGTAATCTTTTGAGAGCACTGAGACGTGGGTGGGAGTTTTGAGGTAAAAGCATCAGGCGACTGTGGTGTCTTCTGAGATGACAGGTGTGTGCTGCGACCAGGGCTGGCTCGTCTGGATGATGTTTTGCCATATGCAGAGAGAGTACTTAACTTTTGTTTTGCAGGTCTAGCATATCACATGACTCATGTCTAATGTCTGACCCCCCCGGTTTAGTGTAAAACCCCAAATTCTATTTTTTATTTTACTTTTGTCAGCGGTGACAAAATCCTCTTCTCCATTTTGAATGTCTCGCTGCTGCTCGCATGGTTAAAATTGGCGCCAATTGACGTCACTTGATAATTGGCTACAGTCAGGAGTTCATGACGATGTATGTCGATATTCTGAGCACAGCCCTCATATATATTAGTGCTGTCAAATCGATTAAAAAACAAATTAAATCACATAATTTTTCTGTAATAAACCCAAATGAATAAAACCTAACATTAAAATTAATATATTTTTATATTGTAATAATTTCACATGTAATCTCCAAATTAATGTAGAAACAAAAACAGTAGCCTATATCTGTTTAATGGCATCTATTTATGAAAGAAGGCATCACTGATAACAATACTGCTACTGATTTATTTTTTTCTCAATTTTTTATAATTCATAATTATAGTATAATTAAAAGCTATTCAATTTTACAATTTATTAGGCTTTAAATAATAAAACAACTTAATTTAAATGAACTTAAAATAATTTTCCTGTGCCCTTCAATATATCAGGAATAATTTTTTTCTATTGGCCCAGTCTGACCGGTTTAGATTTTTATTTGCCCGGTCAAAATGCACAAAAAGTTATTGTTTTCCCTCATTTTCCTTGTAAACAGTGCTTGAAGATTTTTAAGTCGGTCTAACAGGTAGAGTATAGAAACTGAATAAAGCTCAAACTTATCAAAGCTACACATATTATTCAGTCAAGAGCAGCAAGTGACTTTCTCTTTTTCTTTGTTCTTTCAAAGAAACATCACAGCAGCAGGTTTTTTTTTGGGGGGGGGGGGGGGTCGGTGCTGTCACTTTAAGACCCGCCGCTGCTGCACATCACGCAGACTTGACAAGCAACCCAATTTAAATTGTTAATTTAAGACGTCATTTAACTGTGCTTGCAGGATACTCAACAAAACGGTCATTTTGATATAATTTTGTGTGTTTTTGACCATTCGAGCGCTGTCTGAAGAGGCTTTCTGTACGTGCTTTAAAAGCATTTGCATGAATAAGAGCCACGATCATATTGTAACGCTAGCCAAAGAATGCAACGAAAAATGGACGCTGCGTTAATATTTTTAATGTGAATTTAAGCCATGTATTTTAGTTCAGCTTACCTGGCTGCTCTTGGGAGCAGGTATCCTGTGGTGTCTGTGAACATTCAATGCTTGATATGTCTTTACTCTCTTTACTCTCAAAGGTAGCAGCTTTAGAAAGAAGCTCTTGTTCAATGGCTTCACTCAGGGGCAGATCAGTGGTTCTTGTCAGAGAGCTCAATTTTGCAGGAGAGTCGAGAGGAGATGGAGGGCAAGAGGGCTGTACCGCAGTTTTCTCTGGTCCTTTTCTTAGAATGGAGGCAGATGATTCAGAGATGCTTAGAGGAGCCATAACAGCTGACTTCTCACTGCTCTCAATTGACTGAACTGGAGTTCTCTCCGAGACAGATGCAGGGGGCAGTTTATTTCCATCCTTTAGGGCTGGACTGTGGACTGGAGACAAAGAAAAGCTTGTAACTTTAGCTCTTACTGGCGAGACCGGCTCTGAGCCACTGCCACTGCCCTGACTCCTCTTTAGACTGTTTGCATCTATGTCAAGTGACAAAATGGAAGTCTCAGCCAGTGGAAGGCTGCATTGAAAAGACATGGGGTCAAAATCTAAAGAGGCCATGCCAATGTCAGGAGGGCTCAGGTCCACATCATCAGCGGAACGGGGTGGGGACATGAGAGCAGGCACACAAATTGGACCATCATCCCCATCACTGTCCCCTTGGTCCAGGTTGTCATACGAGTTACAGTGTTGCCTGCTATCCAGCAGGTCACCATTGAAAGAAGCAGAGAGAGCATCACTGCTGGAGCGAGGTCTGCGTGGCCTGTAAACCTTAGACTCTCCTGTGTTAAAGGTAAAGGAACGTCGTCATTTCACAATGGTTGATTTACAAGTTTATTCTGAGCATTCTCTGAGAATTTTGTTACCTTCAACGTTATGCAGAGAGGTGAGAGATTCCTCACTTTTGGCAGACCGAAGAGTACTTGTGTCTCCTCTCCCTCCTGTGCAGTGAAAATAAAGTGGGAAAAAAGTTCATACAAATTACTTTTACGTGGCATCCCACAAAATGAACCCCTTTGACATGATGTAAAACCTAATTAAACACTGGGTTGATTTTGTGATAATGATCATCTGACATTCTGAGATGAGAAAACGGCACAACACTAACCAGCCAATGCCATGGCCTTGAGTTCATTTGGTTCACTGGGATTGCGGTGTAGTTTGCGTTTAGACATCGAGGAAGACTTGCCCAAGTTGAAAAAAGACCGCCAACTGCCGACTGGAGACTTTTTAGACTTTATGGGCTGCCTTTTCCTAGGTAACAATTGATAAGAGGCACAAAATGTATCTATGAGAATAACAGGCATAAAGTTGGTCTCTATGACAACAGAAACACTGACATGGTTAAAATGATATAAACCTCAAATCATTATACCTCTCAGTGGGGAATTCAATGACTGTGTGGAATTTTCCCTGTAAGGCTGCAGGACCCTCTCCCACCTCTATGTACTTGCTGTCTGCAGTGATGGGCGAGTTGATCTGGGCCTGGGTGCGTGCCTGTGCCTCTTCTAGTGTTAGCAGCTTCGTGGATGGAGAGGGTACCAGCAAAGATTTAGGCCGAGACAAAGAATTGTGTCCTAAGAAGACAAAGACATTTGTGATGAAAATGTAGCAATCAAAACAAATGTTTAAACAAATGTTGTTTAAGCAAAATACTTGTTTAGACAATTGATATGTATCCTGAAGGAGGCTGTGTAACCAAAACCCATAGATCTACACTTTTAACAGTTTGTAATGATTTAGCCCAGCAAATTAAAGGCTTTTTACTTCACTTAAGTGCTTGTAACATGTTCATAATCCATTGAAATCTGTTTGTGTCCATACCTGTTCCCTCCCGTATGAGAGAGCTCAGTTTGGGGCTGAAGAGAACATCCACGTGGTTGAGGATGAACTCCACCACAACCGACTGAATCCGGACCTCCATGAAGGCTGCTGTTCCGCTGAAGCAAGCAGATTCTATTTGCTTTGACCTTTTTTTTTTTTTTGAATAAAAATCAAATATTAGTTATGAATAGTAGGATTTTTATATTTATAGTTATAAAACTGTATATCTGTTTTCACATTTGCACATTGCATGCAGATTGCACTTACCTCAGTAAGTTTGGGGCCCAAACGATGGCCAAATTCTTTGTATGCATGTTTGTTACATAGCTGAAGGTTGCTAAGTGGGAAAGATGCCTCATAAGAAACTCGAGGGTCCTACAAGAGAAACATGAATACTAAACATTAAACCTACTGATGCATTAAAATCAGACGCTAAAAAATAGCACAATACACTCGATTCAAGAGCAAACTCATTTACATGAACAAAGTTGTAATAACAGCCAACATTTTCCTCAGTCATAAACGTATTTGAACCTCATTAGTAATAACATTAGAAAAAATTGGCTTTTAAAGAGAACTGCAAGTCCGCTGGCAACCAACAGAGGACACTGTGGTCATTTACAAACCTATAATGTGGGGGCGGCAGCTGCTGAATGACATCATGTATTTTGATCAGCCTCTCCTCATCAGTGGCTGCTGACACAGCCTCCTAAAAAGGAGAAGAGCACGTGTAAATCAGGGTCACTGCATCTAGAGCAGCTCAAACCAACTAAAATATTTTTCAAACCCATGTTCACACTGTACTGCAGAGTGAAGAGCACATGGTCAGCCCCGTTTCCTGTGCATTATACTTTTACCGATTCCATAGCAACCAGAAAACATGTAAGCAGTATTTACTCTGTCCTTTATTTTCATTTGCAGTGACTTATCATGAGATGCTGTAAATGTCAGCACTGTGTTTGGCATGTAGCTGAACTCCTTGTGAGGGGCTCTGGACTCTAAGGAGAAGGGCTCTAAGAAACAAACCATTCATTTTGTATGCTCATTAAAAGCAATCATTAGAACAAACAGTATCAAGCCATCAATAACTACTGCACTGTTTTGCCAGTTTATCACACCAAGAACTAAAAAGGTTATGATATCATTGTTGTTCTAGTATAATGCCCTCAGCTGTAGCTATTTGTATGACAAAAAGTGTTTGTCTGAGAAAAGGCTCTTTAAAGGACGGTCGTTCTGGGATAAACACTTACCGAGAATTTCTCATACAGCTGGTAGGTGAGAAGTGGGTTGGGAAGCTCTCGAAAGTAAAGCTTGCACAGGGAGCCCACACAGTGTATGTCCTGAATGTAAACATCTTTTGTCAAATCTGGGATCTGTTCAGAGTCAAATTCATGCCTAAAAAAAAGAGAACACATTTTTACAAAACCATAAAACATTTTGTTTTGATGAGAGCAAATTAAATGGACACAAAATTGCAGAAATAAAATACACTAACAATAAAAAATATAAGGTCTAAGGTGTTTTGGGGGTCCTTGAGATGTTTTGACATGCCCTGACATTTGTGCTTTTATATATGTATAAATTTGGTTTCCACAAGATGTTTCAAAATCTAACTTTTAACCAATTCTGTAGAATGAATTCAGAAAGTTTCGGAATATGTATCATATCCCCAAAATTGTCACTAATAAAACACTTATTAGTTATATAAAAGTTACAATTACTATAACCATTGCAATTTTACTAATATTTCAAGTGAAAACTTTCTTTGTAAAAGTTATAAATTTTAACATATTTCAAAGGTAAGGATTTATTAGTTGGAATATTGGAACAAACACTATAATAACACATTAGTTGATAATTCAATATACTTTATTTTTTGACAAAACATCCCATACTACATATTTAACATTTGAGCAGAAATTGGCGAACAAAAGATTATTTGATGTGGTAGTTGTCTTTTTTTACAGTCAAAACTTTATAATCTATCCAAAACAAAATCGATGAAATCTTGACTAAACATTCATATACATATCATGAGTTTGATATATTAGCATATATATGTTAATTTGCAGTTTGTTGCTTATACAAAGACATTTTATTTCAACATATTTCTATTATACGTCTATTTTTACTCATCTCAGTAGGCTATAGCAATATAGTTGGTCAAAGCTTGGTTGAGTGTGAATGAACGCATCTGTGCCGTTCATTTATTCACACACACGCAATTCATATTTAAACAGTTTTTTGCAATTTACAGACACTAGTCCATATCGCGATTAGAACAAAGCACTTAAGAATAAATAATCTAATTTCACATCAGCTTGATCCATTGCTCCTTGAAATTAAACTACCAGCACTTCTGAGGTAAGTTTTTCCAGGATTTCGGTATTAGATAGTATTAATCCTCACAGCGTAGCAAGACAATGTAAAGTAAATGATTCTTATTAAACTTGATGTGTTTTATCCAAATGTTGTGGGCGTTGACAAGTCTGCACGGCTTGCCTCAGATTATTTGCGTTTTGAATATTTCGTTTTTATATAAATTACTTCATTTAAAAGAGAATTCAAGCTTCATGCCTGTGTGCCTGTATTCCTGCGTGACTGAGTATTCGCTGATTTACAGTTCATTTTCTGATGCGTTTCAGAATGAACTTCACTGACAGAGAGAATGCAGAACTCGCATAATGTTTTTTTTTTCTTTATTTGGCGAAAAGCACAACACTTTGTTTAATTATGAGTATCCACAAAAAAAATAGACACTTAATATAAGAAAAAAGTGAGCTTGTCGCGGCGGCATGATAGCAGACCCCAGGGGGTTAAATATCGGTATACTAATACTCCAAAGTTTGGGGTCAGAAATTGGCAGTAAAGGCATTTATAATGTTACAGACGATTTCTACTGCAAATGAATGCTGTTCTTTTTCAACTTCATTCATCAAAGAATCCTGAAAAAATATTTTCAAAAGTCTATTTTTAAACTAATAATATTTCACAATATTACTCTTTTTACTGTATTTTTGATAAAAAGCACAACAATTTTTTACCAAACCCCAACTTTGGAAAGGTAATGTAACATTAACTTTACATTTAAAAATTATATTTAGAAACACAGGGGAGGAAAAACTAGTTAACTGGCTGAGCGAACAAATCAACTTTCCTGGACGTGGTAATAAACCCCATCTAATCTCTCTCTGAGTCCACTCATTTCCTGCTGTATTTATGAATACAAACATTCTCATTACAAAATGTAATTAGCAACAGCTTAATGTCCAGCCTTTGCATTTAGAGTTTCTCAAGCAGTATGATAAATCCCTATGTCTTGCTACTTGCAATTAGGGAAGTATGTTTATGTCTCACCGCAGCTTCTGAATGTTGGAGGCAATCCCAGAGAGACGGTACATTCCATCAACAACTCCATGCTTCTCAATGAACTCAGTGCAGCTCTTGAGTACCTGAGGGACTAGAGGTTTAAACCAAATGTTACTGAAGCATCCTTTTTGGCACATAATGTGATAGGATTGTCAAAATGCCAATAGAATAGAATGCTACATTCTGTGCAGCAAATCTTAGATTTTGTAAACTATAAATAGCCGTAAGCACAGATCCGATTGTCAGGTAACAAATCTGTGCTCTCCTATATAAGCAGAGCACATTTGCTCCAGTGGCATAAGACAAACACCAGACTTCCAATGCAACCTTGCAATATTTCACCCAGAGGAATCATAGTCACAGACAACCCTGACCGGCCTCTAGTCTTGACAAAGTTTATCCGCCAGATGAGCGATTCCAAGGCTTTCAGAGGCTCCTGTTCATCTTCATTCCTGACATAGCAGTCTGAAGCACAAAATCCTTAAAAATGCAAGAAAATTATGTCTCAAAGGCATCTCAAAAATCATTCAGCGCTTCACGATAAGGATGACCTGGGGCCATTGTGAGTGCGTTTCAGGGCAGTGGATTGTCACTTGCCCTATAAGGCCAGTCATACATTGTCAGGGTGTTTTCTGAAAATATTTTGAAAAAATACATTGTTTTGTTACATTATAAATGTATTTATTGCTACTTTCTACCAATTTAAGGTGTCCTTGCTGAATAAAAGTATTAATTTCTTTTAAAAAAAAGTATCACACTAATCCATATTTTTTGAATGGTAGTGTTTGTAGAACAAAAAGCCAATAGTTTTTGGCAGTGGTAATACAAAACTAATGGCCTGATCCGGCCAGCACTTTGAAAAATTCTGCAAGTTACATCAGTGGCAAACATGGCACCAACTGAGAAAGGGAAAAAATTGGATTAATAAGTTTAAGTGCATTGCAGGGAGGTCGACTGATCCATACTAATGACTCACTACTTGAACAAAGTGTTCAGCCTTGTCCTCTCACGTTCCTCTGAGATCAGTGTCTGAGACAAAGACTACACAGTCTACCATTAACTGTTTTACAAACACATTAAAGCTGTGTGTGCTCATGGGTGGGAGAGGGCAGTGAAAGGTTCAGATCTAGGTGGTAAACCTAAACATTATCATCTATATAACCCAATTCAATTTGTGACGTTTTGTTGCAGTGTTAGGAACACATTTTTAAAGAATTCCTGGAATTTCCAGTTTGAGGACACTTGCGTCCTCAGGGAAGGAATGTCTTTTCTTAAACATTTTAATAAAAGTGATGGGGTTTCTGATTCCCTTCTAAATGTAATGGTCGACCAGTCGCACCAAGTTGCGCGGATCCTGTTTGAAAAGGACAAGGCCTAGATTGTAAAGGCAGGCAATGGCTCAGGGAGGATTTGAAGTCAAACAAATGGAGCAAATCCTGAAGGCTGCCAGGGAGCTTTGAATCAATGGGGAAGAAATCTCCAGACACAGCCCCCCTAACCATTTCTACTGACCTTTAGACCCCTTTAAGCCAATCCATTGGCATAGCAACCCATGCAGGCAGATCCAAGGGTGACTCTAACGGAGGGGGGTTAGCTATGCTTTCCAGCCCACCCACACACAGTGTCAAAGAAACTAGTGTCAAGCACCGTCTGGAGCACGGCCGTGAGTTTGAGTAGGACCAGAACGGGCAAAGCTCACCATCATGGCCAGAGTTGAGAAGATGTTCTCCTAGGTCACAGCCAAACACCCTCTCCCTGAGGATACCTCTTTGCTTCAGTTTCTGCTTGGTCGGCCTGGACTTCATGAATGTACGCAGAAAAGTGATCAGTTTCCCGTGCTTCTTGGACACTGAAAGAAAAAAAAAATGAAAATATGCAGATTTAAAAACATATTCATGTCAGGGAATACCACAAGCAGCGCAACAATAAATGACCACCCGGCCAGTGCCAGCCACACCATGTGAGCGAGCCAAGATCTTTTGAAAATGAAAAATAATATCACTGGGTTGTGTGAGAATAATGAGTTTATGCATTATGCTTTACTGAAGGAATCTCTGAATTACTCAAACATGACTTATTTCCTCCAAGTATATCCTCCATGTCTTGGTGTTTGTTCTACATCTGGTAGAGCAAAATAAAACAATTTCATTCTCTGTGGATCCATGTAACATTGTTATAGAAACCAAATAAATATAATATAATCAACTATGAATGATTCATGATATTGAAACTTGAGCTCAGTTTTGGAAGAAAAAAGCCTAATGAAGAGTGGCTGACATAGAACATCTGTGAAAGTCTTCTTAGAGCAATAAATGCTTCCTTTCATTTTATTTTTGAAGGAGGCCAAGAAGCAGGAAGGACATCTCAAGCTGTTTGGTCTCCAGAGCAGCTTGCGTTGACATTACATTGACAGCAACTGCCTCAGTGGTCAAAAATCAGCAGCCTGACCTAGAATTTGCATGAGAAACTCTTGGAAACAGAGGAAAAGTATCAAACGAGAAATTCCAAAGGTTTAACAGGAACACAAATGCATCAAAATAATTCCACTGGATTTGCTATAAAAACCTGTATTGTAATTGCTCATTAAACTTGAGTTGTTTTCATTGCTTCTCATAAAATATTAGCAAGCTTAAATATTACAAACCCAAGAACTGTTCATAATGAAGCTGTATGAATCAGCAAACAATCTGTTGCCGGAAACAATTTCAGAGCCATTACAAATGCAGCTAGGATTCCAGAAAACCATAAACTGGTTAATCTGTGTTTATCTTTGTGTGGGCACGTGTGGTGGATTTAGCAGTAGAAAGTCAAAATTATTAGCAAAATAATTGCAAATATCACACAATTTAGCTTTACTTTGCATGCTGAAACCACAGTGGACGTGGCAAGGGGACATCTGCCAGCTGTGATCTCATCTGTTCCTTTGTGTCTTTACCTTTTAAAAAGGAACATTATTTTTCTCCATAAAAGATATTGAAATTTCTCCAACAAGCAGTTGGAACTGCTCTGAAGGCAATTAATCATTTCATATTCAGTCGAGGTTGACAATAAAAAGAGCTGTTGTAGGAATTTCCTGTTCTACTTTTCAAGAGCCAATAAAGTAACTGCCACGCATTTCACAGATCCGCTTATTCTGAACACCACAACAAACCAAATACAGGGCATGTGTTGAAGTTCACAGAAGCGGCAAGAAGACCGTTTGTTATTGAAGAATGAGTGTTTCCTGCAGGCTGCACTTTACTTCTACCGAGGAGACACTGATGACATCACAGCGCAACATGAATGAATGTCACATTCACGGTATTTCTTTACTTTTTTACCTCCAAATCAAATTATAGTACAAAAATTACTATGTTACAGACATCTGCGTATACAAAGACTATTGAGAAAGACGATTAAAAAGCCTTCAAGTCAACAAAATGCATGTATCGCAAATTAAAACCAGTGTACAAATACTTTAACACTTATTTTTCAGCGGAGCAAATGCACAAACCCTAAATAATTCCTACACAAATTTGCCATTAAATGCACTTCAGCCAAATCAACAAGTCTGAAATAGTTTAGCAAACTGAATTAGCACTAAAAGGCAACTTCACAACTTACCACAATGTTAAATATCCATAAAAAAGGACAGAAAACTTGAGGACAGTGCTTGAGTATTTTTAAGTTTGTCAGGCTGCGGCTGCTATAGAGAGCTTGAGACACAACGGTGAAGGATCATCACAAACTGCTTTTTCTCTCGCTCTCCCTGCCAGCCGGTAAAAGCTAATAGTCAGCATGCATTCTTTCCTCGTTGCTTTTTCCCTCCTCTGTCTGAATTTGTCCAGCCCCTAATATCAGCTTTCAACAGCGCTGGCTTCTAATGCAGAGATCGGGGCGTGAGCGGCCGCAAAACCCAGAGAATGTCAGTTTCAGCCTGAAGGCTGTTGCATTTATCAAATCCAATCTCGAGTGATTAATGTGGTTGAACTATAAAAATAATATTGACCCAATCTTTAGCATGCATATACAAGAGCAAACAAACCTTGCACACTACATTCAAATCATAATATCTGATACCTTCATAAACCTCCCAACCCAACAGCTAAAAGAAGTTCTTATAAAAGTCTCTGTTTTCAGAACAGGCCAATAAGGAAGTAGAAGTACACAATCCCCTGAAGGATAAACGGACACATATTGCTATGTAAATCTAACATAGTTTGTCTCTCGTTCTCTCACAGTTCCTTCCAGCTGTCTTGGCTTGTTCACAGAGGCAGCTGCCCTTTCCTCCACTGAGAGGAAGACATTGTTACTCCACAAGGAAGTTAGGAAGTGAGAGGGTGCTAAGGGATCTACATCTGGAGCAGCACCTGCTATGGCCGAGAATAAGAAGTCTGTACAAGAAAGAAATGATTATATTTGAGGCATTCTCATAACCTAGAATGTGCCCTATTCATGCTATAAAACTCCCAGCAACCTTTATCACTGTTACACCACCTGCACAATAGGACATTATGAGGTTAACCATTTACACAGGGCATTTGCTTAATGAGGTGAATGATTCATAAGGTGTTTTGTGTTATGTGATAGGCGTTTGTTGCTTGGCTGAAGCTCTGCAGGGGAGCGGAGAGGTATGCTGTATTTGAGCATGCACAAAGGCTGAACACGAGAATGTGCTTGAGTAACCATGGAGAGACTGTAGTTCATATTGCTAGAGGACAAAGCTGGGATTATTTTATAGCCTTTTTCAACCAGGGTCATGTAAATCAGCCAACGAGTGTGTTGCAAAATAACTTCACAATGAGGCTTTCAGGAAAACACAATGTGGTGCACTTACAAACTGGGCCATAAATTGACGTCACAAACCTCTTTTTGAATACAGAGACATTAAAATGTAGACATATTCAAAATAGACTTGACACACTGACATTCAAATTCTGGTTGATAGCGATAATTGTTTTCATATTATGGCCGATACCTGATAAATAGCAGACATTATTTTGCGTACATTAAATAAAATAGAAACTATGAATCAATCAACATTATAGTGCATGACAAATAAATGCATTTTTGGATTCGCTAAAGATTACATTTAGCAATGTTATTAAATTATTAGTTTTCAAATGTTAATGTAAAAATGCAAAAAACAATGAAATATCCACTATTTGTGATATTCTTCACTTGCAATGGCCGAACGCAGGTTAAAACTCTTATTTAAATCAATTAAATTCAATCATGATACAGTATTTAACATGGAATTAGGCATCACAACATTATAATGGAAAGTATGAGAAATTGCCGATTATATTTAACAGAGTTATTAAACTATTATCTCAATTTTTAAGTGAACGTTTAATAATTGCAAAGGTAATCTAAATGTAAAAAGGGGAGAAGAGCATGCTCAATTAAAAACAATCAATTTAAAATGTCTTCAAAAAGAGACTGATTGGTGGTATGGCAGCCCTACAGTAAAATAAAATGCATAAAGTCCGATAAACAATCACATGCGTTCAAATGCAGGTCAAGACAGAGAGAAAAAGAGTGCTATCAGGGTAAATCTATAAGACATGGGTCAAAGTCACAGACACGAGGAGTGTGAAGTGAAAAGTGGAAAACAAGACGCCATACTTGTTATGCTTGCCCCAGATCCCATATAGTTAACACGTGATGTTAGGAAAGACCAGTGAAACTAGGTTATACCAATTCTAGGAAGTGCCAGTAGTGTTCAGAGCACCCGTGAGCAGCAGGCGACTGTGCGAGGACGCACAGGAGAGTTTGGGGTTAGTCCGTGTAAGACGTAGTACATGGATAAACAGTTTGGTCTACCTGAGCTCAGCCTGTAGGGGTTTAATGGGTCGGGTGCCCATGCACTGTCCTGCTTTATACTCTCCATCTCCAAATCTGCATGCCGAGAGTAGACAAGGGGAGAGGGAGGTACCATGAGTTAGAGAACAAGAGAACAACAGCTGCACATGCAGCTCTATTAGCTTAGAAATCTTTTAGGATTTCTCACTCCACATTTCCCGAAACTTTCACAACAGTTCTGAAGGTGACACAATTGATAAAAGCTGATGCAGTAAAAGCCATGTGAAGACAAACACTAGTCTATCATGTATGAGAGTGCTGTAAGCTGCAATGCAAGAGAAACACTGTTTTATGATTCTGCCAAAGAATAACTGATGCATACAGGGTGAAAGTGTGTGTGTGTGTGTGTGTGAGAGAGAGAGAGAGATAGGGTGTGATGACATGTTTGTCTGTATATGTATTTGAAGGAATGGTTAAAACAAAAATGTCATTACAAACGTGTATGACTTTTTTTCTGAAACAAACCTATAACAAGCATTAAAAAAAGAAAAGTCTTTTTAACTCCAAAAATAAAATATAAAGCAAATAAAAGAATCGTAAAATGATTCTAAATTTCCATGTAAAAAAGAAAGTCATACAGGTCTGGAACAACATAAAGGTGAGAACATGATGACTTTTGTTGTTGGGTGAACTAGCCCTTTAACATTGGGGAGAATATACCAGCACGCACAGGGTGGGAACAGACTCCAGGAGGCCGGCCGCAGACCAGAGCAGGGGGAGGCTGAGGGAGCAGTGGAGGAAGCATGGTCAAATAACACATCACACATGCAGTAAGTGCAAAGCAATGCAACATACATTCCAAATACATACCACAGAGTCAGTAGGTGTACAAGCAAGCATTAAAAATGAGCTAAACCCCAGCAAAAAGCTTCTGCAGTGTGAAATCGAATCATATAAACTCAATTTTTTCATCAAGCCATGCTGCAATTACGCCCAAGACCACAGTGCTCTTTTTCCAAGCTGATTGTGCTGTGCCATGTCATTGCATCTCTGTGATAATATTACTCCCACAAAATTATGTACCAAAAAGCCCTCCCACCCACTATTGCAAGCCAGCATTCTGATTGGTCTGATGAGTCATGATGATGATGATGATGATTCACCCTTTTGCAGATGCCAATAAGCACTCATTTGATACACGAGAAGGCCGAAACCAAACAGAAAAGGCTGAAGGTGATGGATAGGTCTCCAGAGGGCTTGGTAGGCCAGTTAGTCCAAGTCATGATGTAAATTGACCAGTCATAAAGCAGTCTGCATGGTCCACAGCCACTCCAAATATGACTAAATGTATTACTCGTGTTAGGATTGTGAAAGCTAGCAACAGACCATTTGCGAGGTCTATTAATCAAGTTTAATCTTTTGACATTTCAGTTCCAGTGAGATGACGTAGGATAAATCGCACCATGCTGCACCACAGTGTGTGATATACATTAAAGGCACATACACACAACAAACCATTAGGAATGAAATCAAACAACAGCACTTATTTAACTATAAATGTGATAAATGAAGAGGGTCAAAGGTGTCTATGTGAGCAGGGGGGAGAAAGAGTGAATGTGGACTGAATGTGGAGTTAACAAATTTCCCATGCAGTGTGTTGATGACGTGCTTCGAGATCTGAAAACCTTGCATGTCTCACATCCAAAGTGTTGAAATCTAAAGTGACACTTTCTTAAAAAGCAGCTGCACCCTTCCCAAGGACACAGCTTGTAGTCTTTTCTTCACGGAGGTTTGAAGATTTCTGATTCATGCAACAGGACCCAGAGGCTCCAGTCAGCACCTGTTCCAGTTCACTCAAGTACACACACCACAGAGACTCAATCCTTGGCTGATTCAACACAACACTTGTACAACTTTGTTCTTAAACACGATTAATATCTCACTGCAACACATGAGTAACAAGCTAGCCTTTAAAAGCCTGCATCTTTACAAAGGCCCAACATCCTTGAAGGGAATCTTAATGCTTAAGAACAGCAAGCGTGACCTTGTAGTTTTGTTTCCTGATGATGATTGCTCAGTTATTGCGGTTTATAATGCCCAGCTGTTTTGGGATAGTTAATACAGACGTGAGCAGAAGAACTGATGAGCTGTCCCAGCAGGAGTTGATGTAACGTGTATGTGCGTGTGTGTTTTGTGGTACCTGGTTTTGGCACTGAGTTGGTGACAGACTGCGGGACCTTGTCGTTTATCAGCTCCACACACTCGCTGGGAAAGAAGCCAACCTGTGAAGAGCAGAGAAGGTTTGAAAAGCTCCTTCGCTCTCTGGAGACAGACATGCCAAGGCTTCATCATATCACTCTGCGTTCTGCACTTAGTCACAATCAGAAAATAGCTTGTCATCAAAACACAAAATATTACAGTATCAATATGTTATAATAATTATTCTTGAGACAAACTACAAAGCTAAAAGGAGAATGGTGAACTCTGACAAATGGTGAATTTGACAAAATCTAGTATGTAGACCAAACTATTTCAAACTACACTTATATTTTGAGAAGATAATGGAAATATGCATCTATTAGTTGAGATATGCTTTAATGTTCTGCATAAACACATCTAGAAGGATGTTTACCTAAACTAAAACAGCTGAGAACAATGTAAAACTTTTTTTTTTGTTTGTTTTTGAAAGAAGTCTCTTATGCACACCAACATTGATTTTGTGATAAAAAAAAAATACAGTAACATTGTGAAATATTACAATAGAAAAATGACTTTTAACTACTTTATTATATTTTCAAATGTAATTTATTCTTGTGATGGCAAAGCTGAATGATCCTTTAGAAATCATTCTAATATGCTGGTTTGGTGCTCAAAAATATTCCTTATTATTATCGATTTTAAAATCAGTGGTGCTTAATTTTTTTTGAGGAAACGTGACATTTTATTTCATGATTCTTGAGGAATAGAAATTCCAAAAGAAAATTTTTCATACATGCTTGTTGATTTTTTTTACAATTTGTTTTTACTGACCCCAAACTTTTGATTTGTAGAGCCTGAAACTGAAATTGGGTTGGAAATAAAGCTGATAGAAAACGGGATCTCTCATTGTAAGAGAGATAGGGCATTGATTACATTCTTGCATTGGTCTAAAATCTTAATAGTAATTATTTTTACGCTTGCAAACTTAAAAATGTAGTTTCCTGTGTTATATTAGATCTTGTCATTGCTAATTCGATGATCCGATGTCAAGCCGTTGAAATTTAATTAATTAAGTCCTGCCTAATCGGTATTAATTGAGGAGCCCCTTAGAAATACTGCATGTATAACAAACTTAAGTCCAGTGGTGTTACTGAGATATTTTTGGGGTTAAAAAAATCCAAATCTAATCAATTGTAAAATTCCAGTATCATATTAATGGACAAAATCTTTGAAAAACACTAAGGATTATACATCTCAAGGGCCGCCCATCTTGTAAACCTGCAGACAAAAGAATCTAAAGTTCAGCAGTTTCTCACACACACAAACATGAAAAATAAGGACACAGAGACAAACTAACCATGTTTGCCATAATTTGCAACTTAGTTTGATTTGATCATTCTATCAAACAAACCAATTGCAGATTGCTTATGAATCAAGATCATAACAAAAGCCTTAGTTTTCTGTGTCATAAGACCTTATCTTGCAGATAAAATAACCTTGTCTATTAGTATAACCTTGACCTTGTCAACAATCTCAGTCTCTTCAACGCCAGAGCTCGATTACATTTCTTCTGACATTCCCTAAGACCATGCTGACTTCAGAGTGTGGTGATTGTGGGGGTGACAGCTGGCACTGCTGTGTACTCAAGCTCCATCCAGACAGATGCTGGCTACCTGATCCAGCTGTAGCCTGCCAGAGCTCAACGTCAGACTGCCCCCCAGTGGATCCAGCACACATCTGCCACCATGAGCCAGTCTCCCTGCACAGGGCCTGACTCAGTGGAGATGCAAAAATGGCATAACATGCCAAAGCACTGCATACTGACAGGGCAAAATAAAGGTGACATATGCTTGTGGGGCAGTAAGAGAGAATGGTTTGGCACGTTGCAAGATTGTGAGGTGACTCACGAGTGGGTTTGTTTACCCATGACCACAAGTGAATGATGAGCCAAGCTCTGCCATTAAACTAGTGTTGTTTCACAAACAATCTATATTTTACACTGATAACAGTGGTAGCATGACAAATCACAGCTTGATTTTGACACTTAACTAGATGGCGACAACGCATTTGTAAAAGTAATGGACCAAGAAAGCAATAGATTAATTAAAACTTTTTTTAAAAATGCAAAAAAGCTATTAATGTATTACATTTAATTATCATTTTAAATAAGATGTAATTTCATATGTCTGTTTTTTGTCTATTTTAAGGGTGATTTATTATCTCATTATTGATATTAATTAATTAATTTACATTGTTATTATTTGATGTACACTGCTAGTTCCTCTATAGCAGCCAAGTGATTAAAGAGCAGGGCTGGAAACACCATAATTTGCAGGTTCACTTTTTATTAGAGACTAAAGAGCTATGATCTCTGTGAAAGCCCTTAACCGTCTGTTGCTCCAGGGGGACTCTACCTGCAATTTCTGAGCTGCCATGTACACTTAAAATAGAGGACTAAATCACATGCAACAAACCTGAAAACCGTGTTTTCCTCTCCACCAGGTGGTGTCCTCTTTAGGGGGCATGTCTATTACGGAAACAATATCCCCCACCTGACAGAGAAAGAGAAAATTATTCTTCACAAAAAATATTTGTTATTAGTATGGCAATCACAGATCTTCAATACTGCATTAATCTATCTTCATTTTTAGCCCAGTCACCTCAAATGACAGCTCATCAGCAGCCTGGGCAATGTAGCGCTTGATCACGTGGGCCGCTGCGATAGCTGGGACATTTATGGATGACTCCTCATGCACCAGCAAGTGATTCCCTTTATTGTCAACCTGGGGAAAGAGATTAATTATATTCAGTGAACATCCCTCATCCTCGCTTAATAATCCATGTAAATAAAAAGCACCAAATCAGCTCTCTCAGCTGATTTGCATCAAATCTGTACCTCCATCCATGTGAGGGCTGGCCCACAGTTGATCTTGTTATCAGCGATCGCTGAGAGACGGGAGAGGTAAGCCATCAGCATCTGGGAAACTGCCTGTTGGGAAAAAAAGAGCAAGAGAGGGAGGGTTAAGCAAGTGTAACAGCTTCCAAGGGGGTAATTCTATAAATACAGAGTATTTTTACAGGGAGGTTTAAAGGCGCACAACTTGAAGAACGAATGGTTCGAGTTTGCATACTTTTTCACTATAAAATGGTAGGGTAGGTATAAGGAATGCAGCTTTCCTGTTAAAAACTAAGCAGAGTTTCGCCGTAGCTCTAATTAAACCTGTAGAATTAAAATCTATGTATATTTAACTCATGAAAACAACTGTTCTTGTTTCTACACATTCTCAAAAACAACGCTAGTCTCTTCAGTGAAAGCCGCTTTGTATGCATTAATTTGAGGAATAACAATCTGTCATTGTTTTTCAGAGTATATGTTTGGTGACTGTGGTAACTTTAAAAGGGATGAAGTTGCACTCTGAAATATAAAATGATCTGAATTATACTTCCACACAGCTTGCATAAAAAACTAATATAGCAGGAGGAGAGGTGGAGCGGTCTCATATTTATACAGCTCAAAAGATCTGTCTAATAAAAGTGCTCTACCACACATCTCTTTCTAAAACTTTACAGCCTATTTAAACTCCATAACATACAGCTTAGTCTAAAAATACAGTAGTTATAATAAAAGTATTTCCTAGCGGAAAACAGAGACAGTAAGATGTCAGTTCATCAGCAAAAAGCAAAACGTGTAAAAAAAAAAAACAAAAAAAAAACTAATGCCACTTTCAATTTTTTTCAAATATTTCTCCTCAAGACAACAAATATGCACATGGAAAATATTGGAGGATATTTTGGCCAAATATAAAACAATGGAAAAGACATGCAAAAAGATACACAATACTGTTTAATGCATTAAATTGATCAAATGAGACCTGTGAAGACATTTAAATGTTACAAAGACATGTGTGCGTGTATGTATATATATATATATATATATATTTAAAAAATGCTGTTTTTCTGCAGTCTGGCATTTTTCCTCTTTGTCGCCATCTCTGTTTGAAATATGCAATTGCAGTCATTCGCAGAATTATCAACTTTACGTGATTTGTACTTCAACATCCTCAACACGGCACAGCGCGTATGAACACAATGTTTGAGGAGATTGTGAGGCTGTCAGTCACCGCACCAGTGTGGATACTGGCATTCAGAAGAATCAAAGATTATTCTTTTTGGAAGTATGACCAACATAACAATTTTCACCAGAAAATGTCATCTAAACTAGTAAGAAAAATCCATCTTTGTTCTGGTTCTGACATTGCAGTAAATCACGCTAATTTAAATCTAACAATCAAATAGATAAATAATAATTATATCAAGTGCTGTGAGAAAAGACTCTAAATCTCCACCTCCAACATTATATTAGCCGAGACTCCTTGTTTATGTGTACAGATGTGACGTAATGACGGAAATCCACCAGTACCACTGGAATTAAAACATTATTATTACAAGCTTACCGCTTTGAATCGAGCTAAGGCAAGGAAGATAGTTCTGAACACTGGATGGTTATGTATTTTCTCAAATATGTATTTTGGATAATTTTAAACCTCCCAAAAAGATGCAGCTTTAACTAAACTTCATAATAACTCCTAAATAAGGGGTTTAATGACAAATAGTGTATATATCAGTTTAATAAATATGAAAAGCAAGGGTTTTGGTGACTGGTGAACAGCCTACGAGAGAAAACAGGAGATTAAAATGTATCAGTGAAAGCCTATAAGATTTTATTCATGATCCACAGAGCACCGATGGAATCTGTTCCAGCTGAACATGATCCACACTCCTGTCAATACCTTTCCCAGACATATGCTGGAACAGACTAACCAAAATGTAAAACTAAAGCCAAATGGATCTGCAAAGGAAGCATAATTAGGTCAAAGAAGACTGAATAGACAGCTGCAAGATTTCGATACAGCTACATGTACCTCCAGAATCCAGGGCAAATCTGCTTGTGTTGACTATCCTAGAGACAATTGTGAAGAAAGTATGTAAACAGAAGTTGAACAGTGTTCTCTAATGAGAGGGTTGCCAGCTTCAGTTATTTGCTCATGTTATGTTGTGCTCATGCGCTAATGAGGCTTATTTGTGCGAGATATCACATATTTAATGCATAAGCAAGCTTCATGAGACCGTTCTTTGAGGTGTTTGTACCTATAAATCATAGCCAATTAACCTTTTAAGATCGTCTTAGGGCTTTTGTAATGCTGAGATCCCCTTTCAAGATTCAGATACATCTTAACCAAAATCTCTAAATTGCCCCTCTATAAATAAAACTGCGAAATCCAATAAGTGAAATATGATCTCAAAGGTGTTTTCCTGTTTTGAGAATCTCAAAGCGCCCGGTTACACAGAAAAGCCATAGTGGGAGCTTCCATTAAGCTGCTTTGGAGAGACTTCCATTACTGCAAAACATAATGGGTGGCATTATCAGCCACTCAAACTTCAAAGCAGATCAATTTAGCTGTGAAAATATGTCACAGTTCAAGTATACTCCTCTGTAAAACAAATGCCGGTTATGCCCAACACGGCAGGAAGAGGGTTTTTTTTGTATACTACAGGGATATTTATATGACAGTCTCTCAAGGGACACCATTAGGTGTTAACCAGCCTCAGTCACTGAGCACTCACTAAGAGGGACATCTTCCAGGATAAGCTCCTTTGTACACTGGGTATAAAAGGTCTAACCCTAACCATTCTGCACTTATCAAAAAAAAAAAAAAAAAAAAAAGGCTCATTGGCCGCAGGGGAGTGCTAAAAGAAGAGATCTTACAGTACCTCTGCTCTCTCCCTCAGGCTGTCGAAACGGGGAAGCTCGGGGAGCTGGGAAAAGCGACGGTCATAGATGCAGAGATGGAGATGCTTATCCAGGACTCGGAAATCTTCATAGCTCCGCCTCACGATCCAGCTTCGTCCCTGCAGGGTGGTAAAAGAGGGCAGTAACTCAAAAGGTAAACAAACAAGTGTTCAAGCGTGTTGATGTTTGGTCTGCAGAGTAAATATGAGGGCTTGTTTTTTTGGGGATAAACCTCATCTGGCCAGTCTAGCACCACAGTGACCACACAAAACTGCCACATCACAGCTGTGTGTGTGTGTGTGTGTGTTTAATCCTGGACATAGCAGCATTCAAAGCAATGAGGAGAGGGATAGTGACAAAGCATGTTTACAGGTAGAACTAGATTTGCATTTTCTGAAGGAAAAACTGATAATTTTAGGCTATATAAAGAATAGAATTTATTTTGAAAAAAAAAGAAGATTTTTTTTGATAAAGGTGAATACCAATTCACTTCAGATTTTAGAACGTATTTTTAAACACTCAGAAAATTATGAGTGTTGGGTATTGGGTCATTCTTACTAAAAAATTGGACTTTTCAATGTGTGCATCATAAGATAAATATGTTTCATGTTATTAAATGGATGTTGCATTAAAGTTACATCAGACAAGTTTGGGGTCAAAGTTTAAAAATACTGAGCAACACAACCGTTTTCAACATTGATATGTAATGTTTCTTGAGCATAAAAATCTGCGTATTAGAATGATTTCTAAAGGATCATGTGACACTGAAGACTGCAGTAATGACTGCTGAAAATATTAAAATAGGAAAAACGTTTTTAAATTGTAATATTTTACATTATTATGTTACTGTTCAAATAAATGCAGCCTTTGAAGACTGCAGTAATGACTGCTGAAAATATTAAAATAGGAAAAACTTTTTTAAATTGTAATAATATTTTACATTATTATGTTACTGTTCAAATAAATACAGCCTTTGTGGGCATAAAGGACTTGTGGGCATAACGGACTTATTTTTAAAAACATTAAAAAAAATTACTGTATCATATAAAGTAAATCAACTCGAATCGGTGCATGAGTGTCCCTTAAAACGGCCAAGTCTACAAAATTGCACTACTTTGTCTAAAAAAAGGATGCAGTTATGATGACGTATAAAGCATTTGAGAATTCTCAATTAGAAGATATCAATGAGCATGAAACTGAATATGCTGATGGGATACTATGGAGAAGAGTGGGAATAGCCTGAGTATGCTAGTTTCTCTTTCCTGCCTGTGGTGGATTCCCTTTGGCCTAATGCTTTTGTGTCTGCTCTGCGTAAACCATCAATCATCCTGCCAGTGTTGTGCCGCTTGACTAGAACACACTGTGTACTCATGTAGACCCACGGTTGACCATAGCCGACCAATCAGATTTCCTAATTAAACAACATAGTGCAGCATGTGTACATTAGTTACTTACAAAACAGTTTTTTCTTTCGGCGAATATATAGACCGACATGATGCTAATCCAGGATTAAAAATAGCTGCTTGCACAGAAAATCAATTTTGAATATAGTTTTGTGGCTAGTAAAAATACTTGATATGCTTTCTCAATTCACCTGACATTAGCGTGAAGATACGTCACAAAAACTCATTTTGGTCCCCCTTGTACCTGTGATAAGACCATATTGAATTCTATTCTAGCTAAATTTACATTGTATAGACCTATTATCCGCTCTAATGAACCAAGTCAACTTATGACACCACCACTTTTAAAAACCGTTTAGTATTTTTCCTTTCTCATTTGGAATATCTGCTGCACTTTTCCCTTCATTTCCCTTCAGCATCCAAGCCACAGGGTCCATATCCACACTAAATGGAAAACCTCAATGTCTATGAAACACTTCTCTCTGAACTAGGGCTGGGAGAAAATGCTTCAAAAAACGCTGGTGTACTAGTGCACCCATAGGGAAAACAAACAGTTGTTCAGCCTTCCTGCTTCCAAAGCATTTCATAGGGGACTGAGGAGCATTTGTTTGGAAAAACGCCAATGAGAGTGGAACTAAAATGCTTTTCCTGTGTGTCTGATCCCTGTCCATTCAGACGGCTCCTGGCCAAACATGCACTCTCAGTCGTTAATGTTTTTTTTTTGTTTTCTCATTTTAAACACACAGGAGCAGTGCTGTGGATTTGGATGAGTTCTCACACACTGAGATGGAATGAGGTTTCCACACACAAACCAAGACTTCAGATATTTTTCCACTGAGTTTTCAATCACATCTGCCAGTGCTCAAATCAAGTGCACAAGCTGCCTGATTTCTGTACCAGATTTAGGTATAGTTCCCTTAAAAATAGAAGCGTCCAATTTAGTTTTTGAGTGGACTATCCATTTCAGTAGCTTCTCTTTTACTTTTTTGCAAAAAAAGGATAGTTAAAATTTTGTTTTAACAAACTATTGTGAAAACGTAGGTCTGCATCTCAAATGTATACGCAACAACACATAGTTGCGTTTAATTTATGGCTTTACTGGGGTGTCTCAAGTTGACGATTACATCTCTCCCTTTACTGAGAGAAATCGCGACCCTCTTGTATTTGCAGATTGGTACTAGATTCTGCTATATTTGTTTTTGGAAGATACGATTTTAAACCTGGCAATGCAAAAAGCAATGCTCAATGGTCAAAACAGTGAAAAAAAGGCAAGATGCAATGAAGTACACAAAGACGTCCATGCGTATGTACTGTACATAGACAAGCATATTCTGTCTTACCTGACAGTAGATCTGAACCAAATACACAGGCTCTTTTGACTCCAGGCCATTCCGTGTCACTTCAGTCTGTTCATCTGCGAGGGTTAACTATAAAGAAAAAGAAGGAGGAAGGAATGAACACTCTAGTCAAGTCAAGTAGATGTATAAAGCACTTTTCACAATCTAGATTGCATCAAAGCAGCTTCACAGTATCAATCAAAACATAATGTTCGTTTCTTAGTGGAAAAACATCCACGTTTGGTAGAGCTGATAAAGGGTATTGCTGATTGGTTAATTTAATTTCGAATATCCCAAACTATATACTTTCTAGTTTTAGTGACAGCTGAAAACATCACATTCTGTTGCTATTATCAGAAGCTTTTTTAATATTGGTGAAAAAATGACTAGCAACAACGGGTCTTCTGTGTAGTAAGGTGCAGAGATTGTTCCTCGGGTTTGAAGATGTGTTAAATGATTTGTCATCAGCTGAGCATATTGTCCAGTCCAAATATTGTAAATAATTAATATAACAGCGCTGAAACGGTGAATCCAGACAGATCACAGACTGAGCTATGCATGTAAACAAGTCACTCATATTCCGATTACATTTCTTCAGTCCATCGTAGCTTTTAGTGATAAATGTAAAAATAAACGTGAAATTAATATAATAATAATTTATATAAAAAATATATAAAAAAAAGTGAAATTAAAAAACAATACACATTAGATTTTTTTATCAACATGGTGTGTGTGTGTGTGTGTATATATATATATATATATATATATTATATATTATATATATATATATATATATACTAATGAGCACTAATGAGCACAAACTCTGTGGGAGGGTATTCGTTGAGAGTGGAGAGGGGCATGAAAAATGTAAACATTCAAAATTTTGCTTAACAGTTTCATGAACTTTTAGTATTTTAAGTATTTAGTATTTTAGTATTTCATTTGTAAAGTCATCTTTTTATTTTTTATCCATCCAAAGCTATAGCACCAACATTGAAAACTCCAATCTCTGTGTTTAGCGCCAAATTTTTGACATGATTACCAGGTTAACTGACTCGTAACATGTGCAATGGATCACAGGCTCCCGAGTGTCTAAACTTGCAAAGTGCATGCCCAGCCTAAGAGCAATTACACGCACAATGAATCTGTTTGTTGTCTTGAACGCTGTACAAAAAAACTCTTTCTTGATGCGTCTCAAAATAGTCCCAGATCCATGTTTGCGAGGGAACATAGAAGAAATGATGTACCATGACTAACTATATATATCAATCAAATAAAAAAAGTCCTCTCACCCTAATAACTCAAATATTACCCATTACATCATCTCATGGTGTTCACACACTGACTGTTGTGTTATGTGAGTGAAAAAGATTCTGCTGTGACTCATTTGAGTTTGTTCATACTGTGAGATGATGGTGAATGACCTCAGCGAGAGACACACAAAACAAACAGAGAATAAATAAATAAAAAATCTCTGTCTTGCCAAAAACAAAGGGTGACTATATTTGTCAAGTGCAGCTATTCACACTCCCACATAAAAATAAACATCATCATGCAAAAAGCCTCTATATACTGGACTAATAAACTCAAACAACGAGCATAACAGCAAATATCTTTTTAATAAGAGCTTTGACAGCAGCTACTTGGACTTCAGTTGGTAGCAAAAGCATTGAGCTGTAAATCTAGATGGAGCATATAAAAGGTTGCATCCACTGATAAATAATTTAATTAGCACAAAATGTACCATGAGATCAATAAAGTGTCTCCATCTAGTTAAATAGCTTTAATAGAAGAGCAAAAATAAAAACAACTCTCTACCCACTTTGTGTTTATGATGATCTGATCAACAAGTTGTCAGGTAAGAAGATGTCAATGAAAAGGTTGGCAATTCACACTTAGTGTAAACAGACACTGCCAAGATTGCAAACCCTTGGTTTGGTGGAATGATTACATATTGGATCCCGTGCTATTGTTCGGGAAACATAAGGGCTTATTGCACTTACACTACAAATGTGGTCACAAGCTTTTCTGATCAAAACGCAAAATGTTTTAGACCAATCTTACACCTGTATTCTTGTAGTCTTTAGCACTGTCCACTCACCTAGTTTTTGTTTAAACAACACAATGCAGTCCTTTCACAGTCTCCGTTTTGTACCTGAAAGCTGAAACCATATTACAAAAAGTACCAAATGTTCCTTTAAATTAGAAAAAAGTTTGTGTGAACCCTGAAATCTGCAGTCAAATCTCACCTATATGAGTGTGGCAGTGTTAATTACACTCTAGTTCAGAAAGCAGCCGTTAGGTTGTATTCCTGTCACGATGAGTGAAAGCTCAGTGCCACTGCACTCAGAGCTTGAGGATTATGCCCTTAAAGAAGGCAGGGTTACAGAGAGCTGTGAAGTATTAAATATCTGTCTCAGTGTGTGTGCAAGTGAAACTTTAGACATCTTAACAATACCACATGAAGGCCCGACTGAGCCACGGTCTGAGACTTCCGTTCATTCCACATCCTTACAAGTGAAAAGTGAAATCTAACGCTGCGGCTCTGACGCGAGCAAAGAAACAGACCTCTGACCAGCAAGGTCTATTTGAGAAGAGTGGGAAAAGATTAGAGAGAAGCACAACCAGGTGTACGTGAAATCTGGAGGTCCGGTAAGCAGCGCAGCTCTGCTCTTCAGAAAACCCTGGGTAACATGAGAAGTAATGACCCAGATATTCACAGCACAGTTTAAAACACCCTTGAACAGCTTGCCAGTGTTGAGAGAAAGAGCGGTATCCCCATCACAAGTGCCAGGAAAAGGAACTCAGATGGGCTTCCATAACCTAAACAGTTAGGGAAATATATTTAGCAGTGACCACAAAGGGTTTTTAACACAGTCCCATGGGACGTACAAACAAATGCATTGGGACAGACCGTTCAACTGAACTATTATTTGATTGAAACCTTAAGGAAAGCATCTACACTGTATGGGAATTCTTCATCTAATCATTTACAAGCACTCACAGGTATGAAAGATATTAAATCACTCTGGGTGCTCAGGAGGAACTGAGCGTCCCGTAAGAGCGGTTACAGAAAATCCATTTAGTGGTGTAAATCTCCATAGTGCATGGTTACGCAGCACTGATCTGAAGTACAAAGCATGATGTCAATGGCCCTGGTGAGACTTGAAGACATTAGGTGTCTCTTTAAAGCACATCTGCAGCCTTTAAGTGTGAATAAAGTGAGATTAAAGTGACCAAGAGCAAAATAAAAAGGTGGGAAAATAAAACAAGCAGTGAGCAAAAAGGGCAAAGACGACTTACAGAGGCACAACATCCCGTTCACGCTCATTAACGCAGCATCTTTTGTTCAACCCAAGATTGCGGCTGCACGCTGGAAGCTCAATTCGGATGCCGTACTCCTAAACATTCAAGGATTCCCAACCTTCGACCATGCGTGGAAGTAAAACCGGTTCTTTTCGTTCAACACAAATCCACTCGGCAGAACACAGATGTCAGTTGAGTTTCCCACCCCCTCCGGAGTGCCGTCCCGGCTGAGTTGTTGTGAAGCACAAGGGTTAAGGTTCTCCCCTTTGGTGCTTTCCTGCACACTTACACAGAGTGAAGTGTTGGCTGGTCGACTTTTTGCAGAAATCCAGTTGTTTTAAGGGACTTCATTGCAGTTTGGTTTTCCTAATTTGTGATGAGATGCTTCGGTCCATCTTACTCCATGTTATCTGAAAATCACTCACTTAGCTTGCTGGCCAAAAGTGGTCTAGAGAACACACAGAAGAAAGTATGATGAAAAAAGCAGTCCTCCCTTTGCATTTGTTGTGGTGTCTTTTCACCACACGCTCTCGTTTTCTGCAGACTCTATTGGTCTCCCACTGTTCCCAACCCCCAGCGCCTCCCCCATTCGCTAGCTCTCAGTGGTACAGTCCCTGGGACAAAGCACAGGGCCGGTGAGCCAAAAGAAACAGTGGGGAGAGCTGGGAAGAGGGGGTTGCCCTTGTAGGAGCACAGAGCGGTTCTCCAGCATGTGCCCTTCCCACTCCGTCCTGATCCTCTGGGACCAGTGTTGTCCAGAGAGAAACAGAAGGGACAGAGACTAATGTTAGTGCTGCATTGAGAATGTCTGGAGAATCCTTCATGAACGACAATGGCTGCTTGAGGCTTTATTGTCTAATAATCACACAATTGTAGTAGCACAAAAGACAAAGAATGGAAACAAAGAGCCTCCATATGTCTCGTACTTTGGCAGGGGGGGCGCTTTCCGTTCATGGCCATTTTTAATGACCTAATTACAGTGTTTGTTAATGAAGACAGGTTAGGAAAGCTGACTAATCCAACAAATTACTATACGAATGGTGAGGTTGACCAATAAATGTAATTTTAAAAGGGATAGTTTACCTAAAAAAACACATTTGAGACAGTGTACATTTAACAAACAAAGATTTAGAGACAATGGTGAGTTAATGACGATATTTTAAAGGTGTTTAAGAGGATTTAGACATGCAACTTGATTTAGGCGTGCTAGTATTCGTAGCTCTTAATACACTTCAGCCATAAAAGCATTGCCTTTGAATGAATTATAACATGTCAACAATACATTATAACTGTGAGTCTGCAATGTTCCCTTTTTTATACATAATTGAAATGCTTGTTCATGAGAATTATGGTAGTTTTGTGTAATGAAATGTTATAGCTATTTAGCGTATTTGTTGAATATCTGTCAGCTAACTGATTTTAGGGATGCACTTAGCATCCATACCCCAAAGATTTGTTTCTATTGGATATGATCTTAACCCAGGCTTATTATACAACATTTTACTTTTAACATTGACAACTACAGTACTTTTCAATTTGTGGAAAGAAGTCTCAACAAGCTCACCAAGGCTGCATTTATTTAATAAAAAAAGGCAAAACAGGAATATTGTGAAATATTACAAATGAAAATAACTTTGTTTATTCAAATACTGTATATTTTAAAATGTCATTTATTCCTATGATGACGAAGAATTTTCAGCATCATTATTCTAGTTTTCAGTGTCACGTGATCCTTCAAAAATCATTCTAAAATATGCTGATTTGGTTCTCAGGTAACATTTCATAATAATAATAATAATAATATAATGTAAGTAATAATATTATCAATGATGAAAAAGTTGTGCTGCTTAACATTTTTGTGGAAATAGTAATACATTTTTCAGGATTCCTTGATGAAATATTTAATGAACAGCATTTATTAAATTTATTAAAGCATTTAAGAAACTTTTGTAACATTATAAATGTCTTTACTGTCACTTTTGATCAATTTAATGCATCCTTGGTGAATAAAAGGATTTCTCTCTTTTTTTTTAATCTTGCAACACATTTAAATTAGATCATCATTAGATCAAGGCAGATTTTAAAATGATTGCTTTAGTCTAACTGAAATCAAACTTTTAAAGTACATATTTGTTGATTTTGAAAGCTTAACCTGACTTCTAGTTCAAGGTCTAATGGTGATAGTGACTGTGATAGAAGTACAAGCACACAGGTAGATATTTCCACAACTTTCAGCCGTAAATCAGTGCAGGGGACAGAGAAAAGCAACGGGTCACTCGTGCCATCACAGCACATCTGAGGGTGATTAAAACGATTTTCCTGGAGGAGTGTTGTGAAATGCGGCAGTCAACCACACGGAACGCACTAGAGATCCAAGAGTCCTGCTATTCGACCTGCAGAAATGAGAAATCCTTCCCTGGAGTCGTCACTCGCTCAGAAACACATGGCTGCTTCAGAGTGAATGTGTGAGTTTGAGGAGGGAGGCTGGCTGGTATCAGATGTGTTTGGAATATTTCATGGAGGTGGAAAAGGTCATGCAGACCAAAACAAATATGAGAGCTTAGAGACTTGAGCTAAAATGTGAAGATGAGTTTAAAAATGCCTTGGCTTAAAACTAATGACATATGACGTACCATTTGCTATGGCAACAAGAATGTGTTCCAGCAAGATGAGGAACACATATGATGCAAGTTAACAAACAAATCATTCTCCTGCAAAGTTACAGAACGATGACCTTTAAAGGGCCAGAATTGTGATTCCATTGAATAAAGAAACACCAAGTCGTATGATTATCCAGTTACTTACTAATGTGTCTGGATGAGCTGCGAAAGAGCATTCTTAAGGGTGGACACATTCCAGCAGAAGATTTAACACCCTCAAGCATCCAGTTCCAAAACAAATCCAGAGTTTGAGTGTGGGAAATACACATTCCTTAAACTGAGGAATTCAGGATTAGTCAATTAGTTAGATTGAATAGTTTATTCATTTAATAACATTTGTTTTTAACATCTATCTCAGCATATAAATGCTGAAATTGAGATAGTTAGGAATTGTTTCATAATATTATAATTATCTGTAATATATTATATCCTAAAATCCAGGTCACATTTCACCACACAATTAAACAGTCGGTATGCTAAAACCCTTTCTGCAAGGACCACAAAAACAGGTTCTGTATCTGCGAATTTCATCAAAGCTCAAAAAGGACCATGTATAATACAACATTTGCAAAATTACAAAGATAATATCTTCAAATGAATTTGTAATCTTGCAAATGTTGTATTATACATGGTCCTTTTGAGGCAATCCCTTTAAAGCATTATGAACTGACATCAAAGTATCGCTTTTGTAACCAATTGCAAATCTAATAGTTCTGTGCAGTAAAATCTTAAAGTAATTTTGTGTATGTGTTTGTTGAATCAGAATATATCAATTATTCTATTAAAGGGGTGTGATTAGATCACAAGCCTGATTAGTGTCTGTCTACAAAAGATAACCCAAAACCAGCCTAAATATATAGGCTACTCTGGTTCTGGATCACTTTTTTAGTCAGTCACCTAAAGGTCATGTGACGAATCACTTTGGAGTCACATGATGACACCACAATGCTGATTGGCTGATGGAAACACAACACTAACCAATTAGTCCCAAACCTTGACCTGAAATGTTCAAGACAGAAGAAAAGGTCCAAACTTTGAGAACAATCTACAACAAAGTGTTTTGCTGCAAAGAAACACACTTTCCTCTGAGTAATAGATTACCTCCATCTTAAAGCACGAAGAAATCAAGAAAAAAAATATTCTGAACTTGAAGGACATAGCATCATCCACTGGATCATACATTAAAATAAGAACTATTTCTGAACCGCAATAAATATCATACAATTAAAATCCACTAGTGACCTAGTTCATCCAGATTTGCCTGAACAGAAGCTGGGCATCCTGCCAGCTTTGCCAGGGTAAATCCCTGATTCCACAAATCACACTTTGAGAGGACATTCAAGGAAATGGGAGGTCACTGAAATGAACATGTCAGGTGTGGCTGGTCAAGAAACTGTACCATAATCTGTAGCCAGATTCACATCGTTGAGTGGTATTACAAACAAAATATCACTGTGCTGAAAAAATTATGTGGATAGGGCGGGACTGTGGAGGTAAGAGCAGGTCTGTGCATATAAAGTGGTCTTCCCACACGCTCTCCAATCCAAGGGGGGTGGAATGAGTAGTATTTTTGTCGGGCTGCAGAGTGGTTGTGTTTTTGAGTGCGTTGCCCTGTGGGCAATAGTGGAGTGCTCCATTGTTTCATTGCAGAGGAGGGACCAAGATAAAGCAGTGCCTCTGAGGATGACATAACTAAGCAAGGTAGCTTTGAAAGGGTTTAATGCGGACGAAAGATTAAAGTTGATAAGATTAAAACACACACAAGAAGGTAAACTAGAACTAAAAATTGTTCAATCATAACCCATTTTTTTCTTTCTTATATATGCACTGCCATTCACAAGATTGGGGTCTATCCTATATTTTATTTAAAATGTTTTTCTAAGTCGATTGCAAGTATTTTAAATAATTGGTTTCTATTTTAATATAATTTAAACTGTATTTTATTCCTGTGGTGGTAAAGCTGAATTTTCAGCAGGCGTTATTTCAGTCTTCAATGTCACATGATCCTTCATAAAATCATTCTAATATGCTAATTCAGCACTCAAGTAACATTTCATATTTAGGTTGAAAACCATTATGCTGCTTATTATCATTGTGGAAACTGACACATTTGTTCAGGATTCTTTGATGAAGAGAAAGTACAAAATAACAATATTTATTGGAATAAATGTTTTACCATACAGTACATACAAAACCCCCACATAAATCCCTCCAAAACAGCAATATTACATGTGTTTGGAAATAAAATGGGGGAAGGGGGTCTTAATTTTTTTCACTCTGATAGGTTTCCATTCCTCCAAGCACAAACAAGTTATTGGGCTTTTGGCCTCATCCGCACTGTTAATGATTTAGGCTAGTTTGTTAGCTCAGCCTCAGACATATAAAGGTGCTTGCACACTGAAAACACATCGTACAGCACATATCGATAACAAAGCCAGCTCAGCAGCTAGTAAACATCCCAAAGAGATCTTACAGGATGTTTTCCCCAAACAAGGTGCACAGCAGTACAAGAGCAGATGCTATTAAAACACTGTCTGCACGTAGTGGCTACATGTATCTATTTAGCAGTAGAAGGACTCCATGGAGTGAATGGGGTAGTCTGGTGCTTTACAGAGATATTCGTCTGTAAAATGCCCTCTTCTGAGACTGTTGTGATTTGTAAGAGCAGTTTGATTCCTAAATCAGCATTGTTAATGAGTAGAGGGCATAAGGCAGGGCTCGAGGGAGATCGGAAGGGGAAGGACTATTTCACAGGCCAGTTCCTCCTGAAATCTCTACCCCACAATACCAGCTGAGGCATTTTGTCATTAACAAGCATACATGGGGTCAACTGACTGACATGATTTATGTGGCCACACGTGTAAATATACACATACTGCAGTCTAAGATGCTCGGATGGAGAGAGGGGCAGGCCACATGAGATGTCATGCCTTGACTATGCACCACTCTTTGGGGTTTGTGCATCCACAATGCTGACTTGGCAACTGCTAGGCCTATATAAAAAAAGATCTAAAACGCCCAGCTTGCAAAAAAGTAATACATTTCAATGCAAAATCTCACATCGGAGAGCTTGCCAAATATTATCTCACAAGCTGCTTTGTTTGTTTATGCAGTTTACTGTTTGTTACACACTAAAGGCCCTTGCACATTGAGACCGAAATTTTCGCATGCATTTTTTCGTATTCGTCATCCTAAAAATTAGTCACACACAGACACCTTGCACACTGAGTCAGATGCGTATTAATGAATCAGTTGTGGGGTAAAAAAAAAATTAAAAAAAAAAAAACAATACAAAAAGCATCAGTTTGATGCTTTGCTAGTGATACTGGAGGCATATATTAAAAACAATTTCCACGAACTATTTGATCCTGAACAGTTTTTGCCGTTCGCTTGTGGCTTTAAATTGTCAAAACAGCTCTCAAAATGCTTGCTACGGATGTGAAAAACAAACCGAAAATCGAAAGTTTTTCTCCTTAAATCGAAAGCTTCGGGATTGACACAACGTGAGGTCATTTCGGACGAGAATTTCGGGCTCAGTGTACAATGACCTTAAGCAAGGAATATCTGTAAAAGTTCACTTTACTTGGTAAAACATTTGGACTGGCCTGTAAAATCACACACAAATAACACTTGAGATGCACAAATTAGGGATTTTAAGTATGAATATACATCATAAAAAATAAAAACATGTATATACATACTTTAAATATGATATATTACAATGAAGACTGAGTAATTGCTAAAGAAAAAGAACATTTAGCAAACAGCTTTGCTATCACAAGAATACATTATGTTAAAATATAAAGCAGTCATCATTTTAAATAGTATTCTTTTTTCACGATATTGCTGCATAAGAGATTCTCACTTAAAATGGCTGAATCTCCCAAGTCTATTTCGCCAGTGCACTATTGGAAGACTGGTATTTACTCACAATGTGGCAAGCAATCAATTTTCCATTCGACAGGATAGGCCAACAAGAATAAAAGCCTGTTGAGATAAATAAAACACAAGAGAGTACTCTTTGCACAAGAGAGACCCATGCATTAAACCACAAAGAACTAAACTGGTGGAGTATTCATCTGTGGAAATGAACTCCTGGAACAGATTAGTTTTATGCTGGAACACAAAATATAGATACTCAGTCACCTAGAAGGCAGAATTAAACAACATATTTCCTGTCTCATAAATCTGAATAGCAATGTTAACAAAGCAGATGCTATTTCCTATAACTTTCCCATTAGCACCAGATGGTGCTGATCAACATCAATATTGCCCTAAAAATGAACAGTTGACCAATCCAAAGCAGGATGAGAATCCAAGCGTTTATGGCCTGTGGTGAGAATAAAAAAACAAACAGAGAGGAGCATGTTTTTATATCAGTATTCTGTGCGTTCAAGAGCCCTTAGTAGCAAACACAACTACCACTCACTCCTTATTAAACTAGCTGATTTGATAAAGAGTGTTGCTGTTACGCTACGTGACTCCCCTTCTGATTTACATTGAGGGCACAAGCAAGTGTTCATGTCAATGTGATGGCTGAACAGTGACAGCAGCCATACTGGCCTGTCTGACCTGTGGGTTAGAGGCAGCATCTCTGCTCCAGACTGCCTAATAGATGAGGAATAAATGTGTCATGTGCGCCAGAGATATGAAGATAGATTGCTAGAGAGACAGAGAGGGTAAATAATAATTGTCAGACTGTGGACAGTAATTCAAAACGCCTGAGACAGAGCTGAGAATAGCACAGGATGAGCTCTGCTGTTGAGAAGCACACAAGATTGATGCATCATAACTCGTTGGTGACCAAATGTAAGAGGATGGACCACAGCAAATACTGGGCAATGAGCACATAGCCTGGCACAGGCCCGACCCAACGAAAGCTCTAGGTCGAGGGGTTCGTATATCCAGAGAGTATTCAGAGTAGCTATATCAGCCTGGAGCAGAAAATGGGGGAAGGGACAGTGGGACACTAAAAACACAGCCATTGCCCTCACTCATTCACCAGCAGGGAGGGGTGCCTATGGAAACTATTTCCTCCGGTCCACTGGTACAACACACACGTGTCATCCACACACATTTCTGAACGGCTGATGAACTTAAGACATATATGTAATTGAATCTAAGTTGCACTTTTGTCTTCCACTGGCTGTGGTTAACAGTGAGTGCCAGTTACCACACGGCTGCAATACAAGGCTGAGCAAAGGCCATGGATGGATCCAGAAGACAAGCCCTCCATTGTGTGCAAGAATAAACCAACATACAATTGGCGGCCGTATCCAACAACACAATTAAGACATCAAATACAAAGTCACCTCCAGAGCTTTAAACCGCAATTGTTTAAATGTCATGCAACATAGGCAGAGGAGGGCACAAAAATAAAAATAGCATTCAAGAAAATCTAAATGATGTTCCAGTGAAAAGCAATGGTATATGACCATGTACAGGAATGTAACAATAAAATCAATGCATGATGCTAAAAGCAAAAGGGTCAATGCCACGTGAGCAATGCAGCAATTATTGCTAAACGTTTTGCTGTGGGGGACATGAACCCCTCCTATAGTGGCACACATAATATGGCAAACGGCTTTAACAATGGTACAACCAGGGCCTAAAATGAACACTCTCCAAAAGCCAAATGAGTGTAAAAATCAGCATTAGGGAGTATATGAAATGGGGTCACGCGCTAGTTGGCCTGTAACATTTTTATGAATTCTAACAAACGCATGAGCGTGAACAAACTTCGGAACAGTAGACGAGTCAGTGTACAAATGTTTTCAACATAAAGGCTGGTAACGATTTACAATAAGGTCTCATTTGTTAACATTAGTTAATGTAGTAGCTAACATTAACTAACAATAAGCAGTACATTACAGTATATATTAATCTTTGTTAAAGTTAGTTAATAAAAAGAGTCGTTCATTATTAGTTCAGTGTTAACTTCTGTTAACAAATACAACTTTGATTTTAATAATGTATTAGTAAATGTTAAATAAATGATGAAGATGTATTGTTCATTCTTAGTTCATGTTACAAAAATGTTTCTTTAGGCAATCGAGTAATGGTAATGCTTTCTATTTTTTTTTTTTAATTGTAATGATATATCCTCAAATTACTGTCTTTACTGTAATTCTGATTAAATAAATATAGCTTTGTTTAGCATTCAAAAATCTTACCACCACCAAAATTTTGCCAAAATCCCCTTATTATTATGTTTAAATTCATTTGTCATACTCAATGTAAAAAAAAAAAAAAAAAAAAGCCGATACCAATACATTAATGATAATCAGTGAGGTATGTGCATCCTTAATTAACTAAATCATGTGTATGGCTAACACAGTAAAAAGATTTGTGGAAAACAGAGTTTCTCTGGAGCCATTTCTGAATGCAGAGAGAAACCCAGTCATTCTGCTGCTCTTTTGGGAGTATCAGTCAGTGATCTGCCTGTAATTACAAACCATTCATAAATCACCAGCAGAAGGATGACATGATTCTGGTAGGAACTCCACAAACATGGCTATAGTATCCATGCCAGCTGCTGCTGTAAAACTGCAGGCTCATTCAATTCTGGTCTGTAAAGGACTTGTCCAGACTGAATTGTGTTTTGTGCATAAACCATGATTATGTGGCAGAGTAAAGAGAACTATTGATGATCTTCATTGTCGCCATGGTACCCTGCTGCACTGGCTGCGAACTGGTACGATAAGAGAAAGAAAGGAGCTGCCGCCCTCTACTGGACGCCAGTGCAGGATACAACCGGCTGCACCTAGATTGTTTACACAATGCTACAATGACAATAATCTAAAACAGCAATGAAGAAATGTCGACGCTGCAACATGTGAATGCACAATAGCTGTCTCATATTTTGGCTTTCCCAGGGCAATTCCTCCAAAAGCAGGATTACTATTCAGTGTGAAGGCCCCCTGAAGAAACCACTGCTTCACTCCGTCCCAATTGTCTGGCCCTCGACACCATGCCAATCTATTTTCTTATTCTGTGAGCGCTCCATTATATCCTTAATCCCAAACACAGCACAGAGATCTCTGACACTGTCGCACCACCCCACCTCCCTGTCTCTACACAACAAGGCGCTATTCAGCATTCCCACCAGTCCTTTTAGTCTTTCACTGAGCCTTGATACAGTTTATAATGAGAAATGTAAAATGGGAACACCACTGTGAAGAAGCCGAATCTATTCAGAACAGATAAAGTTTTCTTTCCCACATCAAAAGATGTCGCGAGTAGGAATGTGCACATCGCTGCTTCTTTATTTGACATCTAGCACATTAAGCGTCATGTTCTAAAATGTAGTCCGGTTAAAAATAGTTCTTTAAAAAAAACCATGTCTATCGGTTTTTGAAAGGGAGAACATGTCCGGTGAATGCCCTCTAATCCTCTCTAGACTGTTGAGCTTGTTACTGCCTCACACCGAAAGTCATGCACAAAGTCAAGCTGTCACACTTCTCAAACCTAGTGGTTCCACTTCCCACCCTTTTTCTCAGGGGACACAAGTCATATGCTTCATGAGTCATGTGTTTCACAAGTCATATGCTTCACAACCACACCTTTAAAGTAAACTTATGTGTAGATAAGCAGTTGAAAATATTCAACTGTTATTATTTGCTTATGCTTGCATTTTTTCAAATGTTAAATACGCAATGGTTTTACGAATTGCTAAATTAAAAAACTGCAGACTTTCACTCTGTCATGTCCATTTGCTTTGATCACAGCCAGGTCATTGAACAATAAGAATTTTTATTCAGTTTGATATTTTGTCATGGTTCTTGCAGCTAGATGGAGCTCAAAAGAATTGAACAGAATGCAGGGGACTTGAAATACCTTTTAAGTTTAGCTTTAGTTTATACTGCTTTTAAATAGAAAATTACAGTAAAAAAAAAAAAATACCATCTATAAAAGACATATTTATTAGCCTGGATTATTTAAACGTGATGAGTAAAACCATTAGCTTCTCTAAAATCAAATACACTCTTCGACCCCTCAGAAAGCCCTGATGGGGGTGACGAGCCGCAGATTGGGAAACCCTGCACAAACCAAGCAGCCCTCAAAGCATTTCCCGAAAATAAAAAAAATAGAAAAATGAGGCCAAATTTTGGTCTATTGGTGTTTAGCAATTACTAAACTTGCATTAATGTGAATTTCTGACTCTGAAAAATAAATACACAATGATGAGCCAAAACCAGTCACAGGTGAAGCAAATATCATTAATCATCTCCTAACAAGTCCACATATTAAAAGACTTCAAAATTAAAATTCTGTTTAAAATCTGTATGAGGCCCCGTTTACATGAAGGGAACACGCAGATATTTCCCTGCGGTTTGGCCTCTCGTTTACACGAAAACCCTGTTTTTATCACAGAAAACGATTATTTCTAAAAACTCCGGCCAAAGTGAAGATTTCTGAAAATGCTGGTTATGCGTTGTCGTGTCAACTGGGAGAAACGGCATTTTAGGTTCTCTCTTATCGAATCTGAGGATTCTGATTGGCTTGCATGGCTTTATCCTTCTCCCTACACTCCCGCCCATAGGTTTGGCATAGATATGATGGCGCTCGACTGTGTATTTATGCGGATGTGTGCACGATGTTATTATTGAAAACGGAGAGGGGGAAAATATTTGTTTCACTAAATACCCGGCTTTGTGTAAACGTGGCCTGAATTTCTTTCTTCTGCTAAACACAAAAGAAGATATTTTGAAGAATGCCACCCCTACTTAAACATTGTTGCAGACCAAGTACATCCCTTAATGACAATGGTGTTCCCTGGTAGAAGTGGCCTCTTTCAGCAGGATAATGAACCCTGCAACATTATTTATTATTCAATTAAACATTTATAATTTGATACTTGTTTACCTAAACCAGTGCAAACTCTACATCTGGTGTCCCTCAGTGTGACACAATGCTGGACTAAAGTGAAGAGATTGAAACATATGCATTAAAAACACTCTCTTGCCATCACACTGAGTCTTTCAGTCACGCTTCTGGCGCAGTTTCAGTTGAGATAAAATTATGATATAGCGATGCATCATAACTGAATTGTGACATGTATCGAGATGTAATGTATGGTGAAGTAGCTGAGGATATAATCATCTGCAAGAGTGCTACTGCAGGTTTGAGAGGGATGTTATATCACATTGATCCTCACTTTTCAATTCCCTGGAGCATTACATTAGAGACACGCTGCTTTTCCTCTCCCAGCTGTGGCGCTCTGGTGTTATCTGCACACCCTTGACATTTTATTGCACAATAACACACATGCACAATAGAATTTAATCTTTCCTTTTGACTCATTTTCAAGTCCAGCCACTGAGAGCCACTCTGTAGCAGGTTTACTGATATTAAAGGGTTAAGATCTTACCTGTATTGTCCCAAAGTCAACATTTTCATAGTGGAAGTGGGCACATTCGGCTAACTTTGGGAAGTGGCCCTTGGTGAATGAGAGTCTGAAGAGATCACAGATCAGTAAGTTTAATATTCAGCAATTGGAAACATGAGGATAATATAGTAACCTTTGTGACTTTGTGGGTGTTAATGTTTGACACTTACTTTTTAACATTCTTCACCTTCATACTGGCAGTGCTGCTGCAGGAGCGCATGAGAGGCTCAGAGCTCAGCTCTGGAATTTCAGCACTTCGTGCCTGAAAGAAAGATCAGTATGTGATCAGCTAAAGACCAAAAATAAGGAAAACCTAACAGCTATCTCTCTCTCTCTCTCTCTCTCTCTCTCTCTCTCTCTCTCTCTTTTTTTTTTTTTAAACATTTTTAATTCAGAATTTAAAATACAATCACTAATACTCATTCATTATATGTGATGGAATCTGGGAAAACCCACCACATGGTGAAATTTAACATATTACAGGTTTGCAACCATATTAAAGCTGGGTTCAAGCCCTTTCCAAATCTGTTTTTTTGTCTGTAACAAAATTTATGGTTATCTGAAGCTGGCTGATCGCTGTGATTTTCAGAAACGGAATTTTGAGAAAAACAGGTTTAATTAACGGTCACAGGACGACTGGCGCTCTTTAGTTTTATTGCCTTTTATTCATATCACATATTTTAGTAATCATCATAGATTAGGTATCATTTGAAAGCATACAAACTCAAAATTCACCCTGTTAAAAACCATTTTGAAATTGGACGATTGAGAGGCGAGCAAGATCTTTTAAATCTTAGATTAAAAATCAGCTTGCCACTATAAATCGCTATTTTTCCTGCACTAAACTAGTGAATTTTCCCCAGATATATTCAGAGATGGTAAACAAGATGTTATAGAATAATAATTTATTGAACACCCAAAATTTACAATAAACTGACATTCAATCTATTTTTAGACTTTACTGAAAATGTACAAACGCGACATCCGACGGGTTTTCCCAGATCGCATCACATATGGGCAGGGGCTTGGCCCAAGTGATAAAGCACCTGAATATAGTTTTTTTTTTTTTAACAGAACAGTCTCCTCCCAAATCTTTATGCAAAGAAGTACCCTTTTACAAATCCCTTTTACACACACAGCGTCATCCTTTAAATGCACAGCACAGTATATTAAGAATATCATTTAACACCACAGAGCACCTTTAGGCACCATAGAACAGACATGCTGAGTAATGGAAGGAAAGAAAATACAACAACAGGGTCAAAGACAGGTTAAACAGATATGCCAAAAAGCGGAATGACCCTGAACTGTTGTCTACAAAGGCTAAGTGTGCATCCAGCATCTGAATCTTTTGACAGCTGATATGCTTTATAACGCTCAATCGACTTCTTTTCAATTCCTTAACAAATGAGAGACAGACATCTGGCAAGGCCAACCAAAACAAGCTAGTGATTCAGAATGCTCATGAAATATGAATAATGTTTTGAAAGTTTGGCTCTTAGAAGTCAGACACAGAATTATTAAAAGCCTCCTGACCATGCGGCCCTCAAATTTGCCATGTGGCTGAACCGATCAGTTTCTACTGGTGTAAAACATGGGTGTGAAAAAAGCTAGACTGGGTCTGGTCCAAATCTAGTTCCGTTTCATTATTTGTAACACCCAGTCTGTTGATCATCACAGTCTCAACTTCACTATAAGTGACAGTGAAACTAGGTCACGACAGTGAAGAGTCAACATTGAATAGAGCTTGATGACCTTGACAGTAAAATTAACCAGTTAAATTAATACCCTGGTACACAATGTTATAAAACTGAACCTAAGAGCATTAACTTAATGTATCATAAGAGTGATCTGATACATGGTGATTCCCTTGATGTCTTTGCTAATCTATTTGTGCTCAAAACAACATCAGCCAACAGTCAGGTTGCTATGGAGACTGTTTTTTTTTTTGTTTTTGTTTTTATCAGCACCACTGAATGCAAGTATGTCAGAGCTGGTGAAATCCTCATGAACTAATTCTGTAAAAAAAACAAAGGCTGAGGAAAGAACGTTATAGATGGTGTAGATCATCAAAAGCAGTGAAATACATTCATCTATTACTATACTCCATTTTAATAGGTCATCCAGGGATATTCTGTGATATACTGTAGTGTACGTCATCACTCATGGCAAAAGAGTCAGACGAAGTGTTAGCTGCTTCATGACAGGGTGTATTTTACATTAATGAATAACTGACTACATTACGCTTTACATATTTGATAGAAATTAATCATTGTATTCAGCATGCATGCAATATATTGATGAAAAGTGACCATGTTTTTAGATTGTTTTACATAAAGATCAGTAACCATTACTCCATGCATCTGTCTCCTTCCTAAAATAATTCTCAATGAAACTCAAATCTACATTTCATGTCCATTCATTCCTTTATTTCATAATGCATGAATTATATAAATAATTCTGCTTTGTGGCAGCTCATATAATGATCATCTACATTAATAATCTACATTATTGCTCTGCAGGCATCTGGCAAGAGCATGTTCCTACGTTACGTCCAGGTAATAATGTCAGTCTGGCGCTAATATGGATCTTACAACCAGCCAGTCTTAAATTTTCACAGCTTCAGGGTATGCTATCTGCTCTCTTTACTACTGCAATTGTAAACGTAGGGTGTGGGAGGGAGTCGCTGAAATTGTGCGAGACTGAGCACTTGGCTTCTCACCATTGCGCTGATGGTTTCCTCCCAGTCAGGTCGCTCTCGGGGGTGGATGCTTCTAGCAAGCTCTGGCACGATATCGTCTTCTTCCGGGTGACGTCCAGGTCTCAGGCCCCTGAGGGGAGAGGGGAGGGGATGGGATAAATAGAGAGAGAAGCAGCAGGGTCAGTCTGATAGCCCGTGAACTAAACGGATATAGCCTGCTTTGTGCCTGCCTTTGAGAATTATGACAGAGGAGCAGAGTAGAATATCAGATGTGACAGCAAAAATGACACGTCCTCTATGTAAGGCAGTGATTTAGAACATCCCATCCCTCACAGAGGTGTTAATGGCAGCATCATTTCAATTAGCCGAGATGTCGAAACTAATCACAGTGACACGAAAGGGAAAAATTATTATCCAGCATCCACAGCAGGGAATCAAAGTAAGATCACTACAACAGCATGGAGGGATATCTGCCAATTTAAGTCAAGGATATATTCTAGAAAAGTAAATGCTGTTGATTTACTTTAAAAAAGAACAGACAAAAGTCATTTGGTCTAATGGGTGATATAAAAGAAAGCAAAGATATTATTTCCTTCCAACCCTGATGAATGAGAGGGTGGGAGAGACAAAGTAGAAGTCTGGCTTGTCTCACATTGGCAAAATGACAAACCACCGCTGATCAGAGATGAAAAGCGCAGCGCGGTCAGTGGTTCAGTTACACTTTCCAAAGTGGGGGATGTTCTGACAGAAAAGAGAAAATAGTTTCCATAAAAATACATGGAATGAATTACATAAAAGTTATACGATATGGAATAAACCAATCTGGATGACCTGGAAAATGGCTTTGAATGTTTATCTATCTACTTTAAGCACAGATGCTTGCGTTGGAGTTTAATAAGTGATTCTGCAGTTTTACGGCACAATACTACATCCAGCAAATGTCATAAACTGTGAAAGTGTGTCTGTATTTTACTTTAACTATATGTTGCCATTTTACAATAAACAAGAACTTGACACCACCACACAAATATGGGCTACATGAATGACATGGTTTGCATCCTTGAAAGACCTTTAATTATGCTGAGGCTTTATTGAGCAGAGTGAAAATGGTTCTCGCCATAAACAATGTGCCAGGGAAGATGCTCGAGATATTACGACTGGGAGCAATGTACAGAAATTTCCCATTCAAATCACTCATATTCATCTGACATTTATCATTTACTAACAAAATTATCTTAAAGATGACCAGAAATTAACATCAAAAAAGGACCTTAGATAATGCAAAAAAAAGTTTTTCTCCAAAACACGTTAGCCAAGTATTTTATTAAATACTGTTCGCAACCTCCTTTTGACAGGATACCAGCTCTGAGTTTTCTCCTATAATGCCGGATGAGTTTGGAGAACACCTGACAAGAGATCAGAGACCATTCCTCCATTCAGAAGCCCTCCAGATCCATGGTAGTGCTTCTCTTCAGTTCAGCCCACTCATTAGGTCAGGGGACAGGGACGGTCATGGCAGAAGCTTCATTTTGTGCTCTATAACTAATTTTTGTGTTTATTTTGATGTTTGTTTTGGATCGTTGTCCTGATGGAAGATTCAACCATGGCCCATTATAAGATTTCTAGCAGAAGGCGTCAGGATTTGATTTTTTATCTGTTGATATTTGATAAAATCCACAATGCCATGTATCTGAATAAGAAGTCCAGGACCTCCAGCAGAAAAATATGCCCACAACATTTAAGATCCAACGATTTAGTAAATTGCACACATGGTACAAGGGTACTTTTTATCCTTGTGTACACCAAACAAAGATTTTTTTTTTTATTTTTTTATTTTTTTTTGTTTCATCTGACCACAGCAATCGTGTTTGACCACTTAATTTGCTGAAGTTTGTTTTTGGATGAGCTTGAAACCCTTCCAAACCAATGTGGTGATGTAGAGGTTACTTGTTTGATTTTTTAAAAATTTGTATAGGCTTTCTGACCCCAAGACTCAAGTACTCTCTGCAATTCTCCATCTGTGATCCTTGGAGAGTCTTTGGCAACTCAAAATTTCTTCCTCACAGTCCATTAAAGCAATATAGACACACATCCTCGTCTTGCATACTCGTAACATTTTATTTGATTTTAATTGCTTAACTATTGCCCTGATGGTCAAAATTGGGATTTTCAATTATTTAGCTAATTTACAGTCATTTTCTATTTTGTGATGCTTAAAAAATCTTTTGATTTACATCAGAACTATATTCTTTGGTTTTACCCATTGTAATGGATGATTGAAGGAATTTGGCCTGTGTGTTTCCTCATATTTAAACTGTGAAACAAGCAAAAAACAAAAACGACAAAACACCAACAAACTGTTAAACCGTTTAACTGATAGCATTAATCGGTCAAAAGTTTTACTTTCGGTTAACGGTTAAATGGTCAATATGAGCATCCCTATCAATCCATTGCAGCTTGTTACGGTAATGGTTGTAATGGTTTGCTTGGTGACTGTGGTCCCAACTGCCTTGTACATATCTGATCTCACTCTTGCAGCAGCAAGTATCAGGCACACATGAACACAGATCCAGCACTTCGAAGGGGAATAAAGCAGGTTGGGTGATCCATACGTTGATGACCTCAAACTGCCATCCTCCATGTAGTTCTGACACAGCAGAGTTTGCATCCATAATTACCAGGGTGGAGGATGTCCAGAAAGCAACAGTATGCTGCATGATGACACTGCTGCCAGGATTCTTTGCTGATCCAGGTGCAACCAACTGCAGTGCTTAATCAATAACATGATTAATCTCATTTGCTTAAACTAAAATGCACAGCGGCCACGGGCCTGTGTGTGTTTTGGTTAGGGAATCACTCATGGAACAAGAGTGCTCAATGAGGCATGGTGTGATGTAGCAGGAGATTCCATCACGTACATGTGGAGATGAGCAGGGTATTCTGGGGTGAGGTTAGAGAGATATGCTAATGACAGGCCCACACAGAATCTGCATTCGCACAACTTCACAAAATTCAGCAGAATTGGACCTCCTGCCATTCAAAAATTACTACAAATCCACCACTCCCTGTGGGTTTTTTATATTGTATAAATTTAGCTAATCTGATTACGCATTTAGCAGCACACACGAGTGGTGTACTGTCAGGTACTGACAATTTGACATTCCACAATAATTCATAGCAGCTTGAAAAAAAAATTACCAAGGAGCCATTAGCTCATAAAATGAAACGTTTAAGAGGCAAATTACTACAGTTGACTAATTACAGACCAGGGGCCGGTTCCCCAAAACGTTCTTATCACCAAGTAGTTCTTAACCTATTCCTTAACCTCTCTCTTAAATTTATAGCATGATTCCCGACACGTTCGTACGCTAAGTATATCTTCTGTAAGTCACACTTTCTCAGACCTGCGCTTGCCAGGCTAACGCGGCAGAATTTTGATTTAAGCCCTTAAGCAAATGGCTATCAATACCGCATTAAACAGAAGTAACTTCAGCTACTTGCCAATCAATTCTTACAATTAATATAAAAGTGTATTACATAATTATTAGAAGTCGTTAAACCCATGTCAAGAAGCGGCACAAGTGGCACAACTGGATAAGGAGGTTGGGGCATCAAGGCCCGATTCAAATCGCTTTTTCAGCATGGTTTCTAGGTATTTGACAGACTCACAAAAAAATAACCATGTCATAAAAGTAATTTGTTTGTAAATCAGACAACCAGTGCATACTTTTAAGAAATTATATCTGATGAAAAAATATCATGCGTTTTTGTGTCACATTTGTATCTACACTGAACAAAATTATAAACACAACACTTGTTTTTGCCCCCATTTTTCATGAGCTGAGTCTTTTTCTATGTACACAAAAGGCCTATTTCTCTCAAATATTGTTCAAAACTGTATAAATTAAGAAATGTTAATGTGACTAACACCTATTTAATCACAAATCTAAATTATCCAGCTATTCTCTTAGCAATTTCCCAGAATTTCTCAAAATCAGCAGATTTATTCAAATTGTGATTGTCTAACTTGTACAACAGCAACAACTTTGAATATGGTGCCATTCTGGCCTAGTGAATCTTTATTACACCAGTGTGAAAGGTAGTGTTTAAGCCACTGCAGGACAACAGAGATAATTGGGATGTTTCTAAGGTCGAGATGGAGTGTCCGCCATTGTGTTGTCACAATATCCCCATCGCATCCCAATGGAAGTCGTTAACTCCTGGAGGCCACTACAGTTCATGCTGGGCCTTCATAAATCATGAAATCAACTATATCCAGAGTCAGCAATTCATTAACGCAGTTTATAGAAGGAAAAAGGGCAAAACAACAAGATAAACCGACAGCACCATCACCATCATGGCAGTATGAAATATAAGGAAAATAATATGAAAAAATTAAATATGAAAAAAAAAAAGTGTTTTTTTTGTTTGTTTGTTTTTTTGTTTTTTTTTTAAATGTCAATATTTAGTTAGCATGTTGATTTACGGTGAGTCCCAACATTTTCTGGTTGTGTCCCTAAAATCTTCATTTGGGGGCCACTGTGCTCTTAATAAAAAAAGTTTGTCTGGAGCCGTGCATATCCCCCTGTAGCCCAAGACTGTAGCCTAGGTTTCCCACTGAATTTAAGCAGGGATGATTCTGGTCAGTACCTGGATGGGAGATCTCCTGGGAAAAACTTGGAAGAGATGTTAGTGAAGCCAGCAGGGGTTCTCACCCAATGCGATGGTTAAAAAGCACCGTCCTTTAGATGAGACATTAAACTGAGGTCCTTACTCTCTGTGGTCATTAAAAATACAAGGATGTTTTTAGAAAAATCCAGGCTACATTTGCCCATTGGCTTCGGTCCATCATGGCCTCCAAATCAACTCCATACGGATTGGCTCTATCACTCTGTCTCCTCTCCAAGCTGGTGTGTGGAGGGAGTTCTGGCGCAATATGGCTGCCGTCGTATCATCCAGATGGATGCTGCACATTGGTGGTGGTTGAGGAGATTCCCCCCATCTACTGTATGTAAAGCATTTAACATCATTCTGAGTACCCCCTCTCTTCCACATTTTCCATTAAGTGACAAGATTTGTCCTCTTAAATTGATTTTCAGGTTGGTTTTTATAAAAGGCAAAGTTTTTCTAACCATATTAAATGTTATGTTTTGTGTCAAATTCTTATAATTCCATTAAGTTAATTACTATTAATAATGAAATAATTTAATGAGATAATGATTAAAAAAAATGAAGTGATACTTTTAAATAGTAATCAAAAACCACCAGTAGGTCTTAATGAGTGACTCATAGAGTTATTCATTCATTAAGTAAACCAGCAAGTGGCTGAATTTATGAATGGGATATGAATCATTGACTGTCCTGATTCATTCAAAGCAGCAGATTCGTTCACATAATGCTCTGTGTTGCTTGGAGACAACAGTTCTATGGTGGATTTCATAGGAACTATTATTTGGTTGCATAATAGAGCAAATAGTATTGACAAAATTTGTGTTTGCTGTAGAGCAGTTCGAAAAAATGAAATTGGATTCGGCCAAAATCTGTATCGGCAGGTCAAACTCAATCAAAAATCTGAATCGGCCTAGAAATTGTAATTGGTGCATCTCTGTTTGGTTAGTTTAAATGTTCAAGTCACCTTTGCAACTGTGTGGATATTCGTTGGAAAAAATGCATTCTTGCTTGTATATTTGACCTTTAACAATGTCTTTTTCGATAGATGCAGCATTTTGAATTACATCTGATTTAATTTTATTTTAAGGTTGGGTAGAATTAAATGAACCGAAAATGAAGTCAGCATTTTATTCACGCGTCACCTCACATACCCTAGTTTGGGAAGCACTGCCCAAGGCAACATTCCCTAAAACAAATGATTTTAAAACTTTTCATTAGATAGCTTGTTCTACTCTCGAAAGAAGAAATCAGGAGGATCACACTGAAAAATTTGACATTTCAAATCACTAGCACATTTGGGTATTTTTAGTTGAGGAATGATCAAAACAATAGCCAGTCTTTCTAAATGAGCGCACAGAAGACACCAGGCCTATAGCTCGGGGACAGCTACAGGGGCACTTTCTATCTCCAAACTCAAGTGGCAGAGTGTCTGCGAAGTAATGCAAGTCAAACCAGCCCACACAGAGTAACACTTTCCTAAACTCACTAAAATTGAAATGGTTTTTAACATGAGGATACTGGCACTGAAATCAATAGCACAGACCATATGTTTCTGCAACTGCGATTTTGGAGAAATTAAATGGTCTACTGGAGGACTGGGGCATCAAAATCAGACAAAACATTCTCTCTTGCTTTCACATAGTAATATGTTATTATCTCACATAGAATAGTTCACCAAAAATGATAACTATCATTATTTACTCAACCTTATGACATTCTTTCCTCTGTGGAACACCTATTTTGTCAAGGCAAATACCAAAAAATAGGGTTATTAGTATCATTGAGGGTTATAATTGTTTTTTTGGTGATTTGGAAAAGAGATAACGTTTCTTACAATTCTAGCTTTGTTTTCTATGAATATCAGAATAGCAGGTTTGAAGACATGAGACAGTTTAATAAATGACAGAATGTTAATTTTTGGGAGAAGTACTGCTTTACACGCAGTGCTCTATCTCAAGCAGGACAAGTCCAGCAGGAATGCTTCGTCACTGCGAGGACAAACAAATTGTCCACTGATATAAAAATGCGGGTAGAAATGCACTCTGTCAGCACATAATATTTCAAGAAGCAGAGATCACTTCCGTTTGCTCGGTATTACCCAATCACGGACAAAAGAAGATTCTGGGCTAACAAAAGTTCATTTTAATGAACACAAAAAGCAAATGTGAGGCGGCATATCTTACAGAGAACTCAATAAATAAATCAATTACTTTTCCTGTGCCGCTATGAATCTACAGAAACACATTAAAAGACATTTTATTTTACCCAAGTTGTGAATTTGCAGCCAGAAACAATAAATAGCATTGCATGCGTGTGCTTCATTGTCTTCACAGGCTGTAAGCAAAGCAAACATGCACCACTACAATTGCAGATTGGCTGGTGAACGAATTACTTTTATTAGCAGGTTAACGCAATGTCATTGATCAAGTAACTATTCGTTACACTGTACAGTAAGGTTGTAAATATTAAGAGCCAATGCATACATTGTCAGTTGCATTACTGTTATTGTTCAGTGATATTGCTCATTCGATATGCATTAATGTTCATGTACAACTACAGTAGTATGCATTAATTTTAAGCATGGGTGACACTGTATAGATTATTTTTTATTGTTAGATCATGACTCCTAATTGCATTAACTAATGTTAGAATTATACAACCTTATTGTAAAGTGTTAACTAGCTATCAATAAATGGATCGTGTCACATTCATTAAAGCTAAAATATAAATAAGGCATACGTTACGACTACACGATTAACTGCTTGTCAGTATCTCAACAAATACCATTTGCATGTGAAAAAAATATATACTTCAAAACTCCCACTTAACCTGCAATCACTTCAGCAGTATGGTGTTGAGATGGATGAGCCTTACATGGAAACAGAGATCTAATGTTAAACGATTAAGGCAGTGGTTTAAAAATCCAAGTAGACCAAGATCACAAACCCGTTTTATCACTTTAGTGCCCTTCAGTGAGGTACTAAACCTCCAAGTTGCTCAGGGCAGACTGGGCCTGCAATCAGTGCACAGTAAGCCACTTTGGATAATAACAGTCTCGTAAATGGCAAGTACATAGCCACACGACTAAACTGATCTACTTCAGAGGTCTCTTTCTTACTGCAACCTAGATGTTGATAAGAAAGGTAACAAGTTTAGGCAACAAAATTAACTATTGCATACTCTTTGCAGTCCGTTCTGCACTTTAAAAAGCTTACTTGCCTAGCTGGAGGCTATTCAATGTCATAGGCTGCTTGTTTAAGATACGCATGCGCTGCAGCGGAAGGACAGCATATTGAAGGATTGCAGAGCTCTAGGCCATCAGAGTACCAGGGACTGTGAAAGCAAAGCCTCAGCACAGCTTAAACATTTCCCCTAGTGACTATGAATCATAAGCATGGGTGTGTATGAAAATGACCACCAAATCTGGAATGACTTCCACAACAGCTGAGAGAACACGCTGCCTCCCCTTGTCCTTTTCCTTGCCTTCTTTCGCTGATGTTGTGCTAATATTTAATATATGCTAAGCTGTGGCTGCCATGGCAACCTTAGGCATACCAGATTTGGACTGTGTTCAAGTGAGGCTGAGGGCTAAAATGGCTGGACAATAATCCTCAAAACACAGGACAATTGCCGCAGAGCCCAAAACCGTTGGCGGGAAGGTGATAGGAGAGGGATTTAGGGCAGAAAGAGGAAGCCAAAGCATCCAGGCTCTCGTGAGCGCTGCAGATCACGTGACTTGCGCTCAGAGCTGTGAGAGAGTGGATGGGTGGGTGGGAGTGTACTGGCATTGTAACGCTTTTTATTGGCTGCCACAGCTTTACTACTCAGCATTGTGGATTTTCATACAGACTCAGCACCATGTTAACTGACTACAAAATTTGGGACGGAAGGGATATATATGAGGAATGACATTATCCCGGAGAAATAAATGTTCTCATGTTGGGTATTTATCAGTGCTAGCAGCTGGGTAATGTTGCTCTGCATCCAATATGCTGGATATGTACACAACTCTCTAAAAACCTTTAGCTTACATAGTTTCTGCTTCATCGGTGCGTACCTCCTAGAGATTGCACTTCTGACATTTCTCCTCAACCCCTGGAGAGGAAGAGGATGTACATGCCCAAGCCTTTGCTGCGCACACACACACTGCACACAGAAATAACCTCTATAGTTATGAATGAAACAGCAGGGAAGCAAAGGGCATGCTGAGGCAGGGACGCAAAAACTCACACAGGAGCAAGAACGCAAGACACACAGAGAAACAAACAGGTACCTCAAACGAGTAAAATAACCCAGGTGAGATCTCCCCTGGGGAAGTCTGATGAGGAAAGACATTGAGTCTTACCTGTCAGAGATGTCATGACTTCCTGTGACTCCAAGCAGTCCAAGAGCTGCACTTCCCACCACTGCAGCAGCCCCACTGCCAGCCTCCATGATACTGACTCACTGCAGGAACAGCCTGCCAGAGAGAGAGAGAGAGAGAGAGAGAGGTGGGAGGGGAGGGGGGTATGGCAAGGGAGAGAGTAAAAAAGAGAAAAAAAAAGATGTAGCGTCAGTACAGAGTTAGAAATGAGACACGAAGCAACTTGGACAGGGCGAATGTGAGAGTTAAACAAGCAGACGAGAAAGGTGACCAAGAGATTGTGCGTCTCTGGAAGAGAGCAGAAACCTAGACAAATCTCTAGGGCTGGTTTCACGAAGCTATTTTAGACCAATCTATAGTGTTAGACAAGTCTAAAATTTGCCCATAGACTAGTCTAATACAAGTTAGAGTGTTTCACAAAAATTAAGACCGTCTTAATTAGACCAAAACGTGTCTGGAAATGTGTATTGATGGTAATGGGATGAGTGACATTAGACAGTAGATCTAGTACATAAAATAAAAGTTACATCCTACTTTTTGTTATCCTGAACAGTCTTTTGTATTCACGTCTCATGTATGTTGTAGTTCATCCTTAATATTTCATTAGTTTACCATTATTTCAGCAAATCTGAAAACTTGCAATTGATCACAATAAAAATAGCGGAAGTCTCTCCATAATTCATACGCTCTGTCGATGTTGATGATCCATGTTTTCGCAAGTCGATTCACGTTTGGCCTGACGAGCTTCAGCAGATACATATTTGTTTTGTTTTTTATAATTATGTGGAGTTTGTGTTGGAGTTTGTGTTGTGCTGGAGGCAGATCATTGTAATATGTGATTACTAGGGGTGGCACGGTTCACAAAACCGACGGTTCGGTTTGTATCACGGTTTTAGTGTCACGGTTTTCGGTTCTGTACGGTTCTTGTTATTTTTTTTCTTTTAATCTTTAACACTCCAGAAATGTACTTCAGCATGTGATATTTAGCTTAATTATCCACACTTTAGGATACAGTATAAAAAAAATTATATTCATGCAATCATGCACAAACTGAATTTGACTCTTTGACTTTAAGCACATTTTGGGACTATCTCAGAGGAAAGCTAGGTGAGATTTAGATACAGCAAGAGAGAAGACATTGACATGCTTTTCATTTATTTTGAAAAAAAAAGGAGAATGTGTATCACTATCTCTACAAGAACTTGAGCATTTTTATCACACAAATCTTATTTACACAAAGAAATTAACTTGCATTTATCAACTGACAACTTTTGTAGCTCTTACAAAAATTCTATCTTTTAAAAGAAAAAAAGAGGAACTACACTGTCTTTTATGAATAAGTTAATATACATGAATACCTCATTGCCTATAATTAGGCTATAGCAATATAGCAAAGGCCATAAACATAAAGTGAAACAAGTTCAACCTCAACACAAAAAACAGTATAAACAATGCTTCTATTCCCAAAAAGTGAGGGTACCTTTTTTCACTTGAAATTAAAGTGCAGGATTTCGAAACATATGACTGGAGCTCTTATCTAAACATAAAGTGCCACTGTAGCGTTATATTAAAATATCATAACATGAAATCCAAAATGTTCCCACACACCAGACTTATAGGACGCTCGCGCTTCCTCCAACTCCCTCATCTCTCCCACTTGCCATTTCTCCGCGTGCCGTGACCTGCAGCGCTCCATACTCCACTTTTACTGGATTGCTTACTAAGAACCGGCATACAGAGCGATCGGTAATGACATCAAATACCGCGAAAGTGAGTGACGGAGCCGTCGTTCCCGCTCTAGTTTGATGTTATTCACCGGTCGCTCTGTGCAGCGCCGGTCCAAGTTGAACAAGCTTATGTCGTGCGAAAAGAAAACAAACGTGACATACGGACACGAGGCTACATTGCGCATGCGTCGAACCGTGAGACGCACACACGCTCCGAACCGAGACAAGCGAACCGAACGGTTCGGGTGTTTTTTCATGTACCGTGCCACCCCTAGTGATTACAACCCCATCATCACACACAGGCAATAAAAAGGATTAATTTAAGAAGAGTTACATATCACCTTTAAGTGCTTTGTGCAACGGTCTGATTTAGATGTCTATCTACAATAAGCCATAGTCAAAGTCTATCTTTGTGAAACCGGCCACTGATCTTTAAGATTAGGTATTTTCAGGATGATTCTTAGACTTTAAGAAAATGTTTGAAAATCATGAAAGTCAATCAGATTAACCAGTTTGCTATGTGGTATCAGGGCTTTGACGTCATTCCTCCAGCACTCCAATGCCAATTCAAGGAAGCACAAGAGCAATCTCTAAGAAAATATTATTTGTTATTAGTATTATAACAAAAAAACATTAATATAGTTAGCTATATTCATTCCAAACAAAGCATTTACATTTTTTTTTCACATTTTCTGCAGTACGCCTAGAACCATCAAATTTGCTTGTGTTTTTCATCCTTGTCTCATAATTTCAGCATCAGCTGTTGAAGATCCCATATCAGTCATTCAATAAATCAATAAAAACATCCAGTGTAAGATGGTATAATGTGTCCTTCCCTTGTGTAACTCCTAAGTGGAGGTTATTAAATCTTGTTAATAGTACCATTAAAGTTGCCACCCAATCAGACACAAAGCTAATGTTTGTCACACAGAAAAACTCCACCCCTAAGCTCTGTGTGGATTTAATTGCAGAGACAAGAGATAAATGACAAGCTGAACAAGAGAACATTCCTCACCCCTTTAAAACAACAAACCCCTAAACCCACACAGCCATCCTCCTTTAGTAGCCATCAACCACCGCCATGCGGCTTTCTTTGTGTCCTTTGAAGCAGACAAGGGGAACTTTATGAAAGACTGGCAGGCAGAAAAATTGTAGGAAGCGCCGTACACCCACGCACGCTCAAAAAGCAACATCATGTCAATGAGAGGGATAGGCTGTTGTGAGAGTTTGACACTGGTAAAGAAGAACTTGTGGAAAGTTTCCTTTGTGAACGACTCTTTCAACGATTTCTGTGTTGAGCAACTGGTTAGACCGTTATTTCGCGACTGTTATATTACATTAGAATGAATATGCTACAGGTGATTAAAGAATATTATTTTAAGTCATCCATTTAATTATTTAAATATTCTTAACAAAAAAGCCACAAATGAGTAAAACACAAGGCAAAACCTTTTACGGTACTTCTGTGTGGGATATTGACAAAATAAATCTCAACATTTTCTGGGATTTTGTCGATAACGATCAGATGATATTTTGAAACAGTGCTGTGTGCACATCATTAATATAACAATTAATGATATTATATATAAATGCATACCCCTATGTTGTACTATCTTTTACTAAATATGATAATTCATACTCAGAAAGTAGAGCTGAAGTGGCATTTCATTACAAAACAGGGCTGTCACGATTCCTCAAGTAAATTCAAGTGCTTGATTTAAAAAATAAATAAAATAAAAGGTCCTAGATTGCACCATTCAACAATGGGGAATAGCCTAAATCCTGATATTTACATTTCATCACAACAATTCAGTGTTTCATAAGATTTCAAATTACTGTACGCACGGTCATCTTATTCAACTGGAGGAGAATAATGGAAATACATGTCAACACTTGGCTGATGCTCGTCATTGACAAATGAATTGCTCTCTGATCAGCGTTCTCCAAACAGTCTCAACACTGTTCACTCAAAGCCATTTCAATATCATCACTAAAATAAACAGAAGAATGTATACCATTTTTGTCTTGGAATAGGTCAAGACCATGAGAGGCTATTCTTTTTGTCCTTTTGATTTTTCAAATTGAACTTACATATGAATTTATCTGCATCACTTTATTTTCGGGGTATAATTGTCAAGAGACTGAAATTTTCATGCATTGCAAAGACAAAAGAAGGACAAATACACTTTTAAACATAACTGTTCCAAACCTCCACCACAACGGAGCACCAGATTCATGAAGATCTGTTTGAAATATGATCTCATTGACAGGCAGACAATCTGTCTGGAGTAAGACCTGTTGACCTGCACTAATATGAGAAATATGGGATTTGTTAACAGGACATTACATCAGAGCGCAAAACCCTGCCTCTGCTATTACATCAACAAATGAAACACGAGGCAGGTCATATAATCTGTTAAAATATCTGAAGGGATACACATCAGTTCAAAACTAGGAATCATGTTTCTCCCACATTTCTCACAGCTGTCAGGCAACATCTCAATAATATAAGATTAATATATTGTCTGCTGCTGGCAATAGTATGCATTATTTCTGAGTGAAAATAACGTACAAGCGTGAAAATTGGGTGTGAAAATTGACTCATTAAATTCGATGTGTTCCCACATCTATGAAATGTTTGAGTAAGGTCTGGGCGAACTGCAAAAATATGTATTTTTTCCTTGATCAGTATTTAAGCCAGTAAAAAAAATACAACTCTAAAACAATTTACTTTAACCAAATAGAAAATGTGTGTAAAAAATAACTTTTTTCCTGAGAATTTAGCTTGAGCTTATTTTTTAAGCATAAACCTCCCTAAATTTTTGTTAAAATTGTGCTTAAAACAAGAATATATATATATATATATATATAATATATATATATATCTTAAGCATGTTTAGAGGTTTCGTCAAGAAAACAAGACAAAAATACCAATTAAAGGGATACTTCACCTCTGGAAAGATGAATGTGTATTTAAAATGGGTCATTTATGTAGAAGAAACGTGAAATTATTTTTGAATTTGGAGCTTTTTAGACTGAGAAAAGCCAGAAAATGTATTTTTGGTTTGTAGATGAAAGACAACAACTCCCAGAATGCACTTGCTTCGCTGCCCTAGGCCACGCCTACCAATAACAGAGCACAGTAGTTAAACAACAAGTCTAGGCTACTAGTGAGTCTCCGTGATGAGTCTGCCTGAAAATGTGTTTCGAGATCACCCAAAATGAGCGACACCAGTGACATTCATTATGTTTACTGTGGCAAGCGGGACGAGTGAGGGACGCGGGAGAAAGGCGTGAGGCCGCCAGGCCGGTGGCGTGATTACCGATGAGCGACACCTGTGAGACACACCGGTCTTGCATCTCTCACAGAGAAGCGGGAATTTTCTTATCAATGTTAAAAGGCACATCAACCGATCACTTGTTTAGCGTTCATGTAAACACTGCATTCAGATTCACCAATCAGAATGAATTCAGTTAGATTGAAACAAAAGGTGTGCATGTAAACACTGGATGGCGACTGCAGAAAGCAATACCTGAATCGACGGCGAGACATGTCCAGGAAAGAGAGTATGGTACTCCTCCGCTTACGAGGATGGAAAGCATGGTAATTCGAAAATACTACAGGTTTTCTACTAATACAAAGCTTATGCTAAATCCCCTTTAAGAGATTTTTATTTGCAGTGTAGCAATTGTCTCTCCATCCCAAGATACGAGCACTTGTTTTGACTTTGCTTAGACAAAGGAGAAGCTAATGAGCAAACTTGTACTTGGTAAATAGATAATTACTGTAGATTGTGTTTAAGAGAAGAGCATATCTACAAATCCGGAGAAGAGACCAGAGTTAAGAGTAAACAGCATCTAGTGGGTGAGTCCATGAACAAAACACTGCCAGAGCTCTGATGAAGCCCTGCCTCATTCAATTATATGCCAGGAAAACAGCAGCTTTGAATGGATTTAGACAGGATTTGTAGAGCCAGATCTTAAATCTGAGAATGAGAGGGGGAAAAAATCCATATCATATCTAGGTTATTTTGAGCATTGCTGACCCTGTGAAAAATGACTCCGCTGTAGGGTCAGATGCAGCTGTTAATCAGATAAAAGTACAATTAAGACAAATTCATCAGACTTTACATCTCCACTTTATATCTCCAACCACCAATCTATAGACTTTATATCTCCAACCACCATGTCCACTGAGGAAAACCGCCACTTGGCAAAAACCAAAAAGGCATCATTTTAAGCCTAAAACATGAGGTAATGTGTACAAGACATCATGTGGCAGATACAGAGTGATGCGTTTTGGAAATATTGCTATATCACTTTCTGTGAGAGGTGACTCAGCATGTCCATCCCCTTTCATTTGGATTTCGGGGAACTTCTAAAAGCTCTGCCAGATTCAATACAGTGACCTGCCAACTTTGCAAAGAAGAGATTTGTGCAGTCGAAAAGTGAGAGTTAGGTAAACAGCAACATCAAGGTAATACGTGTCAGCGTGTTATGATCTATAAGGTTATTTATCATGCTACTGTCGCATTAGCATGAACATTTTAGACCCAAAACCTCTGCAAGAATAATTAGCATGCTTTACTGCCCATCCCGTGGGCATTGCTATTAGATGGCTGTTCATGCTTAATTAGACAGAGAAAACAAAGGGACAGTCTGTACTGTTAACCAACCTGAACTTGCTATATTTAGAAATTATCAGGCCCCCAACCTCCCTCACAAATTTAAAGCAACAATCCCAATTGACTACTAAAAAATCCTGACATTTTTTCTTAAGGCTGTGTGTTTGTGTTGTTTATCCAGTGTTATTTTAACTATTTCAAAACATACGTTATGGCTGAATGGGTATGTCGCCCCGCATCAAACATCAGTTATCAATCGGCCTGAATCTTGGGAAAAAAAAGGTCAGTGCTGATGAATAGCCCTGGCTCTGCTTATATTGCTGGATTACATGGGAAGTGGGCAGCAATCTGAATGAATGGGAACGGGCAAAGACTGCTGGGCACAGAGACTCAAGCCTAGAAGGAAAAAAAAAAAAACTGTGGCTCAGTGGGCCCACAGAAGAGACTCTCCACTCCAAACAATGCAGGCCGGAAACCTATGGCTTCAGCAGATCGTCTGTACAAATCCAACAGAGTGGGGTCGCAAAGAGATCAGCCAAGAGTCCCACAATGCGGGCCCCTGCGTGGGCTACAGGTCACTATCAGGCTTACTAAGACTAGAAAGCTGGGAAAATATATTCTGCAACTGTTTCATGCATGTGAATCCTAACACTGAACAATGCTGTGCTCTATATATCAGTGGTAAACAGAGAAACTACTAATACAATTAACTTAACAGTAACGAATGGGCGTAATCAAAATGCTAGACATCATAAAACCTTCCCCCTCTCTCCTCCTGTTCAAACTAAGGGTGTATTCACACCTGCCTTGTTTGGTTCGATTGAATCGAACTCTAGTTCGTTTGCCCCCTTGGTGCGGACCTTTTGGGCAGGTGTGAATACAGCAATCGAACTCGGGTGCGGACCAAACAACCGAACCGAGACCCAGCTGAAGAGGTGGTCTCGGTACGGTTCCAAACGAACTCTGGTACGGTTCGTTTACGGTGTGAACATGAACCGACCCAAAAGAGAATATTGCGCGTCTTTCTGCACGTCTTTCTGCGCGTCGTGTGTGAATGTCTAATCGCGCAAAGATGCAAAAAAAATATCATTCATTTGCAGTTCATAAAGCATTTGCAGTTCACCACCTTTTGGTGGTGATTGACGAGTTTCCCCCTTAAAGCGAGTGCCGAGAAAAATTCTATATAAATGTAATGAATTATTATTATTATTAATGTAAGGATAGTTACAATACAAGGATGATGATGCGTTAATTTACATTAAACTGGACAAACTTAATCGCAAGCGTTAACATTGACAGCACTTGTTAGTACACAATAAGAATCTCATTATTTGAATGAGTGAACATAGCCCCTCTCTATGAATGAAAACTTTATACCTTCTCCGTCTTCTGTGCAGTGCCACTAGTAACGCAAAGTTGAGATGTTGCCCAGAGATAAAAAAAAAACAGAAGGTGGTCGAATGAAAAGATGCACGAGAGACGAGAGTTGTCGTATTTCCCCGCGTTTATAGAGCCACTCAAACGTTACACTCGTCGTCTTCTCAAAATCCGAATTACAACTTCGTATAGATGACATTGTATCATATGGTACTCATTAGTTTCTTCATATTGCGTTTGTACAGAATTAACACAAAATTAGTAAAAGAACAAATATTGCAGTATGAAATATACGGAAATATCTCCATGCTGAGCCTTTTTTGCACTTCCTGATTTCCCTTGAGAATACTTGTCCAATGAATGGACGACCTTAGCACACGTGTGGTTTGGTTTACAAATTTTGGTTCACTTGCAAAAAGAGCAGTGTGAAAGCGAACCGTACCAAAAAAAAAATAATAATAATTTATTTGGTCCGGACCAAAGCAAGTGAACTATCGGACTTTCCTGGTGTGAATACACCCTAAGTCACCTGGCCCAAAGAGGCGCAAACCCAGTTCTCTTCAATCACTAAGGCTAATTTCCTTTATGGCCTCTCCAGTGTAGTGATTTCACTAAAGTAGTTCATCACTACTTTCTGAAGCCAGGTTCAGAGATAAATACATTCTACAGAAGTTAAATTTGTAAATTCTGTCACCCTGATGCAGTTTCACTCTTCAGACGCTAAGCCTTGAAGGCCAAACCTCAGGAACCTTGTGAAGTGGTACACAGAGAGATAAATTATACCAGTTAGACTGTTTATCAACTAGAGAGAAAGCAAGCACATTATTTACAATGGCCTTCAGAGGACTCTAAATGCAATAACTGATAATGAAGACTCCTTATAGTTAGTCCATCTACTCGCTACTTATCAAAGTGACCTCGCACTGAGTGTCCTGTTTATCATGCTTAGATAAATCCTAATTTTAGTGGCTGTGCACGTCACAGACCGTTCTGCTTCCATTTCAGATGTTACTCTGAATAGCCTCGCCCACTGCGAAATCTCACTGGCCCAAAAACCTTCTCCACATAACTGTACATCAATGTACAGTGTGATTGTCACATTGTGCAACAGTATCACGTTCAGTGTGGATGAAGTGGTCAATCAAACGACCTGCAGGCCAGCGGTGAACACAAACTGCGTGAGGTCCCTGCATGGATTAAATTCTTTGTGAACTGTCTCGATCTCATCGTCATGCCTCTTACTTTGATTAATGAGGCAGAAATAACACAGCATGATAATCCTGTCAGTGCCATCCCAGCGATAAACAGGAACAGCACCTCACCTAAGCTCTTCCAGCAGAGATGCACAGGCCTGATAGGCATCCCTTGTTTCTTAATAAATGCAAAGAATTTCCTTCTCCTCTTCATCTCTGCCCAGAAAAAGAGAGACCGAGAAATCTAGGCTGCCAACCACCAGCATATGGCATTAATATTCATGAAACAGAGACTGTGAGTTTCATCAAGGCCTCACTTTTATTTCACCGGCATCTTTGCTCAAAAGACAGAATGATACACTACCTCATTACAGTGAACCAAAAGCTTGTTGCTTAAAGCATGTCTGCTTGCAAGGCCAAAACATAAAATCCTGCTAAAGCTCCAAGTCAGCATCAACTAGGCTGATTTGGGAAGTGAAACTGCCATCATCTCATTGTCATTTTCTCAACGCAGCACTGAACTGAATGCACTAGATAGTTTCAAATGCACAATCAGATCCGTGCCCTGTGTCGCTGACATTAATTATCCCTTAGTGTGCAGGAAGAATAGGTTATGTCTGCATACATGGATGTATCATTATGCTTAATTGCTTCACAAATTGTGGCCATCCTCGTGTTCGCTTCAACGGAAATTAAAACTATGGCTATTTTTAAAATAAACTTAATAATGAGCAAGGAAATACATACTTTTCCCTGCAGGAAGGAAAAAAAATGCGAAGTAATTTCCAGACTGATGACTATGCATGCAAACTACAAATAAAGCTTCAAATTACAGGGATAGATCACTTTGAAATTAATTTTTTATATGTTTTAGCTTACCTCAAGGGTATCCAAAATGTAGGTGTCTTTGTTTCCAGTTCCACAGTATTTTCAATTTTGATATTTTTCGGTCAAACCGTTCTTGTCTGTCAGTCATATAATGAAGGTCTATGGAGCCCACCTCACAGAGCATGCACAGAGAAGTCCAAATTAAACATGATTTAATGACTCGTAAATGTAAGTACACATTGATGGCCTAAGACACGAAACGAGCGGTTTGTGTGAGAAAACGAACAGTATTTATATTGTTTTTACCTCTTGTAACCTGATTTGAACTGATCTGAAAGCACGGGCGCTTCGGTCTGTGCATGCGGCGGAAGTGATCACTTGCATGTGTACGTCACTCATTGTTTACACAGAGATTTCGGAAGTTTTACCTTTCACTGTGAAGATCTAAACCTATTTAGATATATCGAAATCATATTCCATTGCGATTTCCTGTATATCTAAATAATGTTTAGATCTTCACAAGATCCTCACAATAAGTTAACGTTAAAGTTGCTACTTCTTACATGTTTCAAATGATAAGCCATAGGCTATTTGATAGAGAGAAAACAAATTTCCATGCATGATATACATTATTACCACAAGGACCCACCATTAACGATCTGTCCCTCATGGACTTCGCCACTTCCTGTGGAGTATTTTTTTCTACTACTAATTGACAAATACAATTTTGTTCGACAAACCGTTTTCTGGACGACTAACTTTTAGTCGACTATTAAGGGGCAGCCCTACCTAAAATGCTTTATAACCAGCATATATTCCCATCTGACATATCGGTTTGATGCTGTAAACGTGGTTTGATGTTGCATGACCACCAAACAGCAAAATACAGTCTGAATTAAATGAACGTTTGCTCCTTTATATGTTGCTGGTTTGAGTAGCACATGCACATTCATTTAGGGAAATTCAAAAGAGATTGTAAAGACAAACTTTTGCAACAATCACTAAACCTTTGCCATGACTTTGCGTGTGTGATGCATTTATTTTTAGAATTTTTTTTCCTTTATATTTTAGAAAACAGAATAGGGGGAAATAGCCTGGAAATAAAACAAAAACATCAGCTGGAAAAGTAATCTAGCTTCCATAATTCAAAATCAGATTCCATACTTTTCCAAATAGTTAATGGCTCTCAATAATAATTTTGATTATCGATTTTATCTTTTAACATTTTCTTATAATTAAGTAGCATCTAACCTAGAGAACAAAGCTCCACAGTGGTGTGAAGCTTAGCTTCTGACATTACAAGACAACAAAGTCACCCAACATTATCTTTTCTGCACAATTAGCTACTCATTTTTTTCATAACACTCCTATTACACACATGTTCAAAGTGTATCTTCTACATCTATGGGTTGTTCTCAATTAAATCCAGAAGCCAGTCAATACTTTGGGATACATATATAGGAGCAGACTCTTTAGACTACTTGAATCCCTTAATTAGGCCGCACGCAGTATAAATAGAAAAGCACACTTTTGAAGAACTCTGCATATATAGGGAGGATAAAATTAGTGGCCCAACATCAGAGGAGCAGAATATGGCACCACTTAACAAAGCAGCCAGTAACATGAGACACAGGCTTGACTCAAACAAATGATAAGCAGGCAGCTACTGAAACAGAACATCAAATTAGGAGCAGCTCTTTGCAGTGTGGATTAATTGGGAACGGCATTCAGTCTACTACTCCAATATCATGCTACACTGCAAAAAAAAAATAAAAAATAAAAATATATATATATATTTTTTTTTTTTGCAGTGTAGCATATATATATATATATATATATATATATATATACACACACATTAATCTCATTAAATTAGAAAAACTTCTGAAAGCAACTCTTGAAATATATATATATATTTATTCATGTTATGATTGATAATGGATAAATTGTAAATGTCAAATGAATAAAATGTAAATTATCAAAATTACAGTAGTGGCCAAATTTAATTATCAAAATTAAAGTGATATATGACCTTATTTATTCAAACGTTTTTAAATAATATTTAAAAAATATTCTATATGCATGTCATGAAGTTGCGCCTAGAACGTAAATCTAATGTATGCATTCCTGGTGGTTTTAAGCACCATGCAGCCTTAGAAAACGGTTAATGAATTCTAGTCCTTGAAATGAGTCGCTTACTGTATTTTGCAGGTTACTCGAAACGGATAAATTGCAATTAAGGATTATTTTTAATCAAGTACTTCAATTTAACAGAGGAATCGTGACAGTCCTAGCTAAAATGTAATATTACAATTAAACATTTTAAACAAAAATGAATTTAGGCATCACAGCATTATACAATTTAAAGATTACATTTAGCAGGTGCAATTCAAGTGTTAGTGGTGATAAAGATTAACTTAAGTGAGCTTTAGATGATGGCAAACTATCTAAAATGTAAACAGAAGAAAATATTCAGTATCGGATGATTAAAAAATAAGTAATAAACACTGTAAATATAAACTACAAAAAAGGTTTAAACTGATATTAAAATATGTAGGCCTACCAACATATTGTGCATCCCTAAATAAATTTTTGCATATAAACATTTTGACTATTAAACACCACATTCACATTTTATTAAAAAAGACAAAAAGTCTAGGGAAAGCGTGGGTTGGTGTAAAATAATACTCAAAGAAAAATGGATTGGAGGGCTAAATATTCCTGCACTTGTCCAGAAGCTTCCACATTTTGATTTCAGCTGCACAATAGCAGGATTCTATCTCAGTGTTTGCACCATCTCTCTCATCAGACAGACCTGTTTGATCTCAAGAAGCCCTGACCCTAATTCAGCAAGTAGCATGCATTCATGTTGTAATTCATAACAGAGCAGTGGAGGAAATAGGCCACCGCTCTGAGGACTGCAGCAAATCTCAATGAGGTCCCACAGCGAGACCGTCTGGGTTTCAAATGGCAGAATCTATAAGCCTAGAGCATGTACACATATACACACAAATACACACAAAGCATGAGGTGGGAAATGTTTTAGACCAGATTGACACTTAAATAGAACAAATTTTTCAATATTTGTTTAAACTCATACATAAACACTGGTTGTAATAACAGGCATTAATTCTTCGACATGACTAATGTTTTGACTACAGAAATCTGCGACTTTTAAAAGTGAGACGGAGTATAATGCTTGACAAAAAAAAACATTGCAGGCATGACCAACCATGATAAAATTTCTCTGATAAGTGCAGTCAGACAAAACAAATGTGTTCAGTAACTCGCCGTGCTCGACCGCAACCTTATAAGCAAAATCCATGTGTCCTTCTGTGTGACAATGAGACAGGAGCACAGGAGATAAAGAAACCTTGAGGATCCTGAATCCAACCATTCCAGCTGCCATGGCATTCAACACTAAATCAATACCACTGCACCCCTGAGGAGAAATCTAATATTCCCTTCTGCAGTCTCGGGGGAACGAACATAACACCTACCCATAATATCTAAATTCATCCTCTATATTAACCAGCCAATTTGGCATCAAATAGAGCAACAACTTTGTAAATAACATTCAGTTGCTCCAATAGGAAAGAGAGCCTGGCTGAAGACACGACAAACATGAACTCCACTTGACGCCTGTCATATAGTGAACTTACTGCTTACAACATCTTAGCATGAGTATGATTAAGTATAATTATAGTGAGGTTGGTAGGTTTGAGGGAGGCCTATTTTACATGTCAGTATAAAGAGCAATGAAAGCATCTTCAGCAAATCAAAAAGAGTCCACTCACAGATCAAAGTGTCACCATTAATCACACCTCTACAGACACACTGAAGCTCAAGTTGCCATAGTAAATCTTCTTTTTTTTACTCGCCAGAATTTTTACATTAAATGCAAGAAAGAAAGAAAAAAGAAACGATATACATATTACATAAATTGATTTTGTGCCTAGAGATGGCACCACAAGATGGCGTTCACTTGCTCACATTGTTTACAATCTACAACGATGTAAAATTTTACAATTCCAAGTTTGAGATGACAAAACAGAAAATATTAGACATTTATCCAGATTAAGCCAGTAAATCTTATCCTACAAATAGATTCACTGTTGAACAAAAGCACAGTAGGACTGTTTGATTGACAGGTTGTTTGAAACATGGCTAAGGAAAGCCTTCGTGAAACAGCACGAGATATCGCACCACTGTTATCAGAGAATAAATCCAAGATAAAATGGGAATGCAGGCTGGTGACAGCAAAGGGTGTTTTCTTACAACAGAATTGGCTATTATGGACACTAGATGTGGAGCACAATCGACCCTGGAGACCTTGAAAATATCACAATCCTTGTTCAAAGCACTGTTTTGAAAGTTGACAGCAGGATGTCCTACAGAGGGAAGTTTGTGCCACAGATAGCCTTGTCTAGTGGTTGGAATAATAATCACAAAGATAAAATAGCAAACTTACAACTGGGCACATATTGGAAAGAGTATTAGGCTATTTTTTTTTTGCTTGTGCTGCTTGAGCATGATTTTTAATAATGCTTTTGTTTTTTTTAATATTTTTTGTTTACATATAGGCCTACTGTATGTTTTCAACTATAAGAAAACTTTAATATATATTGTAAGCTAGTTGTGTATATTGCCTAATTGTAAGCTTATTCAGAAATGGTGACAAAAACGTAAAAAAAAAAATTAACTTACAAATAACTTCTTTTTCGTTTACATTTAACGTCATTTAAATAAACGAATATTCAAATAATCGATTTTTATGAGCCCGGATATTCGAATGAAATATTTTTTTTAAAATGCCCATCCCTAGTTTAGGACCTCCATAGGTTATTATCTGTATCCAGAGCTATGCAGATCAAATGCCCGCAGTGTCCAAGGACAGGTCACTGCTCATTAATTCAGCACGGCATCTGAGAGCTGACGAATTCCAGCATCTGTCTTCAAAAATACCTTTGCTTTGCAGGTGGTATGTCACAATTACCATAAAGAACTACAACTTCACAGTTAAATGATTTGGTGGTAAATTAAATTTTAAAAAGACAAATATGTTTGCATTGCCAGTAACACAGTTTCATAAAAAAAAAATAGGTTGACTGGGCAGCCAGCATGATAGAGATCAAAGCATCACTCGGCATAAGTATCACAATACTTAGCCTACTAGAGACTTTTCCGCAACCTCCTCACAGTGAGCAAGAAAAACATCACGAGATGGCCTTGAGATAGGCCTACAGTTGAACAAACAAGCAGCTTTATATCGCCAATGTACATCAAAATATGAGAAGCACATTTCATAGCCTTTGCCGTTTCACAAAAGAAAAACAACTCTGTGTGGGTGAGCATTCAAGTGAGGTTTGAGAAAAGCGTCAGGCAAGAAGAAAAAAAAAAACGGTTCCAAAAAATCAGTAAAGCTCTTGAGAAACGTCTGGAGGTCCTGTATCTATCAGGAACAGAATGAAATCAATGTGATGCTCCTCACTCACCCCAGGCAGCTGGCTGGCAACAGCCTCAAGCACTTGGTGTCAGTGTCAAGTGGCAGCATCTGATCAAAGAACAGAGGGCAGTCTGTGGCATTAGGAAGCACTCCAGTGAGAAAATTAACTTTACCCAGATGTAGTTCAAGAGCAAAGAAACAGAGACTGCATAAGCAAAAATTCTGTAACAAGACAGTAGTTTGGTCTTGCTTTCATAATATACTGTAGCAAAGTATAGCTTTGTTCCATGCCCTTGTGAGCTACCTCGTTGTAGGATGCTGCTAGTGTAGGCAGCATCCTAACTAGGACAGAACCTCATTAGTGAATGGAATGCTCTACATGCAATCATTTGAAGCTAGCATGTTACTTAGCCAACGACAATACTTTTTATCAATACAAATTGAATAAAATATTGCATTTTCCATCTCATCTGCCATATGATTAGTAGAGCTAAGGGCATTCTGGCATAGGATACATGCACAACACCTTCAAATCTGGCCAAAACGAGATATCTTGGAACAGCGTTTTGATTATAATTCCAAATACTCTATGCACAATAAAAGTACTTCCTAAAGTTGTTTAAACATGTTAAAGGAAGAATCATACAAGGAAAAACAGACACTTTAAACCAGACTGGACCAAGACGATTTAACTGATGGCTGTTATTGCCTGAATGTGCATATGAATAATTAATGCATTCAATCTTTAATGATTCATTTATGAGTCTCGATCCATAGTATCACAGGTCTGGACCCTCAGGAAGCAGTTCAGTGGTGCAGAACAGAAAACTGATGGTTCCTGCTTGTGAGACATTATTTTGAAATTCAATTCAACAGTCTTGGGGAAACTTACACGGACTAATCAGCTTGATTGGAAAGTAAGTGCGTAACTTACTCAATGAAGAACATGCAAACCTAATTTTGTTAAACAATGTTTTCAGAGTGAATCAAACTATAAGAGGGAGGGGTAAATGCCATGGCAAAGTTAGATCAAGGACAAAAGGGGCTAATAACAAATTTCTGAGACAGCAGTCCACAAATAAAGTACAAATGCCATCTTGTCTGTCAGACTGATAGAGGTTGCCATTTAAAAAAAAAAAAGTTTGACCGAATCTGACCCTGAATGTCTTGCATATGACAAACCCTTCTGGCAGTCAGAACTTGAACTACACTAGAAATTAAGTGTGGAGAAAAAAAAAACATTCGGCAAAGCAAGCCAGGACATTTCACACTTAATGAAATAGCTTCTAAAAGAGAGCAGATAACATCAGTGTTAGTCTAGGCAGTTCTTCGTTGTCTTCCAATCCTAAATTGCTCGGTGTCCCAATTCTGTCAGGCGTGGTTTCACTCAAGATTTACATGGGTTTGGAAAAACCCTAGATCACAGCAAATGCTCTTTACCACATCACTTTAGCCAAAAGTATCACATTTTAAATTAAAGTATTTGTCCATTTCACTAAAATAATATGGGTTAAAAAAATGGGTCTGTCGAATATAAGTAAAGACACAAGTTTCAGTAAAATGGGTATCCTTTTATAAGCACATGCATACACAACTATGGCCGTCACAATTCCTTGATTAAACTACTCAAAAAATAAATCCTTGACATGCAATTTACCCAGTCGCGGTTCTACTTTGAATTACACCCAGGGCGAGACCCCCTTGCGAGCTGATTCAGTGATTGCCCAATACATTAAGTCATTTTAAAGTCTATTGTTTGCTAGGGCTTTTTTTATTACCACACACACACACTAAAAAAAAATCGTCAAAATAATCAACCGATTACTCGATTACCAAAATAATCATTATTGACAGCCCTATGGACAACTCAAAAGATACACCTGCGAAATGCTTTGACTGAGTTTGCAAAAAATAGCACAATAGACAACTGAAACTTGAGTTTATTGTAAGGAGTTGCTAGGCTGACCAAACACTGCTTCAAAAAAATGGTCCATCTTGAAACTATTCAAACATTGAAAAGATTTTTTATATGTCACCCTTAAGCTAAATTTACAAGTTAGCCGACAATAGCCCAGTCATGACTTGTAAAACAGCTTAACACATACTACGTGACCTTGTATGACCCAATCTCCACATCAAAATCCAATTAAAGGTGTAAGAGATTATCTTACCCAGCACATACTTTTGGAATTGAAGCTTGTTCATATTACTCAGCAATTTGCCAAATGGTGAGACATTTTTTAAGATATTTATTCCAAAAGTTCTTAGTCTCTTGTCTGACTAATTATTAGCAAACATTTTTCAGTTACTATCATACAGGGAAGTTAGAAAGAATATTCATCAAGAAATTATAGTTTGTTTGTTTTTTGACTGATTGTTGTTGGCATTAATTGTACTGTACCAACGCCGATAAAAAAAATTACATTCACAGGTCAGTAAGGACATTCTTAAAAAAGAAAAAAAAAAGGTATGCAGGCTCCTTTTGTATTTCAGACAAATTAGAGTTAACAGGAAAAATGAGCCGTCAGAACTGAGACTGAAGATTCTCCACAGATGAGTCATCCCTCAAATTGCTCTTTCCCACAGCTGGAGCATCAAGCCGTATGCAAGATGTGCTTTGGAAGGTTGTACTGAATATGACAATCAGAGAGGCAATTTATATCAAGAGTGAATACAGGAGATCAAGGCTGAATAAATTAAAGATCCTTTCAATAGCAACTGGTCCAGGGATCCAGCAGAAAATAGTCTTGTGAAAACAGTCTCTATGCCTTTCAGAAAAAAAATCAATATTCTACAAGTGCCAATGAAATCAAAATTAGGGCTGTTACTAAAAATTATTTTGGTAATAGAGTAATTGGTCGATTATTTTGATGATTATTCGAGTAAGGTTAGTATAAACAGTGTAAATAAAAGCACATATATATATACTAAACTTGCAGGGCATATACTTATTTAACTGAACCACAGCCTTTGTAAATTACCAATAGTACTATGCCATTGTATGGATTTTATATGGATTTAATAATGTGGTCCAATAATGTGGTTCATGGATTCTGGTCCATGGGATGAATCACTTCCGGTATTTTGACGGATATTTTACACTGGTAAATTGAAAGTGATTTTTTTTTTTTTTTTAAATAAGAGTACTTGAATTTAATCAAGGGATCATGAAAGCCCAAGGAGGCCAAACCTAGGAAAGCCCTTTCCTGATTAGGAAAACTAGTAAACCATAACAAAGAACAATTCCAGTTTAAACCTCAATGCATTATGAAAAAAAAAAAATATTTTCCAGTTAAGGAGAACTTTACGTTAATTTCTTTTTTACATTGTATAGATTCACTCAAAGAAAACAGTAAATGGTGCAAACATTCCCAAGGTATCAGAGTTTTGTGCAAAAGAGAGTTCCTCAGCACACCATGTTGCCAATTGAATACCGAATGAGAACTCCTTTTGTCAAGGCTTTCTCGTTATCCCCATTGTAGGAATTCCCTGGCTGTTCTCCAACAACCTCTCTCAATGTGGGAATTGTTTATACGCAAAGAATCAAATAAGAAATTCCAAAGCATCTCTACAGTGGAGACCAATGGAGATGCTTTTTATTCTCAGCGCGCACACGCTCACTCAGCTTGAGTGTGGAGATCAGGGGATAAACCAATGTACGAGATTCTAGTAATTAATGGACATGTGACCTGAAATGACAAAGCCCTCTTTCCCACACAATGCATCCTTAGCCCTCAGAGCTGGGGGTTAGAGTTCAGCCATGGCTTTGTGTGTGGCAGTGCTGATTGTCAACAGACAATGAATCCTTTGATTAAACTGAAAACTTTTCAGTCGCCAAAAGGATGAGTATGGTTATGTAAGCAGTAGGACCTTTTTTTAACTTTTAGGAAATACAAAACTCTGCTTTCCCAGGTTTTTGCAGAATATTTATGGGGATATTATGAAATCCAGGCATCTCAAAAAACACACTACTGTTTTTCTTTGAAAGTAGCATCTTATGCTCAACAATGCTGCATTTACTTGATCAGTAAAAACTGTAATGTTGTAAAAGGATTACAATATCAAATGTTTTCTATTTGACTATATTAACATTTATTTTGTTTTAAGTTTAAAATAAAAGTTCCATAGTATTGATCATCTTTTAATTAACTACTATTCACAATAGGACTGTTAGGCTATAACAATTACATAAAATCAGTGTCAACTAAATACATCTTTCATTTACACAAGAATTAGCCTAAAATTGGCTAAATGTTATGAGATTATTTTCCAAATATAAAATTGAAAGTAGTAATATGAAATGTTGGGAAAAATTAAATGATACTACTATATATGAAAATAAAATCACCAGTAGGTGGGGGCAAGCCGCAATGAGTGAATCATAGAACCGTTCATTTAAAGGTTGAGGAAACGTTATTTGAAAAACGCTGTTTGGAAGTTAGTCGGACCAACACACGAACAGCAACAACAAACGTGAGGCCAATCAGCATTATGGGGCATATGACGGTGGAAGAGAAAGAATGGGCAAGAGACTGCAGAAATATGTATATATATATATATATATATATATATATATATATATATATATATATATATATATATATATATATGAAGAGTTCAGATGCAACAGCCTCTAAATGCCATTTGAAATTTTCTTCTTTAATGATGATTTTTATCAAACTTGTATATTTAAGTTCAGTAATTTCACTTAAATAACAATTAATAGGTAATTATCATTGCCATTGAAGTGAAATTACTGAACTTAAATATACAAGTTTGATAAAAATCATAATTAAAGAAGAAAATTTCAAATGGCATTTAGAGGCTTTTGCATCTGAACTCTTCATATATATATATTTTTTATTTTTTTATCAATATTTAATAAATTAGATAGATTTAATAAACTTATATTTTAAAAATCTTTAAAATAAACATGCTTAGGCCCTATACTTTAGTTTAGATGGCAACTTCTTGAATCTGCAATCCCATTACAGTTTTTTTTTTCACAAATAAAGTCATTGTTTAAAAACATACAGTATATGTGAATAAACAACGCATTCTCACCCCAAGGCGTCACCTTTGACCATGCTTCAATATTTGACGTTTTAGGCGCCCTTTAGCGTCACTTACATGACGCGTTCCTACGGCGTCATCTAACTGACGCTAAAGGAAAGCGTCAGTTAGAGGACGCGGTTAGGTTTAGGTGTGGGGTGGGGGTAGGGTACACGTGATCCTAGGGCGTCATCTAACTGATGCTAAAGGGCGCCTAAAGCGTCAGATATTGAAGCATGTCCAAATGCTTCCCAAGGCGTCAGTTAAGTGACGCCTTGGGAGTGAGAATGGGCTGGAATAAAAGGGAAGTAAACACTGTTACAGGGCACTCAGTGTCCTGTGAGTTATTTGTAATTAAATGTTTGCAACATGTCTAATGATTATGATAAATATAAACTAAAGAAAAATGGCATAAACTCATATAAGAAAAATATAAGTGCATGAAGTTCCCGCTCTTTAACTGGTTGTGAGGCCATGGCTAGCATGAGTAGCACAGTCGTCACTCACATCAGTCAGACGGTGCTTGCTCATACATACAGCTGAGTATTTACAACGGTTAATGAAATCACACTGCAAAGTGCTTAGAACATTTCTCTCTCCATCATTACATGGACAAAGTGTTTTAAAAGCTAAACACAAACAGCTAAACAGCAACTAGTCTAACCTGCTGACAACATATTGTTAGGGAGGAAGCTGGGAGATAATGATAAGGTTGAGTACAGTACATTCTTTCCTGTAGCTATTTGCACAGCACTTTGCTTAACGTCTTTCCCTCATGTTTTCTTAACAATGTCGGTGATTTGCCCGTTTAGTTAAGGTGCAATGCGTCAGCCTAATTCAAACATCTATCAGCTCTGAGGTTCTCTTAAATCAGGGCTTTACTTTTTACTTACAAGGCTCTTCATAATCTGAGTGAACTTCATGTTGTGTATGTACCTACGCAGTCCCTCAGGTATTCTGTTTAAGTGACTCTAGTTTCAAGATGCACATTTCCACTGCACAGGTGTGCCAATGTGCTCCTAGCCTCCTCCTGAGAACAACACCTTCCCCTTATTCTGTTTTATAAAGTGAACACTACTTGAACACAAGTACTACGCAATTCAAATTGCTTATTCAAATTTCAGACTAACCTGAATGAAATTTAAGTAGGCCAATTTTTGCATTAGCCTTGCTCTCTAAGACAACATGCTCATTCAACTGAAAATATCAGTGAACGCATTTCAAATAGAAACCAACATTCATTCAGAGATCATATTAGTCAAGGCACCGAGTTGAAGGTTTGTGAAATATACCTCCCAACAATGGCTTTCTGAACAGCACTGCCTTATGTCATTCTGTTTTGCATTAGTTTGCATAGACATACAAGGGAAACTCTGTTCTCAACCAGAGATTCAATGCCATTAACCCATACTGACATTAGCCACCACTAATGTATGTGAAGAGAGAGAAAAACAGAGAATAAGAAATAGACGCCAATACACTTTCATATTTCAATGCAAAGATTTAAATTCTTTCCTCATTTCACAGAGCAGCGTGATAATGACCTAAAGGCCTTCACCAAGTACACATGAACAAAAACGCAAATCACTCCACACAAGGAAAACAGATGGCTGCTGGAGTGAATCAAACACTGATATTACAACACACTGCATATCATTCTGATGTGGTGGCTGACAATGTATCTTGAGTCACATATGCTGTTTTCACCAACACAAATTAAGCTTAGTCTACGGAGAGTAGGGCTGCACAACAGACATTGAAATATTTATTTTTTTCTGCTTTATATTGCAATATGAAAAAGAAATTCACCAAATGACTTGAATAGCTCTATAGATCTATATATTTGGACAGAATTAATCTAGTATTTATTAATCAAGTATTTACTGAGTTACAGTTCATTTTCGGACGCGTTTCAGAATGAACTTCACTGACAGGTAGAAGGCAAAATTCGAATCATGTTTATTTTTCTTTATTTGACAAAAAAGTAGAACACTTATGTAAAATCAAAGTCAACAGAGTTGAGTCTCTTTTGCACTGATAAGGAAAAAAGTGAGCTTGTCGCGCCGGCTCGATAGCCGACCCCAGAGGGCTAAATAGTGGTTAACAGACGTGAAAGAGAATGGGATTTGGTGTTCATGAACCATCACATGCACAGAAAACATGCTCATGACAGGCCCTACAGCATTTAAAATATACATTTTATAATCACCTTACAAGTGTGCATTCAATTTGTATCATGTAGGGAGTGTCTTCCCTGGTTATGTAGGTCATATATCAATATCTAATATCCTGCACTGCCTGTCTGAGTTGAAGAACAAATGAACTACAATGAAATCAGGCAAAACACAATAACAACTCAGTCCAAGGCAATGTGCAACATCTTTTACAAGTACATAGGCTGTTATCAGTTTTGATGCTTATCTTGCTCCTTACATTCAATTATATCATCATTATGGAATTAAGCATTTTATGTTGCTTGTTATCGGAGTTGCTTGTAATGAAAATACAATCATTTCAAAGAGTTATGCACCATTGTTAGAGACAATAATCACTGTTAGAGTGGCATGGAATTTGTATGCTAACCGATGCAGGAAATTAGAAAGATGAGAGGAAATATGAGAGGCATTCTACCACTGTGCCAATCAATAGCAGCTCATCGCTTCAGCAGCGATTCACATCTTGATGACAATACATGTGCGATTTAACAGGGGCAAGAATGTAAACCACGCCACCAGACAGAACACAAAGGTAGAAAGGCTTTATAACCAGGCTGCTTAAGGTTGCTCTTTCCATGCTGGCAATAAAAGTGTAAGATTGGATGTGGTTCGCCTCAGTAAGACTGCTCAAAAACAAAATGAATGAAAGCTGTAGGCCTATCACAATACAGGCTAAATCCTAAGCTATACATATAGCTGTAATTCTATCACCAAAATCAATATGTTGAGCACTGCGCTGCTTTAATATGCACACAGACGCCTCCAGCTGATTCTCAGGCTTAATGTCAAGTCTGGAAATCATTCAGAGACTTGAATATAATTTAGGATGCATTTTTTCTAAAGCAATGTGGCCAAGAGCAGACATTTTTTAACAGGTGTACAACCAGACAACTGAAATCAGTTTAAAATATTGATTCATGACTGCAAACCCCTTTCAGAGCAAAAGGGAAAGCCAGACCTGAATACAAAGCTGCTACATGAAATCTCATTTGTCTTCGACCAAGGATTTTCAAACTAAAGGGCCACAAGGAAGTGTAAGGGTCTGTGGAAATGTTTAGAGAACACAGCACAGTTATATAACGAGTAGAAACAAAACTTAACTTAATCTTCTCTTACGAGAGGTTCTCTCGGATTACCCGTAGCGTAAGCAACTTGCGCAAAGTCATCTTTTCTGAAGTCATCTGAAGCCAAAAAATTATCCTTAATTTTGTATTTATTATTGTCAATGCAGTGTGTGCGTGGATAATCAACGAATACCCGTTGCAATGCCAGGAGGGGTCATGAACACGATCTCGCAGACCAGAGGTCCTTCTGCGAGAAGATGTCATATCATTAAGGCGAGCCTATCAAGTGTCCATTACATGTGCTTGGCCGCCTGTTCTTCTGCGTGTTTTGTTCCACGGGTCTCATGTAGCGAATACTTGGCGCGCGTAGCATCAGCAACTTACGCAATACGAGAGAACCTCTCGTAAGAGAACATACCCGGTTACCTAATGTATCCTCGGTTCTCTCTAGAAGAGAGAACGAGCATTGCGTAACCTGCCGTGCTCGCGCCATGAGCTTAAAACCAATTTATACTTCTGCGTCGAGGGTACGCCGTAGTGTACGCCGTTGGCTACGCACGTAGGCGATGCCGTTGTGAGCATTTATACTTCTGCGTTCAGGTCTTGTTTGCACTGCAGTACTGCTCCAAAACGCTAGTTGGCGGCGGAGGATTTTAATGTTCCACTGTGTTTAGATTCCTCGCGGCTAGGTTCCTACAAGCAATAGCGACTGAAAGAGAGTGGATCATGTTGGAGTTGGAGCTAGAGGTGGAAAAACAGTTCATTTTAGTGAAATTACTAAAACTGAAAGGCAGAAATGAGAGAAGATGTCGGAGGAGATCGTACATGTGGAAATGCGTGAGAAGGTACTTGCGGAAATGCGTAGGAGGAAATGCGATGCTACCAAGCCGACCAATCAACGACGTGTAGTTACATTTTTGAGGAGGTGCGCATCAGGCTACAGCGAAGGGTACGCGGTATGGGACGCATCTGTGCATATGCTACGCTGTACCTACTGTGCGCACCCTACGCAGAAGTAAATTGGCCTTTATTCGTGTCAGAGTTCAGCCTGTTGAGCCCCTCTTTTATATACGCTAGCCACTCCCATTCTGGCGGGCTGTGACACGTAGAGGGCGGTAAGCACCCTCATTGGTCGTAATATCACGGGGGGCTCACCAATAGGCTGATCAATGATCCAATGAGCACGCTTATACAGCCTGCTATGGTCTGCTGTCCACCACACTGTGTTGACAAACAAAATTAAGGATAATTTTTTGGCTTCAGATCTCCAGAAAAGATGACTTTACCCGTAGCGTAAGCAACGCAATACTAACTTGTTCCCTCTTCTAGAGAGAACTGAGGTTACATTAGGAGTGGAGTATGTATGTTTTGCAAATAATATTTTAGACATATTTGTAACATTCATTTTTCACGGTTTAAATTGTGTCTTTATTTCAAGAATCTAAAATAAGGCTTTTACATTTTAGGATAGGGTCATATTTGGGGGTCCTTGGTATCTAAATGATTGAAACCCTATGACATAAAACCTCAAGTTTTATGTTGGCATTCGTGTCAATCTGCACCCTAAGAGCAAAAAAAAAAATAGAAATAAACCAAAGTCTATGGCCAGATGTCATTATGAAACACGAAACGTAGGCTACCGTCTTTAAAAAATTGTAGCAATTTGGATAGCAAATTGTAATTCATTTGACTCTTGATTTTTTTCAACATCGTTTCTTCGAAGATCTCATCTTAATTGGCTATTTAACGATAATAACTAGCGACAGCTTACGAAGTTTATGCACCCTAATAAGTAACGTTAGGCTACTGGATAAACAGGACACCTCCCAGGAATGTACATTGTAAATCAAAATAACATTCGAATCGATCCAAACTTCAAAAAAAAAAAAAAAACACAATTTATGTTGATACTTAATCGTGTAAATTGCATAAAATACAATCCTGCAAACATTAGCTATAAAATGCACAGTTGTGGCAGAGTTTATTATAGGAGAGCACGCGAATACACACACACACACACACACATGCAAGCCGCCCCACTTTCCCCGCTCGCGCAAGCGTTTCACTACCAAGTTATGAATACATATAACGGTAGCCCGCTATGTTTACGTACTTACCGGTTGTGTAATTGTGTAAATGCTCGAGAAAATGAATATTGGGGTGTCAATGTGGCTCAGCACCGCTCTATCCAGAGATCCTCCACGAAGACCGCAGAAAGCCAGCCGAGAAACCCGGTGCCAGAGAGTCGCATCGTGAGATTTAAACGAAAAACGAAAACACCGCAGAGTCCACTCGAAACTGGATTGTGCTGCAGAAAATATAACTTCAAAGAGATGAAATTATATAGGTTCCTTCAAAATCTTCTTGTGGGGAAGGGGTTTGTCGAGCTAGCTTTGCAGCTAGCTGCAACCAACCAGCTGTTCGAGCGGCGTTACTGACTGAACTTTAAAAAGATATGACTGAATATGTGACTGAACTTATCACGTATCTCACGTCCATTTTAATGTTAGCGAATATATGAAGAGAGATGTGTGCTGTCCTGTCGGTTGAGCCACGCGTACCGCCACTTGCCACAGTGAGACTCCGGTTCAACATTCAAAAGCGTGACCGCGCAGTGGTGTTCCACGCGCGTCACCGTGACCACATAAGTGCGATTGGCGCAGATGTCTGTCCAGCTGATTTTATCAGGGGACGCGCACTCGTTCATTCTTTCCTTTTTATGAGTATTTCTTGTTACTGCTCGATGTATGAATTTTTAGAAGCATGAAATTGTCGTGCGGTGCTGGTTCTTAAAATATTGACACAGAAGACCAGTCTTTGACTGTTACTGTCTACATTAATTATGCAAGACTTCACATAGCCTAGCCTACATTGGTCCCTTAGTGCAATATTTGCAAGTATAAATCATGATTATAATAGCCTACAGACATACACTTGCAGTAAAATATTATAGGCCAATTGCGTGGGTAGGGCCTAAATGTATAAAATTGGGCAAATCTAACACACAAATCACTGATTATTGAATAGCTTCTGGGACCTACAGACAACAAACCTAAAAGAAATATTATAAACAAATAAAAAAAGTGCCAAACATTCAACATTTTAGGTAACAACAACATTCATTCTGCTATTCCTAATAATAAAAAAAGACACTTTTAAAAACATAGTTCAGGGAAAAAAATGAAGATTGTATCCTTTACTCAGCCTCAATTGTCAATGCTCAAATGTCATGCAAAACAACATGAAGGTGAGTAAATGATGGCAGAATTGTACTTTCGGGGTTAGCTGTTCCTTTAATGACATACGTCATATATCACATATCAGATTACAATATCATGTTTAATTTGTTTAGTTTCTGTGCAGGCAAATGCTGTACAGCATATGGTTAGAAACCTACATCAATGGAAAATAGTGGCACATTAATGCCACTTGATTGAATCTGAATGAGGTCATATTGTGATGTGCAAATCTGCAAATGATAACACATTGAATAGCTTCTCAACAAACCTGAAAAAGTCAAATATTTATTATAAATAAATGACAAATCTAGCATTTACTTCAATGAATAAATGCGTGAATAAATTGAGATTACAGCAGGATTAGAACCGATCTTCAGCTCAATCTATTGAACTGTACCGGCGGCATTCAGAAAATCTTATACGAAATAGCATCACTGACATGTATTAAATGTTGCTGTTCTAATTATCACATGTTGCTAAAATGACCAAATCGGGTTATTTTTCTTTTGTGTTGACACAGGCTCTCAGACGTGTTTGAACCAGTATTTATTTTAGGAGAAAAAAGACTTTTATTTTGCCTGATTTTTTAAAAAAATATTCAATTGACCAAAAGGAACACAGTAAAACTTCATATAAGACAAATATTTTTAAAATAAACACTTTTAGAACATAACAGCAAGGTTTCTCGAAAAGATGCATAATTTTACAGTAATTTCTGTTTTTATTACGTCTTATGTCTTTATTAGGCCTATACTTTCTGACTGATAATGCCATAATACTGATAAAATGAAGAGGATTTTTTTTTAATTTTATTTGTGTAATCCCCTCTAATCAATTTCCTTTTTGAAAAACAAATTCAATAGTACAATATTGTCTATCCTGATGTGAAATATGTTAATTTTACTATTATATTTGGCACGTATTATATACCAAAAGATACTGTACCAGGTATAGGTAGTATGAAGAAAATTTGAAATGTTACAATAGCCCCAGTCTCTTATACATAAGCAAAGCTCACACAAGTATGCTGTCATTTTCTTGTCCCTTTTATTATCTCAAAATACAAAACATTTTTTTGAAGCAGGGAACAAAATACATGGGTCTAGCATCTGAAAATGTCAATGAGATTTACCAGCACTGGGTGAAGTGAACCGAAGTGATGATGGTGAGGTCAGTATCTACAACTGTTAGTCTTTTTTAACAAGTTATTATTGTAATTGTTTTGTTTATATATTTATATACTCCATTTGTATCTATTATCTGAAAAAAAAAAAAACTATAACCTTAGTCTTGATGAGTAAAGCAACATCCAAGCATCATATCAGTGCTTCTTGTGTCTGAGGTCTGTAGATGTTAGTTCATTTAGAGCTACTGGAGAACTATAAACAGTTGCAGTCAAAATATTAATTGGAATCTGAAACTCATAACATCAGGGCAACCATTAAAGATCGGTGCAATTCATAAGAGCACTGTACAAGATACAAGCAGAGTTAACCCTATGGGTGCCGCTCGAAATTTCATTTATCTGAAACATATGAAAGCACATTAAAACAATACAGCAAAGCTATTGAACAGCAGTGAAAATCATACAAATGGGAATAATTGATACAGAACAAAGCAGATTCCCACATTCATTAATCTGATGTTCAACATTTTAGGTAACAACATTCATCCTGCTATTCAGAATTTAAAAAAACAAAAACAAAAAAAATGAAGATTGTATCCTTTACTCACCCTCAATTGTCAATGCTCAAATGTCATGTAAAACAACATGAGGGTGAGTAAAAGATTGCAGAATTGTATTTTTGGGGTCAGCTGTTCCTTTAATGACATATATCACATATCAGATTACAATGTCATGTTTAATTCATTTAGTTTCTGTGCAGGCAAATGCTGTACAGCATATAGATAGAAACCTACATCAATGGAAAACAGTGGCACATTAATGCCACTCGATTTAGTCTGAATGAGGTCATATTGTGATGTGCAAATCTGCAAATGATTCTTCAAACGAAATTAAAAGACATACATATTTCAGTACAGCATACATGTTGAGGCTACCGAAACGGCTAACATTGTTGTTCTACAATAAAAAGGAAATAAATGAAAATAAAAAATGTAGACCAAAAACAAAAATGTTGTTCGACAAAAAAAAAACAAGCAAAATAGAATCACTAGTATGCAATATTGTTTTTAAGAGCTAAAAAAAAAAAAAAACTCGGACTAAATGGAAAGCACCAAAACTGTTTTGCACTGTAGCTTTAACCTCTTATGTTTCAAAAGTGTTTTCCCGACTGTCAAGACTGTGTTTACCGTATTTTCTAATAAGTGTCTCTAGTTTTTGGTAGCACATTGATGTAACAAAGTACACTCTCCAAGTATTAATGTGTGGTTTTCTCTCATTTTCTTTGTTAATCTACAGGAAATATAGTGATAAATGTGAGGCGCAGAGTTATCTCGTCTGGACCACAAAATCGTCAGCAATAGCACCAAGTCATGATATGTTCAATGGTATGGCTGTTTACACACCACACTGAGGTCTCTAGAAAAGGTTACGGTGATTGTTAGAATACATACTAACTACAAAAAGCAGTTTGCATCATCTGCTATATTTCGCTAATGACCACACCTTGCTACCAGGAGCTTCTAACAGCAGAAAGAACATATACTGTGTTTCTCCATAAACAAGACAGCTAAACTGGAACAAATCTTCTGGGTTTTTTCTCGCAGTACAAAATTAAAGAGTCCCCAATTTGTCGATATTACGCAACTATAAATATCTTTTATTTATACATACAGTACACTGTCAAAATATTTCTACTGGTACAGTCTGTTGACTATAAGAATACAGAATACATATATCTTGCACTGTGCTGCTATACATATCCCACACACACCCTAACCCCCCCCCCCCCCACACCCAAACAACAACATACCGACGAATGCCATTTCAGTCAACACACACAAGATCTTGTGCTCAGCTGACTGCTTAAACAGCACTGTAGCTGGACTACAAAACAAAACTCCATCTCTGCAGGTATATTGAACCGCACGATTAGACTCAGGACTCAGTAACTGGTCATTTGTGTACAGAATTGTGTGCAATCCTGTTGTGTCATTTTACATTAATGAGGTTTTCTGAGCATGAAGCATCATAATAAAGCTTCCCCTGAACATTAAAATGTTTGACAGTGAAAATAGGAGCAGTTTCATATGCGTTTTATCCGTTTATCCGTATCGCTTTTTATTCATATTTGATTTTGTATTGCTTGAACCAGAGCTTTAGATGACAATGAAACGGGGATAAAAAAAAAGTGCAACAACAAAAAAAAGCATAACAGTAGATAACACCATCCACTTTGGTTTATGATTCTAGTAGCATGTGAGACTTTTATTCATTGTGTTTTATAATACAGTATATTCTATCTGTAACAGTTTTATAGATATCTGAAAGTGAAGGCCTGCTACATGTTTCCATAAACTACTGAGACAGACCGTAAATTGATCATACATCCATCAACAGCCACAGTGTACAACATATTTCTCATTTACGAAAAAAATATATATATTGCATGATGTTCATTTTTTTTATATACACCTTATGGTAGTTCTGGTATGTGTGTGTATGCTGCGGAGCTGGTGTCCTGATAAACCCTATGTGTTTCCTGCAGACTCATGGTGCAGACTAAGTGCCATGTGAGGACATGACCGCCACACTCTCTCATTGTGCTGACTCCATGCTTTCTCTCTCTCAATCTGAGACTGTGTACCAAAACGATGAGCAACATGGAAATTAATATGCTTTTTGTATCCCTGATATACTATAAGAGGTCATCTTTTGAGAGGTTAAGTTATAGGTCAGTCTGTTAACTCATTAGTGGCATCAAAAATAGGAAACGTGTTCTACATTTGTACATCTGAATAAATGAATAAACACAGTTAGGGTCATTTTAAGGGTTAAAGCATTTTGAATTTCACTTGCTCATATCTATTATAATTTGTATAATTTTATTATATATATTTTTTTTAATTTGTTAAAGGGGTGCGCAATGCATTGTGTTTGTGTCACATTGTTTTCGATGTGCATGTGAATTTGTAATGTCTTTGCTCTATTACATTTTTTTTCTGCATTCTCCCTTTCTAGTGAGCTATCAAATGACTGAAATAATAAATATAATAATTATAATAAATATATCTTTTTGCACTGATTATAAATCATTGGCTTAGTAACATTCAGTAAAATCCCCAAATCATGCTAAAAAGGTAAGAAATACTAATGATGTAAATATGTATATCTAATAAAATAGGGTTATATTAAACTTCTCTACACATCTTTAAACATAATTTTCATCCCGAACATTTTGAAAAGCAAACAGCTATAGTACAAACCAATGGGGGCATAAATCAGTTATCCAAATATCTGCAACCAAACAATCAACAGACCAGCTAAAACCGGTTTGCCAATGAGTAACGCATCATTCAAGATGAAGTAATATGCAATTTCCGCAAAATGTGCACTTTCTTGTAAGTTGCTTTGGTAAGCAAGTGTCTGCTCAGAACGTAAATGTAAATGTGATGTAAACTTTAGAAAGAATGTGTCATAAAAAAATTTAAAAAATAGAAGATGCTAATTGAAAAATGCTGCTAAATGACACGATTTATTCGCAATCAAAACAAAAGAACAGAGATGTTTTTTATTTGAAAAATGATGCACCTCAGAAAACGATCTGGAATGGAAAAAATGCTTGAGATGTGTTGTCAAAAGTAATAATGTTTTTGTCTTTGTGTGGAGAAAAATGGCATATAAAGTCAGTACAGTGTCATAAATAATCCAACTAATGTCTACCACGTCTATAATGCTGCTAAAAAGATAAAGGTTCATTTCATTCAAGCTCAAAAGTCTGTTACAATGAATCTCAATTGTATATCGCCCATGAGTCAAATCAAGTTAGCATTAATTACCTCTCAAAATCCCCAAACAGCTCATTTATCTGGCCACACTAGAGCCAATCTGTTCAACGATTGATGCTACAGTAGCAGAAGTCTCCTGCAAAGCAGATTTTGAGCTAGGCTATCCTTTTAGGTTCAGACATAGTAAACTTTCGTCATTAGAAACCGACAAAATAAGTTGCAAATCCTATGTGAGAGTGAATGCAAGTGGACCAAAACATTTACACCACCTAAATCGCTATTTTGGCTCAAAAATGCTCTCATGCATTTTAATCCTCATGAAAAAGTAACATTAGAAACGGAATCCAAAATATGACAATATGTTTTATATCAATATATTCTGTCGCGTGCATATATTGGCCAATTTATTCAAAATTACTAAAATTTTATAATACATTGTGCAATATATGCTATTATATTATATACAGATTTTTTTTTTTTCATATTACAGTACATTCCTAGCTTTTTGGATATTCATTTCAATATTATTCTTTTGTATGAAGGCTTTAAATAAAAAAAGGAACACAATATTATGAAATTAAATAGTTGTATTTTTTTTAGAAAGCACCATATTTGACAATTGCCAAGTGAAATGGATCAAAAATACTTAGATGAGCACATCTCCCAACTGAACGAGATGATCGCCTCTACTTTAGTATAGAATACCTAACTTTAGCAAGTAGGTCTCATCTAGTTACTTGATTACAAATAAAACAACAATTGCAAGTATGAACAATCAAGTTTTGCTCAAAATATAAAGCCATTCACACAACACACACATGAGAAGGCTCAATCAAGGTCTCACGGCACGACCTTAAGTAAAACGCGTCGAGCTCCGAATCGCTAAAAGCTTAAAACGGCGTTCTCTCCGACAATCAATCCCCTGATCCAAATCTACATATTCCACAAAAGTCGACCTTTCTGATGAGCAAGGCGTAAGCTAACGTTACATCCCGACAAATAATATGGCAGCTGCGGCTACAACATTGCTTCCCTTTACCAATCAATGTACGCTCCACAACTGTAGACTCACGCTCGCTGAAATTGTAACGCTCCGATGGTAGTAAGAATGTCAATCTCATTGATGTCCCTCAAAACGGCACAGCAGAAAAGTACGCACACATTAGCAAAATTTGGGCTGTTGTCCGATGGCCAACTTGAACCCATTGCAAAATTTGCATGAGGAAATCATTTGCCGCCAATTTGAAATTCCAAATTGTATGGATTCCTATTTTGAATGAGAAAATTGTACAAACAACAGTAAATGTGACCGCACTTGAAGACTTATCAGACAGATGCAGGATGGTGTTAATCCTAAAACATCAAATACTGAGGTGTTCAGGAGATAGCCTAAGGTGCGTGACATTAGCGAAATTTCACACACACACACAAAAAAGTTCAATTGTCAATAGTGAGTGATCTCACACAGAGGTAACTTTCAAACCCAGTAGTGTTTCTTTTGGGCAACGCGCCAAATCCGAGTCCATTGTGAAACTTGTTGTGGGGAAATCTTTTACCCTTAAACGTAATTCCCTATCGAAAGTAATGTAGGGATATATAATATAAAAAGTAATAGGGATATATAATATAAGAGTAACTACACTATTGATAACAGACCTTTTTATGCTCATGAAACTGTGTCGAAACTTCGTTTAATGTGACCACACTTAAAAGCAGCAGCAATTGTCTGATGGAAGATCACATTAATAATATAATATTAACAGAGTTCAGTCAGAAGACTTTTGATAGCACCTTACATAGACTGTTAAAATGCCTATAATGTGGTGATTGGCCATTGGGAGGGGCTTAGCTATGAACCACATCCCCATAACCCCTTAAACCTGCGAGCTGGAGGTCAAGGCTTAGCCTTCACTTGGCGATTTAAAATCCTTCCAAGGCTGAAGAAACAGTACATTGTTCAGCCATTTGATGCATTTTTAGACATTTTTCAAATGCTGACTACACATCTGTTCAGGTGATGAGACACAGAACATGCCACCTCTCGTCTGACGACCATTACATCCCCCTTTGACAATGGCTAGCACACTAAAATTTACATTTGCCCAGGTATGTCTGTTCAGACAGTGAAAATACATGTCTTTCTGTAAAAAAGAAGCACCGTTGGATGATAGAAACACAATAAAAACCTTTGGCCGCTGGGAATAGCCCTCTCATCCCAAAGAGATTCATCCCAAAGGGTCTTCAAAGAGGAGAGAGACAGGCGCTGGGTTGCCATTTCTGGTTTTACCAAAAAACAAAACAAAAAAAAGGCTCGATAATGGCCCACAAAGGCAGTAGATTTCTTTTCTCTCTTTTTTTTTTGTCATTTAAACAGAAAAAACCCTAACAAACACAGAAGGAACAAGCATTTAGGAGCCCTACTAAGGCTGAACAATGCCTTTTTTATGTAAGGGGGCATCGCATATTGATGACAAAAATACTATAGTATATTATGGCACAAAATCCTATCCTCCTCACAGTACAGTACACTTTATAGTCTTATTGATTAAGGAAGCTGTAGTATTTTTGGCATTACTATAGTACTTTCCAATATAGCTTGATAACCAAGAGAAATGAGGTTGGTGTAAACTAAAAATATCACTCATAGTAGTAGTCACCAAGGTTTTGCTTCAGTGCTTCAAGTTTGTGTTCAATAAATGTAGAAGGGAGTAGCAGCTTCTGTAAGTACACATAAGTTTATCAAAAATTGCATTAGAATAAAATGTTGATTCCCTTTGCAATCCAAGCCTATGTCTTTGCCTGTACTGTGGCTTTAACAGATGTTGTGCTTTGTAAGAGTGTTTCCATTTTTTTCCTCAAATATGGTGTATTAGTGTTAGTATGTGAGCAGAGACACTAACAACACTAACAGGCTATGTCTAATTCCATCGCCATGATGCCTTTGAAATATTACTTTGCTAATATACGTTAAAATTGACTATGCTACAGTTCAAACGTTTAGGGTCAGTAAGACTTTTGTTAAAAAGAAAGTAATGCTTTAATTAAGGATGCATTACATTGATGAAAGGTGAGCGTAAATATATTTATGAAGTTACTAAATAAATACTGTTCTTTTGAACATTCAATTTATCAGTGTTTTTACACAATTTTAAGACATGTTTCTTGAACAGCAAATCAGCATATTAGGCATGATAACAATAGTGCTGTTATATTTGTGATCAGTGCAACCTTGGTGAACATATATTCAAAAACCCCAAACTTTTGAACAGTAGTGTACATTTCACTTTTCATGAATGGTTTGCAAATATGTACTAAATTTGCACAGTGAAATGACATTTGAAAATACAAGAATACTCAGATTTGATGGATCTTTCTGAATTTGATGTAAATGAACTGGAGCAAAACCTTGGAACACAAGCCTTTCCTTGTGATACATTAAGTGTAAGGGAACAGAGAAGAGGAGTAAACCATTGGAGTCGGTGTGGACATGAAGACGTTGGCTGGCTGAGCGAAGGTGGAAGGAGCTCAGAGTTTGGGGAGAGTGTGGGCCTGTAATCTCTGGGACTTCAGAGGAGAGTGGCGTGGTCTGGGTCTGCTGTGTCCATACTAGCCAAAATGGCTTTCTGGTCTTCTCGGGGCGGGCGACGGTACAGCAGAGCGGAGAAGCGGGCGTACGGGTCCTGGCGAGTCAACTTTTTCTTCTTCTTGCGGAGGTAGAGAGCTTCTTCTGGCTGGAGGACCTGAGAGGTGTGAGGCTGCTGGGTCTGAGAGGGGGTCACACCTGTATTGAGAGCAAGACAGATGAGCACATGAGGACAGAGACGATAATAAAATATAATAATAAAAAGTCTTAGCGACATCTAGAGGTCATATATACTGTACACCCAAAAGTTTTAGCTCATGGCACCATTGTAAATCAGACAGTTCATCTGGTAAACTGAAACCACTTTCATGTCTCATGGCATGTCTTCACTCCTTGCTCACTCATGTTTTATACAAATACAACTGGTGCCAGCTTGCATCATGGTCATAGACTGTAGTGAAAATGACCAGAGGATTTCAGTTTTAGTATAACTCTTGTAGGCCAGTTGTTTTATACATAGTAATGGACTTTTTTCTTAGCAGTAAAGTACAAAGGTCTCACCAAGGCTGCATTTATTTGATAAAACATTTCGTATAAACATTAATATTGTGAAATATCATTACAATTTGAAATAACTGTTTTCTGTTTTCATATACTCTGTTTTAAAATGTAATTATTTTTGTGATGCTAAAGCTGAACTTTTGAACATAATCCTTCAGAAATCATTTTAAAATGATTATTTGATGCCCAAAAATATTTTCTATTATTATCAATTTTGAAAACAGTTGTGTTGATAATATTTTTGTAGAAATGTGATACTTTTTTCAGGATTCTTTGATAATTGGAAAGTTCAAAAGAAAAAAAAAATTAATTAAATTATTTTGTAACATTATAAAAGTCTTTACTGTCATCTTTAATCAATTTAATTGATCCTAGTTGAATAGTAAGTATTACTAATTTATTTAAAAAAAATACATGACCCGGAAATATTGAACAATAGTGTACAGACTAATAATATCAAAATACATTTCAAGTGATATCAATTATTAAAGGCTATGTGTCTAATCTATAATATTTTGCGGCAAATTCATCTGTCACTTGGTAGAAGCAAAAACAGGCAGATGCATGGACCGGTTGCGTCACATATCATTATTCATGAACAACATCACACAAAGTTGAAGAAAATACAGCTCCCATTTCATTCGCTTGCAATTACAAAGAAACATGTATTTGTTGGCTGCGGGGAATATGATAGTTTGCTGCCACTACTTGATAACAATGTCAAATCTGGGTCCTGAACCAGATTGACACAAGCTGACATCATTTTAAAGCATCATAGGCATGCTATACCGACATGATGGCTGTACCAAAAGAACCCAAGCGACCCAAATCAGTCACTTACAATGTTACATTTGAGTTGGCATACTTTCATAGAAGGCAGTATGCAAAAAAAAAAAAAAAAAAACTAGATTATGTTTATGAGTATGAGAAAAGGCACATTACGTGTTGTACAATTAGCTCATAGTATATGAATTAAAGTAGCGTTTAACTTGTTCCTCACCCATCTTTCGTCTGGTCTTGGAGTTGTTATTGTTGATGCCGACTTTCTTGACTTTTTTCACTCGTTGATATCTCAGTGCTTCTATCCTCTCAGACCCTGCAGAGCCACTTGGTGCACCTCGACGTTTTCTAAACAGAGAGCAAAGAAAGGCAAAGCCATCACACAAGGGACGGGTAGTGCGTCGGCTCTCCGTGTATATTCAACTGGTCATAGTAGTGACTACATGTTTGTCGCTCAGATTACCCATGAATCTCTTACACTCCAATGCTCAAGACCAGGCTTGATCCAGTAAGTATGATGCAAAACATTTATTTGAGTGGAAAGAGGGGTATACTTAAAACTTTTCCATGTATTTCCTGCCCAAAATTACATTTGTAATTCTTTTGAATGGCAACTTTTCATCCATTTAAGATCAAATCAACATTTAAACAAAAATAAAATAGTCAAGCTTATGCAACAGGAAGGCAAAACATGAATATTTTATCATATATTATTAAGAAATGAGATTTGTTTAAAAATGTATACAGTACCTCAATATGGCAACATAATGTATGTATCTGTTTAAAGAGAAATTTTGAGAAATCATGACATAGATTTGGGTAATTCCAATGGATTAGCATACTTAAATACATATTAGAATAATACTGTAGTGGTCAAGTAAAAAAAAAAGCTTTATGAAACCATTCTCAGACAGTTACTGTAAGTTTGTACAGTCTTCCCATCCAAATACAGTATGGAGGCACTTAAACCGGCAGCCCGCATACTCTGCCCCAGACAAACACTCGCACACACAGCTCTCACGAGGCACAATAAAATAACAGAAATAGCATTATAGAGGCACCGTCCTTCTGCTGAGGCTGCCGAGAGAAATTAAAGGCCATTAGTATAGGGGGAAAATCACAGCTCAGCAACAAAGCATTGTCAGAAATGTGCTCATAGACATGAATACTGTCTACAATGGGCTTCACCATGCTGACAGGGGGAGAGATGGCGGGAGGGGAAAATGGCTACTTGGGAACAGTCACATAATGAAAAATAAAACAAAGCACTTGGACAACAAATGTAACAAGAATTTAATCAGATATTTGTTGGTTATTCAACTGAAGAGCAATATTTAGCAATGGCATGCATGGCATTTTGCACATGAAACAGAACTTTAAAGGGGAATACTCTGGAAAAGCACTTCATTGGGTGAAAGCCAAAACTTAAAAAAGGAGCATTTTCTAGTGCCAATAGTGCTTTCCCCATTGTGAAGGAAGTGCAGAAACTGTTTTGGAAGAAAACTTGCTTCACGTGATTGTGAAATGTGTTCTGCAGTCCAAACTTACACAAAACAAGTGCAGTTTTATGCATATGGATACACTGTGTGTATACTAGATCAATCATGACTATATTTTGTTTTTGTTCATTTTTTTGTAAAATAAAAATTAAATTCGTTTCAAGCAATAAAAAGCACCTACCTGAAATGAAGTTTGACATGCAACTCTTGCTTGAGACGGTCCCTGACGACTGGTCACTTTTATCCAGGTTGAGCTAAAATTCCCAGCCACTGCAAGTAGTGTTTGCTCTGTCATTTACTAAAAAGCTTTTTATAAAGGCCCATTTATTTTATAAACAGAAATCATGGTTACCATGAATATCAAACCATGCAGACTTTTTAAATGGCAGCTTCTCACAAAATCTCAATTTAAGCTCTGCTTTTGATATCTTATTTGTATTGCGTCTCAAGCACGAGGTTGTGTTGACCAAATGGTATGTGCTGATTTTTCTAATCAATAACTGGGAAACGTACATATGCATACTAAGACAAGAATGCATACAGGCTTCAAGACTGCAGAACTAAAATGTGTGGCTATTTGAAAATATATATAAAAAACCAAAACAACCTAGGTAATAAACAAAAGGAAAGCAAGACCCAAAGACTTGTATTCCCCTTTAAAGGACGAGGTGAATAAAAGCCCCACCTGCTGCCCCCCCCCCTTTCAGACATGGATCCAACCCTTACCTATTGCGGTGTAGAGGACCTGGTCACAACAACGCTGCCCAGATAGCTGAGATCAATCAAAAACAAAGCAGGTAAGACTTGAGGAGCCATCAAGAATGACCAAATGCCCTATTTAAGATGATGACAACATTGCAACAGATGAGAGCAGACAGTCCCTGCAACACGATTCGCCCAACAAGCCTCCCCTTGGCAGTTAGAGCTGGGGTGACCTGGGTGACAGGAGGTGGGAGAGAGGGGGAGTGTGGAAAAGGCAACCATGCGGTCAGGTTACTTTGGAACAGGAGAAGAGACCTGTTGTGCTGGACACACCAACCTCAGCCTCCACATCATACATTCTGAGAGTCGTCCTAAAAAGCCTGGAGTTAGTCAAAACAGTGGGCTTCATTTGGACTGGGATTGGTCAATTTTATTGCACATGTGGGGTTCCTCCTGTTGGGTGAAAGGCAGGGTAAAGCATGACAGTGAATGGAAAGGCTGAGATCCTGTAGTTGTGTCCCTCTGATTCCAGGCTTTTTAGGGGCTTCGCTATTGCATTTTAAGTAGACTTCAAATAGAACCTCACCTCACACGTAGCCCTAAAAGGTCTGTCACCATGTCTGTGAAGCAAATAATTCATCAAGTCTTGACTTGGAATCTGTTACCCCACAACCACTTTGGTTAGTTGCTCACTTTGGTTTTAAGACAAGTGCTTTAAAGTGCTTCACAGACCTTATGAATGAAATCGGATGTCTGACATGAAAAGCAGCATTACATAGAAAACCATAGCACAACTTGTCATGTAGAAAATGGTTTTGAATGGTTTTGAATAATGCAAGGCATCAGGGGCAGTGTAACTATGAAAGCATGAGTTCTAACATTCCTAAAAAAAATAAGCTTAAGGCAAGCAGCAAACACAATCTTGACCATGTGAGCAAACTGTAGCTTTAGACTAAAATTAAAAGTGTGGTTACTTCTGCACTGAGACCCCTGAAAGGTCCTAGATGTTACACTTAGGCCAGATGGTACATGATTTATCAATCCACACGCCACAGGCCTAGTGCACCTACCCTGAAGCTGATAACTGGGGTGGAGAGGGTTCTGACGGAAGGATCTCCTCCTCAGTCCTCCTATGGGTTGGCATCTGCCCAAAAATGTTGCTGCTTTCTACAGGAGGTGAAGGGGACTGAGACGGATAGCTTCCCACTGAGGTGGCAAATGCCATGTGGGATCGGTAGCTGGGACTTGCCCTTCGGCTACCTTGGCCTTGAGCAGGAGAGGAGGAGGGCGAGGACCTCCTAGAGAAGCTAGCTGAAGACGGAGGTTGAAGGGTGATCTCAGACATCTCAGGAGGGATTGAGGGTTGGGTGACACTGGGACGCGGCCTGGGTCGCACTACAATCTCCGGTGAGCCTTCGTGAGAGCTAATAGGGCTCTGAGTTAGAGGTGAGAGGCGGGATGGTTGGAGAACAACCATGTTGGGTTCCATCCTACGGGGCTGCCTGGGGCTAAGCCTGGGTGTAAGCTCATACCATCGGGTGTCCAGGCTTCCGAACGAGCTTGGGCCAACCATGTGAGACACTGGGTCAGGGTAAGGCAATACCGGTACACCCATACCGTGGCTTGTGTGTCTTAGCTGCCCTAGACTCTGTGCCTCTTGCATAGGTAAACGCTTGGCTGGAAGGCCCTGAGGCTTGACCTTGCTGGGAGACTTGCCGGGGCGGGACTTTGGAGCCCCCAGCTGCAGGATACCAGGGTAAGGAGACACTTGAAGGGTGGAGGGCTGGAGAGCACTAGGTGGAAGAACAAGAGGGGGAGGAAGGGGAGGTTCCGGATGAAGATGCAACGGGTGTGGGGGTGGAAAAATAAAGTGAGGACCCTCAATTGTGGCAAAGGTGAAATCGGGTCGTTGCCAGATGTCTGGAGAGCGCGAGGTGGAGGGATGTGCCAAGGGAAGGGTGTAGCCAGAGACTGCATAATGCTGAATCTCTCCCTCACCGATTTCCTCCGGAATGGTTGGATGGCCGAAAGGTCCCTCCAGGTGGTAAGGAGGAGAAGACATTACTGAGCTCAGAGGGCTGCTGTCCGGCATGTAGAAGGGGGGCGGAGGCTCAGGTTCCCCTGGACTTCCCAAATAGCTGTAGAACTGACCATGGGAAAAGGCTCGGAAGTGGGGAGCACAACGGATCTGCCCTGTAGCCTGGAGTCGACTGGTCTCCATGATAGTCATGCCTTCCATGGGCCTCTGAAAGCAGGGACTGTAGGCTGGGGGCTGCAAGTAAGACTCCTGGCTAGAAGAAATGGGGGAGATCTGATGGGGTCTGAGGGTTGCCATCATAGGTGGCATGGGCCCTGGATCGTCATTCTCTTCATCTGACTGTCTAAATTCAGGGTACAGGTCAGATTCCTCCACAAAGGGGAAGCCCTCAATGCGGCGTGCCTTAACCGGAGTTTCCATATCTGTGGGATCCATGACAAAGCGCCCATCTGGCCCACGACTGATCAATTCAATTGGTGTGGTAGCCTCCGCCTCATGCTTAGAGACGCTGTATTTCTTGCTAATTATTGCTCTCTTGGTCTTCTTGTATAAGGACAGCTCCTTCTCCTTGGCAGGACTTTGAGGAAACTTTTTAGCACGTAATCCATCTTCTGAAGACTCTGAAGGAGGTCCTATGGAGTGGATGCTTTCTGGACTTATCTTTCCAGAAGATGACCTATAACAACGGGAAAGAAAAAAAAAGAAGAACAAATGTTGAGTTATGATCATTGGTATACATACGTCATAGACAACTGGACTTTTTAATAATGTTTCATCAATCATCCAAAAGGCCTCATCTGTTATCCAATGGGGAGAAATAGCTGTGAACATACTTACAGTAAACCAAATTAGACCAACACACAGTGTGAAAGATTCTTCTCAGATGCACCCAAGGTACCTCATACACAAAACTTATGCATATCACATGATAATGTGTGAAAATAGTTCAATTATAAATTTGGTATTTAGTTACAAATTACAATACACTTTTACAGGGACACATTGGATTGGTCTAAGATATGTTCTTAAGGTCACAATTGGGGCCCAACCTTGTGATTTCAAGCACATGGCCCACCATTAAGCTACATCACGCCCAACCCTCCCAAAGCTACAACAGGTAGGCCTCAAGTGAACTATAAAATATTCAATAAACCCAGCAGTGCAAGTACATACACATTTGCTTATTTACTTGAATTTCAATGATTTCCATCATTGATAATAGCACAACAAATTGTTTCATAAACTATTCTGACATTTGAATTTTATTTTGAGATAACCTATTGACCTCTGTGTAACTTTCTGCTTTGGGGTCTTAGAATGTCAGAATTAATCAGAATGATCATTGAAGTGGTTTGTTTACTTTAAGGTCACAATCATGGGAGTTAAATGTGACCTGTGATTTAGACTATATACAAGTTTATCTTTTCAAGGCATCTTTATTTTACCTTACATATACATAGACAAAATTCATTATCTTCAAATTAGATTGAAAATGATATCTAGGACAATGACCTTGAAAAGATTTACACTTTGTTATTCTAGGCCCCAGAAAGTTTTCACTCTTTTTTTCTGGATATATCTTGTCATAACTCATCCTTGTTAAGCCCTTATACTCTCCAGTCACCACTGTTTGAATATCATAACTAATTAAGTTTTAACACTAAATTTAGTAGTGTTTGTGTGTGTGTGTGTGTTGTATAAAAAATATATCAAAATATTAATAACAGAAGGTGACATTTTCAAAGACATTCAACTGAGAGTATCCATGTGACCAAACAGCGAGAAATAGCAAGCATAGTCCAGAAAAGAAGAGAGAAAATCAGGATATGTTATAAACATAATACTTTATTCCATAACAAATGTACATGTAATGGCTGAAGCTTTGTTTTTGCTGAATCATTACAGCATGCACTTTCACTTGTAATGGCTGCGGTGACAGAGCTTGGTTTCCATGGCAACTGCCTATTGATGCCCACCATTCAGGTGCAATGACGTTATGCTTGCTCCAAGCAACAATACAGTGCACTATTAAGCAGGCTTTTCCCAAGCCAAGCCGAGGGAACACACAATACACACTCTTCGTTAAAACGAATGTCCACACTTTTAAACACTGTTCTCACAAATGTTTAGAGGCATAATATACAATATGTCTGTTAAGAAAAGGAAACGAAATCTAAACACACAGACAGATCTTATTAGATATTGACTTGCTTATCAACAAGGCTTTGCTTTCATTTTGCAAGAGTAAATATGTTTTGGATAAAAACATTGATAAACATCAGAGATTCAATGTGTTTTAACTGTAATTATCCTTATCAGCTGATCATTTCAAGTTGTTGTCCTGCTAAATGTTGTGATGAAAGATAAAGACATCATCACTGACAGAAAGATGGTGGTATCAAACTGTATAGAGACGCAAACAAAATGAACCGAGCGTGCAAATTTCTCCTGGAACTTCATAATGAGTTTAAACAATCTTCAAACTGAGACTCAATTCAGATTCTACTATACATGGGAAATTCATATAGTTGTCATATTACGTCACACAATTCACAATCTTTCCGGACTAATTAAGCTGAGCATTCAAGAATGATTGTCAGGCATTACAATACCACAGTTCATACTGTGTTTGGCACAGAATATCTCATTCAAAGCTCATTCTACTGGCATTGACTGTAAAAGCAATTCCAAATAACCACACAAAGTGCATAAGCTTCACAATATACCAGGATAGTGCAATGTTTACCATTAATATAAGTTAAATCCACTAACAAAACAATAACAAACAAAAAGCAATTTGAACACTGGAACACCAGCTTTGCTGCATGTTAACCTCTGGTGTGTAAGGGTTTGTTGGTGTCATACAGGCAGTGGTTCAGATGCTTGGGAGGGAGAAATCTGAAACAAACATTATGGGGTGAATAAGACACATGAAATAGAATGAAAGCCACCCCCTTGGTGGCCTGTGGTCTTCATGTGTGCAGATATTACTATACTGTCAATTTTGAATGTGTGGAAATAATAAAAGTTGCTTATCAAGTATAGATAGATAGATAGATAGATAGATAGATAGATAGATAGATAGATAGATAGATAGATAGATAGATAGATAGATAGATAGATAGAGATAGATAGATAGATAGATAGATAGATAGATAGATAGAAAGATAGATAGATAGATAGATAGATAGATAGATAGATAGATAGATAGATAGATAGATAGATAGATAGATAGATAGATGGATAGATAGATAGAATAATGCTAAGAAGAACTGAATATAAACTGAAGAGGCTTAACTAAATAGAGAAGTGAAAACATCACAAGACATCAAAACTCACATCCACACACTCATCTCGCAAACCAAGTATGTCATCTCAAAGCCAAGGCCCAGCCATGTAATATGAGTGACTTGACTTTGGGGAGCAGCTGTATTAAGTTTGAATCAGAGATGATTGTGTGCAAAATATATTTGTAGGAAATTTCGCTAAAAAGCTAAATAATTTAAAGTGCTTGCTCAATTATGTATGAAAGAGAGTGTTATGAAAAGCTGTCATGACCAACTTGACCGAGTTCTGTGTACTAGTGTGTGTAGAGGATTCCACTGCATCGTTATCAAATTAAAGGTGCTGTGTCGCCCTCTACAGGACACATTCAAACCGATGCTTTAATCAAATTAAAGGTACACTCCAGGTTATTTTCAACAAATAGACAGTATGTTTGGTTCTATTAAACGATGTTGAGGGTAAATACACATAATGGAAGCCTATAGGTTAAGACTCAGGACCAAGTATTATAAGATAGTTTCTATCCAACTTTTCCTATTATTGTCCTTTATACTGTGATTTAAGGAACTCTCTTTTTGAATCAATTCAGTAAAAAAAATGATATGATATGATATGTTTTGGAAATATGAAGGATTTTGTGCTGGATGTTTGAAAATGATTGCTTTGTCAAAATTTATAGAAAAGGCCTGGATATCTGCAGCAAAATATTTTGTATCCCATATGAAAAGTCATCTCCAATTTTTTTTTAGAGGTTTAGTTATGCTATGTTGGGTTCTGTGTTATGTCACGTGGCTACTTGGAGATATTTGTGAAATTATTACTGCTAATAAGGCAATGAGGGCTGGCCACCATGGTGTTTGACAAATCAATCAAAATAGGTTTGCCCAACGTGAAGTAAATAGACTTTATAGAGCATATATGACTTTTTCTTCCATTTTTTAAACAGCGCTTTTCAGAATATGCATTGTTTAAATGCGGCTTTACATAAAATCATAATGTTTCATTATAATGTTAATTCTATATTTATATTTTAATGCATTTTAGACCCTGTTTACACCTGCTATTAAGAAGCTTTTTCGTCAATCAGATCACAAGTGTTGTGGATGATGCTAAATACAGGTGTAAATGGATGGGGTCTAAAACATTTTGAGCTTGTCCACATTCGACAACTTCAAGAGGTTGTCAAAAAATGCATTCGTCCGGATTGCTTTCAAGGTGTAGACGCTGATGTGTTTGAATGTGTTCTAAGCAGTGGCGAGGCTACATTAGACCCACACAGATTGATGGCTGGTCCACCCAATCAAATGAGACACAAAATATTTGTTTGTGGGGAAAGGAGTGCCATGTGACTAACAATCACTCATATAACATGAACTAAAATACATCCGATTAACCAAAACGTATCTTAATACCAGAAGTAAACAGGGCCTATTGTTGCATTTAGCAGATTAAAGCTGAGCAATTGTATAGTTTACATTTTGCCATGACACAAGCAATCAAGCAGTATAGATGATATAGTATCGCGGATAAATTTGGACAATCTATATCAAACCTTATTTAAATAGCTGGGTGATGAACAATTGCAGAGCTGAGATTAGCTATACAGTATATATACACACAAGTCATACAGTACATGCGACTGTGTGATAGAATTGAAATGGTAGTAATGTAATGTATCTATATCAATACTTTTATACTAGTTAAATGCAAACTCGATTCAGAGAAAGTGTTTTTGTAATTCATAACCACTTACTCCACCTAGAAAACAAGTTTCACCTCAAAATAATCATTTAAAAGTAAAAACACAAACATTAATTGAGCATTTGTGTTTAAAATAACACACATTTACATATTTGATTTGGAAACATCTGGCACACTTGCCTGATAGGCTCCCATTATAAATGTATACAAGTAAATGTGTTTACACAAACATAATAAACCCAAATCAAGTTGAAACCTAGAAAGCACCTTTAATTTCACAGAGCTACGCGTAAATGTGTGAGTCGGGCCAAAAGGCAACAAATTCTGAAGTTTTGTGGCTCTCCAGTGTGTATAGCGCATGGGTTCACAGCCTGCCGAAATAACCGTGCCCAGCAGCGCACATGGGACGCATGCGACATAAGGCAGTGCATACTGCTGAACAAGGTGCAGGCACTCACAGAGGACTGGAAGGTGGAGGCCTGTAGCTGCTCCTTTCCTGGCCTTCCCAGAAGGGTTCTATGCCAGGTAGAGGGGTAAGAGGACTCCTGTGGCAGGAAACACAATAGAGACGGGAGGGACGGGGAGGGGAGGGGTCATGTTGGCCATCAACGAAGCTGCTTTCCATACAACCAACATAACAGGAGAAAAAAAACAGTGACATGGCGAGATAGAAGTGAAGGAAAGAGGATGGCAGAGCTTCAGGGCATAAGAAATGATAATGATCGCGGGCACTGGACTGTTCATTTATTAAATGACACTCTTAATCTTCTTTGCATGCAGGGATGTCAAGGCGAGCTTGGATCCATGCAGTCTCCTCGTTTTGATACACCAGTAGACATTCAGAGGCTTATTTGAGATTCCTGGCAAAAGCAGCTGATATACAGTGGAGTGCAAAGATCTGTGATTAACTGTTTCAGATTGCATTAAAAAAACACACAACAAACATGTATGTGTGTGTGTGTACTGTTCTGGCAAAATTAGTCGCAATGAGCACATTTTCAAAGATGAGTTGTTATTTTTTACAATCTCTATTAAAACGAATACCATACCATACTTTAAATTTGGCACATACCAAATCAAAACCTATAATATCAAGAAAAAATTGTACCACAATTGTTTGATTAACATTAATTAGACAGGCAGCCTATAGACTATATTAAGACCTACTGTACCACACAGATCTAATATAATGTTTCACATCTGATTTTTTTTCCCCGAAAGATAATGTTTGCATGAATAACCAAGACTGACAATTTGAAATACTGTAATTCTGTACGTGTATATCGGGATCTTTTACTGCCTATGGGTCTGATGAGTCTTTGTGAGCATTTTGTTTACATTAGCATGAGTTTGAAAATCACATTTTATTGGTTCAAACTCTTGCCATCGAGAATTCGCTATGAATATTCACAAATTTGGAATGATGTGCTTTATAAAGATACCAAACGTGCTGAAGGGAAGAATCAATCGCAGAGAAAGCAGAAGAAAAACAGCATTTTCAAAGGAAAGATACTCCTCTCAGAAAATGTACAAATAAAGATACTTTTATATGTGTTATTGCTATTTGGAGCATTGGGATTGCTAGACGAAGGCTTAATAAACTCATTTTTGTGCAAACCTCAAAATTCAATCAAAATTGACATTTTTCACTTGTTTTGCCAGTAGCTTGAAATGATCCCATAGCCTAGGCATTCCGACTCCTTTTGCCAGCATGGGTCATATACAGTGTGTGTGTGTGTGTGTGTATAAATATATTCAAATGTTTTCATTTTAAATTATTATCCACATAAGACGTTGTGTTAAAAAACTTCTGAAATTAATATTTGCTTTCTTTCTCTCTCTCTCTCTCTCTCTCTCTCTCTTTCTCTCTCTCACCCCCACTGTATATTTTTGCAAAGCACAAGCCTATGTAAAAAGAGGTACAATAAATCAAAATGAATATAGTAAAAAAAAGTATGAAAAAAAAACATACTTGATGCCATATAATAATACTGTAGATAAACAGGAGTTACGTAACTAAAATAATCTTTAAAAAATAATTTCAGTGCTACACTTAATTTAAGCACTACCACAAACAGACACCATATCCCCGCATGACATGAAATAAAGTGAACAGCAATAGCAGCATGTTTTTAAATGCCACCCTTATGGAGGTTATGACTGACATCATATAAGAGCTAACCCATTTATATTTAACTTATTAAAAGATGTATATTGGAGGATCATATAGCTACTATAAATGTAATATTACAGAGGAGCACAGTTATATGCTCTCTATTAATTTAAAAATTATTCTTTGTATTTCTGAAGCATTAGAGGACATCAGAGAATGTATCAAGTAAAACAGATTATGAAGAAATAATATGAGCAAATACTAAGTAACTATTGAAAATATAAATAAGAAAATCCTAGTCACCGATGTCCTCTGTTATTAGCACTGGAAAGAAAGACAAACAACAGAGTTAGTGTAAAATGTAAGTCAAGAAAAGATACGTTTGCAGTGAAATAAAAATATCGGAGATGAAACTCCCTGTTCTTTGGCAGTTTGTTAGTATACCATGGTAAATGCAAAATAAAAATATGAAAGTATGGTAAGAGGCAGAGACAACACAGCATGCACATTTACCATGGTAATAGGTCATGTTGTTAAAACGGTTAGCGCCACTTTTAATGGTGGCTTATGAAACCCTGCTTGATATTTACACAACTAATGAAACAAGCCTCAATGCTTACCTCATTAAAATATTTATGTGCTTATAAGCCCTTATATGTTCATGTTCACTGACATCTTATTGAGCAATTGATATTTGCAGACCCCCAAGAACCAGTTTTGAATAAACTATCCCTTGAAAGATTTTGACAAAGAGGGCAATCTTCAAAAAATAAATTGATAGTCTGTGTGTTTGGATTATGGTAAACAAAATGATAAAAAAAAAAAAAATCAGTTTTAGCACACCTATACAATTCAAATCACAAGATGCACAGATGTATATAATTTACAGTGCTTGTACAGTACATGCATGTTTTACACCTCTTTTCAGTGGCGGATTGTTGCCATGGGAACTCAAAAGCTGCAGGGTCACTATGAATCCCACTTAGTCACTGTCTGTGTAGAAACCAACTGCTATGAGGATAAACCTGAAAACAATCCTACTTTCTCTACTGGGGTGGTACTGTAAGTGTCATCAAAACCATGAACATTTATAGACAACAGTTCCATCAGCACAAACATCAAGCAGAAATACACACAGGGTATTGTCTCAATCTTACTGCAAAACATTGGTATTAAATGGCTCAATAATAAGAAAAGAAAATAATAAGAAATTAACATCAAATGCTACTATTGAATGCTGCAAGGAACCATTGCAATAGAGTAAAGTTTCAGAGACAGTTGCGTTTATGTTTATGTAAAGCTCAGGCCGTTTCCTGATCCCTAAATGTTTTCTTGTTACTGCTCATCTGGTAAAATTTTTTTTTTTTTTTAAAACAGAGCCTGAACTCCTATGCATGTGAAGTATCAAGTGTACTATACTTCTTTCAAGAGCTTTTGGATGCGGGTCGCACCCCCTCCAGCATCAAAGGGTATGTGGCGGCCGTAACAGCATCTCACGCTCTTGTGGCCGTACAATCATTAGAAAGAAAAAACCTTATTGTGCGCTTCCTTAAAGGGGCAAGGAGGCTAAATCCTCCGCCTATCTGGGACCTCTCCACGGTCCCGGAAGCAATGAAGGGTGCCCCATTCAAGCCTCTTTAGGCGCTTTTCCACTGCATAGTACGGTACGGTTCGGTACGTCTCACTTGTGGTGCTTTTCCACTGCATGGTACGGTACAGTACGGTTCGCTTCGGGACGCTTTAAATGGTACCTGGTCTGTTGAGGTTCCAAGCGTACCGTACCGGTACTAAAATGTGACGTGAAACACTGCAGATCACTGATTGGTCAGACAGAATCGTCACTACTAGCGTCACTACTAGCGTCATTGGATTTGCGACACGAGACACTTTTTTTATCAGTATTTTTGTTTTGCTGCCATCAGCCTCATTTTAAACACATTTTTCCGTCTAGCAGTTAAAAACAACCACATACCGAGAATCAGGAACACCATCCCCTCGATAGTCTCCATTGTTCCTGTGTTGTGGGTTTGAAAACGTGGCGCTTTTAAGATGATGTCATGGCAGTAGAGGCGCGCGCAAATAACGATCAGCCCCACACACTTTGAAGGGGAAACGTAAAGTTTCCTACTGCAGTGGAAACGTAAAGCGATCCGAACTGTTCCGCGCCGAGTCGAAGTGTACTGAGCCGAACCGTACCGTACTATGCAGTGGAAAAGCGCCATTTGCTGTTTACTAAGGCTGTGTCCGAATTTGCCCCCTAAACCCTCACCATAGTTCACTTGAGGGAGTGAATGAAAGGCCAGGCCCTTTTGCATAGTTTGTGCTTGCTTTTTAATAACTTGAAACTTGGCAAACTGGCAGCCCCAGTAGTAAGAGGAAAACATTTATCTTGAACTCTATCTAAGAAACCATGTATAAACATTAATTATACAATTAAATAATCAATTAAAATGGAATTCATGCCTATATAATATTACACTGTAGTCACATTAGACACACCTCAGAAAATGGATGGATGTTGAGTGTACATTGGTTGTATACTAGTTTTTTGCGATGCATTGTGTGCACTCGATAACGTCCAATATTGTTTTGAACACCACTATAAATGGCTGTGCCCTCAAATAGTACCCTATTTAAGGATATAAGGGGCGATATTGGACACAGCCTAAGAGATTGTCTGATGATTATGTTAAGAATGGCTGGGTTGATATTTCACAAGAATCGACTAGTAAAGGTTAAACTTTGGTAAGTAATCTATGCAAACCAAAGATAAAACGCTGTCTGCGTCGAAGACTTCAAGCACAAATTTAAGGACGCACATACAGGTGAGTAATAGATTAATTTTGCTGCTTTATTGCACTCTTTATCAAAAGTCTGTTTCTGTTTTAATTACAATGATGAATCAGTGTTTCTTAGAATAATCTGTCCTGCTACAATTTCGCTATGAACCTTAAAAGATCCCTAACGTTGTATTTTTCGCCATTGCTTTGGCAAAGCATCTGTCAATCGAACAGAAAATGAATTTGCAATATATCTCAGTGCACTTATCACATGGCAAAGGGTATGATTAATTTAAATAGGTGTATATAGCTTAGTTTGTAGTGGCGGGTTTCGGAGCGAATCTTTTCTGTGAACAGAAAATGCTGTGAGCTCCATCACTGCATGTGCTATGAGTTTAATAGAAATTTTTGACTACTACTTGCAATGTTGTTACATTTGTTGCAATTTTTCACTGTGACAAACAGTTTGAGATATATATTTGTGTATTGAGTGTAGGCTATCTATGGATAGTTTACAAAATAAGACAATATAGACTATTCTTTAAAATCCCAATTGCATTGCATTACTTTTTTTAAACGTTTTAAAAAAGTAGATTCAATATAGCTAGAGACTTTTTGATTGTAACTTGTAGTGTAGCTAACCTGGATGAGGTAGCCTAATTTTAAAAGTTTGATTTCTAGACCTTCTAGACTTTTCTATGAAAAGTCATGTAAATTAATAAAAATCTTAAAGGAGTAGTTCTTTCATCATTTACACCCCTCAAGTTGTTTGAAACCTGTATGAATTTCTTTCTTCTGCTGAACACAAAGGAATAACATTTTGAAGAATGACAGAGATAACAGAGTTTTCATTTTTTAAATGAACTATTCCTTCAAAACTTCAAAACTATTCCTTCAAAAAGGTTTTCTAAGCTATTAGTAAAAACCCTCATTCATGATCCTTATTTAGCGAATCACAAATTACTAAATTACAGCTCCTAAAACTTAATTTTAAAAAATTTTAAAAAATTTAATTTTTAGAATTATCCTTATTTTAGTTACTTTTTTGTGGACAATGGAGTCCTATTGGTTGAGAACTCTGATCTAAAGTGCAAATTAAGGCAAACGCATGAGAGAACTATTTAGCATTCCAACTAACTAATGGAAAAATGAAGAAACTGCTCTTTGATGAAGTTAACTTAGGCTGTCCAGTCTATGAACACACTATATCCACGAATTACTGGCCTATCACTGAGCGGTAATTAATGGGTCTTCTAATAGGATCTTTAAGCGAGAGGGCGGACCTGTTAGATGTTTTGATTTATGAAGCACACTCCACTCTCACTCTGAATGAACTGAGGTATAAGGGGAGAAGGAGGAAGATCTTAAAAGACATTACTTACGGAGTCTCCACGCTCTTTCTGCAGTGTGTTATTGACAGAGGGGGATCTGTCGAAGAGAAAAGCGGAGAGAAAGAAAGTGATTAGAGATTTAACACTCATTTCCTGATGAAAAGCAAAGTAAGAGCTTGTTAGGAGTTCTGCAGCATCAAGAGTGCAATAGTGGCAGCTATTTAAACATTTCATACTGTAAGAGAACAAGATGAAATCTTGAAATGTTAAATAAATGGAACTTTAGGCCAAAAAAGTCTCCCAGTCTGTTTGAATTGCATCAAAGTCTTCAGTCTGTCTGTAGGGTAAGATGTAAAGTGCATGGGGTTTGGATGAGAAAGAGAATCTATCCAAACTACCTTTTCTGTCAAAGATATTAGAAAAAACAGTATCCTCACAACTGTGTTCCTTTCTCGAAAGAAATCATATCTGCAAGGATTTTCAGTCCGGATTTAGACCGTACCATAGTACCGAGACAGCTCTCGTTAGAGTCACAAATGATTTGCTCTTATCATCTGATCGTGGTTGTATCTCCTTAATAGTGTTACTAGATCTTAGTGCTGCATTTGACACAATTGACCACAACATTCTTTTAAATAGACTAGAAAACTATGTTGGCATTAGTGGAATTGCACTAGCATACTTATCTGACGTTATCAGTTTGTAGTAGTAAATTAAGAGATCACAAGTTCAGTATGGCGTACCACAAGGCTCAGTACTAGGACCGCTGCTGTTCACTCTGTACATGCTGCCATTAGGAGATATCATTAGGAAACATGGAATTAGTTTTCACTGTATGCCGATGATACTCTAACGAAACTTACCAATTCACAAAATTAATGGAATGCATAGCTGATATAAAAAAACTGGATGACTAGAAAAGTCCTAAGTCTGTTAAGCTCTGCTAATCTTTCATTTGAAAGTCACGTGTCTAGTATCTGTAAAACCGCATTTTTTCATCCTAAAAATATTTCTAAATGACATCATATGCTCTCATTGAAGTGCCAACTAGCCTCTCCCTATGGAGGATCCCTTTCCCACTCTACAGAATTTCGTCTCGCGTACCTACCCCGAATTGATAAAATAAAACAAAATTCTGTATCAAATTTATAGACAAGACAAGTAGTTTGTTCAGGCAGGGTTTTGTAGGGAATTACAAAACACACATATATTCAATATATGCGCACATATATTCAAACGCACATAACTATAGAATCAAATCTTAATACGCATGTGAACGCCATCATCATTTGTCATAGGTTCACGTTTATCTAATGTCTGTTTAGAGACATTCATATAAATTTTTACCTTACAGTTACTGTAAATCTGGCCTCTAGTTCATAAATGCCAGAGGAGAACTGGCCCCCGACTGAGCCTGGGTTCTCCCAAGGTTTTTTTTTTCTCCATTGGATCACCTGGTGGAGTTTTAGGACACATTAGGACACTTGATGGAGTTTTTTGGTTCCTTGCCACTGTTGGCTTTGGCTTGCTCTTGCTCAGTTGGGGATATTCAAATTAATTAACCCATCAGTAATACCCTTGATCAGCTCTACCAAACGGGGATGTTTTTCCACTAAGAAACGAACATTGTTATTATGTTTTGATTGATACTGTGAAGCCGCTTTGATGCAATCTATATTGTGAAAAGCGCTACATAAATATACTTGACTTGACTTGACTTGATAAGGGCACCACTGACCTCGTCTCCTCTTGAGCTTACGCCGTCTCTGTTTGTTGACGAAGCAGGCTGCTAGTGTGCTGAAGAGGACGGCTGCTGCCAGGAAACAGATGGTGGCCACAATGCCTGCCACCACCGGCCGCGCCAGTCCCTCGTCTGGCACCTCAGGCGGTGGGAAATAGTCTGAAAGATACAAACAAGCTCGTATTCAGCACACACACACAAGCTCTTTCATTCTTAGTTGCCTAAGACGAGCTGTTTTAACAATAAACCATACAATCTTTTTGTATTATTTAGTTAACAGGAGGGAAGGTTAGACTGAAACATGAAATTGCCAGCTATCATAATTCAGAAATGCATTCAAAATACATTTTAAATCACAGTGGGATGCTTTAAGAAATGAGATCAAAGACTGACAGCCTCACATTTATTTAGACTTCAAGTAGTAATTGAATTCCAACTGTTGTGTTCAAGCTATCTATTTACTGAAATCCATCATTAGGGGTGGTTGTCAATCACTAGAATATGGTAACAGACAAGATTTGTCAACATAATAAAATACACTGATCATGTTAGAAAAACAGGTTTACACTATTGTTCAAATATATTTTCTGTATTATAAATTGATTCTTTTATCCAGCAAGGATGCATTAAACTGATCAAACAGTGAATGCAGTTCTTTGAACTGTTAATAAAATAATCCTAAAAAAATATATATAAAGCAGCACAACTGTTTTCAAAACTGATGTTAATAATAATAACTGTTTCTTAAGCACCAAATCAGCATGATTTCTGAAGGATTATGCGAAACTTAAGATTGGAGTAATGATGCTGAAAAATCAGCTTTGCCATCACAGGAAACAGAAAACTCTTATTTTAAATTATAATAAGTTTTCTTTACAATATTACAGTTTTACTGTATTTTTGATCAAATAAATGCAGTCTTATTGAGCATAACTTAACTAACCCCAAACTTTTGAATGGTAGTGACATATATCAAAAGTGAATATTTTTCTCATTTAAATGGCTTAAAAGTGATAATAAACATTTTACCTACTAAATACTAAACAAACTGGCATGTCCTAGTCTTTGTTAAATATTTGAACAGTTCAGATGCAAAAGCCTCTAAGTGCCATTTGAAATTTTCTTCTAGAATGATCATTTTTATCAAGCTTGTATATTTAAGTTCAGTAATTTCACTTAAATGGCAATTGATAGGTAATCTTCATTGTCATTTAAGTGAAATTACTGAACTTAAATATACAAGCTTGATAAAAATGATCATTCTAGAAGAAAATTTCAAATGGCACTTAGAGGCTTTTGCATCTGAACTCTTCATTTATTTTTGTATTTGTATTTTCAGTGAACATTTACTGTGGTTTGAGATATAGAAACTATAAAAAAAATGGTCTGACTTTATTCAAACAAAAAGAACACTATGCATCCAATATTTCTAAATGTGAACTTGCTTTAATTCTCAAATAAGTGAAATAATTCACTTTACATCCATCAGATGGCAGACCACCACTAATGTAGAGTCAATGCATTTAATGAATCAAAAATGTCAAGAGTACATTATAAAATATCACCGTACATGTTCTAAAATCCTCAGTATGGGCACTGACCTGTGCTAGAGACTCCCACTACATTACTGGGCTCACTGACAAGGCCCTCCATAACAGCTATCACTCTGAACTCATACCAGGCCTCCTGTAAAACAATGCAGAGACATTTACAGCATGTTGCCTTTAGATAGGTATATTACCTGCAGAGGTGGGAGACTCGAGTCATATAAATTGACTCGAGTCAAACTCGAGTTGCAATTTTCTGGACTTGAGACTTACTCAACTTGATCTCTGAAAAGACTCGACTTGAATTTAGACTTGCTCCTTGTGACATTAGACTTGACTCGGACTTGTGCCTATTTACTTAAAATGACTTTTTTTATACGTCATAGGAGGTAATGTGCTCAAACCTACTGTAGAAAATAGCACATTACTTATTCATTTTGATGTTTTTGAATGCAAAAACCAAGCGAATGTCATAAGTTGACCTCAGACAACAATATTATAAAATTTAACAAGCCAGTTCATGACCCCTTTAAGACTTGAACTTGACTTGAGACTCCAACCTCTGATTACCTGAAATCACTAGAAAAATCAGTCCGCTGAAGGTTGTTGTAGTAGATTAAATCATTTGCATTCAAATGACAATATGCAAAACAACTACTAAACTTTTCATTACTTTGAGTAAACCTTAAGGAAGATTTCTGCCGTTTTGCTTTTTTTCTTCAAATTTACATTTTAGAAAATGTATTAAAAATATAATTTGCATGGCTTTCAAGTGGCCATAAAAGTTTATAGTTACAGTTTATTCTAAAATACTGCAGAAATGCCAAAACAAGCTTTGTGTCAAACTTTTGAAATTGTGATCACAGGTATACCTGAACCAGGTCTCTAGCCAAGAGCTCTGTCTCTCCAGCAGGAATTGCATCATCAAGGACATCCCACCTCTCCCCGAGGCGGAAGTCCATGATGTAGTGATCAATTGGTGACGTGTGATTGGCTGGAGGGATCCATGTGAGTAGGACTCCCTGCTGTGTCCGGTTGGCTGTGAGGCACCGTGGTGGGGTAAGCAGCACCAGTGGTTCTGGGGTACTTATAGGAAATACTAGAAGGAAGAAATCAAAACACTGTATCATTATAATATGCAGATATTATGCTCAAGAAATATTTCTCATTATCATTAATGTTGAAAACTGTTGTGCTGCTTAATATTTTTGTGGAAATCATGATACTTTTTTTCAGGATTCTATAAAGAATAGAAAACAAATTGCATTTATTTAGAAAATAAATATTTTCTAACATTATACATGTATTTTCTGTCACTTTTGGTCAATTGACTGCATCCTTGCTGAAACTGCTCATAACTTTCTGAAAAATAGTGTTTTATAAGCGATAAATATGCTAATATTTTTAGTATTTTTTGCTAGTATTAGTATTTTTTTTTCTAGTAGCTTTTTGGTAAAAGCATTTATATATGATGCATTATAAAAGGTATTCATAATGTACATTATAATGCATTTTATGTTTTCATAAATAATTGTACCCAAAGTTAAAAAGCATTATAATATGTGCAGATTAATTGTTACATCTGAAATTGGTTGTTTGTCATGATATGTTTTAATCTATTATACTTTCTAAAGTATTGGGACACCTGACCATAAAACCAACATGGACTTAAATTACATTGCATTCTAAATACATAGACATTAAAATGGAGTTGGTCCAACCTCTGCAGTTTTAACAGCTTTCACTTTTCTGGGAAGGCTTTCCACAATAATTTGGAGATTTTCTATGGGAATTTTTAGCCATTCAACCAATAGTGAATGGATGAAATAGCCAAAAGGTCTAAATGGACGTTGCTTTGGTTCAACGTCAGTCATGTTTATGCAGATTACAGTTGCATGCAGAATATCTAGCAGGGATGAAATTTCACAAAGTGATTTAGTACAAAAGTGGCATCCTATACACAGTATCACAGGTGAAATCACTGAAATCTACAAAACCCTTTTTTTTCACCCAATTGTAAATGCAGACTGCATGGCTAGGTGATGATTTCATACAGCTGTGGCAATGTGCCTGACTGAAACAACCAAATTCAATAATTAGGAGGTGTGGCCCAATACTTTTGTCCATATGGTGTAATATACAGGTGAAACTCGAAAATTTCAATACCATGCAAAAGTTTCAACTTAAAATGTGAAACTAATATATTATATAGACTCATTACATGCAAAGTGAAATATTTCAAGCCTTTATTTGATGAGTATGGCTTAGAGCTATACAACCTTTTCACAATATTCTAATTTTGAATTTGGGGTTTTCATAATCATCAAATGTACTTTTGCACAATATTCAAATTTTTTGAGTTTCACCTGTTGTTAGAATCAAGAATGTGTAGCTTTTTTAGAAGTACTAAAACAAATCTGTAAGGAATCATAAAATGTTAAGAGTCAGAATTTCAACTTTCATCGCTTAATTCTTAGCGCTTCAATCCCTACAATAAAATGCACTTCTGTCAGGAAGGGATGAACTTGTCACTGAATGTTGGATCGCACGGCTGACCAACCTAGTGTGTTCACAGTGACGACCTCGCTGAACGGGCCTGTCCCCAGCTTGTTCTGGGCCAGGACGCTGAACTGGTAGGCCGTCTCAGGCTCCAGGCCTTGCACAAGGAGCCAGTGCTGCCCGCTGGGCACAGGCATGGACAGCCAGTCATGCGGTCCTAACTGCTCCCTCTTCACCCTGCAGGAGGAATCACATGCACAGATGGAAAAAATTGTCATGCATGCACATACGCTTGGATAATGATTATCACGTCGCTCACAACACTGATGACAGCACTGCCTGCAGCTTGACGGAAAAAGACAGCTTGTTTGGCTCAGTGTGAGTGCTCAGTGATATCCAATATTACAAAACTTATTACATCCCTTTTCTCTGGCTCTCTTGGGAATGACCTATGGCTTGAAATGAGTCTTATGGACAATACATCTCTTACAGGAAACAGTAAGAATGGCTGCAATGTTTTGGATAAGTGGAATAGAAAGTATTTAGAATAGGGTTCAATACGCAAAATTAACTATTAACCACGACGTGTGCAATAAACTCGAATGACAGCTAGTTGTTAAGTTTGGGTAATCGGTAGGATTAAAGGTACAATATGTAACAATTTTGTAATAAAATATCCAAAAATCACTAGCACAGTGTGATATATTACCTGCAGTTGTGTACTTACAATATCCCAAAAGTCTCCAAAGATTTTTATTTCAGAGAAATTCCAATTTTAATTTTGAATTTTAAGTGGTCGTCCCAGAAAAAAAATATCGCCTGTCAATGATGCAATAACTACGCTATCCATGGTTTCCGTTCATATTGCCATAGCCATGACGCAACCATGGCGACAGAGGTGGACAACTGCATAGTGCTCAACGTTTAGCGGCGCGCAGTTCTCGTTTCTCAACATGATGAAATGTTAAAATATGGTGAGTATGTTATTCTAATGTTGATCTAGCCTTCTGCTAGTTTCGTATAGCAAATGAACTAACACGTAGTATAACATTATAACTTTCAACACACATTTAAATGTTGTTTAGTGTAACGTTAGAGCAAGTGAAGCAGCGCTGCGTTACCTCACAAGTTTAATTCGTCTAATAAACTAACATGTGTGAGTAATCCAGCACTTGCCGGGAGTTCGGTAGAATTAAATGTCCTCTTTCCATGTGATATCTGTCTCTTTAGCAATTGCAACCTGCTTCATAGCACCGTAATGTTAAAAAACATGAATGTTTGCACTCAGCCATTAACATTATAAGATCCATCGGCTTGACAGAAAGTCCCATCATTTAGCTCATCACTGCGTCATCAACCTACGCCGTTGTTATTGTTGGAAACTGCGCCCTCTTGTGGTGAAAAAAACTATATATTGTGCCTTTAAGTGATGAAGAATATAATCTTGCAGAATAAGGCATTAATATGTGATTTACAAGTACTAATAAACAGCCATTGTCCTAGTAATATGCATGCTAACAACGAACTAAGTTAATAGTGAGATCTGGACCCCAAAATATTACTGTATATTTTAACATTTAGATTTTTTATATTTACAATGGATTGTTTTTTTTTAGCTACAGAAGCCAGTGACGACAACACTACAACCAGTATTCTGATAAACTTCTGCTCTTGGCATGCATGGAATGACGCCTGACGGATGTCCTATTGTTCCTATTGGTATGAGTCAGAATATTCCACTGAGGAGTAATTGATCACTTCCTCCATGCCCTTATAACATGAGAGTTCACAGGCTCTTGAGATGTGTGTTATTCACAGCATCTCAGCGGTCGCTTAGAACCTTTCCTGCAATACACAGGAAGTCGCAGGAACGCGGCAACTATCTGCGTCAATGAGGTTGACGGAAGCTGTTGTTTAATCTCACGTGGGTCACCTTTAAAGGCCATTCACACATAACCTTTAAAGCATGAGTCACACTGCCCAATGTTTCAAATGGCACCTTTAGTCAGCTCTTGGCACAGGCCTCCGATCGTTCGGGTACCTGGGGTGGACACATCAGGCCAGTTGATAATGACAGTCTAAAAAAAAGTTTGATGCAGAAAGGTGAGGGAGGCCTGGAGGGTCCTCCGGAGGACCTTCTAATGCCTGTGTGGAGTTCTCCATTACTGGAAGGACTCAAGTTGGTAGTCTGTACAGACTATGAGGAAATTGCGCTCAGCATGACATCAATCTGTCAGCAAAAATAACATTGAAACGGAATTTGATTCTGATCTTGGCAATGTACATGGAAATAAATTTCTTGATAAGCGAAGTCAGATGAAAGTTCATGTATGTTTTTTTTTTTTCAATCTTAAAGCCACATTGTTTTTCCACGAAGAAGACTAATATATACAGGTATATATATATATATATATATATGGTGTAATTATTTGGCCAAAGATAGACAATGTATACTGCTACCTCTCCATTTTTTTTTAAACAATTTCCAAAGAAATGACCACAAGCACTCATATGTACAATACTAAAAAAAAAAAAAGCCTCAAGATTTTAATATGTCAGATTTGAGCAAAAAATTTGAAATCGGGCACCACAAATGTACGGTATATGAATAAGCAATACCAATCAAACATTTGTTTTTTTTAATTAATAGTTTTATTAGCAAGGATTCATTAACTTATGTATTTATTTTGTATTTTTCTATTTCACATAAATGCTGTTAGTTTAACTTTTATATTCAATAAAGAATTTTAAAAATATATATAATACAGTTTTTAGATTGATTTCTGAAGGATCATTTGACATTGAAGACTGAAGAAATGGCTGCTGAAATTTTTGCTTTGCCATTGCAATAAATAATATTTTATGATTATATTAAAATAGGAAACAGTTATTTTAAAATTGTAATTATATTTTACAATATTGCTGTCATTACTGTATTTTGATCAATGCATCCTTGGTGAGCATAAGACACTTCTTTCAAAAACATTCAAAAATCATACTGACATATAGTATATATGTCAGAAGTGTATATATATATATAAACTTCCCCTTGCATCTTCTATAATCTCTAGACTTTCCCCTCTTTTTCTCCAAATGTGTCTCGAAACTCTCAAGACTACATTGACTATTTACATACTATTGACTATTTTGAAAAGGACTGAAATCTGTCACCAGAGCTTGTAACGGTCTAAACCTGTTCATGCTACATTCCCATTAAACATGGCTGCCATCTGTTTCCTGGTGTGACATTGGAAAAATATGTTCTAAAAAGAGTAAGTAGCAAAGACACTATTAAAGGAGCTTTAGAGACAAACGATTGATGTTCTTCCTCGTACCCGTCGAAACAAAAACAAAAAGCATGTGTCATTCTATAGGGGCAGGAGCACATAGAGCTATAGAATGCTGATATTCCGGGTGAATATCGCAGAGGACAGCGCCAAAGAAGGAGCAGAATCACAGGGATGCAGAAGCGCTGGCATGGGTGGAAGAGAGATGAAGAGAGGCGAAGGAGACGAACGTGCTGAGCCAGAAGCGAGAGTTTGCCGCAATGGTCATGTCAATAACAAGAGTACCTCCGAAACCTATAACCTCTTTTAAACCTGATCATCACCTTACCAGAGCAAGTAATGGAAACATATAAAATTACGTTACAGTAAATACTTACTTGCAATTGCTGGCTCTCTGCATACGGTTACAATATCAAAAACTGTTAAGCACTGAACTGTGAGAAGGCACAAGACAAAGTCTTTATATTAATAAATACTTTTCATACATCACATCTATCAGGGATTAATATCTATCAGGGCTGAATAAATACTGTATGTACAAACTGAAGGTTCACAGCACCAGCCAAACATTGTCAGTTCAATAAGCTGGACTTGTAGTTGATTAATTAGCATCTAAAGTTCTATTGTACTTCAACATCATTGTTTAGAACTTAATTTGATGGGGTTTTTTTTATGTTAAATCACCCTCATGTTGTTCCATTGTATTAAGAGACATTTCTCAAAATATATTTTTTTGTGTGTTTCACAAAAGTCATACATGTTTGGTAAGACATGGCAGTGAGAGAAAATAAAGTAGAGAATCTTTCATTATTGAGTGAACTATTGTGAACTTTTATGTGTCTCTAAACTGTCAAGACTACATTTCATGACTATTTATAGCTTGAAAAGGACTGAGATCTGTCACCTTGTAACGGTCTAAACCTGTTCATGCTACATTCCCATTAAACATGGCTGCCATCTGTCATTATTGAGTGAACTATGTCTTATTTTTCTCACAGTATATGAATGGGTCTGTATGTAAACATGGAAATATATAGCTGCCTTTATATTTTAGGAAAGGGTCACTGTGATTAAATAAAGAATAATAACAATAAAAAGGCCTTACCCTAACATACTGTAAATGTGGCTTCCATAACTATAATCAGCAGTAGACTGTTCCTTCTAAATCACATGAACATGCCATTATTTTTAGTGTGCTGAAGTGATTAAAAAGCAGTCTAACTGCACACAAAACCAAAATGGTCTTGTCATCTTAATAAGGTACTTTGCATGCAGCTCAACTCATAACAACTCCGTAGAGGGATTTTACTGCCAGATCATTGCATTCCAATTCTATCGTTATGAGCCAGATTAACATGGCCAGCATGCTAGGGAACTGCTTGTTGAGGGGGAAAAAAAACTCTCGACTAGTCATGAAATGATTATCTTTGACTTTCCGGGAAAAAAAAAAATATTTGGAAGTTAAGAACAGTACTTTGAAGAACAAACTAACCTTATTGCATTCATGATATGCACTACAACAATCCCTAACTATGTTTCTATATACCCCAAATTATCTCCTTAAAATTTTAGCTCCATTTCCATTAATATTAAAAGTATGGAAGGCCCTGCTGGTCATCTCACCCTCTGGGGGAAAGGTTTTGCCCCGTCCCACACTGTGCCCCCAGATGTAGCAGCCTCACAGCAGCAGCAGAGCTTAGGTCAACAGTTAGGAAAAGAAGCAGAAAGCGAAGCATGCTGGGATGACTCACACATGGCCGTACCAGACTGAGAATGTCTGCTCAAAGCCGCCATCGTAACCAGATTCCCACGAGACATTGGCCGAGGTCGTCGAGACCGAAACGTGGACTTTGGCGGGGGCGTGTGGGCTTGTGCCTGTGGGAAGAGGACAGCTTGTGTCACACTTGATACAAACACACACTTGTACACAAAAGCTAAATCAAGGCCTCACTCATTTAATTTCCTAAAGCGTTGCCCGTAGAAACCCTCGATCAGAGCGATTAGATCACTTGTCTTAACACAAACACTTGCGCTAACACTCAAACAGAAACAGTGTGCATTATTTATCCTTTATCCCTTATTCAACAAATAACCGTTAGCTTGTAGCTTTGCTTTCGAGTAAAATAATCCCTCTATACTAAGACACTGAAACATTTCTACAGTTTGAGTTCGCTCACAGCATATAATACCCCTCAGAGACCTGACCTACCAATGGACTTTTACAGAGAGCTTTTTGTGAGGAACTCACTAAATAGATAAAAGAGAAAACCTACCGTTTAGCTTAACAGCTGCTGATCAGGGACTCAACAAAGATTCTTTAACTGACAGCTACACAAATCCAAACTGTGTCCACAATGGATACGACAGGGCAGTGGGCGATATAAGGACTTAGCCGGCAGTGCTGCTTTATACAGTAGCTGCACAGGTTGCTAATAAAAATAGACCATGGCGACATTAGCATTTGTGCTACTCTCCTCAGTTAAACCTATCAATTAAGTCTTAATATATGTAAGACACTGCATCAGCTACTGTTAATAGCAATACAAGTAATCTTTGCACCCAAAAAATGCTTCACATGAGATGAAGACTCCAGTCATACTCCCTTTTACTCAGTGACCTGTTTACTTTTTTCAAAATACATTACACAATATGCCTTAAAATAAAATATTGAGCAACATATATCAGTATAAACAGGGTTCCCATAGTTCTCTACTAATTAATTTCCTTTTTTGGCTTGATATACTGTACAAGAATTAAGAAACTGGATAAAGATTTTTATTATTATTATTATTTGGATTCAGACAATTCACAAATGAGTCATGAACCTGTTGGACCAAAGCCTTAAAAGAACAATTTGCTCAAAGTTTTAATGAATAGAAACTAAAAATAAACCTTTTTTTTACTGAAAAAAAAATATTATATTAAATGTATAATATATAAATATTATATAAAATCATATCAGAATAAAAACTAGAAAAATGTATGTTGACTACAGAAATTATCACTTTAAAGCTACACTGTGTGATTTTTACCCCCATCTAGTGGTGAAAAGGTATATGACCATCCAGTGAATATTAGTTTCTGTTCCTCTCAATTCCGATTTCGTTTTAACTCCTACGGTGGCCAATGTAGTCCAAGATTAACATGGCTTCCAGTTTGACCTCGTCCATGAGTGTTAACTCGTAAATGCAAAAGGCAAAGCTTGAATGGGCTCTATGCACGGCGGTATTTCCGGTGAAGCATTAGGGATGCTCGATAACTTCCGCCGATCGTAGAGTCCAATGCAATACCGAGAATTTATATTGAATTTTATACTCCATGGTTATACTAAAGAAACGTTAGTCACAAAAACAGATAAAACAGACACCCCTCGTTGTGTTTATGCTTCTTTTTAAAATTATATTAAATAAATATAACTATATATAAAATTACATCTAAACGTATGTACGTTTCATTTCAAAGACTGGAGGACAGTAAATTTTGAAGACTCCAATATAATCCCGTTTTCCTCGGTTCTCCTCCGCTTTAATCTGCACAACCGGAAATGGACGAGCATCCTTGCGTCAAATGCGGAATTTATGCGTGCATATAGCCCATTAACGGGTATGTCCCTCTTTGGCTAATGTACTTTCAAGATGGAGGGGCAACATGGCGACCGACATTAGAACCCCTTACCCGTATGTATTTTCAATGGCATATTATACACTCACGAGAATACTTTATTACTTGAACGAAGTAAATATACATTAATGAGCACATATATTTTTGAAAGAACGAAGTGTTTTTACCTATGAATAAACTAAAAAAGTTACACAGTGTAGCTTTAAAAAAAAAAAATCCCTTTTCATGACCATGGGAACCCAGAGTCAAAAACCACTGACGTCCAGCAAAATATAAACAAAAAATGCATTATGCACTTTTAAAAAAGTAGCAGGGTTGAGTTTGTGTGATGTAATATGATCAAAAAAACATTGCTGTATGGAAGAATCACTTTATTGCAAGTAGTATTTGTGCATCATGAAGTTGCACCATTTGTCTCCTACGCCTCCTACCAATTACTAGGAGGTGCGTGCTGGCAGTGATGCTCGTGGCGACATTGGAGGCGACACACTCCCACTCCCCATGGTCCTCCTTGCTGAGAGATTTGAACTGTAAGCTGCCTCTTGGTAGGACGTTGTGCTTGCTTCTGCTGGGCTTCCCTACCTTCTCCAATAAAAGAAAACAGTTCTAGCAAGCGGTTGGGTTGACAATGATACAGGATCCTCCTCAAGGATCGTTATGGATGCGGCTTACCTTTCTCCATGTAATGTTGGGGAATGGGTCTCCTTCTGCCTCACAGGGGATGACCAGCTCTCGACCAGCCTCCTGCCTGTACTCCCCTCCAGGAACCACCAGAAATTTGGGTGGGTCCTATCCATTGCCAAACACCACGTCATATTGATTCAAATTGATGATGTAATTAATAAAATGTAAAAAAAAAAAATATATACTACAAGTGTAATTCTCTACCTTTAGCACCAGGGGGGCGGGAGGGGACTGTCCCATTGTACCGAGGCTATTGTAAGGCACGCATGTGTAGGTGCCGAGAGAGTCCTCTGTCACCTCAGACACTCGAATGCTCCCATCTTCCATTTGGCTCCAGCCAGGGTACTGCAACAAAGAGAAAAGTCCCATCAGACCCATGCAGCATACACAACCAGACAGAGCAAACCATTTTCCAGAAGCTCTAACAGTACAGCATGATGCTTGCAACGCTAAGTTTTGATGCCCAAGTTTGATTCCCAGGGAATGCAAAAACTGACTTTGTACACTGCCGTTCACATTTTGTGGTCAGTAAGCTTTTTAATCGCTTTTGAAAGAAGTCTCTTATGCTCACTTAGCCTGCATTTATTTTTTAATATATTTGAAAATGTAATTTCTTCTTAGAAAAGCTTAATTTTCAGCATCATTACTCCAGTCTTCAGTGTCACATGATCCTTCAGAAATCATTCCAATATGCTGATTTGGAGAAAATATTCTAAATATCATTAATGCTAAAAAAAAACAAAAAAACAAGCTTTGCTGCTTGATATTTTTGTGGAAACCATGATACATCTTTTCGAGGATCCTTTGATACATATACAGTTATACAAAATATATACAAAATATACAAAAGAAGTTATTTAAAAAAATAAATCTTAACATTATGAACCTCTTTATCATCACGTTTGATCAATTTAATGTGTCCTTGCTAAACTAAATGTGTACCTGCTTCTTCTTTTTCAAAAAAATAAATAAATAAAATAATAAAAAATAACTTAATAAGCCCAAACTTTTTAACTTCAGTGTATTTTGAATAGAATGTAAATTCCTTTGTATAAAACTATGCATTGCATGCACAATTACATGTACAATGTAAAAATCGCAAATTCAATAAGCACACTGTATGGATATAATCACTGTATGAAAAACTCATCTGCAATCAATTTGAGTGTAATGGACACACTGAATAATATCACTTATGAATGAATGTACTAAAAAGTGGAGGGGACATATTATTAACCTCATCAGCTTGGATCAGGAATATTAATTAGGTGATGTAACAATTGCCTGCCTAGTCCATGCTGAAAGGCAGGTACAGTAAGTGGGTACAGTCTCAAAAAAAAAAAAGGTACAAAAGCTGTCACTGGGGCTGTACCTTTTCAAAAGGTACACTATTGTACCCAAAGGCTGCATATTTGTACCTTAGTGGTACATATTAGCACCTGAAATGTCCATATTAACACCTAAAATGTACATATTAGTAGCCGAATATACATATTAGCACCTAAAATGTACATATTAACACTTAAAATGTACATATTAGCACCTTAAATGTACATATTAACATCTAAAATGTACTTATTAGCATAAAAAATGTACATATTAGCACCTAAAATGTACAAATTAGCACCTAAAATGTACTTATTAGCACATAAAATGTACATATTATCACCTAATATGGACAAAAGTTTACCTTTTGAAAAGGTACAACCCCAGTGACAGCTGTTGTACCTTTTTTCTGAGAGTGTATTAACCATAACCAACTAGTAGACCGTTTAAGTCATCATTTCACAAGGCTGGGTACAGCTTTTTCTTCATACTGCATCAGAAACACCACCAAAAAGAGGGGGAACAAGCTTTTAAACTGACTAAAACCCCCTTGTTCTAATGGTTGCAACACCTCTGATGAGCAGTACAACTTTTGCATTCAGTGAAATGTATGAAGTGGATTTGCTCTCATGCTCTTGGGATGTAACATGATAAGCCTACACATTTTCAGCTGCATGGACACTATCCTTTATTAAAGCCAAGTGCACTGAGGAGGAACAGGCTTTGAGAATGAAAGTGATTTCCTGTTACTTCATTAGGGTCAGTTATTCCCCACTTGGATTTACTGAAGAAGAGCCAGTGCGAGACTATGAGATCAATGTAACCTGTGAATGAAACCCATCTGCGAGAGATCGTTGAGACCCACGTGACCGCATCTGTGAAAAGACTGAGATCATTGTCCAGCTGGACTCACCTTCTCTATCCGCAGAGGCAGGCCATCTTTTTTCCACTTCACTGAAGTGACAGGCGGGTTGGCATCTACCGGGCAGCGGATGTACCCCGGCAGTCCGATGGCCACGTAAATAACGGGCGGCATGTTTACCACACGGGCAGGGTCTACAGGACACAATGATAGTAGAAACATTAAATACAGCATAAAAGCTGTGCTGTTATAACATTAGACATCGAGGGTTTTGTGCATTGTAAACTGTCAGTGTAAATCAGTGTGTGAGATGAGACAAAAAGATCTGAACCAGCTCAGATGGAGATGATTACTCAGCTAATCAGAGTACTGTACAGTAAGTGCCTTGGGAACAGATGGGAAAAAAGTAGCTATTGCCTACATAACTGAAATACAATATTTTGTTTATATTTTCAAAAGACATATGAGTGATGTTTGTTTACCCATGTAAAACTCTACAAAACATGGACAGTTGAAAAGACATGGCAAGGATCTTGTGCAGATTTTTATTATTATTATTATTGAGAGCCCGAAAAACAAATAAGACCCCAAATGCCAATTCTCGTCACTAGATGAATGACTAAACAGGCAGGATGTACTGTAATGTAAGACACTTTTTCAAGGAAACTGGTTTAAGATCAGCTTCCAACCATAACATACTGTATGTCTAATGATATAGACAATTTTAAGCAAGCCTTAGATATAACTAAACAACTAATGTGTGACGATTTGTATTGCGTAGAACTGCCCTTTAAGTATAGATAGATAGATAGATAGATAGATAGATAGATAGATAGATAGATAGATAGATAGATAGATAGATAGATAGATAGATAGATAGATAGATAGATAGATAGATAGATAGATAGATAGATAGATAAAAAGATAAATAAATATTCAAAAGTTTGGTTTCAGATTTTAAAAAAAAGGATGCATTAAAGTAATCAAAGGTGACAGTAATAACATTTATAATGATACAAAAATGTTATATTCATGAAAAAACTGCATCATGGTTTTCACAAAAAAAAACAGTTTTTAACATTGATAACAATAAGAAATGTTTCTTGCATGCCAAATCAGCATATTAGTATAATTTTGGAAGAATCACGTGACACTGAAGAATGGAGAAATTATGCTAAAAAGTCAGCTTTGCCTTCATGGCAATGAAACGACATTTTACAATATATTGAAATAGAACACAATTATTTTAAATTGTAATAATATTTTACAATATAACTTTATTTTGGATGCAACCTTGCAACCTTGGTGAGCATACTGTAATTGATAAAAAATAAATAAAAAAATCTAACCATCTCCAAACTTTTGAATGGTAGTGTAAATAAATCAACAGTCCATCAGACATGGTTTTATTCTTTATATCAACTGTACATATACACAGAATTGTGTGATATAATAGGCAATGAAGGATACATATTCTACTGCCTTCAAAATCAACCAGATGTTGTGAAAAGCCACTATTAATAGTGTTTTCATCAGTTCCCGAAAAATTAGCAAGAGGATGATTTCTGACCGCTTTTTCCTTTATTATAGACCATTTTGCAAGATGTAAACAACACTGGTCCAGAAGCACTTCCTGTTTCAGTTTTATACTACATAAAAGCTGGGATAAAATACAACCAACAGAACATTTAAAACTGAATCAAAAAGTTAAACAAACATCTTTAAGATATTTTCTTTACATGTGAAATAAAGAAATCAGTTACAAACTGAAACAGGAAGTGTTTCTGGACCAGTGTTGTTTACATCTTGCAAAATGGTCTAAAGCGAAGAGTATCAATGATGCTGTAAAAGAGATTCAGTCGTGTGTGACTCATAAATCACCGTCTCTCATTAGTGAAGACACCAGCCAACCGCAGCATGCTGGAGAGCGAGAGGGAGCGGCGCTTTGAAAAAATCCACTGCTCCATCTTAAAACCAGGTCTATTTTTAGCACAAGTGGAGCTGTGGGACGGGATGGCGGGAGGAGTGGACCAGAAAGAAGTGTGGAGTTGGAAAAAGAACGGAAAAAGGGAGTCGTGAGGACGAGGGGAAGGAGGAGGGAAAAAGGAGCAGACCTGCAATGCCGTCATCTGTCTAAAGGGGGCGCCAGCGCCCACGCTAACAGCCTGCCGGAGTGTCTGCAGGTGACGTCACTGCAGAGAAGAGGGTTTCCACACAGGATGATGTCATCCCTTTACATTCCCCCCTCCTTTTTTCACTTACTGTCAAATAGACTTTCTCTCCGCCTCTGCTCGCTACACACATGGGCGAAAAGACTATGTGCCGGTGGATGAGACGGTTTTAGAAAACAGGTGAAAATTTCTGCAGTCAGTCCCTCTCTGGGAATTCTGCAATGATGTAATCCCTTTCCGCCACTTCAACGGAGACAAGCCGGTCCGACACAGGCTGATCTGCTTCCTCCGAGCGAGGGAATTTGGAACGTCTGTTACCTTGGATACCACAGCCAATTTGCAGCGCTCATTCCTGTCACTATTTACTGCAAATGCAACATGATTGTGTATTTTCCCTGCTTTTTTTTTTTCGTCTAGAAAAGCCACAACACAGGTTATTTGCATCAGTCTATAGGAGTGGAGGACGTGAGCCATGACTGAGTGATCTGCTAGCTTACTGACTCAAGGTCACTGTTTCAATTCTGCTCCAGACTCCGGGGACAGAAGGCCATTCCAATCTCTCGGCTGCAAATAGAAAGCGTCAGCCTATCCAACAGCGGCAGTTGAGGCTAATGCACCTTCATGCACATGTATTGAGATGGAATGCGCAAGGAGACTAAAGTAACCCTGTCATCAATTACAAAAGATCACCATGCAAGAAAAATCTTTCTGAATACATGATCCCGATGTGAAAACGTAAAAAAATGATCCGGTCCATGATGAAAAGGCGTAATCTGCTGGTGAAGGTTGTTACTTTATTTTCATGCTCAATCCAATGAGGCCAATGTCAGAGAGGATGAAGGAGAATTCATTCTCTATTACATCATGTATGACATTACGTAATACAATAGGCCACTGGGAATTATTACTGCATCTACAATGATATACTGTATATATATATATATATAGACCTCCTGATTTTAGTGATTTGGTAAACTGAATGAAGATATTACATATGATACGATACGAACATTTTAATGTTAGATGAAGCAGTAAATCCCAGTTGCCTATTCATACTTTGCAGTCATGTGACTACCATGGATACCTGGCGGGCAACAAATGCTGACAAAATGGTGACAAACAGTGGCCAGACAGGGGAATTGCAGCCTTGCAAATTTCCAATACTACTATCAATGAACTATTTAGACCATATGTCACCGAATGTTAAAATTAGATATCAAGAAAAGATTTTTTCATTGATGTTTTCATTGACTTTCATGGACCAGACTTGGAGTTTGGAGATATTTACATGTAGCATATAGAGAATCCGTCACCTTACGTTGCACAAAAAAGGTGAAAAAGGTCTGTTTGCTTTTGTTTGCAGCTATACACAAAGTGACAAATCTGTTCTATCGTGTGATGAAGTCTTCCTCTGAATATGTACACCCTGCCTGGCTAGCAGGATGTCAAACATTGTAGCCTACCTGCTTATCCACTCCACATAGCATCAGATGATCAGACAACAACAAGAGCAGCGAAATGCATATAATCCTGTTAGCAATCTGTTAGGCTGTAATGTAGTATATAGTAATAAGTGTACAATAGTATGCCTGCAAAGTAACTGTAAGTAATAAGTAGACGCAGTACAACAGTAACGTGTCATTCATTCTCCATGCATTCATCTTCTCATATCATATCAAATCACGTACAGATGAACGCGTTCTCGCCACCTACTGGAAAACATGCAAGCACATTTATGTTAAAGGTACAATATGCAGGATTTTTGCAGTAAAATATCCAAAAATCCACTAGGCCAATGTTATATATTTTGTTAAGTTGATTACTTACAATATCCCAAATGTTTCCAACTATTTGTAAATCGTGAGAAAATTGCGATTTTTAACCAAGGAAATGGGGCGTGTGAGCAGGGGTGAGGAGTCGCTAGTCAATGACGTCAAATCCGCGTTACCCTCGGTTTCCGCCAGGTTTGACCTCGTACTGCAATAGTAACCATGGCGACAGGACAGATGTGGACAACTCGGTAGGTTATGCCCGTTATGCGTGCTCAACAGCGCGAGCGTCCCTAGCAGGGTTTTGTTCAAACATTATGGACCATGGCAAGCAGACTTTGAGACAAAAAGAGGACTAGAAAGAAGATCAACATCTAACTTTAACTTGACAGAGACGCGAGTGTTGCATGTTACTCGAGCAAACAGGTGAGCAAATCAATGTATATAAAACTAATCAATGTTATATAGTTCAACATGATGAAAAGTTAGAACATGATCTGTATGTTATTCTCTAATGTTAATCTAGCTTAGTCTCATACAGCCAACAAACAACAACTAACATTCAACACACTCAAATGCAGTTTAAGTGTGATAGTGAAACTGTTAGAGCAAGTGAAGTAGAAGTTTAATTCCTCTAATAAACTGACTGTATGAATAATTCAGCGTGTAGTTCGGTATAATTAAATGTCATTATTCCTTTATATCCGCAGGACTCGCGTTGCGTGTGCGCTGGTAAACGTCTAGCAATGCTTTATACTACAGTCAAGTTTAAAAACATCAATGTATTCACTCATCCATAAAAGATCAGCTTGACGACAAGATCCATAATTCCGCTTAATGCGGAATATACGTCATTAATATACGCCTTTGTTATTGAAAGAGGTTAGCGACCCCTGGTGGCGAAACAATCTTGCATATTGTACCTTTGAGACCAACTACCAACTATCTGGCAAGTCGTTTACACCTCAAAACACCAACTTTTGTATATTAAAACTGGCAACGTCCTGGCAAGATCCTTGATTAGTTTACTGGGTTTTGTTGCTAGAGAACGACGTTCTTGCCCGCCAGGAGGACTTGTGACGTCAAGTATGAATTGTGTAATGTCATACATAATGACCTACTGTATATCTACATTTGCGATCATACTGAGATCATCAATATGGGAATAAAAGGTCTAACTCATTTACTACAAAGTGTAATATGGATGACTTGGACACTAATGAAAAAAATGTTAGCAAATTCGTGACACTAACAATGTGTTCAACATCGTTTAGAAACATGCTTTGGATCATCTGAAGCTGATTATCATGTTCAACAAAACAGAACCACTTTAACTTTGGCTCTTAGATTTTTGAGCTGGATATATTGACTGGAAGTAAAAATACCAAATCGATTCTATTCTGATGGTTTCTCGCCTACACTCCACAGTATATTTCAGCATCTGCTCTGAGCAACGCAGAGAGTTTTAGGGGCATTAGCAACGGATACATGTTTTCAGATGAAAGACAAAAATCTAATGTCTGTAAGATCTAGTGGTGTATCAGCAGATTGCTCCACATAATGACTCACAATGCACTGTCAGGTATGCTGATGCAGAAGGTGGGCGGCCAAGGCTGTTACTCGGGCTGCAGGTGTATCTCCCAGCATCCTCAGGTTTCACCTGGGAGATGATGAGTGAACCGTCGATCAGAATACTCACTCTGCGCTTTAGGTCACTGGAGAGAGAAAAAGAGACAGAGCTGATTTAACACAAGTAGTATTAATAATGACGCTTTCCACAATTTACATTACTTACAAGTCATTATTGCCACAAAGAATGCCACAAAAAAATCTTTATTTATTCTACATATGCTATTGTTCAAATGTGTAGATCAGTAAGATAAAAAAAGAGCAATACTTTTATTTAGCAGGGACCATCAAATTGATCAGAAGTGACAGTAAAGACAGACTTCCAAACAGATGGAAATGGATAAATACTCAAAATGTTCCCATCCAATTTGACTTGTATTGCTGCCCGAATCATACACTGTTCCCTCATTGGTCAGAGAGGAACTGGCCCTCCAACTGAGTCTGGTTTCTCCCAAGGTTTTTTTTCTCCATTTTGTTACCTGATGGTAGCCTGGGAAAACCCAGACAACTTCCGGCAAATTTAGATTTGCTCTGAAAGTTAGGGTTAGTCTGGCAAAGAGCTCATTCAAGCCCATTTCCAATCCGTCGAAATCGCGGCACCAATCAGAAACGTTGGGGCGTGCTTTATGCGATGACGACAGCGCTGGGATTTTGAAGCAGATTTTGTAGCCTATCAGCCATCGCGTCTGTTTTAAGCGATTTGAACGTTTCCTTTTTGTTAAAAACCGAGCAAAGAACAACACTCAGAGATTAGTCAGAGATTAGACAGTTTCTCCGCCAACCGCTGCTCTGCATACATCATCTCCTTCATCACTCTGATTGGTTTTAGGTCTAGTCGCGACGTCCATTGGTGACGCCCCTCGGGAAATGATTTGTCTATGATGCTTTGCCCGACCATAACTCAGTTACAACTGAGAATGGTCTGGTTTTAACCAGGCTTTTGGCTTGCATAGTTGGGGACATTTAATATTAAACAATATTACTGATCTGCCTTACTTAAGGTGGACGTTGATGCAATTTTCTTCAAGAAACAAACTTTATTATTTTCATGTTATCACTGTGAAGCTGCTTTGATACAATCTGTATTGTAAAAAGCGCTATATAAATAAAGGTGATCTGACTTCATTATAATGTTACGAAGGATTTCTATTTCCTAAAATGGTTTCCAAAAAAAAAAAAAGAACTGTTTTGAGTAGTATTAATAAGAAATGCTTCTTGAGCAGCAAATCAGCATAATAGAATGGCTTCTGAAGGATAATCCTGAAGACTGGCGAAACGATGCTGTTGAAAATACAGCTTTGCCATTACATATTTTAAAATATAAAATGTATTTTATTTTAAATTGTATTAACATTTCACAATATTACTGTTTTACTGTATTTTACATTAAATAAATGCTGCCTTGGGTGGTATAACAGACTTATTTCAAAAACATTTATAAATATAGCTGCAAGCAGCCATTACCGGGGCCAAGCGCAAGAAGCGGCAACATATGCCAAAATGGCAAGGAGTGGCAGACCAACTGCAGCAAGGAGCAATTAAGGGCATTTTGAGAGAACTTTGGGCAAATGGCTAAGAAAATCACATAAACATTAACTTATAAGATGATTTAATGGGTTATCACTTTCGAACAATAGGTGGCGCAGTTACGAAATAGATGTGATGTGGTCAGAGTGAGGTGACAATGACACATGCAAAGTTTGGTGTCAAAATGTGAAGGCATTGCAGAGATAAAGCCTAAATAGTAATTTTGGCAGCATGCCTACATTTTGATGCTGTGGTATACGAAAACAGTTTTGTCTATCATCGTGCAATTCATAACTTTTAGTCGGCACGGTCTGGAGATGATACGATTCAATTTTCGTGAAAATCGAACAAACGGTCTAGGAGGAGTTCGAAAAAGAAGGTTTTTCAAAGAAATAAAGATGGCGAACAGGAAGTTTGTCTGATTATGGAAAACCTGATATCTATAATTTCAGCATAACAGAAGGAATCTATTAAGATCAGTTTCATTGCAATAGGCAAATTTAATCAAAAGTTATTAGCGTTCTCAGAAAATAATTATAACTTTTGACCAACAGGTGGCGCTGTCTCAAAATCTTTTGAGTACCTTCAGGGCATGCTGCTTATGGCACACACTGAGTTTTGTAATATTACACCAATGCATTTGTTTAGTATAGCATTTTAATTCACAAAACTCTATTGAAGTCAATGGGAATTTCACGTTTTGTTCTATTATAGCACCACCAAGAGGCTCAGTCCCACAATTTTTTTTATGTGTCCTCAGAGTGACCCCATACATATGTGTGTCAATTTTGGTGAAAATATCTCAATTCGCTTCCGAGTTATAAACATTTATATGAAAAAACACGTAAAAAATGACTGACACATGACTTTGTTTGAATTTTACTACCCCTTACTATCAATATTTTCGCATTTGGGTATTAGCGTATAGTTAACGAGCTATGATTCCGTGTTTTTGGCGGTGGTTTCGTCTCGATCGGAACAGCGGTTTTGAAGATATCGCCAAGTGTTTTTTTCGCGCTAAATCGCTACGCTACACCAACCGTAACACGAAACCCAGCATGTTTAGTATCGTTGGACTCGGCAACGATTCAGGAACTCAAAAAGATGACTCCCGTGAAAATAAGTGTACCACACCCAAAGCCATAAGCGTTTGAAAAAAAAAATTCACCACTAGGTGGCGCTGTTTCGAAACTTCTCAGGCTCCTTCAGGGCATCGTACTGATGACCCATACCGAGTTTCGTAACAATTCGTTCATGCGTTCAAAAAATACAGCATTTTAGCACATAATTCAAAATGGCCGACCGCCAAAATGGCCGTTCTGGGAAAATTGGATATCGGTGGACTCGGCATGACGCCCTGAATCTAACGAGACCAAATTTATGATTTTTGGACAAACCGTTCAGAAGTTACGAGCAAAAATAGCCATTTTTCATATCTCCGGACCACTAGGTGGCGCTGCGCCGAAACACAGCACGTAGCCTCAGGTCATGCTTGTGATAACACGTACCAAGTTTGGTCTGAAAACGAGTAAGCGTTGCGGAGATACAACCTCACGTCTGTTTTCGCAAGCGCTACGTAAATTTTGTTTACGCGTTTATCGAAAACTGTTATTCGAATCATCTTGAATTCCATAACTTTTTGTCAGCACTGCCTGGAGATGATCCGGTGCGATTTTGGTGAAAATCGGACAAACCGTCTAGGACGAGTTCGCAAAAGTAGGTTTTTTGGAAAATTCAAAATGGCGGCCGTTTTTTTATGACGGAAAATGACGTCATAGGGTGCGATCGAATCGGCTTGAGCTCAGGAACAAGAGGAAAAAAGAATTTTGTTGATAGGGCTTACGGTTCAAAAGTTATTAGCATAATAAAAGTGAAATTTTGGACAGTTGGTGGCGCTAGAGGGAATGCGTTAGAGACACCAAAATTGGTGTATTTAAAGTTGGGACTGTCCTCTATCAGAATGTCAAACCAAAACAACTTTCCCGCAAACCGGTCTATGGGCTGCCATAGACGCCCAGTCGGAAGAAGAATAATAATAATAAATATAGCTGCAAGCAGCCATTACCGGGGCCAAGCGCAAGAAGCGGCAACATATGCCAAAATGGCAAGGAGTGGCAGACCAACTGCAGCAAGGAGCAATTAAGGGCATTTTGAGAGAACTTTGGGCAAATGGCTAAGAAAATCACAAACATTAACTTATAAGATGATTTAATGGGTTATCACTTTCGAACAACGGGTGGCGCAGTTACGAAATAGATGTGATGTGGTCAGAGTGAGGTGACAATGACACATGCAAAGTTTGGTGTCAAAATGTGAAGGCATTGCAGAGATAAAGCCTAAATAGTAATTTTGGCAGCATGCCTAAATTTTGATGCTGTGGTATACAAAAACGGTTTTGTCTATCATCGTGCAATTCATAACTTTTAGTCGGCACGGTCTGGAGATGATACGATTCAATTTTCGTGAAAATCGGACAAACGGTCTAGGAGGAGTTCGAAAAAGAAGGTTTTTCAAAGAAATAAAGATGGCGAACAGGACGTTTGTCTGATTATGGAAAACCTGATATCTATGTTTTCAGCATAACCGAAGGAATCTATTAAGATCAGTTTCATTGCAATAGGCAAATTTATTCAAAAGTTATTAGCGTTCTCAGAAATTAATTATAACTTTTGACCAACAGGTGGCGCTGTCTCAAAATCTTTTGAGTACCTTCAGGGCATGCTGCTTATGGCACACACTGAGTTTTGTAATATTACACCAATGCATTAGTTTAGTATAGCATTTTATTTCACAAAACTCTATTGAAGTCAATGGGAATTTCACGTTTTGTTCTATTATAGCGCCACCAAGAGGCTCAGTCCCACAATTTTTTTTATGTGTCCTCAGAGTGACCCCATACATATGTGTGTCAATTTTGGTGCAAATATCTCAATTCACTTCCGAGTTATAAACATTTATATGAAAAAACACGTAAAAAATGACTGACACATGACTTTGTTTGAATTTTACTACCCCTTACTATCAATATTTTCGCATTTGGGCATTAGCGTATAGTTAACAAGCTATGATTCCGTGTTTCTGGCGGTGGTTTCGTCTCGATCGGAACAGCGGTTTTAAAGATATCGCCAAGTGTTTTTTCCGCGCTAAATCGCTACGCTACACCAACCGTGAGACGAAACCCAGCATGTTTAGTATCGTTGGACTCGGCAACGATTCAGGAACTCAAAAAGATGACTCCCGTGAAAATAAGTGTACCACACCCAAAGTTATAAGCGTTTGAAAAAAGAAATTCACCACTAGGTGGCGCTGTTTCGAAACTTCTCAGGCTCCTTCAGGGCATCGTACTGATGACCCATACCGAGTTTCGTAACAATTCGTTCATGCGTTCAAAAAATACAGCATTTTAGCACATAATTCAAAATGGCCGACAGCCAAAATGGCCGATCTGGGAAAATTGCATATCAGTCGACTCGGCATGACGCCCTGAATCTAACGAGATGAAGTTTATGATTTTTGGACAAACCGTTCAGAAGTTACGAGCAAAAATAGCCATTTTTCATATCTCCGGACCACTAGGTGGCGCTGCGCCGAAACGCTGCACGTAGCCTCAGGTCATGCTTGTGATGACACCTACCAAGTTTGGTCTGAATAGGATGAAGCGTTGCGGAGATACAGCCTCACGTCTGTTTTTGCAAGCGCTACGTAAAATTAGTTTGCGCGTTTATCGAAAACGGTTCTTCGAATCATCTTGAATTCCATAACTTTTTGTCAGCACTGCCTGGAGATGATCCGGTGCGATTTTGGTGAAAATCGGACAAACCGTCTAGGACGAGTTCGCAAAAGTAGGTTTTTTGGAAAATTCAAAATGGCGGCCGTTTTTTTATGACGGAAAATGACGTCATAGGGTGCGATCGAATCGGCATGAGCTCAGGAACAAGAGGAAAAAAGAATTTTGTTGATAGGCCTTACGGTTCAAAAGTTATTAGCATAATAAAAGTGAAACTTTGGACAGTTGGTGGCGCTAGAGGGAATGAGTTAGAGACACCAAAATTGGTGTATTTAAAGTTGGGACTGTCCTCTATCAGAATGTCAAACCAAAACAACTTTCCCGCAAACCGGTCTATGGGCTGCCATAGACGCCCAGTCGGAAGAAGAATAATAATAAATATAGCTGCAAGCAGCCATTACCGGGGCCAAGCGCAAGAAGCGGCAACATATGCCAAAATGGCAAGGAGTGGCAGACCAACTGCAGCAAGGAGCAATTAAGGGCATTTTGAGAGAACTTTGGGCAAATGGCTAAAAAAATCACATAAACATTAACTTATAAGATGATTTAATGGGTTATCACTTTCGAACAATAGGTGGCGCAGTTACGAAATAGATGTGATGTGGTCAGAGGGAGGTGACAATGACACATGCAAAGTTTGGTGTCAAAATGTGAAGGCATTGCAGAGATAAAGCCTAAATAGTAATTTTGGCAGCATGCCTAAACTTTGATGCTGTGGTATACGAAAACGGTTTTGTCTATCATCGTGCAATTCATAACTTTTAGCCGGCACGGTCTGGAGATGATGCGATTAAATTTTCGTGAAAATCGGACAAACGGTCTAGGAGGAGTTCGAAAAAGAAGGCTTTTCAAAGAAATAAAGATGGCGGACAGGAAGTTTGGCTGATTATGCAAAACCTGATATCTATGTTTTCGGCATAACCCAAGGAATCTATTAAGATCAGTTTCATTTTAATAGGCAAATTTATTCAAAAGTTATTAGCGTTCTCAGAAATTAATTATAACTTTTGACCAACAGGTGGCGCTGTCTCAAAATCTTTTGAGTACCTTCAGGGCATGCTGCTTATGGCACACACTGAGTTTCGTAATGTTAGACCAAAGCATTTGTTTAGTATAGCATTGTATTTCACAAAACTGTATTGAAGTCAATGGGAATTTCACGTTTTGTTCTATTATAGCGACACCAAGAGGCTCAGTCCCACAATTTTTTTTATGTGTCCTCAGAGTGACCCCATACATATGTGTGTCAATTTTGGTGCAAATATCTCAATTTACTTCCGAGTTATAAACATTTATATGAAAAAACACGTAAAAAATGACTGACACATGACTTTGTTTGAATTTTACTACCCCTTACTATCAATATTTACGCATTTGGGCATTAGCGTATAGTTAACAAGCTATGATTCCGTGTTTCTGGCGGTGGTTTCGTCTTGATCGGAACAGCGGTTTTGAAGATATCGCCACGTGTTTTTTTCGCGCTAAATCGCTATGCTACGCCATCCGTGAGACGAAACCCGACATATTTGGTATCGTTGGACTCGGCAACGATTCAGGACCTCAGAAAGATGACTCCCGTGAAAATAAGTGTACCACACCCAAAGTTATAAGCGTTTGAAAAAAAAAATTCACCACTAGGTGGCGCTGTTTCGAAACTTCTCAGGCTTCTTCAAGGCATCGTACTGATGACCCATACCGAGTTTCGTAACAATTCGTTCATGCGTTCAAAAAATACAGCATTTTAGCACATAATTCAAAATGGCCGACAGCCAAAATGGCCGATCTGGGAAAATTGGATATCGGTCGACTCGGCATGACGCCCTGAATCTAACGAGACCAAGTTTTTGATTTTTGGAGAAACCGTTCAGAAGTTACGAGCAAAAATAGCAATTTTTCATATCTCCGGACCACTAGGTGGCGCTGCGCCGAAACGCAGCACGTAGCCTCAGGTCATGCTTGTGATAACACGTACCAAGTTTGGTGTGAAAACGAGTAAGCGTTGCGGAGATACAACCTCACGTCTGTTTTCGCAAGCGCTACGTAAATTTTGTTTACGCGTTTATCGAAAACGGCTATTCGAATCATCTTGAATTCCATAACTTTTTGTCAACACTGCCTGGAGATGATCCGGTGCGATTTTGGTGAAAATCGGACAAACCGTCTAGGGCGAGTTCGCAAAAGTAGGTTTTTTGGAAAATTCAAAATGGCGGCCGTTTTTTTATGACGGAAAATGACGTCATAGGGTGCGATCGAATCGGCATGAGCTCAGGAACAAGAGGAAAAAAGAATTTTGTTGATAGGCCTTACGGTTCAAAAGTTATTAGCATAATAAAAGTGAAACTTTGGACAGTTGGTGGCGCTAGAGGGAATGAGTTAGAGACACCAAAATTGGTGTATTTAAAGTTGGGACTGTCCTCTATCAGAATGTCAAACCAAAACAACTTTCCCGCAAACCGGTCTATGGGCTGCCATAGACGCCCAGTCGGAAGAAGAATAATAATAATAATAATAAGAACCGGCACAGATACAATAGGTGCCTCCGCACCTTCGGTGCTTGGCCCCTAATAATAATAAGAACCGGCACAGATACAATAGGTGCCTCCGCACCTTCGGTGCTTGGCCCCTAAAAATCTTACTGACCTCAACCTTTTGAAAGGTACATCATTTTTGTGATGTTCCAGGTACTAGAAAATATATATATATATGCCTACGTAAATTTATTTTAAGCCAGGAAAAAAAAAACAAAGCCTCATGAATTTCTACTCTTTCAACAAGAACAGATGGAGTGTCCGGGGTAGAGATCAGAGATAGAAAAAAAAAAACCCGCATCAGTGGACAAAATGCCTGCGTGGCCTCAATTCTTGCCTGTGCTTCCACCTGTCCTGGTGCACAGAGTCTCTATTAGAAAAAAAAAAATAACATAATATCCTTTTTCTACAGAGTGTACATGCCACGCATGAGGGCGTCTTAAATGGCTCAGGGCACCGCTACTTATAATCAGTGCTAGTGGAGCGTATGATGACACAAGCGGCATGTCACTGGATATTCTTGTCATGGGGGAGAGAAGGAGAACAGCGAACCATGAAAAGCGGAGAGGGTCTATGGTGAGGCTGCGGTTATCGTTTATCGTATATATATAATAGTGGCCGTTCACTAGGCTATGTTCCCTTTTCTATTCAAGGTTAAAACAGAGGACACACCATTTTATGTAACATTTCTGTTTCCATTACTGTTTCTTTAAACATACCCTCTGATGTTCATTCATGTTTATTTTATGCTGTAACTAGTAGTAAAGAGAAAGAGGCAATGCAGCAATGTGACATGCCACAGTAGGAGTGATAAAAAGTCTATTTATGGTTTGAATTTCATACTAAAACTTAATTTTGAAAGCCACGATTGTTTTATGTACAATGTCACTTACGTGAGTCTCATGCTGAATGAGTGAGAGTTGGAAGCCCTGATAGTCATTTATGCTTTTAGCTTAGCAACATGCTAATGCTAAAGTCGTGTGAGGAGTAGCTTCCTATTTTTAATGTCCCCAATTATAGTCACTTGTAAGTTTCAATTTCAGCTGGAATTGATGGCCTTCGAAGTATAGAAAACTGAGCTTTACTAGAACAATCTGCAAGTCTTTACATTTGTACATGCATCATGCCAAGTGTGCATGAATGATCACAAGCGTTTTAAGTCGTGTAGTGTGTGGACGGAGATCTTTTCTGAATGGACAGTATGGACTTGACGGTTTAATTTTCAAAAAGCTGTGTTAGAACCAAAAACGCACTAATGTGGACATAGCCTACGCTTTCGATTGTAGGAGGCCTAGAGCTGCTTCTTTTTTTTTACATTGATAACTCTTTAAAAATAAATGTAAATTAAAAATGCATCTGTTTATCAAATATGTACACTATGATTCAAAAGTTTGGGGAGGGTAAGATTTGTTTATTGTTTTTGAAAGAGTTTCTAACACTGTGTCTACACCGAACGCGTATGGTGCGATGTGATAAAGACAATAGAACCCTTTATAATCAGTATAGCGGACTCCAAGCACTCACGATACATCTCATAGGAAGGACAAATGGATTTGTAACAGTCGCTTTATCGCGCCATTGGCGGCAAGGCTGCATTTATATGATCAAAAATACAGTTAAAACAGTAATATTGTGAAATATCATCATATTTTTATTTACTCTCATATATATCATTAGAAATAAAATTTCTATTTGAATTTATTTTAAAATGTAATTTATTATGTATTATTATCAAAGTTGAAAACAGTTGTGCTGCTTAACATTTTTATGGAAACCATGATAATCTTTTTTTCAAGTTAATTTCTTTTATGAAAGTTAAAAAACAGCATTTATTTGAAACAGAAATCTTTCGCTTATTTGCTGTCACATTTTTAATGTGTCCCTGTGGAATAAAGGTAAACATTTTCTTTTTTCTTTTTTTCGTTAAAAAAAAATCTAACTGACCCCAAACTTTTGAATGGTACGTTCGGATGAGTCGAAACCCTCTAAATACAGTTTAACGACACGTACGATTACATTTCAGAACATTTCTTAACAAAAGGCCTTACAAAGTGATTGCCCAAAGCCTAAAACAGAATTTCAAAGCCCATAGTCCCTATTGGCAAACTCACTGATGCCTCAATGATGATGACGAAACTACATGGACTGTGACAAACTCCACATGGACACAGGACAGTGGGGGTATGGTACAGTAATGAACCCGATCATAACTTTACTTCTTGAAGTAGACGTTATCTTCCTCCCAGAACCAGGTGTACGTTAGGTTGCCAGGATATGCCTCAGCATGACAAGTGAAGAATGCATCCTGGGATATGTTTACGGTTATGTTCTCTGGCGGTGAGACAATAAATGGGGGTCCTGAAATAGAAAAGAGACACATAATAAATCACCATAACATATCAGGACACGTCACATCCTATTGGAGCACATAGCAATCTTAGTGCTCTTCAAGGATAAAAACAACTAGAGCTGGAGAAAAGAGTGTTTCAATTTTCATTCTGTTATTTTGAATTCAACAGCTGTTAAACAATCAACACAATCCACCATTGTGGAGTGAATCAAGTGAAGATTGTATTCAGTCAATGCCTCACTTACATGCTAAATGAAGAGTCAATATACACTACCAGCCAGTCGAGTGGGCATTGATATGGTTTCCAATGGTGCAAAATAACAAGTGAACCTCAAGGAAAATATTAAACTACAGGTAATTAAAAATCCATGTAATGACCACTTTAAACTAAACATTAAAAACACTAGATAAATATTATTAGAGGTACCCTCAGCTGTAACGTACATATTTGGATCAACCGTCTCATTTGAATATCCTCGATTAAGATGATGAGAATTCTACTCGGTGTGAGAATCTGCAGCGGCCTACAGACAGATCTCACTTTACTGCCCACTGTGGGCATCGCTTATGTTGGCAGTGCCAGTGTAAAGAGAGGGCTCTTCTGTGGAGAAAGCCTGCAGAGATCTCCACATGACTCTACAGATGCTCTCTGTCCTGTTCTATACACACACAAACACACACACACCAGTACAAAAACAAACTTGCAAGACAGCCATGTTGTCTGCAAAACCATCTAGCCACTTTAATGTTTCAGCAGTTTTTTTTTTAATTTATGTTAATTTAATTTATTTTGTTTTTTTAAATAATTTTATTAAAAATGTTAATTCTCATTTTTGATACTCTTTAAATGCATTTTATGTATATATTTGCATTGCTTTACCCTTGCCATTCAGTCTTAAAATACGTGATAAACTGCTCATACTTTCTTAATAAGTAACTAATATATTGTACAATTTATAAAAAAATCTTTCATAATTTTATAATAATTATTTTATAATTTATAATATCTTGTAATAATGACATATTCTCATATTAATAACCTAACACGCCATAATAAAGAAAAAGTTTCTCGTAATAATGAGAAAGTATCTGTGGGGAATGTGGGCTTCCACACTAAATTACCCCTTCATCAACACCAAATCAGCATTGCTAATGTTCCTATTATACTGAATATCATTTTGCATTACAATCAACACTATTAAAATTATTACAATGTTTCACTTTTTCTTTTTTTACTTTAGTAGTTTTATTTAAAACGGGTTTGCATTTGATGGGAAGGAAAATAAAAAGAGTAGCATATTTTACTTTTGTTTAGAAGAATGAATAATGTGAATATATTTCCAATATGCAACAGACACAAAACAGATTAGCAATCCCAACAGGAAAAAGCTTATTTGGCAGAACTATGGTGAAAAATCTCTCTGACAGTGAACCCATTACTGCTTTATACTATACCAGACAGCTAACATATGGAGTCCAATTATCTCTGTAGCTCTGCAGCATGGGTGTATAGCAAGCATGACATTGCAAACACAGAAGACCGTTCAAACACAGCACAGAACTCTGACAAAATGATAGTCATGTCATTCAAATAATAGCATACAATAAAGAAATGGGGCCCTATTTTAACGATCGAAGTGTCAAGTGCAAAATGCAAGTAACTTTGTAGGTGGGTCTTGGGCGCTGTGGGATAAATGACGTTTGCGCCCGACGCAAGTTTAAAAGGGGTTGGTCTGAAGCAGCTTCATTATTCATAGGTGTGGTTTGGGCGTAACGGGAAACAAACCAATAAGAGCATCATCTCACATTCCCTTTAAGAGCATGATGAACGAGGTATGCTTGTTCCATGGCGCAATACTATTATAACGGTGCATTTACCAGGCGCACTTCACAATCGGTTCATAGCCGAGGAGATCGATGTTCTCACCAGGGCGGTAAAAGAAAGAGAAGTGACATTGGTGATGGGACAAACCCACCCAAATTAGCTTAACATGCATATAATAATTTGGCTAAATGTGTAAGCTTTATGCCTATTTTTACCATCGTCATGAACACAATGATTTCCCTCATAGTTTAATATGTTTCCTTATAATAATGTATCATTTGCAAAAAGTAAAATGCATCTGTGTAGATGAGAGAATCATCTACGGTGTATGCGTGTTGTTCACACTCTGTATTATAACCAAGCATGCACGCTTAAAATAGCATCTGAATGTACGCGCAACGCGCCACTGACTTTAGACTAGGTTTTTTCTGGTCAGTGGCGCAATTGTTTTCTGGAACTGCAAAATACTGTAGCACCAGGGATTGTTTGCGCTGGAACACGCCTCCTTTTTTTGCACTGAACCGCCCAGGGAGTGCAAGTTCATTCCTTACAGTAGTTTACTGACTTGAGTCTGTGGAGGGAAAAGTCTTCTTTGCACAGGTGCAAAATACAAATGATATATGCATCAGTGTACAAAGTCAATTGCGCTGGGTACAAGAGAGGGCCCACGGAGTCAAGTCAGAGCTAGGATGCTACCTTGGACGAGTAAGCGTGTGGTATGGATGGCCTCTCCCTGCTCGCTGTACGCTCGGCATGTGTACGCTCCCCTGTCCTCACGGCTGATGGAAACAAGCGTCAGGCTGCCATCACTGACCTGTGGAGAGAGGTCACAGCATCACCTACTGAGATACAAATTAACAATCTTATCAACATAAAGAAATAATCTTGCAGACAAGTGTTGGGGGTAACGCATTACAAGAATTGTGAGTTTTTCTTTTTCAAAGTACTTTTCACATTTACAGTACTTTTTCAAATAAGTAACGCAAATGACTTTGTTTTCCCATTAACTGACACCGCTCTTGTCCCCATGTTGAGAGAAATCGGGAGTAAGTGCAGAGGCGTTGTGTGAACACGGTTTAAACATGATAGTTATTGTAGTTCTTCTAGACTATCAGAATATTATGCAAACCTGCAATGATTAAATTTGTTAAATGACTAGGGCTGGGTACCAAGTTCGATACTTTTTGATACCCTCGAGTATCGAAAAATGACTTGTTGTTCGGTACCAGATTTCGATACCTAAGGGGTTAACTCGTTAAATCAGTACTCAAGCAAATACATATGAAATGCACACAAAATCAAAAAAAATAAATAAATATGTCCCTTCTGAGGTAATGTGTTATGAAATCTTTTTAAAATGGATTTCATAAAATTGGTATCGAAAAAAGTATCGTTCAGGAACCGGTATCGAAATCAAGGTAACGGTATCGGTATTGGTATCGAAATTTTTTAAACGATACCCAGCCCTATAAATGACACAATTTTGTGCTTAATCTCACTTTACTATGTCTTTACTGCTGACCTTTGATGATCCAATTCAACTACAGCAATAAGCAAAAAAATCTTTAGATAAACATCATATTTCTGCTTCTTTTGTTGTTTTACTGCTGAAGAGTGCTGAACTTTCTTCTCCTGTGTCCTATTCATCTGCAATCCAGAATGCCAGCACTGAAAAGTGTGTTTGAGCTGCACCCTCTACTGTACAGGCATAAATTTGCATTTGCTTCAACCTGAGGCTTATTCATTTCTCTTTTAAGGCCTTTACATTTGCCAAAAACAGTTAATGTGGGGTTTTTAAAGTCTGTTTGCTTCCACAGTAACATCCTGATAATCTCAAAATCAATGTGAGCTACACAACTTCTCTGTTTTTTATCTCTTATATCTCATTATTTTTGTCTTATATGAACACATAGATCAGTAGAAATGATGTGTTGGGAGAACCCTGCACAGCATCCAATCATATCGATTTTTCCTGCCGACATACCCACAGTTATGTTACTTCACATTTTAAAACATGCATCATGAGAGGGGCCACTCTTATATAACAACTTATAAAGAATAAAACAATTTGAGGAATGAATTGTCTCGTACATAGTACAAATAAAATTTCTTTGCAGTGAAATCACTGTGAACCGGAAAGAGAGGCAGAGACTGCGTGGGACAGATCAAACAAACCAGGCCACTCCAACAGATACTTGATCAATGTGTATCTCTCTTTCTGTGCCCACACAAGCATTATTTCCATTTTACCAATGGCAAAGCAGTTCTTGCATTTATCTAATATAAATTATATATAAATATATATATAATAAAATTGTAACTTTCAGTACAAGGGATTCCAGTGAACTGATTTATTAAATAGTATAAATAAAAGATATATAAATATAAATATTTTATATATAAATAATATTTTTTTCTTAAATAAACATGCATGTGTGTGTATTTATATCTATACAAAATAATTATACGCAGTGCACCCACATATATAAAACACAAACTTTTATTTTGGATGCGATTAATCACGATTAGCCCTAGTAGTTAATCAATATCACACGAATAGTACCATTTGAGTTTTTCTCCTCCAAACATCAGCATGATTAAAATGTGATATTAAGTTATTACAACAGTTTAATAAACAATAATTTAATTACAACTACAAAATGTTGCAGAATAATGTAAAATATGAATAAATAAAAGCCTATAAAGAACCTTTGTGGCAAAAAGGTTCTTTCTTGTCATTTTTTTAGCAAAAGGTTCTTTGGAGTTGAGTAAAGTACCCTATAGAACCCTAATGAACCCACAGAGTGTTGCTCTGTGTCTTGTTATTATTCTGAAATGATAGTTGTAGCATGCATAAGTGCTGCAATGATAAAAATAGTAGACCAGTATCAGAAAAGAACTAGGTTGGGCTCAAGGAGGAAAAGGCGAAGTGAAACACAGACACCAGGTTGCCGATTGTGCCACGTTAGGGATTATATTTACAATATTTATATTTTACAATATTAATAGGTTCCGGCTGTATGAACTTCGAAGCTCTTTCAAGATGTGATGGTTAGATTGCTGGCTCGGTTTCACAATCATCTTTTCGAGACCAGGCCACGCTTACAAGTTGAGAGTGTTTTTAGCTTGTTTTGGCATTGAATTGTGCACATGGTCTCAGAGGGTGAGCAGACACACAGCTGAATTATGGATTTACTCTGTACAAGTGTGTGTGTGTGTGTGTGTGTTTGGTGGCAGAGGCCGGGGCAGGTAAGGGTAGAGAATAGCAAAACTGGATTCATCGGTACAAGTTATTCCAAAGGACAAAATGTTTGTCTTAAACATTGCAATAATTTTCTCCACATTTGAAACAACTTTCTTCTAAGCTGACATCAAATATGTAGCGTGGACACAAAACTCTAATGGTTAATGCATTATTTCAATGCAGTTTAATGTAAATTAGCGTTAATACTAATTATAATATGGGTTATGGCAATAATATCAAATAACAATTTGTAGAAATAAGCATTTACCATTGGTATATGTCACAAGGCTTAAGGGTAAAAAGACCTTCTAAAAATAAGTACATGCTGGTGTTTTCAGGAAAGAAACTGTTCATTCTCATTTCTTCTCCTAAACGTTTGTCATGAGTAATGTCCATGGTTATTTTCGTAAACTAAAATTGCAACAACTGATTAAAAAACATTTTGAAAACTGAAATAAATGAAAAACTAAATGAAACAATTAATAATAATAATATAACATGCATAAAATAAAATAATAATTATCAAAATAAATAGTTTTCATAATCAATAAGCTCTTAATATTAATATAATATTGCAATAAGCTCTCTTTTAATATAATAACCAAACACAGACAAGCACTGGAGATAACAGGAGAATACCACAAGCAACTAAAGATGACGTGGAACGGAGAACAGAATGAACTGAGAGCTTATAAACCCACACTAAGATCGTTAACCAACCCGCTTAACTTAATTAATGATTATGGAGACAAATTAACTCGAGAACTTAGGCACACAGAATATGAAGAATAAGTTACACATATAATTAAAATATATAGGCCTATATTATTAAATAATAAAATATATTATTATTAATATTATGATGATTATTACAATGATTATATATAAAAAATAATTACTCTAAAGGACAACAATCAGTAAGCCATACTTGAAAACTTTACTGAAAAAAATGACATTTACTTTTCAAATGAATAAATTAGTCAAATGTATTTCAAATGAATAGTGCATTCTCTACAAGTCAGCAAGGAAGGAAAAACAGGGGTAAAAAAAAAAAAAAAAAACTTGACTCACTTTCAAATGCTATTTGCTGCCAATCATAATCTTTTGGGAAATGTGACCGGGTACAACTGGTCCCAGAACAGCATAACAGATCTGCCGTTCTGTGCAGACAGACCTGAAGGGTTAGGGACTCGCCAAAGCATCTTTTCTCCCTGCCCTGTCAGAACTGGATGGTTAACGAATAACGATACATGAGGGTCACTTTACTGTTGCCGGCCGAGCAGGTGAAGAGTACTTTGAGAAAAAAATTGCAGGAGTGGAGACAGATGACATAGATTCATGGTAAAGTAAAGCCTTCGCTGAGGGGGTTCTCTGATGAATTATTCAGTGTTCCATCAGACGGTGTAATGGCAAGACCTACTATAGCAAGCATCATCATCACAGTTCATGTGATATCAAACACGTGTGACTTTATTCTTAGGAGACTTACACACACACCTTGAAGCATTTTTTTTTTTCTTGGATGGTAAACTTTGGTTTTTGATTGGCAAAATCCCCAAAACATTGTGCTCTGGTAAGAGCCACCATAGTGAAAAATAAATATGCCAAAATGTATTTAAATCAATTTATTTTATGCTAAGTATACTATAAATACATTTACAAGTATTGTTTCTGATGCAACTATTACAAGTATACTTTAGTTACACTTGAAATATCTTGCAATTAAAGACTGATATTATACCATGATCATACTATTCTTACTAGAAATTTGAATTACAAGTAAATATATGTTATGGATTTGTCCTAAAATAAATGTATTTTAAATACCTTTTCGTATAGGTTTTTCTACTAGGGCAGTGTTGGTATTGTTAACCAAATGGTTTTTTGTAACGGAAATAAATCTGAAATACAATTTAACACATAGAAATATTTAGGAAAAATAACTAAAATTACTAAAACTGAAGTAAAAATAAATGTAAGAATAAAATAATAAAAAAATAATACAATTCTAAAAATGAAACTCAGAGCTGTGTGGGTTCTGAAAACTATAAAAAAAAATATTTTAAAAAGCTGTTTTTTTTTTAAATTATGTATTTAATTTATAAAATATGAATAACACTGGTAAGAGCAACTTGCAATCAGAAACCACAACTATATTCGAATGATCGTCAATTGAAAAATATGCTTTTTTTCTTTTTCTAGTTACAGCATCTATCCAGTGGAGGTTAACTGCTAACCAGTCAAACCTTGACCCCTTGACGTGAACATACACACTCTGCGCATTTACAAACTGAACATACCTTAAGTCTTCATCTAATTTACTCAACAAATGGCAGCAGTCCGAGACGCCGCTGTGGATCCCAGAATCCATAATTACTCTAATTACACAGATGGAGATGCAAGGCCAAGCTAGAGCAGACCGCACAACAACACATGTGTCTAATAAATCAAATCATAATAATATATAGAAAAAAACATTACCGTACGTTACAGAGTATGTATGTTATTTAGCATTAATCAAAGACCATATCCCAACTTCTATTCATAAATAACCCTGATGTTGTAGACTAAACTAATCTATGGCTATCAAATATCTATGGCTATCACACATTTAGTGTGATAATGTAACTTTAGAGCAAGTGAAGCAGCGCTGTGTTACCTCAAGTTTAATTCGTCTAATAAACTGACCTGTGTGAGTAAGAATTAGTTCGGTAGAATTAAATGTCCTTATTCCTTTATATCCACGGGTCTCGCGTGTGATATTGATCTCTTTAGCAATAGCGACCTGCTTCATACCACTGTAATGTTACCCCAGGAGAAGTTTCTTTCGTCTGTAAATAATATTATAGACCTAATCAGTCAAAACATTTTGACTAAACAAAGAGCTTGCCATCACTCAAATTAACAAGTAACGAATACCATTGCTCCTGATATTATCTCACTTTACTTCAAAAGTGTTCAATTGCCAAGCAAAGCTTGTTACTGACAGGCTGTCATTGCTCTGTTATGTGTGAGGAGATGAAGATCTCTCGATGGGCTTTTATAAAACAAACTCTTTTCAGGCAGAAAACTAAGCCATCCATTCCTGTAGGGATCTCTTTGCTTAGTGTTCAGCGAGCAAATGGTTTATACTCAGGAATACTCAGATTTGACAGTTTGGTTCACTATGTTTGGTTTCCTGGTTTTGATGAGCCACAATCAATGGATCACTTGTGAGAAAAAAGCTAGTATTTAGATGCTGGTTTCGACAAGGGAATCTGAGAGTCTGTTTCATATTATGGAAGGCTCATTTGATGAAATATATAAAAGACTTCACACAAGAGGAGAAATTCCATTAGTGCTGAAATAGAAGGATGATTTATTTGGTTCTTAATTACACAGCACTATGAACATAAGGGATACCTCCATGGCACGTAGTTAATATGAGCACAGTTATGAGCACTCAGATGGTCATGCGGCTAGGGCAAAACCAGGGTATAGGACAAGGCTGAAGCCTATTAATTAGCTGTTTCTATAGGCCGTGGAAATTCCAGCTTGATTTTTCCAATTTGACAGAGTAAGTTTAAACCATACTGCTTAGCTTGAAGGACACTTCTTGACAACATGGCAAACTTTTAAAAGAAGGCCTAAAACATCACTGGTGCCAATTTTAGTGCCAGTTCCTCAAACCATTTAATAGTTTAATTGTTTTTTTTTTCCCATTTTTTATTAAGTATATTATGATCACAAAGGCTGCATCTATATTTGATCAAAGATTATTACCATATTATTACAATTCAAAATGTAATTTTAATATCTTTTAAAATGTACTGAATTCAAATTCAAATGAATTTTTAGCATCATTACTCCAGTCTTAAGTTTTACACGATCCTTCAGAAATCAATCTAATGTGTTCAAGAAACATTTCTTGTTATTAAAGCGAAGTAGCAGAATTTGGTATTACCAGGCTAACGTGGCCAGCCCAGATGAATGACATCATTATCCAATCATAACAAATGGTCAGAGAGACACAAGAAAATTCTGTTTAGACACAAGAAACTATACTTTAAATACATTATATTATAAAATATCCCCTAGATTTCATGACCAATGTTAACATTCAAATATAAGAGATGTGTTACCTTGTATTTGAAGCTGTCCTGTACGGGGTCACCCTCCCTAAGCCAGCTGACTGAAGGTTTGGGATTCCCAAAGGCCGTGCAGCTCAGAGTGATGCTGCCCCCCTCTTTGGCCTCCACATACTGCGGTGGTGTGTCCGTAAAAGTTGGGGGAGCTGTGACACAGAGAAACAATGTGAAAATTCCCTATTTGTTACCTGAAATAAATCTGGGGATAACAAGGCAGGTTAATTCATAACAATATCATGTCTTATAATATACATGTTTTTTACAGACCCTGCAAAAGCATGTCTCATCGCTAATAGGAGCCATAGGAGTTCGGAAGGACATTGGAGCTGTTAGCTCGTACACCTGTGAATAATACCTGTACTCCTGGTCATGGATCTCCCTATTGCAGTGCATACATATGTGGCCATTTATGAGCTCTTAGTATACAGTATATGAGCTCTCTGGTTGGCATCTCCCTCATTGTTAATATTTCTGCTCCTGCTCTATGGCCAATTCTCCCCCAGCCTTGATTTAGTAGCTAAAATTTCACTTTCATTACATATAAATCAAGCTGGGGAAGGGGTGGCCATGTCGTCACATCACATGGCCAGCCAGCAGTGTGCCTGAATAAAGATATATAGATATTAGTGAGACATGCTGCTGCTGCTGTACAATATAGCAGATCTATCCTGTACATGTGGAGCTGGGGAAGGTAGAGGGTTTCTGAAAGCGCACCGCACTGCTACACAAATGTTAACCAAGTATTTGAAGGTTGAGCAAGCAAGCTCATTGGCTACTGATACAGCTGGAACCAATCAGCTGTACCCTAGAGCATGGTGATTGCAAACAGGTTGATTTAAGGGCCTGTCAGCCTGCGTCATCTAGAGTTTCATGACAGAACTTCATTTATATACACATAGGAAATTAATTTACAGTATTGGATTGCCATTATAATGGTGTATTTAATCATGCGACTGTAATAAATATATTCTTTACAACAGTATTTGTTTTGAAGTCACCATAATGGTGATTAGTGTTCCATTCGGATATTGGACCCTCTGTATTCATATTCACATTTATGTTCTAGCTAGCTAGAATATTAAATAGTTTAGTCAAACTATTCCTTGCATGTATATGAAGATTTTGTGTTATTTAAGATTTACCAATAACTTAATTCAAATTCATAACTGTTTGCAGATGGATCTTTCTCAGTAGAGAAGCAACTGCTGAGATTGATCTATGAAAGATGTGACATCATCTTGTAAACATCACCTGATGACGCACAGACTTCAATACTTGACAAAAAAAAATGGTGGCACTCAACAAATAATAAAAATGTTTATACAAAATAAACCGACATTATAAAATAAACCAACACAAATGGCGAAAGCAAAGCAAAAATAAGTTCAGGAACACAACATAGCCTAATCTATTCATGCCACTCTGCATGCTGGGTACCTTAATAGTACATATGCACTGTAGAAATACAGTATGATGTTGTTTGTTAACAGTAAATTGTGTTTTCCAATTTTTTAAAGCGGTTAGACACAAGAAAAGTCCTACTGTGAAATGACAGTGAAAGTAACCAGTTATTAAACCGGAACATAGTAATTTCACACAAAAATATTTAACAGTATATACATATATATATATATATATATATATATATATGTATATATATATATTGGGCTGGACAGGGCACAGAACCGAAAGACTGATCAGGAACAAAATTAACAAGGTTCAAAATTAACTTTTGCCATGTCTGCAAATGTGAACTGAGAGCAGTTATGATTACACTAACTGACTAACTCAAAGATATTAATTATTTTCACCATTTTAATTAACTTGTGACCATTTACATCACAAAAATATTTTGTGATTTTGCATGAATATTATCATCAATTGAAGTATTATATATACTGTATATATATACAAATATTATAATTTATTTGCATAAATATTATTAGTTTATATATATATATATATATACACCTAGATAAACTTGAAAGGTATTTGCTGCAAAAAAAACAGGGCTATCGGGAGACATAGATATGAATTTACAAATATACAATCTCATAAGAAACATTCATGTTCATGTGTGAGATTGTCTGGTTACAGCATGTGGCTCAATGTATCTCCTGTGTGTAATAACTTGAAATGGGTTGTATAGTTTTGTAACACTCGAGGGGAATTGTGTTGTGCTGCATGATCTGCATTTCACACAGAAACATCAAAATATCAGTGACTTGTTACATAATTGTTCATATTTTTTACTGTATCTCCAAAATTAAGATTGTGTCTCTTGAAATTAATTTGGTGGTTACTCAATTATTTCTAGGCACAATTACAAACAGTTAGGCACATAGGATGACGAACCCTTGTCAAGCTGAGCATCTATTATACATTCCTCTAAATGTCAGTAAGACCTGACTGTCTGTGAAGCTAAGGGGCAAATAAAAATTGTTCAGCAACCTTGATTTGGTCTAATAATAATACTAATTTGGATGGCTTTTTTAATTTTATTTGTTACTTGTCATACCTAGTTTCAGCACTGCTTTATTCTGCTTCATTCAACTTGATGAACCCCCAAGATCTGGTGGCACATGACCAGAGTGCTCAAGGAAACATATATGAGGCCAGCCGCTAAGACATATGCGCAAAAAATGCCTCCATCTGCTCCGAGTCTCCATTTACTGCCACACACACACTCACACACTGCTGACCTGTGATGTTGATTAAACTTAAACAAACAAACAAACAAACACACACACACACACACACAAAATGCTGAGGGCACAGGCACACTACAGGCTAATGAGGAGAATGTGCGTGTCTTCCAGTATATGAAAAAACACCCTCATCTGTGATTGTATCATGTTTCACAGTCAATGAAAGCAGCTAACTGATAACGTCTAAGTTTTCCTTTGCTTTTCAATCCACATTTCCATTAGTGGCAAAACATTCAGGCAAATCCACTTGACATTAGCTAAATGCCTTCCACAGCATGCCAAATGGAGAGAGAGCAACTGCCCGACACCTGCTGAGTATACATATACAGAGAATATGTCTCACCGGATTCAAGTCTCCATCGAGTATTGTGTGATTTAGGGAATTTTCACATTATGTTATGTTCCTAAATTGGATCATGAAATATCTTTTCATATAAGGTTATTAATTTTGTAGTTTTTAAGGTTAGTAATTTTGTTTTTGTTTTATAAAAAATGAAGTGAATTGGAATTCAATTCATTTCAATTAATTGTTTCAAAAATCTTCATTTAAAAAGTGACATTTTATACACTAAAGGCCATTGCACACTGAGTCCGAAATTTTCGTATGTGTTTTTTCGTATTTGTGATTCATGGACTCTGAATTCTCAAAACACCATTCAAACACTATTCAAACTGCTTGCTACAGATGTGATAAACATAGAAAATCAATCCCGATCAGATTTTTTTTATGACGGATGAAAGTTTCAGAGGCAGTGTACAAAACAGTGTGATTGACATAACGTGAGGTCGTATTTATTTTGTAACGTGCAAAAATTTAGTACGCGAATTTCGGACTGGGCGAAGTTCAAAAGGTTAGAGTCGGTACGATTTTTAATGTTTATAAAAAATAAATCTCTTACACTCACCCTGGATTTATTTGTTAAAAAATATAGTCAAATTAGTAATATTGTAAAATATAAATATATATATATATATATATATATATATATTTGAATATATATTATAAAATGGGATGCATTCCTGTGATGGCAAAGCTGAATTTTCAGCATTATTACTCCTTTTTTGAGCTTTGATGCATGTAAACCTGTTATAGGAGACTCCAAAACAGCATTAGGATAGCATTTAAAATAGCATAATAGGGGCACTTCAAATGAAAGTTTAAAGCCAAGCCATACACAAAGATATTTAATAGTATCAAGTACTTTATGCAGACAGAGGAGTACCATCTTGACATGATACAGCACAAGAACCAACTTTGGATTTAAGTTTCTGACTGGAACCAAAAAACACAAAGGACTAAATATCAAAAAGCCAATCTTGTAAAATATTAAAATCAGAAAGTTGAATTTGTAGAAAGTCCTATAAATATATGAATATATAAATATCTGACAGTGTTATTAGCATAGAGTTGACAGTAATTAAAAATTAATGGTAAATTATTTACATAATTAAATATTGGTATCACTTTCTGTCCTTAGTATTACAGCTAACACCGAGGCAAACAGAGTCCTGGAATAGAGCTGTTGAATTTGCCAAACGATCACCTGCTCAGCCTCAGTGCACGCACGCACGCACACACTCACACACACACACATTTTGTCTTTGACGCTGCATAATAATCCCTCCGATATTTCCGAGGCTTTGAGGCAAGATGACATCATCTCTTTTGCATTGAGCGCGTGTGTCAGCCGGTGATAAAATCACTAGCACTTATCGCAGGCACAAATAGCGAAAAGAATTCAGCTATAATAAGGCTCTGTGCTTACAGGCAGATGTTTTAGCACACACACACACGCTAACATCACACGCATTGCACCAGCGAGAGCTAATTGGCAGGAGAAGCATGGAGAGAGGAGGCTGCGTGGAGCTCGTCCCACAGGAACACCTTCATCCTGCTCATCTTCCTCTCAAGATCCAAAACTGAGCCCAGCATCTGTGTGAATGCTGCTCGCTGCATTACACCTCATCAGATCACACGGCCTATTTAGACTCATGCAAATATGTGTGAAATACACCAGCTGCACAGTTCTTGCCCAGAACAAGCCACATTGTTCATGAATGAATAAATAAATCAATCAATTTGAGCAAACTACCCAATGTAACACTGAATCGATCTGGGTTTAAAATACATACTATAGACTTAAACATGTGCTGTCACGTGGTCCGAGTCTTTCGTTCTTCCTGTCAGTCCCATAGAGGCTATGCTGTTATGGTGGGGCTATGGCTATGGTGGGGAATGAAATCTGTTTTATTTTTTCCACAAATTCCGTTTTTCCCGTTTTAAATTTTTGGTAATTTTTTTTACCCTTTACTGTTATTTTAGTGTGTGCTTTTAAAGTTAATGATTAAAATGGATGACCTGAATGACCTTAAATTGACATTTACTCAGTAGCCTTTTCAGAACAAATACTGCGTGATGCAACATAACGCTGCGCTCTTCAAGTTACAACAATATGGTTATGAGCTTTAAACTGTCCAGTAAAATATAAAATTAGTTTATATAAGTTAACATGAAATGTTGCACAATGCACCTTTAACTGGAGATGTTTTATTTATTTGTATTAGGTAGCCTATGCATCCGTGCTTCAATGTTTCAAAAAGTGGTGGGGGACAATATCGATCCTAGGGGGACATGTCCTACCAGAAAATTATGCCTATGATGATGACAAATTCACTGGATCTAAACAAATCAACCAAATAAAAATGTTTTTAACAGTCACTTGTCTCCACCCCATCCTCTGGCATAATGATGTGATTGATACACAGTTACTTTCAAAAGATGATTTCCTGTATTTTTATCACTACCATAGACATCAGTGTATATATCTGAACAATAAACTTTAATCTCAGTACTTCTGTGATAATTTGAATTATTGTAGCAGAAATAATGATATGTGTGGTTGACAACACTGTTTGTGAAGCTGTGATACATGATAACTGCTCTCTCTGGCTTAGCAGCAAGTGCCAATACAGATTTGAATGTTGATTGTTTGCTGTGATCGTACTTGAATCGTACTGAATCATTGTCATTATGAAATAAGATTGTGTGGGTGTTCGAATTGAGATCGCAATCTTTTAACGATTAATCATGCAGCACTATAACACTGGTAAATAAAGTGTGTTTCCAGATCCCTCTGCATCACTGTATATTTCTAATTTCTAATAATACTAGATCATTTCTAATATTAAACAAAAGAAAGCTCAGACAAATGTAGCTTCTTTGTTAATGATGGAAGATAAGAGGCCATTCAAAGAGTCAATTATAACAAAGTGCTTTCCACAAAATGAAAATTAATTTTTTATATTTGGGAGGGTCCGCTGAGGTGAATGTAACTAAATTGCAAGTACAGTCACACACAGAGGGCATCTGTGAGCAAAACCTATTTCCTTATCTCTCAGACACTCTTGGTCAAACACAGATTAAATGTAAGCCGATGCATACTGAGAAGAGGGGAGCCTCAGCGGAGGCTGAAAGAGCAAACTGAGAGCCAGTACTGTGGATGTTAAAGAGAATAGTAACACTGCAAGACTAAAACTGCTGTCCCTGCTAAAACAAGCCCTGATTCAATTAGCCCAGAATGAGAACTAACCCTCACTTCCTGTTTCTCTGTCTGTTACTTCCTTCCATGTCACATTTCGAGAGTAGATAACTTCCAGCATTGTGTTTTCAAATCTGCATTTAGCTGTGAGAAGTCTGGTTTCTTTTAGTGAATCAGTTTGTTCATTTAAAGGAGTAGTTCACTTCTTTTAAAAAACATTTGCTGATAATTTACTCACCCCCATGTCATCCAAGATATCCATGTCTTTCTTTCTTCAGTCGAAAAGAAATTAAGGTTTTTGATGAAAACATTCCAGGATTTTTCTCCATATAATGGACTTCAATGGGAACCAAATGGTTTCAGGTCCAAAAGACTCTTTCAGTGCAAACTGCAAACTGTTCAAAGGGCTTTGAACGATTCCAGACGATGAATAAGGGGATGAACAATCGCTCATTTAAAAAAAAAAAAAAAAAGTTTAAGTTTTATAAGCTCAAATGGTCACCTTGCTCTGTTAGGGTTAGGGAGTGATCCACGTTCGTGACTCTCCTATTTGAACTTGTTCATTAAAATGAATGAATCTTTTCCCGAGTCAACTCATCTATTTTGTTCGTTGAATGAACCAAATGACACGAAAAAAGATTTGTTCATTTTGATAAACGAGTTCAAACAGGAGAGTCACAAATGCACATCACAGAACAGAGCAAGGCGACCATTTGAGCTTATAAAAAACTTTTTTTTTTTTTTTAATGAGCGATCGTTTCGCTTGATAAGACCCTTATTTATCGTTTGGAATTGTTTAAAGCCCTTTGAACAGTTTGCAGTTTGCACAGAAACTGTCTTTTGGACCTTGAACCGTTTGGTTCCCACTGAAGTCCATTATATGGAGAAAAATGCTGGAATGTTTTCATCAAAAACCTTAATTTCTTTTCGACTGAAGAAAGAAAGACAAGGATATCTTGGAGTGATTAAGCCAATTGGTATATATGGGGATGATTAGGAGGCCACACATGAAGTGAGCTTGAGGTAGTGATTTGTAATATGAAACTCCAAGGGAAAATTTCACTCAGTTCCGATTGTGTGTTTATGTGATGATGGTGCAACTGTGAAAACTGCTACAACAAGAAAGAAATCAGCAGAATTGAAACACTGAGAAGTTTAAAGGCAGATGGAGTGATACCCAAAGCTAATTAAGCACAAGCATAAAAGCCAAAACCAGCCTCCCAGACCGCTATTCTCAAACACTAATCATATGTGAAAATCCTCTTTATCTCACGCTGATGGAGATCTGAAAGATGATCCAAAAAGCTCTAGAAACTATTGGCCCCCAGCTTCTGTACTGACTTCACACATGCACCAGAGAATGACTCAGGCAGATTTCAGGCTTTAATTCTCCTTTTTCATATTACAGACATTTATAATCACCTTACACACTTTGATCTGCTTACACATGTAATCCTTGGTTTTTTGTCCTCTTCTGTGTTATCTTGTGTGTATATTGTCCATGATGTATAGCATATGGCTAATTGTGCAACTGCATTCCAGGGTGATTCATTACATTAAAGCCATGCTCTAAGCGATGTTGAGTGTCGTCACTTCTTGTTGACGTTCGAAGTATTGTCAAACAATATCAGCAAATCGATACAAAGGCCTGAAGTTCAACCATAAAATATTCCCTCACAGACATGCAACACATTTGTCAATGCAATGATTGAACAGACCGGAATAAGGGCAGTAATTCATTATTAGTAAGAGTAGTGCACTATGGCATCACTCTTACCACTATGGCACCCAAGGGGCTGGCATGCTGTCAGCTTCATTTACACCCAATTAAAAAACACACACCAAGGGCCATCCCTCAACTATTGAAAACTGAACAACCAGGCCTGACTGTTTCCTGTAGCTAAACCCACACTTTCCATTCCCATTAACAAACCAACAAACATGCCAACAGGTCAACAGACTGTGACAATTAGAGCTGCAAATATCAGTTGTCCCAGTTCTAGAATTCTGTGCCTACCGTTGCGCTGTCGTTTAAAAGTCTTCATCTCATGCCATGATGCCATCTGCAATGTTTCTGAAGCATATGGCCTCGCCTTGAAGAGTTTTCAGCACTGACATGAGATTGTGGGGCCATCAGGACCACGGACAGCTCCCTTGCCCATAAGCATCAGCACCACGGACAGTTCCCTAACTCAACCCTGCAGTGACTCTCCTACAGGGTCAGTTTGACTCATGGAGACAATTAGAATGGCAGCATAAGCGGCCGGATTGTTTATGTCTGTGGCTTTATCTGGGTTCATGCCCTATCCGAAGAGGCTTTATTCGCTTAACAAGCTTTATGGAAAAGAAGATTTGTAATGGCATTATCAAAATTGCAGTTCTGCACATATAAGCCGATTGATATGTGTTGTGTCAATTCATGGTTACTTTGCTTTAGTTGTATTGAGCATTCCAAGCCAAGATTCACCCAGGACACTCAAAGCACTCCCAAACTGCAGGGGGCATCCATGCAACAAAAGTTGGTGGAACCAACCTTTGGGGAAGTAGCTTTTGGGACTATATTTGCCTGCGCACCCACAGAGAGAGCATGGCATTGAAATGTTTGTGGAGAGTTCAATTTGTTCTCTCATTTATTCCTGGAAAAGGATATTATGATTACAGCTCCTGATCATTTAAAGACGCAACTGGTAGGACAATTTATGATTAACTGTGTTTGAATATGTTGAGTTTTAAATGTTCAGGTTCTGCTTGGTTTGTAATGTGCAATTTAAAGGTTATGAGGATTTTGTTATGTGAATGTTGAACTTGACAGAAGTAACATGTGCATGAGTTTAATTATGGGAATGGTATTTTCTTGTTAAAATCCTAGGTTAAACTTAATGATCGTGTTTAGTTTGGTTTGAAGATTCAATAGCATTCATTTATTATTTCTGTGAGATAGTGGTATTGTGATTTATGTGTGACTGATTCATGATGTATATGTAACTAATTCATGTTTGGTTTGTGTATTTGAAAGGTTTTCAACCTATATCTACTGTTCCATCACTGATCTATCAAATCACCTTCAAGAAACTATACCATATTATTCCATCACTGGTCTATCAAACCATCTCAAAGAAAATAAAGAATCAAGAAGTGAACAGATTGAGTTGTCCTTTGCGTTCTTCAGTGTGAAAAGCAGTTTTCAAGTTTGGGCTGAGCTGTAATCAATCAAAAAACAAACAGAACTTGACAATATGTAATGGTGCTTTTTTAAACTATAGCTTCTGTAGATGAATTGACCAGCATGAAGAAGTACAAGCCTTTTATGTCACAAGTCTCTAAACCAACAATGAACACTCTTAGTTAAACACAATGATGCCTAGCAGGCAATTAGAACCCGTTTAAAATGACAATAACTTAATCTTTCCGGCTGAAAATAAGTGTCTTAGCATTTCAGGATCCAGGTGAACATTGTGGATTGCATTAAAATAAAATAAAGTCACTTGAAACTAGAGATGTAACGATACCCTCGTGTCACGATTCGATACATATTACGATACTGAACTCACGATATGATATTATTGCGATACTCCAAGACATATGGTCAAAGGTTAACAAAAAAAAAATGATAAATTTGATATTACATTGTGGGTTTAAATGAATAGGCTTGGACTTGGTGCTTGTAACCCAAGGACAATGGTGACACCAGAATAAATATATTTATGATTCTGAAGCTGAAAATGCAGAATTATTTTAGATGAATATGCTTCCACTCTTTCAGTGACTAGATATATTTAAAATAATGTCACTTTTTACTTGTAACATCAGACATTTGGCATTATTCGGACCCACAAATATTCCCCCATTGCGTTATTATACATTATATTCAACATTATATATAGTAGTTTAATGTATACTTACACTAAAACTCTAAAACTTGAATTTTTTCTCACACAGTAATTTTTATTTTGGGGGGACTATCCACTATACGTATTGTCACTATCCACGATACGTATTGTAGTATTTTTGTATTGCAATATATTGTGGCATGATATATTGTTACACCCCTACTTGAAACCCCCTTAAAAAGGGTAATGTGATCTAAATTTAAATAATAATCTGAAAAAAAAACTATTTTATCGCTAATTAATATGATTTATTAGCCTAACTTTAGACATGTAATTTTACATGATATATTCCAACTTTTTAAACTGCACTTTGCACATTTGTTTATAGTTATGCATGCAGTTTTGAATGGTCACATATTTAGTTAGACAATAAATTGAATTAATATTTAAATGTAACATTTAAAATTCAAAATAAATACAATAGATATAATAAAATATTGTATCTTCAAAATACAATAGATAGATATATAATAGATATATAAATACAATCAGACCTATTAAAATGAATTAGACATCAAAAAGGTTTTTTTTCTTAAATGTGAACAACCTAATAAATAGGTTAATCCTTAAAATGTTCAAGTGTCCTCAGATATTTAGGTGAGTCTGTGGACATTTTGGCTTGACTGTGTGCACAGTAAGTCATCTCTTAACAGCAATCATACAACATCAATCAAAGCATGAGAGCAGAAATGCAGTACAATTTTTGGACTGCCCAGAGACTAAGCAACAGACGTTCTCTCCTGATGCGGGTATCCCATTAAATCCCAGCAGGATTAGTGCTAGCTCACAGTCGATTTGGAATAGGTTTAACCGCACTGCTCTCCTCTCTAACCCTGCCATAAGGATCTGAGAATTAAAACAGACAAGATGCTCTCGACAATCGAACAACAACTCTCACCTTGTCGCCAGGACGTGATCTGGCTTCTTATAGAATCTAGATAACTGCATTAATCACGACATGGTGATTATTGAAATACATACAGATAAATGGTGTGTCCTTCCTGTCTACATCACACCCCAAAAAATGGAATGAACAGCAGCTGTCAGTCAAAATGATGGGGGCGGGGACTGTAATAATTATGTCCAATCAAAACACACAGAGGCTGAGCATAAGAGCATGAGTGTCAGTTCAGGGGAGACAAGCAGCCACTAATCACAGAATATCCCTCATAAAGGGCCCTATGATTTCCGTGATCATGGAATCGTGGACGGAATTGCGGAATTGGCAAATTAACGCGGAATCAAGTGTTAACGCGGAATTTCGTGGAATTTTACATATTTGGTTTGAAATTCTGTTTTTGTGTGGGAGAAGAACGTATGTCTGGTGAAAACGCAGACTGGGGGAAGCAAATCTGGGTGACACAAACCCCCCAACCCGTCATTTCAGCTACAATGACGAAATCAAAACAACGAAAGCATGGCGAAGCGGCTCTCTCTGCTTTCATCTGCGAAAAGTTAAGAAACTCGACGCCATAAGCCGTCAGTGCCGAGCCAACAAGTTCGCATGTGACTCACATAGTCTAATTCGCCGCCACATTCTGCGTTTCATTTTTTAACGCTATTTAAAACACGCAGCTTATTCTTTCAGTTGTATTTCCTCGCTCTCCCTCCGTCAGTATTTGTCCTGAAAAGGCTACTGAGTAAATGTCTCTATTACCTCAATAAATTTAAAGTCATTCCTAATTTATTTGTATTTTTTAATACATTTTAATCATTAACTTTAAAAGCACACTCTTTTTATGACTAGTCTAGGGTAAAAAAAAAAACTGATTCCCAAAAAATGTATACGGAAAAAACGGAATTTGGGAAAAACTAAAACGGATTTCATAGGGCCCTAAGAGTCATTAAAATGTATTTGATGAATTGTACACATTAGATACAACCTAGAACTTCCCAATCAACCACATAATCACTTGCTAAAAATTTAGTAACCACATAGCAGCAGTCTACATGCATTGTAGTATAGCATATTTACATATGGAATCATTTAAACACTAACTTTTGAAAATCTTAACCTTAAATCCTTTTTAGTGACTATATTTTGTAGCCTCACACTAATTCGATTTTGGTGACACAGGCCAGCATCAGAAATCAAACACTAATTGAGGTTTTAAATAGAGCCAGACTGATATATCGGCAGACCGATATTATCGGCCGATATTAGGCATTTTCCAAACTATCGGTATCGGCAGTTATAATGGCCGATAAATGAATATTTCAAAAATAAAATAAAAATGGACGAAACACGCTTGAACCATGTCATGAGTGTTGGATTTGTATAGTTTGTCCACCAGAGGGCACTCTACACCGTTCCTGTTAGCAACTCTCGTTGGGTTGGTTACGATACATGCATTGCTTGGATAACAATTAAAAGAACATCCCCATCAGTTCTCTTGACTCAAATAAGCATGACAAAATTTTTCACTATCATGTCCAGTTTCAAATAAATAAATAAAATATCGGCCGATATATCGGAATATCGGATTTTAAAACCCAAAAATATTTGTATCGGTATCGGCCTTCAAAATCCTTTATCGGTCGGGCTCTAGTTTTAAATAACTTGAGAGTCATGTACATGGGGAAAAAGTGAAATAATAAAACTGAACATTGGGTTTGCTATTTGGATTTCAATGGGACTTTTGTGCTTTCCCTCTCCAACTTTACAAGGAATGTAATCTGAAATCCAAAGGATTAGTGATAACCAGCAGTGAAGTGTAAATCTGCTCTAAGATCACAGAAAAACTCTCCGGTAGTGCTGGAGTTTTCTATTCTCTCCACACAAATTCAGCCCTGCAGACGAGGAAATTAAGTTATTTAAAGAGTCAGACCACCTACTCCCTCTCTCTATATATAGCTTCATGAGGCTTTTTTGTGAATTATTGCTTTAAACACAAAGACGTGCACTCCATTGTGTCACTCCAACAATCACCCGCATGAGTACTAAATCTTGCTGCAATGATGAACCATTACATCACTTCCTCTCCTCCAACTTAGCACGTTTGACACGGGCCTCACACCTCAAACGACACAAGTGAGAGTGTGTGTGTGAGAGAGAGCAAAAATATCAACTGTAAAACAACAGCTCTGAGGCACATAGCGACAGCAGCTAACGTCGAGCTTTAATTTCTTTCTTTCACTCACCACACTAACCGCCGCTTAAACGTCCCCAAACACGCCAGCACTTTATCAGCTGGCCCTATAGATATATGCTAAAGCCTAATGCTTGTTGGTGTTTCAATCTTTGCACAAAAAGCCTGCAGAAACACCTCTGAGAGAATTATTAATGAGGAGTGAAGACCTGCCCATCACACAGATGAGACGCAAACATATTACAGTACACCCTAAAGTACAGTTTAGTCTCCAATATAAATGTGTAAAAAAGATTGGTGGTGCTCTTGAATGTCTTTGTGCTTTTCCGGAGCCCAGTGCAGACTTAGACATATCAGTTGTGGTTTCAAAGAAGAAACACTGCTGATATTAGTGTGTTAGTCACACAGGACCGCAGGGCACATGGGAACACACACATCCACATGCGGCTGATAAACTGGCCTGTCAACACTCCAGCTTGAGGGCTGAGCTGCTGGATTTAAGACTAGCCACAACACAAATGGATTCACACACATACACGATGCCATGGAGCGACATCGGCACCACTCTGACACTTGAGAGTCAAATAAAATTAATAAAAAATTAAATAAAATTCAAGTTCATCTCAAAGACATGAGCAAAGTTATTAAAAACTTCAATAATACAATTTCAACATTTAACTGCAGAGCTAGGTATTTGGAAGGGTGATCTGATTTTTACTATTGGAAGAGGTTGAGTGGATATCACACAGCAATGAGATAGGGATAATGTAGTGTAACTGGTCTGGGGATTTGGGTGTCTGCTGCCTAGGCAACACAACCGAGATGGCACAGTGGCATGATGAGCTCACACGAAGACTGACACCGTCGTAACCAGGCACAATGCGGCAAGATTTTTTGGTCTGCAACAATGGCCAATCAGAACAGTGCGTGGAAGGGTTTTCCCTGTTTGAGCACTGTCACGCACACACAAACCTTGCCCATTTGGACACTTGACAAACAAACTTCTCAAGCAAACCATTATACAAAAAGAAACTTTATTTCATTTATCTATTTAAAATGACTTTGGGACTAGTTAAAGCTGCAGTCCGCAGTTTTTCCTCTTTGTCGCCATCTCTGTTCGAAATCTGCAATTGCAGTTTTTCGCGGAAATATCAACTTTACTTGAGTTTGGCAGTGCGTGACCAACAAAAGAATTTTCACCATAAAATGTCATCTGAACAAGTAAGTAACATCCACTTTTTTTCTTCTGACCAACTAAGAGGAAAAAAACATTGCAATAAACTGTGCTGATTAAATCTAACAATCACTTATCATATATCACGTCAAACCGTGCAAATTATACTTTGTTCTCAAATTGTTAATGTTAACAACGCCAACGTGCGTGACTACAAAAAGCCCTTCACATATTTCCTCGTTTTCGAATGGGTCGGTTGCAGTCTCTTTTTCCAAACTCTCAGTCTAAAGTCTTTTTTTATTTTACAACGGGTGAATCTCTAGTTGTCACTGGTGATTGTCTTTTGAATCTGGATCCGTCATCAAATTGATAAGTTTAATTATATCAAGTGCAGTGAGAAAAGGCTATAAATCTGCACCTCAAGCATCCTCACACACAATATAGCTTATACTAGCCGAGACTCCTTTATATGTGACGTAATGACGCAAAGACATGCTCGAATCTCCCGCAGAAATCCACCAGTGCCACTGGAATTAAAAAACATTAGTACAAGCTTACCGCTTTGAAAGCAGACAGTTTTGTATAGTATTGTAGTTGCTCAAAAAAAATTTTTTTGGATCATTTTTAAACCCAAAAAGTTACGGAGTGGACCTTTAAAAGTAATCGAGTTACTATTCATGCATTAAATTGATCAATAGTGACAGTGAAGACATTTATAATGTTACAAATCAAATAAACACTGTTTTTTGAACATTCATCAAAGAACTGAAAATGTTTATCAGTTTACCCAAACATTTTAAGCAGCTCAGCTGCTTTCAACATTGATAAAAGCAGCAAATCAGCACATATTAGAAGATTCATGTGACACTGAAGACTTAAATAATGATGCTGAAAATTCAGCTATGCCACAGGAAAATATATTCAAAAAGAACAGTTATTCTAAATTGTAATAATATTTTACAATATTACTGTTTTTACTGTATTTTTGATTAAATAAAGCATTAGTGAACATAAGAGACTTTCAGAAGCATTAAAAAAAATCATCTGGATCCCAAACTTGTGACCAATAGTGTACTTCAGAACAACAACAAAAACAAAAAAGCATAATTTGCTTGCATATTAGTCGGTTTAATATTTTGATATTTAGAAACTTAACTATGGCTGACTGAAGTGTCTAAAAGGGCCTAAATACTTTTGAAGGTCTGGAAGGAATGGAATATTGGTCCACAAAATTTTGGTGTAGATGGGTCTATGTCCACAAAACCAAACCAAACAGCTGACTGAATGCCTAAAAACTTACGACTTTCAACTAGTTATAAAAGAAACTTGAATCACACATTTTGAATCACAAAACATCTGATTTGGACACAATCAGACAACAGAACAAAAAACCAAACTAAACCCTATAAGTGACATGAGAAGAAAACTGATCTTAGGTCAGAGACTCACCGTTGACTGTGAGGTGCACCCAGCTGCCGTTGTGAAAGGTGTGATACTGTTGCTCCAGCATCAGGACCTTGCACTCATACCAGCCCTGGTCTTCCGAACGAACCCTCTCAATGCGTAGAGATGACTTGCCATGCAGGCTGGCTCGACCTGAGGGGTTCAGAGGCACACAAAAGATGTGAGATATGCTCTGATCCAAGGGGTCCAAAAACACGTAGTCAGCTTGAGACAAAAAAATTGAACTTGGTATTTATGAAATAAAGAGAAATGTGCTTTTTAAACATATTTTTATTTAAATTAATTTAGTGAAAACTACTATTTGTTGTAATTTTAATTCACATTACTCTTAAGTTTTTTTGGTTTAGTACATGAAAAAAAAACAAAAGAAGCCTACAGCCATTTACACATTTAATTCAAGTAAATTAAATCTAATGGTTTATCTTTACTCTCACAATAATGTACACAGCCCGGGTCCACAACAGCATCACTCATGAGTGTTGTTTTGGTGACAGCAGTGTCAGGTCCAGGGGCCATGATGACTGTGAGAGCCGTGAAGAAGAGCCGAAGTGGCCCACAGTAATTTGAGCAAATCGGGAAACACACATCTCTAACCACGCCAGACGTAGACAAATCCTTTGTGACACTATGATATAGCTGGCTGGCTGTCTTCAAGGGTCAAGCAGAGTGGGGGATTTATGCCTTTTTCTCTATATTCTGGCAACAGTGCTGGACAGATGGCCGGAAACAATATCAGCACAGGCAGAGGGATTGCAAGACAGCACCGTTAAAGGCTATTAAGGACCTCAATTTTTTTTTTAAATGGCATTACCATGGCCAATACACAGTAACACAGTGTGTTATAGTCCAACACATATGTAAATGAGAAAACTAAAATCGTACATGTGCATTAGTTGTACTGTCTAAAAATATGTTATCTTGGATTTTATTCTTGTATAAAATAATGATGAAATAATGCAGATGGTGCAGTCTATAGCAGCTATTTGAACAACTGTACACAATTGTGTCCAGTGATTTCATCTCTGAACAAACCAAGGTCGCAAAGACAAAAAATTTCAAAAATATATCTTACACACAGCAGTTTCTGTAAGGCCCTGCAGATCAATAACACTGAAGGAGAACCAGAAGCGAAACGAGAACGGTCAAATGCCTGGCCTACTTTTACAGCTGTAAGAGAGTGTTGATGAGAGCAAGAGAAACAATGCTGCCACATGATGTGGGTTAAAGATAGTCCTCAGGAAGTGATACGGTGGAGGTCAATACGGGACGGAAGTACATTTTCCCTCATTTTATTTTTCTCTCCCGCATTCTCTCCCGCAAGGTATAGTTCAAACCTGTATGTGAAATGTATATACAGTGTATAGGCTATATATATATATATATATATATATATATATATAGTATATATATATAGTATACAGTATATATATATATATATATATATATATATATATACGTATACGGCAATATATATATATATATATATATATATATATATATATATAGGTTTTGTTTTTTGCGGGGTTTTTTTGTTAAAAAATTTTGAAGAATTGGACACATGCAGGTTTGACTTTCACTGTGTTCCTGAACGTCATGATGAGTGAGTACAGTGACATGAGAGTGAGTACAAGTTTTATTATTGACATAACTGCTAAAACGGTTACATTTTTATTAATTTAATAATTTATTACATAAAGCTAAAATAAAATAAAAAACTAAAAGACAATTTTTAACCTAACAAACTACTTTAACTAATTTAATGTTTAACTAATATTTTAATGAAAACTATGTAATACATAAATAACAAAATAATATAAGCTCATTCTAAATATTATTGAATTAATAAATATTAATAATATAGTATAGTATATTAATAGTTTGTAAATAATACCAAAATATATTTAAAAAAAATCAATTAATAGTACATAGTATATTGATAATATATAAATAATACAAAAATAACACAAAAATTATGATAGAATTTTCTTGGGTTAACTATCCCATTAGCATCTCATGATGCATAACTCAAAAGGACAATAACACCAATGCAAGTTTTAAAACTGCAGTGAAACAGTCACTCGCATGACTTCCAGCACTGCAGGCCTATTTTTTAGTGCAGTTCCTGAATAAACAAGACTAAAACTTTTTAAAGAATTGCCATTTCATCTGTTTTTAGCATTAATGCATAATAGTGACTCTCAGATATGTGGGACTCTCTTTATCATCTCTCAATCCCATGCTTAGACAAAGGCCCATTACATAGGTTTTACATGAAGTCATTTGGTGACAAGCAGGCTTTTGTGGTGGATATCGGATATCTATGCCTGAGCTATGCTGGATGCAGTTACCATTACATCTGGGAGAGTTGTGCCCGGGTCTCACGCACTAAGACACAGAGCTACTGTGGATGTGCTGAGTTGAGTCATTAGTCTGGATGATGCGGTGCCAACCATGAGGCCAGAGATCAGAGGAAATATGCTGCTGAATAAGACCACATGTAAAACCTCATTTATATACAGGACACAGAAGCACAAAGGCCATATACTGTATGCCACAATTATGGATCCTGCTCAATGGAACATTGATAAAAGCTGCAATAAAATAAAAAACAATTTCATTTAAAATTTAAATTGTTTTTGGATGAAGTCTCTGTCTTGTTAGTAGCACACAGTATGTACAGTGCAAGTGACCAGATTTTCTTATATTTTATATTGCGATATATTTTGTTTTGTTTTGTTTGATTGTTTGTCTATCTGTTATATATTTCAATACATAGATTAATATACCATTCATAATGCAATTGTACATTTATCATATTTATTTATTAAAGATTAACTCAGTTAGATGATGCCAAAGATAATCCAAATGTAAAAGGAGAAATTAGGTGCTTTATTAACCAAGAAGCCTATGCGATTTTTTATTAATCTTAATCTGTTAAGATTAAAAAAAAATACCGCACAATGTGTTAAAAATCACTGCTGGAGATTCAGGATGAGAGAAAGTAAAAAAAAAAAATCCCATCTCATTACCGTTCACCGTGAGTGAGAGCCATTAAAATTGCATATCCTGCCCCAAGCCACGTCTGATAAACTATCACAGTTTCTTTGCTTTTATAAATCTGACATGCTCTTAAATTATGCCCTTTATGTTTCCACTTCTTATCAATGATGTAATTTTCAATCTCAATTAGGAAAAAAAAGGATCATATTTGATCTGCCTCACTCTACCCCGACCCCAGCACAAAACCTCTTTCATCTGTTCGGCTGATGCTTTGGTCTTGAGATCAGCACCTCTTCCACCTGTCCACTGATCTGGACCGCCAGATCCATTCAAGCAAAAGATAAGAGCTTTCTTCAAACCAGCCCGTATGTCTCGATTCATAATCTGTTGACACGGCTGGCTCTTGCCCTGTGATAAAGCTTTCAGCCCCTATGAATGAGATTAAATAATGTGCTGATGTCTGGACTGGGCTGATTTCAGAGGCAACAGTGAGTGTCTCAATTTCAGTGGGTCAAACTTATGGCTAAACGACCTGGAAAAAAAAAAAAATGAATCGGGAGACATATCCAACAATCAGGTATGTACTGTAGATCAGCCAACTACAGTATATTTACTGGCAGATTATGACCAAATTATAACATGTCAAAATTCAATTGTACCTGACCTATGTGGACCTGCTTATTACAGTACATCCAACCAGGATCCAATATAAAATAAAAGTTCCTTTATACAATTGAATTAAAAAAGTTAAAACGGTTGGCGAAAACGCAGGGTATCTTTTGTCATAGTGATAGTGCTAGTAGTTAATCAAATTGGGCATTCACCAAACACTGTCTGGTGGGTGATAAATTCAATTTCCCAGTCTACATCCAACTAACAGATCCAATCCAGAAACGTTCAGTCGAAATGACTGAATGCAATACAAATTGTACCTCCTGTGATTTGTAGGGCTGTAATTTCATTGTATTCATTTACCATCATTCAAAAACAGAGACCTAAGAGCAAAATGAATCAATACCGACCTAGTTTCTAGTTAAAAACTTTTTTTCAGCATTTGATTTGAAATTGGTACATCCCTACCTGCAATATCCGCAAATATGGCTATCATAAAGAGATTTAGATGTGGAAAGGCAACCTTCCATCTTTAAGTTTGGGTAAGTTTGGGAAAATCACAGTTGTTGTGATTAAACAGTCCGTGCATAATGATCTCAAATCAAACAGGCAATTACTGTTCACTAATTTCATGTGACAAATCAGAGCCATTTAAGAAAAAAAAAAAAACAAGTTTAGAAGTGTAATAATTGGAAAGGGAAAGAGACATTTCAACAGTATTTATCTCAAAAACAAGACAATTGTGTCAATGCATTTCAGTGCATGTAAAAATAAATGGCACTATCAATGCAAAACACTGTCTAATAGAAAGAATATGTCTGAAACTCATGTAAAATGTGCGAATTTCCTTTTATTAAATGCAATAATAATCATATAATGAATTAATTAAAAGTTGTATTAGTCATGACAAATGATAAAACAATGGCTTTTTATGTGTGAATGATGTTATGCAGTGAGACAGACGTAATCAGGGCTCACCGGCGTACTCGGGGTCCACATGGGGAGGGTAAAAGCGGAAGTTGATGAAGAAGGGGATGGGAACTCCAAACTTGAACCATTCCACCACGTAGGGCTGGCCGTTGAGTGGGTGGGCCACGTCACATCCCAGAATCACGGTCTCCCCGGCACGGGCTGTCACAAACTGGGGTTCCTCTCTGACTCCGTGGGCACCTGTGAGAACATATGGACTTTGATGAGCAATCACACACAGGATTGTACCAACCACACACTGAAACTGCTCTGGTGAGCAATGAATCATCTAACAGCTGAAATTAGATTTTGGTTAGTAGATCAACCAAGTCTGCAGGCTATGTGCTGAAGTTCAATTCAGCATATATTAGCCTTATTCAGAAATCTATTTTATCTCTCCTGGAACTGGAAACTATTTTACTAATCAATAATATACACACTACTTCTCTTTCTATTTACCAAGACAAAAACTACAATGGGCTCCAAAAGTAAATAATGTCAATAGAGATTTAGTTTTTGTCTCACACTTAAACCTGGAAGTCAACAAGTTTTTGTAGGATTTGAAAAATGCAAAACAAAGAAAACTTAGAACAAAAAACTTAGATTCTGCTTTATTACTGGTCACTAATCAAATATATTGGGAACCTGTAAGCTCTGATGTGTACTTAGGTTTAGAGCCCGACCGATAAAGGATTTTGAAGGCAGAAACCGATATTTGTTGGTTTTAAAATCCGATATTCCGATATATTGGCCGATATTTTATTTATTTAAAAATTTTTTTTAAACGTGCAACAAAAAATTAACAGATTTCCCTAACATTAGTTATTTGTAGTTATTTATGAGTTTTAACTAAAATAATATGATAATGCATTTTATGAAGAAACTTTTTACTTTTATTGTCACAACAGAACAGACTGATAATAGTGGCATTAGCTAGCTTTTGCCATAATTTAGTAATGGATAACGTCATACTGCAAATTGTAAAATATACATTTTCAATATAACAGGCATCATTGCTATAACTGTCACGCGCTATTAAAGAAATACTTCAGTCACATTGTCAAAAGTTAAAAGGACAATCAGTCAACTACACTGTAACAACCTAACGTAACAATTACTAGCTAATTCCGCTTCACTCTCGGCTTATTTAACAGCAGCAAAACTGGACATGATAGTCACAAATTTTGTCATGCTTATTTGAGTTAAGAGAATTGATGGGGATGTTCTTTTAATTGTAATTCAAGCGATGTATGTCTCGTGACCAACTCAACGAGTGTTGCCAACAGGGACGGTGTAGAGTGCCCTCTGGTGGACAAACTATACAACTCAAACACTCATGACATGGTTCAAGCATGTTTCGTCCGTTTTTATTTTCTTTTTGAAATATTCATTTATCGGCCATTATAACTGCCAGTACCGATAATTTGGAAAATGCCTAATATCGGCCGATAATATCGGCCTGCCGATATATCGGTCTGTCTCTACTTAGGTTTACTAGACTGTATTGACTGACTGGTTGTTCATATGACAGCATGTAATTAGCCTAAAGATACATATTCACAACAATATTTCAAGTTTTTTAACGAAATACATTAATAGCAGTATTTTATACATTTCTTTCTTTTCAAAATGCTTCTGAGCAATCAGCAAATCTGTAATTTTAAAAGAAGTAATTTAGCTCCTAAATGTTTCACTTTACAGTATGTCTGGAGCCAGGGGCGGCTCGCCCATAGAGGGCGCTGGGGCGCCGCCCTCCCTCCGACCTGTCTGTCTGTTTTTTTAATATATATTAAAATTTATCATTTCGAAAAATAATCTGTGTTAATTATATGCTAATAATGGTTTTACTTTGAAAAGTGTTTTGAACTCACCAGAATGATATTTGCATTCACTTTCGTTACTTTTATCATGTTGGTGTAGTAGTATAGCCAATAGGCTGTCTTCTCAGGGCGCCAGTTCGCTCAGCCCCACAGTGCTGGAATTTAAGCCAATGGTTCCCCGGTTGCTATGCAAAAAAGTTTATATTTCGCCAATCAGCGTCGTCAAATTTTATGGTTTAGGGGCGCTGAAAATATCGCCCACAGTATCAGATTAGGGGAGTGCACCGTGCACGCGCATCACGGGACATTTTTACCTCAGATGAGAGCAGAATGGCAGCGCCAGTGACGTCGAGTGGAAATAATGTAAAGTAAGTCGTGGGAATTGACCTGTCTGTCTCTGTCACTCACTCACTCACACACACAAACACTGTTTCACACACATTTGATATTAAAATAGTTATAGGAATATTAATACCTGTGTGTTTGCTTTGTTTTTGATGTTTTTAAGTTCTGAGCTGGATTACTGTGTTTCATACTAGTTAAAATCAACTTTATTCTCATACTTGGGTGTTACCCTTGTCCCACCCTCTCTTTCAGAGCCTTTTCTCTCTCTCTTTCTCTAGTATCAACACATTGTTATCCATTATCCAATTGTCAATTTGTCAAAAATATGTAGTCTACAGCTGGGGATTGATTAAACTAGATTGTTGTATTACCTATTATTTTTTGTATTAACTATATTATAATTTATCAATATTATGCGTTTTCACTTTTTCTGTCAGCACACAGAGCATAATAAACATGCAACTTGTTCATTATCATTAACTGTCAAACTGTTATTATTATTATTCTATTATTTGACCATTGGTATTGACTGGTTTAAGTTATTTTATTGGTAGGCTATAGGTAAGGGCAAAACAGTATTTTTTTCTTCATTTATATTGTTGAAAACTAGTGAATGGTAATTGATGGTATAATGAACAGAGTTAAGTTAAGATTATGTTAATATAACTAAATCTAAATTATTTTAAGACTTATTGACCCATGTAAGTTTGCTAAGGCCCCCTAGTGGGCCTTAGGCCTAAAATGCACCAGAATGCAGGAAATCACATCTACTAAATTCAAAATTTTTTTGGGGGGGACCCCCAGACCCCCCTCTTATTCAGCCCCCCCTCCAATATTTTTCACCAGCCGCCACTGTCTGGAGCCCTAAATTAGAAAAGCATGCACACAGAATCATTTTCACAACAGGTCTCAGATTTTTGAACCCCACTAATATCCTGCCCACCTGAAGAGCTGAATATTTTGTCTAAATGAGTGAGTTTAATTAAATCACAATTTTCTAGAAAGCAATTAAAGTAACAAAACCGTATCGGACAGACGTAGTGAAACTGTAATCAACCTTTGCTACAGTAACCGTGTCATCCAAGTTTATCTTGCCTGCAGCAAATTAATAGATCATTAAATATAATTAATCAGATATAGATGACTAGATGAAAAACTTGCAGATTAGACAGGATAAAACATCAAGTCTTCCTCTCCTCTGTAACAAAACTGACCTTGACTTAAGGTCACGTGGCCAATGAAAAACTTGTATAACCAACACAAGTAAGTGTAAGAGTGTGAGAGGTGCCTAACATGACAGATAAAACAGCGTGGCTTACTCACAACCCAAAACTGATTTATTAAATATGTAATTTCCTTTGTGAGGCACATCACACATAAAAAGCTGGGGAATCAGATGACTGTGATTAGATATTCTCAGCTGCTGCTTTCCCTCCTCCTCTCTAGCCCCGTAATGATGTGATGATGAGAGCCGGAGTGCCGCCAGCGCGTCCCTGTGTGTATACCCAAGACTCCCGCTGCACCCACTACCTACAGTAGCAGTGCCTGCTGATTGGCTGCTGGTGACATCACCGGTGAGCAAAACAAGCCTTGGAAGGTATGACTTCACTGTTTGCACGACTGAGAGCAACAAGCGGTTAACAAGCTGCTCTCTCTACTCTCCCCTCCAGATTTACTCCCGTTTACAATGAAAGGCACAGGGGATTGAGCCAGTCAATCCACTTGAGCCCTTAGAGAAAGAGGATGTGCGTTTATAACAGAGAGGACTTAAGCATTCTCTCTGGTAAAAATCCAAGCATCATTTTTTATTTTTTTTTAATAATAAAAAATTGCCCTTTTAAAAATAAATAAATAAATAAAATCATAATAGTAATTACGTTGCCTTAATTTGCATTAATTCTGCCTTAATAATGCATTATTTTCGTAATACTGCTCATAAATAAATAAATAACAATAATGCTCATAAACAAATAAAAATAATTATCTTTCATAATTAAGCTGCCCAATTACTTACCTATACATTTACATCTATTCATTTAGTATTAGCTGTTATCAAAAGCAAATGATGTCGTCAAAGTCAAGTCAAGTGAGCCTAAAAGCCTAAAACCTAAAAGAATAAATCAATTTTTAAAAATCCAATCAATAAAGGCAGAGAATACCCTCGGTAGAATATGTTTTCAGCGTTAAAGATACATCCATCTTAGCATAAGATTTGCATGAATGTACTGATGAAAGCATCAATATATTAAGCATACATTAATGATCTAACAGCATTTCATGATATTCACAGATCCTGCTCAACATTATAAATGTAACGAAAAGGCTGGAGGCACCGTACTTCCTTTGAAAATCCCACTTAGGAAAGTAGGTCAAAGTAACCTGTAAGTGCTCTGAGATTGCAAAGGATTTGATTCAGTACAGTGTGCTTCCACTAAAAACACTGAATCAACACCCAAGGGTCATAACATTGCCAACTATTTCCACCAAAATCAATATGGCAGGACAAATGAGCAATGTTAATTAAATTAATCTATATACAGGAAATGATCCAGTCTTTATAAGTTAGTCTTTCTCATCATTTTGCCAGTTCTAAAAATAGACAAATTAAAGGCTATTTGCTATAAACTTTCAGTTTGGGAAATCAATACATGAAAGAAATTGGGCCAGTAAAACACAAATCTTTAAACTAAGAAGTATCAATCTTAATAAGTAATAAGTTCAAGATTGAACTTAATAAGTTCAATCTTATTAATCAATTTTTAAAACATTGTTTCAAGCATCTGTCAAGTATCAGACTATTTCAGAGTCAATCTTGTCTGATTGTGGCATAACTTTAATGAGTGGTGATGAGAATCACCAGAAGAGATCAGAAGAGCCCACTATCTGAAAAAAAAAAAAACAGACAAAAAGCTAAAAAGAAAAGAAAAAAGGTGTCAAGACGGCAAATGGGCAAATACACAGAAAAATAATAATGAGCTCAGCTGTACAGTGCAAATTAAATGACATTACCTCCCCTTAGCGAACAATACACTGTAGCCTTCCCATTCATCTGCATTAGACGATTCTGACAAGGATGATAAAAAACAAAATATTATGGTGACTCAGAAATCTAATGGCACTCTAATGGAAGGGAAGGACTTGACCTAGTTCGGTTGATCCACAACAACCCTGCCATGGATCACTCGCACGAAACCCTCAGAGGTTCAGGTTCTCTCTTTTCAAACGGCCCAAGCCGAGGCCTGATCAGCTCATGTCTCTGATGTCAGGTGACTTAGACAAATCATATGATTATAGCCGGAGCAGAATTTACAGGCTCTTGAGCAAAAAAGATCAGTATTTAGCTGATAGATAACGTCTAGGTTACTTATGTAACCCCCATTCCCTGAAGGAGGGAACAGACGTTACTTCAGAACGGTAAATGACAAATTAGGATCTCACTAGGGAGCATAATCATCTTCGAGTGTAACTAAATGAGCAAATGGACATTGGCGTGTGAGATTTGCATAGTGCCCCCTGCCCCGCAGCGTGGTTATAAACATGAAAGCCTGTGTGATCGCACATTAGGATTTCGCTGAGGAGCCGAGCTGGTGACCTGGTTGCTTAGCGGTGCTACAAAAACTATAGCAGAGGGGCGTAACGTCTCCGTTCCCTCCTTCAGGCAACGTGGGTTACATACGTAACCTAGACGTTATGTCAATTCACAACAGTGGATATCACATGATCTGACATGGTACTTAATATTATCAAGTTAATATCAAAGATTTACATAACACACACACTTTTTATGGTATATTAGGTCATAGTATATCATGACTATAATATTAATGAGCCATACACAAGGTTTATAATGAGACCTGAAACTTAAAATGATTTTCATGTTTGTTTATGGATGTCTGTCTGGATTATACAGTAAAGTGTTCACCAATATTTATGCATGCAAAAGTTATTCATTTTGTGTTGTGTTAAAGTTTAACATGTCATTTTGGGTTAAAATCTGTCAGGAGACATATACATGGAATTATACAACTTCACATATCTTTCTAAAGTGAGAAAAGCCACTTGCGTTATTATGCAAATGTTAGACCAATCTGTGGGTCCCAAACCAAGCTTCTTACCCCCTGCTGAATGCCAGTATTAAGGGCAGATAGCTAAGGGTGGATCACTTGGTCTACTGAGAGGAATGTAGTGGAATCTCTTTTAGAGATTTACCTCTCCATGTGACATCAATCTAATAGGTCATCTGAAGTCTAAGACTTAAAACAGAATACAATCCCCAAATGAACTTTCATATTTTTAGTTTGAAGTTTTCAGTTTTCAGAAATTCTTAAAATGAATTTAATACCTTTTAATACTGTTTTTAAAAGCTTCACAATATTAATTCATTCATAGTAATATATAATATGAATATTATCAATATTAATACCAGCACAACTTCAAGATGCAACTGTAGTGGCGTAAAGGGAAAGAAAAGTAATTAAATATCTTGGAAAACGTGCATTTTCCCATAATGTCCAGGGTTTTTCCTTGGTCAAAATTGGTCTTCGGTGGTGGCCGACAGACACTGTTATCCTTTCTTGCCAGATTCTCATGTCTTAAAACATGAAGTAAATCAAATCAAATTACCATATCATCCCTAGAGATGACTTCAGCAAATCTCATTTGACCTGCAATGAGAACTCAGTCCAGACAATGTTGCCTCCAATTGCAGAAATCCTAAATGGATGCTTTTACCTCCCATTAAAAAGCACAATGCTAAAGACTTGACACTTAAAATGCAATGAGAGGAAAACACTTAATTGGCTGTTTCCTTCACCCCTCTAGCACAGTGCTCTCAAAAGATGGAAATGGAGAATATGATTAACAGTGTTCATACAATGTTCTCTGCAGGGGCAAAAAATATATATATTCTCGACAGGCTGGTCTCTTTTTCAACAGCAGAGAAGAAACACAAGAGACAACAAAACAAACTGAACCGGATTCAGATTTTAATGATGAATCCTAAACAATAAAGGCAATTGTGAATGGTTGAATCATGAGGGTTGACTGCAGAACTTTAGTTACTGGATAGTTACAGTTACTGGACAGTTTAAAACCACTAACCTTAAAAGACGTGACTTTGAATGTATCCCCCTTTTAAAACACCACAGAAATGGCCACAAATTCATTTGACAACTATTTTCTGAGGTGAAGATTTCATATGAATTTGTACATATGGGAATGAGATACAAATTCAACAAATTTGCCACCAATTCGCCAAACTGCTAAATAGTTACAAATGGCCACAAGTTGTTTTGCTGGCTTGACCTGCTACCATTGCATTTTAAGACAATGTATCAAATTAAAATGTTTTAAAAACTGTTTTAAAAACACAGAGACTTCCATTGAAACTCAAGGCTGTTTCCAAAGAAATCACATGAACTCAAAAATCGTCCTCATTCAGGATTTCCTTATGAAAGATTAGTCGACTAGTGGTTCAAGCAAACCACCAACTAGTCATTTTAGTCTTAAACATACAGTTTAGCACATTTCACGAAACTATGTTTAATGTGAAGGGTGTCTTGAGGGTGAAATGTTGGCATGAGGTTGAGAAACCTGATCTTCAGAAAGCATGTGCAAGAGAAAAGGTCTCATCAACTTAATAATAGTAAACAGCAAAACCGCTCCCGAAATGGCTAAAATTATTCACAATATTGTGATCACATGATTCAGCAGCATCATATGGTGTTGTTCATCTATGTTCTGAATATTTGTTTTTACATTTGTGAATGAGAAGCTCTAAGCTAAACAATAACTTGTAAATTTCATCATGTGTTAAGTAAAAAACTGTTCCCTTGAATTTTTGATGTCATCAGCGTCCTATTTCTTATTCCCAGCTGATTCTCTTTTCAATATCCCGCAGCTCTTGTGAGCTTGCATTGTCAGGGCTACAGGTTAATCAATCCTCCAGATAGGGGCCACATGACTAAGATTCAGCTTCACAAACTCTTCTGAGGATTCGGTCTGATTTCCACCCCAACTCTCCCAGGCAGCGTTCACTTCTCCTTTAGGCATACATGTGTGTAAATCGAAAATCAGGGGTTCTCAAACCTATCCTTGAGGACCCAGAGCATTGCACATTTTGTCTTTCTAATCTGACACACTCAACTTGCTGTAGGTCTTACAGTCCCAGGTTTGAGAACCCCTGATGTAAATGACTGCGTAGTAATGATGTTAGAGGCTGACTCAATATCAGGCTAGGCAGAAACAGAAACAAAATATTGGATTCCACTAATGAGGTTTTAACGCTTCTGTGACAATTGACTCTTTTTTTTTTTTTTTGCTGGAAAGTAACCAAGTTAACAGACTGACATATGCTGGTTTAAATTTGGGAAAAATACAATCAGATTTCAGGTATACTGCAAATTCGAAATTTTGAAATTGCTCAATAACTTATCTTGTCATTATCATGACCAACCAGCATAGGTCAGATAAGTTACATTACTTCACTGCCATTCAAAAATCCTCTGTGGCCTCATGGGATAGTAAAGTGTCCCTCGTATGAACACTTCAGAATCTACAGAAGTAGTAGGTCATCCGGGTACTTTTTGCCTATTATGAGTACCGTGAATTTGGACATACTTTTTGAAATTGAAATAACCGGGTATATTGATTTCATCAGCAACACTCAAACAATGATAAGCTTGGTGCCTTAATAGCAAAAACGGATAAACGCTTGTTTGAAGTTTAGGTCCCACTTTATATTAAGTGGCTTTAAGTAGTATGTACTTACATTGAACAATAAGTACAATGTATTATTGTGTTCCTGTTGTATTGTAAAACACTTTTGCTGCTATTGAGGTGTGATACGGGTATGGTTAGGGACAGGTGTGGTGGTATGGGTAGGTTTAAGGGTAGGTTAAGGTGTGAGGGGAGGGTCAACTGTGTAATTACAAATGTAATTACATAAATTAATTATAGCTGTAATTACATGCTGAAATTTTAAAATGTAAGTACAATGTAAAAACATGTAGGTACACAATAAGTCCATTGTATCAAATGATAAATTTCAATGTAATTACATAGTACTTAAAGCCACTTAATATAAAGTGGGACCGAAGTTTATTACAAACACACTGTAACATTGTGTCTACACCGGACGCAAATAGTGCAACGTGACAAAAGCCAATAGAACCCATTATAATCAGTAATGCTATCTACACTGTACGTGTGACATGATGACTTGACATGACAAATCCCAACAGCAAACTGACGTCTCATTAAATTCCTGACGAACTCAAAGCGCTTGCGCTACTTCTGACATGAAGGAAAAATGGATGTGAAACGTTCGCTTTAGTGTCCTGTAGACACAATGAGATTATAAATAAATGTACTCACCCGCATTGCCTCTGAGGACAAAACTTGGCACTGCCGTCTCTTTCAATAAAACATTTCAATCACAAAACAGACTGATGTGAAATGTGAAGAACAAACGAAAACTTTCAGTTGCTCAGGCACATCATTAAAAATAAACTTCATGTGCAGTTTCTTGACATCCACTGACAGAACAAAGGTTGCATCCAAAAATAAAAAAGGTTGACTTGACTTGTTGCCTCATTGCCCCATCAGGCAATGACTCTGCTGGCAGCATTTAAGCATGAAGGCACCTCAAGAAACTGATTTTGGACAGACTTCTGAGGCAGCATAATAGTTTAATGATCTACAGCTAAATAGAGCCAGCTTTGCTGAGAACTAAACACTTAAATTACTACAGTAGTAATTTCTCGCTAGAATGGACATCAGAAGTGGAAAACGTTGGTCAAAAACTGACCAGCAACCGAAACTTTCAGATGCCATCTTTCTTTTTCTAGCTCAACTGTCACCAAATGGAACACACAGGATTGTGGGATATCGAAGGCAGCAAAGGATACATCTATGCGGCCTTCAAAAATGATTCAGATGAAGGTATCTCAGAAGACAGGAAGTGAAGCTAACATTGGATTCATACTGTACATGCCTTGATGCCTTCCGACCGAAGGCAGTATTTTTAAGTACAGTCGGAGTTACGTATATAAAAAATGTCCTGGCTCTTCCAAGCTTTATAATGGCAGTGAATGGCGGTTTCTGTTTTGAAATCCATAAAAGTGCATCTATCCATCATAAAAGTGCTCTACACGGCTCCGGGGGGTAAATAAAGGCCTTCTGAAAAATATTCATATTTAACACAGGGGTGGACTGGCCATCTGGAGCACCGGGACTTTTCCCGGTGGGCCGCTGGCCGACGTGGAAAACAAATAGCTAATATATATAAAAAATATATATGTAAAACAATGACAGAAATCATAATATTAAATTTCTTTCTACGCAAATGGATGAGGGAATTGATCGCGCAGCCGACAAGGAGTGTGTTTCGTGTGCATGCATGTTACTGCTGTCCCTCCCTGTTAATTAGTTTGGTCTACCCCCATGCGTATCTTGAAACACGTATATTTTCACTTTCAGTTTTACAACATTGCAGACTGTTTACATTCAGAGACAGCTACAGTACATTACACACTGCATAAAAGGTAATTTTCAAAAAAACATAATTTTTCCATAATAGTTTTAAATTTTGTAATTATGTCAAATTAAAAGTATTACTTGTGCGTTTAAAAATGCATGTAAACGCATTATAGTTGAGTCTTAATTTGTGTACTTAATTATTGCACAATTGTATAACGTTTTATAGTATAAACCATGTGAGTAGTGTGTTCAGAATGAAAATTTTAAAACAAAAAAGTGCACTTTAAATAGTAGCTATAATAATAATAGCTATTAGACTCCAATATTGAATGACAAAATAACCATAGTATAAAATTCATACAGTTTGAGTACATGTAGCCTAAATAAGTAATTCCCAATGCTCAATTTGGGACTAAATTTATCTTTTAATCTTTGTGAAATGAACATACAATTAAGTGTCTAAAAACATTACATTCAGTTTGCACTCAACTGCATTATTTTTCAAGTATACAATTTCTGTAATACGATTTTTGTTTACATCTTTACTGTAATGTTTAAGCACTGATTGAATATTGTGAAATTCCATTAAGCAAAACTGTGCTCATTTGCAAGCAAAGACAGCAAATCTGACAATGGTGGGTGCACTGTAATATATGATCTTGTAAACACAGACATCTATGGCAGAGGCTGGCTATTAATCCTATATTGTTGGGTGTATTCAATCCTCTTAGTCTGCAACTTTTCATGGCTGAAGAGTCAAGCATAACTTCTGTGACTTGAGTTTTGAGGTTAGAGCTCATCCAAAATCCAAATCATGTTTTATTACAATAATTGTTGTATTGCTGTGCTAAAATGTGGATTACAACAATACAGATAGGCTACTCGTTTAAAAATGAACACCATTTTTTCTGGATCATTTTCACTCAAATAAAGCAGCGCTAGGCGCGATCCAGCAATTCACTGGAACTTTTTTTTATACTGTATATATCAGGTCATTAATCCTATCAAATATAAAAATAACTGAGACAAAAACAGAATCTGTGTCTAAATATATTCCCAAACACATGCTCATTTGTGTTAGCAATGGAAGAAGACGCCTACGATTCTCTACACTGGCTAGCATTATATAAGCAGCAATTGGTTTCTCTGGCATATATCTCTCTATTTCTATATCTGACAGATATTCCCGGTTTACCTGCCCTTCACCTTTTCACTCTCTGTGTGCACCTATGCTTTTCATATGCTGTAGTAGTTCATTCCACTGCACTCTGGAAAAACATCCCAAGAGAGCACGCTAACAGTAGTACTATTTTCATTTTTAATAGCCACTGGCTAAGCAGTTATTAACTAGTTGTTTCCCGACAAAATTGTTGTTGGTGGAAAGGAGTATAAGCAATGGGTGTTAATCTGTCAGAAGACTACACTTTTCTGAGACTGCTAAGAATGTTGATTCCCACAAAAATTATTTGTTTTATTATCTTGTCTTTAAAAAATATCAGGAAAATATCATCAAGCATCTGATAAATATGAATTTTTCAGTTTTAAAGCTGAAAAAACAAATTTGAACTCACCAAACTTAGCTTTGGACTGATTTTGTTTTAACTGACCTGTTAGTGTTTCGCTTAAAGTACTGTAGTGTACAATATATCAAGGCCTTAAAGTACATTCAGGTTTTGACGTGCTGATATAGCCGGAAGCACAAAACGAATTGAAAAGCGTATGTACAGTGAGTGTCTTCAGAAAGATTTGCGCTTCCGGCACGTCATCTTATACAGTACACTAGGTGGCGGTAATACTCCTAAGCGGTGAGCAGCCAATAACAAGAAGTAGTCGAAGAAGAACGCCCTCATCTCAGTTCTCCAGCATGCGTTCTGGAAATCTCTTCAACTCTCGTCTCAAGGCCCACAAGGAAGTAATGGAATAGTCGAATAAAGTCGTTATATATTGTTTTTTTTCTTAGCACAAAAAGTAGTCTCGTCGCTTGATAAACATATAGTTGAGCCACTGTATAGGCACATGGAATATTTTAAAATTTTCTTTAATGACTTTCTGGGCCGTCAAGTTTCGATCCCTTAGGCAGCCTATGTAGCAGTGATCCACCTCTCAGATTTAATCAAAAATATCTTCATTTGTGTTCCGAAGATGAACGAAGGTCTTACGGGGTTGGTACAGCATGGGGGTGAGTAATTAATGACTTAATTTTCAATTTTGGGTGAACTAACCCTTTAATATTATATGAAATACAATACAATACAATAAGTTATGAATAGCAAGACAGCTCTCGTGTTGTTTAAAGACGTTGAGAGTGTGCGCGCGCATGGAATTTGCAGGATGGAAGGGGAAGACTCATGAATTTTCATTAGGGAACCCATCCCTGATTGGCTCGCCGTTCTGAATAACACTCCAACTGATCAAATATCAAATGAAACCTTACCTTCATGAATATATCTGTGTCTATTGTCAGAACTTGTCACGAAGGAGCCTCTCTCTGCTCTTTATGCGCCCTGTCAAGCACAGCAGTCATTCTAGTCTACATCACTCACCGATCAAAAAAGAAGCCCCCAAAAAGCAGACGATCTGATGGGTTTTAGAAGATTAAATACAACCCCAAACTAAATATTGAACCTGGAATATTCCTTTAAACCTTATTTAAGGCCTGTCTGACCTCTGAGTTTAGGGGTGATAGGCTGGGCAGATATGATTGGTGTGGAAGAGTGGATATTTGGGATTTGAAGGAGATAGTTTATCGAAGTTGGGCGCCATGCCACAAGGAGGAGAAGAGGAGGCAGCTCATTGAGGACGGCCTGACTCATTACAGCAAGTCAGCATCCCACCTGCGTCACGTCCCATACCAGGCGTCCACCCCAGTATGCACAGTGAGCAAACACGTGGACTCGTGGTGAATGATGAATCTAATTTTAACAGATCTATAGCACAGCCAGACAGATTGAGAGAGATGGATGCACAGATAGAGTGCGCTCAAAATTGATTGCTTTCTGAAGGATGGTGGTGGAGGATAGGAAAACGAGGGCTACGAAGAAAAGTGACAGCGAGAAGGAGAGTTTTCTGGGCAGAGAGCCTGCGCTGTAAAAAAAAAAATTAAAAATCCTGTCGTATTTACAGAGGATTACTGGCAGCTGTGGTTGCCAGCATAATTCTGCCGAAATACATTACAAATTTAAACATATTTACAGTACAACCTGTACATTTCAAATGTAAAAAAAATGTATTTTCTGCTGAATAAGCAAGGCCACGCTGATGCTAAAATCGATTTTGTACCTTCACCATATACAGTACTATAATAAAGGCATAAAGAGAAAACCACATGATCAAAGTTCAAGCAGCTTTTCCGCAAGCTGGTAAATGCTAAAATATTGAAGATACACACATGTTTTATTTCCAAAAATAGTATATTTAACAGTCTTTTAAAATGACATGAAATTATTAGATCTATTACAGTTCTTCTCTGTATATAGTAAAGGAACTTCCTGTTATCAGGTATTTACTGTGGCATTTTTACAGTCTTTTAAAGTTAAAATTATAATGATTTTTTACAGTGTGAGGTACGGTACTGAAGTATCTCATGGCCAGAGCATGAATGTTTAATGGACATGGTGGAGCCAAACAGGAGAAAGCCAAGTGCACTGCATCAATGGACAGCTGAAAAATGAGATGCGAGGGGAAGTGGTCCAGTCAGGGGGCAGGGAGAGAGGCGATCACAGCATGCTGTCTGGCTGCCAGCCGGGCCCACGCGCGTCAGCAGAGTCACATACTCACACACGCTCTCTACATCTCTGTCAATTCATTGTGAAGTCCAGCAGCCTGTCCTGATCCACACAATACAACGGGATCTCAAAGTGTACATGCAGTCTGGCATTTCTGTCTCTATCTCTGACTGATGATAGTGGGCTGTGTTAGACCAAATGTAGTGATAACACAACAAATGATAAAATGTATGAGTTTTTTTCTTATCAGCCATGGTTTCGATTTCTGCAGCCTCAAGCTGAGTAGTTCCGCCCACACTGAAATCTCATTGGACAGAAGGACCACTCCTCATTAGGGATGCACTAATATTAAAATTCTGCACTATTTTTACTTTTCTACAAGTGAATTTTAGGCATCACAATGTTATCATGTACAAATCTATATATACTGTGTGTGTATATATATATATACTGTATATATATATTGAGATTTGCTTAAGATGGCATTTAACAGTGTTATTAAATTCTTAGTGTTTTTAAAGATTAACTTTGAGTGGGCATTAATTGATATAAAATGTAATTAATTAAATTAATTTAATATCCAATGTATTATTACAACAATATCCAATGTAATAATACATTTAAATCTCAAATATTAGCCAGTATGGGATACTAATATAATGTGCATCTTTATTTCTCATATCATTAAATACAGACGATGTGCAACTGATAGTAAAAGTTTAGAATCAATTATATGACAAATCTCTAAAGCAGCACAAGGGAAATAATAAAAAGCATAAACAAAATTTCTGCCGAAAATGTCACAAAATGTTCTATATCTGAAAATCCTGGGCAAAATCTGAACAAAAAAATTTTAACAGTACTAAACCCAAACTTTTTAACAGTAGTATACCAAACCCAATCGTTTTTCAAACTGCACAAATCCCAAATTCACCTTTATGTTTCCCCTGACTCAAACTCTGAACCACTAAGAAATTTATTTTTCCTCTTCCAGATGCTAGATCAAGATTCTTACTCTTCACCCTCGGATGCTGAGTCAGACTAAACACTGGCATCACTCACTCCTCCATTAGTCAGCAATGAGCGTCCTTGATTGTTGACATTTTCATTTGTGCCAATCAAAAGGGACATTTCTTTTTCTAAACCCAAGAAGTGTTTATCAATCACTGCATTATCAATGGATCATCCACAAATGACACAGAAACACGGTTCTTCAATCATTTTGGTGTGCTTTAGGCCTTGGCCACATCACATATGCAGATCTAAACAAGACCAATGAGAGTGTATCGATCAATAGGCCCATGCTCTCAATTCTTAAAAGATCAAAGACTTTCTGCTCAGTGATTTCCAAAGTGCTAAACCAGGCGTTAAGCTGTACTTAGACCAAGAGAGTGATTTCCACTGACTAAACACATAGTACATGAAAAAAAACCCAGATCTTCCATTTCCAGTGAGGACGATACATCAAATAAAATAAAGGTTAAAAGGTAAACAAGGTTCTTGAAGTGGTTGTCAAAGTCATAATAGATCATAGCCAAAGACTTTAGTTATACAAAGATGGTGCACTCAAATTATTATGAATGTGAGAAAGTGAACGTGCAGAATAAGTACCACCTTCTAAATAAAAGAGAAGTATTTCAATTTTGGATGTGTTTTTTCAGTGTTCTGAGTGGAAAAAAATTATTATGTTTGTCATGATTTGAGTGTTTAGAAACAAAATTTGTTGTCAGACAGTTGTTAGATTTCATTGATGATTTCAAATATGGAACTGAATTGCAAGCTTGGTGAACAGCTTTGGAGAATTTGATGTTTCCCCATTCAAAGAGACAGGAGCTGTACTTGAATGACTGAAACAGAGAGGAGTTTCAAAGATGGCCGCCGTCTGCCAAATGCATGAACGTGAACCTGATATTTTTGCATCATTGTATAAAATCTAGATCTATAATGGCATTTAAATGCAGTCAGTGAAAGTCATGACATGAATAAATCAGTCATCTGCCATGTTCTCCAACATAGGACGGGTATTTTTCATGTGTTGATGAGCTAGAATTAGAAACATACTTTCTTGACTTTAACATCAGAGTGAAGTAATGCATAATTAACTGCATTCCACGGGGCTCTTTTGAAGGTATCTATATATGGAACATCTTCCACTAGGGTTGTCAGAGTAAGAGGAAGACTGTATTTGGGGGAGGGGGACTTGAGTCAATGCTGGCCCAAATACCAGCTGATTGACATTTAAGGGTTAGTGACTTTTATGGAACAAGCCCTTTGCCCTAGGCCAGCGGTGGCCTGTTACTTCCTATCTACATCAATTGGGTCGCAGGCCGGTCTTTGGTGAAAAATTGATGCTAGAGCATCAAGGTCAAGGAGTATGTAGAGCATGTGAGTGGTGAGTGATTTCATTGAGGAAGATATCTAGGAAAAAAATCTTAGAAGACCAGGGTTTAAAGTTGTTATTATATATATATATGCAAGTATATTAATTTATACCACAGGGTTGAATGCTTGAATCTAATTTGCTGATGAACGCAATTATTAATGTGCAATTATTTTCAGGGAAATACACAGCTAAAGTAGTTCCAGGCAGGTCTTGACCGAATTACAGTTCCATATCACTTTGCCAAATGATTTCTGTTATTTCAAGGGCCCTTCAACAGCAAAGGAACTAAAACGCACAACAACATTGACAGTGACCAAGCAAATAAACATAATAGAGATAGTATAAAAAATGTTTATACACCTAATGCAATATTTTATAATACAAACTAAATTAATTTATTTTAATTTAATAGTTTTCTCTCATTAATGAGAAAACAGCCTAAAGTACGGAAGCTGTAAAAGGAGCTGTATGCAAGAAATTCATTTAAATTAATCATAAATTAATAGATACACCCTTATTTGAAAGTGATTGCAGTACCAGTTTTGGCCACAATCTTGAATACAGCAGGATTATGCCTTAATAATCACAAATTATCACAATTTTTAATACACCGTAACCTTAAAATATTATTTTTTAATATGATTGTATAGTGATTCATGTATCAATATAATATTGTATCGCCAAGTGCCTCATTCCCAACTTGAATGTGTTCGGGGAAAACACAGCAAGACTACAGTGAGGAACAACAGAGTACTGTATGTAACTTAATAGCAAAGTACTCATCATGTCGTTCCAATATTATAATCCATCGTTTCCAAAAATACAGAAACCATTGCCAGATTTTTTATCCAACTTCCTACAATAACAGTTGAACGAGTCTGTGGATTATAGAAACATCCAGTTCAAAAAGTCTCTACCAACAAATTTTTGAATGAGACAAACTCTTCCATTGCTTCAGTGGGTAGTCTGCTCAGGCTCTTAGTTTGCACTGGCTGTGGTGGCAGACTAGACTGAGAGTATCAGAGACAGGAAACTGCCTTTGAAGTGCTGAGAAAGTAGAAATGGAATCCAGCCACAGACATAGATAAGACATTCACTTCAGAGTCTAGTGCTAGGGAGCTATTTGAAGATTTTTGTACGTTTTTTCTTGTTTAAAACTGAACAAGATATCCTGAACGCAAATGCAATACACAACCTACTGCAGCGCACATATATATGTAGCGCTGTATTGGTAAAACACAACCTACTGCACTTCATATATATATATATATATATATATATATATATATTTATAGATAGATAGATAGATAGATAGATAGATAGATAGATAGATAGATAGATAGATAGATAGATAGATAGATAGATAGATAGATAGATAGATAGATAGATAGATAGATAGATAGATAGATAGATAGATAGATAGATAGATAGATAGACAGACAGACAGACAGATAGATAGATAGATAGATAGATAGATAGATAGATAGATAGATAGATAGATAGATAGATAGATAGATAGATAGATAGATAGATAGATATGAAGTGTAGTAAGTCCCAACACATTCTCATCATAGGGTGTCATATTTTGACAATGAGTATTCATCCAACGCACATGGCACCCTTTAGCGTCAATAAAACACGCTTCGGTTATGTAGATTTAGGTCTGGGGTAGGGTTAGGGTTAGACCAGTCTAGGAAGCGCCTTCTGCCCCATATATATCTGCGTCTCAAGTGTGCCATGTGCGTTGGATTTATACGCATTGTCAAAATCGTCAGTATATGATGCCTTGGGATAAGAATGGGCTGTAAGTCCATATATATATATATATATATATATATATATATATATATATATATATATGAAGAGTTCAGATGCAAAAGCCTCTAAATGCCATTTGAAATTTTCTTCTTTAATGATGATTTTTATCAAACTTGTATATTTTATTTCATTAATTTAACTTAAATAACAATTAATAGGTAATTATCATTGCCATTTAAGTGAAATTACTGAACTTAAATATACAAGTTTGATAAAAATCATCATTAAAGAAGAAAATTTCAAATGGCATTTAGAGGCTTTTGCATCTGAACTCTTCATATATATATATATATATATATATATATATATATATATACTGCATATAGGTCGTAGTAGTAGGTTGTGTTTTACCAATGCAGCGCTACGTTAGAACATAGGCTCACTATTGGCCAGCATCACACACATGACCAGTGTCGGCCAATAGTGAGTCCACGTTCTGACGTAGCGCTTCTCTGTTACACAACGTGAACTCACTCTGAGGTCCACATAGAAGGAGATGAATAGTTGAATAAAGTTGTTATTTTGGGGGGGGGTTTGCGCACAAAAGTATTCTCGTCGCTTGATAAACTTAAGGTTGACCCACTGTAGTAATTTGGACTATTTTAAGAATGTTTTTATTAACTTTTTTTTGGGCGGGCAGGTTTCAATTACATAGAAGCTTATGGAGGAATGGGACAGCTCTCAGATTTCATCAACAATATCTTAATTTGTGTTCTGAAGATGAACGAAAGTCTCACGGGGTTGGAACAACATGAGGGAGAGTAAATACTGACAGAATTTTCATTTTTGGGTGAAGTAACCCTTTAAGCCTAGTCCAAGACTAATATGTTCCAAGACTAAATTAAAGCAACTTACACTGGCATATCTTGGCATAAATGTCAGTGTCATTCTTTAGTCTCACGATGAAGACCAGTAATGTTTTTTTTTTGTTTGTTTTTTTTGTTTGTTTTTTTTTTTTATAAAAGCTACTTAAATGTCCTAATTTAACTAAATCTTATACTCCTGGCTTAATCTGAGCCCTGTCTGTGAAACCAGGCGATAAAGTTATAATATCTTATCTTGAGCAATTTTGCTTCCCAAGTAAATTAATCTTGTTTACAGAATGTTTAGATATTTTTTACTCGAAAACAAGACAACATACTGATAAAAAAAGTTTTATTAATTGATTAACACATCAATGGAGCCAAGAAAATTCATTTTGGAAATTGGCTGCCTCAGCTGTGTGCTCTGTGGGTCGTAAATTTACATACATATATGCAATCAGCGCGGGTGTGCTGTTTTCATTGTTTGATTAGAACTCCTATCATGGATTTGGCTAGATAGTTGACATTATAAATCAGAATTATTAGGTATTGGTCAAGAGAGCCAGTAAATTGAAATATAGCAATTTAGGGGTTCCTTCTTTGCTATCTGTACTACCAAGACATCAGTGGCGGCTGGTGAAAAATATTGGAGGGGGGGCTGAATAAGAGGGGGGTCTGGGGGTCCCCCCCAAAAAAATTTTGAATTTAGTAGATGTGATTTCCTGCATTCTGGTGCATTTTAGGCCTAAGGCCCACTAGGGGGCCTTAGCAAACTTACATGGGTCAATAAGTCTTAAAATAATTTAGATTTAGTTATATTAACATAATCTTAACTTAACTCTGTTCATTATACCATCAATTACCATTCACTAGTTTTCAACAATATAAATGAAGAAAAAAATACTGTTTTGCCCTTACCTATAGCCTACCAATAAAATAACTTAAACCAGTCAATACCAATGGTCAAATAATAGAATAATAATAATAACAGTTTGACAGTTAATGATAATGAACAAGTTGCATGTTTATTATGCTCTGTGTGCTGACAGAAAAAGTGAAAACGCATAATATTGATAAATTATAATATAGTTAATACAAAAAATAATAGGTAATACAACAATCTAGTTTAATCAATCCCCAGCTGTAGACTACATATTTTTGACAAATTGACAATTGGATAATGGATAACAATGTGTTGATACTAGAGAAAGAGAGAGAGAAAAGGCTCTGAAAGAGAGGGTGGGACAAGGGTAACACCCAAGTATGAGAATAAAGTTGATTTTAACTAGTATGAAACACAGTAATCCAGCTCAGAACTTAAAAACATCAAAAACAAAGCAAACACACAGGTATTAATATTCCTATAACTATTTTAATATCAAATGTGTGTGAAACAGTGTTTGTGTGTGTGAGTGAGTGAGTGACAGAGACAGACAGGTCAATTCCCACGACTTACTTTACATTATTTCCACTCGACGTCACTGGCGCTGCCATTCTGCTCTCATCTGAGGTAAAAATGTCCCGTGATGCGCGTGCACGGTGCACTCCCCTAATCTGATACTGTGGGCGATATTTTCAGCGCCCCTAAACCATAAAATTTGACGACGCTGATTGGCGAAATATAAACTTTTTTGCATAGCAACCGGGGAACCATTGGCTTAAATTCCAGCACTGTGGGGCTGAGCGAACTGGCGCCCTGAGAAGACAGCCTATTGGCTATACTACTACACCAACATGATAAAAGTAACGAAAGTGAATGCAAATATCATTCTGGTGAGTTCAAAACACTTTTCAAAGTAAAACCATTATTAGCATATAATTAACACAGATTATTTTTCGAAATGATAAATTTTAATATATATTAAAAAAACAGACAGACAGGTCGGAGGGAGGGCGGCGCCCCAGCGCCCTCTATGGGCGAGCCGCCCCTGCAAGACATAGAAATGACTATGAAAGTGACATGTGAGTTGTGTTGGAAATTCATCCAGATGTGATGACAGACTGCTTGTTTGTTATATAAACTATTTAAATTTTTCCACTGGGAAGAATTCTACATGCTTATCATTCTGCTGGATCAAACTATTACAGCCTGAGGATGAAAGAGAAGTGATGACTGTTGGAAAACACATCCAGTGTTATCCAACACCGCTTTAAAATGAGCAGCTGTCAGGTCCCCCGCTAGCCCTCCTCTAACAGGCTTTCCATGAAACCTAGACTGCGGTACAAACCTCCAGAGCAAGCTTTCTTTAGATTCTCCATTTGCAGCTGGCAGCTACATCAACAATGCCTAAGGGTTAAGAACCCAGCAGAATCTAGTCTGCTAGCATGTGCTAAATGCTAAAACAAATCACCATCATCTCATTGTGCCCACATCAGCTCAAATCACATCCTGTCTGCCCAAACTCAACATTTGATCTGGTTAGCCTGATCCGTTAGTCCCTCATGGTAGATGCTGTAACAATGACATTGTACAGTAATATAATCTAATTCAATAAATTATAATATAATATAATATAAAGCATATTTGAATGATTTCTGAAGGATCATGTGGGATTGAAGACTGGTAATGGGCTGCTTTGCCATGACAAAAAATATATATATATATTTTAAAGTATATTTAAATAGAAAACAGTTTTTGTAATAAATAATATGCAGCCTTTGCGAGCATAAGAAAATTATATAAAAACCTTACCGACCCCAAAATACGTCACATTTCATTTAAGGCTCAGGTGATTAGCTTAATTCTTTTGAGATGAACTCTCAATAATACTCTCCAGGTATTATAATCCTCCTTGTTGTCAATCTAGACAAATTTAGATGAAACGATCAATTTGAGCCCCTGCCAAAATCACTCGAACAAACACAAAACTAGTTTAAAAGGGGAAAAGCGGTTGGGCACATGCTCTTCTCATGAGGGAAGATGGTCTGTTCCTGATGTGGACTGCTGGAGGTCTCAACAAGTTCAAATGCCTTGAGGGCCTACAGTACCTGGAGCCATGAATGAGCTCATGACTCTCAGACTACGGCCTCCCAGTCCTCTGTTTAGACAGAGCAACAAAGCATAGATCTGGAAGCTGGCCAGTTTGTGGGCCTGTTTGCCAGCTGAGCTAACAGCTTGATACGGGAGGGTGAGGGCAGGGAGAGCTCTGCATTAGGGCTGGGATAGTGCAACGTGGCTGTGACACACAGGAGGGAGACAGTGAGCGAATGCAGCAAAAAGCACAGTCAGAACAGCAAGGTGAAATATGTCTCACTGTCAGATTAAGGGGATGACACAGCTCAAAGGTAAGATGATCACATTCCACTTTTTTTAGGGGTTAAATAACACCTAAATACAGCAACATATCAAACCATGAATAATGTCTCTCTTGACATAGGAAATTTATAATTAATCATAGTGCATGCCATGCAATGAAAAAGTTCTCAAAATGTGACCCAAGATTGGATACTCCTCCTTGCTGCTACACAGTTAGCAGCCCTCTGGTGGCTAAATTGGAAATTGCAGGGCTATGTGAGTCCATGAACCCAACATTTGAAATAAAGACAGACAGACCACTTATTTAAACTAGTCTGAACTGAGGGTCGGTCAGATTCACAGAATTGAATTACAATTGTGATGGCTCTCGTGAGTGGTCTCGTGTTAAGACATCTGAGGAAGGTCAGGAAAGGCAGAATATTCATAATATGAATTACTATATACAACCTATAGCACAAGATGACTGATATACAATATCAAAATACTACTGAGCACAACACCATACGGTGAAAGCACCTTCAAATCATGTGTAATTAAAGTTCCAGAGCTTAAAAATAGTTCAAACAAAAATGAAAACTTTGTCATCATTTACTCAATCTCATGAGGTTGCAGAACCTAAAGGACATGTTAGGCAAAATCACCCTCAGCGAGCTCAAATATACAATGAAAGTGAATGGTAACATCATTTTGTGCTCGACGAGAAAAAGAAAATCAGTATGTCAATTTTGGAGTGATCAATCCCTTTAATTTAATAGAACACACTTAATAAAAGTATACAAGTCTAAAGTTGCTCATGGTATTGAATTACAGATAAATATGGATAAATTAACGGCACAAACCCTCGTTTTGCAAGCTCAGGTGACTTTTAAAGAAACACAAGCACCTAAATAGAAATGTCACTGACAGATATAGCAATAATATTTAAGCAAAGAGAAAACTATCATTATTATAGGCTAATTATAAAAAGCTGCTATACTGCTGTTTACTTTAAAATATTCCACATAGAATTTAGATATATTATTAGAAATTAACTCAGAATGACACAGTCCCAGAATTTTATTTTAAACTCAGCAATATCTCACAACAAACATAAAGCTGTATATAAATTGCACTTCAACTCACCTTGAGCAGCTGTTCCTCTGGTGCTGAATACACTTGCTATCAAAGTGGCCACATACCAAATCATAGTACTATTGCCAACCAGAAAGAAACCTCATCATATCTCAAAGTGCCCCTTTCAATAAATCATTCTCAGCCAAGCCCCTGGACGTTAGACACGCTGTCAGCTGTTGATACCCTTTTAATCATGCCCTGCATACTTTTCTCCGACGGTTCCCTTCATTCTTTCCCTCCCCTTCTTTCCTTTCGCATCCTCTCTCGATGAAATAGAGCACCTGCACCAGCGCACGGCAGCCAGACGCGGCTTGATGGCAATGCCAGCGTGAAACCAAGCATGACAATTTAGCTGTTAGCTCCGCCCCCGCACTGATTTCATTGGCCGGTGGGGGAGGCATCGGGGCGGGTATTGGTCGCCTCTCCGTCGCTCTCCACGTAAAAACTGAGAGCACCGCGTTTCAAGGTGAGTTGGAGCGTGAAGTGGCGTCGGGACCGCAGTATCATGCGCAAAAGCGAAGTCGTGTAAGCATAAGCAGACTGTCTGAGACCCTCCGAAGGGATAAACCCGCGTGTGGTAAAAGTTAAATGTGTGGAGGGGTAGACGTCAGACTTTCGTGTGGGAAGGAAATCCTCAACCTGTATGCGTCATTCGCATATCATCCCATCGATTGCACTGCGCGCGGTGTTAGGATTGAGACACTAAACTGGAGCCACACTGTTAGTAGTGATGTCACTTGAACGTGACATCATGGTTGAACCACATTTTTAGCTCTAAACTAATTCTAGAAGGAGGCAAGTAACTAGCACTGTAATAATATGACACAGTTATATTGGTACGGAGGGACACGTCCTTCACTGTCAGAAAAAAAGGTACGAAAGCTGTCACTGGGGCGGTACCTTTTCAAAAAGGTACACTTTTGTACCAAAAGGGTGCATATTGTACCATGAAGGTACCAATATGCACCCTTTATGTACAAAAGTGTACCATGAAGGTACCAATGTGCACCCTTTTAAAAAGGTACAGCCCCAGTGACAGCTTTCGTATCTTTTTTTCTGAGAGTGTTGCATCCCTACTAAATTCTACGCCCCTATATATATATATATATACACACACATCATCATGAATCAGTCCTCCCAGGTCCAAAATATGTATAAATGAGTCATTACTTGATGGTCACACCAACCTTCCATTTAAATAAATAAATAATTAGTAATTCTAAATTTCTAGCCTAGCCTACTCTAAAACAAAAATTAGAATTTTGAAAGAATCTGATTCCATACAGTAAAAATGCTGGGTTGTTTTAACACAATTGTGGGTCAAATATGGACAAACTCAAACATTCGGTTAAAATTTAATTTAAAAAAAGTAACCCAATGGCTGGGTTTGTCCATAGCCTATGTTAGAACAACCCAGCATTTTTTGGGTCCAGAAGTTGTTAACCATGCATTTCACATTGTTTTGAAGTGTAGTCTAGTTGAAGAATTTATGAGATATTGTTGATTTGGTCAGGTGAACAGATTCTAAGACCACAGACTCGCATTACGAAAGCAACTAGCAATACATTACTTTTAACCATGGATAAAATTCCCCAGGGCCGTTACTAATCCATTCTGTCAATGTGATATAATGATTATTTGTAGCACAATCTCTGATAGTTTATGTCTTTACAGTCTTTATGTAAGGAACGGACATTATTTAGCCTACATCCATGTCCAGACTTGATTTTATCGTTTGGTGACTCACATATTCACCTTTTTTTGTTCCAGAGAAAAAAATATCAGCGGATGGGTTTGGAACATCATGGGGGTGAGTAAAAATAACAGTATTTCCTCTCAAAGCACTTTATTGTTTCTAAAAGTATTTTAGGTGAATGATACATCTATTATATAGCATATTGTTAAAATTGATGGGCTGTTTTTTGTAAACAGAAAAAAATGACCTTTAAATGTTTAATTTCCAAGAAAACAGAGCTGTCAAATAATTACAGTGTACAACAGCATAGCCTTCTATTTAATACATGTTGTGTTCTTTGCTAAATTTGAACATCCACAAATCAGCCTAGGAGACAGCTCAAGCTGGAAATTCGCATGTAGCATCTCACTTACAATTTAAGGGGCAGAATCTGCTAAACAGTCCATTTGAGCAATGTTTTTAATGGAAATTCTGGTGTTCTGCCAATGCTTATAAGGCTTTAAAAGTTCCATCCACTTAGACTTTGTTATTGGTCTTTATGTATTGTTTCTGTTTTGGGTTGGTTTGTCAAATGTTTTAGTTCAGCTTCCTGTTTCAGTTAGTTTCTACACTCTACACATTTTCTTCACACATAGTAACTGTTAGGCTAAATGCCAACGGCTGTTGTGACGTACTTTGGTAGGTGATTATAAGGTGATTTTGTTTTGGTAGATGGCTTCTATGCTGACAGGAAAAAGTCAAAGTTTAAATACCAGAGAATGTCTGGTACTGTACAACTGCCGAACACTGCTGTGTGCCACAGTGCCAGGCATCTGGAAAGTACCATACAGTACTTAGTTTTTTTTTTACTTTTTTACTTGCTGCCAATGAGGAGCTTAGATGTCGTCGGTATCCGCAGGGACAAATTCACTGTAACGCCTCAGTAGCCGGCCTTCAAAATGGAAGACATCCGTGAACCAGCATCAGAAACAAGTCGACGACTGTTAAAAAAGGGTGCTGTTCCTTTGTTATTTGAGTGGAACAACTTCTCCCTTCTACATACAAGACCGGGGGTTTGGGAGAGAAGGAAAATACCGACAAAATATTCATGCCGTTAATCTATCACTCTGCTATCGTTATTAAAGGAGTAGTTCACTTTTAAAAAAAACTTTTGCTGATAATTTACTCACCCCAATGTCAGGACAAGGCTAGGGCTGTGGGAGATTGGCGTGAGGGCGGTGGCGTGATTACCGATGAGAGACACCTGTGAGACGCACCGGTCTCGTATCTCTTACGGAGGAGCGTGAATTTTCTTAGCGATGTTAAAACGCACATCAACCGAGCAGTTGTTTAGTGTTCATTGTAAACACTGCATTCAAATTCACCAATCAGAATGAATTCAGTTAGATTGAAACAAAAGGTGTGCATGTAAACAATGAATGGTGAGTGCAGAAAGCAAAAGTTGAATCCAAGATATTTTACGATCTCAACAGAAAGCTGAGTTTTACTACTCAGCTTTCTCCACAGAACAAGAGCCTGTTAGCTTAGCTTCCAAAAAAAGATGGCTGACACTATGTGTACATTCTCTGAGTGAGATCCCACCCTCTATGGGCGGGTTGAAAACATGTGGGACAGCCCCTACTACTGGCTGTAGTCTTTAACCTCTGGCCAAAAAATCCTCAGATGAGGCAAAATTACGATTTTTTGCATCATCTGAGGATTTTTTTCCAGACAAAGAATACATAAATCTCTTGTCTCAGAGGGATATGAGAGTGGAAAGCATGGTAATTTTGAAAATTTCTACTAATACAAAGCTTAATGCTAAATCCTGAAGTCTCCCTTTAACCTCCTTTCTTTGTGGGCCCCTGGCACACAAAAGAAGAAGTCTTGAGTTTGAGTGTGTGTGTGTGTGTGTGTGTGTGTGTGTGTGTGTGTGTGTGTGTGTGTGTGTGTGTGTGTGTGTGTGTGTGTGTGTGTGTGTGCACGTGTGTTGTCCCAATGACAAAGAGTCTGATAACCCCAACATTCTTCAAAATATTGTTCCACAAAAGAGGTTTAGCACATGAGAGTGATGATTAATTATATGAACTATTTCTTTGAAGGATATATTTAAAATGCTGACCAGAAAAAATCAGAAGCACTCTGTATAATAAGAATTCATATTAAATGTGCATGCATCATAAATTAGCTCCTCCGGGGCATGAGGCTGTAGTAGCTCTGAATCATGAAATGCTTTAAACTTTTCATATGTACCCACAGGGGACAATAAATATGACTTTTGCGTTTTTCCACTCCATTAGAAGATTTGCATATATCAAAAGAACAGCAGATGCTCTGCACTATAGTTTGTCAGTTCGCCGTGCTCAGGGCACATTTGGACAGTCTGGCATTTCATGAAATGTTAACCACTGTCGAATTGACAAATGCAAATCATCTATGGCTAGGCTCTTGTGTTCCAGATAAACAAGAGATCTTAAAGACAACAGATAAACAGATTGCCACCATACTGGCTAATGTTAATGCTGGATGTTTTTACTCTCTGATAGCCTGGATGCCAATCCAAACCCCGCCCACAACATTTTTTGGAGAGCAATCGTTCTTCAAAATATCTTCATTTGTGTTCAGCAGAAGAAAGAAACTCATACAAGTTTGCAGAAACTTAAGGGTGAATGAATTTTCAGTTTTGGGTGGAGTATCCCTTTAAAAGTAATTGCAATTGATCAGGAGCAACTCATTTGATCAATTGATTCCTTGATTAGAAAGACAAACAGATCTTCTCAGGTGTTTTTTTATACATGGTAAATTGAGTTAAGAAATTAGTGATAATGCTATTTTCACAGTCTTTGTGTCCACTTCCAAATAGAATACATATGCAGACAGCAGAGCAACAAACGCATCTAAACAATAGTAAACAAGAAACCAGTTTGGAAAAATGACATAAATCCAACAAATCAGGAAGATCTTCACAGAAAAAAGGTACAGAAATGCAGAACAGGAGTTGCATGCGTTAGCACCATGTCAGGGCCTTATTGACAAAATGCACCACATATGGGGAGGGGACTATCGATCGTCCTATCCCCTCTTTAATGCTTTCTCATAGTTCTCAGATTCAATTGCTAGTACACTTTTCTGCATACAGCTTCCTATAGATCGCTAGCCTGAGAAAACCCAGACAATTTCCAGCAAATTTAGATTTGCTCGTCAAGTTAGTCTGGCAAAGAGCTCATTCAAGCCCATCTGTAATCCGTCGAAATCGAGGCGCCAATCAGAAACGTTGGGGCTGGCTTCACAGCGACGGTGAAGCATGTTTTGTAAGATGGATGCTGCCGTGGAACTAGGGGTGTGACCCTTAGGGGTCGTTAGAACTATAAACCCCAAAACCATGTTATAAAAATATTGATCATCATAGATTATGTTTGAATAGTAATATCAGCTTACGAGAGAAACGGAGGCGGAGTTAGTGGTGCTTCGGAGGCTGTTACTGCTGGAGATGATTCGGGAGAGGTCTATGCACCCCCTCCGAAGAAGAGAAATCCTGGAGATCTCCTTAATAAATGGAGGTCTGAAATCTCTGCCCCATTACCGATCAGAGTAATGACACAGAGTAAAGCCTTGTTTATACTCGTGAAGTTGCGCGCCGCAAAAATGACACGTTCGGTGCACAAGACCCCATTTCGCTTGGCTGTGTGCACGGCTTTTTTGTAACAGGGCGTGCGACGCCATGTCCGAGAATGAACGAATTCAAGCCGAATCTGCCCGAGCATGGACGTCTCACTGTACCGGCAACCAGTTTGCGCATTTAAATTACAAAGTTTAAGGTTTTGTTTATTGTGTGTGATTTATTTAATGGAAAGCACATTCACTTCTTGTCTTGATGTTAATTTTAAATAAACGTAGAGCAAGTATCTAATCAGTGTCTGCTCATTTATTCCAAGGGGGTAATCCACCAGCCGGAAACTGAAGTCTCCCCATGGGCCGCCACTGGCATACAAGCCTTCACCTGTTGTACTCCCATTCATTTTGGCATCACTTTGACAGCGAATAACTTTACATCTGACGCGTTTAAAGACTCCATTTGTCCATTGTTTATTTCTAAAGAAACACAACACTGAACGAAAGGCTCCATTACCTTGTTTCTTGTATCTACGTTATGGCCCTGTAGTTCCGTTGAAGTCTATGGGGTCGCTGTGTCCATTTCTTTTACTGTCTATGGTTATTCAAGTTGTTCTATAAGAGACGAACATCGCTCTGCATACAACATCTCCTTCATCGCTCTGATTGGTTTTAGGTCTATTCAATTGCGCCCAGAGGCATTTGAGCCACGTCCGTTGGTGACGCCCCTGTGGAAATGACTTGTCCATGAAGCTTTGCCGGACCCTAACTCAGTTACGGTCTGGTTTTAACCTGGCAAGTAGATCATCTCATGATGTTATTTTATTTTTATTGTAATGTATCATCATTTTGTAAAGTAAATTCAAACTCTCTCTTTCTCTCTCTCAGATGTTTGGACACTTCCATAAGTGCTGAGGATGTGCGTACACACTCACCCTTAGCACATTTGTAATTGTATCAGTGTTTACCCATTTTGTTTACAGTGCCTTGAATGTCATGTTTCCAAAAACTGCATCCACAATAAGCTCTTTCATTTACAAATGACCTCTTCTTGGTTTCTGTAATCTACTGTATGGGCTGTTTGAAGTTGATTAGTGGTCAGCTGTTTTAAGTTCGACATGACATCTGTACAATGACGGGCACCTTTAAATGCACATTTATATGAACTAGTCAAATGAATCCCTGTTCATTCTGGTCAGGGTTAAGCAAACAATTGCATAGCTGTTGGCTGGCACTGCTCCACCCCTGTGCCCATGGGAAGTCTGGCATACATGCCTGGCTGTGGCACTTTGGATTTGGGGGGGGGGGGGGGGTAAAGTAGGTCATATGGACTCATGTCAGCTACAGTCTGCTCGTGACCAACACCCCCTACCAGTAATTCATTAGCCCTACTCAAAAGCATCCGCTCTCTCAGTTTAGTTGGACTGTGTTTGGACTATAACCATAGTAACTGTGAGTACTTTTGGTGAAAGCACAGAATCAGCCCTAATGATCAATATGTCAGGTCATTAGTGTGTCAGTGGCAACTGTCCTCTAGTTATTACCAGCATGCTAGATTTTACTACAGTGAACACAAAATAGTATAATTCAAGGTCACTGTGGTTTTTTGGTGCTGTTACATCGCATATACAGATGTCATCTATAGCCAAAGTGTGTATGTTCAACATTACAGTATGTGAACCGACTTTTCCTAATGATTAGCCTGAAAAAAATCAGACATCTGTGACCATGTTGAAATCTGAGAGCTGTGTTAATTTTTCAACAAAATATTGTTTTAAGTTAATTATGATATGGCATGCAAATGGCAGGCAGGATGTTTAAAAAGTTACATTTAAGATCTGAAAGGTGTAATGGAATTATGTGATAAAAAAGCACACTAACAATGAGCCTTACTTTACTTTTAAATGTCAGTCCTTCTAGACATGGCTTATTTCAATGCATTCTCATCCCAAGGCGTCATATACGACACTTTTGCCAAAGCGTAGACATCCAACACACATGGGACCCTTTATCGCCAATATAACACGCACAGAGTATGGGTAGGTATAGGTAGGGTTACACCACTAGGAGGCGCCTTCTGCCCCATATATATCTGCGTCTCATATTGACGCTAAAGGGTGCCATGAGCGTTGGATGAGAAAGGGATCCTATTCATATTACCAATTAGCGTTTGATATTTCTGGCCTATTCTAGATAAATTTAACGGTATTTTACAGTAAAATTACATTACATAAAATTACATTTTACATTAAATGTACCGTTAGATCTATCACAGTTATTTACTGTATATAGTAAGGAAGCGTTCTATTAACCAATTAACAGTTTTGCACTGTAGCATTTTTACAGTCTTTTACCGTTAAAATCACGATAATTTTTTACAGTGGTGTACTTACATATTGGATGCTTGAGTATTGAGGTAAAAATCCTACTCGAAAATGGCACTCGTTGGTTTCTAAAGCATTGCTGTAATGGTTAAAGACAGGGTCAGTTGAGGATGGGCTGGTAAGTTGCCCTCTGGATGTAATGCTCTCAAAGTAGAGTTATTTTGAGTACTTTGTGTGCGTCCTGATCTTCCAGGGTATCTGTGTGTATAAAACAGCCCCTTGTATCCGAACAAAAGTAATAGTTTATTGTATTTTGATATTTTAACAACCCAGGAATACAGTATATGCATCAATTGAATTCATAAGGAAAATAAATAAATCATTTTCATAGTGGATTCCAACTGGTTCCAATTACATCTAACATACGGCAAAGACGTACATCTGATTCAATGAGGAGGGAAGTCAGAGAGAGAAGGGCATTATAAAAGTCATTGATAATCATTGAATCATTTACTTTACTGATTCATTCAAGCACGATGATTGCAGGAAGCGCACAATAGTTGATTCTGCTTTGGCTTCGTTTAGGACTGTTAATGAAACAAAAATACGCAAATAACTGGTAGTTTTGTGTAAAATGTAAGTTATTTAATATTAACCTGTTTATTGAACTTTTATTTTTTTTTAAAGAAAATATTTTCCTCAACTGCATCCCCTATCTACAGACATCTCTTCTTGTTGTCTTCCAGCATTTCAACCGAGGTGTTAGCCTCTGAAGATGTATAGGTGCCTCCTCTAGCCTATATTTAATGTAGGTGCCAAGACTAATTGGTTTTTATTTAGAAGGAAGAAACTGCTGAGCCACAGATAGATGGCAAGAGAGGTCTGAGGAAGAAGTGTGTGTGTGTGTGTGTGTATGGTGATAGTGGGAGGATAGGTAAAATACTGTACATCAATGAGATTAGCTTTAAGCAAAGAATCTGGGCCAAAAAGCAAAACGAGTCCCCTGTGAGCAGAGTATTGCGCTAGCATTTTTTATTCATAAAAACCTACAATGAGCTAATTAAAAAATGAGGGAGGGAAATCAACTGCCCTGGAATAATTGCCATGGATCTATGAAGCAATTAGATTAATTACTTTATGATAAACTACCCAAAAAAGAGGTCAGAGCAATTGAATTATAAAATACACCAGATATGCCCCGGTGAATAGTTAACATATTATATTCCATTGTTCTTATAATGTAAAACATTATTGCAACAATATGTAGGACAGCAGTATTAACATGGCCTTAAATTGTCCTGCTGTCATATATAATGAGATTAATCAGAGGTAGCACCAGGGGAGCATCATTCAGCAAACATACAGAGAGAAGAAGCTCTGCGGACTGTAATCGGATAAAGCTCAGTGGCAGGGCTCATTGCAGGTTTAAGCCATGGGCTTGATCCATTGCTTGACAAACATTGTGCCTGATAAACAACCATTTTCCTTCATTTCGGGACATATTTTGAATGATCTGGACAAAGCCAAATTAGAAAATGTGGTGCCTCAGATCATCAATTGATGCAGACAACTACAGATTGTTGTGTATTGCTCTTTTCACTGTAAAAAGAAATATTTTCAAGATTTGTTCTCACAACATTTTTTCTTTTTAAAATCAACTTAAATCATTTTAGTTGAGATAACTTATTATTTTGAGTTTCTGATGATTAAATCAATCTCCTTCATTGTATTAACTCACTTTTTCCAGTTCAATCAACTTAAAATTTTAAGGCAACCAGGTTACTTACTTTTTTAAGTTAAACCAACAATATTTTTACAGTCAGTTTTGAATACACAAAGTTTAGAAATGCGTGTCTTAATTTTGTTCAAGAGATGAAATCAATATTAAAAAATGACAGCTTCTGTAAAGTTACAGATAATTATCTTATCTTTAGTCTTTATATTGTGTTATTAATATTATTACTATATTGTTAAATATATCAATTCTTAAATATATATTCAATAAATGATATAATTAATCAATGATTTATTTTCCTACGTATTTTGTGTCTTTTTATGTATTTGTATTTATTTTTAGTAGTTCCTTTGTCACTGATGGTAAAGGTTGTCAAAATGGGTCATTTTTGGACCAATCTCTACCCTTTTAGTATTAAATTGGACACTTTTTCATATGTAAATGTTCCTGTTGCATGTGAAACCAATAGCAGAGCTACTCACACACAAGCTTGCAGGTTTGCTGTTGTGTCTATTATATTTTTAACAACCCCATTTTTCAGTAACAACCTTGTCAAGTGTTGCATTACCTTGTGACAGGATTGCAACATTGGGATCCTTCAGAAGAGCGGCAGATGATAATAAACAGCTAAGAATAGTTCGATGAACTCTCACTTGTTAGTTCATCTGGTGTTGTGATCTCAACACTATACTTTTCTCTTTTATCTTGCTGTTTTATGTTTTTAGGGGAGATTTTTCTTTAATTCCCATTTCTTCTCTTTTTGTCAATGCAATTGCAGAGCTTTACCAGCAGAGGATGTATGAACAATGATAGATGCACTTAAAGCACACGTTTTACACAAATGTTGATGAGCAAGATAAACCCACGAGCGGCTCATAAGCTTCTAAATGTAAGATAAATGGGAAAGTCAGTGACATTTTGTAGAGAACAGTAAACAAGAATTGAGAGTAATAGTGCTCGGAAGCAGCAGGAACTGTCATTTTATTTTTACCATGCTGTTATTTAGCATTTAATAACAGTATACTGCAGCACTCACAATAAGATACACTCTCTTTCTGCATATAAAACACTTGATTACATCATAATTTGGTGCCAGGATAGTACATGCTGTTCCCCACTAAATCTTTGTCATTTCATTGGGTTTCAGTTAGAAGCACATGTGATCCCACGACTGTCCTCAGTGTCAATCTCTAGCATTGCCATAGTTACTATCTTCTCTTAAAGGCGATGCTTCAATATGACTGTAAATTTCACACTGCTCATTCCTAATAATGCTGACACAAATGCCAGCCTTTATGGATTCTTTCTCAGTAATATGCCCCTGGGTCTGGATTACAGGTCTATAATTCTTATTGACAGGCCAAAGGTGCAAATAGGATTTATTACAGAGAGCAAGAAACATCCAGACAGCCCTGCTACAGGCACATTGATTCTGGGAAGTGCATATAAAAAATCACTAGAAACTGTGATTGAAACTGCAGACAAACATGCCCACGTTATACAATGGGATTCAAAAGACCACTAGTAAAAATTCAGTTTCACTTTATTTTGATGGTCCCTTTAACACATTATGTTGACTATAATATGTGACTATATAAATATGTAAACGTTGCGCCTTCATGGCTACTAACTCTCACTAGAGTGTTAGTAGACTGGCAGGGTTAGGGATAGAATAAGTTGACATGTAGTTGCAAAGTTACTTATAGTCAACAGAATGTTCAAAAGGGACCATCAAAATAAAAGTCTACTATTTTGCATTATTGTCTAATTCAAAGTGCATAAATCGGTTAAAATTGTAAAATTATTTTTGAACATTTTAATTTATTTATTCATTTTTAATTTGTTTAAGTAACTGCAAGATGTTTTGTATGTGTGTAGTTTATTTTATTTGTGTATCATTAGGTGTGGTTCAGACTCTAGGTTGTGACATTAACATTTTGGTCATGTTATTCTTTTTTTCTGTTAAAGAGCAATTTTCAAACTTTGTTTTTGCTATCAGGTCTGAAGTGCGAATTGAGATACCACACTTCTGACTAAGAGTTAAATGTTATCGGAGCCAGGCACGCCATGTGTGATGGACATACTGTTGACAGATTGTGCTGTGAATGTGTCACTCAAGAGTCGTGATGATGAAACCAAAGTTTATTTGGAAGAGAACAGCCTTTTGAAATGTCTTGTTCAGAGATGCATCAGCAAACTAGGCTAAACTTATTGTAATCTGTGCACAAAGGTTTAAGACCTTAAGCATTTTTAAAAAAGTGTTTTTAAAAAACGATATACTTTCTCACCAAAACCCTGATTTACTGTATTTCAGCGGTATGTCAGAAGGAACCGTCACAGAGTAACGATATGTTTTAAATAAGAATTAAAGTAATTCTCTAAAGTTTAATTTGAGATATTCAAAGGCCAAATTGTGAGATATAAAGTTGTTATTGCACAGCCCATTCTCACCCCCAAGGCGTCACCTAACTGCATTTGACCATGCTTCAATATCTGACGCTTTAGGCGCCCTTTAGCGTCAGTTAGATGACGCCCTAGGATCGCGTGTACCCTACCCCCACCCCATTCCTAAACCTAACCGCGTCCTCTAACTGAAGCTTTCCTTTAGCGTCAGTGAGATGACGCCGTAGGATCGTGTCATGTAAGTGACGCTAAAGGGCGCCTAAAACGTCAAATATTGAAGCATGGTCAAAGGTGACGCCTTGGGGTGAGAATCCGTTGCATTGCAAGATAAAGTCTAAGTATACGATATAAAGAAGCAATTGTGTGATTATAAAGTTGCAATTACGAAAACAAAGTTACAGTTTTGAGATAAAGTCAAATTGTGAGATAAAGGCCAAATTGCGAAAACATAAATTCATAATTAAAAGATCAGTCTAGTGTAAGAGTGTAACAAAGTCGCAATTACTAGAAACAAAGTAGCCATTTTGAGATATAAAGTAACACTGTAAAATCTAAATTCAATTTTTTTAGATCAAAAGACTGTGAAATAACCTATAGGTGTCAAATACAAAGTCACAATTGTGCGATATAAAGTCACACTTTTAAGATATGAAGTCAACCTATAAGGTATAGAGGTCGAATTGCAAGCTATAAAGTTCTAGTGAGATAAAACCTTGAGATATAAAGTCAGTATGTGAGCTAAAAAGTCACTTTCTAGTTTTATTCCTAAGACAGTCATTATTTTTACTTACACCAGAATCTTTCTTATGTGTGTCTTCAGGTAGATGTTTTGTTCAAACACTAGTCATTATGTTTTAAAATTAATCTTTGGGTTAATTAAAATGTGAATTGCCCTTTATAAAGTACTCTTTCTATTCTAGAGTGAGTCAGCAAAATGAGCTCTAAATAACTGTTCATTGAGTTTGAACCAGAGAGATTACACAAAGGGACGTGTGTGAGACAGTCTAAATATAATCCTCCCCTGACTCTGTGCTGGAATGGGCCGACAGAATGAGTTTAGGAAATACTTTCTGGACAGTCAAAGAATGGCCAGTCAGGCCCACGGTAACCCTGCTCGTAGCTCTAGAGATATCAGGAGTCAAGCTCTGAGTGACATGTGAGAACATTCGTACTGGCTCTATCTCTCACCGGACAGGGGTCTCTGCACCAGGCCTCAGCCAAAAGTGTGGCTTACTGTCACTCAAACTCAGATATACAGTACATACACGTCACGTCACTGCAGATGTGCTGGAAGCTCAGACTGCGATAGAAGTGTTGAATTTCGAAATATTTTAAGGTCATTTCAGGGCTGAAGATAAGAGAAGTTTTGAAAAAGAAGAATCCAACAGCACGATTTTAAGCTGTATCTAAATCCAGCCCCGTCACTGAGGAAGAACTTGTTTTGAGCGCTCTGGCCCACTGAACTATGTAATTGAACTGAGCTGTCCTCTTGCCAGAGAGCTTTTAAAGTCTTTAATATTGCTCAACAACCAAGTGTATTGCATTAAGAGAGCGGTTTGATATTAAAATGTTGTATTAAAATGTTTTTCCTGCCATTTCAGCATTACTCATTCCTGTAAAAAATAGAACAATTTCCCTCATGTAATCCAGTAATGAGATAAATAGCTCAGCTTTATTCCTCTTGATCCATTCTCATTTCAGATAAGGTGAAACCATTTGTTTATTTTCTCTAAAAGCATCGTTCGTGTTATGAATCTGGTAAGATCGTCGTTGTCAACAACAAAATGTTTCATTTTGAGCAAATGAGATGTTTTGCTTGTCACGGAACACTTTTACTTTATTGGCCACCTGACAGCTGATCCAGGATCAGTGTCTCATCTAATGTCACTGACCTATGATAGCGTTACCTGGTCATAACAGTTCAACAATCAAGTTATTTAATATGGCATCTGTCAGCATGGGAAAGTGATGCAATATATTGATATTTTTACCCTCATTTTTTCTCTTGTGAAGATGATTTGTTAAAAGGTATAATATGAGCGTCCATAAATGAGTAAGACATTTATTAATAAGACCATCTGAACTCTTCCATAATCATGCTCTTTATTACTCATCTGATTTAAGTCACGCTGCACCTCCACAGCAGATGCTTCTATGCTGAGACTTCACCGCTCTTTGAATGCACTATTATCTATTGTAGCATTTACAAATGTACTTAAATGTTTAATTTAGGTTCCAATACAATAGTATTTTAACCGAGAAAGTTCTGCACACTGTTTTCCATTTTAAAACATTTTCAGATGTTGGACATTAAAGGAGTATAGTTCACTTTAAAAAAAAAAAACTTTGCTGATAATTTACTCACCCCCATGTCATCCAAGATTATCAAGTTTAGCAAAATGAACGAATCTTTTCCCGAGTCAATTCATTCATTTCGTTCGTTGAATGAACCAAATGACATGAAAAAATATTCGTTCATTTTGATAAACGAGTTCGAACAGGAGAGTCACGAACGCACATCACAGAACAGAGCAAGAACTTAAACATTGTTATTTTTTTTTAAAAAAATAGCGATCGTTTCGCTCTTCATCGTCTGGAATCGTTTAAAGCCCTTTGAACAGTTTGCAGTTTGCACTGAAATTTTCATTTGGACCTTGAACCGTTTGGTTTCCATTGAAGTCCATTATATGGAGAAAAATCCTGGAATGTTTTCATCAAAAACCTTAATTTCTTTTCGACTGAAGAAAGAATGAAATGGACATCTTGGATGACATGGGGGTGAGTAAATTATCAGTAAAAGTTTTTTAAAAGTGAACTACTCCTTTCACCTCTTGTCAAATCGCAAAGGTCAGCTGGGCTTTTTGTTGATCTAATCAGGCTCTGAGTTCATCAGGTAACAAGCTGAATTAACATGCTTTGTTTCAGAGTGTCTCCACCTCTATGTAACCCCTCCCTCTTGAAAGGTATATCAACTACAATGTATACTGCCTTAGTCAGACTTTTTTTGGACGAATCAGACTACAGAAATGCAACAGCAATAAAGAATCCTGCCGAAGATACAACCAAGTCTCCTGGTCTTCGCTTCTGAGTATTCAAACACTTTAGAAGAAAAAAACACTGTGAAACTGTAAAGTGCGTACAATTGATGTCATATCTGTTGACACTAAATTAATCATAACACCCTTCCCAGAGGAATATATGCTAATTGTGCTATATTTTGTTCATGACTTACCAGACTGGCATAAAAATGCAAGTCTTGGAATGAATAAAGAGCATAATTAGAATTTTAAACCAATGAACGATATGAGCCAATATGACTTGTATGTGAATTTGTGAATGATGCAGTTGTATAATTGTCAAATTGACGTGCATCTGAAGTGATCGTTACAAACACAGTAAGTCACTTTAGTGTAGAAAAAGTCTGAGTATGGTAAAATGCATGAAAATGCTCAAAACTATTGCATACATTAAATATTATGGATTATTTATAGCAATTCTAGCCTATTAATTTGACTTATTTCATAAGGCAAGAGGCTTCACTGTAAAAAACATAATATATTATTTTGCATTAAAGGAGTAGTTCACTTTTAAAAAAACTTTTGCTGATAATGTACTCACCCCCATGTCATCCAAGATGTCCATGTTATTCTTTCTTCAGTCGAAAAGAAATTAAGGTTTTTGATGAAAACATTCCAGCATTTTTCTCCATATAATGGACTTCAGTGGAAACCAAACGGTTCAAGGTCCAAAAGACAGTTTCAGTACAAACTACAAACTGTTCAAAGGGCTTTAAACGATTCCAGACGATGAATAAGGGTCTTATCAAGCGAAACGATCGCTCATTTAATAAATAAATAACAAAGTTTAAGTTTTATAAGCTCAAATGGTCGCCTTGCTCTGTACTGCGATGCCCGTTTGTGACTCTCCTGTTCGAATTCGTTCATCAAAATGCACGAATCTTTTTCCGACTCAATTCTTTTGTTTCGTAGGGCTGGACGATATGATGATATATATATAACACTGATATAAGTGATCACCCGGATTTAGACCTACCTATATTGTATTTATATAAAGCGTTCACTGGCAAATTTGCTTTATGTTTAGGTCTACCGTATATTGCTTTTATTTCCCCGGTGTTATGATTTCCCCGGTAAATGTCAGGCAACACGATTCCTGGCTGCATGTCAATATCCATGGATCACTGGATCTTTGAACACCATATTGAGTCCACCAATTAGTTTAAATCGATAAAATTGTTCGTTTTAATCGCATTTTTGCAGTTTCCCCTATTAAATCCAGTCACGCAGCAGATCTTTTGCCACTCAGTCAGGCTGAGAGGGGTTGTTCGGTGGGAAAGTGACATCAATGCATTCCCTCTATATAGCAAGATACAAATGTTTGTTTAATAATGATAATGGTTTATTATTGGTGGCCTTCAGTTTTACTACCCATTTTATTATGTTGAAGGTGTAACAAATGAATACATTAAGCTTCTTTGAATAAAACGTGTGACTACCTCACTGACGTTTTCTACCTGAGTCATTCTCTAAAGGGATGCTGGCCTGTAATCGAGTTAATGTTTCATTAAAACATTGCCTTCAGACAAGATTACACAGAATACAGCGCATTAACGCCACAAGGAGCCAAGGCGCATTAAAAAAATCATCATTCAGTTCTTTTATTGAGGAGAACATTATCAAAACAGTAGCACTTGTGCCCTAGAGTCAAATCACTCAAAGCTGATTATAACTGTAAACAGCTCATAATTTACACGCAGAGTCAAGGTTACTGCATGCATATCTGTTCATTCCAGCATCCGGACATTACCGGCAATGGTTTTTGTTTGACAAACGACAGTCCATTCATTTTCTAATGTGTCAGCTATCTGGCTTCACATGTGCCCTACTAAAGCCAGATGACTAAAATAAAGCTTGAGCCTCGGTCAGCAGTAACTGTGTGAAGCGGGAGTGCCTTCGTTAGATGGCCTGATGCTTGGAGGATCGTCTACCTCATATACGTTCTCATTTTCTCAATGGAGAGGGGCCGATAAATCAGATCTCAGCGTGCTTCGACCCCACTGTTAATGCTTTATAGCAGTGCTCAGGCCTAATTGCTGGCATATTATTGCGGGCCTTCAGTTCAGCTTAGTCACTTCCTGCTGTAGATCGGTCTCTGGTGTAGGAATTTCAATGTTTGACAAATCAGCCTTCTTACACAGTTTGTGTAATGCAGGTCAAGTGTTTAATTTAGACTACAAAGCAGATGTGTTAAAAATACATCAAAAACGTCAAAAACATTTTTTTTTTAAATGCACCATATTTCAAAGAGCTGTCAGTGTATACAATTGGCACAACAGCTGTAGGAAGTTCAAAAACACAGTCTTATCTATATACAGTATGTGAGTCAATGCGATTTAATAAAACAAGATATTTAATATATTACTCTCTGAAACACTTGACTCCAATTGGTCAGTTGGTGCTCCGTGATCATTTTTAAAATATGTCTTTACTATATTGGTTATCGGTCAAGTTTTTTTTTTTTCTCACATAAAATAAAAAACGATAATGGATATTTCATTTTTCATTTTTTTTTTTCCAATTAGAAACTTCACTTCATCATCTAACTTTCACTCAAAATCATAGGCTATTTAATAACACTGCTAAATATAATCTTTAGCAAATCACAAAATGAATATCATTAAAATAATTCAAAATAATATGTATTATTAATAATTGTATAACTGTGTATTTGGCACTCTTTCTTTCAAAGGTTTAATCACAACCTTCTTCCCATGGGATAGTTCAATCAAGATGATCTTCTTCCTCACGTCAGACCACAAAATCACATCTGGCCTTATTGGCCTGATTATGACTGGCCAGGTTATTTGTTGTTCTTGATGTGGTTGATGTTCTTTTCTCCCACTCTCACAAACTTGATCAATGGTGTTGGTTTCTCATATGTTTGCAGCTTGGAAAACCCAGACAACTTCCGGCAAATTTAAATTTGCTCTGAAATTTAGTCTGGCAAAGAGCTCATTCAAGCCCATTTCCAATCCGTCGAAATCGCGGCACCAATCAGAAACATTGGGGTGGGCTTTACACGATGACAACAGCGCTGGGATTTTGAAGCAGATTTTATAGCCTATATTACAAAGATGGATGCTGCCGTCGAACATCGCTCGTTCGAATCAGCTATCGCGTCTGTTTTAAGCGATTTGGACGTTTCTTTTTTGTTAAAAACCGAGCAAAGAACGACACTCAGAGATGTTTCTCCACTGTGCTGCATACGTCATCTCCTTCATTGCTCTGATTGGTTTTAGGTAACACAGTCTCATCCCAAGAAATCATATAAATGACGTCTTGGGACGTCTTTTGACCATACGTCAACATCCGCCTTTTTAGGGTACCCTTAAACGCCGGTTACATGACGATCCCGGGCCGTCATACAACTGATGCTTTACCTTTAACGTCGGTTAGGTGACGGGGTAGGTTTAGGTCCGGGGTAGGGTTAGGACGTTTAAGGGTATAAAAAGGCGGATGTTGACGTATGGTCACAAGACGTCCCAAGACTTGGGATGAGACTGCGTTGTTTTAGGTCTATCCGCGACGTCCATTGGTGACGCCCCTCTGGAAATGATTTGTCTATGATGCTTTGCCCAACCATAACTCAGTTACAACTGAGACCAGGCTAGCTTCTTACACCTGTCCTGTTCCAGAGCATAAGCAAGCATCATAAGCACCTTATCATGGCGCCAGCTGTACCTTCCCTGGGTGAGTGCTGTTTTACAACCCACCAGGATGCGCCATGGTACCTCTCTTCCCACAAAACTTGCATTGTGTGTCCTCTCTCATACCCCACTTATGCAAATTTGCTGGAGTTGGGAGTGTGTCATACACTGATCACAGCAGGACGGATATACGGAAAGGCTCCAACTTCCATATATCCGTCTATGTGATCTTCCTCACTTGGGGTCCCATTGTGTCCAGGCTCCCTGGGATGCAAAAGCTCCACAGCTTGCGTTCTTCATCCTTCATCATGGCTCTCCTCTCTTTGGTGTCTACCTTTCCCCATTGTTGGAAATGGGAAGTTCATATTATTTATTTACTTTTGCATAACGAGAGTGCAGCGAGAGATCAACAGAGAGTGCAGCACACATTAGAGGACAATATAGCAGGCACTCCTCTGTTTAATTAGGCAGAAAACAAACAGTGCTTACAAGATTATCCTGAGACACAGCAGGCCTCTATTAACATGTAATGGACTGTCTTTTCCATATGTTCAGAGACCTCATGGTTTTAGCTCAGAACAAACAAATCCTGCATCACCTCCAAAGCCTTCAAGCATTACAGACCCATTCCTGCATGCCATTTTTTGCAAATTTACATAATGTCATTCTTATACACTATGTTTGCCAAAACCAATAGGTTTGTGCAGTATATAAGGATACATTATAAGGCTCTTATGAAACTGCATGCAAATACTTTGTGAAGTGAGCGCTCTACTGGGAGTTTAATAATTGATTTAAGTTGGCTGACACTCTATCGAATTTGCATGCAGTTTAAGGACACAGTTCTTTGCTGAATATAAAGTCAAGGGTAAGCACAATTTGTGATTAATCCCTTCACTTATAGCAAATTTTGCCTTAATGAATGTTATGTTTGCACTTGAGTAAGCACTTTAAGTAGTTGTATACAGTACGGTAGTTGTATGTTTTGTTAATAATGCAATTCATATTGTTAGTCGATGGGCCTGACTAAAATGCCATAAAGGGTTAGTTCACCCAAAAATTAAAATTATGTCATTAATGACTCACCCTCATAAGACCTCTGTTCATCTTCAGTATCTGGTGCATCTGTGTATTCGGGTTCAAATAAATATGGCTTCCTCTGTGTCGAAATCCTTAGACATGTTTGCGAAGATTGTTTTGTTTACAGCGCTCCCTCAGACTGTAAACGAAGGCACACCAGATAACACGTCAGCAGCATATTACGTCATCGAACGCGGATTGACAACAGAACCGGAAGACAATACAATGCTGAATAAAGTCGTAGTTTTTGTTATTTTTGGACAAAAATGTATTTTCGATGCTTCAAAACATTCTAACTAACCCACTGATGTCACATGCACTGCTTTGATGATGTTTTTATTTCTTTTCTGGACAAACACAGTGTACCGTACACACATTTTCAATGGAGGGACAGAAAGCTCTTAGACTAAATCTATATTAAACTGTGAACGGAGGTCTTGCGGGCTTGGAACGACATGAGTCATTAATGACATCATTTTCATTTTTGGTGAACTAACCCTTTAAACAGTTCACACAAATGGAAAGCAAAATGATTCTGACAGGGAGTGAAATTAGAAGAATAACAGCACTGGATGTGGCCTTGACCTTTAACACCCCCCCTGTCAGACCTTAAAGTGGAACACTGTCCCACACTATTAATGCCTCATTCGTTGCTTATAACACTCTGAGTCACATCCATGTAGCTCAGCAGGGCACGGCGTGTCCAAGATGTCCCACAAATGCACTAAACAAGACACCCTGTAGTACAAGACACTACATAGTTGAACAAGTTACTTATAGTAAGTAATGTTGGACCGTTGAAATAAAGTGTTACGGATTAGAGGGAGGGAAGAATGGAGAGGACACTGTCAAGGAGAGCAGTCATCTTCATTATCCCGCAACCCTGTTAGCGACACAGCGCATCACTTTTACACAACGCTGTGCCTCATCTACTGTGATCCCTTTCAAGAGTCTGACCACTGAGTGGAATATTAACAAGGCTGTCTCATATCTCCTCACAGTGCCTAAGTGCTTCAGTGAGCGGTGAGCAAATATTGCCCTGTCATTCCTGCAAATGGGGCCATTGAGGTGCTTGCTTGAATAAAGAAAGTCGTTGAAGAAATGATTACATGCCTGGAGATCAGACATGCCCAAAGACATGTGGAAAACTTTGTATGCGCCATTTAAATCTATAGCTAATATTCCAATCGACAGGGTCCCTTTATGGTCTTTAGTGCTCCCTAGACCCTGCACAAGTGATATCCAACACGTTCTCATCCTAGGGCGTCATATAGTGACACTTTTGAAATTTTGTCTAAATCCAACGCACATGGCACCCTTTGTCTAAATCCAACCCACATGGCACCCGTGTTATATTGGACAGTGTCCAATATAACACGCACAGAGCTTTGTTCGGTTTTGGTAGGTTTAGGGTTAGACCACTAGGAGGCGCCTTCTGGCCCATTATATCTGCGTCTCATATTGACGCTGAAGGGTGCCATGTTCGTTGGATGTAGACGAAATGTCAAAAGCGTCAGTATATGACGCCTTGGGATGAGAACGGGCTGGGATATCAATGGATAAGTCCACTTCACTTGATAAAATAGGTTAATTAAGAACAACTCGGAAACATCATCACACACAATAAACCTTGAGTTGCGTATATTGAAGGATTAGTTCACTTTTGAAAAAACTTTTGCTGATAATTTACTCACCCCCATGTCATCCAAGATGTCCATGTCTTTCTTTCCTCAGTCGAAAAGAAATTTAGGTTTTTGATGAAAACATTCCAGGATTTTCTCCATATAATGGACTTCAATGGGAACCGGATGGTTCAAGGTCCAAAAGATAGTGTTAATAACAGTTTCAGATGCAGCTTCAAATGTCTTTAAACGACACCAGATGATGAATAAGGGTCTTATCATGCGAAACGATCGGTTATTTCAAAACTTATTCCAAAAATTTAACTTTTCTAAGGACAAATGCTAGCCTTGCTATATTCTCTGAGGCGCATTTGTAACGTCACGTAATTACGTTCAAAAGGTCACGGGCGACGTAGCCGGAAGTACAGAATCAAAATCGTCCGACATCGTTGTTTTTCCTTTTAATTCCTTTTTTACTAAACGGTGTTTGAGCTAGTTTGCATGTTCAACCTATGCGTTCAACTTGTAAACACCGACTCTGTACTTTCGGCTACGTCGCCCGTGACCTTTTGAACGTAATTACGTAATACGTGACGTTGCAAACGCGCCTCACAGAATAGAGCAAGGCTAGCATTTGTCCTTAGAAAAGTTACATTTTTGGAATAAGTTTTGAAATAAGCGATCGTTTCGCATGATAAGACCCTTATTCATCGTCTGATATCGTTTAAAGACATTTGAAGCTGCATCTGAAACAGTTATTAACTGTCTTTTGGACCTTGAACCATCCGGTTCCCATTGAAGTCCATTATATGGAGAAAAATCCTGGAATGTTTTCATCAAAAACCTAAATTTCTTTTCGACTGAGGAAAGAAAGACATGGACATCTTGGATGACATGGGGGTGAGTAAATTATCAGCAAAAGTTTTTTCAAAAGTGAACTAATCCTTTAAAACAAGTTTGAGGTGTAATGACATAATGTACTTCTGTAAATGCATACAATATAAATGACCAAAGTCTTATTTAATATACATGTGCATTTAATATATCCATGTGTATAAAAATTAAAGAGATAGTTCACCCAAAATAATTACTCGCCCCCATGTCATTCCAAACCCATACGACTTTTGTTCATCTTCAGAGGATATTTTTGATGAAATCTGAGAGCTTTCTGTACCCTCCACACAGCTAGACACTTAGACGATTCAAAAAGTTCATAAAGAGATCGTAAAACGAATCCATATGTATTGTGTAGTTTAGGACAAATTTCCTAAAGAGACGCGGTCGCTTTATATAATGAACAGATTTAATTTAGGCTTTTATTCCCTTTTAACCGAACCTGCTCAACTTGTGAGAACAAAACTTATTGGTTCTTGCAGAAGCTCAAACATACCGCGTAACACGAGAATGAACCTCATTGGTTCGCGCACATCAAGGGTACATGCTTGAGCTTTCGTTTATCGCGACTGACTATTCAAGACTATTTATATAGAGACATGCTGTAACCTTGCATTTATTTGACTCATAAAAACCTGTTTTGGCAAAACTAGGCTCTAAAATGTCACCCTTGTCATGTACTGTCATTGTGTTCTTGAATGTGGTCTTTTTTTTTTGTTGTGGGCAGTGAAGTTGGGGAGTGTTTGTAATCTGTTAGAAGACGTAAAGGACATTAGGGGGTCTTGGTGACTCACTGAATGACTGTACAGTCCATACTTCTCTGCCCACAGATATGACCTCTCACAGTGGGGTCTATATGAGGACTTCTTTATGCACACAAACCGCAGATGTGAGAAGCTAGTTTAATTCTGTTCACTAAAAAGAGCACCTAATGCCTTGATGCAGGACTTCTCAAGACATTTCTGAACCAAAGACCCCTTTCATTAATCCTAAAGTGTCCACTGACCCTGTTTAAATTTACAGTCTTATTTTTGCTTTGAATGTTGATTCTTTTCAGAGCTTGTTTAGTTTGGTTCAAAAATTAAAACTAACACTGATAACACTGTCTAACAAACAATTTTCACTATGAAATTGCAAGTAAATTTCACAAACAATTACAGAAAAAGCAGGTGAGTGATTCTACAATTGGAATTGTATCGGAGGGAAAAAAATGTTCACTAACAGGCATTGTTTCCAATATCTTATTGAAAACATATTCAATTTTAATATTTCAGTTAAAAGTTAGTTTTAAACCATTTCAGGTATAAATTAGGAAAACTACTATTTAGGGCTATGAAATATTACCAAAAGAAAAGTAAAATAAAATGTACACTGACTAATTCGGACAACAAGAAATCATGATTTTCAGCTATTTAAAACACTTTTAACAGAAAATATTATATTGCCATGGCTTGTAAGTAACATCTTGTGATCCGTGACAATGAGTAACAAATTATTACAATGACCATTTGAAAAAAGACACCAAACGTACCTGCAATTGCACAATCACATCAATTAAAAGGGAAATTTTGAAGCAGAACTGAAATGTTTTCTTGTTAAATATACAGCAATAGTCTATGTTTTATTTACGATTTCAAAAAGTTGAAGAAAGAAAAAATCAGGGGCTTTTTTTCCAGTTTAATTTAGCTGAAACATTATTATCAGGAGTGAATGTGCAGTGTGTAGGATGATCATCTATAACCTTTTAAAGCATCAGCACATTTGTAATATAGTATAAAAGGCCTCACGTTCCTATTTGAATGATGTTCCTCTTTGCTGCAGCCCACAAACAACCCACACCTGACACTCATGCCTCGTGCAACTTATCTGTATCGTCATTGTTTAAGCGTCCCTACTGATACGTGCTGCCCTTGGTACATTAAGTACTTACACTTCACCATGAGTCAGAATATATCTTCTCATAGCGGTCTAATAGTGACGGGATGAGGATGACTGAAAGACTTTCAGCTAAGTTACCTTTTTCGGCTCCTCTGTGTCCTGCGTGAGTCACAGAACCACGTACGTACCGGACTTTTTCTCATGTTCTAAGGAGGTGTTGAAATGAACACGCTCATTAGGCCTACAGAGATGATTCACAACAATGAATCAAGATGTCGGCCCACCGTTAGCACACTGCTGGTCAGCCAAACTGTCGTTCTGACCGTAAAGCTGAATAAATGGCAACCCGCTTGTTCCCTGCTGTTGCCATGGTTCCAAGCTCATTCGTCACAGTGTATTGCGTGCGTCTCTCCCTGCATGTTAAAGTGAAGGGGAGGGAATGGTTTCAACTTCAAGTCAGACCCTCTGCAGAATATACACAAGTTTACTCGTCAAATCCCGGGCGCCGCAATTACGGAAGCCCAACGGCAAGGTGAGAAAAAAAAGAAAGAAAACTTATTTTGTTATTTCGAATTAATAAGTCTTTATTTCGACATAATATCTCATTATTACGACATAATATCTCATTATTTCGCCTTAATAAAAAGTTATTTCGACTTTGCTTGCAAAGACCGAAGCGCCCGCGCCCTCAGATCACTAACTGCTGTTCGTTTTCTACACTGTAAAAATTAATATGCTTTTTCTAATCAATAAAATTGTGGCAACAGATTACAAGCAATATTATTTATTAAATTGAACAAATTAGAATTGAGTAATAGTTAATCAAATTAACATTCTAATTAATTATAATTTGTACAATTTAATTAATAATATTGCTTGTAATATGTTGCTACAATTTTATTGATTAGATAAAGCATATTATTTTTTTCAGTGTATCACAAACTGCTCGTTTCGTGTCTTAGGCCATCAATGTGTACTTACATTTACGAGTCATTAAATCATGTTTAATTTGGACTTCTCTGTGCATGCTCTTTGAGGTGGTGACCATAGACCTGCATGATATGACTGACAGACAAGAACGGATTGACCTAAAAATATCAAAATTGAAACTACTGCACTGTAAAAAATATTGTTGGTTTAATTTAAAAAATGAAGTAACATGGCTGCCTTAAAATTTTAAGTTCATTGAAATGGAAAAATTGAGTGAAAACAATGAAGGAGATTGATTTAATCATTAGAAACTTAAAATATTATGTTATCAGAACCACATAAATAATTTAAGTTGATTTGACAAAAGAAAAAATGTTGTGATTACAAATCATGAATATATTTTTTACAGTGTGCGGAAACAAAGACACCTACATCTCGGATGCTCTTGAGGTAAGCTAAAACATACCAAAAATTAATTTCAAAGTGAACTTTCGTGTTAATGGGTGCTCATATAGTTTGCATTAGTTGTTTCTGATGGCCCTGTGGAAATAAGACAAGAAAAGTTATGAAACACTGATATATAGCATTCACACAATCCTTATCTTGGAGGTGACAAAAACAGAACAGAACACATGGCTAGCCTACACTGATGGAAGAGTCCCATGAGGAGAAGCATATGATGTGAAAAACAATCCAGGAGCCTTCATTCTTAGCCTCTCTCTAGTAACGTGGGGTTCACTGCTGCATGTAAGGCATGATCATCTCAGGGGAGAGGCCTTCATATTCTTGTCCATGGGGATAAGGATCACTTAGCAACTTTTGTTGGTAATGGCCTCTCCTTGTTCTGACACAACCACTCCACACACAGCATAGGACCCCTGGCAAGAGATATCATTTACATCTCTGAGATCTGAGCGTGAATAAACCCTATCTTTAGAAAAACTTTTTTCATCATCTTGTTTAACTATATTGTATCACACCTCTCATAATCACAGATGAAAATGCACCGACTGCCATCACAGAAGATTTGTACCCTGCTATTAAATATCCAGACAGAAGGTAATTTAAATTCAATGTGATTTTACACTAACTTCATTATCACTGACTATTTTTAATGTCTGATAGAAGCTTCAACAGAAGCCTATGGCAATCATGGGTAACAGGCAATCATCTACTTAATAGTAGATAATAAAAACTTTTTATATCTTTATAAATCTTAGTCACTCTAAGATAAGGACAGAAATAGGAGGATTTAGTGACTCCTATGTCAAGTATGAATGAATACTGATTTATAAGTTGGCATGAGTTTACTTTAAAAAAAAAATACATATTTTATGAGCACATGCCAAACACAACTACATCAGTACCAGTACCCTAATTTAGTTAGTCCAGCTAAATTCTTAATGAAATGGTGCCACCTATAGTCATTTAGTAGCTGCTGACAGGATACAGCAATGAAAAAAAAAAATAACTTGTGGTGTTGATCTTACATTGTGTAATTAATGTAATTAATAATGGTTAGTTATTCAATTTAATTATTATTTAATTATTTAAAAGGTACTAATTATTTTTAATAATGTTATCTTTTAGGCATAGTGTAGCTCAAAGCATGAATTCAGAAGTCAAAAACGCTTTTATTTTGAAAAATAACTATCATTTCAACCACTAGATGTCAGTCATGAACCATAGTTTTCCGTCTTCACGTTCTCTTTGTAGAACTCTAGAATCTAGAATACGTCATGTTTCGGTATTCAGTCATGTTTTGGTATTCATCAATTTATTATAAAAGTTAATAGAGTAGATTTTCAAACAGCTATAATGTTTTTTTCTGCCAACCTGTCAATATACAATAAACGTTGTCTGTTGATTGACAGCATTTGGGATTTTGGAAAATACTAATTAGGGTGTATACAAGTATGATAGACAATTAAAAATACGATTAATGGTTTTTCTGCTAGCATTTGATTTTTGAAGTCATCATGAGAATATGGTAAAAATAGGCTATTGCAACATTATTGTGTTGTCATTCTTTTTTTTTTTTTTTACAGCACATTTATAGAACCAAAAACATTTACATTACAAGAAAATAATTGAGCTCTGTTGCATTTATAGAGCTCCAAAGACTAGGACAAAGGTCAAAGTGCATGTCAGTGTGCTTTACCTTGTATTCCTATGCTGTCAGAGCTGTTTTTCCTCAGTGCGCCTGCTGGCGGTCTTGGAACAGGCCTTTTGTTTTTTTTGAGGAGAGACTTGAAGTGACTTTGCTGTGGGCAGGTGTTTCCACTAACAGGTTCACGATGAGATTCCTTGAATCTGACAAGGCATTTAAGGCCTCCTCACGGTGTCCTGCTGCCTCGGGGCGGACATGCCGCTTAAACATTTAGCATGGAAATGGCCTGCGATGTCAGAGTCACAGTCTAGCACATTTGCCATTCTGTTCAATATTACAAATGGCTTAATTCGTTCAATTCATCATCCGTAATATTAGGATGAATGGATATATAGTAGGATTGTGTAATGGTTTAAATTATTCACGTTTTGGTTTGTATCATGGTTTTGGGTTCGGTTTGCTATGTGCTATGTTCTGGGAAAAAAGGGCTACTGTCAAAAAAGAAAAAAAGAAAATAACAAGAACAAATAATCTAACTACACGAAACGGCACAAATAAATACATTAGAGCAAAGATACGACTACTAAACAGTAATTTTAAGGTTTTATCATGTATCTTAACAGTAGTTTTCTGATAAAGTAATCAAACAACATTGCATATACTCTTCACTGTATGAATTACATAACGATTAATCATTATAAAAGTTAAAAAAGATGTTCAGTCAAGAGCAGTGTGTGATTTCCCTGCCTTTTGTTGTTTGATTAACTTTAAAAACACAAACAGCAGGAATATTAATATTAGGCTGCTGTCACTTTAAGACACTGATCCGATTCTGATACTGTGCACATGCTGTATTTCTCTGCTGTTTACATTCACTGAAGACATAATCTTCTATGTTTGCTAGGATTCTCGCCAAGGCGGGCATGTTTTTTGAATGAATTAGTTCATTTAAGCGCAAGACTTGAAAGAGAGCTCAATATCTGTGCGCTGTATGAGATGCGGCTTTCTGTGCGTCTTGTTTTATTGTTTGAGTTTAGTTTAAACACAGATAGCAACATGCTGTTCAGGTCTCACCTGCGCTTGTGAGCTATCAACACTCGGATGATGATGTCATAAATGACTTGTCGTATCATACAGCACTTGCATTGAACAAAGTTTAGGGCAGATAGATAGACAGAACGATAGACAGACTGACAGATAGACAGATCAATAATTACCAATGATCTCTCATGACTTGCCACCATATATATGGCAAGCCGTTTTAACTTTTAATCATCCGCAGGATATGAATTCTTGATATCAACAATGCCATTTTTTGATGTCAAGAATTTAATTGTTGATATCAACAATTAAATTCTTGATATCAACAATTAAATTCTTGATATCAAAAAATGGCATTGTTGATATCAAGAATTGAATTGTTGATATCAATAATTTAATTGCTGATATCTGTAATTGTATTTTCACTAGTGAAATGTCACCATAGGCTGGCAAGCCATTTTAGCTTTTATTCATTTCCAGGATATGAATTCTTGATATCAACAATTACATTCTTGATGTCAACAAATACATTTTTTGATATCAAGAATTACATTTTTGATATCAACAATTAAATTATTGATATCATCAATTCAATTCGTGATATCAACAATTACATTTTTGATATCAAGAATTCAATTGTTGATATCAAGAATTACATTTTTGATATCAAAAATGTAATTCTTGATATCAACAATTGAATTCTTAATATCAACAATTGTATTTTCACTAGTGAAATGTCCCCATAGGCTGCCATTCAAAACCAATTGTTGATATCAAGAATTGATTTCTTACTAGTTGAAATTCCAATTTCACATATCAGAAATACAATTATTACTAGTAACAACCTTTATTTATGATATCAATAATTCAATTGTTACTAGTTGAAATGTTATTCTTGATATCAACAATTGAATTGCTACTAGTAAAAATTTTCATTTTTGATATCAATAATTCAATTTTCACTAGTGATAGTGTTAATTTCTGATATCATGAATGTGATTGTTACTAGTAAGAAAGCCATTTTAGATATCTGAAATAATATTGATATCAGAAATAAATTTTCAGATATCAAAAAGTAACAATTTTACTAGTAACAATTGAATTGTTGATATCAAGAATAGACATTTCAACTAGTGACAATTTAATTATTGATATCAGGAATTCACATTTTTACTAGTAACAATGTAATTATTGATATCAAAAATGATATTTCTACTAGTTAAAAAAGAATTCTTGATATCAACAATTCATTTTGAATGGCAGCCTATGGTGACATTTCACTAGTGAAAATACAATTACAGATATCAGCAATTCAATTGTTGATATCAACAATTCAATTGTTGATATCAAGATTTGAATTGCTGATATCAAGAATTCAATTGTTCATATCAAGAATTCAATTTTTGATATCAACAATTAAATTCTTGATATCAAAAATTGGCATTGTTGATATCAAGAATTCATATCCTGGAAATGAATAAAAGCTAAAACGGCATAGGCTGCCATTCAAAATGAATTGTTGATATCAAGAATTGATTTTTTACTAGTAGAAATATCATTTTTTATATCAATAATTACATTGTTACTAGTAAAAATGTGAATTCCTGATATCAATAATTAAATTGTCACTAGTTGAAATGTTTATTCTTGATATCAACAATTCAATTGTTACTAGTAAAAATTACCATTTTTGATATCTGAAAATATATTTCTGATATAAATATTATTTCAGATATCTAAAATGGCTTTCTTACTAGTAACAATCACATTCATGATATCAGAAATTAACACTATCACTAGTGAAAATTGAATTATTGATATCAAAAATGAACATTGTTACTAGTAGCAATTCAATTGTTGATATCAGGAATAACATTTCAACTAGTAACAATTTAATTCTTGATATCAAAAATAAAGTTTTTTACTAGTAATAATTGTATTTCTGATATGTGAAACTGGAATTTCAACTAGTAAGAAATCAATTCTTGATATCAACAATTGGTTTTGAATGGCAGCCTATGGGGACATTTCACTAGTGAAAATACAATTGTTGATATCAAAAATGTAATTGTTGATATCAACAATTGAATTCTTGATATCAGAAATGTATTTGTTGATATCAAGAATGTAATTGTTGATATCAAGAATGTAATTGTTGATATCAAGAACATAATTGTTGATATCAATAATTTAATTGTTGATATCAACAATTAAATTCTTGATATCAAAAAATGTAATTGTTGATATCAACAATTGAATTCTTGATATCAAGAATTCATATCCTAGAAATGAATAAAAGCTAAAACGGCTTGCCATACCATATAACCTACTTTGCAAAGTTTGCTTCTCTGACACAAACAGTGATTGAGAGGACTATCTGTTCATCTTTTAGGGCATCTTTAGTCGTGCTTGTGCCAAGAGGCTTTTGTGACTTGGCAGAGGGAACATCCCATAGCGGAGTGGCCCACTCATCTGTCATCACAGCTCCGCTAGACTCTGGCTGATGTTAACACACTTTGATGTCAACTGTACATTCTGATGACATTCTTTCTCTAGTGTTTCATTTACAACATTAGAAAGCATTTGGCAGATCACAAAATGACAGCAACTGACAGTCTGGTGCCTTTATGACGCGCTGCTAAACAATTGTCCTTGCTATGGAAGCTATGCAATGTCTGTTTTCATACAGTGTGGAGCCATAGAAGTTGAAATCCCTGTGGTGTCAGGATTTGCTCCTGGGGTAAACAATTCAGCTGCACTTTACTGATTTCACTGTATTTTATTTCAATTTATGTGTTTTATATATTTTTTTTTATCATTTTTTTCATTTTGTCCAATTTCACTGCAATCTTTTCTTTTTTAAATATAATTTTTTTTTTAGTTTTATAGTTTTTTTCATGCTTTTATTTAAACAACTTATTTTTATATAATATTGTTATATATAAAACAAAATATTATAAATTTTGTCCAACTTCACCGCAATCTTTTCTTTTTTAAACATTAAACATTTTATTCAGTTGTATAGTTTATGATTTTATTTAAACAACTTATTTTATATAATATTTTTATATATTACATTTAATTCTGTATATTATATAAAACAAAATATTATAAATTATATATTTATTTCTTTTTTCATTTTATGTCCTTAAATTAATTTAATCTTTATTTCTTGATTTTTATATTATATTTTTACATATTATTTTTTTATTCTGTATATTATATAAAACAAAATATTAAATTATATATTTATTTATTTTTCCTTTTTATGCATGTCTTTTTTCATTTCATGTCCTTAAATGAGTTTAATCTTTATTTCTTGATATATTTATTTCTCTTTTTCTTCTGTTGAGCACTTCTCTTTACCATTATGCATGACATGTGCAGTAAAATAACTTGCCTTGCCCCTGATCTACAAGGGTCTTTCTGTGGTTATTTTTAGTGAGGTTATTTTCATTTTTCACATTTTCACGTTGCTTACTCAGAGAAACACTAGAATGTTCTTAGACCAAGGGTAATGTACGACTTGTTTTATAAAACAAATTGATGACATAACCCACAAAGAAGCGTGCAAGTCGCAGAAAGGATTTTCAATAATATATATACAAGCTTGTTTGTGTGAAAGCTTTTAGCATGAGCCCTGATGAAACATCTGCGCTTAAATCTGACAAATGTGACAACCTCTCACAATCTCATTAGAGACCAGTCCAAACGAATAAAGGGCTCCTTTTATCAGAAGGTCACAAGATGCCGCTCGGTGTGACCAATGCTTCTCACAAACCTCGCTGACAACTTAAATCTTTAAGCATATGATGACATATTTCCATAAAAGATGAAAGTACTGAATAATGCATGAAGACTCCTTCATGAAACATTGACTGTTCCTCTGATGTCACTTCTTGACACTTTTTGATGCACCTCTCTAATGATTTGTAGATCTGAGGCTCATGGTTCCATAAATGATATATGTGTATATTTTCATGGGTCATGAGATAAAACTGTGATATCTGATAATACAGCCTGTGATCTCATTAGTAAAATTTCTATATGTAACGATTACATTTTTGTATGTTTGGATAGTATGCTGGAACTTCCTATTTGGATGGACTGACAGCATCTAAAATTTAAATGTATTTTTTTTGTATATATATATATATATATATATATATATATATATATATATATATATTGTATATATTATATGTATCTATATTTTATTTGTATATATATATATTTTTCTTTTTGTAGTTGCGTTTCACTTTTGTAGCTATAGATATTTTTGAGTCATGTCAAATTGGTTCAAATGCAATAAATAAATGTCATGGCATTCATTGATTAAAAATACAGTAAAAATACATTTCGTGAAATGATTGAATAACTTTTCTATTTGAATAGATTTTAAAATGTAATTGTTTCATGTTAAAGCTAAATTTTCAGCATTATTACTCGTCTTCAGTGTCACATGATCCATCAAAAATCATTCCGATTCACCTTTTTTCAAGATTTAATGATTTTCTTTTCAGGATGCAATTCTAATTTTGGTCAATTTAATGTCTCCTTGCGCAATAAAAGTACCAATTAGAAAAAAAAAATATCAAAAATGTTACATTATACATGTACATTTGCTAATGAGATTAAGTTACATATTAATTAAAAAAATAAAATTTTATTAAAAAACAGTATGTATGCTTCCTGTATGAATAGTGTAATATGTACGTGCATTTTCAAAGGATTCATATTACATTGTGTAAAGTTAAGAAGGTAACCAGCTCCAGATGTGACCAGTTTCTCTTTCAAAAGAACACCTTGAGTACGTTAGCCTGCTAGCCTCAAACGTGGCGGGGGTTGTTTTGAAAGACACCAGTGAAACAGGTGTTATGAATTCATCATCTGCACTGTATTATTGCTTCTGCTCTGATAATTTCACTTTGCCAAGGGCATAGAGGGTTTGAGAGCTGGAAACATCTTTAAAGGCCAGGCAACCTGGACAACCAACCTGGAATTTGAACAAACTTTGGGAAACACTAAATTCCTTCTACTACTGAGAGGCTCTTTTACAGCAAACACACCTTATACACACACTCACTGGTGAATTTCAATCATGCCAGTAGCCTATGTGAAACATTATGTCAGTGACTGACTAAGAATCATAGAATAAAAGTAAGGTATTTTACAATGTTAGGCGCTAATTGTGGTTGAAATATAAGGGAGACTGGAGCTGGGAGAGTCTGTTTTTTAGCTACGAATGAAGGATTTTCTTTTTAAATGTATCCCTAAGCTATATTTCATACATTGTTCTGTTTTGTTTAATCTCTGTGGTTCCAGCTAAAGTAAATATGGGGTAAGTGATGTTACAACCTCCCCGGTCTTCTTATAGGCATAGACTTTCTTTCTTTCTTTTTCTTTCATTTTCTTGTTTATTAGGCAATTAATCAAAAATATGAAGTAAATCAGATCACACAAGACAATTTGCTGAATAAGATTATTGTTTTGTCCGATAACTTTCAAATCAAACTGGAAACCAGAAGGCTGTACACATTGTACACAGAAACTTACTTTTACGTATATACATAAACTACTTAAAGACATATTCTAAATGTCTAAATGCCATCTTACAGGAAGAGACGTAGCTAGAGACGCATTGCAGATGAAAAAACACTCTAAAAAATACATCTTGCAGATGTAAATGCAGACATCAAATAGACATCTCCGAGATGTACTTGTGCTATCAGGGTGTTTCAACTCAGCCCTCCAGCTTTAATCAAATGTCTACAAGAAATGCCTCCCGTTAAGTTGCATTCTTGCTTAACGCAGTTGCCATGCAACGCAGGTATAAATTTCCTCCCGCAATGGAAATTGCCTTGGAAGCTGCCAATGAACAAAAAGGGCTATAAATACGATATAGGATAATTATCATTGGTTCAGGGGGTTTTCAGAAGTGTGATTCTTTGGCTCATCTGTGCACGGGGAGGTTAGACTGAAGACCCAGGTGTTCCTGTGTGCAGCATCTGCTCGTATGGCAGGGATCCAGAGCCTCATCTCTCTCTTTTTCTGTCTCTTCTTTAGGGTCGGGAATGGAGATCCGGGTCTTGTTTAACCGCTTCCGTTTTTCCATTCTTTTCCCAAGGGAGTATTACTGTACCAATACCCTGGCAGCATTTACCACACTGCTTATTCAAATGGCACGGCAACACTGAAAATGAACCAACAACGCAAAACGGATATCTTCTGATTCCCAAACGAATGACGCTGATAAATTGGGCCTTTTTGGTGAATCAAAAACATGTCGAGAAATCATTGTAGTAGTATTCCCAATCAATGTGTCAGTTATTTTAAGTGAATCAGAAACATTCAATGCAACCTATATAGCCTGATTCTTGAATGAATCACTCTTACCAATTTTTTTTTTTTTTTTTTTTAGGTGAATCAAAATGCAAGCAATGTATAGTCCAAATCTCAAACAAATTACTCTAATGATTTTTTTTTTAGTGATTTCAAATATACGGTGTAACCAGTGTAGCAAATTAATCTAATGAGTCGGACTTAATTTTTTTTAGACTATTTTCGAATTGTCTTTTGTCGAATTGCTCTAATGAGTCATCTCTTTTTTTGTGAATCAAAAATATACACCACAACCTGTAGTCACGCTAATGACTCATGAATCGGTTGTTTTTAGTGAATTAAAAAAATTACAACATCATAATTAAATTGAATCTTTTTCTCAGCTTGTTTTCTTTCAATCAGCACAGATTTTGTATTTATTTTTGCATCTGATTGATCATAGGCCTCATTAATCTGATCTAATGCATCTCAATTTTCAGAAAAAAAAACATTATTTGTGGTTAATTTTGTCAATATTTAATAAAATTTGAAAATATCCTGTACAATTTATCACACTAGTGTGCTTTAAAAAAAAATCTAATTATTTTCTCACCTTCACATCATTCAAAACCTAAATATTATATTTAAAATATTTTAAAATGTCGTTTAATTATTTATTGTTTTCCTTTTACCCATACAATGAAACCTTGAATTTACTTGAACAACACCCATCTTCAACCTACATTTTTTGTGTGTTCCACAGAAGAAATTCATTTTGGAACAACATTAGGGTATAAGTAAATGATTTTATTTTGGGTGAACTATTCAATCATTTCAAGAGTTCACACTTACATCTAATTGAATGGAGTAACAGATGTGTATTTGGAGCCCATTCTCATCCCAACGACGTCATATACGACGCTTTTGCCAAAGCGTAGACATCCAACGCACATGGCACCCTTTAGCGTAAAATGAGACGCAGATCAATATTGGGCAGAAGGCGCCTCCTAGTGGTCTAACCCTAACCCTACCCCATACCTAAACCTACCACAACCGAAGCGTCTCATTTGACGATAAAGCTTGCCATGTGCGTTGGATGTCTATGCTTTGGCAAAAGCGTCATATATGACGCTTTGGGATGAGAATGCGTTTGCATTTGGCATGCTGTTTGGGGGGGGAGGGCTCTGAGATTGGAATTTTTCCCAAACCCAGAGTTGAGGTAGTTGAGAGTGGGGAGTTGGGGTGGAGGAGGAATGCAGGAAAACTGTCGTGCCTCCTTGCACTGATTATCTGAACGTGCCTCTCCCAAACTTTGTTAATAAAACATCATTAAAGAGAATTCTTTGATTCACATCCCTGCTATTCTTGCTCATCTCATTGGTCCACTCCTTCAGATGTTTCCTTCTTCCCTATTAGAGCAAACACAACGGCCAGGCTGCGTTCCATCACGCCGTCTCTCTGTTTCGGCCAGCTCAGGCTCTGCCCTCTTTAGCTCCTCTGACCACATGCACGCATGACACGCTGGAGGCTCGTGACAGCTGTAACTGTGGAAGGCCAGACAGTGACAGTCCCGAAAGCAAACAGGTGGATAAGACCAGCGCTAGCAGACCCATCTGTGTGGGGTTGGCCAAGGGCACACCTATATCACGTGCCAGGAATGCAAGGCAACGGTGTTCAAGCAACTTAATCTATTTGTGACTAATACCTGGAAAGAGTAAACATGGAGCTGTGAAAAGCTCCACGTTGTGCAATCTCTGGCTCTTTTAAGTAAAACCTGATGTTTTGGCAGTGTGTGAATTTATTTAATTATCACTGTACCCAGCAAACAAATGTATAGGTTCTGTGAACGTTCTGGGGATGTTAGTTTTTGGTATTTTAAGGTTAAGGGAACGTTCCCAGAACATTCTCCTTACGTTATAAAAATGGAACCTAAAAATAATCTACATGGAACGTTCCTGTTTTAACCTCATGGGAACGTTCTGTGTTTGCTGCTGAATCGGTTATCGCAAACGTATGCAGGCTAATTGGAAAAACATGGTGAAATTTCTGCAAAAACATTGCATGTTTCATGACATTAAATATGATTAAATATGTAATTTTGGTGATCAAAGAGGAGTTTTAAGGGATATTGACTAAATGGGGACTTTAACAGATAGTTAACAAAAGCAATGACATAAAAACACATTTTTTTAAAACAATTTTCGCTTGCTTTTTTTTTAATCTTTCAGCTCTTTTAACAGGACTGCATCTTAAGCGCAATGCCGAACCAAGTGAGCTATATCGAGCAAGTTTAATACACTAGAAAAGCCACACATATAGAGCTGGTTATGTAACCAAATGGTTGTCAAATTAGTTTACAAATCATGCACTAAAGTGTTTTGAGGTCAAAAACATAATATTGTGCAAGGGATTGTGCAAAACTTCATCTTTATTAATCAATAATCTACCCTCTATGGGAAAGGAATAAAAGATGTTGGCGTCTGTGCCGACAGTCTCCCTTTACATTTGGACATTCACCGGCACAATCCAACATCATATTACAGTTTGAAAAGAAAGGTGTAAGAGCTTTAGGACTTAATACCTTCTAGAAAGCTCCTCTAATGTCCTTGTAAGAAGCTCGACTCCGACTGAGAGCTTTACATCAAATGGATTCAGCGAATCTTAATCCCTCTTAATTTAGGTGCAAACCAGCAGTTGCACACTTCACCCAAGTGAATTAAGCAATTAATTCCCTTGCGCTGTGTTGCACTCAGTCTACGCTATGATTTCACTGTGACATCTTCAAACCTTAGGTTACTTCCAGCAATTGTTTTTTGTTGCTGGCAGGGTCCGCCTCCATCCTGTCTCCAGCCTCCTGGCCCAAAGGGATTCAAGCGGTGTAGGGTAAGAGCTTCAGCCCCTCTCTCTCCCCCCTTGAACCGAGGCTGTGGGCACCAACACTGTCAGCTTCCATTACCTAATTAGAGTTGAAATGCAGCTGTCCCGTGTTTCCGGCGTGGTGTGCCTAACTCAGCTTCACAGATGCTGTGTGTTGTAGACTTTAAAGGCGTCTCAATCTCAATCTCTCTGTGATGAAAGGGAGTATCAGCCACTGACAATGAAGGGGTATAGCAACGGCATTTAACTGAAGCTTGGCGGAGCTCTCTTATGCAACACGAAATGTATAAGCGAGCGAAGAGTTAAGATGTGCTTTATCATGCAGCTGTCTTTCAAAATATGTGGATGAGAATAACAACCACACCCCACAAATGTCACAATCCTATCAATTGCAAGTCGTGTCATTGGTTCAGAAACAGTTGGAATTTTAATGACTGTACTGTAAATCTGAATCAGCGTGCAGCATCTACAATGACTCTTATTTAGCTACACCATGAAGGAAGTGATCAATGTCCAATTGATCCGTTTTCTTAATTGTCTTCTCTGATGAAAGTACATCTCATTGTTGTACACTGTAAAAAATGATTTTTTGGTCGAGTAAATACTAGTGAAAAAACCCAATGTAATTTACTTGAAAAAGTTAGTTCAGACAAGAATTTAAAAAACGAAGTAAATTCCATATCAGTACTTAATTCAAGCCAGTAGAAATAAAAGTGTAAATATCAACTCAATAAAATTAAGTAAAAATTACTCAACCTTTCTGATACTGGGGTTCCCATCATGCACTGGACCTTGAATAATTAATGAGGCTCATTTTTCACTGGTTTCCAGGTGTATTTACACTGTTTTATCATTGATTTTTGTTGTCAGTATTAGTAAATTGCCATTTTGTAACATTTCGAGTAATTTTTTTGCTCAAAACGACACATCCAAACACAAAAACGACCCATCAAATGTTACCGCCATTGTGTATTGTCTACCAAGTATTGAGGTGTTTGCATTCAGATGAGGCTTAATGTCTGACATAATGTATATATAAATTACTTAGATGATCTGAGTAAAGCACATATAAATGACTAATAAAATTCTAGATTATTGTTTTAGTGAAATGTAATACAAAGGCAAAGGAAATCGATATTAATTAACCTTTTACTAGCTGAGTTAAAATTACTTATTTTTTGTAAAGTTTACTTAATTCCATATTCCGAGTAAATTTAACTTAAAGATTTCTAATTAAAGCTACTGATGAAAATATGTTTAGGTTTTTACTTGGCAAATCTTTGTAAATTTACTAGCATTTTCTGAGTGAGATAGTTTAGCAAGGTTTTTTCAAGTAAATCCTACTCCAATTTTTTTACAGTGTAGGCTAAAACCGAACTCATTGGTTGAAAAGGGTTCAGGTCTATAGCATTTGAAGTTACAAATCTGTACGGCAGGGAGTTGCTAACTTAATAAGCATACTTCCTGTTTCAAGCAGTTCCCATGGGACAGTTTACAAGAGTCATACTGAACGATTATAAAAATGATGTCCATTAGTGTTCGCATCCTGTATATGGAACAAAACCCCACCCTGCCCTGCTAACCTTAATTTGAGGCAAAATCAGTTAAATCCAAATGAGAAATTGAAGAAATTCAAAGTTTAAGTAAGCAGAACTAGCAGAATTTTTATTTTCTATGCATAATGTACATTTTGATTGCTCTTAACTTGAAATATTTGAGTAAGATAATTCAAACATTTCACTTAAAATTGTCATAATCTCAACTTAAATATTTTTAGTAGTAAACTTGGGTAGCTTTACCTCGCTAATTCAGTTAATTCTAACTTGCTAACACAAAGCTTTGATATAGCATAGCCAGTATGCCACATATGAACATATGCCAGTTCTCAAACCGAGCTTATGCTCCACTCGTCACTATGATGTTAACCCCCCCCCCCCCCCATAATCCCATAGCAGAAACTTTGCTAAACATTAAACACTACTAAATCCCCCATTTTAATTTATATTTTTAAAGAAACCTCATTCCCTAACTGTCGACTCTCTGCTCTCTCTGTCAACCACTGTAACTTCTGTTGGTTGCAATTTGTAACCTCACCACAAGATGAAGATGCCGCTAAAAATTACATAGTGCACCTTTAAAGAAGTAGTTCACTTTTGAAAGAACTTTGGCTGATAATTTAGTCACCCCCATGTCATCTAAGATGTCCATGTCATTCTTTCTTTAGTCGAAAAGAAATTAAGGTTTTTGATGAAAACATTCCAGCATTTTTCTCCATATACTGTAATGGACAGTGGAAACCAAATGGTTCAAGGTCCAAAAGACAATTTCAGTACAAACTGCAAACTGTTCAAAGGGCTTTAAACGATTCCAGACGATGAATAAGGGTCTTATCAAGTGAAACGATCACTCATTTAAAAAAAAAAAAAACAAAGTTTAAGTTTTAAAAGCTCAAATGCTCCCCTTGCTCTGTCCACTCCACACATTCGAAGAGGGGGGTGGGTATGGTACGACCGTTTGATTGACGCACTAACTGTCCAATGATTCTAGGTGGTCTTGGAATTGATTGGCTGGAGTTTTTCGAGTCCTGCCCATTCTACAGATGATTAAATTGCTTAATTTTTATTTCATTGCTTCTGTAAGTGGATTAGGAATAGGATTTCAAGTGATTTTGAAGAAATGGTCAAAAAAGAAAATCACATACACCCCACCTTTAATTAAACCGCTTAATAAAACATTAAAAATAAAGATGTACAACATTAAACTGACATCATTTTTGTGTTTATTTATTTATTTATATTACAAATGAAGCTTAGACAGGAGAGCCTTTGAATATTGTCTTGGCAAAAGGACTTTGGAGTAAAAATGGTTAACAACTGTTACTAATTTGGTTCAGGTCACACAATTTCTACCCAAATTTGAGAAAGGATCTGATGTGCACTACATATATCAGTGTATGTGGGTTGATATTGTGAGATTGTTGATCCTCTAAAAGACATTTCCTCCCCAACAAAGTGGGGTTGGTTTTCAGTATTGCAAGATGCAGCCCACTTGAGTTGAAATCCACATTTTCAAAAGGGATTTTATAATGTTCTTTAAAAATTGAATCCTTTAACATGGGCCATTTAAGCTGCATGAGGACTGGATCCGTTTTCATCACTTTTGGCTGAAGTCAGCTTTTGGGAGCTTGACTTAATGTGTCATCTTACAGTGTGACTCATCAAATGAGTAAAACAACAAGAAAAAATCCTGAACTGAACTGTTTTTCACCATTCCTCAAATAAACTGCAGATGTTTTCTCATAACTGAATGTAACAAATTACAACTGCTTGCAATCAGACCAAGAACATCTTAACCCTTAAATGCATGAATGTTTCGCCAGTCATTATTACATTCGAGTTTTTAGCAACGATTTTAGAACGATTTTTTTCATATTAGATACTTGCTCTTAGAAATACTTAGTAAGAAAGACATTTCCCATGCCTCAAAAATGTACATTTCCATTAATCAATTAATAACCAATATTGAGTGTTCACGGAATGAAACGAGTAATTAATGTAGCTGATCCAAATATTCATAATAAATTATAACAAGTTATGATTGATTATTAATATTTCATAGAGATAATTTGCTACAACAACAACAATTGCATGGCAACCAAATAATGCAACACAATATTTTGTGATGTTTATGAACACATCCTTCCTTAAGAGGAGGAAATGTGTTGTTAGTAGCCTACATGATGCCAATATGGAAGTAGGGAATATTGTTTAACTTAAGTGCATGACAGGAAGTGTGTTAACTCAGGAAGTCGAAGGAATGCTGCATTACTAAGGAGTAACTGCATAGGCATGTTTGCAAATACCTCAGTATTTGCAATATCTGGTGTTTTAGAGTCGTTGTTCAACAGAAATGAAGTGTGCAGTGTGATCTTGCATGCATATTTTACAAAGCATTATTTTAATTGTTTATTCTAATGTAGAATGTAGTCTAGTTAACCAGCTTGTTTTTATCAGACATGACTATGAGTCTGTCAGGTGCCTGCGGTATCTCAGTAAACCATGTGTAATGCGTAAGCAATTCAAGCAGTGTCCGATGTTGTATTCACACGAAGTTCTTTAGAAATGTCCATGCAACATTACAAAATTCCTTTGAAAGGTCTAGGCTCAATTGCCTCCAGAATATCATGTACATCTTCGCACACTGCTCTTGCTCTGCTGTGTTCAGCGGTCAGGGGTTGCCGTGAGTGTGAGTGTGAATGTGAAAGATGCCGGGAAGTCTGCCTGAAATCCATTCATTTCCCCTGAGCTCACCACACTGTCCACCTTTACACAGCACCATCTGGCCCTCTTCTCTCAACAGACAGCTTTCACTGTTCATTTTCTCTGTTTGTGGTGCGAAAACAAATCACATTAAAAGCCTAAGGTGCAAAATGTGAAACTGACCCAAATGAAATTTTTATATATGTCTCTATTCCCTTCATGCATTTATTGCAAATTATAGCCTACATGGCTGTTGTCTAATGGTTAAGATAGTTTGAATTCATTTTGAATTAAAATATAAGCTGAACATCATTTATTTACTTATAACAGAGATCAATTGGGTGCTCTGCTTCATGGTTTCAAACTATACTGATATAATTTAGGCCTATCATTTTTGAGAAATAATTCTGGAGCTTACAACAAGGAATAGTAAGTAGAGAATGTGTGGAAACAATATATATTTAATACAATATGTTGCTTTTTCAGTCTGCGGTTGTCATGTAAATGTAATTTCCCCTGTATTTTTATTTATTGGTTTGTATTATTTATTTATATTGTTCTTGTCGAACAAGAGGAAGATTGAATGTGAATGGTCTTGACCGGTGAACCCTTCAAATGAAATATAGAACATCCAGATATAAATACACTTACTTGATGCACTGATTATGACTTCTCTTATCTGTGCTCAAGTGCTGCAAGTGGTTGGCGAAGCGAGAGACTCTTGCTTTGAACGTCCTTGTTGTCGATAATGTCTGGAATTGGAAAAACATAATGTGCCCTAAGCCTTCTGGATTTGCGTTTATCTCCCGTTGTCAGACACTGGAATGGTCTTTGTCACACACACATTCTAAACTTGCCATCCGACAAATTCACATAAACAAAGTGTGATAACATCAATTATTATCTCTAATGCTGCGGCATTTATGCAGATTGAAATCCTGAAATTCTAAATCCTGAAACCCCTATCTATCTATCTATCTATCTATCTATCTATCTATCTATCTATCTATCTATCTATCTATCTATCTATCTATCTATCTATCTATCTATCTATCTATCTATCTATCTATCTATCTATCTATCTATCTATCTGTCTGTATAAATATAGACAGGCTAATATGGTCATTTACTGTAAAATGCATTTTTATGTAATTTCTTTTGAACCGTTTCTTTTGAACCTGTTTAAGTAGATTATAATTACACAAATGTAATTACAAAGTTGCAATTTATTACATTTACAATATTTACTTTACAGTAAAACCCCTAATGTAAACACACTACAGTCAAAACAATCAAGTAGGCTTACTGTGCTTTTTAGTCTGTCAGCACAATATACTTTGAAACACAACAAATGGTTATTGAAACATAATGATTTGTTTTTACTTTGCTTGTTCAATAGAAATGTGGAAATATTTCCGAAATGTTTAAAATTGTGATACACAATTTCAAAGTGTGTAAAAACGTCCATGATCCATCATTGGCGTGGCATGAAAAAAATCCATAAATAAAAATAAAAAACAACAACTGAATATTCACGACGATGATGCTGTTTGTAGTCATGGAAACTCCTCACAATAGCTCGACGTGACGTGCCTCTCTCTCACTTTGGTCGGTGTGCGCGAGCTGAGCTCTGGGCTCCATCCTCTCCTAAAGCCCTTTACTTTGCGCATGTACAGCCGAACTGAACATTTCATCGACTCCAAGATGGCGTTAACACAACTGGCTTGCGTTCTGCTTCTCCTTTCCATGCAATGTGAGTACACATCACCCCACATTTATACTTTCTTTGTAGAAGAAGCTAAAGTGATACAAACTGCGGTGAATCATTTATCGAAGTTCTTGAAATGTGTTTCAATCAGCGTCCTGTTTCACTAAAGTCTCTTGTCTCTTTAAGCCAACTAAACTATTGAGCTAACCCGTTAGCTCTTTTAGATGAGATGTTAGAAGTGGACGTTGAATCTAAACTGAGATAAAAGTAACATGTTGGGGTGGATGTGTCGTGTTTCTTGACACGAGCTTCAAGTTTTAGTTGTCCTCGCGCTGAAATGATTCTCATCTCTGGCTGCAGACTCACTCGCATCCGTGATCCGTGTTTGTCCAACTAACCATAAATAAACCCGTTCGTCTCTGTTATTCCCTTATTATAGGCTACATTGGTTGCTTACGGGAATGTTCGACTTGTTTTGCTGTTGTTGTTTTTTATTTAGACTTTATTATGTCATAAAACTTGTTTTCGAGCGCGTTTGCTCCACTGGATCTTTCGCCTCAGTTCTTTGTTCACGCTTTAAAAGTTTTTGAAACGAAAAAAAGCAAACAAATTTGAGCTGAGTGGTTAGTATTGTTGATTTTCATTTTGCTTTCTCAAAACGGTCGCGTGTGTGTTTGGTTTGAGTGTGTTTTAACGTTTGGAAACTATTTCTATGGAAACTGGGCATGTTTATTGCGAGATAACGGTTTTCCGACTCAAACACGAGAGAGGGGGATCAGGGAGCGCGCGCCAGGCACACAGGCGGTGAATGATATCAACATTTACAGCATATTACCTTCAATATCCACAATATAACCTACTTAAGTATTATGTTTTGAGCTCAGGGAAATAATTTATTGTCCTCCTTTGAACAGTCGGTTGTAATTTAATTAAATAGTTTTAGTCTAGACCAATAGCTTAATTAAATTATTCAGTCTAAAGATTTCGTGTCTTGTTACGGTCGACTGAAAAATAATCATTAGCTTCTTCGCTGTTATAGATCATTTACATTTGTTAAGTCGGTTTGAGATATAGGCCTAAACTCTTTACATTTGCTATTTTTGTTTTTGGTAACACTTTACAAAAAGGATTAACTAACAGGATCTAACCATATTTGTTACTGTAGCCTATTTGTTTATCTTTGTTAGATAAAAACATTATTTGTTCATGCTACTTCACACTCACAGTGCATTAACTAATGTTAACAAATGCAATTTTGGATTTTAAATAATAATGTATTAGTGAATGTTGAAATTAACATGAACAAAACTGAATAAATACTGTGGAAGTGCAGTTCATTGTTAGTTTATGAAATCTTATTGTAGCGTCACCCTGTTTTTTCACCTTTTTATCTCAGTTGCTTTTGTTTGAATGATAAAATGAACATTTGATGACCCTTTTAAAGGTTAACTGTAATTGTAGTTGTGTGTAGTAGGCTGAAACTGCTCATCTCCTGTGATTATTCAAGTGTGCTGATTGGCTTAATTACAGACTGCAGCACTAAATACTGCTGGTTAATCTGTGTTGTGATGTATGTCCTCTAAATATACCATTTCTCTCTTTCTCAATTTCTGTTAACTTATGACTTTTTATCCCCTCATTTATTAAAATTAGCTAACTTATTCATTTTGTTTTGTTTGTTTAAAAGAAAAAGGAAATCTGTTTGCAAATAAATTCTGCAAATTCAGGAGTCACTTTTACTGATTATAAGTTAAAAAGCTAGCTGGCCAGTGGCCATGTTACATTTATTACTTGTAAAAAAAAATGTTTCCATATCTACTTGTGTACATACTAATGTGAAGTGTGATTTTAAGAAAAAAATGTTGGCCTGCAAGTTTCCTAGAATTGATTAATCAGTGTAATGAAATTTCTATTAAAAGTAAAGTTACAGCTGAATGTAAAATGAATATGTCGGCCTACTCCGAAAGCAGTTTCTCCGTGGTTTGTTATACCTTATGTTTAGAGTGCATTTGTAGACTGGAAACTCTCCGTTGTCCTTTGCCAGCACTTTTGGTGCCAAGTTATGCTTTACTGGATAGATTCAGGAATAGTACAAAGGTTGAGATCACACCCCATATTTTAGATGAATACCTGGACAAGTGGTAGCTTTCCATTTTAGTCCCCACCGAATGCTTTGGACATTGACGAAATGTTGTCTTAGAACAATATCCTGAGATAATGTTCACCATTATGTAGCCTATGAAAATGCTGAAAATTGTCTGTTGTTGAGATGAATACTAGTTACAGCTTAAAGTGAAAAACAGTGAAAGTGATAGCTTGTCCCTTAAAGGCTGAGTGTGCTTTCTCTTCCACCCGCTGCTTCCCAGCAAATGGCTTTCTGGGGGTTCATGAAAAGCATGCTGGAGCTTTTGGGCATGTCCATCAGTTACAGGCTGACATTTTTGATGTGTTCAGTAAGCGACCGAGAAAAAATAAGCTCAGAAAAGATAGCCGTTCTCTGTGTGCTTTACTTAGGGCTGTTGCAGACAAAGACACGTTGCCCTTCCGCACGTGCTTAGGTTCGTTTTAGCCGGCAGGTAGGCTACCACATTAGAAAAGTATGTTGTAAACAGCATCTAGTAATCTTAAAGGCTGTTTATTGTCACTACAGTGATGGGAAAAATTCCATACGGGGGGTCCCAGCGTAATCCGCATGGGTACCATGACAGGCAGGCTGTGGGATGAAACATGCTGAGTCTTTGAGCAACAGGAGAACGGCACATGTCCAGCCGGAGTATCCCGGAGTAACGTGAAGAAACAGCTGAGCGGCTGTGAGTGCGAGTGAATGGAGGAACCCCCCCCCCTGACACGGAGCTGAAATATGCCCCACTCAGCCCACCACATAAACTCGGCATTGAGAACAAATGTGGAATGCTCAGACACAAACAGAAGCCTCGAGAATTCATTCACTTCATATGCGTAATAAGGGTCAGTATAAACGGGTCAGTTGAGTAGGAAACAATATTGCATTTTCAACAGCCTTTTAAGTAAAAGTGTTAGATGGAAATCTGAGAGTTTCTCACGGAAATGGAAATCCCTCTGAAGTCTCTGAAAGAAACATGAAAGGTGTTTTTTCCCATGCTTATCCTGGTTGTATTTTGTATTTGTTGGTGAGCAGTGACAGATGTGGAAGGGAAAGCCTAGAACTAACAGATTCCCAGTTCAGGAATGGCAAGCATGCACATTCTCTAAATGTCAATAAGACTTCCATGTGTAAGATTGATCAAAATAGTTCCTGACTGCAGGGTTGGATATCCTGGAGCCTATGCAAAGGAACAGGATTAGGACAGACCCCATTTTTATTTTTATTTCTATTTCATCTCGTTCCAAACCTGTATATCTGACTTTCTTCTATGGAGTAAAATAAGATATTTTAAAAAAAAAATGCTTCAGCTGTGGAAAAAGAAAGAGGTTCAAAACATCACTAGAGAAACAATATTGCATTTTCAACTTTCATTGACTTTGACTTTCATTGCGTGGACAAAAAACACACACTGAAACAATTACCAATTCTTCTTTTCCATAGAAGGAAGAAAGTAATTTTAGAGTGAATTATCCACTGTTTTTTTAAACAACCTTCATGTAGCGTTATCATACTACATAATTAGTGTTTTTTTTAACCACTTCCTTACTCGAGATACAATTCTTCCGTGTTTGTTCCAAGTTTGGGTGATCATTTTTGAACAATCAAGGCTGTTTAGATGATTTCCATATTGTCACATGCTTTCAAAAGAAAGAAAATGTCTTCCCAAACTTTGACTTTTTCAGCTGCTTGTTCGAAGCTCTGGAGTGAATCAGTTGAATACTCTCAGCTTCATGCAATAATAATTACTTATTAGCTGATATCAGAGACTGATATAATGAGTTTTTCTTTCCAGTTCAGTTTTCATTTTCAAATATAATTGTTTGGAGCGAAATTAAAATTGAACCTTGATTTTTAATTTAATCACAAAGCTAATTATTATTGCTAAAAATAGAAATGCAACTGATTATCTGACTGGAATCAAATGCTGCTCTCTCTATGGTAACAAGCCATGCCAGTGTGCCCTGATAATAAGCTCAGAAATGCATACAACAGTAATAGTTTGAACAGAACAAACATGGTATTAATTAAAAATTCCAATCCCAACATTTTCTGTCGATTTTACTTATTAGTTACATAAGGCATACAGACATTTTTTGCATTCCTCTGCTCTGATTATTCCATGTTTTTTCCGTATAAACAAGCACTAGACAGACATCTTTGACCGTTGTGCTCACGTCTTTTCATATGCCTGTCGTGCGTCACAATATCCTAAAAGTTCTTTAACTCTAGTAAAAGTTCTAGGAAGGACAGAAAACAAATGGGATTTAACACCTTCATCTTATGTAATAGAGGGAAATGTCATCTTCATTGTGTTGAAACATCTGCCATGTGCACACCTTGTGTTTGAAATTCCCTATCACAAGTACAAATGTTGACAGCTAGAACTCCCATGATTCACCTTGGTGATGATGATTTGAATCTCGCAGCAGATATCAAGTTCTAAAGCGACTGCTATGAAGAGCAGATGACTCCGGCGTGGTGATAAAAAAAGACCCGCAAATGTATTTCTTGACTGTTCCAGCAGAGGTTTTGAAGGGATAAGATGATGAGCGTGACAGACTTTCACATTTCCTGAGAAGATTTTTCACAGAGGTTTTTTTTTGTGTGTGTGAACAAGGGAGGTGATGTGTGGCTGCACAAGAAACTCAGATACACGATACGAGGCGCCATCAACAAACAGCTCATCCATTTGGATTTATTATCTCTCCATCGAATTACACTTTGTCATTTTTACGACTCAAGTCAGACCCCCATATAGTCAATCATAGAGACAATTTATCACCTGCCCGACGGCCCACTTTTTCAATGGGTTCGCACGGCTGTTCACCAGAAAAGAGAAAATGTATTACCATAACCTAATTCATATACATTTTTTTATATTTCCATTTGTAGCGCCTTTAAAGGAGTAGTCACTTTTAAAAAAAAAAAACTTTTGCTGATAATTTACTCACCCCCATGTCATCTTTCCATGTCATTCTTTCTTCAGTCGAAAAGAAATTAAGGTTTTTGATGAAAACATTCCAGCATTTCCTCCATATAATGGACTTCATTGGGAACCAAACGGTTCAAGGTCCAAATGAGAGTTTCAGTGCAGCTTCAAAGGGCTTTAAACGACTCCAAACGATTAATAAGGGTCTTATCTAGGACCCTTCGAGTCATGACTCGAAAAAAGATTTGTTCATTTTGATGAATGAGTTCGAACAGGAGAGTCATGACTCACGAACGTTCATCACAGAACACAGGCAAGGCGAGCATTTGTGCGTATAAAACTTAAAGTGTTTTATTTATTTTTATAAATGACCGATCATTTCGCTAGATAAGACCCTTATTCATCGTCTGGTGTCGTTTAAAGCCCTTTGAAGCTGCACTGAAACTCTCATTTGGACCTTGAACCGTTTGGTTCCCATTGAAGTCCATTGTATGGAGAAAATCCTGGAATGTTTTCATCAAAAAGCTTAATTTCTCGACTGAAGAAAGAAAGACATGGACATCTTGGAAGACATGGGGGTGAGTAAATTATCAGCAAAAGTTTTTTTAAAAGTGAACTACTCCTTTAAGACTATATTTTAAAGAGCAATAGCTGCAATTACTTCGCTTAAAATAGTGCCCCACTGCCTGTGAGCTTTATCATTGGTACTGTTGCCTCTATCAAAGAATGATTAGCTGTTGATAAGTTAAGGGAACAGAAATGGAGCAACCTTAATGAGAATCTTATTTGGAGTGTGACTCCTCTCTGGGTTAAAATCCATCATTAGCACCAGATTTGTTGTGTGCGTTTAGCCGACTGGTCAGATTGCACTGACAGATTGCAGCCAGACCATCTGGCGGACTGACGTTAAGGCCACCTCAAAACGCTTCTCGCACTTACTTGCTAACTTAGCAGGGAAGAATTTTTAAAATCAGGCAACCCTTAAAGCTGAGTTTGACCCTCTTATAACCATAAATGTATTAGATCCATTTCAAGATTCCATCTGGTTCGCTAAACATGATTAAATCTGAGCTTCTTTATTTTTAGATTCATATTACAGAATATAAAAGTCTTCATCTGAGTCAGATTACCATCGATGTAGCTCCACAGTAGACATTGAACAGAACAGTTGGGCAAAATCAGAGGGGTAAAAAGCAAGTTACCTGAATGACTTGCTTGCATGCGATTTGAAAAGTTTGATTCCTCCAGTGGCCTCAGAACTTAAAGGTTTAGTTCACCCAAAAATTAAAATTATCCCATAAGAAAATGCATCGCTTCACTTCAGAAGGCCTTTTTTAACCCCCTGGAGCCATATCGAATACTTTTATGATGGATGGATGTGCTTTTTGGGGCTTCAAAATCTAGGGTACAATTCACTCCCATTATAAAGCTGGGAAGAGCAATAATATTTTTTAATATAACCCTGATTGTGTTTGGCTGAAAGAAGAAAGTCATAAATGCCTGGCTTGAGGATGAGTAAATTATGGGATTATTTTCATTTTTGGGTGAACCGACCCTTTAAGTGAACTTTGTAATAGTATGCTGTAGTACAGCTGCTTTGAGTTTGTGAGCGTGCCCTGAACAAGTGCCTGGGATTTTTGTCATTAAGCCAGACACTGGTCAAGATCGTTCTGTCCGGTGGCCCTGAGGTGTGTATATAAGCCTATGTACAGTATATTTTATAGGAAAATAGGTTTGTTTTGACTGGTTGTTTAATATATAAGGCCGTTAAGCATTTTACTGACAATAATGCGGGTCAGTCATGGCGTCAATTTGTAGGCCAAAGCGAAAGGCTTGGGAATTTTAGTATAGGCTAGTGGTTTCCAATTATTAAAGTAAATTAAAGCTATAGATCACTCAGATATTGTCATCATTCACTCACATTCATCGCAAATAAGTTTCCATACAGTGAATGTCAATGGGGTCCAATTGACTGTTGTTTTGGACCCCATTGATTTTTACTGTATGGGGGGAACAATTGTTGAAACATTCATGTATTTATTTCGTGTTGAGTGATATTTAATGGAAACGTACTTTGCAATTCATTTTTCATCTACGGTTCTATAGCCTAAGTATCATGGCAAAAAGCTGAGATATGTGACGGTTATACACAGCGGTTTGTTAGGGATGTCCCAAGGGCGAACACATTATCTCAGAGATTTGCCAAATAGCAGACAACACAGTCTATGTGTTTACATCACGGCTGCATATCAGCATTTACTAAGTTGACCTTAAAAGGAGTCGCTAAGATAGGCCGCATGAGACGCTTCCTGAAGGAAACTAATCAGTCAGTAGCCTTTAAGAAGATTTGCCGAGACTTAAGACGTCCTAATAACGTGCAGAGATACGAAAACAATGCCAGAACGCTGGATGTAATTAAAAGATCCTACTGTAACTAACCCAAGCGGAAAAGATGCCGCTGTTATTGATGTTTTCCGTGTAACATCACAGCAAAGCAGAGTGCAAACACAAATGCAGAGAGAATGTAAAGTTGAAGCTTTGTTTGTGTAACTTTGATTTGGTGTAAAATGGAGCTGCACTATTCTCCCATGATTCTGAATAGACAACTAAACAAAATAACATTAGAGGTTCTGAAAATGTATTTTTATTAATTTGAATTATTATTTTTTAAATCAGTTTCAATGACTTTATTTATATGACTTTCCTTACTGGATGAATCAGCGTTTTTAAATGAATCTCTTGAATGAATGATTCAGTGACAAATACCTTTTTAACCATCACTTGTCACCACCTACTATTTTAACAATGTAATGATACAAACTTTATTTGAAGCGTCAGAAAGGTGATTTGTTCTATTTTAATCGCTTCCATAGACATCAGTGTTTATATCGGAAATATTAACTATTATCCTAGTGCTTGTCCTAATGTAATCCTGAATGCTCGCTGTGTGTACTTCAACGGTTTAAATGACATGAAAGGAATGAAATCACATGGGTGTTTGGATCGAGAGTGCGATCTTTTAGCAATTAATCGTGCAGCTCTAATGTAAAAATTTTATTTTAGTATAAGATTACAGGTGGCAAGGAAATTGGATATTTTCCATATCTTCCTTTATCAAAATATTAAATATTGTTTCATGTTCCAGTATCAAAATAGCAGTGGTCAGGCAAAGTCCTTTTGGCTCTGGATTATAATTTTGTTTATACATTCATTTAGTATTCGATATACAAAAAGTGTGATGTGTATTTGCTAGCATTATTGCACTACATAAACAGTCTCTGTTGTACTTGTTCTGTTCATTGTCAAAGCTCTGAGAGTGTTCATGGCCTGGGGGATGTTCTCATAAGCAATGATTTGCTGTAGCAATTTTTTTCCTAATGCCCTATGAAAATTTCTCTTCTAAAAGTATTGATTTGGATTGGTATTTGCATACATTGTCTCTTCAGAGGACAGAATATTTTTAATTTATACAATTATACTGATGTTAGTTTCAACCATTTGCCTTTGAACTCAAGGGACACTTATTTTCTTCTTTCATTTGTTTTGCATTTTCTGCTTGTTTACCACAATGTTTGAGCACAAACTTAAAAAAAAAGCTTAAAAAAAAAACTTATATATATAATTTTTTTTTTTCTTCTTCTATGATGCAGTGCACTAACTGTGGATTAGTCAGGTTTATTGTGTTTAAATAGACAGCACTACTCTCTGAGAGGCTGGAAGCCACTATTGTCTGAAGACGTGTTGTGTTGTACCTTAAATTACAGCTTGCCTTTGTTGTTCTGTGTATTGAATAACAAAGAGAACACTGATGTGTAGGTTCTTGAAATATTAAAAACATAAAACAGTAGAGAAAGAAAAGAGACAAATAATTTATGGCAAAAATAAAGACACTCAAATAACGCCTTTTAGCGTGGTCCCTTGAAAGTACGGGGCCTATATAGCCATTGCACTCCTCAGAAGAAAAAGTTTTCCCCAAAGTTGAGGGAAAGCTTTTTTTTTCTTTCCATTCTCCACTGATCTTATGGTTCTGTGCACATTCATGGAATTTCCACATTTTTGAACGGACGAAACTGCCGCAAACGTACAGCGAAATAAAGTCTCTGCTACAGAGTCATTCATGCAGAAGGGGGCAACCATGCAGCTTTATTTCTTATCAGCACCACTCAAGATCACTCCTCATATGTCTGTGGGCAACATCCTATGGTTGGGGTTGAATATTTGGACTAGCTTAAGACCATCAGTGTGATGGAATCTCCAAATCTGAGGTACAAAATGTAGGGTAAAGCATTAAAGCTCTCATATCAGTTTGAGCCTGGCCACATTTCAGGAAAATGCAGTGCAGTTGTCTATCATAAGTAGACATCGCATATGTTACACATATCCTGGGTGGGGTTAACTACATCATCTGCTATCCAAATTGGAGATTCCAAAATGATGGCACAAAATGAGTTGACAAAGTGGGAGATATTTTCAGCAGTTGAGGAAATACTATTCCCCTCGTAAAACTACCCTCATTAGTGAGTTTACATTGTATTCTCTCTGGGCAGCAAAGGCTTAAAGCAGATAAGCATCATGCAGTCTGTCACGACATTAAAACTGGGCAGGCACACACATCTGGATCAACCGATGCAAAATGTATGCAGCGTGCGTGTATATAAATCCTAACAGTGAAGGTGGAGTTTGAATCAAAAACATGCAGCACAACCATGTTCGATTCACAAACAAATGAATCATTTAAAAAACTCACAAACCTAGAATCATTCACTGAATGAACTCAATGAATGTTACCATTACTGTACCTCACATTACTATTAACTTTTAAATAGACATTGTAACTGAAATATATCCAAATTAATCGAAATCAAATCAGGAAATGTGTATCAATGCCCAGTAGGGCTGTCAAACGATTAATCGTGATTAATCACGATTAATCGCATCCAAAATAAAAGTTTATGTTTACATAATATATGTGGGTGTACTGTGTATAATTATTTTGTGTATAGATATATAAATACACACACATGCTTGTAAATTTAAGAAAAAAAATTATATATATAATATAAATTATATATAAATCTATATATAGGATATACATGAAAATATTTCTTAAATATATACAAGCATGTCTGTGTAGTTATATATATATATATATATATATATATATATATATATATATAATAATTATACACAGTGCACCCACATATATAATGTAAACACAAAATTTTATTTTGGATGCGATTAATCACGATTAATCGTTTGACAGCCCTAATACCCAGCCCTACTTTTCGATAAAGTCTCAGGTTGCTTCATAAAAGGATGGATATTTAACTGATTTCACTTTATTTGAATTCGCCTGCCAAGCTCCACTTGAAAGCACGGTTCTTTCCTTTATTCTTTTTTTTTTTTTTAACCGAGCATGCTAGCATCAGATGTGTCTGTATCTCCAACCTTAATCAGTGCAGCCTCCTGGGCCTTGAAGAAGCGCCAAAGCAGTTGAAATGTCACTGTTGGTAAATCATGAAGGATTGTGAGCGCCAAGTTTTAATGTTGCCTCTGTGGCTAACCAAGCACATTTTATGATTTGAAATATGCTGCATTTGTTTTTGTAAGTGTTAACGCTGCTGGCAAATGGGGAAAAGAGCAAGAAGATCTGATGGAATATTTGTACGTACACCCCTCGCTCCGCTGCTACAGCCACATGATATCATGTGCTTTCCTGTACTCGCATCAAGATGTCAGCCTTTTGCATCCTCCCACGGTCCACTGGAATGTCCACATTTGTTTTAGATGACCGGGCAGCGGATGGGCATCGAATGCTCCACATTTTCGCCGAGTGAGCAGGAGAAAAGCGTTTCCTAAACAAGAAGGGGATCTTCCTGAGCAGGTGACGAAGCGGTTCCTTTGGGGAGGTCACTCCTTGCGTGGTGCTCAGATGGTGTGTGTCCCGAGCCACGAACCCCCCCTCTCTCACCCCACCTGTTTTACTGCAACATTCCCTCTCTGGCCACTTAGACGGCGTATGCGAACTATTCCAGTCTGAGGCATGCCTTTGTGAACATTTGTTGTTTCAGCCTAATTCATTCTCTTTAAATTCCTCAGCCTTTTTTTAAGTAAAGCATAAGTAGATTTTTGCAAAATTCTCACTGTTTTAATTTGCAGTGGTGTTGACACTGAGGAATGATCAGTCTAGCAAATGAAATTGAAGATGTTTATACATAAAGATTCTCAGATTCTCAGTACAGGCTGGGAAATTCTCATTTGTTTATATTATGTAAAATATATTATAAATGTGAAACATTAAGAAGATTCTTTGAAGAGTCTTCTGCTCATTTTTTTCATGCAGTTCAATTATATTTAATGCATCAAAATGCCACAAAAACAAATATGACGTAAAAGTAGTTCATAAGACATGTAAGTCTCGTCTTCTGAATCCTTTGTGTTTTATGTGAGAAACAGATGGAAATTTAAGTTTATTTAAAAATCTTGACATTGTGTCCTTTTTATTATTTAGTTATATATATATATATATATATATTCTGATTATACACTGCCATTCAAATGGATAATTGGAATCAGAAATATATATTTAAAAAAATAATAATGATACTTTTATTATGGATGCATTACCGATATATTAATCATTTATAATGTTACAAAATCAATTTCAATTTTAAATAAATGCTATTCTTTTTGAAAATATATCACAATGCCCACAAAATACTATTATTATGAGTAGCATTGTTTTCAACATTGATATTAATAATTAAAAAAAAAAATATATATATATATAAAAGAACATTTTTGTCATGATTCTGCCCTCTTGTGGTTGATTTTCTCTGGTCATGAGGCAGGATCATGACAGAATCATGTTTTGTGTACAAGCGCATGGTCTGTTTGGGCCATGTGCTTGTGTTGTCTCGTTTCTTTACTCCGCCCCCTTGTTATCCTCGTCTTGTCATTATTGTCTAGTCAGTCTCACCTGTCCTCGTCATTAGTGTTCCCTATTTAATCCCCTTGTGTTTGCTGTCCTGTGTCGGTTCATTGACTAATGTTGACAAATGTTGCCAAGTGTTATCTGTGCCAAGTTTGTGAGTACCTGTCAAGAGTATTTGTCCTGTTTATTTATTGCTCGTGTCAGTCGTTTACCTAGTTTTATTTTGTCAGTACCTTGTCTAGTCAGTCACCTTGTCAGAGTCTTGTTTTGCCCCCTCGTGGGCTTTGTTTTCCCCTTTTTGTCTTCAATAAATTATCTGTGATTGCACACCGTCTGCTTCTGGGTTCATCCGCCACCCATACCATAACAGAATGAACCGACCCGCATCGAACCCAGCAGATGGTATGTCCTCCAGTGTCAAGCATGACTCTGAGGAACTGAAGGAGTGGTGGTCCAAGACCATCGCTAACTCGAAGAGAGGCAAGCTCCCGATTCCCGCTCAGGGACAGCTATCGATAAGGGAGTATGCCCGGGTTGTGAACGAGAGGAGGTTTTTCATTCCGGAGTTCCTCCTAAACTGCTACCTCGTCGCTGGTCTCAACTCTCTTCCACCCCTGGTTGAACGGGAGGAGCTGGTGACTTATCCGTTCACTGAGTTGGTGGATTGCTTGTCTCGGAGAGAGTCACAGGCACCCACAGGCTCATCATCCGCCAAGCTGCCCGTGATCCCGGAGGGTCGTGTTCTAGCTGTGGTCACTCAAGGGGATCTGGTTTCCTCCGTATCTTCGCCTGAGGTTTCGTCCACACCACCTCATCTCCGTGGCAAGCGAGAGAGACGGAGTTCATGGGATTCTCCCTCTGAATCGTCCTCGACAGAGTCAACGCTGTCTGAGACTGCCCTTCCTGCACCAGTTACAGCCCCCATTGAGCTTCTCCAACCGGTCAAGGGTCCGTCTACTACGTCCGTGCCACGGCCTAGGAAGAAGAGGAGGAGGAGGGGAGCCTCTCGTCCTTCATCTCCACCTGTCCCAGAGCCCGCTGCTGTAAGCGCTGTCCCAGAGCCCGCTGCTGTAAGCGCTGTCCCAGAGCCCGCTGCTGTAAGCGCTGTCCCTGAACCCGCTGCTGAGGACACCGTCCCTGAGTCTGCTGTCGTGAGCGCCGCTGAGAGGGCTGCAGCTGATTCGGCTGCTGAGGCTGTTTTGCGGTCAGTATCAGCAGATCAGGAGTTGCCTATTGCTGTTGCGGCAAGAACTTTGTCCAAGTACCTGTCAAGTCTAGCCAAGATTCTGGAGGTTCCAGCCAGGTCTGGCAGATTGTCTTGTCCCGTGTCTACAGCCGTCGAGAGCGCCGAACCCGCGCCAGCCGCCGAGAGCGCCGAACCCGCGCCAGCCGCCGAGAGCGCAAGACCGGAGCCCGCCACAGAGAGCGCTGCACCCAGTCCTGTCCTTTTGCCTGTCATGTCCCCCGTCAGGAGTCCTGTTTCCCCATCCTCTGAGTTTGTTGCTGCTGCCACTAATGCAGTACCCCAGTCTGTTTTCCCGGTCGTCCCTGTCTCCACTGCCCCTGGACTTCCGCTTGTTTCTCCTGTCTCCCCTGCCATGTCTCAACCCCGGACTGTTTCTCCCTCTACCCACACCACTCCACCCAAGTCCGTTCGGACCCCCCGTCCCAAGCCCATACCCCGTGGTCCCAAGATCACCGTCCCGCCTGTGCACCCTGGACCCTCGCTCAAGGACTTTGTTGTCCCTCCGCCTCCCCTTCCTTGTTTATTATTTTTGATGTTCCACCCCAACCCTGTTGTTGTGTATTCTTGTTTGCCTTTGTTGGTTTTTGCTATGTACTGTTGGTTTTTGTCTTTGTCACAGTCTGTCATGTCCCGTGTTTAATGTCCCCTTGAGGAGCGTCTGGTAGCCGCTCCTTAAGGTGGGGGTTCTGTCATGATTCTGCCCTCTTGTGGTTGATTTTCTCTGGTCATGAGGCAGGATCATGACAGAATCATGTTTTGTGTACAAGCGCATGGTCTGTTTGGGCCATGTGCTTGTGTTGTCTCGTTTCTTTACTCCGCCCCCTTGTTATCCTCGTCTTGTCATTATTGTCTAGTCAGTCTCACCTGTCCTCGTCATTAGTGTTCCCTATTTAATCCCCTTGTGTTTGCTGTCCTGTGTCGGTTCATTGACTAATGTTGACAAATGTTGCCAAGTGTTATCTGTGCCAAGTTTGTGAGTACCTGTCAAGAGTATTTGTCCTGTTTATTTATTGCTCGTGTCAGTCGTTTACCTAGTTTTATTTTGTCAGTACCTTGTCTAGTCAGTCACCTTGTCAGAGTCTTGTTTTGCCCCCTCGTGGGCTTTGTTTTCCCCTTTTTGTCTTCAATAAATTATCTGTGATTGCACACCGTCTGCTTCTGGGTTCATCCGCCACCTATACCATAACAATTTTCTTATTAATAACATATATACCGTTTGTGTGTGTGTGTATATATATATATATATATATATATATATATATATATACTGTATAATGTGTATATAGCCATACAGGTTTGAAACAATATTTTTTGGCTCAGCTATCCCTTATAGTCGGAAAACAGAGAAAGTTGCAACAGTAGTAGAAAGTTGATCCGTTCCTTAAAGTAGCTTTTCCAGGTTAACCTCTCACCTGCGGTGTCTGTCCAAACACTGACTCACCTGTTGTCTGCTGTCTCAGACCGTCACACATTCTCAGTGACCCTCGCGCCCGGCTGGTCTGTGTTACCTCTGTGGATCTGGCATGAGGATACACATTAATTTGACATCAAAGTAGCAGTGAATTACAGTCCCTCAAAACAGGTCCAAAAGCCTTTCTCAAACAGGCGAGTCTATTAAACACAGTATAAATCACCCTGAGAGTAGACCCTCTCTCGTTTACATTAGAGGCCCTTTTGAGATACAAAAGCCCGGAAGACTGTTACAAGATGACCTGAGTGCTCGTGTGTGCTGTTCTGCAGTTATGTTAATTAATTTCTGCAGGTTTAGATTTTGCTGCTTTTTAGTGTTGCTGAAAACCTCAAGGTTTATGTGTTTGGCCATCTCCCAAACTAAAGGCTTGCATAACCAGCTATATATAGTTTTTGGAGAACTGTGTTCACGGATTGATTGGGTTTGTGATACTGATTTAAAACTCTCTGTGCTAGTACATCATTGGTACTTGAGCAAAGCCAAGGTGCTGGAGAGGGAAGGCATGTTTTATGGCGTTGCTATAGAGCCAGAAGTAAATGCGGCTTGTATTTGTAGTGTACATTTGCAAATGAAAAGAGAGAACTGGCCATGTAGGAACATTCCTTTATGCTGATTGAACTTACATAACACCATATAACATTTTTATTTTATTTTTCGATTCAAATTTGAAAACTAAATTAATAAAATGTGCAACACATAAATGAATGATATGCAAAAATATGCATTTGATAGAATGATTTTCATTTTCTGGAATGCCCTATATTGTAAATACAGTATATGATGACAAGAAATCAATCCACAGTTACTAATACAAACTAACTTATGCTTCAGCCAATAAATGTATTGATTTCATTTGTAAATGCAACCTATTTTATAAGAAATGCATGTGACGGAGGTAGAGATTTGTAAGCCTTCTCCAAAAAGCAGCAACAACTTCAAATCCAACTGTTCAGAAATACGAGTAGCGCTACACAACATGTCTTTTGTACAAGAGCGCAAACAAAAGACAATTAATGAGAGATGCTATGGGGGGCCAACGTTGTACAATAGACAATGAGAGTTCAGGGGTTTTTGCTTGGCTTGCTGTTTTAGCACTGATTGTATCTTGAAGAGAGGAATGAATGCTGTGACCGGATCTATTATGCAGTTTATAGGCTTCCTGCTGATGGTTTAATCACTGTTCAGTGAGAGCTTGGTTCTCTCCAATAGACTGGCAACTCCATTGTGTTGCTTTTATTTTGTTTTATACATTTATATTAGATTACATTAGATATAGCTTAGAATGATCACTTTTTTTTTTTTAGATTATAGTGTTAAAATCACATAAGCATGTCACAATTCCAAAAGAAAAAAACTTTTTTCCCACCAAATGTTACCAAAATTCCCTCTCAAAAAGAGTCACCCCCAGGGTTCTGTTTTCACCTGCCCTGTTGCATCCTGGGGCATTTCTTTTGAACAGGAAGTGAAAAGGATTATGAGCATATCCCTGCTAAATCAACAAGTCTCCAGCGACAGTGGGGTGGGATTATTCAGCTGTCAGTACCTCAGTGCTTTGCTACACAATTCACGCTCTCAACAATAGACGCCGTTTCCAGCACTGGGAGCTTTTAAGGCTCGAGCAGCAGAGAGAATATACGAGTTAATGTCCACGAGGACTGGAGAGCACCGCTGCAGTGACGCTTGTGTGTATTTCATGCTCTAATCCATCACCGTAAAGACGTCATCAGAAATCCAGAAACGTCACCGTCTCATGTTGTTTAATGTCAGGAGAAGAGAAGGTTTCTCTATGTTTCAAAGCTTACGCTCTTGAAGAAGGCTCTGGCAGAAATTAATTAGGATTATGGAAGAGGTCAGTGTGCTTGTGCTAGTATGCGAGGCATTTGCAGTGAGCGGCAATGACGCCATCTGTGCTGAAAGCAGTGAGCGGCTAATTCTGGAACTGAGTGCGACACGATTTACAGATTTCGGGTTGGAGCCGCCTCACGGCGAATACGTGATCCTCCAATCAGCCGAAAACAATTTGGTGAGCTAAATTAGGGCCTTTTATCGCTGACATAGGAGATAAGCATAGCCTAAATATTATGTGCATTTATTGCAGATCTCTGATTATCAGTTTCAGTGGAAAGCAGTTGTTGAAATGGCATCTCAAAAATAAGCCTCCAGTAGATCTTCTCGGGGGGCGGTCAGTGCTCCCAGCTGCCCACAAATGGGACCGGAAGAGATGCACTGCTCTGATTTACCTGCAAATGCAACCAATTAGTATGTCGCACGGTCTCTGCCTGCTGTTGACAGCTGCTATAAATAGCAAAGGCTTGTCCAACAGTAACCTGTTCTCACCCCTGTGGAAAATAACTCATGTTCTTGCTACGCACAACTGCCCTCTGAAGAATCACTAGCCTGCATTGGGAGAGGTTAAAAGGTTAGTTCACCCAACAATTAAAATGATGTCATTAATGACTCGCCCTAATGTCGTTCCAAGCCCGTAAGATGTCCGGAACACGGTTTAAGATATTTTAGATTTAGTCCGAGAGCTTTCTGTCCCTCCATTGAAAATGTATGTATGGTACACTGTCCTTGTCCAGAAAGGAAATAAAGACATCATCAAAGTAGTCCATGTGACATCAGTGGGTTAAAATGTTTTGAAGCATCGAAAATACATTTTGGTCCAAAAATAACAAAAACTACGACTTTATTCAGTGTTCTGTTGTCAATCCGCATTCAGTGACTCTGATGACGTAAGACGCTGTTGACGTGTTATCTGGTGCGCCCGAGCTTCGTTTATAGTTTGAAGGAGTACGCTGTAAACAAAACAATCTATGCAAACATGTCTAAGGATTTCGACACAGAGGAAGACTTGCATTTTTTTGCCCAGCCATATTTATTTCAACCCGAATACACAGACGCACCAGATGACACTTGAGTCACTGAACGCGGATCCACAACAGAACCGGAAGGCAATACAATGCTGAATAAAGTCGTATTTTTTGTTATTTTTGGACCAAAATGTATTTTTGATGCTTCAAAACATTATAACAAACCCACTGATGTCACATGGACTGCTTTGATGATGTCTTTATTTCCTTTCTGGACAAGGACAGTGTACCGTACACACATTTTCAAAGGAGGGACTGAAAGCTCTTAGACTAAATCTAAAATATATTAAACTGGGAATATTAACTGAGGTCTTAAGCGCTTGGAACAACATGAGGATGAGTCATTAATAACATAATTTTTATTTTTGGTGGAACTAACCCTTTAAGTTATGCTGGCCAATTACATTTTAACCTTCATATTCTATGCGGTTCCCTCATGTTCTAAATATCAGGGTAATATTTTGAGGCTTTTCATATGCAAACTTTTTATAAACAAAATTAAAAAAATAAGCCTTAAAAACTTTCCAAACCGCTTGTCATATGGGGTTGCAGGGATACTGGAGCCTGTCCCAGCATCTTGAACCATAGGCAGGGAAATTACATGGTCAGATGGCCAGTCTATTGCTTTTTTTTTATTTTTAAATGTATTTTTTTGTTGTTGCTATTAACATTTATTAATAAATAACACATTTATTTTTTTTTTAAAAAAAAATGTATTTTTGAATATTATTTCCATTTATTTTATACATACTTTCATATGCATAACACTTTTATATTAGATAAAACATGCAATTCAGTTAACAGAACTTGGGGTACTAAAAAGTAATCCGCCTTTGTACTATTGCTATCTGAATGTTTTTGTTCTACTGCATAGCCACCAGGCCCTGTCCCGATTAATTTAGTATTCATTCATTCCCACTGCCTGAAACTGTGTCACAAAACAAAGGTTTCGATTGGCGTTCATGTGGACTTCAACCATGTGATGTGTGACACTAAACAAGAGGTCCATTTTTATTGGGAAAAAAAGAGAAGGCGATCTAATCAAGCCCAGTTATTTCATGTGACTGGAATGCGGGGTGAAAAGTACTCCTAATATGTTATATCTGTAAAATGATACTTTTCGGTGCCAAAACATAGTATTTCCAAATGCAATCAAATAAAGCCACAATCAGCTATCTTCATATTCCATATAAATCACAGCTGACTGTGGAAATCTCACCTCATTTGAAACCTGTCTCTATGCAGAAAGGGCGTAAAGGGATACAGGACAGAGATGTGGAATGGTAGATACGCATACTCGCTGAGCCCACCGGTCCCGTGAACTCCAGTCGGCTGGAGGACAAAAGAAAAAGGGGCCTCCTGCAGTAACTAATGCTGACGCAAAGTGACATGTACTCAGGCATTCTGTGACACCGCTGCCCCTCTCTCACTGGCTCAACTCAAGCTTAGTCTTTGACCTGGCTAGATCAGAGCAGAGCTCGGCTCGAGTCTAGCCCTCAAATACCTCTAAGAGAGCCTAACATCCACATGTGAATGCAAAAATTACAAATGCAAAGAGCAGAGCCTCTGGCTAAATGTGGACTGAATTTGGAATAATGGAAGTGAACCCTGTTGTGTGTGATCCTGTGCAACCTTGTCTAGTTTACCTGGATCATAAATAAAATGCTACAGGATGCTCTCCATCTTTAAGTTTAAAATTAAAATGTTAATTTTTATGTATTTGTGTAATTGAATTATTATTAATATTATATGAAGAGTTCAGATGCAAAAGCCTCTAAATGCCATTTGAAATTTTCTTCTTTAATGATGATTTTTGTCAAGCTTGTATATTTAAGTTCAGTGATTTCACTTAAATGGCAATGATAATTACCTATTAATTGTTGTTTAAGTGAAATTACTGAACTTAAATATACAAGCTTGACAAAAATCATCATTAAAGTAGAAAATTTCAAATGGCATTTAGAGGCTTTTGCATCTGAACTCTTCATATATAGTGTAATATAGTATAATAAAGGATAACATATCAGTGTATATATACAATATATTTGCTTATTTTGAGGATATATCACATATAGGAAAAATGTACAGACGTCTTTAGCTGTTGCATGCGGTCTAACACTGGCTGTTTTCTGAGCGTTTTTGAGACGCTCTGTCAAACTTTTAAAAATCTGCCTCTTCCCTGCATTTTGTTTCATCCCTTTTCTTGTCTGCTTGTTTTTGAACACAGGAATGCGTCCTATAGCTGTAGATTTTAAAAAGCACGTCTTCCCCAGCAGGCATTTTAACGTTGAATCACTGTTTAATCAACGCAGGTACCAGTGTTGGATAACCGTTGAATTTTGAGGTTGTAGCATACAAATAATGTTGATTTGACATACAACTCAAAATTTTTTTGATATTTCATTGCTGAATCCATAGTGAGTTAACAACACCACTTCAACTATTTGGTGTTCAACCTTGAATTAATGTTTTTTCAAAAACTGACATTAGTTCAACAACATTTAAACGTTTAATGTCAGTCGAATGCCAGCTGGGTCACAAATAGAGCCAGAACGATTTATCGGTCGGCCGATATTAGACATTTTCCAAACTATCGGTATCGGCAGTTATAATGGCCGATAAATATATTTCAAAAATAAAATAAAAACGGACGAAACACGCTTCAATCATCTCTCCTTGGCCTGTTAAATTGAAAATGTATGTTTTACAATTTGCAGTATGACGTCATCTATTGCTAAATTATGGCTCATCATAGACTAGCCAACCTGACATTGTAATAATTATAAGGTAGCTTATAAGGCAATGTAGGGACTAATTATTATTTTATTTATCAGAACTTTAATATATTTTGATGTTCCTCTGTTCTGTTGTGACAATAAAAGAAACAAGTTTCTTTTTAAAATGCTTTATCATATTATTTTAGTTAAAACTCATAAATAACTACAAATAACTATGTTGGGGAAATCTGTTAATGTTTTGTTGCGCGTTTAAAAAAAAATATATCGGCCGATATGTCGGAATATCGAATTTTAAAACCAAAAAATATTTGTATCGGTATCGGCCTTCAAAATGCTTTATCGGTCGGGCTCTAGTCACAAAGAAAGTGAACATTCCTCCTAATATTGTCGACCATTGCAAGTCAGTGTTGTGTTTTAGTTCGAGGTACACTTCAGGAGGAATGCCTGCTTGTTCTACACTGGCACTTTGAAGTGACGCCTAGTGACATTTGCTCAGCAGCTGAAGGAATATCAGAGGTATTTTCGTTGTGCAGATTGCCTTATCTTTGCTGAATGTTACTATTTTTAGTCTTGGTGGAACAAGAAAAAAAACATATTTCTTCTATGATAGAAATCTATTCATCTAGCAGTTCACAACATTTAGAGTAATGGGACTTTGGGAATATGTTACATAACAGAATCATTTTCCTCAACTGAATAAGAATCAGAGCATACAGATGTATCCAATGTGAGGGTTAGATGTAAATGAACAAAACAAATACAGCCAATATAATGACTGTGTGTCTAGCTCCCTGAGGTACCTTCCCCTCAGCTTTCATTATTAGACATCTTCAATTGAGATCGGATGAGTCTGAGGGCAGAACAAAAGGTCATTTTTTTTTTCATTTCTCCAGCCACTTGGGACTTTTTAGACTGTAAGCGAATGCGTATTTGACTTTAAACCTCTAAAACAAGTATTTTCTCTTTGTAATCTTCTGTGCTTATGCAAAAGAGTCTTTGTTGAACCTATCTGACTTGTAACACTGATGCAAATAAACCTATGGCAGACCTAAATGTGTAAGTATGTTTAGAGGAGATAAAACTGAGACCGTTGAGATCATCCATTCGGGCCACGTCAAGAGAGTAAGAGCCGTCCACAGCTGTAAAAACACCACCATTACTGACTCAAAGCTTAAACCTCTACACTTTTGTTGATTCCGTTGTTTTTGTGAGTTCTGAGAGGTCAGCTATAAGCTACTTTCCCTGTAGCAGGTGGGATGTGCTACGCGGAGATTATTTGTAGAGGGGGGTTTAACACAGCCATGCCAAGTACTAGTTTCACGAGAAGCCTGAAACTCAAAAGAAATGCATTTTTACATGGGATTTTCCATGTGATGTTTTTTTTTTTTAATCCATATTAGAATATTGGAATTCATCCATTAGTAATGGCATTCATATTTTTGGTTGGATGGAAACGTGGCGGGTGTTTCTTTGCTAGTAACATCTTTGTTTATAAAAAACTTTTGAACTTTTTATTTAAGACCAATTTATCCATAACTGTGTTTATTAGCTGTATATTGAGGAAAACTGTGAGTTTGCAAAATATATAAAATTTTATTTGCATTAAAAATATAAAAAATTATATTAAAAAGAAAATGTCCAACATTTTAGTAGTTAGATATTATTATTATTATTTCAGATCCCCTGATGTGGCAGTTGTGGCATATTTTTGTGATAAATAATTCATATTTGCTTAATTACTAACTTAATTATCCTTCTAAAAAGATACCTTGATTTGAGCATCATTTGTTTCCTTTTATAAAAAGATGCCCCCCCCATAATGCACTGCAACAGGCTCAGTGAAAAACAAAATCAAAAATCGCAAACAAAGCGAGAGAAATGTTAATGATGAATATAAGTGTTAATTATTATAATAACTGTTTTAAAAATCAAGTTTTAGCCTAATTAAAGTGTTCCACATCACTCACTGTGAGCTTAGGATGCTCCCTTAGAAGGCAGCTGTCTATATAGGCGGTAGTTAGCCCACTAGATTTCACAAGAGAGCTTGTATTCCTCCCGTCGGCGCATCAAACGAAAACAGATGCCAAAATGCCCATGAGACAAAATGTGAATTTAAAACACTTCACGTGGTGTCCTTTTGTTATTTCTCAATGGGTGAGAAATTCAACACTTTTGCCCTTGTGAGTCTACACAAGTGTTCGTACAGGCTCGAAGGGTGTAGTGTACGAAATACACTCCTCAGCAAAGTCGCACTGGGAATATTGCAGTACAGTTCTCCATGTGAGGAGGAGATTTCTGACCTCTTGCACATCATGAATTGTTCAGGGCTACAAATATTCAGACCGTTTTAAAGCTGCGGGGGCAGAGCCCGAGTGTGACCGTCTATGATGTGAAATCACTCTGAGCTTCAGAATCTATTCCAGTTGGATACGATCAGCTTATAGGGAGCTATGGGACACATCCAATCCAATCCCACTGAAGTAGACCCGGGATGTGTAATAATTGGCACTGTGGGCATCTCTTTCTCAGCCAGTGAACAGCCTCCCAGCCTCCTCCCCCCTAGCGAAATGAATCAATGCTGCAGTTTAAAAATAACAAGGAATATTATCCACTTCATGCATTGCTGAGTGAACCGAATGCATTGAATGCTCTCTGACTGGCTGCGTCGGAGCAGAATGTGTTTGGACTCTTCTGCACAGTGGTCGCAGATCACGATGCAGGGTGTGGTGGGGTTTTAAACGCTGCACTGTGGAGGCTGTCCAAACAGCCCCATGATTCTGGCTGTATAACTCATTTCTCTGTGGTGTAATGTTTCTCCATAAGCCGTCATGCTGAGTTAGGTGTTGAAGACAGGATTAGAAAATGGCCTCCTCGAATAGGGCGACCTCACCGTCGTGCACTTTTCTGAGTTCATTTCCAAGGTGGCCCATTCGTGCAGTTTTAAATACAAGTTGTAGTAGACAGCGTGATGCTGATTATCTCAAACCGTAAGTTGGGATTTGTTCCTCGTTTTCAAAAACTTTTGAGAGGCAAATATCGAGTTTAAGGTGAGACACTTAGAAGTAAATGGGGCTGATGTAAGAGCAGTAATGTGAAGCTTATAATTTTACAAGTACTTACACTAATGAATGACCATAGCCAGCTATGAGGTCGCGGCCATTTTTTTTACATTAAAAAATAAAATGTCAAGCTCTCTGAATGATTAATTAGCCATGATGAAACTACCTCATATGAGTGTTTGCTATTCATGTTGCTGCGAGAAGCTAGCGCAGTGAACAGGGCTTGAGAGGGCGCAGGTGCCAGATCCCGTGTTGCCAGATCCACCTAATGGAAAGGTGGCAGTAGTCTCCTGGACCTGTTTTTCTGATTTAATGTGGCACTTTAGGAAGTTATTAAATTGGAAAGTTGCATGTTAGGGTTAGTGATATATTTATCTTATTTCCAAAACACAAGCTTTGAGCTTATTTCGTTTTTCTTTTGTTTTGAATGTTTTTCGTAGCAATATCTGGCAACATTTTACTGTCGGGATTATAGACAAACTGTAATTGCGTAAAGCTACCACGTTCGGTTAGACAAACGCAATGATCATCGTGATTATCTGTAAGAAATGTATGACACTATCAAAAACAATAGCATAATACAGATCTGTAGGCTATGTTACAGAATGAAATTTGCCAAAAACTTACTGGCCAGCAGGAGGATGGCTCATGCTGTTTAGTTAACCTTTCACAAAGTCATCATAAAAACAGTGTTTCTCAACTAGCAATCTATTCAGCCAGCATATTTGTGTTTGATCTGTGTGAATTACAGAAATATAAGACTTGCTTCAATATTTCTTTGCTCAAAACTCTCCAGAGAGTGCCATTTAATGGTTTATTTATGCAATGAATGGCCCTAGTGAGAGACTACCCCACATAATTAAATCCAAATTTAACCCCTGTATATACATATGGCCTTTGTGACCCTTTTCTACATCCTTTAAGAAAAGGGTCACAGCTTAATGTCCATGGGGGAATGTGGGTCCAGTGGTCTATCCATTATTATAGCACAATTCTTTACACAACACCCCGGACCTCACTAATTTTCAAACCCTGGTTACGGCCTTGCTTATATCATTCAAAAGTTTTGGGTCGGGATATTTTTCTTGAAGTAGTAATACTTTTATTCAGCAAGAATTAATTAAATTGAGCAAAAGTGACAGTAAAGACATTTATAATGTTACAAAAAAATCAATTTCAAACAAATACTGCATCTTTTAAACTTTGTTCATCGAACAATCATTCCAGCATTATTGATAATGATTTCTGTGATTTAATAATATTTAATAATGATTTAACTGTTTTTACTGTATTTTTAATCAAATAAATGCAGTGCATCTTCATTTTTTTCTGTTTAAAAGTTGTCCTGTGTAAAGTGGTTTTTAAATCACTATTTTGCAGTCTTTTTAGGGTTTAAGGAGTTAGTTACATGGTCATGGTGACAACGTTTAATATGAATATAACTTAAAACCTGAGTTCAAATAATGTTAACTTGCATATTGTTTATGTCTTGTGGCTTTCCTATTGAAACAATGATTGTGGTAACCAACGTTACGCCACAAATTCTGTTGATTGAGTATTACATCACACAAATGCTTTATGTTGATATGGAAATACAAAGCTCTCTCTATCTCTCTTTTTGTTTCTCTATTATATTATTCAATTCTGTAATGCCCAGGATTTTACCCAGGCATTACACTAAGATTACTGAAGAGAACCAACAGTTATGCCTCTAAAGCAAGAAGTGGGAGATTAAAGCTCGGCTAGGATTGTCAAATCTCATCCAGCTGTGCTCTCCTAACAGGAAGAGAGAGGTCAGGATATAGGTCATAGAGCACCTGCCTTGTTTAAGGGCTCAATTATCCCTCAAATGGCATCAAACCACAGACACTTCACCCGACAGGACAGACCCTACATCATCGGGTGAGGTGTACGGAGGCAAACATTACTAACACAAGCTATGCTTTTGGTAGTGCTGCTGAGCACCAGCCTCCTATTTGATGACATGAGAGGACAGGATGTGGCAGGGAAAAGGAGACGAGAGACATCTCCGTTTCCTGGACGTCTAGTCACATACAGAGTGGACAATGGCCTTTGTGTCCATCTGGCTTAATGTGATCTTAAAAGAGGATGTAGACCTGTGGATGTGTTTGTTTGTGGGTTTTTTTTTTTTTTTTTTGGGTGGGGGTGAACATCCTGCAACCTTTCCCATGTCATTGCATTGATCGGCACCTCTTCCTAAATGTTCTACATTAAGTATTATTTACACCAATTTAATCATGCCTAAATGATCTGACTATGAAATTAAATTGTAAAAGGCATTTTTATAATATGAAGTTTGTTGACACCTCATACTGATGTATGCACAGATAAATAGCACTACTTCAGCTCTTTTGTGCTTGGAAGGCTCTGTGAGAATGACTATGACAAAAAATGTGTGAACATTATTCCAAAATTGAATCAGGGAAGCTTTGTGTTGTTTCACCAGATCCTCCAGTGTGGTTATTGTTACCTGAAACTAATAAAAATGTTCCATAATCAAATATAAAGTATTCATTAAAATACAAAATAACTCAATTAAATGTAATAAAATATAAATAAATATAACACTGAATCTGATATGAAATAAATTGGATCTAAACAGAAACAATTAAAAAGAACATAAAAAAGTACATTCTACAATTACTAAAAGTTCAAATGAAAACAAAATATACAAATAAAACCATTTAAAATATGAATAATACTTTTATAGTAAGGGTAACAATAACACTGTATCCTGCTAGAGAGTGTTTTCTGCACAGTGTGAGTAGCGAGGTCCCGATTTGTGATCAAATGATTCTTTTGAATGATTTAGTCAAAAAGATTCAACTTGCTCACTCGTAAATCATCCAAAGCCATTACTTAGTTGACAACTTACTCCCTCACGTAGTCCGATTCTAAATGAACCGAGAATCGTTACAGAGATTTTATGGTGCGTTCTATTATAGCCAACGAACCGACTCGGACCTCGGATATGACGTCACGTCCACACTTCAAGCGTTCTATATGTTTTGCGTGTCCGAGTCGGAGAAAAAAATGGATGCCACCCGGAAAGCTGTTGTAATGGTAGCACTGGTTGAGTACCAGGCACTTACCTAAAAAAAAAAAATCTTCTGTTAATCTTCTGTTAGCAATGCTAGCAACGTTAGCAATTGCACTCACAACAACCGATTCCCATACCTACAGGGGACGCAGTAATACGAGTGATTATATTCGTCATTTAAAATACCAAAGCGGTTCAAAATCAATGAAAACAATTCATACTTCCAAGTCACACGGAATTCTTTCTCGGTGTCCTCACGGTTGTCCGACTTCCGAGAGGAGAAATCCGAGGAAAGGGGGCGTGTTGCTAGGCAACGTCTGTCTTCCGATTCGGATCTCCGAGACGGATAAATAATAGAACGCACCATTAGATTTGTTAAAAATGACATCATTCTATTGACTCCCTGGTTGCTAACATGACAAAGAGTTAACAAAAATGCATATTCACAACAGTTAAGTTGTGTAAATTAATATTGGTATTCGGGAACAAAAAGAGGCTGTTAATAAGTTGGGATATTTTTTTAACCAACACCAATATTTCTTACAGTAACAATTTTAGCTGTACTGTCCTTCTCATATTTAAACCGCAACACGTTGATGCAGTTTCTCTCTCAGATTTGCAGCCACGTCTGTTGTATTACTAGCCTTGTTCTGTGTTAGATGGATGAATTCTCAAGAGCCTTGGCCCAAAATACAATCATCAAAGATTCATAAAAATTATCCCTAGCAATTGATGGCAATTAAAATTTCAGTGCCCTGAATATATGCTCTATTAGGAAAAAATAAATAAATAAATCACAAAATTACCACAGCCATACAGTGTTTTTTTTATATATTCAATCGCTTATCCATGGTGAACCCAATGCTTTTAACCAACCAGCTTTTCATAGGGAGTTAACCTGTAACCTTTTAAAGTGGTAGAGAAAGTGTTGAGGTTAGGTTGTGTTCTATGCAACTAGAGCAAATGTTTTTCTTCCTCTGTAGAAGAAAGCCATTTAAACACCACATTTTCTTGATGTGGGACAAAAACGAAGAGACGCGCACTTCTAAAAATAGTACGGACTTCAAAGTCGACCTTTTTGATTTAACATGTTTATTAGTGACTATGTGAACTTAGTGAGCCCCTTTGGCCTTCACTTTAAAGCAGTCAGCTGTTATTCATAACACAGAGTGGAGACTGCCAGTCAGCCTCCACAGTTATCTGTGTTGGGACAATTTTACATCAGTGATGTTTGTTGTGAGAGTGAAACTAAAAATGGCTGGTAACATATCCGTTCACAGCTCACAGGGATGCGAAGAATGTGTGCTGTCAGGGTGGAGGGGGACGACTGTTAATTGAGTTTCATGAATCTTTAAAAGAGTTGAGCGTTACCAATATCGCATGTGGTTCAGGTCGCAAGGACACCCCTGAAATGTCGATGGCCGATGTTCAAGTTGTTAATTCAACATGAAACTGATGTTTATCTTCATCTTCTCGTTGCAGGCTACATCAGCACCTTGGCAGTCATCCTCAAGACGACGAATGAAAACCCATGGGTCAATGAGTTTGAGTGTAAGGCCGAGTAATTTAGTCTCTTAAGCTGCGGATTCTGACATTAAACTCAGCATTTGAACTGCTCACATGCTCTCTCGTTTTGTCTTCCCATATAGCAATCGAGCTGTCCTGCATGATAGAGTCGATCACCACTTCTAATCCCAGAATAGAATGGAAGAAGATTAAGAATGGAGAGCCCAGTTATGTATATTTTGAAAAGCAAATAGCAGGTAAACTATGCACTCTTCTGAACACTGTGCCATACAACACATTGATGCATAACATTTTACTGTAAGGTTAGCTAATGCAATATAAAAGTAAACATATCTGTTAATTCTACATATGCTACCGTTCAAATATTTGGGGTTGGGTTTTTATGGATTTATTTGATCAAATTAAAACAGAAAAAGAGCAATATTGTGAAATATGATTACAATTTAAAATAATCTTCTCCTAGTTTATTCCTGTGATTGGGATTTTTTTTTTATAGCATTTTTAGCATCATTACTCTGTTCTTTAATGTCACATGATCATTCAGAAATCATTCTAATATGCTGATTTGCTGCTTGTTACGACCCCTCTAAACTAATCTAGGGGCTAGAGGAGCAACATTAAAGAAAACCTTGTAAAACTGTGGAAATGGTAGTGTGTGTCAAGAAATAATAAGCGAAACCAAACTGCCAATGAAAATAATAATATTTATTATACAAAATATAAGGAATACCAAATGAATAATAAAGTAAATTAGGAACAGTAAGGAAGCTAACAGCCTCCAAAAATATAAACAATTTATATTATGAGAAAACAAAAATAAGTAATAAATAAAATAAAAGAAAGTAAGCAACAATTTACCCTTAAGGAAAAAGGGACTAAAGTGACGCCAAAATAAAGAAAGAAACAAAAGAAAACAATTCTAATTAAATTCAACCCTCTTACCTGGCTAAAGAAAAGGAAAGAAAAAGAATTGTTTCTTCAGCGCCGAGACATTAAGAATTAAGAAACAATAAGAAACATTTATTATTATCAAAGTTGAAAACAGTTAATATTTTTGTGGAAACTGTGATAAATTTTGTTATGGATTTAGAAATCATATATGTCCTTATAATAAATGTCCTTAATGTCAATGATCAATTTAATCTCTGATTTGTAATCACAACATTTTTTCTTTTGTCAAATCAACTTATTTATGTAGTTCAGATAACATAATATTTTGAGTTTCTGATGATTAAATCAATCTCCTTCATTGTATTAACTCAAATTTTCCATTTCAATGAACTTAAATATTTCTTTAAGTTAAACCAACAATATTTTTTACAGTGTGCTTGCAGAATAAATGCATTAATTTCTTAAAAAAAATAAAATAAATAAAAATAATGCTCCCCAAATTTTTAAACATAAGTGTGTCATTATATGTAACATTGTATTTCAATGAAATATAAAGTACTAATTATGAATGAACAATAAACAATTATATTTATACATAAACATTCACACAGATTAATGTTGTAAAAAAGAAAATCATTTTATAAAACAGTTAACAATAACAGCTTACTTGAACAAACCATGAACAATACAGCATTTTAATTAAACAAATAATTTAATCATATAAATTAACATATGGTAAAATATTCTAAACATTAACTGGTTTAGAATATGAAGTGGTTCTATTATACATTATTTATATTGTATTATTATTATTATTACAAATTAACATAAAGCTAGATTAATAAATGCTGTAAAGGAATTGTTCATTTAAGTTCAAGTTAGCTATTGTAACAAATGTTACTGTAAATGTTAAAAACTCATGAAACCTAATACATCAACCAATGTCAATGAACTGAAACGCATTTCCTCACATTACATCAGTGTTTAGTTAGCATTTGGGCTTGGAGTATAAGTTACATCACATTGCATGTAAGGGAACAGCTTTCAGTCCACCTATTTCAACCAACTGTGTTCCTTCTCTCGTTTTCATTTTCTCCAGGTGACCTGGAAAAGAGAGCGAAAATTCGAGAACCTGCAACCTTAGTCATTCTCAACGCAACAAGATCCGACACTGCTAAATACCGCTGTGAAGTCACCGCCCCCAGTGACGAAAAATCCTTCGACGAGGTTTTGATAACACTCGTTGTAAGAGGTGAGCGGTCCCACTCGATCTATTGATTATTGACAACCCCACAGTACTGTGCCCTGTGCTGCAATGTTTTTTTAGAGGAATTTTGAATCTGTTGTAGATTGTTAGTACTTCCCAACTGCTACGATGTAACATGAGATGGAGCGGCCCACCCTTGGCGCACATTTGAGGATGCTTGCTCAAACCCTACAGGGCGTGTCCGGGGCTATATGAGGAAACCTCTGAAACTGCATCTGCGTTTAATCAGGGATCTAAAAGGGGAAAGAGCAGCATGTTCAGTTACCCAGGATGCTTGCAGCCAGAGTCTCTATGGTGCATGTGTGTGAGGATGCTATTGTCTGCGCAATTACGTTAAGATGATTCTCTTGTGTGCCATGCAGTGAAGCCCGTCGTGCCCAGATGTTCCGTACCCAAGTCCGTCCCGGTGGGCAAACCAGCAGAACTGCATTGTGTGGAGGGCGAGGGCTACCCGAAGTCCCAGTACCAGTGGTTCCGTAACAAAGAGGAAATCCCAGAAGACCCCAAGAGCAGCCCAAAGTTCTTCAACTCCACTTACACCCTGAACGGAGAGATGGGCACTCTGGTGAGTTCGGAAAAAGAGGCGATGGGGTAGGCGTAGGTAGGGATATTTTTGGGGAGCCAGTTGATGTGTGATGGGCTCAGCCATGAGGGGAATCTGCTGCCCTCATTTGCACATTCCAGAGTGCCATTCTCCACCATTTGTACTTGGTGCCCTCGACAACCTTCACACCACTTTTTTAAAGTTTGACCGGCGCTGGAGCACAGCCTCTTCCCCCTAAGGAGGCAAAGTCTGAAGGCCCGACTGGGTCCTTAAAGATCTGCCAGAACCTCGTTTGACACCTCTGTCTTACTTTTTATAACATCGCGCCACAATTAGAAAGATGCTTCCAGTAGAGCCCGACCGATAAAGGATTTTGAAGGCCGATACCGATTTCAGAAAGGCGCAACAAAATATTAACAGATTTCCCTAACATTAGTTATTTGTAGTTATTTATGAGTTTTAACTAAAATAATATGATAATATGAAATAAAATAATAATTAGTCCCTACATTGCCTTATAGTTATAAGCTACCTTATAATTACAATGTCAGCTTGCTTATCCCTTTACCAGCACTTTTTGACAATACTCATGACATGGTTGAAGCGTGATTCGTCCGTTTTTATTTTATTTTTTAGAAATATTCATTTATCAGCCATTATAACTGCCGATACCGATATTTTAGAAAATAAAAAAATACCTGTCGATAATATCGGCCTGCCGAAATATCGGTCTGGCTCTAGCTTCCAGGTTACACACAGATTTTTTTGTTTTAATCTAGGTTTTTTTTTTTTGATTAAAGGATCCTTAAGTTTTTGTTTACATTTCATCATGTCATATTTATTCAGCTTAATCCATTTTTGGTTCCTAATTTTAGGTTCCTAATTTTACATTTAAATTGATGCAAGAGTTGATTGAAACCAAATATTTACACCATTTAGGATATTTTCTATCCTGCGATGCAGTTTTTTTTTTTCAACAGTGCATTTTAAATAAAACGTGTAATTATTGCTATAATGCACAATTAAAAAAACTTTATTAATCCTTCAGTATTTTGTTGACAACACTGCTGCTTAGAAACACCCTATATACAGCTCAAACGTTTAGGGCTGGTCAGATTTATTTATGTTTTAAAAAAGTCTCTGCAACACTTTACACTAAGTTATCATTTGTTATCAATAGTTAATGTATTAACTGACATGATCTAACCATGAACAATACATTTGTTACTGTAATTTTGTTCATCTTTTTTAACGTTAGTTAATAAAAAATACAGCTTTTCATGTTAGTTCAGTGCATTCACTTATTTCAACAAGATTTTAATCATGTAAATGTTGAAATTAACATTAACAAAGATTAATAAATGCTGTATAAGTGCCGTTCATTATTAGTTCATGCTAACTAATGTACTGAAGTCTCTTATGCTCACCAAGCCTGCATTTATTTGATTAAAAATACCATAACAATACCGTAAAAATTTTACTGTAAAAATACCGTAAACAGTAATATTGTGAAATGTTATTACAATTTAAAAACCTATAACTATTTCCAATTTGAATATAATATCAATGTAATTCCTGTGATGGCAAAGCTGGATTTTCAGCATCATTACTCCAGGCTTCGGTGTAACGTGATCCCTCAGAAATCATGATTTGGTGCTCAGGAAATTCTTTTGGTGCTTAATTCTTTTCCCCAGGATTCTTTGTTTAATAGAAAGCTCACTTTTGATCAATTCAATGTGTTATTGCAGAATAAAAGAAGACATTTCTTTAAAAAATAAATAAATAAATATGTATATATATATATATATATATATATATATCTTACTGACCTTAACCTTTTGAACACCACTGTAGGTCATTATGGGAAATGATTTGTCAACTTAAATGACTAATTTATGCTCTTCAGAAATTCAGTGCGGTCAGGAAGGAGGATGCGGCAGAGTACTACTGTAGAGCCAAGAATGAGGCTGGGTTCTCTGAATGTGGACCGCAGTTGATGGAAGTTTGTACGTATTTATATTACCTTTTCACATGGGACAGGACACCCCTCAAATCCATGATCTCACACTTTGCCTTTTTTTCTAGATGATATCAACATTGCTGGAATTATCCTGGGTGTAGTGGTTGTGGTGACCGTCCTTCTGTGTATAACAGTGGGCATCTTCTGTGCCTATAAACGAGGCTACTTCACCAGCCAGAAGCAGACGGGAAACAAGTAAGCGCATGACTTTGACAGTGACTTCCGTCTGAGTCACACTCAGTCCCAGAGCAGTTTTGACTCACCGTTTCATAGCTTTTACCCATTTCGTCACCAAAGAAACTCCTGAATGTTCCCAGCTTATCCTTAACATCACATTTAGCTTGTTCAGAAATAGGAAATACATGTCGTTTTAAAGGGGTGATGAACTGAGAAATAAAATTTTCCTTGCGCTTTTGACATCTAAGAGGTGATCATAATATTATAAGAATATCCTGTAAGTTTCAGAACTGAAAACGTCCTTGTTAGTCCAATAAAAGCTTTTATTGACACGAGGCTCAGCAAACGACTCGGGGAACTATGACGTCAAAGAGGATAAAACACCACCCCGCAGAAGAAGATCGACGCCTACTTCAACACGGCCGGTTTAGCCCCGCCCACCGATTCTCGCATTACACGCATAGCTAAATAACATAGATTCCTACCTCGTGATGACAAACCGGCTTGAGAGTGAAACTCATTATAATATGCAAAACTGTTATCCACTCACAGCAGTGGGCGTATACTTCCAAGTCTTCAATGCGAGACGCCCATAAAAACCGAGCCAAGCTCAAAACTAGGGTAGAAAATAGCTTATTACTTATTCATTTGGATGTTTTTTAATGTAAAAACCAAGCGAATGTCATAAATTGATCTCAGACAACAATATAAAACAATTTAAAAAGCCAGTTGATGACCCCTTTAATAAATACTAATGTGATATAGTGGTGACTGACTGCTTAATGTTTTGTTTTCTTAGTTACAAAACTCCAGCAAAAGGAGATGGAGTGGACTATGTCAGAACAGAAGATGAGGTAGGTGGAAATCAAGAGATTTTTATTTACTTATTAAAGGGATAATCCACTTTTTTTTGGAAATAGGCTCATTTACCACTCCCCCAGAGTTAACCAGTTGAGTTTTACCGTTTTCTGATCCATTCAGCCGATTTTCTGATATTTAGAAGAATATCAGTAACCAGACAGTTTCTGGTCTCATTGACTTCCATAGTATATTTTTTTCCTACTATGGAAGTCAATGAGACCAGAAACTGTCTGGTTACTGATATTCTTCTAAATATCAGAAAATCGGCTGAATGGATTCGAAAACGGTAAAACTCAACTGTTTAACTCTGGGAGTCTTAAAGTGGAGGATCCCTTTAAGGCTTCCAAGAGCTTAAGAAATTCTGAGAAAATTCAAAGAATCAGTTAAACCTCCTTAACTCAATCTCCTGTCTTTCAGGGGGATTTCCGACACAAATCCTCATTTGTCATCTGAGTGGAGGAAGACGGACGGATGATGGAAGAATTACATTTAAAGTTATTGGCACTATTATACCTCGCAGACACAAATCCCCCAAATGTGGACACCGATGTCGGAGCTGCCATGGCACGTGCCTTGCTTTTTGGCACGTCTGCAACGACACAATTTGTATTTGCCAAAGGTGACAAATAATCATGTCTGATCACTGTTTAAAGACACTAGATATTTATTGTTTCTTTAATTCAACTTTTACAACCCCTTTTTACAGCTGACTAAAATTTTGCCAGAACCCAATATACAGCAAGAAAACGTTTTAACTGTAATTTTGAAAAACAAAAAAAAAACTATAAAAAAAAAAACATTTGTTTTGTACTAGCTAAATTTGTCAGACTATTTTTGATGGAATATATTTTAAAATGCCTATAGTAAAAATTGTTTTACTTTTTTAAATATTTTGTAAAATACTAACATAGAAGCAAGTTTTTTTTTTTTTTTTTTTGGACTAATTTGAGGGTGAGAGAAACCATTCCCACCCACTTCACATCTTTGGTTTTAGCAATTGGACATGCAAATAATGTACCAGACCACTTGACGTTGTGGATGTTTCAAATCCTTTCAACGGCATATCCAACGACAGCGGCTTCAATCAAAGGTCTTATGTGCTTATACTATTCTGCTGGGGTTTCTTGTTAATAGTGAAAGGACGTTCCATGTTCATGTTTGTAGATAGTCTTAGACAGTGAGTATCTTTGGAAAAACACCAGCAAAAAAGCTGGAGAATATTTTGAAAGACCAGTGCTGCGTATTCTTGATTTTAAGTGTCCTTCTATGCTAGCTGTTTATTTTGTATATAGTGAAAATACGGTCTAGGTTTTATTATTTTTTTATTATTGTTTCTTCTTCTTCTCTCTCTGTGATTTTTTTTTTTCTTTTTCTTCTTATGTGAGTGAGAAATGCTCTCAATGTTACTTTTTAACATAACAGGGTTTGTATGTTGACTAACTGGTTGTATATAGATCCACTGTGAGCTACACTGTGCATAAGAAGTTTTTGGTTTTACTAAACGTTGAATGAGGCAAATATGACACTCTTTCCATGAAAAAATTGGTCATGGTAGAGAGGGGATCTGCCTTATTAAATACGTTATTAAAACAAAAAGCCTGGAACCATGTAAACTTAACTTTTCTTCCGTAGCAATGATTATGGATATATTTGGACTATTCACACATAATTTTGATTTTGAAGAGTACAATCAGCTGAAACTGAATGCTTTTGTCAATATGTTATGAGTAAAACCTGCCACGTGCTCAGAAATATTCAACCTCTGAAAAGAATCATAAATCATTCCTCTTAAGTGCCTTCATGTGTAGACAGTGACAATAATGCAGTTTTCAATCACTACATGCTGTAGCAGTTAATTGGAATATGCAGAACAATTTTTTCTAATTCACTTCTCACATCACTCTTAAATCAGGTCAATATTTCGAAAAGATCAGGTGTTTGAGAGGAATGATAATGTTCTGCGCTCACCCACTCTTTTGGTATATTTGATATCTGGTAATATCTCACATATCTGATCTTTTTTATTTTTTGTAAATAGACCTGTTGTTGTGAATTGATTTTGGGGAATTCTTTTTTTCTTTCTTTTTAGCTATTCTATTATGTATTAGTGCCTAAATGTAGATTGAAATAATGTTTCAGGAGGACAGAGCACTAGTGTTATTTCAGCAGATGGAATCGGAGTTTTATAGTTTCACTAGACACAAATGATTTATAATTGGTTTGATATAGAAAGTTAGAAAGCTAGGTACATTTTGAGTCACAGCCCAATTCAGTACTATATTCCCTGTATATGGAGTAGGCTACTGTGAGGGGAACAGAAAATAAGGTATTTTGTGGGTTTGGGGAAAAAAGCAGGGCGAGCTGTACCAAATACTGACTGCCAAAAGAGCATTTTCTACAATTCCAGTATTATTCTGCTCTCAGATCTTTCTTTTTTTTAATTTTGATTGTAACTCTTGAGAAAGATTTTTTTGGAGGCTGAGCTTTTTTTTTTAAGTTTCCATGGAGTTTGTGGTTGTTTTGGAGACAGCTGGAATTTTAAATGAAACATATTTCATTCACTGAATTCATGTAATGTCCCATTGGCCATTGGTTTGGGACCGGTACAAATCCTCTGTGAATTCTTGAACAGTATGTTTGTGATTAATAAAACTCACTTCTTAAATTCAGTATGTTGTCTTTATTTTAAAATGAATTCATTGTTTTCTAAAATAGATTTGACATTTCTTATATATAAATGCAAAACATAAAAGGATAATTTGAAGAAGCACTCAGGGATTTTTACACATAAAAAAATAAACAATGGTTTACAAAGTCATGTACACTCCCATGAAATGAAGGCTCCAGATATCAGCAGGCTAATAACCCCAAATTATTTTTTAATTTTATTTATTTATTGACATGGAAGGGTCACCTCATGGGAGCTGCCATATGCAGCCAAGGTCACATGACCAGCAGAAAATGTCTCACATTATCACATAATTCCCGTTTTTCATCTTATCTCCACTTAGTGAATAAATTCAGCTTGTCAATTCAAGTAGGCGACTGCAATAACAGTCAATGGAACATGAACAAAAGCATGAGTGCCCCTTTAAATAATTTAAGAAACCGATACTTGTAGGACTATTGTCGATATTAATCATGATGATAGTTTGGTTTCAGGTCAAAAGGGCAAATAAATGGTTTCGCTAGTCCACAAATGGCTTACATTTATAATATCAGAGCTGCCAACTTATCAGTGTAGCTTGGCGTGAGACTTCTCCAACCGCGGATATTTTACCTAATTTGCGGTAGGCCTTAGAACTAGTCGATCTCGAGTGCCTCGACAGATAGACCTAATAGATAAACTCATCTTTCAGGCTTGACATAGCAGCGTGAGAAATTAGGATTGTGGCGTGAGAGCGTGAGAATTTCCTCAATTGCGTGAGTCTCACGCTGAATGCGTGAGAGTTGGGCAGCCCTGTTTATAATATTTTGGTTGTTGCTAAAACTGCCCACTCTTACTCCCCTTAAGCACACAGTAACGTATGTGTCGGACACAATCCACTTGTTACACCCAACAGTCGCCTCAAATAGGATTTGGAGGTAACCTGATTAACGAGCTAGTTCAAACCAGCAGCTCTGCTGGAGAGCCATGACTGAGGAGGGATTCACCTCTGATCCACTGACCTCTCTGGATTAGTCTAGAGGTTGTTTGGTCAGTAAACAGCTATGGATCTCCGGACCTTCTAGGCTACTCGACGTTTGGTAAACAGCGCACTCTTCTGGTGTAGAAAAAAAGGTAAGGTTTCAGGGAGTGCATTCTTCTTCTTCTGAAAGAGGATTAGAATAAAAAACAGGATTAGAATAAAAACAAAAATGATAAAATTATCCATTAATTTTTAATTTGACCAAAAAATATCAGCAAAATATAAAGCTGACAATACCAGCTACTACAGCTCGTTGACAATATCAGCCACTACAGCTCATCTCTTTTTCACATGTTTTCTACAATTTGATTGTCATGCAACAAAAACAAAGTAAGCAATATATCAAGTACAATATCAAAATTAATTGAATGCAAGGATGCATTACATTAATCACAAATTACAATAAAGACTTTTTTAAATACAAAACAAATTGTATTAATGGTCCAATTTTAAATATTTTTTAAATAACCTTATTCACCAATTAATACAACAATTTCAAAATCAGATATTACGTAAAAGGAGTTTGATAGAGCAAGTAGTGTTTACACCTGCTGATTTTTATCATCACTGAAACACTTTGCCACTCCTTTTCACTCAAAGGGTCTGCAGAATATATTTTTACTGAAATAGTGTTATGAGCGAGTCACTAAATCATCCCATTTCATGACTTCCCAAAACAGTGTATATAATATGTATTTATATAAGATTATAGATAGATAGATAGATAGATAGATAGATAGATAGATAGATAGATAGATAGATAGATAGATAGATAGATAGATAGATAGATAGATAGATAGATAGATAGATAGATTTTGAATGTAACTAATGATTATAATATCTTGTTACTGATGAGATGATGTGTTTGTGATACTGATGTGTTTTCTATATTATTTATTATTACTCATATAATATAATATAATATAATATATTATACACTATTACTATATATTTATCCACGCCATTGTCTGTTTTTATTTTATAAATATATTTTATAAATATAAATTTTGTCTAACATTGTAGTATGAGCCCAGTTGATGGCAGTATAGATCACTGGTACATTAGCAAGGGGGAAAAAACAACTGTGTTGCCAAATCTCGCTAGTAAAATAAACACCCTGGTCTGACAAAATTACATTGTGGAAGGCTCTACAATCGAGATTCATTGTAGAATGTAGTAGTTCATAAAACATATTTCCGTTTTTTGGCAACTTCGTAAATTAATGTATAATAATGTATATTAATGAAAGTCATCAGGCCTAAGTTTAATTTATTATTTGTATGTAATTATTTTGTTTTTATTTAGGCTATATTTGTTAAATTAATATATAATTTATTTCAATGTATACTTCTTGGATTTACTGTGGTGTTTTTAACAATGATAATGCTGTTTGTTATTTGAAGAGCATTCTTAAAAAGTTTATAAAAATTACCAAACATGGCAACACGGGAGTAACCCCCCCTCACTCAGACAGGCTCCGGATTTTCTCGCGTGATTACACGTTCTGACGTCATGCTTCTTTGCGTTAGTCGAGAGAACTGCAGAGCGATTTCACCTATATTTCTCTACAGAGCGTTTTTCCTATAGTATTTTATCTTAATGCGTTCCCGATTAAACACATATATTATGGCTGTAAAAGGACTTTGCAACGGATATTTTGGGTAAGATTTCAAACGCATTCAGTTACCTTAATTATATTCTGCAATATACTGTCTATGGCTGTGTCTCAAACCCCAGTGAGCTGCCTACCTAGACAGCATTTTTGGGCATTATAAGCGCCTATTCCGGTAAAGTTGTCTTGGTAGGCAGCTCTTTAGGTTCTTGCATACCTCTGCAAATGTCATAGTTACTGCAACACAATAATGTTTAATAGAGAAATCTCCGTATTGTTGTACTTTACCATGACTTGGACAACGAGCAGGGCCAAAGTGACCTGCCCTTTTTACTTTCTTTCTTTCTTTTTTTTTAAATCATACTTGATTTTGTTAAATTACCTTAATAAGCCAATGTGAAACATACACTCACTATAGTTCACTTTCAAATTAGCAAAGCCGTTAGCACTATTACAACGATTACAAATTGGTTTCAGTAATTTAAATAAAACTGAAATAAGTGTTAAATGGATAAATTAAAATGAAAAAAAAAATGTTAATAAAACATTTAATGGTATATAATTAATACTGACTGATAACCCTTTTAAAAATGCCCAGCCAGGTTACATTCGCAGACTATATAATATGAAGAAGAAATGTTTACTTTGCTCTTGGATGCTGAAAATGTTTAGATACTATTACTGTAATTTATATTTGTTTAGTTTAATCTGCAGGTATTTTATTAGTTAGGCTGGCTAATCAATATTGAAGTGTTTTTTTTTTTTATTTAAGTTTCTATGTTGGGTTGAGTTTGATAGTTTACTGTATATGTTGGGTTGAGTTTGATAGGATCACTTCCCTTAGTCCTTCATCATATAGCCACATTTGCTGTAGGTAAATATTAAATAATAGCAAACACAAACAATTTGACTGATAAGTTACCTATTCACGTCTATATTTTCCATTCCTGTGTTGTATGTGCAGGATGAGTTGTGCAGAACTCATGTTATAGCTTGCTCTGTGTGGACATCACCGCCACCGTGGAAGAAAACGGCAGCTCGTGGCACCAGGCCTACACAAACTCGGGCACCAGCCCCCTACCAGCACCACCCGAACACTTGTGCAAGGCCTGCCGAGGCCAGTTTGACTCCTCAAGAACGGTAAATCAGGTTAAGTCTACTCAAATTCTGCCGTTAAAGCATAAAAATCTGTGTGCTCTCACTGATATCTTTGGATTGAAATCAGCAAAAATGCTTAAATCTGTTTAGATTATGTACATATTATGTGTTTTGCATTTCTTAGCATGTCTGCGTGGACTGCAAGAACAACTTTTGCAGCCGCTGCTCGGTGCAGGTGGATCTCCGGCCGCGGCTGTGCCACACCTGTCAGCGGCTCCACTGCACCTTCTTTGAGCGGGCAGAGTTGATGAGGCTGAAGGTGAAGGACCTCCGTGACTATCTCCACCTGCACCAAACCCCCACGCAGATGTGCCGAGAGAAGGAGGAGCTGGTGGAGCTGGTGCTGGCTCAACAGACTCCCAGAGGCAGCGGAAGCGCCCAATCCCACTCACAGCCGCCTGTGCCTCCTCTGCCTTCCCATCCACTTGCAGAATCTGAACCCCTCACGGAGGAGGAGGAGGAGGAGGATGAAGAGGAGGAGGAGGAAGAAGAAGAAGGAGATGGAGAAGAGGGTGAGGAAGATGATGAAGATGATGAGGAAGAGGTATGTGAACAACTATTTCCGTTATGTCATCACTGCATTTCTCAATGTATTAGTAGCCTCTCATCGTGATGCAATCATGTTTTATCTGTGGGATTGACAACCACATTTATTTCAAAACAGTACCTCGAATACTGTCTGCATTATGAATGTGCTACGGGACTCGAATATCGATTGGACTCAAAGTGATATAAAACTGTCTTATCACTTTTGACACGACAAGAGTCCAAACGAGACGCGTGTTCATTCGTCAAATCTTCATTAACCAACAGTAGCTTAGATCTGGGTGGAGAGCGGAGCATTTGAGTCGTGTGAAAAACACAAAATTGATGGGAGCAATACAGTGACAGTGTTTTTCGTTACCAAAATTACAACCCGCAACACACAGTAAATTAGGACTGGACCCGAATATTCGAATATTCGTTCGGTGGGTTGGTATTCGATTTGAAAATATGACATTCGAATATTCGGTTTATTTTTTTATTTATTTATTTTTTGCCGCATTCCACTCGAAACGGCTCTCATTCGTGCTTGAATATGTTTTACACTATAAAATCTGGTGGAATATAATACAACATATATAATATAATACATATAACTTCATTATAGCTACTTAATAAATGTATTTGCTTCTTGGACTACTAAAAGTGTTCCTGCAATGGGAGTATAACGCAGCGGAGTTTGTATGGACAGAAGTGCATGAGCTTGTATTTTGGGTTAAGCTGCGTTGCTTTGACATTGTGGAAAATAGAATAATAGAAACAAATGTATTATCCTTTTTACCTGTTCACATTTTCGTTTTTCTTTATTTAAATTTCGTTTTTCTATATTTAAGTTATTTGTTTTTTTTATTATTATCATTTTTATTTATTTAAATTTCATTTTTATTAATTTTTATTTATTTAAATATTTATTTATTTAAATGTATTTTATTTATTCAGTGCACATCCTAGAGACGTGATAAACAACTAGTTGTCCAGTCCGGTTCTGTTCACACAGCACTTTTTCCCTAAAAAAAGCGGTTGCGAGTCCTAAGTTCATTGATTGAATGTGGTTGTTGTCACTCCCACAAATAACTGAACTGTGTGTGAATATAACTGTTTTAAGGACTGACAACAGTATTCTGTTGCTGTGTGAATATGTTCTTAGTCAACAGACAGCGAGGAGACGCTGGTGCACAGCAGAAGAGCCTCTCTGTCTGACCTGAGCCGGGTGGAGGACATCGAAGGCCTCAGCGTGCGGCAACTGAAAGAGATTCTGGCACGCAACTTTGTGAACTATCAGGGCTGCTGTGAGAAATGGGAACTAATGGAGAAGGTCACCCTCCTCTTTAATGATCAGAAAGACCTTCATAACCTGGGTATGTTTTTCTGTATGATCGCCCTGAAACTATAATGGTGGTGGCAACCAACAGATTGTTTTGATTATTAAGAGTTTTGTTTTATTTAATTTATAATGGTATTCAAAAATGCATTAAAATGTTTTACAAAAATATTATTGGTTAATGTTAATGCTTTTTTTTCAAATATATAATATATATATATATATATATATATATATATTTTAAAGATATTACTTTTATTCAGCAAGGATGCATTAAATTGATAAAAAGTGACATTTATAATGTTTACAAAAGATTTCTATTTCAAATAAATGCTGTTCTTTTGAACTTTTTTTCAATATATCATAAATATTCTTCTATGAAATAAGATTGGAATAAATTTGTAATAAATGCAACTAAAAAACATCAGTTTATAATATAGTTACACTACCATTCAGAAGTTTGGGGTCAGTAAGATTACTTTTATTCAGCAAGGATGAATTAAATTGATCAAAAGTGACATTTATAATGTTTACAAAAGATTTCTATTTCAAATAAATGCTGTTCTTTTGAACTTTCTATTCATTTAGGAATCCTGAAAATACTTAGCATACTTGCCACAAAAATATGAAGCAGCTCAATCACAATTTCAACAATGATAATAATAAGAAATGTTTCTTGGGCATCAAATCTGCATATTAGAATGATTTCAGAAGGATAGTGTAACTTAAAGCATCATAGTCTATTTTTTATTTTTCATCAAACTCTACTGAAATTGACATCTTTTTTTTTACTTTCAGTGTCAAATACAAAAACAGAAGCAGGTATGTTTTATGGATACCATGGCAGTTACTCCCAAAATGCTAAATCCAAAATACCATTCCTGAATTTGTGTGGGATAATACTATTTTTACATATTGAATCTCTCACCGTTCTTCCAGCTGATCCTGCCGAACCCAGCGGCCAGGAGGAGAACATGTGTAAGATCTGCATGGATTCCCCCATTGACTGCGTGCTGCTGGAGTGCGGCCACATGGTCACGTGCAGCAAATGCGGGAAACGTATGAACGAGTGTCCCATCTGCCGACAGTACGTGGTTCGGGCCGTGCACGTCTTCAGATCGTGAAATTCAGGTGCAAAGAGACAGACTGCCCACTACAGGTTGTTGCTTTTTCACACATTGAGCAACATTTTGTCCATGTTTTCTTTGATTATATTCCATTTTGCTGCTTTATTTACAAGTTTACATGATAAAATGCACTTATTTGTACAATAGTGCTAAATTGTGGCTTTGGAGTGTTTAATACATTTGTTGACTTCTGCACTTTTTTTATTTTTAATTAGTAGTCTTTTTTCTTTATATCCATCCTACATAGAGTTCACTTAAGAGCCTCAAGACGTGTGTCTGATATCTGTATAAACAACACCGTATTTAAATGTGTGGAAATTTCGGGGATGTGAAAACAGGGTAAGATGGTTGAGTTTAAATTTAATTCGGAGCACTTATTCTAATGTTGTTTCGGTGTTTAAGTTTGTACAATAGTTTAAGTTCAGTTCAATTTACACATGGTACCAGTACTGGTACCCGTTTCTAGTGAATAGGTGCTATTTTCCAGGCTCTGTGCACTTGTAGATCACAGACCATCCTGTGTCATGCTTTGGCCTTGACTTCATATCTTGGGCAGATTTCGTCCAAACTGCCAAGAGACCTTTTTCTGTCTTAAAATTTGCTTCAGTACATTCTTCTTTTTTATGGTGGCTAGTTCTCCACCATTTCTAGTAATACTAACAAGTCAGTGTTGGTCACAAGGTGCTCATTATTGTTTAATTGTTTTGTTGTATGATAAAGTGTTAACCTAATAAAGAGCGAAAAACATTAATTATAACTTCATTTGTTCAAAAAAATCTTTCATACTCAGACTTGAATACTCAGATTTATGGAGGAACAATGTTTTGATTACTCATGTGAAGTATGATTAAAATTGCAAGTTTATGAATGTATCATAATTGTGGTTATATAGCAATGTTTTTGTTTGAAATCTTTCTTTCCCATTGGCTGAGAGAAATGTGGCATATCATTGAGTCCATGCTTTTCTGAGCTGAATGTAGAAGACACGGAGATCCTTCTAAAGCATATATCCCATCTCTTAAACGCAAATGAGACATCTGGCTTAAAAACGGCTATCTTTTCGATTTTTTTTCACTTATTATATAAAAATTTTGAGAGGATATGCAACCTGTACAAATTCATTATTTTAATAGCTTTGGCTTTTTATGTATTTTCTATTGCTGTCAAATCAATTAATCGCATCTAACATAAAAGTTTTGTTTGTATAATATATATATATATATATATATATATATATATATATATATATATATATATGCTGTAAAAAGTTCCTGCCTTAAGTTTTTAAGTACAATCAACATGGATGTATTGATTTGATAGCACTAATATATATATATATATATATATATATATATATATATGTATGTGTAAATAAGCACACATATATATTATTCGTTTATAAACTTTATGTTAGATGCGATTAACTGATTTGACAGCACTAGTATTTTCATTTTTAGCAAACATGATAAACCTAAAAGATCTCAATGACCCACTCATTGTTTTTCTAGTTGGTGTAAATGTCTAGTCAATCCAAACCCAGCATGGCCTTACACTTCCATAACCTTCCCACTATATATTTAAAACAAAAACTGATGATGAACAGACACATGGAAAGACATTTTGTGAGTGATGAGTGCTCTGCTCTCAAGACATAGATCAGTTCTCTGGTACTTGAAGCTTTCATTGTGTGCTTCAACAGCTCTAATTTTACAATAAATAAATCAAAATAAATGGGTAGTATGTAATTTACATGTTAAGTATACGCCTCTTGTTAAAAAACATGTAATTTTTGTTATATAATAGCAAAGGTGCCCGTGTGTGTATGTATGTGCCAAGTGGAGTTATATCCCTTGAAATATTAGTAGGTTGTGATGCGGTCTGAAATATTTACTTAAATGTGAAAATAAATATGATCTAAATCTCAATTAAAACTTAAAAGTAACATTAAAAAAATGTGAAGTATAGCATTATTTGGAAGCTAAAGTGTCTTTGCAAATGTATCTACATTGAATGCAGCACTGAGAAATTGTGCAAAAAGAAATAATAATAAGTCAAGTAAAACATTGGATGTGTATCTAGACAAGCATTATGAAAAAAACAAGCATATGAGGAAAAAAATGAGCTCTGCATGCATTAAGCAAAAGAAAAAGATATGAAATACTATTGAAAGGTGCTTAGAAATGCTTGAATAAAGTTTTCCAGGTTGAGTGGAGACACTGGATTATGTATTAACTTTTGCATATATCATTTTGTAAATTGTTTGGTTTTGTTTGTTTTAAGATTATTTGAGACTGTGACTTTTTTCGTTTGATCTATATGAAATAATCCAAATCAACTCAAACGCTGTTCCGGATGTGGTAAACATTTATCAATAACTAGCATGCCAGATTGCTAATATTGTCTTAAACATGCAGTGAGCCTGATGTGCTAAATGCTGTAATCCTGTAAAACACTGCTTTGGAAGCCAATAAGGTTTATAATTATTGACAAAGTTATATATTTTTAAATTTGGTTACTATACTGTATGGTTGTTCTTGTGCAATTTTTTTTTTTTTTTGTAACAATAAACAAATGTACAACAGGTGAACATTTGTCATATGGGATTTATTTTTAAAGCTGCAGTCCATAGCTTATTTGGGGGTTAAAAGCAAGTAAAAATGATCCAAAAAGAAACATATTTGAGAAAATACATAACGAGCCAGTGTTCAAAACAATCTGCTTGCCTTATTTCAATTCAAAGCCTTAGGCTTGTAAAAATGTTTTAATAGAGTGCCGAAGTGATGACGTCACTTTGTAGGACAACTCGGAAGCTGGAGGCGCATGGGTTCCCTCGATCGAAAAGCTATGCATTTTCCCCATAGACTTTTGGAAAATCGCAAAAAATAAGATCTGTGTTTAACAAAGAGCTGTAACCCTTACATGTTTTGTCTATCAAGATAATCTTTACAAGTTAATCCACAATTTATACATTTTGAAGCCTATATAAAGTTTAAAAAACCACAAGCAGATTATAACTGTGTTCTATGTCATAGATCAAAACGTGAACATATTTAGAGGCTTTGTTCACCACAGACCTTATTTCAGGCAATTTAGCAAAAACCCGTTCAAAAATCCCATAGACTTTAGAGCGAGGGAACTGGTGGTGCTAACTCACTTCCGCGTTTTGGCCTACAGAGTGACGTCGTAACTTCGGCATTCAACGATTTTGTTAGATTTAATCTGCATGATTTACTGTGCAATGTCAGAACCAGAACAAAAGGGTATGTTTCTTACTAGTTCAGATTACATTTTCCGGTGAAAATTCGTAAATTGGTCATACTTCCAAAAACTAAAAGTGTGTGACTGACAGCCTCATACAGGTAGAACTTTGTGTTCATCCGCTGTGTTCATCCGCTGTGTCGTGTCAAGGAGTTGTAGTACACTCACGTAAAGTTGACAATTCCTCGAATGACTGCAATTGTAGATTTTGAACAAAGATAACTGCTGCTTTAAATTAAAAACTGCGGGCTGCAGCTTTAAATTAAAAACATTTCAGGAGCAAGACTAGACAGCTACGTCATCGTGCTACAGGCTGCAGCGAGGGGTGTCTCAGACTGGACATCCCAAAAAAAACAAAACTTTACAGTTCGCATCCTTTACGGCAGGGGGAGACAGACACCACTAATACGGTTTAAAATAAATAATAATACTAATAATACAGCACAGGGTATGGGTAAACTTATGTTTTCATAACGACATGGATGAGTGAAAATATTTGCGCTGTTGAATTTCCATTCTCTTTTAATGTCGTCTAAACTCGCAATGAACAAACCAATGGCTGTTTCGCGAAAGTGCCAATGTTTCTAGTAACCATAGAAACTAAGTGTGCTGCAGTGATTTACTTTTACCGCCGAAAATAAATGTAACTATATTCATTTGAATGCGGATCAACAAACTTGCTGATGATATCGTCAAGAAAACGTGAGAATCCTAAGGTAACGTTCGGTCGCTCAAACTTTAGGAATTGCTTTCTGATTGATTGTTATTGATGCTAACGTTAAGTAACGTTACATTCAAAGTTGAGTGGCTGCTGAGAACTTGTTTAACCAACCCGCTTCTCTTTACAACATTTTAGTTTGATTATTTATTCTCTTTTTGTGATGTGATTCAGTCGGAGTCAGATCCTAAATAGGTCTGTTTTGAAGTGTAAAGGCTCAAAAGGGAAGTCAATCATCAACTGGTTGGTTTCATGTGAACAAATCAAAACCGATGAGATGTGTATCGACTTTGTAGATCAGCAAGATTCTGCATTTACCATTTGTGGGAAAAAAAAAAACCTGTAAGTTAAGCATGATGATGATGATCACAAAAAAAAAAAAGTCAGGATGTAAACCTTAGCCACAGTCACTAGAGTTCATTTATTTAAGCTGTCTTCAAAATATTTTAGATGATCTGCTTTTATCACTATCAATAAAATAATTTCAAATTATGTAATTAATACTTTTTTAAAATAAATAAATAAATATGATGATAAAGATATACTGTGTATAACATGTATTTTGGATTGATAATATAAATAAATACATTAACGCAGGAATTAAAATGAACAGAATAATGCTTTGAAAAAATATGAATGATTATTAATTCTTAAGTAAATAAGTATAAGAAAATTATAAATATTAATGATAAATACAGTAAATATGAATTAAAATAGGCTATACATTTCTGCATTATACCACAGTTTGCATAAATAAGAGGAATTCTATGGAGCTAATTATCTGAGAGAAAAAGTTATCACACTGATAGCAACAAAAAAGCATTTCATGAGAGAAAATTTTTTGAGAAAAAGTGTTTTTTTCATAGAACAAAAAATAAATTTGAATTTTTTTCAAAGTATTTTGAGAGAGATTTTTTTTTTCTCTGAAATAATTTTAAAAATTTCAAATTTATATTTTTTATGCTCTATGAGAAAAACACTTTCTCAAAACTTTTTTAGTCTCAAATATTATTTTTTTTTGCTATTGGTATGATAACTTTTTCTCTCAAATATTTTTTTTCTCTCATGAAATGCTTTTTTTTTGCTATCAGTGTGATAACTTTTTCTCTCAAACATTTTTTTTTCTCTCTCCGATCATTTATTTTCGCACATCTAATAAAGACACAATCCTAGCTCCATAAATTCCATTTTTAATAAAGTCACAGACTCAATAGAGCTTATTTATTTAATTGTGTACAAAATATTTATTGTTAAGATGAAATGTTTGGGCTTACCACTATTAACAAATTGATGGAGATTATCATTATTTATTGACAATTTCGAGTCATGTTTCAGTTTGACCCTCTCAGTTCTTACAGCAGTGGGAGACGTCAGGGGAGACATTTAATTAAAAACAATATGATGATGATGATGCGCTTGCTGTGATATCATAGACTGTGATATGCCTGCCCCATGCTTCCTAGTTCTGGCTCTATTCTTTTTTCTTTTTTTAAAATTAAAAATCAAAATTAATTTAAAAAATATCTAATTGTTGTGGGTTTTAAACGAAAGAGAGAAACGTATAGAGGCAGAAGCAGGAAGCATGAGGCAGGCAGGAAGGATGTGGTCTAATGGGCCTGTACACAATGAAGCTGAAGTAAAACTGCTTAACTTTACAATGTTCAGATTTCACATCATGATTTTTACATATGTGCTGTGATGTTGGTTTAAAAAAGGAGGGACTACAGACTTTGATATCCATACTAGAGCTGTGTTTTATTTTCAACAAGTTTTAAGTGGACTTAAAATGAGTAATTTTATTTATAAAAGCTACAATATTGTATAGTCCACTGTCCCAGACCAGACTTTACAGCACATAAGCTGAAGACAGTGCAGCCAACGTAAACTCAAGCGTCGCCATAACGACAGTGGAGCAGCTGCTGCGGACGCATGCGCAGTACTTCTCCTCCCCATCCGCGTCCACCTCGTATCCTGTTTCAGGTCTAGCGAACTAAACGGGGTGGCACATATGGCCATTGCCTTGGTTGAGTTTTTTTCTATAGTTCCTTTGTTTACCTCAGTACCTCCGATATGCGGTCTAAACGTTTTCTCTGAGTAAGGACGTTACCATTTCCCCCTCGCTCTCACCTTGATGAGAAGTCAGAAGAATGATCGCATCCTTGTCTAAAGGAAATCTGCTTGACGTGCTGCAGGAGGGTCCTAATGAGGTACTGATACTACCGAACTCATTAACCCTCATGCCCGTTTACACGTGCATTGTTTTCAATTGCTGATTTGAGTTCTGATAAGTCGAAGCTCAATGAAAAGTTAAAACACAGTAACGTTAGCTATTGCAACTTAAAAGGCATTTTACATGTGAAACTCCGAAGAGTGGGACGGCATTGTTTGCGCCTTCTATGAGATATTACTGTGGAACAACAGATAGCTGCTTTTTGCATGTAGTATTTGATGCTTATGAGACTTTATCGTATAAATTAGTTTTACTGTCAGTGTTTATTGGTTAACAGCTGTTATAATAGCCTTGTGTCATGTGTACACTGCGCATAAGTTGTATATGTAGCCTACAATGGATTTATAGACCGTTTAAATCACCCAAAACATACATAATATGTATAGATATTTATGTATTATTTATAAATGCATTTTCATGGGAATTGGAGTCAAAAAAAATAATGATTTGTAATGTTTTACATATGAAATTATGAATATTGAAACTTGAAATGATCAATAAAAACAACAAATGGCATGTTGGCATGCATACAACAGTTTTACACAACAAAGTGATAGTTTCATTAGTGTTTTAGCAGTAAAATGCTAGTAACAGTCCATAAGATGTTTAAATGGACAGAAGGATAGTCTTGACAGCTGTTAAATAATGTGAGACACAATCCCATTAATCTTTCATTTATAGGGACCGTTCAGTGTCTCACAATTTTAAATATATGTATCAATTATGTGATATACAAAGACACTACAATTGCAGAAATAATGCTTTGAAAGTAATGCTTTAAATAGGAAATCTTGTATATTGAAAAATAAAATGAAATTATAAGTAAAAATCATTAACAGTCCATAAGACTTCCAGACTGAGTGAAGGATAATCTTGACATCTGTTAAACAATGGGAGACACAATCCTATTAATATTGCATTTATAAAGACTGTTTAATGCCACAGTGGTACAGTATATATAAAATGCATTTATACTTGAATTACAATTGTATTAATAATGCTTTGAAAGTCATTTTTTTTAAATTATGAACATTGAACAGGAAAGGGTGAATAACAATAAATTAAAACAGTAAATTATGTATTATGACTTAAACACATTTTGCACAATAAAAGATTACTATATCATCATTCTCTTATAAATGATGTTACGTGTGCGAGGAGGTGTTAAGCTTATTATTCAATTTCCAACTACTATCATCAGACTTTCCCTACTGATGTTACCTAAGACTGAGTGCTTCTACATCTGTCTGCCCTGCGGCTGTAACCATTAAACCATCAAGCACTGTTCTCAAACCATCATTGATTTTTTTGTAATGAATCCCAGCTGTCAGTTCCACCTAGAATATAAGGTGAGAATACAGCGCAGCAGCAGGTTCCAGTGATGGAGATATATCCATCTGTGGTGTCGCTGTGGGAACAGACAGCTCATTTGTACAGCTGGCTGCACAAGACTATACCTTCCAGTTTTACAGCACAGTCAGCATCTTACACTCACTGGATCTGTGCTAAATGCTCTCTGTGTTAGTTCCTGAGAAGCCTGTCACTCTGGGCCTCTGTTAGATTGAAGTTGGACAGATATGCTTCAGACAGAGCTTGCATTGTGTTAGTCAGCCCACCATGTGGCAAATCAATAAACACTAACTGTGCATGAAGGGTGCCTGTGAAAAACATGCAAAGCTCATTTTGTTGTGCATGTGTTTTCTTGACTGTGCACGTGTCACGAGTCATCAACTACTAGATGTTGGTTGGGAGGTTGAGGCCCTAGGAAAAGTTTCCCCACAGTTTTAGAATAATAGCAGACGTGTATTTTGTTAGGCAGTGACATTTGGCATCATGGATGTCCGATTTCGGTCATACACAAAAGTTTGGGGTCATAAGGTTTTTGTTTAATTTTAAAGAACACCTTAGGAACCACCCAGAATACCCTAGCAACCGCATAGCAACACCATAGCAACCACCCAGAATACCCTAAAGAACTACCTAGCAACCACCCAGAATACCGTAGCAACCACCCAGAACACCCTAGCAACCGTGTGGTGAGATTTGCCACTGCAAGCACCACTTCACATTTTCTTCTGGAAATGTACATTCTAGTTTTAAATAGAAGTCTCTTATTCTCACCAAGACTGCATTTATTTGATTGATAAGACAGTAAAAACAGTAGTAATAAATAGTATTACAATTTAAAGTAGTAGTATTTTTTTTTTCATATTCGTCATTCGTTGGCTCTGAATTAAAAAACAGAAAATCGAACCCGAGCCAAAAAATTTTCTGATTCGAGAATTTTTTTTGTTATTATGATTATCAATGAATAATAAAAACAGCTGTGCTTTTTTTGTGTGGATTCTTTGATGAATAGAAAGTTCAAAAACAGGATTGATTTGAAATATGTTTTTGTAGCATTATAATCTCTTTACTGTCACATTTGATCAATTTAATGCATCCTTGCTGAATAACAAAAAAAAATAGCCTAATCTAAAAAAAAACCAACACAATCTTATCTTTTCCATTTTCTTCTTCATTTACTCTGCAAATTGTTTTCTTTTTTCGTTTTAACACAGAAAGAGACATTATGAAGACATTTCAATAGACCTCTTTCAATAGAAGCTCTCAAGTGAGGAAAACAGCTCAATTGTGGGGGATATTATCAGTGAATAGCATGCAAATTTTGCTGTTTCTCCTACAAAGCCATTGTATGGCTTTATAAAACTTAAAATATAAGTCATATGGATGACTTTTATGATATCTTTATGGTTTGTTTGTGTCATTAAGTTATTGTTTGGCTTATTTTAGCTCGCATAAGAAACTGCTTTTTCCACCTGCTGTATTTTCCTGCAGCCAGCCACCCCACATTATTCTGCACTGTACAAAAAAAATCATATTCTGTTCAGTACGCAGCACATTTTCCAGAGGGTAGACCTGCGGCAAACCTCACTGCAGTCTTTACGCGTTCCTACATGTATTTGCTGAAGAGGAAGCGTGAGCGTGGGGAGTTAAGCTCTCCTTTTGTGACCAGGCAGAGAAAGTGCAAGTCAGACTAATCCATGCCGTTGAACCCGGGTGATGCTGACCGGTCCGGGGTGAATAGGGAGGGACTTGGCCTGTCACAGTTGGCGCTTCTTGAGCACTGAGGCGTACATTTCTTTTGACAACGGGTATCCTAGTGGGTATCAACATCCTGTGCAACCTCTCCACCAGAATCGTCGGCACTATGAATAAATGTCTTTCTGGGATGCAGTTTAACAGCATATCATTAATAGTCATTAATAGAACAATATTACATCAAAGTGGTGGCTTTTATTGGGGGGTGGCATAAGACTATAGACTATAAAGTTTGCATTCACATGTATGACATGTTTGTCTTTTTAGCAGCAACTGGCTGCCTATGTGTCTTGGGTTAATGCACAGCTGAGGAAGAAGCCCGGACTGAAACCTGTGAGTGATTTACGACAGGATCTCAGAGATGGTGTGGTCCTAGCACACCTCATTGAGATAGTGGGTAAGTGGGTAATAATTCCACAGTTATTGCAACAACACTCTAATTTAATGCACAACTTGGTATTGAGATGTGTTTTATTTATTTGGCAAGCCGGTGAGCTGCTGGATGGCATTCATTATGTGCCACTGGACGATCAGGAGAAGAAGCAGAATGTGGAGAAGGTTCTGCAGTTTGTGTCATCCAAACGGATCAGGATGCCACAGACATCTGCCAGGGGTGAGTTACAGAGCAGGCTCTTAATCACACTTAAGCCGATAGACCTACTTATTTCTTTCTCTCTGTCCTCAAAGACATTGTGGAGGGGAACCTGAAATCCGCCATGAGGCTCATCCTCGCTCTGGCTGCACATTTTAAACCCTCCGCATCAGCCAGTCACAGAGCTGGAGCTAGTGTAGGCAGGAGTTCCACTGGCTCCTCGGCCAATCACAGACCTCATTCCACCATGGCCATGGCCCAGAATGCAGCAGCAGCACTGGCAGCAGCCAGGCAGGATGCCGCACGCCCTGGCCGCTCCGTCTTCCATCTGAGACAAGAATGGAGGTACATATTATCCCTTTTCTCTCCTTATCCTTCTTCAAAAGAGCTTTGTAAACTTGTATTCATTCAAGTAGAATTGCTGTCGTAGAGCAACTGTTCTTTATAGTATTAAGCGGAAGTTTGGACATGCTCTCCTTTTCATTTTAAGAAGATTAATTTGCTTTACTTAAAACAATAGTTCACCCAAAATAACATTCTGTCATCATTTACTCACCCTCGTATTGTCAACTTTATGATATTGACGTCATTTTGCACAGAAAACCTTGATGTACACGAGAGTCGGTGAAATGTTATCAGCGAAAATTTCTTACATTTTGGATTTTTGCAGCATTTTTGAAGCTTGAAAGCTTCAGTCCTCATTGTAAATGCATGGAAAAGACCAATTGGGACTGTTTAAAATGTCTACTTTTGCGTTTCTAAGAAGAAATGAAGTCATATCAATGGTAAATGATGATAAAAAGAACTTCATTTTAGAGTGAACTGTTTCTTTAACAAATGAACAGATGCCCTCTTGCTGATGTCTGAGGGTATTGCCGCTCAGTTCAGAGGCAGCATATGGAAAATAAGATTTGCAGTTTCATCCTCAACTTATGCTTTGCTGTCAACTCTAGCAACGGTCTCTAATATGCTTTGTTGAAGCTTTGAAACTGGTTTACATTCTGGCCTGACACATGCCAGAATTATGAAAAATATTTGAGAGAGTGTTGTCAATCCGTTTAGCTTACAAATAAAAAAAATCATCCATCATTGAAACAGCATTTTACAGTTTTTAATCTCTCTTTTTTGTTGTTGTTGTTGCTCTTAGTCGTGGCTGCTGTAGTGAAGAGGACAGTGAGAACCCTTGCTGGAGCGTCCGAGCATTGGTCCAGCAATATGAGTCACAGAAGGGGTCATTTGAAGAGGAGACAGAAGCTAGATCCACTGGGTAAATTCTGAATATTGATGGTTAATTAAAGGGCACCTATTATGCCCCTTTTTACAAGATGTAATATTGGTCTCAGGTGTCCCCAGAATGTATTTGTGAAGTTTCAGCTCAAAATACCCCACAGTTAATTTATTATAACCATTTGAAAATGTCATTTTGGGGCCTGCTTAAAAATGAGCTGTTTCAGGGGGTATTCCACCTTAAATGCAAATGAGCTGCATATCCCCGCCCTGCCTTTGGATGAGGGCGTAACTTGATACCTATGGCAGGCAGTCGGTACTGAGAGAGTGAAGAGACGCGCCGTTTTGAATGTCATTCAGCCGTACGTTTGAATCGGAATATATAAATAGCATGAAGAGACTCCGGCAGAATAAACATATGAGAATGGACCAGTACGTCTCGGTATGGTTATTTGCTACTTTTATGTACTTTAGAGTTGTAATAGCGTCCCATTTGAAATGATGGATGTCCAACACACACACACACACAGACACTAGCGCAAGTTTTTGAAACTACATACACATTCTGTGATAAAGTTTGCTACGTACGAGCGAAATTACATTTATGCAGGGACCTGTGGCATCATGTTTAGCTTGTCATACGGGTGCTTCTGTGGCAAATGTGAGAAGATGGCTAACTTACAGAACACCAACATATGCAGTTTTTAATACAATATCTTTAAAAATATATATATTTATAAACGTGTGGTTACACACTATACAAACAAGGTTTTAAATTATATACACAGACATCCTACGACGGCAATAACTTTAGACGCATTTGTTGTTGAATTGGCTGACATTGACTGAAAAGACTATTTGCTCAAAAATCATAAAATACACTTACTGTTACTGGAGGTGACGGTGGATCGCAAACAGTAGACAAGAATCCACACTTGAGGATTAACTTTTAAGCCACAACAACAGGATTAACCCACGAGTCCACGACAGAACATTAATTTACGTTTCCAAGAGACATTACCGGCTGTCGTCGTTGAAACAATGAAGGATGGTGTGTACAGATCACCGAGGGCGGGGTCTAGGCCACAGCCACACTGTCAATCAACCCCCTGTCTCCCGTTCTACGTCACAAAGACCTGGATCTCAGAACAGCTCGTTCTGAGGCAGTGCAGATGATTTATTGAGATTGTAAAAAAACTACTGGATGGATTTTTATCATTCTAGGGTGGTTTTGCTCACACACTGCCAACACACATTTATGTTCAAACACCATGTAAAAGTGAATTTTCCATAATAGGTGCCCTTTAAAATGCACCCAGTCTGTATATTACTTTTCACTTCCGGTGCCTTCAGATCACTTGGACGTGACTGTGATTACAAGAGGTACAAACTAGGGATGGGACGATAACCGGTTTCACGATAAACCGTGATAAAATGTACTGACGGTTAGTATTATCGTTTAAAATTTAATTATCATTAAAACCGTGTTTGATTATCGCGATTTTAATAACTCACTGAATCCTGTCGGCCAGTCTGACGCAGGCGCGCAGCACGCAATATTTTTTTAAATTACCATTCGAGAAGGAATGGTGGAAGGCAGTGACCGTGCTCAGGAGATTTTTCAGCCTTTTAAGAGGACCAAATCTGAGGTGTGGTCATATTTTGGGTTTTACAAAAAACTATTAAAAATAACTTTTGGAAATAACAATCACAGTCCTGGACAGTGAGTGAGCTTACACATTAAGATAATATCAGATTTTCTCCAGTCATTGTTAAAAAACAAGCTAACAATCCTTGCTAACTAGCGTTAGTGAAGCGGCTAGACGGATCTTTCTGCCTCCACCTAAGCTCCGCCCACAAAAAAACGTCACCATGTTTACCAACTGTAAAAGGGTCTGTAGAATCTTGCTTAAAAAGTAATAGAGAGGCTTGTTTTATTTGTTGTTTTTTGATTTTCAATTATAAAACTTGTTTTCAGTGTGAGCATCAGTTCTTTTTGAGCACTTTCATAAATTTTTAAGAAAACCGTGATAATATTGATAATCACGATTATTTTGGACATGAAATTTTCATACCGTCCCATCCCTAGTACAAACGATATAAATACTGTTCGTTTTCTCACACAAACCGCTCGTTTCGTGTCTTAGGCCATCAATGTGTACTTACATTTACGAGTCATTAAATCATGGTTAACTTGGACTTCTCTGTGCATGCTCTTTGAGGTGGTGACCATAGACCTCCAATATATGACTGACAGACAAGAACAGTTTGACCTAAAAATATCAAAATTGAAAATATTGTGGAAACAAAGACACCTAAATCTTGGATGCCCTTGAGGTAAGCTTAAACATATCAAAAATTAATTTCAAAGTGAACTATCGCTTTAACTAATAGTTTGAACATATAGAATGGATAAAAAAAAATATAAAAGTTAAAAAAGTAAATAAGTCTAATGCTGGAAATGGGTATTGGAGCATTTACATATTAGATTTATATATTTAAGTTCCATTCAAAGCATTTAATCAAAATCTATATTTGAACCAAAAATATGCGGATAAATAGAAAATAAGATGCTGATGTAGGTAGAGTATACGCTTGTAAATTGAGAATACATTCAGCTGAGAATCATTTGCTTCAGTGTTATCAGTTTTCAACATATCTCTTAGTTACCAAATGCACAAAAACATGTTATCACAACCCCTTCTCTTTATTCTCTCTTCTTTTATGAGAGGAGAACACATAGACTGGCTGGAGGAGGCTGTCACAAGGATTTTCTCACTGCTTGTTTTGTAAAGCCTGAGATGTTGCTGCCCGCTGGCTTTCTCTAAGGCATCATCGTGATTTGCCCCTGAAAACCATAAAATGTGTGACTGTTCTTTTATGTGGGTCTTTTAGCTGAAGGAGCTGATTCAGAACCTGATTATCCAAAAGAACATCATTTGTACGCTTAGTCGTTATGCATTTTGGGGCATCTTTAAAGGGGTCATGAATCGAGAAATCAAATTTTCCTTGAACTTTTGACATATAAGAGGTCATTGTATTATAAAATATATTCTCTTGTTTACATCGTGTTTGCAATGTTAGTTTTGATTAAGGCATTCGTGGAAGTGGAGAAATCGAGTTGCAATGATTAGATCACTGCATTCATCTGTGATCGGCTACATGCTCATCACTGCAACCTGTCATGTGACGGGAGTAAATCTAAATATAATGCTATGATCAACACTTTTCACAAATTAGTTAATCTCAGCAGCTGTAATAGTAAAAACGTAGCAAAAGTCTGAGAGAGTTCAACACGTAATAAGTGTTCTATAATATGCAAAGATGTTAGCCAATCACATCTGTGGGCACTTACACAGACAAGCCACTTTAAACAGAGCGTTCAAATCAGATGGCTAAAATCAAGGTCGAAAATTGGCCTTTTATTTCTAAATTAAGTGATTTTTTTTTATGTAAAATTTATACTAAGTGAACCTTAGAAAACATTATAAAATAATAATAAAAATGCAGTTCATGACCCCTTAAATGAATTCACATAACATGGGTGTTATGTAAGACACTATTCTAGGATGTTGTCTAGGTCAGTGACTTGTGCTGAAGTTAAACCTTGACAGATCTGAATTGCTCACTGCCCTGTAGGCTAGTTGATGGTTAGTTATTATAAGGGCCATTCATGCATAAACTTAAATGCTTTTATAAACTTAATTGCCCCATATATATGGGCGTTTACTGTAGCTATTCAATCAGCTTATTCCCTCTTTATTATGGCATTGGTATTTTTGATACTTATGAAATCCATTTGTACAGAACAGTATTTTCAACTTTGAGTCATGTGAGTGACAGGTTGGGATTTTACCATGTCCCAATCCCATTCTGTTCAGTATACTCTGTACTAAATAGTACTGTGAAAATGTTTTGAGTGTGACAGACGGATACATCAGCAAGGCTGATAAATTAGCCAAGATTTGGCCAACTGTGTCTGCTCTCTTTTGAATCAGTTACTATACCAGCAGCCCAGTCAATGGATAATACACTATTTGCTTTCAAATTCTGTGTGAAGTTTAAGTAAAACATTGCATAAAAATGTTTATGTGCAAATGGTATTAGCTGATATGGGCAAAGACGTAATGCAGGCCTGTACTGTAACTCAGTTTCAGGGTGTTACCAATTGTCTTATAACCTAGGCCATCTTTGTGGAGAGAGACATTCTAATTCTCAAATTCTTAGAGAGTTCTTTGCCATGAGGATTGCACTCAAAGCACAAATTTTAACTGCTCTTATACAAAAATTTGTATAGTCCTGTCAAGCAGACAAAAACATGAACATGATGAATAGGACATGTGGCTTTGCATGGTTAAACTACATACAGCTATTATCACTTAGGGTGTACTCACTTTGGTATGTTGAGTTTTTTTCAGAGGACTATACAAGTAGCATTGACTACTCTAAATCTATTCAAGTTTCATCTCTATAGTATTGTCCCTTGATATACTGTATATAAAGCCTGATATATATATATATATATATATATATATATATATATATATATATAATATATATATAAAGAGTTCAGATGCAAAAGCCTCTAAGTGCCATTTGAAATTTTCTCCGAGAATGATCATTTTTATCGAGCTTGTATATTTAAGTTCAGTGATTTTACTTAAATTGCAATGATAATTACCTATTAATTGTTATTTAAGTGAAATTACTGAACTTAAATATACAAGTTTGATAAAAAGCATCATTAAAGAAGAAAATTTCAAATGGCATTTAGAGGCTTTTGCATCTGAACTCTTCATATGTATGTATACATATATGTATGTGTGTGTATATATATATATATATATATATATATACATACAGTACATATATATACATACAGTACATACAGTACATATATATACATACAGTACATACAGTATATATATATATATATATATACAGTATATATGTATATACACACCTGCTGAATGTCATGTTAAATTAGAAAAACTGTCCAGAGCAGATCTGTGCCCATCTACATTACCCAGACAGTCCATGTACCAGCTGCCCTCCATCAAAATACTGATTTTAACAGACGGGGAGAGAGGCAGGGCAGAGAAAAAGAAGACAAAATAGAGGGAGGGCTGGAGGGGGAGGGTAAACAGAGGAAGGCCGGACCGAGTCTGACATCTTCGCACAGAAAAAGAGGAGCTAGTGAGGAAGGCAGCACAAGAACTAGACAGGGACGTGCAGATCTCAGCGATGGAGAGCTTTACTTAGTGAAAAGGTTGAACTGAGAAGAGGAATAATTAGCCCGACTCACAGCCGGAGAGAGAAGGAGAGGAGGGGGCAGGATGCAGCTGCCTTGGTGACAGAGCAGTGTCGCTCTCTCCTGTCACTGCAGACGGATTGAAAACAAGATTTCCATATGGACAACAAGTGCATCTGAAGAGGCTTTGAACTTGCGGATTGGATCTGCTGTCAGTTCCAAGCGTGGTGATAAAGAGGAGCTAGTTAGCAAACGAGTGGTAACGCTGTAGACAGGACATCCAAAAGAAGTTGTCTGTAAGAATGATGGTGATTCCTAAACTTTTTGATGCTCTATTGATAATTAAACGTAGTGCAGAAGGCTAGAAACTCTAGTGCCAAAATGGGAGCCAAGCAATTCAAATGGTAAGACTCTGGACGTTTTAAATGGAAAGTTTTACCTAAAAATATCAATTCTGTCATTTACTCAACACTGATGTTGTTTCAAAACAGTATGACTTTTTCAACTGTGGAACATGATGACATTTTGAGAATTGGCAGTGGTGTCAGTGTCAAACTTTCTTTTCCACAGCAGAATACAGTCATAAAGGTTTGGAACAACATATTGTGAGTACATGATGATCATTTTTATTTTTGTGTCAGCTATTCCTCACTTGCAAGTGTTTTTAGCACTAGTATAGTTTAGTTTGATTCACATAGATTTTACTCACCAATTCACTTTTTCTGATGCGGTCATAAAACCTTTTAATGCTTCTCACATTGACGGCTATCATAAGCAAAAAAAAGTCATTTATTTGAAGGAGAGTTGGCAGACTGAGGTGACATACTGTACGCTACATAAAACATTGTCGATGTAATAACATTGAGAAGGGTTTTATGCAAATTCTTGACAAACACAATGATTCGCAGATACATACAGTGGCTTGCCAACCTTCAGCGGTTTAGTGGTCGTCAGTGAATGGACTTTAGGGTTGGGTATCGTTTGAATTTGAACGATTCTGATTCCGATTCCGATTCCTTGTTTCAATTCCAGTTCCTAACGATTCTCGATTCCGATTCTTTTAAGAGGCAGGGTCAAAAAAGTTTAGCTAACCTTGCTAACCAACGGCCTTTTGCTAACCAACGGCCTTTCTGAAGGAAATACTCCTTCTGTAAAAATTTGCCAAGATTTCGTTATTTTTAGAAAAGTGAAGCCACACTTTGGATCGCAGACGTAAGGTACTCATGTTCGACTCGCATGCCAACACTTCCGGTAGACGCTTCTTCGTTGGTGTTGTTCAGCGGTTTCTTCTTCCGCTCAGCGGACTGTGAATATCGAAACTAGGAATCGAAATTTTTACTTTTGAACGATTCCGGGAAAAACGAAAAGTTAGTCTCGGTTCCAATCGATACACGATTCTCGATACCCAACCCTAATGGACTTGCATTTTATTATCATGTGTGGTTGTGAATGACACTGAATGTCACTGCTTTAGAGTGTCTGACCCAGTTTACCTTTCTACTAAAGATCACACACAAGATTTTGGATCAATTCTCTATGTCAGTGCCACCTGTGCTGTGCTTTAAGATCCAGTTTTGTGCCTGTGTCATCTGTCATATGCATACAACACAATATGAACCAAATCCGACAATTTGTATTTGACAGGAAATATTGGAAGAAAATCTCTATCTTGTTTTGTTCTAAAGCAGTTTGTTTTCCTGACAACATTGCAAAAAATGCCGGATATGTCTGCTCAGATTTCTATTTCAGAAGTGAAATAATTCCCGAACTCTCACCCTGGCAGCAGAGAATTTCCGTTATGTTGACGTTGGCCTTTTTTCTTGTTCCCTGGAACGTAAGCATACTTTAATGAACTTCCTGCAATTCTTCCAAATGACTTCTAATGAGCTCTCATGAGAATCGTCTCATGACCGACTAATCTCGTGTGAGAAGCAGGACATGTTTATTGGCATTGTTGGTCATTTTTGCGCTTTGATATGCGAGATGAGATCTAGTAGTATTTATCAGAGTAGAAGATGTTTGGGGAGGATCACAGCGAGCTCTGTTAGAAAGATTACTGTGAAGCAAGGGGCAGGCTTCACCATGAAGCAACAGTTCTGTATGTTCTCATTGCATTCAATCTGCGGTTATATAAAACCCAGTCAGTGAATGCGGCAGTAGCTTATGAAAAATGGAGCACATTTTGTTTGTTTCTTTTTGTTTTCCATTTCAAATAGGATGGTGAGAACACTTTGCATAGAAAGAATCTCAGCGCAGGCTTGTGTTTCATCCAGAGAAAACAGCTATAGCGGATCTTTATTTATAACTAGAAGATCGCTTTGCCTTTGTGGGTTCGCTTTGATTCCTCTCCAGTGGAATCAGTCAGTCATTCCCTAGCTGTCGTTTTCCATCCATCTTTGCTATGAATAAAGGATGTTTCAGCTACAGCAATTGCTGATGTTGTACACTTCAAGGCCATTAGAAATGCTTGGTTGTGCAATGCTGAATGTGTTATATTTCATGTCCTCTGTGCTGCCTGTTAAACCATACGCTGAATCTAAGTTTTTTGACATCATTGTCTTGTTAGTGGTGCTTGCTAAGCATCATTTTTACTATTACTCATACATTTGAACCAGGATTTAGCCTGAATATTAAATGTGTAAACTGATCTGCTCTGTTAGGGAGTAATACTTGTGATAAATTTGAAGTAAGTGACAATAGATTTGCGAGATATAGATAATTAGTACCGTATTTTTAAAGTTATCTGCGTTGCCCTGTGCTAAATGTGTAATTCTCGTGCTCATTTCAGCTGTTTTTACATCTAGATTACTAACTAAAGATTAATCTTTAAAAACACTAATGACTTTAGTCGATAAGACTTTAGTGTAAGTAAGATTTGTTCATGTTAATGTTACTAACCAAGGCTTTATTTATTTGATACTGTAAAAGCAGTAATATTGCGAAATATCGTAATTATCGGAGATTTCTGTTTTTATATATTTAAAAATGTAGTTTATTCCTGTGATGGCAAAGCATTTTTAGCATCCACATAGCATTGACTAGATTCATTGTCACATGATCCTTCATAAATAATTCTAATATGCTGATTTAGTTCTTAAGGAATATTTCTTGTTACACTTTTGCCGCGTCATATTTTTGTGGAAACCGTGATGCATTTTTTGTGGGATTCTTTGAGTAGAAAGTTGGAAAGAACTGGTTTGAAAGAAGAAAAATACTTAAAATAATTGCATATATATATATATATATATATATATATATATATATTATTTAATTATATAATTGTGTGATATAAAAATGTATTTTAAATTTTTAATTTAGTAACCAAACTCCATCGCACACCTGCAGGTGATAGGTGCGTCAGATAATAAGACCAGCTAGTCATTCAAGCAGATAAGGAACTCCCGCACACTATCATTACTTGCACTTTTTAATCAAGTTTATTCACACACAACGTTTCGGTCACACGACCTTCGTCAGGAGTATATACTCCTGACGAAGGTCGTGTGACCGAAACGTTGTGTGTGAATAAACTTGATTAAAAAGTGCAAGTAATGATAGTGTGCGGGAGTTCCTTATCTGCTTAAATTTTTAATTTAAAAAGTTTTACTGTCGCTTTTGATAATTTGATTAATAAAATCGCAGTTTTGATCCTTGCTTAATAAAAATATTTTTTTTCAGTGAAAAAAAAAATACTGGAAAAAAATATATACTGACCACAAACTTTTAAACAATAGTATACAATGGAAGGACTCGAGTCAAATCTTAGGATCGAATGTTGTAATAACTTGGGGATTATTTTTACACAGGTTGATTTCCAACCCTGTAAGTTAGATTTCGGTAGAACACCCCCACAACATCCACAAATGTACAAATTCAGTGGAGAATTCTTTACTACTTTTGATTGTGATAAACTTTCTTTCACAGACCTGGCAACCCTGTACTTAGAAAACCCTAGCAACCACACAGCAATGCACTAAAAAGCACACAATACATCTTAACATCTACCTAACAACGCCCTGGCAACCACCCTAGAATTGCTCTCGCTTTTTTTTTTTCAGAAAATGTATTAAAATATACATTTTCCTCTTTAATAAGCCCTCTACTCCATTATTTAACTTTGTTTTATGTTGGAATAACTGTTTCATATCAATGCGCACATTGTTTTTTGAGTCTTGAGTTTAGAGAACAGAGATTCAAAGATCAGGAAAAACCCCTTAAAAAATACTTAGGGATTTTTCCAGTCTAGTTTGGATCACATGAGTTTCAGTTAACTCTGTGTCCATCTATTAGTTTTATTAGTTTTTTTCTTGTGGCAAACACAGCACAAAAGGAGAATAAAATTGTGGAGAAACTGAACTGAATAAGTTAGTGTCTTTAGTGTCTGTGTGGGTCACAATCAGAAGGGGGGTCTGGATTTGGTTTTGAAAGAAAACGGTCCCCTCCTTCCCCCTCCCCACAACGTGAGAAAAATAAAACAAAGAGAGTAATGTGGAGTGCGACGGGCTGTCTCTTTCAGGGTCTCTGCGGTCTGTAGCCTGGATCAGGACAATGAGAGCCAGCACAACATACACACTAAACAAAAAAAAACAAAACAACAAGCGCTCTGTTTCTTTCGAGAAGAAGCATTGTTGCTTTGTTAAGACAACAAAACGGATCACCCTTGGTCCTTTGTCTTTATCCATCACACATAAGTAAAATAATATGCAGAGCTTAAAAATGTTTGGAGATTTCCATGCATGATATGGCTGTTTTTTATCCACACATTGAATTTTGTCTTGGGGATCCCCAGGCTTTATTCTGTCTGAAAATAAACATGAATTCTCCAAAGGTCACCCAAGCGGGATCCATTTGCTCTGTGTGTTGGTCTGTGTGAAATGTCAGTTACGTTTCACTGCAAATGAAATGAACCAATGACTTGGATGGGATTTATTCCCTGACGTAAGTCTAGTATTGACTATGACGGCATAGTCTTCACACTCTGTCTAATGTGAAGGTCATTTGTGTCAATGGGTGTTGGACTCTTCTTTTATTTTTGTGACTGCTTAGAGGGGAATTGATGTAGAGAGAATTCAACTTGGCATGCATGAAGACAGCAGACAGAGAAAGAGTGAGGTTGTTGGCTTGGCACTAAACATAAATTGGTATAAATTGGAGGTATAAATTGGTGTTCTTTAGCCCGTTGATTTTTGTTCATGGTATTAAGCCACAATCAAATGTTTTGCAATAGAATAAATGTGAATGAAATCTAAGTTGTTGTTTTTACCTTATTGGAATCGAAATTAGGAATCAATAAGCGGAATCGGAATTGTTCAAATTTAAACGATACCCAACCCTAATTATATAGCATCATAGTTCTGTCGTGACAACTCTCAGAGTGTTTTGCATGGTAATGGATATTATGGATATTAAATTACCCATTGCAGATCTATGCAGGTGGAGCTGGGGAAAGTGGTGGGTTTCTAAAAGTGCTTGCGAAGTATTGTGTTTATTAAGGTTAAACCACTCAATTCATATGGATTTTTTTTATAACAATGTCTTTGAGCTGATAAAGAAGCGCTCTATAGCATAATTCAAACTGAAGGTGTTATAATTTTAAAGCATGCCAGACATTGGCTCATAAGCCTGTGGCTTTGAAATGTATTAACGGTGCATTATTGATAGGGCATCAGATCAAACAGAAGTTCAGATGCTGACAGACTTGGCTGTTCATATATGCAAGGGGTCTCCATGGCAACTGACTTTAAAAAGGCACTTTCTTCCTTTGCTTCAGGACTGTTTATTTGTATCTGCCTTTCTGAGACACCAGATGCAGCACCTGATAAACATAAATTACAAGTCTTTGCGATATTGTAACTCACTCTTGGAACAACTCAATGGTGATTCTGCAATTAGTGGAATTGTATTTAGAAACGAATGTCTTAGACAAAATCTGACTTTGACTGTAAAGTTATTAGCCCCACGTGAGAAACTGCATTTTTTTTGTTTATTTCCACAGCCTCAGTTCACAGAGCCCCACCCACAGTCCCAAAGAATCCATCAGCCTATCAGATGTGAAGGCAGGGCTGTTAGACACCTTGTCCAGGGAGAAAACTATTAAATCAGGTATTGATATATTTCAATCAATCATATGGACATTTATGGTCTCGTGCATGTATAACAGTCTATCCCTGTTTACCATTAGAGGACACGGTGAAATTGGCCCTGTGTGACCAGGCCATTGTCTCGGGGCATGATGGTCAAGCTGGTGACTGCACCTGGGAGGACAAACTGTGTGAGCAACAGGAACAGCTGGAGAAGGAGATGAAGGAGGCACGGAAAATGGTCTCCAGCCTACAGGTGACAATAACATATATTATCACCTAATTTAGTTAATTTTGTAATGCTTTTATAGAGCTTGCAGTTTATAACAGGTGTTTTTTTTAGGCTCTCCTTCTGCACGGTTCATTACCTGAGGATGAGCAGGAGGTGACGCTTAGTCTGGGTGAGGGAGTTGAAAATGCAGAGCAGCAACTGGTACGTATCTTTTATTTCTGTCACAATTGTGTTTTACCCCAAATTGGCCTCTTTCTCTTCCATATCGCGCATATCCCTCCCTCTTGATAATATGTGACTTCCTATGCCTCTCCCTCCCCCCATCTCTCTCATTCTCTCCTGCTCTTTCTCTAAGCTCTGTCAGGGCAGATCATATTACTCTCACGGTGAACTTTGCTTTGTTTGTGGGAGAGACGCAGGTATCCGTTTCTCTCCTACGATGTCTGTTTCTCTCTTCCAGTTCTTGAACTGTTTTCTATAAGGTTGTCGTGTGAACCAGTTCCTTCTGTGTTTAGTGTAATATGTAGTAATATATGTGGTTTTGTTCTGAAGCTGCAAAATCCCTCTGTTGTTGTGCTACAGGTTGTAATACGAAGTCGTCTAGACCAGAGCATGGAGGAGAGTCAAGATCTAAAGGTGGGCATTATTCATATTATTATATCATACACACACACACAATCTCACTCACTTTCTTTAATAACTGAATTAGTCTGCTATCAATGGCTCTAGTCTCCGTCACTAGCTCTAAAATGACGATTTGTAATTGGCAACGGATGTTTGAGATAAGAGGCATAAGAAACTAGTCCTACATACAAGAGCATTTTAAGGACAAAAACTTGACAAACGTCTTGACATACAACATCTGTATTTATATATAAATACAGACTTTAAGACTTTTGTCAGGTTTTTGTCCTTACATTACAAAATGTCATTTTAGAGATAGTAACGGAGACTTGAGCCATTGATAGCAGACTAATGCAATTATTAACATTATATATATATAGTTTGTTTGTTAATTTATTTGTTTATTTATTTATTTAGTAATTATAATAATCATAATAGCTTTTATTAATATTATGAAATAATTATTTCTTTTTAGTTGATTTATTTAGTTGATATTTTTCCCCCCTGAATCGTTATGCTGGAAACTGTTTTAGCATATTTTGAATATGATTTCAATTTCTTTGATTACTGTACTGTATGTAGTACAGATCATTTCATAATCACTGTGCTATTTTTTGTTTTGGTCTTCAGTTAGTTATTGATGGGCTGATCTTGTCCATTCCTGATATTTTTAAAACTAGTCTATGATGTGAGTTTTTTTTTTTATACATGCAGAGGGAGCTATTGAGGTTCAAACAGGAGGCTCGCAACCTGCAAGGAGTGAAAGTGAGTCTTACTCATCTCCAAACCTATTAATATAAATAATACCCTCAAGGTCATGATACCGGGGGCAACTTTTTGAGCAATATTGCTGACAACCAGTTGAGACACAGGGCTCACGACTGATCTTAAGTATCCAGATTGAAATTTGTTGCCCATTCTCAATGGGAAAGTGCACAAGCAACATCGCTCTGCAACATTGGCCAAAAAGTTGCCACCGGTATCAACGCCTTCACACTTAAAAGCATAAAGCAGAGCAAGTTAGATATGTTGAGATTGATTAACCCTGTCCCGCGTCATCATTCAGGATGCTCTTCAGCAGCGTATGGCTGGGCAGGAGTCCTTAGTCCTGCAGCTCAAACAGGAACTCCTGCGCACCAGTATGGCCAAAGATGAGCTGGCAGGACAAAATGTGAGTGCATCTGTCTTTATGCTATGGATATTAGATTATTTTCAGTTATACATAATCTGAGACCGGTTGTCATGCGTCTATCTTGTCAGGCTGAGCTACAGAGGAAGCTAGAGGAGAGGAGCAGACTTCTCAGCGAATATAAGGCATTTACTTTTTAATTTGTTTGTGATATGAAACATATAATCATGTTTATTACAAAAATGCACCATAATGTATGGTCTATATATTCAAATTCTACTAATTCCACTGTTTGATTTTATATAAATTATACTGTTTTCTATTTTTATTTGTGATATATAGTGTAAATTCATCTGTTTCATTTTGGCATCTTAATTTAGATCTTCTGTTTTTATCTGGTAATTAAAGATATTATCAAAAACTGTAACTTTTGCTTTTTTTCACCCCTCAATCTTGTTGCTCCTTTTGATTAGTAACTTTTAGTGTAAGCTAACTACTTTTTCAAAAGAGTAGACTGACTGTACATTATGAGTAGCTTGTAGTTTTCTTCATATCGAAAGATGCTACTTCTATAAAAGATGCTGAATTAAACCACATATGTAATGTATTTAAACGCATTGTCTTTGTGCTGCACAGAAAGAACTGGGCCAAAAAGATCGACTTCTGCAGCAGCAACAGCAGAAGCTGGACGAGGCACTGCGCAAGCTGACAGACAGCAGCAGCCAGCAGGTATGACATCAGACACAGAGTCTGCAGACTGTGAAGGAGAACTGCATGATGGGATAGTGTTATAATTTAACATCATAAATCTTTGTCTCTCACAGCAAATCAGGGCTTGACAAAAAGGACAGTGCATTACCAGTGTGAGAAAGGTTCGGGCTAGTCAATTCAGTTTGCACATGCATAGAGCTTCTGTTAAGCAAACAAACACAAAAAGAGTGAGGGGGTGTAATGGAGAACATGTTCTTACAGTAGTTCTAAAAACACCTTGAGACAAGTTTTTTTTTTTTAAAACATGTGACTTTAAAGGTGCGAGACACAATGCAACAGCGCAAAGTTGTTGTTCCTGTGTGAATAAAGTCCTCCTTACAGATGGTATGAGGACCAGGTAATTTGTTTATGACTTTATGCATGTATGTCAAGTAAAATGTACAGCTATTATTGCAAATTAATGTTTAATTAAAAAAAAAAAATCAATATACAAGTTTTGCTTCAAACTAGCTGTTTTTTCTACATTTGTCTCAATCATAAAGTAATATTAATGTCAAATATATTATAATTCAAAACATATAATGTAATGAACATAAGTCTAGTGTGATTTTATTTGTTAGTGTTGGTTAAATGTACAGTAAATTATTTACTTAACTTAATTGTTTGTTACTAAAAAAGTACTATGAATGTTACATGCACAAGATAATGATTTTGAAACTTAAAAATATGCAGCTGAAAAAATGTAAAGTTTTCTTTCTTGCAAAGTGAAAATGTCACCAGGGCAAGTAACAGCCTAAACAGGCCAGCATTTAAAAAAAAAATCCTTATTGTTGAGCCATACTGATTAATTATGATTAATAACCCTTGTTATGTAGCTGAAGACTCCTGCACTTGTTTTTGTGGATTATGTGTGTCTCTGTTTCTCAGGCTTGCCTGCAGAGGGAGCTGGAGCACAAGGAGAGTATTCTCAAAGAGTTAATGAGCCACGAGACAGAGGTAACACACACTTATACAGACTGTTTTCCCCACAGCTGTTTGTTTTCACACATTGCAGAGTATGTTTAGTGCTTCCATTTAATCATTAAAGTTTCAAGTAAAGGCTTGTCTTATGTTTCAGCTTCCTGGCTCGCAAAACAACGGCTACTCACACCCACCACCGGTCACAACATCAAAACCACACCATGGGGTAAATAAGACTAAAGCCTTTTCTCAGTGATATTATATTATATCTATAGAGATCCATGTAACTGTGTCTCTTGTAGGCCGAGGAGCTGCAGTTAGTAAGAGATGCTCTGCGGAGTCTGAGGAACAGCTTTGGAGGTCACGACCCTCAGCATCACACTCTGGACACGCTTGAGCAAGGTGTGGCCAGCCTGATGGATCGCCTCTGTGACCTGGAAACACGGCACAAACAGGAGAGGAGGGTACGAGGAATGTTCACTCAATCTCACACAACGGGTTTTTCACCCGATCCTACATTGCCTCAGAATTCTTTCTTCTCAAATCAATCTGTTCCTTTGTAGAACCGAGGCAAATCTCCAGGACATAAAGCATCTCACTCAGATGGAGACTCCTGGACTCCTACTTCAAGTAAGAATAGATCCAAATCCCAAAACAGGGAATAACAGGACTAAGAGGAACCATGTGAATTTGACCGTTTAGTCACTGGCTTATAAACAGCCAATAAGCCATTTTTCATGAGTCCTTATATATCAAAAGTCAGTGATTACAGATTAGACATTCGAATTAATACTGTTACTTACATGTTGTGGCATTACTGTCGGGTCCATATCTTTCTGTAAAAGCCTGTGTTGAAGTGTGACGGGTTTAGCATAAGAATCCACCATGAAATGTACAGAACAAATATTCAAAAATAAACTGCCACATTAATATTAGGATCCCTTGAAAGGTCATTTTATTTTTAGTCCAATGATCCTGTTGTAGCAATTATTATATAACGTGAGTGAGCGGGACTAAAGAAGCAATGATGCAGAAGAAAATGCTGATTTGACAGTGGAGGCGGCCTTGATCAACTGATCTCTATTATGTAATTAAAAAATGGGAAGTACAAAACGAGTTGCTTTTCCAGCTTGGCAATTAAACTTTGTTTTTATACCAACATGGACATTTGGAGTAATGAAACTTACAGTATGTTTTTATAGCACAATGACCTCATATATGACAAAAAATCTGAGATGGTACGCACTGCAGAACACAAAATCCAGGGGGAGGAGTTAGATCCAGATCCAACTCCTCCCAAACCCCACCCCTAATCCTACTCCTCTCCACCCCATGATCCCTATCCCCACCCCTAATTCCGACCCATCTCCACCCCTGATCCCTAATCCGACCCATCTCCACCCCTGATCCCTAACCCCACCCCTAATCATACCCATCTCCACCCCCTGATCTCTAACCCCACCCCTAATCATACCCATCTCCACCCCCTGATCTCTAACCCCACCCTTAACCATACCCATTTCCACCCCATGATCCCTAACCCCACCCTTAATCATACCCATCTCCACCCCCTGATCCCTAACCCCACCCCTAATCCTACTCCTCTCCACCCCATGATCCCTATCCCCACCCCTAATTCCGACCCATCTCCACCCCTGATCCCTAATCCGACCCATCTCCACCCCTGATCCCTAACCCCACCCCTAATCATACCCATCTCCACCCCCTGATCTCTAACCCCACCCCTAATCATACCCATCTCCACCCCCTGATCTCTAACCCCACCCTTAACCATACCCATTTCCACCCCATGATCCCTAACCCCACCCTTAATCATACCCATTTCCACCCCCTGATCCCTAACCCCACCCCTAATCCTACTCATCTCCACCTCCTGATCCCTAACCCCACCCCTAATCATACCCATCTCCACCCCCGATCCCTAACCCCACCCCTATTCATACCCATTTCCACCCCATGATCCCTAACCCCACCCCTAATCCTACTCATCTCCACCCCCTGATCTCTAACCCCACCCCTAATCATCCCCATCCCCACCCCCTGATCTCTAACCCCACCCTTAATCATACCCATCTCCACCCCCTGATCTCTAACCCCACCCTTAACCATACCCATTTCCACCCCATGATCCCTAACCCCACCCTTAATCATACCCATTTCCACCCCCTGATCCCTAACCCCACCCCTAATCCTACTCATCTCCACCTCCTGATCCCTAACCCCACCCCTAATCATACCCATCTCCACCCCCGATCCCTAACCCCACCCCTATTCATACCCATTTCCACCCCATGATCCCTAACCCCACCCCTAATCCTACTCATCTCCACCCCCTGATCTCTAACCCCACCCCTAATCATACCCATCCCCACCCCCTGATCTCTAACCCCACCCTTAATCATACCCATTTCCACCCCCTGATCCCTAACCCCACCCCTAATCATACCCATTTTCACCCCTTGATCCCTAACCCCACCCCTAATCCTACTCATCTCCACCCCCTGATCCCTAACCCCACCCCTAATCCTACCCATCTCCAACCCCCTGATCTGGATCCAACTCCACACCCTGGATCTCATGTACAGCAATGAGGTGCTACTGAAAAATCTGGGGAAATTATTATTAGTATTTTTTTTTTCGATTCATGACCTCTTATTTGTACTTTGTACTACATTGCTGCATATTTAAAACACTACTAAACTGAAGAATCTCCTCTGTTCACTTCCAGAAATTGCTCATTCTCACAGCAGCCCTGCACTAAACTCATCAGCGTGCACCAAAGTCCTGTACTTTACTGACCGCTCACTCACGCCATTCATGATCAACATCGCCAAGAGGTCAGTCAGACTCTTTGTTACACATATATTTGGCTTGAGTGGATCTTTAGTCTTAAATCCCTATAATGCTATTTAGGTATGTGCTATGAAACTTTCCTTTGTCTTATGTCGGCAGGCTGGGGGAGGTCACCTTGCGAGACTTCAAGGATGCCGTAGATCGAGAAGGCAATTATCGGTACCATTTTAAAGCACTGGATCCAGAGTTTGGCACTGTGAAGGAAGAGGTAATGCCACATAATCAATCAACAGAATATATCAATCAACAAATATTCACAAAATAGTTTGTTTAGGTGTTTTTAACGCTGTTGAAAGCGTTTCTGCATTTCTCAGAAATCGCTTACTGCGCCTTTAAATGATCTATATCTATAGTTCCCGTTTCACTTAAAAATATATTAATATGTTTTGACTGCACAGTCAAAAAGGCTGAGAACCGCTGATTTAAATGAAATTAAAAAAATGTAACTAAAATGTTATATTGTGTAAAGAGGAAGTAATGGAGATTATTGGCTTCTCTCAGGTTTTCCAGGATGATGCAGTGGTGCCTGGCTGGGAAGGGAAGATCGTGGCCTGGGTAGAAGAGGATCATGGGCAAATAGGGTACTGTGTGCACCTACACAGCTGCCATGCGCATCTGTTTCTCACCATTTTAAGCTCATTCTTTCTTTCTTTCCTCCACAGGACTTAACATGAGTCTGCAAGAATCTGTCAAAGGAAATAGACATCAGTGCCAAAAATGAAATAACATTGATTTGTAACTTAAGTGTACAGAGAATGGAGTTCTCTTCAGTGCCCTAAGAAAGTCCCATGCACCCACTTTTTACTCAATCCTGCATGAGCTGAACAGCAGAATGAATCTGAAAGGACATGGAGGAACATCTGAAGGATCACCAGATGGAGAAAGTCCCATTATACCGGTAGTAACACATGCATATAACTTTACAGAGGATGGGAGAAAAGCATTTTTGATCTGTTTTAAAGGTCTTGCCATAGAACAGACACCCATTCCAGCATGAGCCTTTTGTTTGTTACTGTAATGACACACTGGATTTCTCAATTGACCTATTTTAAAGAAGGTTCTGCCAGAGTACTTTTTTGTTAATTTCGTTTAACCAAAATTGAAATAATTTTGCTGTGGAAAGAGACAAGTAGGGAATCTTTACTGTCAAGAGCACTTGAATGAAAGTGTTGTGAAAGAATAGCAGTAAAATGATGTGTGAGTATAGAGTGGAAAAGAGTTTAAAGCCTGTAGTTGCCTCACTATGAGATTGTTTTTGTTTTGTTATCTTAGAGAAAGAGTTTCCCTAAAACATACGTTGGACACATTCCAAGGACCAAAGCATTTTGCTTGTTTAATATATGATCTTACGATATCATTTAGTATGTCGTTTCAAAAAGCCGTCTGTTAGTAACATTCACACAGGCGATGAAGGCTTTTTTGTATGAATGTCTTTTGAGAGTATGAATTGAAGATTTGACTGTATGGTTGACTATTTTGACACCATATATAAATGTAGTACATATAATTTGCAAGAAAGTGCTTTCTGATTATTGCAGGCCTTCAAATGTAATTTTAGAAACTACGAGATGTGCTGTTCAACTGCACTGATTTGAGTTTACAGGAAAGTGCCTGAAATCTGCTACGAGAGAGAGGTGACAGGGTTTGCCTTTTGTATTTTTGTTCTGTTTTATATTTATGTAAATATGTTTATATCTGAGAGACAGAGCTAGGCATAGTGCCTTTACACTGTATAAATGATGTCCGATAAATACTGAATAATATTTTAAAGATATGAAAATGTCTCCTTTGTTTCCAAAAAAGGATATAAATCAGAGAAGCCTGTTGCTAATAAGAACCGTGTTGTTCACTCACAATGGATGGTAATACAAAATACAAGCAGCGGTATGGTTTACTGAAATTCTGCTTTCACCCTCTCGATTACTGCTGTTTGCATTTCTGGTTGATTAAGATTGTTATTTGGTTTGCAAATAAACCGTTTGAAGCAGTATACACGATGTATGTGTTTTTTTTTTTATTAAATTAACATTATTGTTAAAGGAGTAGTTCAAAAAAACTTTTGCTGTTAATTTACTCACCCCCATGTCATCCACAATGTCCTTGTCTTAATTTCTTCTGTCGAAAAGAAATTCAGGTTTTTGATGAAAACATTCTAGAATTTTCTCCATATAATGGACTTCAATGGGAACCAAACGGTTCAAGGTCCAAATGAGAGTAGTTTCAGTGCAGCTTCAAAGGGCTTTAAATGACACCAGATGATGATTAAGGGTCTTATCTAGCGAAACGATCGCTCATTTAAAAAATAAATAAAAAAGTTTTTACTTGCTCTGTTCTGTGATGCGCGTTCGTGACTCTCCTGTTCAAACTCGTTCATCAAAATTAACAAATCTTTTTTCGAGTCATGACTCGAAGAGTCCTATATAAGACCCTTATTCATCGTCTGGAATCGTTTAACGCCCTTTTTCAAGCTGTACTGAAACTCTCATTTGGACCTTGAACCGTTTGGTTACCAGTAAAGTGCATTATATGGAGAAAATCCTGGAATGTTTTCATCAAAAACCTTAATTTATTTTCGACTGAAGAAAGAAAGGCATGGACATCTTGGATGACATGGGGGTGAGTAAATTATCATTTTACTGAATATAAAATAACCACAAAGCAACTGTTTCTGAGGTAGGCCTACAGTAGACCAATATACCCATGACGTACGGTAAACAAAAACTTATATTCTTCCATCCCATTATCTCTTCGCGTAGATTATAAGTAGATTTATCAAATGTATAACAGATTAAAATAGAATGGAATGTGTAAAATATTAATTATTTGAAATGCTAGCGCGAGCTGTTTGATCAATAAGTGTCCCACCGCCCCGGGTCGTTAGATGGCGTTGATTCACTTAATCAGCAACACTCACTGCAAGCCAAACATCTCACGAAGTAAACATTCACGTGTTGTTACGTTGGTCACACACGACCTAATCTACGAAATAGAGTGAATATGAGGGAGAAAAATAAAAAAGAGAAGATAAAGGTAACCGATGACCCTGTAAAGAATTTTGAGAAATGGAAAAAGAAGTACGATAAGACGAAAACCAGAGTCAAACGAGCTCAACAGACCAATAGGAAGAAACGCGACTGGGAGGTGGAGAGAGAAAACATACAGAGACTGGTGAAGAAATACTCGGAGGTAAGATATATGAATCTGCTGATATTATGAAGCATTTCTGGCGTCTATTGCTTGTTTCTAGGGGTTGTCACGTGTTTATTTACACGTTGTGACATCTGGCTTGACATATAGGTCAGGCACCGTGTAAACAGTTGACACTTAAGAGGAATGTTAACAAGCTCAAATCTTACTAGTCATGCTTAAGTGTTGCTGATAGTTGTATCTAGTCAGGCAGCCTTTCAGCTCAGGTCTTCACATAAACATCACATCAAATTCACATTTTCAGTGGTCACTGGTTCTTGAGTTCTGGGACAGAACAGGCCACGTACATAACTGATAGAAATGTTTATATATCAAGAATTTGGATTGATTGGATTAAGCATGTTAACTTAAGTGTTCAGATGTGTTTTAGTGGTCTGCATCTTACATCAGTTTGATATTTTCTGAGGTCCTAATACACCCAATCCATTTTGACCATTCCACCAATGCCACTTGATTTTCTTGTGAAGGTTTTGACATGAGTAACTGTTTTCCTAGATCAACTCCAAAGAGGCTGTTAAGTTCTCTGATTTTCCACTCTCAAAAAAGACTCTGAAAGGTGAGCAATCTTGTTTATTTGCATGATTATATGTTCACTTATGTCGTCTTGACCTTAATAATAATAATGATCTTGATCATGTCATTAGGTCTTCTTGTGGCTCAGTACAGGCAGCCCACTGAGATTCAGAGGCAGACCATTGGCTTTGCTTTGCGAGGTAAAGATGTTCTTGGTGCTGCAAAGACCGGCTCTGGAAAGACTTTGGCCTTCCTCATCCCGGTAAGCAATAATACACCTCTGAGGTTTGTTGTAGTTTTAACTTGGTAACATTATTCGGTAGCTCTTTACTTTAGAGTCATGTTCCCCATGTACATGCTATGTACTTATTATAGTAATTACAAAAATCGATTATTAACTTGGTACTAACCCTGAACCTGTGCATAAACCTAACCTTAACCCATAAAGTACCTTATGTTACCCAGTATTTTCTTAGGTAAGTAGTAGTACACGTACTGTTGAATAGCGCAACCCAGTATTCTTTCTAAGAAATTAGATAGGTGTGTTAATATGGACACGATTGTAAATGTTAAAAATATATATAAAAAAGGTATTTAAAAAAGTATAAAATATAAAAAAAGGTAGGTTTCTTAAGCAGCAAATCTGCATTTAAGAATGATTTTTGAAGGATCATGTGAAACTAAAGACTGGAGTAGTGATGCTGAAAATTCAACTTTGTACCACAGGAATAAATTACATTTTAAAATATATTGCGGTTGTAATCATTTTTTGGCAGTATTAGTGTATTTGTACTGAATTTTTCATCCAATAATGTGGACTTGGTTGGGTATAAGAGAGTTCTTTCATAAACATAAAAAAAAAACATAATTATTCCAAACCTTTGACTGGTAGTGTAATATTTATTATCTAATATTAAACATATATTTATAATCAACATTTTAGAGAACCATGAGGATGAGTAAAAGACTTTTAATTCTGCAGTGTTACTCAGAATTCAAACCTAATTCGAAAGCCTCTATAACACTGTCTCCACAGGTTTTGGAGTGCTTGTATCGTGAACAGTGGACAGCGGATGACGGCCTCGGCGCTCTCATCATCTCTCCCACCCGAGAGCTGGCCTATCAGACCTTTGAGGTGTTGAGGAAGATCGGCAAGAACCATGAATTTTCTGCCGGCCTTATAATTGGTGGAAAGGTGTGCCTCGCTAGTTTTTTAGTGTTTTGCGTGCCTCTTGCATGTCTTTTTTTTTTATTGTGTAATAATTGATTATTATTTGTCAATGACTGCAGGACCTGAAAGGTGAATCAGAGAAGATCCATCGCACAAATATAATTATCTGCACCCCAGGACGTCTGCTGCAGCACATGGACGAGACGTCCACCTTTCATGCTTCAAATCTACTCATGCTTGGTAAGATGATGTTTAGAAAGTGCTGTGAATACACTTCTGTTCAAATATTCGGTGTTGATAATATTTGAAAGGCTTATACTCAGCAACTGCATTTATTTAAAAAATGCTCACGTGATTGTGCTTCAGAAATCATTCTAATAGGCTGATTTTGTGCTCTAGAAACATTTCATGTTAATGTTGAAAACAGTTTGGAACTATTTTTGTGGAAACTGCATTTTTCCATGATCTTTGACTAAAACATAGTTCACAAGAACAGCGTTATTTGAAATAGAAATTTTATATATCAATGTAAAAGTCTTTGCTGTCACTTCCAATCAATTCCTTGCATCCTGACCCCAAACGTTTCAACTGTGGTGTATATGTGTGCAGGTGTCATTTTCATCCCATTATTTTCAATAACATGACATGCTTCCTCTTCCACGGCAGTGCTCGATGAAGCCGACAGGATTCTAGACATGGGTTTCGCTGACACACTCAATGCCATTGTTGAAAACCTCCCGAAAACACGACAGACCCTTCTCTTCTCTGCCACTCAGACCAGGTCTGTCAAAGATCTGGCCAGACTGAGCCTGAAGGACCCAGAGTATGTGTCGGTCCATGAGCAGGCCAAGTTCAGGTAAGATCGTGATTTTTATGGTATTTTGTGTTGTCAGTTGGGTCAGTCAGCTTGCTCTTAAAGGAGTAGTTCACTTTTAAAAAACCTTTGCTGATAATTTACTCACCCCCATGTCATCCAAGATATCCATGTCATCCATGTCAGGTTTTTGATGAAAACATTCCAGGATTTTTCTCCATACAATGCACTTTAATGGGAACCAAACGGTTCAAGGTCCAAAAGACAGTTTCAGTGCAAACTGCAAACTGTTCAAAGTGAACGAATCTTTTTTCGAGTCATTTGGTTCATTCAACGAACGGAATGAACGAATTGACTCAGAAAAAGATTTGTTCATTTTGATGAATGAGTTCGAACAGGAGAGTCACGAACGTGCATCACAGAAAAGAGCAAGGCGAGCGTTTGAGCTTATAAAACTTAAACTTTGTTGTTGTTTTCTTTTTAAAATGAGCTATTGTTTTCGCTTGATAAGACCCTTAGACCCCGTTTACACCTGGTATTAAAATGCGATCTGTATCCAGATAAGTTATCCGGATAATAAAAAAACGCATGTTAATGCAAGGTGTAAACGCGTTGTGATCGGATCGTGATCGGATCTGCCTGACCACATCTGGAGGTAGTCTGGCTCGCATTGTGTCCGGATCTTTACTAGGTGTAAACGCAATCTGGTTGTTGAAACCACATATGTATATTTTACTCCTCCCAAAAATGCTAAAAAATAAACGAGTGAGAGCGTGTTATATAGGCTATGTCATGTTATAGCCTAGTCAGATGCGACACGCATCACCGCAGCTGAGCGTCTATTCAACGTGCAAACATCGCAAATAAAAGTGAAAGTAAGTCACAGACGCAGTTAACACATCTTCAAGTAAAGAAACGAAATTATCTTACCAGGCCTGTTGCCACTCTCTCTTATTGATGTCTCGGATTTGGAAATTAGCTGATGATCAATAAAATGCCGCTCAGATCTGTTGCTTTTGGTGGCGTGCAATCCAATAAATCTGCATATAACGCAGGAGGTGAAGATCGGATTTATATCCGTTTTGCAAAAACACATTTATGTGGCCAGGTGTAAATGGAATCAGTACTTATTATCCGGATAACTTATCTGGATACAGATCGCATTTTAATACCAGGTGTAAACGGGGTTTTATTCATCGTCTGAAATCGTTTAAAGCCCTTTGAACAGTTTGCATTGAAACTGTGTTTTGGACCTTGAACCATTTGGTTCCCATTAAAGTGCATTATATGGAGAAAAATCCTGGAATGTTTTCATCAAAAACTTTAATTTCTTTTCGACTGAAGAAAGAAAGACATGGACATCTTGGATGACATGGGTGTGAGTAAATTATCAGTAAAAGTTTTTTTAAAAGTGAACTACTCCTTTAATGTCGGTGGCTTTTTGACATCATGGGCATGCAGATCTTTTACACTAATCTTCTCTGCAGTACTCCTGCAACTCTGGAACAGAACTATGTGGTGTGTGAGCTGCACCAGAAAATCAACATGCTCTTCTCATTTTTGAGGAGTCACCTTCAGAAGAAGATCATAGTCTTCTTTGCCTGTTGCAAAGAGGTAAGTGCTCAAACTATTTCTGCTCTTTAGTACATCATTGTGTATGTTCTCAGAAAATACATAGTACATTTGTTTTAATATTGTATTTTGTATTTTTGTGTAAATTTAATACAATTTAATTCAATGAACATGAAACATCTCCCATGGCCTGCTCAGTCACCAGATCTAAATAGTCACTTTGGGGTATTTTAGAGGAGTTTTCCCCATCTATAGTGAACTAACTGCTGTCCTGGAAGAGGAATGGTTCAAAATCCCTCTGACCACTGTGAAGGACTTTTATCTGTTTTTCCCAAGACGAATTGATACTGTATTGGCCGCAAAAAGAGTCCCTACACTATACTAATAAAATATTGTGGTGTAAATCCAGGTGTTCTAGTTTCCTTGTCCAGCCCCTGTTTAATTATTGTGTGTGCTTTTATAACTTATATTCCTTTTGTTAATAACAAATCTATTTCCAGGATGGTCATTATGAATACTAGTAGTGTAATTCGTTTATGTAATGTAATTATTTATCTTTGTTAGTATTTCCTTTGAGATGTATTGTTTTTTTTCTCCTCATGTTCAGGTTCAGTATCTGTACCGGGTCTTCTGCCGGTTACGTCCTGGTATCTCCGTACTTGCTTTGCATGGGAAACAGCAGCAGATGAAGAGGGTGGAGGTTTACAATGACTTTGTCCGCAAGACCTCTGCTGTCCTTTTTGCCACAGACATCGCTGCCAGAGGACTTGGTAATGGACATTTGTTCTGTGGACATCTGTGCATATTGGTTTAAATGACTGAAACTAGTGCTCTGTTTAAAATTGTATGAATTAATCATATTAATCCGCACGCCCTACAAAGAATTCTGTTTGATTGACAGTCATATTTGAACATTTTTGTTTTTTGGTCTTAGACTTCCCTGCTGTGAACTGGGTGCTGCAGTTTGACTGTCCTGAAGATGCGAACACATACATTCACAGAGTTGGCAGAGCTGCCAGGTAACCCTGATACACTGTATTATAAACTTTTTTTATTCTGTACTTGCTTACATTTTGAAACCTTATTGTAAAAATCTTAACAGGAATCTTTATTTGCACTAGAGTGTTTTTTAGCTGTAACACTAGATGGCAGATTTGATCCGTTCCTCATCTCTTCCATATTCTCGATCCATACGGAAACAGTGTTGAAATTTGAATTCTGCTCTTCAGTTGTTTTAAATGACATTTTTTATGACAGCAATGACTTCTATGTGCTCTTATGTGCACACTTCTATGTGCTGTTATTCCTTGATGCTCTTAAACACACACTGACACACTAGAATATATAACTAGTTTTCTGACACTTGCACTGATATCTTGTTACATAAATTAATATTCAAGCACTGTACAGATTCGTCATTTGACACTACCCATTAGAGATTTTATAATGAGAGATTTTTTTTTTTTTTAATATATTCGAGCGGCTGGCGGGCGGTCAATAAAGGTTCATCTGTATCGCAGAATTGGTGTTGTTTCTGATTTCCATTTCGACAATTACAAATGTGAACATGCACTGTTGTGCGGTGGAATTTCATCGTATTTCGGAATGAATAGAGTCTTCATTTCTTTAATATTGAGGCTCAATAGTTTATTATTTGATTGTTAGGCCTGTTTATGGTTTAAAATGAACAGCACTGTGCCTGAAAAATCTATTTAGATTTCGAAATCGAATGGATTCAACATTTAGATTCAACATATAGATTTAGATTTAACATTTAGATTTAGCATTTAACATTTAAAATTTAGATTTAACTATTTAATATCACAAAGTATTATTTAGATTTAACTATTTAATATCACATAAGTTGACAAATATTGTTGTAAATGTGCTAAAAAGTGACACTTTTTTTTTTAAACATTGTTTGAAGCGTGACAATGTTGCTGTTATTTTTAGCGTGAGCCGCTTTACAAACGGCGCCCCATACAATGGCAGCATGTTAAAATTATGTGACAAAATGCGTTTTCTATCAGGCTACAATGAAAATATTGTACAGTAGCCTATCAAATAAGGTCAGGTTTGCCGAAATGCGTTTAATTTAGGATATTTATTTATTTTTGTCCTTGTGTGCCGATCAGAGACGGAGTTCACTGCTGATATTCTGAGTGCTTTCTAGTCTAGCGGCTGTCATAAGCAGTGCCTTGTATCGCCCAATCAGTGGATAGCTGGTGGGTGCGGTTTTAAAAATAGATAAAAAAATGTTGGTGTGGACGGATGATGAGTTTTTGTGATGCGATTGCGGATGAAATAATCCATCCGTTATTCTCTACTTCCCATGATGGATTAATGCCATCTCAACTATTGAGTTTCATTTTTGGACTCTGGCTTGACTTGTTAGTTTCACCTTGAGGGCTCTACAGTCTAACTACAGAAACATGTGAAGTTTCTGAACGCTGAGAGCGAGACAGCACACATCTGCCGTCGTCTAAAGCTGTCTATTTTCTTTGTGCTATACTTGTCTTTTCTGTGTGGAATCGATATCCTCAGTAACTCCCCTTCATAGATCACCACCCTCAGCAGAAAGCTTTAACACGAGCTCTCATAGAGCTGAGTGTTTAAAAAAAGACACCTTTGTGTGAGAGGCCCGTGTTGAAGCAGACCACCCAGTGGGACCTTAAAGGGATAGTGCACCTAAAAATAAAAAATCGTACATCATTTACTCAAACCTGAATGCTAATATTTGTTTTCTGTGTCAAAGAAAAGAGGACATGTTTTGAGTGCAGTTATTCCTTTTAACTCTCTATTTCTCTGTAGGTATAAGGAGGAAGGTGAGGCGCTTCTGGTCCTGTTGCCCTCGGAGGAAAAAGGCATGATTGCACAGCTTCAAGAGAAGAAAGTTCCCATTAACAAAATCCAGTGAGTGCAGCTCTTCGTTTCCTGTGTGATTGCACTGTGAAAATAAGATGGATGCTAGGTGGGATAGGATGCTGTAGATGTAATAGGATGCTGGTTCATCAGCATTATGCAGAGATTGAATGTGTGTGTGTGTTATTTTTAAATACATTGTATATGTGTGTTATATACAATATATGTGATCTATGTATATGATGTTTTTTTACAAACCATTTTATTTTTAATAAACTGTTATTGATTAATAAGCCTTTTATGTATATATATATATATATATATATATATATACTGTATATATATATATATACACTTGCCTTGACCACAGATTGTAATACCAGTTGTAATACCATTGACATGATCATTTTGTTTTAATTTGTTCTCAGAGTGAACCCAGAGAAGTTGGTGTCAGTTCAGCAGAAGTTGGAAGCCTTCCTGGCGCAGGAGATGGACCAGAAGGAGCGGGCGCAGAGGGTAAGGTCAAAGAGGAGACCTGACTTCCTGTGCAGTCTGTCACACCTTGTCCTGAACACTGAAGGTTGATGTTATACTGTAGAGCAGAGCCGTGCTTTTAGGATAATCTGATTGTCTGCCTCACGCTCGGGACTGAGCTTTGTGAGGCTTATTATAGAGAGAGATGAGCAGCGTGAAATGTAATCGGGCACATTGCTGCCATGAAACGCCTGCTTGTGCACTCTCACTAATGTGTTTATCAGGGATAAGTTTTCCGATTTTATCCTCTGTAATACCTCTTGTATTTTTTCCCCTCCTCTCAAATACAGTGTTTTGTGTCCTACCTCCGCTCAGTCTATCTGATGAAGAACAAAGATGTCTTTGATGTTTTCCAGCTCAAACTCCCAGAATATGCCATGTGAGTTGATGCTGTGAAGTAATGCCCTGTACCAGCTGTCTTCTGTGTAAATGTGTTTGCATGTGTGTCCACTTTGAACAAACGCATGAGTACTTCAAAATGATGTGTCATTGTTATGTAATTAAATCCTCCTAAAAGAAGTGGCTATACACTTAGTGTCTATATTCTCGGCTATCTTTCCTCATGTTTTCCTGCCCACAAAGACAGTGAAGGTTAACTTAATAATATTGCAAAATAATTTTTCACAATATAAGTGGTATTATTGTATTTTTGATCAAATAAATGTAGCCTTGGTGGGTATAAATCTTTCAAAAACTAACTAAAAACTCTCTATTTATTAAAAGTGGTAATATATATATATATATATATATATATATTCAGTAGTCATGTTTATAATCATATTTGAATAGTTACTTTCTTTTAAAGCAGCATGTAACTTTTTTATTTATTATTTTTTTAATATTCAGCTTTTATTTATATATATATATATTATATATATATATATAAATTAATTAATTTTATTTGCCAAAATTGTCTTGGTTTAAAAAAAAGTGTAAAAAAAAATGTTTGCTTCTCATAAAAGAACTAAAAGAAAAGAGGCATTTGTTTGTTCAATTTCATATTTGTGTGATCTCATCACTGTCAGGTCATTGGGTTTGGCGGTGGCACCACGGGTCCGGTTCCTCAGTAAGACCCAGCAGCAAAAGAGCGGAGCTGCGCAGGATGACAGCGGTGCTGCAGGACACGAATCTGAAGATGAGCTGCAGGGCTTCAAAGCCAAACTCGAAGGACAACAAGCTGAGTCCCAGTCCTCAGAGTCTGAGGAGGAGGAGGAGGAGGAGGAAGAAGAAGAAAAGGAGGAGACATTAAAGCCTGCTCTGCTATGTGGGTTTAACGAAGAGGACGACGACGATCTGGACCTGCTGACTGTCAAACGTAAAGACGTGTTCAATATCAATGAAGAAAGCCAAGCCGATGAGGTAAACAACACACATCTGGTGTCATTACAGTTATTTTACTTTGTGCTCACCGGCAGCAGTAAAAGGTCCCATTTCAAAATGAATGTCATGACTGTATGCTTTATTTTATACACCTGTTAGTAATTGTGATGGGAATAGCTAAAACGATTACTCAGAAGGAAACGTCCACATACTTTTGGCCATGTAATAGAGTAATAGTCACATAATTCCATGCTGAAAAATCGAAATATACATTATTATATCTTAACAGGATGTTCCTGTATGCATCATACCAAATCACAAACCTGCATATTCCTTGATACTAAAAGAGGAAAATAATTGAGATGCAGCTTATCCATTGCACTGTGATTCAGAAGGGCTTCTATTCAAGTTCTGTGCACTTTGCTTTCAAAGCTTGTTGTTTCAGTAGGCCTGCAGATATCAGGACATGCTAAATTATGTAACACTTCTCTCAATATGCCTTTGAGACACAGCATGACTCCTGTGCAGACCTGGCAAGTTTATGAGAGACGCGAACCTGTGAGTCATGTCGTAATTACCTGATATGTCTTTAGGCTTCACAATCAAATACTGCAGTACAGTATATTTCACAGAACTGTTTTTACTTTATTTTTATTTAAGGAAGTGCAGTCTAGTTGAGCATTACAGACTTAAACATCTTACATTAAAAAACGTACTAACCCCAAAAGTATGACAAAAAAATTACACACACACAATAGATTGTATCATGCCCTAAAAATATTCAAATAAACACTGCATAATATTTAATAATAAAATAAATTCAAATATTGATGTAAAACAATATTTACAGTTCTAAAGACAATTTATATCAATTCAGTTAACTTCACAATAATCAAATGTCTTTGAATGATCATCTTTTGGTAGCTTTTTTCAATTGTCAATATTATATTGATTAGTCAGAATCATGTAAATGATTTGATTATAATTTTTATAGATGTACTATTCTATAGTCGTTTTTCAAAATGATGTGATCAGGCTAAAGGCTGTTATAGTTTGTGCAGGAAGTGCAGATGAGCAAGTACCTTTTTTGAGTTTTCAGAGGAGTTAAGTGGAAAGTGGTTTTCTTCAAGATCTGAACCTTTTCACATCTCATCAGCACTCAACTTTAATGACTGCAAAGGAGAAAGCAATAGTGTGGAGTGGTGTTGGGTGTCAATGCCCTGGTTGAATGAAGGGATCGAATGAGCTGATTCCGGAGCTTGTTTGTGAATTCTCGTTTTCAGTAGGTTTAATCTTGGCTCCAGACAGCTTTTATGATTACATATGGTTATGTAAAACATGTTCTTCTTTCTTTAGGACTCAGATGCTAATTCCAGGAATGACAAACAAAAGGAGTCCAAATTCAAAGATGCAAAGAAAATACATAAAAGAAACTTAAAGGTCAACACTAAGAAGATCTTCACTGAGGACGGAAAGGTTTGTATGATCAGAACTCATATGTGAGGAATAGTCAAGAAACGCAGTATAAATGAACTGAGATATGTGTGCAGGTGGTGCAGCAGTGGCCTCCGCTGCAAAGGACCATGGTACCAGATGAAGAGGAGGACGAAGAGATATCTGGCATTAACGTGGAAGCAGCCAAAGAGCGACTCCGCAGAGAGGACCAGGAGTTTGACAAGATCGAGTACCGCCGTAAAATCCAGGAGAAACACAGGGTGAGATCAACTTTAGCATCATATTTTCCATCCTCCCGGTTCAGGCTGAGTCCATGTGGCTTCTCCTTTAATAAAATGATTCAGAGAGGCCTTTGATTCATTGTGTTCAGCTCCAGGTGTTCAGATTAAAGTAATATTGAAGGAGCTGAGGGCAACGGGCAATCGAAAAGACACTCTGGCCCTGTGGCTGGTGCTCTCGCAGGTTCAGGCAGATCGAAAATAACTGAGATATCTGTGCAGGCAGAGTGGCTTCAAGCTCCAGGCATTAGTGCTCGAGATTGGGCCTCTGACTTATTACTGTACTTCTGAGTATGGGACAAGCTTTTAAAGGATTTCTCTCTGGCAAAATTACACTATTTGCACCACTTCAGTGGAGGGTGTTTTCTTGTTAAGAGGCAAGTTTGGTGAAGCACATTCCTGGTTTATGTCTGATGCAGTTTTCAGTTTATTCTTTTTTTTTTTTTTTTTTTTTTGGGAATCGATCGCTGGGGCTGGGAAAGCACAAAAATAATGGTATCTATTTCTGTAACTGGACACAGATGAGGATTGGCCTTTCTCCATTCCAGTTAAAGCCCAAAGTTGGTTTTCTTAAAATAAAAATGAAATAAAAACAAATAATTAATTAAATCATAAACATTTAAATTGTTAAATATTTTAAAATAAAATCAATAATTATAAACTTTTAAATGTTACATATTTTGAAATCAAAATTCAATGTTTCCTAAAAGATTACATATTTATTAATTTTGTGGAAGTAAAAATATGTTTTTTTTTTTGTTTTTTTTTACTAAAAATATTTCATTTGTTTACCTGCATGTAATTTAACCATCAACCTAAATCATAGAACTGCGCATATGCAAATGTGTTGTTAAATTACCCAGATATGAATTTAAAATCTCTGGGGGTACAAGTAAATATTTTGGCTCTATTTTATGCTAAAGAGCTTTGAGTGACAGAAGTTCCTTCAATCTCTGCCAGATTGCACTAGGCTATCTGGCTCTGTTTAATCAAAATAATTATCCATTGAAAAAAAACAAAACAAATATTAAAGTCAGTGTGAAATGGGGATAAGCCTGAAGCTGAATACTGTGTTCAGAAAGGAAATAATGCATTCTACGGAGCCCCTAAAGGTACTGGTGATGGAAAGGATATAGAAGAAAAATATATTTCAGTGCTTCGCGTTTTCTCACAATTATATTATAATTACATTGTTGGCTAATTTATTTGCAGGCATCAGGGAGCCGCTATCAATATGCGGGTATTGAAATCACTTTTGAATGCATTCTTGCTATTTGCTTTCTCGCGTATTTTAGCTCTTTTTCCGCTGTCTTCTCGTTTTTGTATTTTCCCGTAAATATCCCGTATTGTGTGAGACGTAAAAGATCAGACAGATTTGGCTTGAAGTCATTCATCCTCGGATGTGTTATAAAAAAAAAAACTGTACACTGCCTTTACAACACTGTACCTGTACAAATCCCTTATTTTGGGGATGGTTTCCGGGAAATCTCCCTTATTTTCAATGTTGACAGCTATGCGCGTACTTTGTATAGGGAGCGGCAGGACTGACTAAACATTTTACAAGGTAAGATATTTGTCAATTACACCCAGGATCTGTTACATGCACCAAATCCTCCCTCCTCACTATCTTCACGTGATAAGTTAAATCTGATGTATTGTAATGTAACCGACTACAGCAACCCTAACAATGTCCCTTTAGAGGCTCCGTATAATGGTTTATTCATTTCTCATGCCTGAATTTGGATAAAGGCTTCGAGCACATCCCTAGCGTGAAATAAGATGTAATGCCTTTTTTTGCCTAGTCATTTCAATGAATAAAACATTGTTTTGCACAGTCTCTGATGCAACAATGTTCCACAGTAGCCAAACAGCTATTTAGCCAGTGTTATAATATCTGGTTAGGTTGTATTGCCAACATTTTTATGTCTTTCACTTCTCAGCTAAGCAAGAACTAAAAAATAAAAACATGTTGGTGCCAGTCTCTCCTGCCAATTTCTCCTACCAGTGCTGTCAAGTGAAGACTGGCATGCAGTAAAAAATCCTCTTTTATTATATTTTTCTCTGAAAGATACGAGGCAGAACGCAGAAGACTGTGAAAGTTTCTGTGAAAAGCTTAACCATTCTAATTTATTTAGTTAGGACTTTGAGAGGCTTTGGACTTTATTTAGACTTTGAGAGGCAGCTACCCAGTAATCCATCAGTAACATGTACATGCTCATTAATCAGACACACTGGGTTCGCTGGTGCATTTTTATATATATTTATATACAGTGTATATATATATATATATATATATATATATATATATATATATATATATATTCATGGAGTCAAGCAGAATAGCATTTGTAACTGAGACCTGTTAGATTCAGAGACTAACGCCTAGACTTTTTCCTGTTCTTTTAAAACCGCTGATGGGTTTTGCTACATATGTGACGTGCCAGTGGTCGTGTGTCCACCAACGCGTTTATCCTCGTGCCTGGCATATGTTTTCAATGGGTGCGCCTCGTTTTTTTTAAACGCCATGAGCATAACGAGGCACTGAGCGTTTTTTTTTCATGCTGTAGCGCCGATTGTCTGGTGCTTTTTACTGGTTGCCTAGATTTGAAAAATGTTCAACTTTGGGTAAAACGCAGCACTCATCACTGACACTTTTTACCCAACCGTCCAATCACAGTGGAGGAGGGGTGGGACTAATACCACAACGACCAACTGTCACAACATTCTTTCTGTACAACAACGTCAACCAGCAGAGCTAAACAAACAAAATGGATGAAAAATAAATTTTTAGTATGAAATCAGTTACAAGTAAACTGTACTGCGGATATTCTGGATCATGGCAACGAAACGTCTCAACAGAAAAAACACTGCTCCGCCAAAACGCTCTCAAGCGCCCACAGCTAGGGGTTTTCAGCAGAGCGTCTAGCGTTTTCAGCTGGCTAAAAACGCTTTGATGGACTTTAAGAGTAGGCTTAGTCCTGGACCTCCTAAGATATTTTTGTTATGAAAAAGTTCCACAATGTCCTTGTGGATCTGTGGGTGGGTGGATGGTAACCAATTTTAACGAAACTTGGTAGATTCCTTGGGTCATGCCGAGAACAATGATACCAATTATAGCGTATTTGCTCGAACAGACCATTGGCCTGATTTTCGCCAAAATTGGCTCAGATCATCTTCAAACCATGTTTATAAAAAGTTATCAAAAGCTTTTCGATTGACCACTCCGTTCTCGAGTAACACATCAACAAATTTGTGGTGGTATTTGTTCTTTGGCGGTAACAATTTGGCATATTGAGTCCAAACTTTTCATATTGGTCACCTAACACTGACCACACCATAATAATTTGATAATTGATCAAGTGTTAAGCAATTTAATCATATTACAGTGATTGTGATTTTTTTTTTTCAGCCATTTTGATTAAAATAATCTAAAAACATCTTTAGCTGCTTATTGCTTATGTCACATTGTTCCTTTTTGTGCTTGGCCCCGATAATAGCTGCTTGCAGCTATATTATTATTATTGTTATTATTATATATGTATTTGATCAGTTAAATTGTATTATTAATAAAATATACCATAGTAAAAATAAGAGAAAATACCAAAGGCTGACTGGTTGGAAAATTAACTTGAGTACATAGGTAAATCCTAGTAATTAATTATTAATTAAAACAATATTTATTCTTATTAAATTACCTCATGTTACCACAAAAACGTACCCTGGAATATGTAAAAAAAATTATAATATCTGCCTAAACCAGTAGTGAAATTATTTGACATGTTTTAATTACAGTGATCTAACTAATGATATAGGTCTTTAAAAGTATTAGTTTTAATATTTTATACAAAACATTTAGACATATTTAATGGCAAACTACCACTGTATCTGACTTTAATGCTGTGGCTTTGATATTTGTTCAATGATGTATCCAAGTGAACCTATTGATGCTTTTCCACATTTTGCATCATTTGACATTTCGAAAGCCAATGAAATGCACTTGACATTGGTTTTATCACACTCTCAATTTTCTGATTTCCATTCAACCCTCAACCTCTTAATATTTCCCGTCTCCCAGACATCTGCGAGTCATTAGTAATGTGTATAGTTGTGTCTGGCAATTCAGTCACCCTTCATATCAGAAAATGACTCCAGACAAACATCAAGTCCTCTTCAATCTCTCTCCAAAAGAAATGCAGAGCACTAAAGTTAAATTGAGTCGTATGTAATAATCTCCACCTCTGGCTGTTTGACATGTTTATGATATTGTGCCAAGACCAAATCTGAGTATAGTGCAGCTTTTTATTAAGTCTGTTTCTTTTATCTCTCATTTTGAACAGGAGAAAAGACTGAAGGAGAAAGCAGCTCGGAGGGAAGCGAACAAACAGCAAAAAGAGGTACGTCAACCGGATCCCTGAGTCATCTCGGAAAGCTGTAACATCCAGTTAGATATAAATGATGAGTGCTGGTTGTGTACGTGAATTAAGGTTTTAAAGCAATGTTGATGATTTCAAAGGCTCATAAAGTTGTTTCTGATTCGAAATGAGTAATTCCTGTCACAGGGAGTTAGAGGGGTGAGATGCCCCTCAGTCTCTGGCCTTTGCCTCCCGCATAATTCATAGGCTGGCAGCTGTCATGTGTCCCGTCTCTCTCTGCCTGTCCTCGCTAGGGGATTGAGCTCTGCGTATCCATATGGAAATGCAGCTGCTGCTCTTCTCTCGTTTGTCATCTGATCAATGCAGCGGACTGTCCAAGAACTCAAGACTATTCATCAACTCCCTAACAATGAATCTCAGCGCTCTCTTAGCATTCATTCATTCCTTCGACCTAACAGCCTGACTGGTGGTCGATCTGTCCATCGTTATGAGTAGTCCAGATTTATTTAGAGCTATTGAATCCCCCTTTAGACAGCATATGCTGTTACAGATAGCAGTGCTGCTTCATTTCCTGTCAGTTTGAGGAAATAGATGGATTTTTCAAAGTCTTGTTGTTCAATCGGTGACAGTCATCAGAGATATTCATTAATATCACACCATCTGTTTACTGAAAACTTCTCTTCAAAATGCTCAGTTTTACCTTTCCAATTTTTTTTTTTTTTTAAATCATGGAAATGTATGTATTGAATATATTATTTATTTTATAGATTCACAGTATGTTGGATATTAAAATGTTTCTGACAGCATCTATCTAACCAGCATCCCAGAAATCCCTCTTTGTATTAAATAATAAATATTAAATACATTTTAAATAATGTTTTTATAATTCAGAATTATATTTTTGTAACATTAATGTAATGCCTGAATTTTTAAATAGCCTACCATTCAAAGGTTTGGGGTCTATGAGATTTTTTTTTTTAATGTCTTTTAAAAAATTTTGCTCACCAAGGCTGCATTTATTTGATTTAAGAAATACTCTAAAAGGGGTGGTTCAGGATTTTGGACATTAGACAAGTTAGCCTGGGTGTTATTTATCAGTGGAGACAGTTTTGAAAAAATGTCATCAAGTCTTTCCAGTTGCACACAGTGCTATTAATGTTGGAGACCCAGCTTTAAAAAAAAAAAGTTATTAGCTGGCATGCAAGGAGCCTAGCTAATAAGGATTTATTGCTATAAGTTATTGTTAGTAGAATACAGCTGGTTTTTCATGTTTCATGTTTGGTTTCTTTTTTGCCGCCTCAAGTTTGTGTCAGGTCTCTCGCGTGAGAATCTCGTGTCATGTTCAATTAGCCGACAATTAATTTAATTTACATTTATTCATTTAGCTTTTTATCCAAAGTGACTTAGTGGTCAGAGGTCGCATGCCACTGGAGCAACTAGGGGTTAAGTGTCTTTTTCAGGGACACATTGGTGTCTCACAGTGGATTCGAACCTGGGTCTCTCACGCCAAAGGCATGTGTCTTATCCACTGCGCCATCACCACCCCGAATTTAATCGAGTAATTTCAGGCCGATAATTAATTAACCGGTTACATCCCTAGCTCAGAGACCTGTGTTTCTCGCAGATCTCATTCTTTAGTATTCGTATTTTATTTTTATAGTATTTTATAGTATTTTTTTTTTTTATATATAGTATATTTTATTTTTATAGTATTTTAGTTTTATAGTATTTTATTTTTTTTATTTTTTGACCCCAGACATTGAATGTTAGTATACTAAATATGGGATGTTTTAATATTCCCTTTCTTTTTGTCTGCTCTAATTTTGTTTGAAGTTCTTGCTTTATACCAACAGCCGTTTTTCGGCTGTTCTCATACTCTGGCGTTATTCAGTGCACATAGACTCGTCTGTACAAACCGCAGGTCTGTCAGCAGAATTCAAATGGGTCTTACAAAGCATGATTAGATTACAGCACAGGCAGAAACACTGCTGAATGCGGAGTATCCTGTGCCTGAACAGACCCCTTATCAGGTCCAAGCACAAATATACACAGTCCCCTGTAACCAACACTTTTAACAGCAAAAGGCTGGTCTACATTGTAGATTATTCAGTCAAAGTGCCACCCAACTTGGACAGAAAGACATTGTCTGATGTGTGAAGTGACCAACACAGTTCAATTTGTATGCTTCATTTTACAAAACAACATTGACGCAGAAAATTAATTTATCAATATAGGTATCTATCAAATACTGTTTAGATGTGCATAGTACTGTATTTATTTTAATGTACACACTGTGGGTGTAGATTTATGGGGGTTTTGTGAAAGAAAGAAGGAAGAAATTGCTGTCTGGCCACAGCTATTCATTTTTCTTACCTATACTAAAAAAGAAAAGATCAGAACACAGGGTCAGACAAACCGTACCAGGTTTAAGAAGTTTGCCTGAGGGCACAAGAAGTCAGTCTGAAGGTGGAGCAGGCATGTGGGAAAATAAACCTGGTTGTTGCTGGCACAGGGTCAGATTTGTTAGGTTCTTGAACATTTTAAAGAACAGAGACTGAGCTGGTATTGATTCCTTCACCACTACCACTTAAAAAAATGGACACTATTTGGTTCTAAATGATCAAAGAGTGGACATATTTAGGGAGAGGTGTCGCTTGTAGAGGATGAGCCAATGGCCACAAGAAGGTCTAGAATACCTGCAGAGATCTATCCATTAGCATTAGCCTTTATCTCAAAAGCAGTTGCTCAGCTGACTCGAATACACTCAGAAAATATGTGGAAAAATTCGACCTTTAGCAGTACAACAGCTTGTCACTGGGACAATACCTTTAAATTAAAGGGACAACTTTGTAACTTATCTCTATCATAGTAGTCTATTCTATTCATATGTAACTATCATAGTAGTCTATTCTCTAAGGTACTAATATGCAGCTTTTAGGGGTAGATAAATTGTCCCTTTAATGTAATGCTCCAGTGAGATACTGTTGTACCTCTAAAAGTAAAAAAAAATTCCCACTTTTTTATTTATTTATTTATTTAATTAATTTTTTTGGACTGATGTGCTGTTTTATAAGGGGTTTTATGATGATTTGGCTATCCATCAGGGCGCATCAGTATTCACGCTAAGGCCAAATTCACATATAGCGCCTAAAACCATGTAGAAAATGCTGGGCGCGCCACGTTGTCCTTTTTCCAAAGCGCTAGGGCTGTTGCGCTCCGGTTGGTTCTTGTCATGTGACCAACTGTGCGCTTATGGTGCGCTTGCAGCATTCTGAAAAGTTGAGGTTATTATCTCGATGTGACGCGTTAGCGCTTGAAAAAAAACGAGCGGGTCGCTTCCATTATGAGCACGCATATCGCACGCCTACATTTGAAATAACCAACTTGAGCGCGCAAAAGACGCGAAATGTGAACAGGCCCTAAGAATGCAATATGGCATTGGCAACATGCATTTATGACTACAAATGGGATCACAAAACATTTTTGACCCTGATCAAACCTATATTAAGCACTGACTTTTAAAATGAAATCACAAGGGTAATCAGGCTAAATCCCAAAGTGTGAATGGGAAAGAAAATATTAATTGCTGAAGATATCATATAATCTTTACTTATTGGTATATTACAAGTATAAATCTGAAAAAACAGTATTCCCTCTGTTATACAGGAGAAAAACAAAGCAGCTGCTGCTGCTGCACCTGATGACGATGACGAGGATGAGGATGATGAGGTGGTAGCGTACCTGTCAGGTGCTGATGAAGAATTTGATCCCAGCACCCTTCCTGACCCAGACAAAGTGTGTGAATCGGCGTCCTCCTCCAAGGAAGATGGGTAAGAACGAAGCTTTTGCGAACAACATGAATGACTTTCATCATTTTCAAAGGCCGTGCTGCATTTTAAAGCTCTGAAATTCATCTCAATGAAAGCCGATTGAGTTTTTTGTGAAAAGCTTGGAGCTCTAAAAAGGCACAGGACACGGCCTAACTGATATTGATCCTCTAAAATATGAAGTTTCTAATTGTGTACAGGTTCAAATTGAATCCCTATATTTGAGAGTGGAACCAAGTATCATATTTTCCCATCATCATTGCATTGCGAAGGGTACGCAGTGCTTTGTGTTAGTGGAAAAACCATTACACTGGTAAATCAAGCCAATTAGTCTGACACCACATCACGAGGCCGTAATTATTCCGAAATGAGGAATTGATTCTTCTGATACTTAATTACCGGCTCGGCTTTCTCAGCTCTCTCTGCTTGTATCGAGTTTGTAGCGTTCGATTAGGCTCAGGCATGCTGATCTGGTGTTCTTTTTGTACTGGGGTCCGCTGCAGAATTGCCTCTCAGAGGACGAATCCCTCTGCAGGGGAAAATGAATCACGATGATTCATTTTCGGCCATGGCAGCATTAAGCACTAATCCTTTAGTTGTCTCTAGATAATCTATAAAATGCATAATTACATCCAGTTTTAAGTGAGAGGTAGGACGATTCATTATGCTTTTCTTTTGGCACTCTCACCCTTTTGTTTCGAACACTCGCTTTTTGTCTCTCTTGTAAAGCCTGATCACGTCTGTTCTCCTTTGGCGTTGATCTTTCCAACTGTCGGCCTGCACCTCTGTCTCTGTTTTTCTGTCATTCATGTACGCACATTAGGACGCTCGACGACACACACAAACACTCTTGGTGTAGCGGTGCAGGTGATACGGCATAGACAGGAGCAGTGGTTCTGATTAATGACTTGGTGCGGGGTGTTTACTGCATGGCTACACTTACCGAATGCAAGTGAGGCTCCAGCGCTGTAAATCTGATAAATCTCTCTCTTCCTCTTCCTTTGGCTCACTCAACCACTTTCTCTTCAGTCAAATCGAAGGCTGTTGTTCAAGACTGGAGCCAAAGGCATCACAGACCCTGTTGCGGTTCCTGTCTTTCCTGCTTTGCTGTCTTGACAGATACCCCCTTCCATAAATCTAATGGGATCTTATTGGCCCTGCCTCACCTCTGCCCCTGCCAGTGCTTTGCATCCAGAATAGCAAGATGCTGTTCAAGTCTTTGGGAATATTTCTTAAAGGGGGAGTGCAGTGATAATGGATGCTGAGTTATAATCAAATATATGATTGGTCAGTTTATGAAGGAGCGTGTGAAAAGCATCAATGTTTGCGAATGAATCAGTTGATCTGGTCTTTCATTTACGAGGCTCTTCTCAGTTGTTCATTCTCAAGTTTAACTGACTTACTCATTGATCCTGTCACAGCAGTTAACGGATCACAGGAGAGGGGATTCAACAACTAGGGCTGCACGAATAATCAAAATTAAACTAATATACAGTGTTCCTAAACTGACAGTTCACTCAAAATAAAAAAAAATCCGTCATACTGTCATAATTTACAGGGCTCAGCATTTCACTCAACTGATTTTATATATATATATATATATATATATATATATATATATATATATATATATATATATATATTAAAAGGCAGCAGAGTTCAATTAATAAAATGTAATACATAATTCCTCAACATCCTACTATATATATATATATATATATATATATAGTAATAGGTCATGTTAAATCACCTATATATATATATATATATATATATATATATATATATAGGTGATTTAACATGATTTTTAAAATTTCTTTATATTATATTATAGTATTTTATTCCACTGTACATGTAAAAATGTTTATAACATTAACCTTTTTTTTATAAAACCAAATCACATGTCTCATCCAATCATATTTCAGAGCCGTCAGTTTTTGGTTGAAAGGTATTTGCAAATAAAAATAGGTGAGTTAAGAACTGTAAAATGTATTTAGGAATACGTGTAAATAAGAAAAGTAGTTTTTTTTTTTTTTTAGAATAATATTAAATGGCATAGCAAAAGTTTTAACTATAATTTAAGAGGTTGTAAAGGTAACATGTAGTTTCTCGACACTAGTTGCACTCCTTTCGCATGTCAACCCTCCACCAACTCAAACATCGCAGGTGCAGAACCAAACATATATTTTTATTCAAAAAAAAAAATGTGTGCATTTTTCTAGATTAATGGGGAGACACTGCTGTCACATCTTACCCCCCTCTCCCCTGTATATAGCTAGTCTTTCCCTTCTATTAACCCTTGTTTTATCTTTGTCTATGCAGCGATTCATCAGACCATGGTGGCAGGAAGAGAAGTTTCAGCAGCGACAGCAGTGAGGATGATGATGATGTTGAAGTACAGCAGACACAGGTGGGCAGAAAGAAGCCCAGGAAGGAGTCCACAGCAGCTCCTCTGGACACTGGACTGTCGCTGGCCGAAGACGAGGAGCTTGTGTTACATTTATTGGGCAGTCGCAGCTAGTTCCTATGGATAAAAGGTTCCTATACCCATCTTCCCCTTCAGAGTTTCTTATTCATTGTAATTGTATGTTGAATATTAAGAATGCCCCTTTACTAATAAAAATGTTCCTGAATGTGATGGAAACTTTAAGATTCAGTGCTGCACCTATCTTTGTGATTCATTGTGTGAGTGTGCAGGTTATAATTTCCTTTCCTGCCTCTTCTCTTCTTTACACCTTCTCCTCCTCAAGACAGGAATTGAATTCTCATGTGGCGTCTCGCCAGACAGCCTCGAATTACCTAAAAACTCCTGTTTTGCAGTGAAGCAAAAAAAAAAATCCAAAAATGCCAATCCTGATAGAGAACCACTGTATCCCAGGTGCCATCTATAACCTTACCTATTACTGTTAAACTGCTCTCATTATTTCTGGTTTGAATATTGCCTTCCTGTCACATTGAACTGTCACTTAATGTGTGATTTACTCAAATTCATGATTTATGCTGGAAATGGAGGATTTTCTTAGAAAATTTTGATTTTGTGGCTCTTGTCCCTGATTCAACACAAATCTATCTTTCTGCATTTAGCTGGCTCATGTTGAGAGGAAGATTGGATTGGGTTTATACTATACAAAAAGCCACCATTTTGCACCAGCATAACGTTGCATTGTGCCATGGTAACCTTATTCACCCTGTTTTTAGATCTGTTAATGGCTTCTCAGAATCCTCTGGAGATATAATTATTCGCCCACTCTGATTTGGCAGCCAGTTTTCCACAATCACTGTTATATAGCCGCTTTCTAACATAGTCCAGAGTCACTCCTGCTATACAGTACCACAGTGAATATACTTCAGTTGTAGTTTAAGGACATATTTCTATAAAATAGTGTTCCAAACTTTCAGAAGGCTCTGGTCAAGTTCACTTAATTTCGGATAGTTCCCCCCCAAAATGTTGTCATTGCTTTTTCACCCTCAAGTTGTTCCAAACCTGTATGAGACTGTTTGGTTACTGTAAAATTGTGTTCAACTGAAGAAAGAAACTCATAAAGGTTTTGACTTGAGTATGAGTAAATTATGACAATTTTCATTTTTTGGGTGAACAGTTCTTGTCTCACTTATTATTAGCACAATGAAAAAGATTATTTGCAGGATAGAAAATAATAGGATAGAAATAAAAATCTAAAGTTAATCATTGCTCAGTGAGGGATTGAGTTTGCTTACATGGCATTGTCGACTTTTTATAATATTTACCTTTTTTTAAACGTATTGTAAAATACTAATACTAATGTCAAAAATAATATATATATATATATATATATATATATATATAAATTTATTATGTAATAATATATTGTAGTAAACAATAATTTTAAGAAATAATGTATTCCTGCACATGCTTCTTATAAAGAATTAGAGATGCTTAAAGGAGTAGTTCACTTTTTAAAAAAAAAAAAAACTTTTGCTGATAATTTACTCACCCCCATGTCATCCAAGATGTCCATGTCTTTCTTTCTTCAATCGAAAAGAAATTAAGGTTTTTGATGAAAACATTCCAGGATTTTTCTCCATATAATTCACTTTACTGGGCACCAAATGGTTCAAGGTCCAAAAGACAGTTTCAGTGCAAACTGCAAACTGTTCAAATAGCTTTAAACGATTCCAGACGATGAATAAGGGTCTTATCAAGCGAAACAATCAGTCATTTAATAAATAAATAACAAAGTTTAAGTTTTATAAGCACAAATGGTCGCCTTGCTCTGTACTGCGATGCCCGTTCGTGACTCTCCTGTTCGAACTCGTTCATCAAAATGAACGAATCTTTTCCCGAGTCAATTCATTCATTTCGTTCGTTGAATGAACCAGATAACACAAAAAAACGTGCATCGCAGTACAGAGCAAGGCGAGCATTTGAGCTTATAAAACTTAAACTTTGTTATTTGTTTTTTAAATGAGCTATCGTTTCGCTTGACAAGACCCTTATTCATCGTCTGGAATCTTTTAAAGCCCTTTGAACAGTTTGCACTGAAACTGTCTTTTGGCCATCCTGGAATGTTTTAATCAAAAACCTTAATTTCTTTTTGACTGAAGAAAGAAAGACATGGACATCTTGGATGACATGGGGGGGGGGAGTAAATGATCAGCAACAGTTTTTTTAAAAAGTGAACTACTCCTTTAAGATTCTAGAGGGCATTTAATTGGAAAGAAAATCTGAGAAGCTGTAGTGCAGAATAATTCGAAATTAATAATCCGTGCTGGTGGTGAAGGCATATATCTTCCAAATGTGAATTTGGTCACTGTTTTGTCAAACTTGTGCTATCCAATCACATTAAAGTGTACTACATGATAGGAGTGACACTTTTTTAATGTTTTGACTCTCTCTGTGTAGTTCAGAGATGACTTGTTTGTTTCTCATTTTTTGATTCTTATCACTTATCACCTTTCCCGAACGACTGCAGACAGGCAGTACTCGTAGTGTTTGTGGTGGATGTGACAGGCGTGCAGCTTGATGTATTATATTTGTGTATGACTGGGTTGCATAGATTCTTTTTGTGTTCTGGGTTTGTGGGTGTAGTCATCCATCACAGACGTGAGTTTATTAGGCGCCTTCATCCTGCCTGGAAAGCTATTTCCCTCGGTGCTATTTCTCCCCTCTAATGACTGTTTCAGCACTGAGGAGTGTGTAGCACTTCAGACATTTCTCTGTAGCAGTCTGCACCCAGAGCTTCATGCACATGTTAATAATGATATAAATTCCAGATACTAGATTGTTCTTAAATTTAATACTAAATTGTTTCATCATTTATACTCTTTGCAAGTGGCACAAAAGCTTTGTGAGAGAACCGGGATGAAGTTTAAATTATTTTCACTGAAATCTTTCGCCATTTACTTTCATTGAATAAAAAAAGACAAGCTAGGACATTGTGCTATAAAATTTCTTTCATCGTGTTCCACGGAAGAAAGGAAGTCATGGAGGTTTGGAACATTGGATTTTGGATGAACTGTTCTTTTCAGGCTAATGGAAGCAGATTTGAGAAATATTTTGTACTTTTGTAGATTTAGACGAAGCTGCGAAGTGGTTCCAAGCTAGTTGATGTCTGTTGCTTATGTTCAAGTAAGAATGGATCGACTGCAGTGCCTTTTGGGAGAGGATGGGATGTACCTTAGTGTCATTAGTGACAGAAAAGCCCAGATTTATCACAACTGGTGCCTCTGATCTGGTGGATGATTTGAGAGCGCCCTCCGTATGCTGTAGTTTGTAACATTGTATAACATTATGATGCACAACCTTAATTAATGAGATGCCCAAGGTGCTATTTACCTCGTCTACTCCCTGGATCATAGCTTTTTATTTCCCTGTGGTGCCAACATTGTTGTGAATTATGAAGATTATGTGATTTGAATTGTAATTTTTTTGTTGCTGGGGTGAATGGGTTCACATCTTACTGTATTCTGATTGGGTCAGTGCTTGTGGTTGAATCGCTTATTTGGGATAATCCAAGGCTCGAGTATCAGAATAGAGTTTTCAGACAAAAATCATGGTTTAATAATTATTATTTTAAATATGTAATGGTATGCCGCCAATGCCAGATTTGAATGAACTCAAGGACAAGTGTCTCTTTTTTTCTATTGTCTTTATGCAGTCTGTGTTGGGGACTTAAAAAGTCAACCTTGATTAATACCCTTTTAGCCTACCATGATTTTTGGCCAAAAAAAAAATATTATTTAAGTCTTATTTAAGTCTTAAATAATATTTTTTGGCCCAAAATCATGGTACCTATACCATGATTTTGGGCCAACCCTATAGGGGCCATATTTTAACGATCTGAAACGCAAGTATTAAACGTGAAGCGCAAGTAACTTTGCGTACGGGTCTTGGGCGCTGGTGCTATTTTACCGGCGGGATAAATGACTCCTGCGCCCGACGCAAGTTCATAGTGTGGTTTGGGCGTAATGTGAAATAAACCAATCAGAGCGTCATCCAACATATACCCATTAAGAGCAGGTGCGCATGATGCATGGCGGATTGTTATTATCATGGCGGATTTACCAGGCGCGCGCAAGGAGCTTTCACTGCCGAGGAGACCGACGTTCTTGTCAGGGCAGTGAAAGGCAGAAAAGTGACGTTGTATGGGGGTGGGAGAAACCCAGAAACCCAACTTTTCAGCGTCGGTTAAACAGGTGTGGGAGGGGGAAAAAAATACATTTTTTTTACATCTTCGTTACCACAATGATTTCCCTCATGTGTTCATATTTTTCCTTGTTATAGCTAATGTAGGCTTTCAGCACCGGACAGCACCATCTCTCTAGTTTAGTTGTATCTGGGGATTTGTTATAGTTGGCTGTTGTCTCATTTAAATTCAAGTCCATGCGATCCCTCTCTGTGTTTACTGGAGCACTTCATTGATTCACTAGCCGTTGGTGCTCCAAATGTTCCTTCTCATGGGGTTTATTTGGCCGAGTGAGCAGTCCTCGTGCGTCATTAGAAATAAATGGCGAGAAATAGGGGACCACGAACTGGATGAGATACGAGACCTTGGGCTGCCAATTACGCGTCTTAATTAAACAAAAATGACAAATTTAAGTCATTTTACCACAACTGACAGACACGTAAGTAGCCTAACTATGATAGTTTTTCATCGTGAATGGAAGATGGGCTACTTTTTTCTTCTTTTTTTCTTCTTTTTTTTTTTTTTTTAGCCGTGGCACGAAACAGGTTCTCATTCAAAAGCCTGATTGGAGCAGCGCGCGCAGGCAGTCTGACGGAAGCCTTTTCTGAGGTAAGAGCTCACGACAAACGATATTAGTAGTTTTAAATATTTGATCTCTAGGCTATCTTTCTCTCACAAATGCTGGTTTATGTTATTGGTAACCACTTAACTTTGAAACGTGCCTGCAAAAAAACAAAACAAAAAAAAAACACGGCATAGCTGAACTAGGATGTTCAAAAACGTCGACACGGATGTACGACACTTTTGCAACGTTGTGATTTATTTAACTGTTTCGTTATAAAAATACATTTGTTGTAATACGTACATACCATAAAACGTAAACCTGTCCACGAAAGGTTTTTACAACGTTGAAGGCTCGCAGAATGCGTAATGAATACCGGTTACGTCAGAGAGCTGTGGGATGTCGTCTTTCCAAACCAACACCTTTTCCCTCACCAGTTCAGTGAACGCGACTGGGCTCTTATATCAGGTACGGATAAGACATTTAATTAACATTCTTTATCCTCCAATAGCAATTATTGTTGTCTAGGAAGTCAGTAAATAAAATTTAAGATCATTATTTACTGTACGTTTATCGTCTTTAGGTTTTGAAACATATTTTTCTCCTTTTAAGGATTGAGATGGAATAATTGAAATAAATCTGGATATTTAAAAGCAGTTCTCGTGGAGTTGTAAACCTGAATTCACGGATTGTGAATAATGAAGGCATCTGAGATTATGTGGGGCGCTTTTAATGGGGCATCCGAGATTAACGGGACGGGCGCGGAGAAAGTTCAGCACGTGCTCCAGCCTTTTTCGTCCACCGTTGCTCTTCTGGTGCTGGGGTTGGTCATTATAGGGATTATATTAATCTCACTGACCACCTACCACTTTCACAAAAGCAAGATGAAGAAGAGGAAGATGCTAAGGGCACAGGAGGAATTTGAGCGGGATAACTGTGGCTCCTCTGTCCCGCTCAGGGTAAAGCCCTCACTGAGCCGCTGCATGATCGCTCGCCCCGCTCCACCGCAAAATCCACTGACAAACACCGACGCGAAACAGCGCGAGATTGTCGTGTTTGAAGAAGTTGCTGGATCCTCATTACGGGCCGAATGAAAACTGTGCCGTTTGTGAATATAAGATGTGCAGAAAGCCTATCTTTGTTCACGCTGGGAAATATGATTGGGCTTTCTTACGATCTCCTTATGGACTTTACAAAGCCTGTCCTAATAATGACTATCCTTTAGTTTAATAACAGCTGAGCCTAATGTGCTATAAATGGAATTGATTTGGATGGGTCTTGAAGTGAGATTATCTGTAGATGCTGTCCAAGGTGCTGACTTTAATCCATTTAACCCCTCAATTTATTTGAATGCTTTAAAACAAAAAGGTTTAGTGTTTTACACACATCTGTCAGCTATAAATGAAAGAGCGGAATGTGTTGATTCAATGTGAACATTTCTTACATGGCTGGTGGTGTAAATTGTCACTTGACAAGCATTCATTGGCTATTGTTACTCTTTATTTGAAAGAAGAAGAGTTGATTCCTGTAACTACAGCTCAGAGGTTTAAGTAACAGTTATAGCAAAGGCTGACCATTACACTCCAGAATCTGTTACAGCACGCTGCAGAATCTTCATTTTATCCTTTAATTCCAGTTTTCCCCTCTGTGATGATGTCATAATACAGATATAATCCCAAGTTCAGTACATCATAGTTAAAGGGCCTATTATTAATGTATCATTTAGATTGCTCTGTTGAAGATTACATATGTGCCCCGGTGGGAAACCCAGTGTCCCATGTTGAATAATTAACTTTTTTGAATCACATCATAAAAGTGTAAATGACAATATTGTTACATGAATGAAACAGCATTAAGTAATATCTCATTTTTACCTTTCTCTTTTTTTAAAACTGCCTGAGAACATATAATATATGGATTTTTATTGTTTGTAGGCTAATGTTTTCTCACCGGCTACAATTGTGACCAAAGTTGGAATCAAATGGGTTAATCCTGATTAATAAGGAGGGGACTGATCTAATACTATGAAATTAATTATTATTTGACTTCTTTGTAACTGAAGATGAAACTATATTGCAGAGAGGAACTTGGCCAACTTTGTTAATCCTTTGCACTTGATTTTGCCATAATCAAGCATTTAACAGAACCATGTTCATCATGCCAATATCAAAGCACATTGATCTAAAAGATCATCATTAAGAAGTTGCTTTCAGATTTATACTTCTAATTTGTTATTAAAGGTACTCTACAGTTGTGATGATGTTCTTGTACAAATAAAATTTATTTGCCTACACATCATGCAGACAAATTGAGCATTTTTGCCACATTTATTTTTATTTAAAAAAATAACTCTTTGAATGAACATAAAACAAATATGGAAAGGTTTTCCACATGATTAACTTGCTTTATTTCAGCATTATACAATTCTGTTATTCCAATTTAATGTACTTACGTTGGGTCAACTTAATGCATTAAGGTTAATTTAACTTATTTATGGTTGGGCACAGCTTCATATTGTCAGTGAATTTTAAAAGGCTCCCTGATATGATTCAGCTATTCAAATTCATAATATTCATTCATCTATACAAAAACCTTATTTTAGTGTCACATTAAAACATTTCTAGACTATAACTAAGTATTACATATAGCTCTGGTTAGCATCTTTATAAGATTCACATGCTGCTTCATCAACCAAAGTTTTGCTGAAAAGTATTGCTGAATCTGTTTTCAGCCTAACCAAATGCTCCACTCTTCTCGACAATTTAATTTAAATCGTACTAATAATTGCTTAATTGTACATTAAACACAAATACGCACTATAAAGTCTTCCCCTTTTCTCATTTTCTCAAAAACACATAAAATAACACTTAATTTAGACATTTATTCTCTCTTAATTCAGCCATATGCAAAGCATGCTGGGAACTAACAAACACGGCCCAGGTTTAGTTAATGCAACACAAATCATTCATGTAATCCAACACAAACGGATTAAATAATCTTAAATTTGACATATTTAAGTAGGTTGAACACAATCAAATTAAGTTTGGACAAAATGTATAGCAATTGTGTTGCTTAAGCTCATTTTAATTAAGCAATTTCGACAAGCAGCAGAAATCATTTTTTTTTTTAGTGTATGTTTTCTGTATTTCTGGAGTCATGTGATCACTTAGAAGACCACATGCAACTCATGAAAGCTTTTGTTTTTCCTCTGGCAAAGTTTCAGCATAATCCATTCCAAACTACAGACCATCATTTGTGTCTTGTTATTGGAAAGCATGACAAAGCAGACCATTTCCAGACATAAATGTGTTATTTTCTTACTAGCCTGTGTATTGTCTTTAAATAAGACCAACACTGCATCTCTGAATCTGATTATGTGTTTATAAAGGTATAAATCTCTACAACTAATCCAACATTTCATCAGTAATCTCAGAATTGCATTATCCATCTTATCATGTGAAACTATTATTAAAAAATAGTTTAATTTGAGAGGCTTGATTAAAAATGGCAGATTAAAAACCTGGAATCAGCTGGATGGTGTATCAGGTTCGGGATGAGCTCTAGATGTCAGGCCTATAGATGCAGCGGACACTAGCATATTCATTTTGTTCATGTTAGAAAGAGCTGACTGCTATTGTAACTCTTTATTTGAAAGAAAAATAAATAGTTGATTCTCGTAACTAAGATAGAGCTCAGAGGTTAGTTACAGTATAGCAAGGCTGACCCATCATTACTCTCTAGAATCTGTTACAGCTTGCTGCATACCTGTCAGCAACTTTGCAGAAACTTCATTTTATCCTTTGGGGGGGAAAAAAACAGTATTTCACCTGCCTCTCACTGTCACAGCCATTTTGATTTATGACAGGCTCCTCTTGCTGACTTGTCAGCTCAGTAACATGAATTCACTGTTTTTCTCCCATGTGTGGATGAATAAGACTACACCATTTTAAAATGCAGTAACGATGCTCTCTATGAATGTACACAAACAAGGACATTAAATTGATTAAAAGTGACAGTAAAGACATTTGCAAAGGAAATGCTGTTCTTTCAAGTGTTCAATTCATCAAAGAATCCTCAAAACTGTAAAAAATATTTTCAAGATTTGTTATCACAACATATTTTCTTTTGTCAAATCAACTTTATAATAATTTATTTAGTTGATTTAACTAAAATTAAATTTAAACTAAATCATTCTCCTTCACTGTATTAACTCACTTTTTCCAGTTCAATCAACTTAAAATTTTAAGGCAACCCAGGTTACTTACTTTAAACCATCAATATTTTTTTACAATGCAGGTTCCACAAAAAATATTAAGCTGCACAACTGTTTTTAACATTGACGGTAATAAAAAAAAGACTATGCGCTAGGCAAGTCTGAACCGAAAGAATGATGCAAATTTAAAATTTTGCTGAAAAGCAGCTCTAAAAACGACAATAGTGTCGTTATTCAGCTGAAGTTAGTTCAGTGTTGATTCAGTTCAGTTCAATAACTGAAAAGTTAATCAATTACGAAACTAATTTAGCTACAAGGCAACGATGTCATGATTCAGCGCAGTCCGATTCAGTTTAATAACTGCCGATGTCGCAAAATTCCTCAATATTCAGTTTAAGTTTGTTCTCATCCAATAGTGTCAGTGTAGTCAAATCAATAAAATAAAGTGCCTTCCTCAAATATAAAATGACGTTCCAGATGTCAATCATGTGCACAGATGCAGGGTTTTTGTTTCTCTCAACCTCACATACCAAGGCTGCTAATTTACTCAAACATGTTGGAGAGAATTCAGTGCCTGCAGGGGGGACGCTTGGCTGTCTGTCTGCCGGGACATGTGACTTTCACTTTCTGGGCGGCCCTTCAAAGAGCTGGGTATTTAAAGCACAAAGTTGGAACTAGGCGTCCTGACTGAGCACCTCGGCAAAGGCCTGGACCCCAGCTCTGAGTGCAGATATGACAGATTCAAGCTTTCGTATCAGTGGGGGAGCCGTCAGATTTGGAGCCACCTATGGAGGCAACCGTCTGTTCTCTGGAGCTAGGAGTGGTGGTGGTGGAGGTGTTAGCATGGCTTTGTCCCGTTCGCTCGGCTTGTCGAGGGGGGGTGGAGCAGGAGCTGGAGCTGGAGCCGGTTTTGGCCTGGGAGGAGGTCTGGGTGTAGGTTTTGGGGCTGGTGCAGGAGCAGGACTGGGCGCTCTCGCTTTCGGCGGCGGATTCGGCTTGGGTGCCGGAGGAGCGAGAGCAGCGGGGATGAGGGCAGGTGTGGCTCCTCTGAGAGCCCGTCTGGGAGGCAGAGTCTTCAAAATCGGAGGCTATGGTTTCAACCCGTCCTTCATCAGCTCTACCACTACGGTGGACGCAGGTGCCGGTCCGGTGCTCAGCATCGATCCCTCGCTCCCGTCGTTGGACACAGTGCAGATCACACGCATGAAAGAGAAGGGCGAGCTGCAGGCCCTCAATGACAAATTTGCATCTTTCATTGATAAGGTGAGTGAAAGTTTCAGGTGGGTTTATTTACAAGCATTTTTACAAATTGGATTCATTTCAGATGAGTAAAAAGAAAAGATTGATTGAACACGTCACTGCTTTTACAGGTTTTAATGACTATGACTTTGTCGTTTCACAGGCCCGGTCTCTGGAGCAGCACAACGCGGTACTAAAAGCTAAGATTTCTATGTTTACTAACCCGGAGCAGGGAGGACCCGCGAGCAGTTCCATCCTTCTGACCTCTGCCATCGGCACATATAAATCCCAGATTGACAGCCTCACTGTTACTAAGGAGGCCATCATTGCTGAGATTGAGCACTATAAAGGCATTATTGAGGATGTTCAAGCCAGGTGAATATCTCACTGCAGCAAAAGAAATGTACATTCATGTATAAAAATATACAACACGTTCTCATCCTAGGGCGTCATATAGTGACACTTTTGACATTTCGTCTAAATCCAACGCATATGGCACCCTTTAGCGTCAATCTAACATGCACAGAGCTTTGTTCGGTTATGGTAGGTTTAGGGTTAGACCACTAGGAGGCGCCTTCTGGCCTATATATATATATATCTGCTTCTCATATTGAGGTTGCCATGTGCATTGGATGTAGACGAAATGTCAAAAGCGTCAATTTATGACGCCTTGGGATGAGAACTATTGTTCAAATTTTACGATTTTTTTCTGATTTATTTTTAATATTTTTATTCAGCAACAATGCATTAAAAATGTATCGAGAGTGACAGTAAAGACATTTATAATCTTGTTAAAAAAAGTTGAAACTTTCTATCAAACAAAACTCAATCGGAAGAATATCAACCACTTTTTTCAGCATTGATAATAATAATAAATATTTCTTGAGCATAAAATTCAGCTTTATCGTCACAGGAATAAATTACATTTAAAAAATGTATTCAAATAGAAAACTATCAATTTATAGTTTATAGTTTTTTTTATCAAATAAATGCTGCCTTGGTGAGCTTGGTGACTTTCAAAAGCATCTTTTAAAAAAAATACAGACCCCAAACTTTTATATTGTGTTAAAGAAACAACTGATTTCCCCAACATTAAAACTAATTTTTTTTACACTTTTTTACATTATATTATAGTGGACATTTGTAGGCTAATTATATTCTGCTTAACTGCTATTCATGTACTTCTGCCTTCTTATTGGCACTTCGTGGTCTGATTTTAATCTAATTGTACCATAATGAGTAAGGCATTTAAAGTGTCTCAAATTAGTCTGTGTATCTTTGACCTGTGATTGTCGCAGCATTTGGAGTAAAAAAAAGGCTAATATACCTGCACTCATCCTTTACTCAGGTATGATGAGGAAACCTCTCAAACCAAAACTCTGGAACTCGATTGGACTGCGTTGAAAGAGGTATGAAACATACATCATTATACATCAGATTTACAGATGAACGAGTCTCACAAATTCTCCTCCATCAGGAAGTGGATAATCTGTACCTTTCCATCTTTGAGTTGCAAACCATCATCGGTGGTTTGGAGGATCAGATCGCTCTGTCCAAGCAGGTGTATGACGCTGTGAGTGTGCAGGATACCTTCATGTATTTCAACATACCTCAGCACTATTAAAATACAGTGAGTTATGAATTTCCCCAATGACCTAAGCTTGTTTATATGTCTGTCTGATTGTGTGTTAGAAAGTGAAAGAGGTGAGAAACATTGTGACAGGTGGAATGAAGTCAGCAGTGTCCATCTCGGTGGATAACGCAGCCCAGGCCCAGGATCTGACCTCAGCGCTGACTGAAGTCAAAGCTCACTATGAAGCCCTGGCTCAACGCAGCAAGCAGGACGCCCTCCTATCAGTGCAAGACAGTGTATGAAACCTTTGCTCTGTTATAAGCAAGCTATTGAAATATTAAAGGGTATAGTTCAGTCATTATTTACTCCCCCTTGTGGTGTTCCAAAACTGTATGAATTTCTTTCTTCTAGAAGAAGATATTTTGAACCATGTCAGTCACCAAACAGTTGATGGACCCCATTGATTTCATAGTATTTAAGTCAATGGGGTCCGTCAACCGTCTGGTTACCCATATTCTTCAAATATGTTCTATTGTGTTCAGCAGAATTAAAGAAAACTCACACAGGATTGGAGCAACATGAGGCTGACAGAACTATCATTTTTGGGTGAACTATCCCTGTAAATAACCAGATTGTATAGGCCTATAACATTAGTAAACATTAAATATTTTATAATATATACTTTTATATTGTGGTTCTAATAAGTGAATATTTAATATCTAAATCTATGTAAATATTAAAGATAATTAATCTTGACAATGTACTCATTTTTTAATTAACTAATGCATTATTAACATATTGACTCTTATAGTAATTTGATGCTTAATATTAATGTACATTATACGAACCTTTGGTGGTGATGATGTAAGACTCTGATGCATCCTTACATAGGGTGACCACCTGGTTATTGCTCTGATGCAGGACAGTAGATGCTATTTTGATGGTAAATTTTAATATTAGCCTATATTTCTTATTGCGATATTGTCATTTAATCTCCCAATTTCAGTGGTCACCCTATCCTTACATGACTGACTTCATAGCCTTACTTCATTCATGTACAACAAACTGCCTCCCCCAAGTGGCGAGTCCTTGTATTGCAGGTGAAATGCCATAACCACATGTTTTGGGCCAGACTGAGATCAACTTACAGCCTCTTTTCGTTTGTTCGTCTATATAGCTCACCATGATGTCTTCATCCTCTCAGCCAAGTTCTCAGACACTCACCACAGCCAAAGAGGAGCTGCGAGTTTACAAACTACAGATTGACTCTGTGCAGAGGGAGATCGACAGGCTCAAAACTCTGGTGTGTGTTTAAGTGCGTCACGACAAAGATGTCCGATTGTCCCTTTTTTTGGCATTCTTGTGAATAACTGCTGCCCTCTCCAATGACAGAACTTACAGTTGGAGTCTCAGGCGGACGAGGCAGAGTGTCACTCCAACTCCCACACGGAGACGTACCAGGATCAAGTTCAAATCCTCAGATCTCAGCTTGATGACCTCAGAAAGGTAAATTCAATGATAATCATTATTAATAATTAAATAAAGGTGTCACTCAGACTCTACTAAATCTAAATGGGCATTTTCTTCAGCAAATTACTCATTACGGTCAAGAATATCAGGAGCTTCTAGCCAGCAAGATGTCCCTGGATGTTGAAATCACAGCTTATAAGAAACTCCTGGACAGTGAAGAGAACAGGTGAGGAGGTTTAACATGAGTTTAATGTGAGGTTTTGTTCACTCAATGATCACATCGTATCGGTCTCGTGGACCAGGTTGAGATCTGGAGGTGGTGTCACCGTGCACATGTCTAAGACCGTGGTCGGAGGAGGAGGAGGTGCAGGACTGGGTGGAGGTGCAGGTCTGGGTGGAGGTGCCGGTCTGGGTCTCGGAGGTGGATACGGGCTGGGCGGAGGGCTAGGAGGAGGTCTTGGGGGTCTAGGACTGGGACTCGGTGCAGGACTGGGCTTTGGAGCAGGTGCAGGAAGTTCCTACGGTGCAGGGAGCAGTTACATGTCCTCCAGCCTGAGCAGCAGTGCCTGTAAGTATTCATAAATGCTTTCATACGCGCACACCATATGTTGTTTACAAATATGTGTAGTGCACTCCAGAGGTCTGAGGCCATATTGAAAATCTGTAGATAGACTTAAAGAATGTAAACATTATAAACATTATGAAGGTTCATCTTTTCACTTCAATGAATTATATTAAAATAGAAAAGCAATTTTTAGTTGTGGTCTCAGACTTTAGAACCCCACTAGCTTAATTTAAATGGTAAAAAAAAATGGCATTTGCAAATTCTTTGCTGTGAAATGTCAAGTTCGCTTGTAGTCACACTTTCCATTGTTTTCACCCAGTATCATCCACTGTTTACTGAAGATTCATAACCTCCACTCCTCAAGCCACAGCTGAATGCTGACCTCATATGGGGCATAGAAAGGAAGCCTGCCATCACACTTCATGAAGAATGCCTCCCACAAGTTCACACATTTAGAGTGCCTTCACGTATTTAACATATCTTTATGTTCATTTTGTATGGTCATTTTTGACGAGGGTCCAAATTCTGTAATCGTTTAAACAGCAAATCAAAATGTCAATATTGGTTTTACATGAATTTGTTTATTTTCATGCATCACTTCCTGCTACAAAAATAAAATGTGAAAAATCCATCCTGGTCATTACTGAGGAAACAACATAGTGGTCTGTAATCTTTCCATATAATAATTTCAATCTAATCTCTATTCTAATAATGATTAATTAAAAAAATTGAATAATGATTAATTTAATAGTAAGTATATATATATATATACACTGAAAAAAAATTTGGCAGCCTTAAATTTTTAAGTCAAAATATTTAAGTCGTATCAAATCAAAAAGTATTATTTTATACTTGTAAACATATATTGTCATAACTTATTGACCAAATTATATATATATATATATATATATATATAAGAATGTATACACATTCATTAAATAATATGAAAAACAATGGACTTTTAATGAATTGAATTAGACGTATCATTAATCATTTAACCCTCTTTTCATAAGAAATCATCTTGAAATGCAGATTCTTGTTAAATGTGTCGTTGTTGTGAGAAAGCAATGTCACAAGATGTTTAAAGTGGAAAAACATACCCACACACCACCTACAAATGTCTGACTTTTTTTTCAAATGTCATAAAGCTTAAATAATGAAACATCCCCCTAGCATTAAAAAAGCGATGTCTTGCAAACATTTAAAAGCCTTTATAAGCTCAAGACCCTCAAAAAATGTGAGTTCGTTATAAACTCAACCTTTGAAATCACAATCTGCCCTAATTCTATGATTCTCTTTCTGGTTGCAATAGATTTTTCTTTTCTTTTTTCTCACTCTCTCTCTCTTTTTCACAGAATGATAATGAAGAGGGCTGCATTTCAAAGGGATTGACATTTTAAATGACAGTAAAACTCACACGTACTCGTGTTTTCAACTCCTGTCTTGTGTTGCTGTGGGTTTGTGGTGGTCTCTTCACTGGTGTCCGGCATGGTTCTGCACGGATGTGGTTGCATTCAGTTTGAAACAGGAAACACTCAGGTTCATTTTTCTCTCTCATTAGTCCTTCATTCGTCTTTAAGCTATCAGAATGAAGACCGGTACCTCAAAAAAGGTAACAGCTCACCAACTAATACACTACATAATTCAGGAGGGAAGGGGATGGGGAGGGGGGTGGAACTTTGTTTTGAAAGTTGTCAGGTACTTTTACCACTTCATCGTCGCATTAAATGACCTGTTTTAAATTAAAGAAAGAAATGATTGATGATGGTTTCATAATTTGCATTCTGTGGTTCAGTTAGCTGCTGATAACAAACTCATGTTAACTGCATCGCGCTATCAAGTTCAATCATCTCATGAACGATTCACTTATCGTTGATTTGTGCCATTGTGTCGGAGGGGTGAGAGCTGTGTTTGTGGTAATGAATAGATAACACGCTGTAATTTGTTCTCATTCCTCACTCTATGCATGTAGAAGACCATCTTTAAACCTCTAAAAGGATTCAGTTAGATGGAAGAGAATTACATTTTGTAAGAAAATCTTTTTTTTTATTATTATTTTTATTATTTAGGCTAAGGCATGATTGAAGTCCAAAACCAACAAGGAGTTGTCCTTGGCCTCGTTTCTTTGGCTTGTCTTGGTTGTGTTTATGCTCTCTGTCTGTGCTGCAGAAAGAAATCAAGTAAGTGGTCTGACATCACAACAGCTTTAGAAAAATGCATTATACTTTTTCTCAGCTGCTAATTACCTTTGTCTTACATTACATGCCCTATGCATTTTGTCTTTGTCGTCGTATTTTTATTTTGAGATATGCAACAAGAAGACAATGACCTGTATGACCAAGATCCTTGGTAAGTTAAATGTTTGATCTATCTATAAATGTTCACTAAATATTAATTAAACTATGTAATATAATGAATATATTACATATTACACTTAAATTTGTTTAAAATCAAATCATATTAAAAGTACTATTTAAAAAATGAGATGAATCTTGTATAATTGTTCTTGTATAAAACTGCTTATTCTGATGAGTTAAAGCAATGTAAAACACACACACACACACACACACACACACACACACACACACACACACACACACATATATATATATATATATATATATATATATGCAAATGCGTGCCTACAAAAAATGATAAAATAAATAATAATACTATTTATAATTTTTGGATTTCAGCATTCTAGATGGTAAAGTTGACAACAGACAATCTAACAGAGGTAAACTATGTCCTCTTTCATCACATCTGAAGAGAAAAACATCTTATTTAGGACTTGAACATTAGTGTTTTTCACATATTTTCTGTCATAGGAAAGCTGACATTCAGATTGCGCTCTTCGTTATCCATGAATGAAATTTTATTCCATATCTTGTCATTTTTTTAGTGATTAGACAACACCACAGAGAGATGCCTTCAACTTCAAGGTGAGGTCTTTTTTACAATAACCAATTCAGCTACTTGCTGTTGAGAGTCATTTTTTTTTTTTTAACAGTTATATTCACATCCACTTTACTCTTTATCTAAAATACCATATTATTTTGAGTGGGGAAGGGGGTGTTTTTGTACATAACTGAAAGCCATTAGAGGCTGTAATGATTAAATTAACAAACTTAACTCTCTTTTCTGATTAGTCGTAATAAAAAGATCAAAATGAAGAAAACATTACAGATGTGCTAAATGTATTTTCACAGGCAATCAACGGCAAACATGCCTGCGAATAGTAAGAATTTCCTATTTAAATTTGCAGTGTTTGAACTCCAATTCTTTCAATATGTTGATTTGTAATCATTTGGGTTATTTCAACTGTTTTCCAGGAGGTAACATCCACTGGAGTTATCAGAACCTCACAGATGGTAAGAGTGTGTTAATACAATCTTAAGATTTCACTTTTGATTGAATAGCATTTTTAAATATGAACATGTAGCCTAAAGTAATGCGTGTTTTTGCTTCTGCAGTAGAACATGGCATCTTGGAACCAACATATGTGTGGGTGTTGTTTTTCATAATGGTTATGTGAGGAAAACAAGTCAGATTCTAATCAAAGATTTTGGTTTTCAAAAGTAAAGCTTACTCAAAATTATGCCACAGTCTGTATTTGATATGCTTACATGCCTTTTTATTTTAATAGGGACCCAATTCCAAATCCCCTTTATGCAAACAACGATGATGCAGGTAAGTTTGTGCTGATAAATGTTGGTCTAACTCAACCGTTGAGCACAGTTCACTTTCTTCAGAAAAATGAGGTCAAGTGACGCATTTTAAACTGGATACCTCTGAACCAGGGATGTCAAAAAGCAGTTGATGATAAATGATGTCTATTTCAAAAGAGGCCACAAGTCACACGCTGAAAAAAATAGATCATAGGTGCATGATACATTGCACAAATGAATGACAAGATGCTTTAAGAAGTTATTTAATGAAACCTCACGTTATGTTCCATACAGAAACATACGAGAATGTTTTTCCAACAAAAGACGTGCAACATGACTCAGGTTGGTGTTTTCAGGTTACAATGTGTTATCCAGCGATCAACTCTAATATAATAACAATATATTTTTAGAATTTATTTTATTTGTTTATTATCCACTATCTTGACTGTGCTTTGTTATTGCCCTTTCAATTTTAAATATATATATATATATATATATATATATATATATATATATATATATGTGTGTGTGTGTGTGTGTACACGTGTTACCCAAACTTTTTGTGCGCCATTACATATTCCTGTACCATTACTTGAAAAAAAAAAAACATGTTTCTTTGTTTATTGTTGTGTTTGGCATTGTTTCACCAGACAGCTGTAGTTATGAAAACTTGAAAAATGAAAGTGAGGAAGGTAATATGTTAATTTTTGGTTTGGTTGATAAAATATTTCTATTAATTCACGAGACAGCACCACTCACTTTGTTCTTTCCCTTTTATACAGAATCAGAATACGTGAACGCGCCAACGAGAAAAACATTTGTACCCAAATGAAATGAGGTGAGAATTTGTTTTAATTGATTTTAACATTAGATCTTATGTTGATGTGCATTTACTGTAGCTTTAAAAAGAAGTGTTCTATGATCAAACTTTTAATGTCAAATAATGTTCAGCTCTGCTGATCGATAAACAATGGTTCAGCTTTAGCGAACAAATTTGAATGGACTAGTGCTGTACAACTATTATAAGACCGTTCAATACTTCATGCAACAGAGGAACTTAATGTGTAAATATACATAGAGCTTTTTTTAAGCCTGTTTCATAAAGGTGAGGCAGATGAGTCAGAAAAGTAACCTGTCCTTTCCATCACAAGTTATACAAAAAACTACTAGGGGCGAAAGGTACCGGTATGTTTTAGTGGGGGAACATTATATTATATACAAACTGAAACAAGTCTCAAATCTAATTTGGTGTCTCATTTCCTCTCATTGCTTTAAAATGGTCATTGGCCATGTTGAAAATGAAACGTCTAAAACGATCACTTCAATTTCTAACATGGTACAACAAGAAAATGTTTCGTTGGAATGAACTTGATTTATACATTGCCTTAAATTCGTATTAGGTAAATGGAATTAGTTCTAATAAGTACACAAAAAACAGGTCCTTGAATCATTCACAAGCATCACAAGAATTTTTTATTTTTTTTACATTTTTATTACTGCAACTTGTCATATTTATACAATTACTCAAAATATAAAAGTTCTGGAGATTAAGAACAATGAGGAGAAGTGTGATTATTTGGTGACATTTCTTGTCTTTAGCTTGCATCAGGTGCAGCCGTCTTACTGCACAGTCGACCCAACAGACCAGCCATCTGTAACAGAGAGTTCACCCCTTCTGCCACTTTCATATGCGTGTAGCCAATTTCCTGAGGAACCAAATGTATGATTGCAGTGTGAATAAAATAAAGATTGTTCTATCTCAGAACCATCATTGTTATCAGATACTTTCACTCATGGAAAAAACAACAACAATAGCACTAAGCCTAAACAAAATTTAAAGCTTCTTATGGAGACTCTACAAGGGCAATAAATACCTTGATATATTCCAGCTTCAAATATTCTGCCATCTGAAAGGTCTTGCACACTCTAAAGATATTTCCGATTATGTCCTCCGGTGAGTAACCTAGTGACCAAAGCTGCTCAATAATCTGTAGAAAGAAGCATTATTTTTGTCAAGTGTCTTTTTTTTTTAAGTATACAGAATATTTTTAAAGGCAAATGTTTAGTGATACCTTGTAGGCTTCATCAATATTGGCATTAACGCAGTGTTCTAGCATGCTTTTAACCAGCAGAGGATGAGGCTCGTCACACACCTAAACAAGCAACACTGTACTTCAATACATTTTTATCCTGAAAGGATTCCCATTGATTAGAAAGCAAACAAAAATAAAAAATACCTTGAACACATTTTCACTGTTGATGTAACCAAATCCAGAATTTGTGGACTGCAAGTTATTCAGAGCCTAGATAAAAATAAAAAAAAAAAGAAATACAGTAAAAACTGAAAAAGTGGCGGGTTAAAACAATGCTAAATCATAATCAGTAGTTGAGGAATTGTGTGATATGGATACAAAAGTACTTTATAATTCCAAAAACAGCATTAATGAATAGATGAGACGTAAACAAAAAAATTATATATTATTTGTATCATTAAAAATGTATTTTTTTGTACTTTTACTCAATCAATTGTTGGGGTCGTATAGACCCCGAAGCCCCAGAAGTGTAAACAGGAAACGAAGACCATTTGAAGGTTAATATTTATTATTGTCATTATTAATGTTAATCTAAAATGCAAATCATTTGTCATTATGCACATTAATATATACATAAAAAGATAATTGACCTGACCTGTCTCATGTCCCCTTGAGCGGTGAATATAATGGCCTCAAGGCCGTCGTTGGTGACATGCAAGTTCTCATTTCCTACCACCTCCGTGAGACGCATCATGATCTGGTCATCTCTGAGTTTACTGTAACGCAGAACAGCGCAGCGGGACTGGATGGGCTCTGCAACACAATGATACGATCATCTGAAAACCTCTGTATTATGCGTGTGCTGGCATGTACTTTTTTGAGCATGTTTAAATGACAGTTATTTATGTGGCACTTTGCTCACCTATGATCTTATCTGATGCATTACATGCCAGAGCAAAGCGTGTGGTTTTAGAGTAAATCTCCATGGTTCTTCTGAGAGCCTGCTGTGCTCCATCTGTCATGCTAGTTTAGAAATAGAAAAACATGCATTTAATCATTTAAAAAAATATTTCAAATAATAACTTTTGATAGTGATGCACCAACATTTTGGTCATTGAAAATTAATGGCCGAAAATGTCCTTTAACATATGCCCTGAAGCACAAAAACCTGAAATATGTCAAACATAAAAAAACCCTCAAAATAATCTTTTTGAGAAAAACAAAAAAAACAGGTGAAACTTGTAAAATAATAATAATAATATCGTTTCTGTGAGGTAGTACAACACAGAAAAAACCTGAAATACATCAGGATTCATAAAATCAAGCACCTGTATGTCACTCATTCCAATTGTAAAACAATTGGAATAAAAGAAAGTTCATCTATTTTTGTTTTACTACATAAGAAGGTGTGGGAGCCATAGACAAGAAACAATGCAGAAGATGAAACAGATTTTTAGATTCATTCAAACTACTGAGTTAAATTAAAAACAAAAATAATATTAATATAATCATACAAAGGAAAAACTAATTTAAAATAAGAAATTAATAACTATATAATTTTTAAAAAAGGTAATTTTCAGGTTTCGGCCAAGTACATAAATAATTTTTAGATTTGGCACAGGATTTTCATGCTGGTGCATCACTATTTTTACCTTTAAAAATCAACATTTTTAATAAAAATACTTCTATTACCTGTCAGCCTCATCCAAGATTATGATCTTGTGGCGACCTTTAGGGAGTGTGACCTTTTGCTGGGCAAACATTTTAATCTTGTTTCTCACAACATCAATACCTCTGGAATAAGTAATATACAAACAAATATAAAGAAACAGATATTAAAAAGAGAATATGATCACCCAAAATATCTATAGAAATAGAAAACCAGTTTGAAAACTGTCCTTACTTTTCACTTACAATCCCTTCACCTTAAGTGTTTCTTACCTGTCATTTGAAGCATTCAGCTCGAGAACAGCATCTTTCATGGCCGGGCCAAGAAGAGCTCTAGCTAAACACAAAATGCTGGTAGTTTTTCCAGTACCAGGAGGACCCTAAATACAAAACCGGTTATTGATTTAATGCATAATGACATATCAAATGTAAATTCAGATGGCACCTTGATGTGAAAGCGTGACTTAACTTACAGCAATGATGATGTTGGGCACATTTCCTTCTCTTGCAAACACCTGCGACAATAATGGAGCAAAAGAGAGAACATGTTAACATTTCCATAAGTCTATTCACCACATATGGCAAAGTATTATAGCACGTCGCACTAACCTCTAGTCTGCTGACAGTTTCCTCATTTCCAACTATTTCATTCAACTTCAGGGGTCTGTATTTTTCAACCCTGTACATAATAACACATTTAAATCATAATTATTTATCACAATGAACGTGAAAGTGCGAAAAAAAGTGAGTTTGGCAGTTGCTCCAGGTTCGCTATCTTTTACGACATGCAATTGATACAAATGCCACGACAGCGCGCTTACAAACAGCCACAAACTGTACCATGGTAATTCGTAAGCAGTCGTTGATGTTTTCGGTGGAGTATCGTCCTTTTTAGGTTGTTCGTCGACTTGACTTTGTTCACCGTCTGTCTCTTTCATCTCAACATCCATGTTGACCGTCAGTAGCGCGTATTCCCGCCACGACAGGAACAAAACAGATCTGTCATGCCGTCACTTCCGGTAAAGGGAGCCGTGACTTTTTATTTATAAATTATAATATTATAAAATATAGCTGGTACTTAACAAACTAGCAAAGAAACTGAATACTGAAATCGGATACAATTAATTAAACAAAATTGAAAATAAGTGAAAACAAGTAGATTAACACTAGCAAGAAGCACTAAAACAATGAAATATGCACCTATTATTATTTAAAATGAATAATTTTCTGTATTTTACACCAAAATGTTACAGAACGAACTCATGACAAAAGAGATATACTTAATTGTTTATGATTTTACGTATAACAGCTTCTGTGATGTATATTTAGTGAATATATATTTAAACAAAATAAAATAGCCAACATTAAATTAGTATTTTTTCCTTTTTTATTTTTGTTGTTGTTGTTGTTTGAGGTCTTTTGAAGTGTCTTGTATAAGTGTATTGTATTGTTTTTTGCAATAATGCCACACAGTGTGCCACTAAAAGACAAGACTTGATTACAATCACATATTTTCAATAATCCAAATGTATAAAAAAAATAAATAACTTAAGAATAAAAAAAGGAAATGAATAGGAGTGAAGGCCTTATTGTGAAAATTCAATTATAATGTGTGTGTGTGTGTGTGTGTGTGTGTGTCCACATTACATTTGTGCTCAAGTACAGTATAGTGAGAATAACTATGAAGAGTTCAGATGCAAAAGCCTCTAAATGCCATTTGAAATTTTCTTCTAAAATGACCATTTTTATCAAGCTTGTATTTAAGTTCAGTAATTTCACTTAAATGACAATTAATAGGTAATCTTCATTGCCATTTAAGTGAAATTACTGAACTTAAATATACAAGCTTGATAAAAATGATCCCCAAACACCAAGAGAGTGACATTTTCAGAACTCTCCAATAGCGTCTGTGTGTGTATAGACAATGTAATATATATATATATATATATATATATATATATATTCTAACTAAAGAAAGTTAAAATGCAGTCACACTGACCTCAAACATACAATATTGACTGTGAAGGTTTGTTGAAACTCTTTACCATAAGAGCATCTGTTTGCAACCTAAAGTTTCTCACACTGACAAATGGATCAGGTTATCTCTTTGCATTCAAATCTAGGACAATGACACCTAAAGAGACTGAAAATATGAAGACGATAATACACAATGCCCGACCCAAAAACAAGTAGATACCGATCGCAACAAGATCTGTGTCTGCATGATCTGTATGCCAGTGCATGCCAAATAAGACACCGTTCTTGCCGTGGTGTGCAAGTGATGTTTTTCACCATACAACAATAACATTAAGAAACCAGAAAAGAAAATGTACAATTCTGATAAGAATTTTTAAATTAAATTGTTTTCACAAAGTACACACTTCTCTATAATAATAAAAAAAATGTCAAGAACACTAACAATAGTTTGAAATGAATACTTTTCTGTACCTGCACCATGTTAAATTCCACACAGTTCTAGCATACAGCAGCAGATAACAAGCCTAAAAAGTATTGGAGGAAAAAGTAAGTAAATAAATAATTTATGATGACATTGATGGCCCAGATTGTTAGATGCTTAATCCAAGATAGTTTTGCATCTCTGAATATCAAATTATGTGGTGTCAGTTGTTAAACACGTATAACAAATTACTGACTGGTAAAAATGTACTATTGAAACTCAGCAATAATTACAGCCTAGACCTGTTCTCATCTCAAACTGCTTAACTTTAAAGTTTAGAGATTCATTTAACTAAAAGCTGTTTCAATTCTCAACCTTCAGAGCATCTGTCGGTAAACCAAAGGTTTCTCATTTAAACCAAACTTTCTGCTTGCTGATCAAGGCTGTGAGGGAAGGATCGAAAAAGTTTTCCCCTGGCATTAGTCAGGAGACTAGAATTTAGAAAAAAATACATGTTGAGACGAGAACAGTTTTCAGAATTTCTGTAGACACATATAGTTTGATCATTTTCTCTTTAATGATTATATTAAATGTGACAATCTACACTTCTGGGCAAAATATTTAGTGGTCTAAAAATGGTCTCAGGAAATTATAAAGATTTGCACAAATACTTTTCTGATGTTTTTCAGAGACTGCAATGGCTTTAGTAGTGCATATGCTTACATTTTGCTGATTTCTTGACAAATAATTTGTGTTTAAGACAATCAAAAGCCTAATGTTTAGACATTTTGGGCTTCGTTTTTTTTTTTCCTTTTTGCATATGAGTATAATAGTGATACACAATGCTTTGAATTTGGGTAGTGCATTGGGACCGGGATCTTTTAAAATCATGCTAACACAATATAGCACCAACAATATCCAAATTGCTTTTCAGTCAGTTATGAAAGAGTGTTTTCATGTGTAATCTTATTATCAAGCTCAGATATAATGATAGTTTATGCAAAAGTTAAAGGGTTAGTTCGGTATTTTACAATTAAAGCCCTGTTTTAAGATTGTTTCTGATGAAATAGAATGGTTAAAATCCATTGACTTGAATTGGTACAAAAACTATGATAAAACCTGTTGAGAACACCCCAGACCACTCAGTAAGTTTCACGTCGACTAAAGTTTAATACGTTTTATGAATGATGGGTTCCAGTGCACATAGACAACCAATGTGTAGGGCGGATGAATGAAATGCTTAACTTTTATTGTTGAAGATTTATCAGTAAATTTGACAAATAATTACATTTTCCCCCCACTTCTATTCTAAATTTTGATTAAGCTGTTGACAAAAAGACACTAGATATTGCTGGTTGGTTGTGAATATTGTTAAAATTCCATGCATTTTCAGTTCACGAAAATTATCTAAAATAAACATTTCAAAGAAAGAACATATTTCACAGAATTGCAAAGAACTTTGTGTAAATGCTGCAGCTGCAACCTTCACGGAGTCTGTTGGAAACCCTGACGTTTCTCACGCACGTCATTCGTATGGAGAAGCTCCATGTATAAAGGTCAGGGCAAAAGATCTCTTTTTACTCGACACGCCGAAAACATGAAGGTGGTCATCGCTCTTCTCCTGGCTGCTCTGTGCTTCGAGGGGCTCAATGCAGAGTGTCCCGACCCAACCACCCTGAAAGATGATTATGGAAGCAAACTCTGCGCCCAGATGTTCGAAGACAGCAGCTACTACTATGATGAAAGCTGTGGTGGCAGTTTCTTTCATGTTTATCCTGATGAAGACACCCCCATAATGCCATGGGTTTGGGACAACCGTATTTCCTCTATTGTGGTGGGCCGAGGCTGCTCCCTGACAGTGTGGTCTAAAACCAAGAAGCAAGGATACAAGAAGAAGTTTTCTGCTGGCATCGTGTATCACCTTAAGGAAGTGAAGAAAGGCCTGTTAGGAAACTGGAACGATTCCATCTCCGGATACTACTGCACATGTTAGACGTGAAGCAAGGCCGAAGACAGAGTCCTAAAAGACTTTAACATATAATGTCAATGATACAAAAGAACGGCTGTAACACTCTGTTTTCAGACACAGTTATACATTCTGCTCATTGTAAATCTGCTCAATGCCTGCAAGTGAAATAAACACCATGTTACTGCAGGGAATCTCTGCAAGAACGTGATGCAGAAATATTCAAGACTTGGTGCATGATTATTTTTATTGTTTTAAATGTAACAAAGCAAGGGTTTCCAATATTGCCAAGATACAGTCAAGTATTGAAACTTGATAAGTCAACCTTTATAACCTTTATAAGTCAAATAAGTATAGTGGGAAATTTCACTAAATGTAGGGGTAGGTATCTATTCTGAATATCTTGGACGCCTAGAGAAATGACAGAATTTAAGTCCCCACTCCTAGGACAATTAACTCCTAGACTTATTATAAATAAGTATGTTTTAATCTGTCTTGATCAAGACTGTGTTAGCTTAAAACAACGACTGGCGAGGAGGCAGCTCCAGGACTTTCCAGGACTCCAGCTTTCCCAGAGTGTAATAAAATGAATTTTAGTTCATTTTTTTACACCCTTTTCTACTACTTGTCTGTTTTTGTGACTAACGTTTCTTTAGTATAGCCATAGAGTATAAAATGCGATTTAAATTCTCGGTATAGCATTGGACTCTACGATCGGCGGAAGTAATGCAGCGTACCTTCACCGGAAATACCGCCGTGCATAGAGCTCTGATAGAGCCCATGAGTGCCCTTTCGTGTTTGAATGGACAAATACACACAACATTGTGTCTAAATGTCCGTTTTAGAGAATATTCCTGTAAACTCTGTCGGTTATGTCTTAAACAGTAGTGTGTGTATTGGATGTGCATCAGTGCAATGGGCTTTATGCCCAGCTGCACTACTTCCTGAACTTCAGCCAGCTTCTTGTTTCCTGTCTGCCATTATTGGCCAAATTGATTAATTCAGGTGTGTCTGATTATTGTTGCCATGACTACTGAGGTCAAGCACACCTGAATTAATCAATTTGGCCAATAATTGCAGACAGGAAACAAGGAGCTGGCTGAAGTTCAGGAAGTAGAGCAGCTGGGCATAAAGCCCATTGGATCCGAATGTCATTGGACATGATCTGATGTCTTAAAGTGACAGTGGGTAATAAACCTAATGTGGTCTGTGTCCTTAATATTCAAGCCACAAAAAAAAAAAAAAAAAAAAAAGAGAAAAGCATTCACTGTTTGTTAAAAGCTAACATAAGGATTAATTGTATTTAATTCATACAAATAAATATGTCGGCTTGAAAGAATAAAGAATGATGTATGAACAAAGAATGCATATATCATTCATTGAAAAGAAGACTGCGATTTACTTTAGGAAAAGTGGTTTTATATAATTGTAAGATATTTTTTTAAGTCACAGTAGTTAAATCTGTATCTTTATCTTTATAAATAGGTTAATAGATGTTTTCTCTGGGGGTATATGGGTTTGGATATTTTAGAGAAAATCTAAAGGATTCTAAAATCTAAAAAAACAACTGAAAATCTGAGTAAATACGTCATGCATGCAGATAAAAACGTTATCACAACCTTTTCACGACGTGCAAAAAAAAAAAAAACGTTTTTTAAATGTTTTCGTGTTTGCTGGGATTATACTGCACAATATACTATAATGAATGGTGCCCCCCCCCACACACACACACACCCACCCCCCATATTTCAGTACATAAGTCAAGGTTGGATTTAACTACATTTTTCACATCTGCATTATACTTGTAGATCAATAAATCATGTCTGAAAACAGCTGCTAATGAGCCAGTTGACATTAAAGCCCTAGAGAGGAGCTTTGAGCCACCTGCAGTGAGCTCAACAACCAATCCTTTCTCAGGTATTAATGATGAGAACTGAAACACTTAACCACCACTTCAGCTTCTCTGCTGGAGTCACTGTCCTTACCTCACCTTGTACAAACCTCAAACTTCCGCTTCAAATTTTAACGTTTTAGTTAAAAAAATATTCTCTTTTGTTCAACTTTGGCCTGAGATTATACACAAAACCCAACAAATACAAAAACTACTCCACTGCCTATAGAGCACTAGTGAGATCAGTTCAGAACACTGTTACAAAAACCTCTTTTTGGCAATCAGGAATCATTAGAATGTTTATACACTTCTATACACATAGGCCTACATATTCTATAAAGAGCTCTGTAAAAGAAAAGTTGAAAAACCAAAGAATTGAATATAAACTTGGTATCCAATACAAGTATACTGTCAGTACAGTACAAATAAATAAATAAATAATTCAGCATCCTTGGCCAAATTGTACTGAAGTATTGGTGATCATATTTGCCATAGTATAACATTTTTTTAATCTTCTGGCATGACTTTCTGTCAATCGTCTCTCTCTTCTGCAAAAAATACCAAATGTATAAAGTACATGCCTACAAATCAATTGGCAATTATGAGTTTGAGGGTGTACAACATGTGCTACAGTACAATAGTAAAAGTCTCCCATCTAAAGTGTGCACTGTAATTATACTGTATAAAAACCCTATCGATGAGCCTGTGGGCCAACTTCCCTCCATGCACAAGAGGTTCCCTAATTATATATAGCTTTGTATTTTATCAGGAACAAATGTCCCCTTAATTTTCCTTTCCTCTTTGTCTTCCACCATTAGGATTCGTTTTCAAAAGCACATAGCCTAATCTGTTTTCTGAATGACATCAGGATTAAACCTGTGCAAAACGAGGACATTTATGTAGAGTTTTGCAGAAAACATTGAAAAAACTGGATCGTGTACAATGCAGGTGAAATGTGTTATTTCGAGAACTGAATAAATGGTTTGGGAAATTGGACCAACTGAATCAGTTATAGTGTGTTAGCAATCAATAAAAACTGTAATAGTGTTTGGTCTTCACAGATTGTAAAGGTTTGTTATGAGGGCATGGAAAACATCACTGTACCCCTGGACAAAAAAAGTAATTTCAACTTAAGGTAAGTGTTTGTGCTGCCTCAAAATTTTAAGTGTAGTCAACTTGAAATGGTAAGTTGTACTTAGTGACAAAATTTAATCAGCACGAACACTTACTTTTTTAAGTTGAAACAACAATGTATTTTAACGGTGTACTTTAGTACAATTAATAAACATTTTTATGTTTCCATTCATTATTTTCTTCTGACCAAAAATGTATTGATGATTTATCTGTCTGTTGAAATGCCACTTTTTCACAAAGCATCAGTGCAGCTCATTGTGTTGGCAGGCAGGTATCACTCGCACTATTATGCATGACTGAGATATTCAGCTGAAGGTCACACCCCATGATGCCTGTGACTTGCCTCTTTAGCCCAATATGGGGGAGGAATAAAAGCTAATTATGAGAGGAGGCAGCCTTTCCCATCCCTCCACTCCTTACTATCTCTTCATTTAGTCCTGCAGGTCGTAATGTGTACAACAAACAATCAACGATAACAAGACTTTTCTTCTACCAGCATCACGGATACATCTGGCTAAACTGTGGTAAGCCAATTGGACATATAAGCAGCATGCTGTATTAAATATATGTGTTTTTTTTTTTTATTAAAAAGGGGGGATTTATTTACTTTAATTATCTGCAAAGTAGTTAGAATCTTTAATAAGGAAGATTTGTATTAGCAATATGCACTGAAACTGTAATATATTGATGAATTGTTATACCACCATCATATTGCATTGCAAGATTTATATGAAAATCTATAGATTTTCCAATTATATGATTTCCATTGTGTTAAAAAATAATTTTAAAGATTTTGCAAAACTCGTTCAAAAGAACATCCGAAAACAACTGTTTTTTAAGCTATAACAGTAAATTAAGAAGATTGATAGTGTGAACGTATCAAGTAACTGTATATTAATGAGTGAGCAGATTATTTGTGCTCTCCGGAGGATATCTGCACTCCTCTCTCCCACTGAGCCTCATCCAAAACATGACCAGCTGAGACCCAGCAAAACAATTACTGCAACTCTACAACAGAGGTGTCTTTAATAGCCTTAAGGAGCCAATAGCACTGTCTGTTTAGGGAACTAAAGCATCAGACATCTGTAGAACTGGAGTTATGCTGTTATCCACCTGATGCATCACCTGGGGTTTGTTTTGCCATGTTCCTGCAGGGTTAATTTGGTGTCTACAGGAGAGCAGAATGTCTAACAACATGGCCAAGATTGCAGAAGCACGAAAAACAGTGGAACAATTGAAACTGGAGGTTAACATTGACAGGATGATGGTAAGACAAAAGAGTTTGGTTAGATTTTAATACTAATAATTGCAAAAGCTATTTAATATGAATGAGAAATAATTTGTTCATAAATCGTTTATTCAGGGGTAAAGAAAATCAGATTTATGGGATGTTATTCCTGGATGTGTAGTGTTGGCTTGTCTCTCTTGGTACAGGTATCTAAAGCAGCAGCTGAGCTGATGGCTTACTGTGAGACCCATGCAAAAGAAGACCCCCTGGTGGCCCCTGTACCATCCTCAGAAAACCCCTTCAGAGAGAAAAAGATTTTTTGTGAAATTTTGTAGTGTTCATTTTTAATCCACTAGGTTGTATTATTTTCTAGGATATTTCCAAGATATTTTTCGCTGATTCCCTAAATGTCACTTAAATGTTAACAAGTGTGAGTAATCTCTCTATCTCCCTGTATGTGGTAGGCTTCAAGAACTGTGTTATTTCAGGATTCTGTGTTTTGGAATTTTCCTTTATCCAGGTCACTGTTTAAATTATAAGTTAGACTTTATTGATATATCAAATTTCCTCATGGTGGCGCTACAGTTTTCAAATATCTGTCAATCGCCATTCCCCCATTCAGCTGCTGTGAGTGTTTGGTGAGGTTGCTTAGTAGGTTGCTCAGAACAGCAATAAAAGAAGAGAGAGCAAAGTTCATTCTGCTTAAGCTTTGTTTGTTCTGTGTCTTTGACTCAGCTTCCGTGAACGGTTTATACATTAACTTACATACCATCCCTTGACAAATTCATCAATACCTGCATAGCTAAATAGGCTAGATTTCTTTCTCGCGTATTTTTTTATTTTTTTTTTTGTGTGAACTATCCTTTGGGACTTATGTAGTCTATTTTTAAAAATTTTATAATTATGTTAATTAAAAAGTACTGCCTATTATTCTATTTGACAGTATATAAAAGCCAATAATTAAATACAATTAAGTTGTAGGCTAATTAATAAATCTGAAAGCACTGCCTAATAAAGTCGTTGGCAGTGGCACTGCAGGAGGGAGCAGATGGGCGGGGTCATCTTTACTAGAGTTGTACGTTGCTGCCAGTCATGCGCAGGAGGGGAGTGGTCATATTTAATAAAGTAAAGCAGGTGAGCAGGTGCGCTTTTTTCAGAGAGGTAACTAGGATATTCCCATCACAAGATCCGCACAGGAGCACTGGGCACCCCGCCGTGACAACACAGGCCAGCGTTCAGGTAGAGTACACAAACAAGCTAATACCTTCAACTCTATTTTCAATTTTCGGTAGAATATAGGCTACACAATTAAAAAATAAATAAAAATACAATAAAATTCGTACCAGAGAATAATGATGGATTTTTAATGGACTATGTGAATAGGCTACTAAAGGCTTACACTTTTTGTAACATTTTACAATAAGGTTTCATTAGTTAAATATTTTTGAACTAAGAATGAACAATAGTCTTTACATTGTTAGTTCATGTTAGTTAATACATCAACTAATGTTAACAAATGAGACCTTTTATTGTAAAGTGTGTTACATAATTATACTGTAACATCATCATAAATTACAAATTTCCTTGAAACAAGCAAGAGATTTTTTAATGTCTTTAATTAGGCCTACAGGATTTTTATTTATATTTTTTTTGGAAAAAATCTATTTCTAAGTAGCACATTTTAAACAGTAACAATAACTAACCATTGTAGGTATTTTATCCAATAATATGGTTACCATGGATATATATATATATATATATATATATATATATATATATTCTTAGGCTTCTATCTGCTGAGACAAGAGTCAACTTGATTTGTAAGACAATAAACTCTCCCATATGCACACTAGTAAATAAAAGTACTTGCCTACCGAGAAAAACTTGATTTCCATCCATCTAAATGACGGTATACTCCTCAAAACAAAACAAAAGAAAAAAACAAAGGGCCGAGCTGAAGTCTTATAATCTTTTGATCATTCCTGTGGGAAGCCAGCCTTTCTGCAATATTCATCTATATTCCAAAGCATTAAATGACATTTTACAGTGAAGTTCACCAATACAAGCAAAAACCCAGCACAATGAAACTCTTCATCCATGCTTCATTGTGCTAGACATGCACTTATTATTATATTTCTCAGCAGATTTTAGAAGACAACGCTCTGAAGCATCACCGTACAACTTTACAAAAAATTCCCATATTCTGTCTTTGATTTTTTTCTGAGAAATGGCTTTTAAGTAGTATATTTGCTTTAGTAAATTTAGCTATAATTCACGACCAATAGTTTGTGGTTAAGATGATCAAAAGCTTAGTGTTTAGCCATTTTGGGCTTGGCCCATTTTTTGTGCCCAGTTGGCAAGGAAAAACTCCCTAGATCCCAACAGGTAACCAGATGATAATAGTTTCTAAGATATGAGCATCATAACCATACATTCTTATCAATAACAAAATGTCATATCTGAATATTTATTTCTTTAGTTAATGATTATCAGGGAGGACCTAACTGTCTATATAGGCTATAAAAGCTTAGCTTAGTGAACTTTGGTGTGCATGACACATTGAGCCAGCTTTACACAACAAAATATTTTTTCTGGAGTGCACACAGACACAGACACAATAGGCACACAAATTATATTACTATATTTATATACTTTATATAGTTTTACATTGTTTTGTTTTTGTTCAAAGGGCAGAATGGCCAACTTCAAGGGACATGCACTACCTGGTACATTCTTCCTGCTGTTTGGCCTGTGGTGGTCGATCAAGTACCCTTTCCGACAGATGAGGAGGAAACGAGAGAGGCAACATGGAGACAGAGAGAGACAAATGCACACTGTACTCTTAAACCGCATGGACTTAATTGAAGGAGCTCTAAAGATCTTTTTTGCATTTGTTGGTGAGTTACAATTGTAGTTCCAGGTAACATTCTCTGCACAACGTAGTTGTGATATTTGCGGTAAAAAAAAGGCAGCTGTGGTTGCTTTGCTAGACATTTACCATAAATATACAGTAGCAATATTATAGTTTTACAGATTTAACATAAATTGACAGTAAAAAAAACTGTATTTCATTAAACAATGTTGTTATACCAACCTATTAAAATACTAATATATGCTTTGTACCTCTGCAATACACTGACAACCACCAAAAACAGGTTACAACAGTCACATGATGAATCAAAGCTCATCACAATAGCTTTTCAAAAAGCTGAGAAGGTAAATATTAATATATAGAAGGTGCACAGTGTCATTCGCACAAATACTAAACCCAAATGACACTAAAGTAATTTATTAACATTAATTTAACAACAGATGTTACCTAAAACACCAATGTACATAACTAAAAACAAATGGTTATTAAATGAAAATGTGAATACAGTTTTCACTGTAAATTACGACAACACCTTTTTCACTTCCAAAGCTGTAAATTTAACAGCATTTTACTGTAAAATTGCTATAAATGCAAGGTTAAATCTATTACAGTTATTCACCATATAAGGAAATGTATTGTTATTAACATATGATGCGTATGTCTTTACTTAAAAGGAATAGTTTTGATGAAAAAATGATTTACTTTCTTTTGTGTTACATTAAAGGAGAAGTTTAGCAGACTATCCAAGCTGCTCTTCTCCATACAATATATATACATTTTTTATTTTTTATTTATTTATTTATTTTTTTTACAAAAAAATCTGGTGTTTTACACTAAAATCTCTCCCCAGGGATCATGGCAGAGCAGTTTGTGCCTGATGGTCCTCATGCACATCTGTATCAGGGTGGCTGGGTGAAGCTGATGAATTGGCAACACAGCACCATGTACTTGTTCTTCGGTATCTCTGGCATCGCAGACGTTCTCAGCGTGACCTCTCGCCATGTGCCAGTTGGTCTTGACCGTCTCTCCCTTTCCATGGCTCTCTTTGTGGAAGGTATCAAACAAAATGAGCCTTTAATTAAGTAAATATGCAGTGATATCCCACCATATACCCGCTGAATTGTCATGGCATTTCTCTTCCAGGTTTCCTTTTCTATTTCCATGTCCACAATCGTCCTCTTCTGGACCAGCACATTCACTCTCTGCTTCTGGTTGCGGTGTTTGGTGGATCCGCCACTACAATGTTGGAGGTGTTTAAGCGAGATAACACCGTGCTGGAACTTTTCAGGTGCAGTTTGGCCATCCTACAAGGGACATGGTTTTATCAGGTAAAGGCAACATCTCAAACTCATAGGTGAAGAAAATTAACCTAAAATTTTTTTTTTTTTAAATCAAAAAAACTTTTGCTGATAATTTACTCACCCCCATGTCATCCAAGATGACTCAGGTTTAAGTCCCATGGCCCTTTATCCGAATCCAGAGTTTCAAGAAGATTGGAGAAACGTATTTTTTCGCACACACAAAAAAAAAACGACAGTGGTACCCCTTTTTTTTTTTGGTTTTTTTTTTTTGTGTGTGCGAAAAAATAAGTTTCTCCAATCTTCTTGAAACTCTGGATTCTGATAGAGGGCCATGAGACTTAGACCTGAGTGCAAAGATGGAGGCTCTAGACCCTTCCAGAGCTGAGATATTGAGATATTTATAATGGCATAAATGCTACGTGGATCTCAATATCTCAGCTCTAGAAGGGTCTGGAGCCTCCATTTTTGCACTCAGGTCTAAGTCCCATGGCCCTCTATCAGAATCCAGAGTTTCAAGAAGATTGGAGAAACTAATTTTTTCGCACAAAACCCCCCCCCCAAAAAACAACAGTGGTACCCCTTTCGTTTTTTTTTTTTGTGCGAAAAAATAAGTTTCTCCAATCTTCTTGAAACTCTGGATTCTGATAAAGGGTCATGAGACTTAGATCTGAGTGCAAAAATGGAGGCTCTAGACCCTTCCAGAGCTGAGTTATGGACATCTCACGTAGCATTTATGCCATTATAAAAATAGTACTAGTACTTTCAAATATAGTGGGTTATTGGACAAATAGTGTGTTTGTGGGGAAAAGAATGAAATGGAAATCATGGATGACATGGGGGTGAGTAAATTATCAGCAAAAGTTTTTTTTAAAGTCAACTACTCCTTTAATATGATTCTGGGAAAAATCTAAATTACAATATGAAAACATCCGTTATGTTTCAGATTGGGTTTGTGCTGTATCCTCTGAGTGGATCACCTTGGGATCCGGAAAAGCACGACAACATCATGTTCATCACCATGTGCTTCTGCTGGCATTACGCTGTGGCTCTATTGATTGTAGGCATCTGCTACTGTGGAGTTTTTGGGTGAGTGGACACTCTTTGGTCATTATAGATGAACCAAAACAGTTCCTTTGTCTTTATTTTACTTACATTGAGCGCATGATCTTTTTAGGTCTTCAAAATGGTGTGATGGAAGGCAGATAGGCGACATGGAGATGGGGCTCAGAAAGTGTCCTGCCTCAGACTCTAGCTCCCAAAAAGCTTTGCTCCAGGAATCAGATGAAGAGTAGTTGGAGCTTGTGATGACTACCAAGATTGAATGCACTGAATTCTACATTTCTTTGCCTTTTTCTCTGCTTGCAAGCTGTCTTCCAATAGGATTTTATGAATTTATGTTTGCATAATTTATCTGCAAATGATTCAAAAGATTTTCATGTGCTCATGCCAAAAATATCTCATTAAAAAGGGACATGTAAAAAGTGTTGTTATCACAGGTGTCAGAAGCACTTGGCAGGATTTGACAAACCACAGAGGAAAAACAGATCATGGTATTCTTTTAGAATATCAAATGCATGTATGAATGACATTCACTTCTAAATATGTATAATAGATGTATGCGCATTAAAATGTATTATAATGAAATTCAAATGTGGAATATACAAGCATATAATTGTTTCACTTGTCGACACTGCATGGTCAGCTTGATTCATGTTTGCCACATCATGGAAATGAAGCGGTAAAAAGCAGGCAAATTATTTGTTTTACATATACACAATTCAAGTTAGAGATTCATCCCTAGACTGCAGTAGACAACGGCGTCTGGTGTGAAGGTGTGGAATGAAGGTACCATCTGTTTAGGTTTGATATTTTAGCACAATCATTTATTTATTTATTACAATACAAACAGTGGCTACTGAATATCAACAGTACTTGTTAAATTACATTTCATTCGGAGAACTTAAGATATAAAAAGCACAAATAAACAAAGTTGCCTCTGTGTACATTTCAACATCATCTAAAGAAAGGCCATTCACTTGAACCAATTTCAGACTGACACAAGAAGATCAGAGAAACTTTTTTTGCATCGCACAGGGGTACGTACCCCTTTTGTTTTTTTTTTTTTTTGTGCGAAAAAATAAGTTTCTCCAATCTTCTTGAAACTCTGGATTCTGATAAAGGGCCATGGGACTTAGACCTGAGTGCCAAAATGGAGGCTCTAGACCCTTCCAGAGCTGAGATATTGAGAAATTTATAATGGCATAAATGCTACTAGCATCTGAGTATCTCAGTATCTCATAAATATCTCAATATCTCAGCTCTGGAAGGGGCTAGAGCCTCAATTTTTGCACTCAGGTCTAAGTCTCATGGCCCTCTATCAGAATCCAGAGTTTTGGGAAGATTGGAGAAACTTAATTTTTCACCCGAAAAAAAAAAACGTAAGGGGTACCACTGTCGTTTTTTTTTTCGGGCCGAATTTTTGAGTTTCGATATCTCAGCTCTGGAAGGGGCTAGCGCCTCCATTTTTGCACTCAGGTCTAAGTCTCATGGCCCTCTATCAGAATCCAGAGTTTTGAGAGGATTGGAGAAACTTCATTTTTCGCCCGAAAAAAAAAACCGTAAGGGATACCACTGTCGTTTTTTTTTGGGGCCGAATTTTTGAGTTTCGATATCTCAGCTCTGGAAGGGGCTAGAGCCTCCATTTTTGCACTCAGGTCTAAGTCTCATGGCCCTCTATCAGAATCCAGAGTTTTGAGAAGATTGGAGAAACTTAATTTTTCGCCCGAAAAAAAAAAACGTAAGGGGTACCACTGTCGGTTTTTTTTTGGGCTGAATTTTTGAGTTTCGATATCTCAGCTCTGGAAGGGGCTAGAGCCTCCATTTTTGGACTCAGGTCTAAGTCTCATGGCCCTCTATCAGAATCCAGAGTTTTGGGAAGATTGGAGAAACTTATTTTTTCGCCCGAAAAAAAAAAACGTAAGGGATACCACTGTCGTTTTTTTTTGGGGCCGAATTTTTGAGTTTCGATATCTCAGCTCTGGAAGGGGCTAGAGCCTCCATTTTTGCACTCAGGTCTAAGTCTCATGGCACTCTATCAGAATCCAGAGTTTTGAGAAGATTGGAGAAACTTAATTTTTCGCCCGAAAAAAAAACCGTAAGGGGTACCACTGTCGTTTTTTTTTTCAGGTCGAATTTTTGAGTTTCGATATCTCAGCTCTGGAAGGGGCTAGAGCCTCCATTTTTGCACTCAGGTCTAAGTCTCATGGCCCTCTATCAGAATCCAGAGTTTTGAGAGGATTGGAGAAACTTCATTTTTCGCCCGAAAAAAAAAAACCGTAAGGGATACCACTGTCGTTTTTTTTTGGGGCCGAATTTTTGAGTTTCGATATCTCAGCTCTGGAAGGGGCTAGAGCCTCCATTTTTGCACTCAGGTCTAAGTCTCATGGCCCTCTATCAGAATCCAGAGTTTTGAGAAGATTGGAGAAACTTAATTTTTCGCCCGAAAAAAAAAAACGTAAGGGGTACCACTGTCGGTTTTTTTTTGGGCTGAATTTTTGAGTTTCGATATCTCAGCTCTGGAAGGGGCTAGAGCCTCCATTTTTGGACTCAGGTCTAAGTCTCATGGCCCTCTATCAGAATCCAGAGTTTTGGGAAGATTGGAGAAACTTATTTTTTCGCCCGAAAAAAAAAAAACGTAAGGGATACCACTGTCGTTTTTTTTTGGGGCCGAATTTTTGAGTTTCGATATCTCAGCTCTGGAAGGGGCTAGAGCCTCCATTTTTGCACTCAGGTCTAAGTCTCATGGCCCTCTATCAGAATCCAGAGTTTTGAGAAGATTGGAGAAACTTAATTTTTCGCCCGAAAAAAAAACCGTAAGGGGTACCACTGTCGTTTTTTTTTTTCAGGTCGAATTTTTGAGTTTCGATATCTCAGCTCTGGAAGGGGCTAGAGCCTCCATTTTTGCACTCAGGTCTAAGTCTCATGGCCCTCTATCAGAATCCAGAGTTTTGAGAATCCAGAGTTTTGAGAAGATTGGAGAAACTTAATTTTTCGCCCAAAAAAAAAAACGTAAGGGGTACCACTGTCGTTTTTTTTTCGGGCCGAATTTTTTAGTTTCGATATCTCAGCTCTGGAAGGGGCTAGAGCCTCCATTTTTGCACTCAGGTCTAAGTCTCATGGCCCTCTATCAGAATCCAGAGTTTTGAGAAGATTGGAGAAACTTAATTTTTCGCCCGAAAAAAAAAAACGTAAGGGGTACCACTGTCGTTTTTTTTTTGGGCCGAATTTTTGAGTTTCGATATCTCAGCTCTGGAAGGGGCTAGAGCCTCCATTTTTGCACTCAGGTCTAAGTCTCATGGCCCTCTATCAGAATCCAGAGTTTTGAGAGGATTGGAGAAACTTCATTTTTCGCCCGAAAAAAAAAAACGTAAGGGGTACCACTGTCGTTATATTTTTGGGCCGAATTTTTGAATTTCGATATCTCAGCTCTGGAAGGGGCTAGAGCCTCCATTTTTGCACTCAGGTCTAAGTCTCATGGCCCTCTATCAGAATCCAGAGTTTTGAGAAGACTGGAGAAATTTAATTTTTCGCCCGAAAAAAAAAAAATGTAAGGGGTACCACTGTCGTTTTTTTTTGGGGCCGAATTTTTGACTTTCGATATCTCAGCTCTGGAAGGGGCTAGAGCCTCCATTTTTGCACTCAGGTCTAAGTCTCATGGCCCTCTATCAGAATCCAGAGTTTTGAGAAGATTGGAGAAACTTCATTTTTCGCCCAAAAAAAAAAAACGTAAGGGGTACCACTGTCGTTTTTTTTTCGGGCCGAATTTTTGAGTTTCGATATCTCACCTCTGGAAGGGGCTAGAGCCTCCATTTTTGCACTCAGGTCTAAGTCTCATGGCCCTCTATCAGAATCCAGAGTTTTGAGAGGATTGGAGAAACTTAATTTTTCGCCCGAAAAAAAAAAACGTAAGGGGTACCACTGTCGTTTTTTTTTTGGGCCGAATGTTTGAGTTTCGATATCTCAGCTCTGGAAGGGGCTAGAGCCTCCATTTTTGCACTCAGGTCTAAGTCTCATGGCCCTCTATCAGAATCCAGAGTTGTGAGAGGATTGGAGAAACTTCATTTTTCGCCCGAAAAAAAAAAAAAAACGTAAGGGGTACCACTGTCGTTTTTTTTTTTTTGGCGAATTTTTGAATTTCGATATCTCAGCTCTGGAAGGGGCTAGAGCCTCCATTTTTGCACTCAGGTCTAAGTCTCATGGCCCTCTATCAGAATCCAGAGTTTTGAGAAGATTGGAGAAACTTAATTTTTCGCCCGAAAAAAAAAACGTAAGGGGTACCACTGTCGTTTTTTTTTTTGGGGCCGAATTTTTGAGTTTCGATATCTCAGCTCTGGAAGGGGCTAGAGCCTCCATTTTTGCACTCAGGTCTAAGTCTCATGGCCCTCTATCAGAATCCAGAGTTTTGAGAAGATTGGAGAAACTTAATTTTTCGCCCGAAAAAAAAAAACGTAAGGGGTACCACTGTCGGGTTTTTTTTGGGCTGAATTTTTGAGTTTCGATATCTCAGCTCTGGAAGGGGCTAGAGCCTCCATTTTTGGACACAGGTCTAAGTCTCATGGCCCTCTATCAGAATCCAGAGTTTTGGGAAGATTGGAGAAACTTAATTTTTCGCCCGAAAAAAAAAACGTAAGGGGTACCACTGTGGTTTTTTTTGGGGGGCCGAATTTTTGAGTTTCGATATCTCATCTCTGGAAGGGGCTAGAGCCTCCATTTTTGCACTCAGGTCTAAGTCTCATGGCCCTCTATCAGAATCCAGAGTTTTGAGAAGAGAACAGAAACTTAATTTTTCGCCCGAAAAAAAAAAAACGTAAGGGGTACCACTGTCGTTTTTTTTTTTGGGCCGAATTTTTGAATTTCGATATCTCAGCTCTGGAAGGGGCTAGAGCCTCCATTTTTGCACTCAGGTCTAAGTCTCATGGCCCTCTATCAGAATCCAGAGTTTTGAGAAGATTGGAGAAACTTAATTTTTCGCCCGAAAAAAAAAACGTAAGGGGTACCACTGTCGTTTTTTTTTTTGGGCCGAATTTTTGAGTTTCGATATCTCAGCTCTGGAAGGGGCTAGAGCCTCCATTTTTGCACTCAGGTCTAAGTCTCATGGCCCTCTATCAGAATCCAGAGTTTTGAGAAGATTGGAGAAACTTAATTTTTCGCCCGAAAAAAAAAAACGTAAGGGGTACCACTGTCGTTATATTTTTGGGCCGAATTTTTGAATTTCGATATCTCAGCTCTGGAAGGGGCTAGAGCCTCCATTTTTGCACTCAGGTCTAAGTCTCATGGCCCTCTATCATAATCCAGAGTTTTGAAAAGATTGGAGAAACTTGATTTTTCGCCCGAAAACGAAAAAAAACGTAAGGGGTAACACTGTCGTTTTTTTTTCGGGCCGAATTTTTGAGTTTCGATATCTCAGCTCTGGAAGGGGCTAGAGCCTCCATTTTTGCGCTCAGGTCAAAGTCTCATGGCTCTCTATCAGAATCCAGAGTTTTGAGAAGATTGGAGAAACTTAATTTTTTGCCCGAAAAAAAAAAAAAAAGTCAGGGGTACCACTGTTGTTTTTTTTTGGGGACGAATTTTTGAATTTCGATATCTCAGCTCTGGAAGGGGCTAGAGCCTCCATTTTTGCACTCAGGTCTAAGTCTCATGGCCCTCTATCAGAATCCAGAGTTTTGAGAAGATTGGAGAAACTTAATTTTTCGCCCGGAAAAAAAAAACGTAAGGGGTACCACTGTCGTTTTTTTTTCGGGCCGAATTTTTGAGTTTCGATATCTCAGCTCTGGAAGGGGCTAGAGCCTCCATTTTTGCGCTCAGGTCAAAGTCTCATGGCTCTCTATCAGAATCCAGAGTTTTGAGAAGATTGGAGAAACTTAATTTTTTGCCCGAAAAAAAAAAAAAAAGTCAGGGGTACCACTGTGGTTTTTTTTTTCGGGACGAATTTTTGAGTTTTGATATCTCAGCTCTGGAAGGGGCTAGAGCCTCCATTTTTGCACTCAGGTCTAAGTCTCATGGCCCTCTATCAGAATCCAGAGTTTTGAGAAGATTGGAGAAATTTAATTTTTCGCCCGAAAAAAAAAAACGTAAGGGGTACCACTGTCGTTTTTTTTGGGGGGCCGAATTTTTGAGTTTCGATATCTCAGCTCTGGAAAGGGCTAGAGCCTCCATTTTTGCACTCAGGTCTAAGTCTCATGGCCCTCTATCAGAATCCAGAGTTTTGAGAAGATTGGAGAAACTTAATTTTTCGCCCGAAAAAAAAAAAACGTAAGGGGTACCACTGTCGTTTTTTTTGGGGGGCCGAATTTTTGAGTTTCGATATCTCAGCTCTGGAAGGGGCTAGAGCCTCCATTTTTGCACTCAGGTCTAAGTCTCATGGCCCTATATCAGAATCCAGAGTTTTGAGAAGATTGGAGAAACTTAATTTTTCGCCCGAAAAAAAAAAACGTAAGGGGTACCACTGTCGTTTTTTTTTCAGGCCGAATTTTTGAGTTTCGATATCTCAGCTCTGGAAGGGGCTAGAGCCTCCATTTTTGCACTCAGGTCTAAATCTCATGGCCCTCTATCAGAATCCAGAGTTTTGAGAAGATTGGAGAAACTTAATTTTTCGCCCGAAAAAAAAAACGTAAGGGGTACCACTGTCGTTTTTTTTTCGGGCCGAATTTTTGAGTTTCGATATCTCAGCTCTGGAAGGGGCTAGAGCCTCCATTTTTGCGCTCAGGTCTAAGTCTCATGGCCCTCTATCAGAATCCAGAGTTTTGAGAAGATTGGAGAAACTTAATTTTTCGCCCGAAAAAAAAAACGTACGGGGTACCACTGTCGTTTTTTTTGGGCCGAATTTTTGAGTTTCGATATCTCAGCTCTGGAAGGGGCTAGAGCCTCCATTTTTGCACTCAGGTCTAAGTCTCATGGCCCTCTATCAGAATCCAGAGTTTTGAGAGGATTGGAGAAACTTCATTTTTCGCCCGAAAAAAACAAAAAAAAAACGTAAGGGGTACCACTGTCGTTTTTTTTTTGGGCCAAATTTTTGAATTTCGATATCTCAGCTCTGGAAGGGGCTAGAGCCTCCATTTTTGCACTCAGGTCTAAGTCTCATGGCCCTCTATCAGAATCCAGAGTTTTGAGAAGATTGGAGAAATTTAATTTTTCGCCCGAAAAAAAAAAACGTAAGGGGTACCACTGTCGTTTTTTTTTGGGCCGAATTTTTGAGTTTCGATATCTCAGCTCTGGAAGGGGCTAGAGCCTCCATTTTTGCACTCAGGTCTAAGTCTCATGGCCCTATATCAGAATCCAGAGTTTTGAGAAGATTGGAGAAACTTAATTTTTCGCCCGAAAAAAAAAACGTAAGGGGTACCACTGTCGTTTTTTTTTTCAGGCCGAATTTTTGAGTTTCGATATCTCAGCTTTGGAAGGGGCTAGAGCCTCCATTTTTGCACTCAGGTCTAAGTCTCATGGCCATCTATCAGAATCCAGAGTTTTGAGAAGATTGGAGAAACTTAATTTTTCGCCCGAAAAAAAAAACGTAAGGGGTACCACTGTCGTTTTTTTTTCGGGCCGAATTTTTGAGTTTCGATATCTCAGCTCTGGAAGGGGCTAGAGCCTCCATTTTTGCACTCAGGTCTAAGTCTCATGGCCCTCTATCAGAATCCAGAGTTTTGAGAAGATTGGAGAAACTTAATTTTTCGCCCGAAAAAAAAAAACGTAAGGGGTACCACTGTCGTTATATTTTTGGGCCGAATTTTTGAATTTCGATATCTCAGCTCTGGAAGGGGCTAGAGCCTCCATTTTTGCACTCAGGTCTAAGTCTCATGGCCCTCTATCATAATCCAGAGTTTTGAAAAGATTGGAGAAACTTGATTTTTCGCCCGAAAACGAAAAAAAACGTAAGGGGTAACACTGTCGTTTTTTTTTCGGGCCGAATTTTTGAGTTTCGATATCTCAGCTCTGGAAGGGGCTAGAGCCTCCATTTTTGCGCTCAGGTCAAAGTCTCATGGCTCTCTATCAGAATCCAGAGTTTTGAGAAGATTGGAGAAACTTAATTTTTTGCCCGAAAAAAAAAAAAAAAAGTCAGGGGTACCACTGTTGTTTTTTTTTGGGGACGAATTTTTGAATTTCGATATCTCAGCTCTGGAAGGGGCTAGAGCCTCCATTTTTGCACTCAGGTCTAAGTCTCATGGCCCTCTATCAGAATCCAGAGTTTTGAGAAGATTGGAGAAACTTAATTTTTCGCCCGGAAAAAAAAAACGTAAGGGGTACCACTGTCGTTTTTTTTTCGGGCCGAATTTTTGAGTTTCGATATCTCAGCTCTGGAAGGGGCTAGAGCCTCCATTTTTGCGCTCAGGTCAAAGTCTCATGGCTCTCTATCAGAATCCAGAGTTTTGAGAAGATTGGAGAAACTTAATTTTTTGCCCGAAAAAAAAAAAAAAAGTCAGGGGTACCACTGTGGTTTTTTTTTTCGGGCCGAATTTTTGAGTTTTGATATCTCAGCTCTGGAAGGGGCTAGAGCCTCCATTTTTGCACTCAGGTCTAAGTCTCATGGCCCTCTATCAGAATCCAGAGTTTTGAGAAGATTGGAGAAATTTAATTTTTCGCCCGAAAAAAAAAAAACGTAAGGGGTACCACTGTCGTTTTTTTTGGGGGGCCGAATTTTTGAGTTTCGATATCTCAGCTCTGGAAAGGGCTAGAGCCTCCATTTTTGCACTCAGGTCTAAGTCTCATGGCCCTCTATCAGAATCCAGAGTTTTGAGAAGATTGGAGAAACTTAATTTTTCGCCCGAAAAAAAAAAAAACGTAAGGGGTACCACTGTCGTTTTTTTTGGGGGGCCGAATTTTTGAGTTTCGATATCTCAGCTCTGGAAGGGGCTAGAGCCTCCATTTTTGCACTCAGGTCTAAGTCTCATGGCCCTATATCAGAATCCAGAGTTTTGAGAAGATTGGAGAAACTTAATTTTTCGCCCGAAAAAAAAAAACGTAAGGGGTACCACTGTCGTTTTTTTTTCAGGCCGAATTTTTGAGTTTCGATATCTCAGCTCTGGAAGGGGCTAGAGCCTCCATTTTTGCACTCAGGTCTAAGTCTCATGGCCCTCTATCAGAATCCAGAGTTTTGAGAAGATTGGAGAAACTTAATTTTTCGCCCGAAAAAAAAAACGTAAGGGGTACCACTGTCGTTTTTTTTTTCGGGCCGAATTTTTGAGTTTCGATATCTCAGCTCTGGAAGGGGCTAGAGCCTCCATTTTTGCGCTCAGGTCTAAGTCTCATGGCCCTCTATCAGAATCCAGAGTTTTGAGAAGATTGGAGAAACTTAATTTTTCGCCCGAAAAAAAAAACGTACGGGGTACCACTGTCGTTTTTTTTGGGCCGAATTTTTGAGTTTCGATATCTCAGCTCTGGAAGGGGCTAGAGCCTCCATTTTTGCACTCAGGTCTAAGTCTCATGGCCCTCTATCAGAATCCAGAGTTTTGAGAGGATTGGAGAAACTTCATTTTTCGCCCGAAAAAAACAAAAAAAAAACGTAAGGGGTACCACTGTCGTTTTTTTTTTGGGCCAAATTTTTGAATTTCGATATCTCAGCTCTGGAAGGGGCTAGAGCCTCCATTTTTGCACTCAGGTCTAAGTCTCATGGCCCTCTATCAGAATCCAGAGTTTTGAGAAGATTGGAGAAATTTAATTTTTCGCCCGAAAAAAAAAAACGTAAGGGGTACCACTGTCGTTTTTTTTTGGGCCGAATTTTTGAGTTTCGATATCTCAGCTCTGGAAGGGGCTAGAGCCTCCATTTTTGCACTCAGGTCTAAGTCTCATGGCCCTATATCAGAATCCAGAGTTTTGAGAAGATTGGAGAAACTTAATTTTTCGCCCGAAAAAAAAAACGTAAGGGGTACCACTGTCGTTTTTTTTTTCAGGCCGAATTTTTGAGTTTCGATATCTCAGCTTTGGAAGGGGCTAGAGCCTCCATTTTTGCACTCAGGTCTAAGTCTCATGGCCATCTATCAGAATCCAGAGTTTTGAGAAGATTGGAGAAACTTAATTTTTCGCCCGAAAAAAAAAACGTAAGGGGTACCACTGTCGTTTTTTTTTCGGGCCGAATTTTTGAGTTTCGATATCTCAGCTCTGGAAGGGGCTAGAGCCTCCATTTTTGCGCTCAGGTCTAAGTCTCATGGCCCTCTATCAGAATCCAGAGTTTTGAGAAGATTGGAGAAACTTAATTTTTCGCCCGAAAAAAAAAAACGTAAGGGGTACCACTGTCGTTTTTTTTTCGGGCCGAATTTTTGAGTTTCGATATCTCAGCTCTGGAAAGGGCTAGAGCCTCCATTTTTGCACTCAGGTCTAAGTCTCATGGCCCTCTATCAGAATCCAGAGTTTTGAGAGGATTGGAGAAACTTCATTTTTCGCCCGAAAAAAAAACAAAAAACGTAAGGGGTACCACTGTCGTTTTTTTTTTGGGCCAAATTTTTGAATTTCGATATCTCAGCTCTGGAAGGGGCTAGAGCCTCCATTTTTGCACTCAGGTCTAAGTCTCATGGCCCTCTATCAGAATCCAGAGTTTTGAGAAGATTGCAGAAACTTAATTTTTCGCCCGAAAAAAAAAAAACGTAAGGGGTACCACTGTCGTTTTTTTTTGGGGCCGAATTTTTGAATTTCGATATCTCAGCTCTGGAAGGGGCTAGAGCCTCCTTTTTTGCACTCAGGTCTAAGTCTCATGGCCCTCTATCAGAATCCAGAGTTTTGAGAGGATTGGAGAAACTTCATTTTTCGCCCGAAAAAAAAAAAACGTAAGGGATACCACTGTCGTTTTTTTTTGGGGCCGAATTTTTGAGTTTCGATATTTCAGCTCTGGAAGGGGCTAGAGCCTCCATTTTTGCACTCAGGTCTAAGTCTCATGGCCCTCTATCAGAATCCAGAGTTTTGAGAAGATTGGAGAAACTTAATTTTTCGCCCGAAAAAAAAAAAACGTAAGTGGTACCACTGTCGGTTTTTTTTTGGGCTGAATTTTTGAGTTTCGATATCTCAGCTCTGGAAGGGGCTAGAGCCTCCATTTTTGGACTCAGGTCTAAGTCTCATGGCCCTCTATCAGAATCCAGAGTTTTGGGAAGATTGGAGAAACTTAATTTTTCGCCCGAAAAAAAAACCGTAAGGGGTACCACTGTCGTTTTTTTTTTCAGGTCGAATTTTTGAGTTTCGATATCTCAGCTCTGGAAGGGGCTAGAGCCTCCATTTTTGCGCTCAGGTCAAAGTCTCATGGCCCTCTATCAGAATCCAGAGTTTTGAGAATCCAGAGTTTTGAGAAGATTGGAGAAACTTAATTTTTCGCCCAAAAAAAAAAACGTAAGGGGTACCACTGTCGTTTTTTTTTCGGGCCGAATTTTTTAGTTTCGATATCTCAGCTCTGGAAGGGGCTAGAGCCTCCATTTTTGCATTCAGGTCTAAGTCTCATGGCCCTCTATCAGAATCCAGAGTTTTGAGAAGATTGGAGAAACTTAATTTTTCGCCCGAAAAAAAAAAACGTAAGGGGTACCACTGTCGTTTTTTTTTGGGCCGAATTTTTGAGTTTCGATATCTCAGCTCTGGAAGGGGCTAGAGCCTCCATTTTTGCACTCAGGTCTAAGTCTCATGGCCCTCTATCAGAATCCAGAGTTTTGAGAGGATTGGAGAAACTTCATTTTTCGCCCGAAAAAAAAAAAACGTAAGGGGTACCACTGTCGTTATATTTTTGGGCCGAATTTTTGAATTTCGATATCTCAGCTCTGGAAGGGGCTAGAGCCTCCATTTTTGCACTCAGGTCTAAGTCTCATGGCCCTCTATCAGAATCCAGAGTTTTGAGAAGATTGGAGAAATTTAATTTTTCGCCCGAAAAAAAAAAACGTAAGGGGTACCACTGTCGTTTTTTTTTTGGGGCCGAATTTTTGAGTTTCGATATCTCAGCTCTGGAAGGGGCTAGAGCCTCCATTTTTGCACTCAGGTCTAAGTCTCATGGCCCTCTATCAGAATCCAGAGTTTTGAGAAGATTGGAGAAACTTCATTTTTCGCCCAAAAAAAAAAAACGTAAGGGGTACCACTGTCGGGTTTTTTTTGGGCCGAATTTTTGAGTTTCGATATCTCACCTCTGGAAGGGGCTAGAGCCTCCATTTTTGCACTCAGGTCTAAGTCTCATGGCCCTCTATCAGAATCCAGAGTTTTGAGAGGATTGGAGAAACTTCATTTTTCGCCCGAAAAAAAAAAAAAAAAACGTAAGGGGTACCACTGTCGTTTTTTTTTTTTTGGCCGAATTTTTGAATTTCGATATCTCAGCTCTGGAAGGGGCTAGAGCCTCCATTTTTGCACTCAGGTCTAAGTCTCATGGCCCTCTATCAGAATCCAGAGTTTTGAGAAGATTGGAGAAACTTAATTTTTCGCCCGAAAAAAAAAACGTAAGGGGTACCACTGTCGTTTTTTTTTGGGGCCGAATTTTTGAGTTTCGATATCTCAGCTCTGGAAGGGGCTAGAGCCTCCATTTTTGCACTCAGGTCTAAGTCTCATGGCCCTCTATCAGAATCCAGAGTTTTGAGAAGATTGGAGAAACTTAATTTTTCGCCCGAAAAAAAAAAACGTAAGGGGTACCACTGTCGGGTTTTTTTTGGGCTGAATTTTTGAGTTTCGATATCTCAGCTCTGGAAGGGGCTAGAGCCTCCATTTTTGGACACAGGTCTAAGTCTCATGGCCCTCTATCAGAATCCAGAGTTTTGAGAGGATTGGAGAAACTTCATTTTTCGCCCGAAAAAAAAAAAAAAACGTAAGGGGTACCACTGTCGTTTTTTTTTTTTTGGCCGAATTTTTGAATTTCGATATCTCAGCTCTGGAAGGGGCTAGAGCCTCCATTTTTGCACTCAGGTCTAAGTCTCAAGGCCCTCTATCAGAATCCAGAGTTTTGAGAAGATTGCAGAAACTTAATTTTTCGCCCGAAAAAAAAAAAACGTAAGGGGTACCACTGTCGTTTTTTTTTTTGGCCGAATTTTTGAATTTCGATATCTCAGCTCTGGAAGGGGCTAGAGCCTCCATTTTTGCACTCAGGTCTAAGTCTCATGGCCCTCTATCAGAATCCAGAGTTTTGAGAAGATTGGAGAAACTTAATTTTTCGCCCGAAAAAAAAAACGTAAGGGGTACCACTGTCGTTTTTTTTTGGGGCCGAATTTTTGAGTTTCGATATCTCAGCTCTGGAAGGGGCTAGAGCCTCCATTTTTGCACTCAGGTCTAAGTCTCATGGCCCTCTATCAGAATCCAGAGTTTTGAGAAGATTGGAGAAACTTAATTTTTCGCCCGAAAAAAAAAAACGTAAGGGGTACCACTGTCGGGTTTTTTTTGGGCTGAATTTTTGAGTTTCGATATCTCAGCTCTGGAAGGGGCTAGAGCCTCCATTTTTGGACACAGGTCTAAGTCTCATGGCCCTCTATCAGAATCCAGAGTTTTGAGAGGATTGGAGAAACTTCATTTTTCGCCCGAAAAAAAAAAAAACGTAAGGGGTACCACTGTCGTTTTTTTTTTTTGGCCGAATTTTTGAATTTCGATATCTCAGCTCTGGAAGGGGCTAGAGCCTCCATTTTTGCACTCAGGTCTAAGTCTCATGGCCCTCTATCAGAATCCAGAGTTTTGAGAAGATTGCAGAAACTTAATTTTTCGCCCGAAAAAAAAAAACGTAAGGGGTACCACTGTCGTTTTTTTTTTGGGCCGAATTTTTGAATTTCGATATCTCAGCTCTGGAAGGGGCTAGAGCCTCCATTTTTGCACTCAGGTCTAAGTCTCATGGCCCTCTATCAGAATCCAGAGTTTTGAGAAGATTGGAGAAACTTAATTTTTCGCCCGAAAAAAAAAAACGTAAGGGGTACCACTGTCGTTTTTTTTGTGGGCCGAATTTTTGAGTTTCGATATCTCAGCTCTGGAAGGGGCTAGAGCCTCCATTTTTGCACTCAGGTCTAAGTCTCATGGCCCTCTATCAGAATCCAGAGTTTTGAGAAGATTGGAGAAACTTAATTTTTCGCCCGAAAAAAAAAAAAACGTAAGGGGTACCACTGTCGTTATATTTTTGGGCCGAATTTTTGAATTTCGATATCTCAACTCTGGAAGGGGCTAGAGCCTCCATTTTTGCACTCAGGTCTAAGTCTCATGGCCCTCTATCAGAATCCAGAGTTTTGAGAAGATTGGAGAAATTTAATTTTTCGCCCGAAAAAAAAAAACGTAAGGGGTACCACTGTTGTTTTTTTTTGGGGACGAATTTTTGAATTTCGATATCTCAGCTCTGGAAGGGGCTAGAGCCTCCATTTTTGCACTCAGGTCTAAGTCTCATGGCCCTCTATCAGAATCCAGAGTTTTGAGAAGATTGGAGAAACTTCATTTTTCGCCCAAAAAAAAAAAACGTAAGGGGTACCACTGTCGTTTTTTTTTCGGGCCGAATTTTTGAGTTTCGATATCTCAGCTCTGGAAGGGGCTAGAGCCTCCATTTTTGCACTCAGGTCTAAGTCTCATGGCCCTCTATCAGAATCCAGAGTTTTGAGAGGATTGGAGAAACGTAATTTTTCGCCCGAAAAAAAAAAACGTAAGGGGTACCACTGTCGTTTTTTTTTTGGGCCGAATTTTTGAGTTTCGATATCTCAGCTCTGGAAGGGGCTAGAGCCTCCATTTTTGCACTCAGGTCTAAGTCTCATGGCCCTCTATCAGAATCCAGAGTTTTGAGAGGATTGGAGAAACTTCATTTTTCGCCCGAAAAAAAAAAAAACGTAAGGGGTACCACTGTCGTTTTTTTTTTTGGCCGAATTTTTGAATTTCGATATCTCAGCTCTGGAAGGGGCTAGAGCCTCCATTTTTGCACTCAGGTCTAAGTCTCATGGCCCTCTATCAGAATCCAGAGTTTTGAGAAGATTGGAGAAACTTAATTTTTCGCCCGAAAAAAAAAAACGTAAGGGGTACCACTGTCGTTTTTTTTTGGGGCCGAATTTTTGAGTTTCGATATCTCAGCTCTGGAAGGGGCTAGAGCCTCCATTTTTGCACTCAGGTCTAAGTCTCATGGCCCTCTATCAGAATCCAGAGTTTTGAGAAGATTGGAGAAACTTAATTTTTCGCCCGAAAAAAAAAACGTAAGGGGTACCACTGTCGTTTTTTTTTGGGGCCGAATTTTTGAGTTTCGATATCTCAGCTCTGGAAGGGGCTAGAGCCTCCATTTTTGCACTCAGGTCTAAGTCTCATGGCCCTCTATCAGAATCCAGAGTTTTGAGAAGATTGGAGAAACTTAATTTTTCGCCCGAAAAAAAAAAACGTAAGGGGTACCACTGTCGGTTTTTTTTTGGGCTGAATTTTTGAGTTTCGATATCTCAGCTCTGGAAGGGGCTAGAGCCTCCATTTTTGGACACAGGTCTAAGTCTCATGGCCCTCTATCAGAATCCAGAGTTTTGGGAAGATTGGAGAAACTTAATTTTTCGCCCGAAAAAAAAAACGTAAGGGGTACCACTGTGGTTTTTTTTGGGGGGCCGAATTTTTGAGTTTCGATATCTCATCTCTGGAAGGGGCTAGAGCCTCCATTTTTGCACTCAGGTCTAAGTCTCATTGCCCTCTATCAGAATCCAGAGTTTTGAGAAGATTGCAGAAACTTAATTTTTCGCCCGAAAAAAAAAACTTAAGGGGTACCACTGTCGTTTTTTTTTTGGGCCGAATTTTTGAATTTCGATATCTCAGCTCTGGAAGGGGCTAGAGCCTCCATTTTTGCACTCAGGTCTAAGTCTCATGGCCCTCTATCAGAATCCAGAGTTTTGAGAAGATTGGAGAAACTTAATTTTTCGCCCGAAAAAAAAAACGTAAGGGGTACCACTGTCGTTTTTTTTTGGGCCGAATTTTTGAGTTTCGATATCTCAGCTCTGGAAGGGGCTAGAGCCTCCATTTTTGCACTCAGGTCTAAGTCTCATGGCCCTCTATCAGAATCCAGAGTTTTGAGAAGATTGGAGAAACTTAATTTTTCGCCCGGAAAAAAAAAACGTAAGGGGTACCACTGTCGTTTTTTTTTCGGGCCGAATTTTTGAGTTTCGATATCTCAGCTCTGGAAGGGGCTAGAGCCTCCATTTTTGCGCTCAGGTCAAAGTCTCATGGCCCTCTATCAGAATCCAGAGTTTTGAGAAGATTGGAGAAACTTAATTTTTTGCCCGAAAAAAAAAAAAAAAAAGTCAGGGGTACCACTGTGGTTTTTTTTTTTCGGGCTGAATTTTTGAGTTTTGATATCTCAGCTCTGGAAGGGGCTAGAGCCTCCATTTTTGCACTCAGGTCTAAGTCTCATGGCCCTCTATCAGAATCCAGAGTTTTGAGAAGATTGGAGAAATTTAATTTTTCGCCCGAAAAAAAAAAACGTAAGGGGTACCACTGTCGTTTTTTTTGGGGGGCCGAATTTTTGAGTTTCGATATCTCAGCTCTGGAAAGGGCTAGAGCCTCCATTTTTGCACTCAGGTCTAAGTCTCATGGCCCTCTATCAGAATCCAGAGTTTTGAGAAGATTGGAGAAACTTAATTTTTCGCCCGAAAAAAAAAAACGTAAGGGGTACCACTGTCGTTTTTTTTGGGGGGCCGAATTTTTGAGTTTCGATATCTCAGCTCTGGAAGGGGCTAGAGCCTCCATTTTTGCACTCAGGTCTAAGTCTCATGGCCCTATATCAGAATCCAGAGTTTTGAGAAGATTGGAGAAACTTAATTTTTCGCCCGAAAAAAAAAAACGTAAGGGGTACCACTGTCGTTTTTTTTTTTTCAGGCCGAATTTTTGAGTTTCGATATCTCAGCTCTGGAAGGGGCTAGAGCCTCCATTTTTGCACTCAGGTCTAAGTCTCATGGCCCTCTATCAGAATCCAGAGTTTTGAGAAGATTGGAGAAACTTAATTTTTCGCCCGAAAAAAAAAACGTAAGGGGTACCACTGTCGTTTTTTTTGGGCCGAATTTTTGAGTTTCGATATCTCAGCTCTGGAAGGGGCTAGAGCCTCCATTTTTGCACTCAGGTCTAAGTCTCATGGCCCTCTATCAGAATCCAGAGTTTTGAGAGGATTGGAGAAACTTCATTTTTCGCCCGAAAAAAAAAAAAAAACGTAAGGGGTACCACTGTCGTTTTTTTTTGGGCCAAATTTTTGAATTTCGATATCTCAGCTCTGGAAGGGGCTAGAGCCTCCATTTTTGCACTCAGGTCTAAGTCTCATGGCCCTCTATCAGAATCCAGAGTTTTGAGAAGATTGGAGAAATTTAATTTTTCGCCCGAAAAAAAAAAAACGTAAGGGGTACCACTGTCGTTTTTTTTTGGGCCGAATTTTTGAGTTTCGATATCTCAGCTCTGGAAGGGGCTAGAGCCTCCATTTTTGCACTCAGGTCTAAGTCTCATGGCCCTATATCAGAATCCAGAGTTTTGAGAAGATTGGAGAAACTTAATTTTTCGCCCGAAAAAAAAAACGTAAGGGGTACCACTGTCGTTTTTTTTTTCAGGCCGAATTTTTGAGTTTCGATATCTCAGCTTTGGAAGGGGCTAGAGCCTCCATTTTTGCACTCAGGTCTAAGTCTCATGGCCATCTATCAGAATCCAGAGTTTTGAGAAGATTGGAGAAACTTAATTTTTCGCCCGAAAAAAAAAAACGTAAGGGGTACCACTGTCGTTTTTTTTTCGGGCCGAATTTTTGAGTTTCGATATCTCAGCTCTGGAAGGGGCTAGAGCCTCCATTTTTGCGCTGAGGTCTAAGTCTCATGGCCCTCTATCAGAATCCAGAGTTTTGAGAAGATTGGAGAAACTTAATTTTTCGCCCGAAAAAAAAAACGTAAGGGGTACCACTGTCGTTTTTTTTTCGGGCCGAATTTTTGAGTTTCGATATCTCAGCTCTGGAAAGGGCTAGAGCCTCCATTTTTGCACTCAGGTCTAAGTCTCATGGCCCTCTATCAGAATCCAGAGTTTTGAGAAGATTGGAGAAATTTAATTTTTCGCCCGAAAAAAAAAAACGTAAGGGGGTACCACTGTCGTTTTTTTTTTGGGCCGAATTTTTGAATTTCGATATCTCAGCTCTGGAAGGGGCTAGAGCCTCCATTTTTGCACTCAGGTCTAAGTCTCATGGCCCTCTATCAGAATCCAGAGTTTTGAGAAGATTGGAGAAACTTCATTTTTCGCCCAAAAAAAAAAACGTAAGGGGTACCACTGTCGTTTTTTTTTTCGGGCCGAATTTTTGAGTTTCGATATCTCAGCTCTGGAAGGGGCTAGAGCCTCCATTTTTGCACTCAGGTCTAAGTCTCATGGCCCTCTATCAGAATCCAGAGTTTTGAGAAGATTGGAGAAATTTAATTTTTCGCCCGAAAAAAAAAAAACGTAAGGGGTACCACTGTCGCTTTTTTTTTTGGGCCGAATTTTTGAATTTCGATATCTCAGCTCTGGAAGGGGCTAGAGCCTCCATTTTTGCACTCAGGTCTAAGTCTCATGGCCCTCTATCAGAATCCAGAGTTTTGAGAAGATTGGAGAAACTTCATTTTTCGCCCAAAAAAAAAAAACGTAAGGGGTACCACTGTCGTTTTTTTTTTTCGGGCCGAATTTTTTAGTTTCGATATCTCAGCTCTGGAAGGGGCTAGAGCCTCCATTTTTGCACTCAGGTCTAAGTCTCATGGCCCTCTATCAGAATCCAGAGTTTTGAGAAGATTGGAGAAACTTAATTTTTCGCCGGAAAAAAAAAACGTAAGGGGTACCACTGTCGTTTTTTTTGGGCCGAATTTTTGAGTTTCGATATCTCAGCTCTGGAAGGGGCTAGAGCCTCCATTTTTGCACTCAGGTCTAAGTCTCATGGCCCTCTATCAGAATCCAGAGTTTTGAGAGGATTGGAGAAACTTCATTTTTCGCCCGAAAAAAAAACAAAAAAACGTAAGGGGTACCACTGTCGTTTTTTTTTTGGGCCAAATTTTTGAATTTCGATATCTCAGCTCTGGAAGGGGCTAGAGCCTCCATTTTTGCCCTCAGGTCTAAGTCTCATGGCCCTCTATCAGAATCCAGAGTTTTGAGAAGATTGGAGAAATTTAATTTTTCACCCGAAAAAAAAAAAACGTAAGGGGTACCACTGTCGTTTTTTTTTTTTGGGCCGAATTTTTGAGTTTCGATATCTCAGCTCTGGAAGGGGCTAGAGCCTCCATTTTTGCACTCAGGTCTAAGTCTCATGGCCCTCTATCAGAATCCAGAGTTTTGAGAAGATTGGAGAAACTTAATTTTTCGCCCGAAAAAAAAAACGTAAGGGGTACCACTGTCGTTTTTTTTTTTCAGGCCGAATTTTTGAGTTTCGATATCTCAGCTTTGGAAGGGGCTAGAGCCTCCATTTTTGCACTCAGGTCTAAGTCTCATGGCCCTCTATCAGAATCCAGAGTTTTGAGAAGATTGGAGAAACTTAATTTTTCGCCCCAAAAAAAAAAACGTAAGGGGTACCACTGTCGTTTTTTTTTTCGGGCCGAATTTTTGAGTTTCGATATCTTAGCTCTGGAAGGGGCTAGAGCCTCCATTTTTGCACTCAGGTCTAAGTCTCATGGCCCTCTATCAGAATCCAGAGTTTTGAGAAGATTGGAGAAACTTAATTTTTCGCCTGAAAAAAAAAAACGTAAGGGGTACCACTGTCGTTTTTTTTTGGGCCGAATTTTTGAGTTTCGATATCTCAGCTCTGGAAGGGGCTAGAGCCTCCATTTTTGCACTCAGGTCTAAGTCTCATGCCCTCTATCAGAATCCAGAGTTTTGAGAGGATTGGAGAAACTTCATTTTTCGCCCGAAAAAAAAAAAACGTAAGGGGTACCACTGTCGTTTTTTTTTTGGGCCGAATTTTTGAATTTCGATATCTCAGCTCTGGAAGGGGCTAGAGCCTCCATTTTTGCACTCAGGTCTAAGTCTCATGGCCCTCTATCAGAATCCAGAGTTTTGAGAAGATTGGAGAAACTTAATTTTTCGCCCGAAAAAAAAAAACGTAAGGGGTACCACTGTCGTTTTTTTTTTTGGGCCGAATTTTTGAATTTCGATATCTCAGCTCTGGAAGGAGCTAGAGCCTCCATTTTTGCACTCAGGTCTAAGTCTCATGGCCCTCTATCAGAATCCAGAGTTTTGAGAAGATTGGAGAAACTTAATTTTTCGCCCGGAAAAAAAAAACGTAAGGGGTACCACTGTCGTTTTTTTTTCGGGCCGAATTTTTGAGTTTCGATATCTCAGCTCTGGAAGGGGCTAGAGCCTCCATTTTTGCACTCAGGTCTAAGTCTCATGGCCCTCTATCAGAATCCAGAGTATTGAGAAGATTGGAGAAACTTAATTTTTTGCCCGAAAAAAAAAAAAAAAAGTAAGGGGTACCACTGTCGTTTTTTTTTTCGGGCCGAATTTTTGAGTTTCGATATCTCAGCTCTGGAAGGGGCTAGAGCCTCCATTTTTGCACTCAGGTCTAAGTCTCATGGCCCTCTATCAGAATCCAGAGTTTTGAGAAGATTGGAGAAACGTAATTTTTCGCCCGAAAAAAAAACCGTAAGGGGTACCACTGTCGTTTTTTTTTTTGGGGCCGAATTTTTGAGTTTCGATATCTCAGCTCTGGAAAGGGATAGAGCCTCCATTTTTGCACTCAGGTCTAAGTCTAATGGCCCTCTATCAGAATCCAGAGTTTTGAGAAGATTGGAGAAATTTAATTTTTCGCCCGAAAAAAAAAAACGTAAGGGGTACCACTGTCGTTTTTTTTGGGGGGCCGAATTTTTGAGTTTCGATATCTCAGCTCTGGAAGGGGCTAGAGCCTCCATTTTTGCACTCAGGTCTAAGTCTCATGGCCCTATATCAGAATCCAGAGTTTTGAGAAGATTGGAGAAACTTAATTTTTCGCCTGAAAAAAAAAACGTAAGGGGTACCACTGTCGTTTTTTTTTTTCAGGCCGAATTTTTGAGTTTCGATATCTCAGCTCTGGAAGGGGCTAGAGCCTCCATTTTTGCACTCAGGTCTAAGTATCATGGCCCTCTATCAGAATCCAGAGTTTTGAGAAGATTGGAAAAACTTCATTTTTCGCCCAAAAAAAAAAAACGTAAGGGGTACCACTGTCGTTTTTTTTTCGGGCCGAATTTTTGAGTTTCGATATCTCAGCTCTGGAAGGGGCTAGAGCCTCCATTTTTGCACTCAGGTCTAAGTCTCATGGCCCTCTATCAGAATCCAGAGTTTTGAGAAGATTGGAGAAACTTAATTTTTCGCCCGAAAAAAAAAAACGTAAGGGGTACCACTGTCGTTTTTTTTTGGGCCGAATTTTTGAGTTTCGATATCTCAGCTCTGGAAGGGGCTAGAGCCTCCATTTTTGCACTCAGGTCTAAGTCTCATGGCCCTCTATCAGAATCCAGAGTTTTGAGAAGATTGGAGAAACTTAATTTTTCGCCCGAAAAAAAAAAACGTAAGGGGTACCACTGTCGTTTTTTTTTGGGGCCGAATTTTTGAGTTTCGATATCTCAGCTCTGGAAGGGGCTAGAGCCTCCATTTTTGCACTCAGGTCTAAGTCTCATGGCCCTCTATCAGAATCCAGAGTTTTGAGAAGATTGGAGAAACTTAATTTTTCGCCCGAAAAAAAAAAACGTAAGGGGTACCACTGTCGGTTTTTTTTTGGGCTGAATTTTTGAGTTTCGATATCTCAGCTCTGGAAGGGGCTAGAGCCTCCATTTTTGGACTCAGGTCTAAGTCTCATGGCCCTCTATCAGAATCCAGAGTTTTGGGAAGATTGGAGAAACTTAATTTTTCGCCCGAAAAAAAAAAACGTAAGGGGTACCACTGTCGTTTTTTTTGGGGGGCCGAATTTTTGAGTTTCGATATCTCAGCTCTGGAAGGGGCTAGAGCCTCCATTTTTGCACTCAGGTCTAAGTCTCATGGCCCTCTATCAGAATCCAGAGTTTTGAGAAGATTGGAGAAACTTAATTTTTCGCCCGAAAAAAAAAACGTAAGGGGTACCACTGTCGTTTTTTTTTTTGGGCCGAATTTTTTGAATTTCGATATCTCAGCTCTGGAAGGGGCTAGAGCCTCCATTTTTGCACTCAGGTGTAAGTCTCATGGCCCTCTATCAGAATCCAGAGTTTTGAGAAGATTGGAGAAACTTAATTTTTCGCCCGAAAAAAAAAACGTAAGGGGTACCACTGTCGTTTTTTTTTTCGGGCCGAATTTTTGAGTTTCGATATCTCAGCTCTGGAAGGGGCTAGAGCCTCCATTTTTGCGCTCAGGTCAAAGTCTCATGGCCCTCTATCAGAATCCAGAGTTTTGAGAAGATTGGAGAAACTTAATTTTTTGCCCGAAAAAAAAACAAAAAAAAAACGTAAGGGGTACCACTGTCGTTTTTTTTTTCGGGCCGAATTTTTGAGTTTCGATATCTCAGCTCTGGAAGGGGCTAGAGCCTCCATTTTTGCACTCAGGTCTAAGTCTCATGGCCCTCTATCAGAATCCAGAGTTTTGAGAAGATTGGAGAAACTTAATTTTTCGCCCGAAAAAAAAAACGTAAGGGGTACCACTGTCGTTTTTTTTGGGGGCCGAATTTTTGAGTTTCGATATCTCAGCTCTGGAAAGGGCTAGAGCCTCCATTTTTGCACTCAGGTCTAAGTCTCATGGCCCTCTATCAGAATCCAGAGTTTTGAGAAGATTGGAGAAATTTAATTTTTCGCCCGAAAAAAAAAAACGTAAGGGGTACCACTGTCGTTTTTTTTTTGGGCCGAATTTTTGAATTTCGATATCTCAGCTCTGGAAGGGGCTAGAGCCTCCATTTTTGCACTCAGGTCTAAGTCTCATGGCCCTCTATCAGAATCCAGAGTTTTGAGAAGATTGGAGAAACTTCATTTTTCGCACAAAAAAAAAAACGTAAGGGGTACCACTGTTGTTGTTTTTTTTTCGGGCCGAATTTTTGAGTTTCGATATCTCAGCTCTGGAAGGGGCTAGAGCCTCCATTTTTGCACTCAGGTCTAAGTCTCATGGCCCTCTATCAGAATCTAGAGTTTTGAGAAGATTGGAGAAACTTAATTTTTCGCCCGAAAAAAAAAAAACCTAAGGGGTACCACTGTCGTTTTTTTTGGGCCGAATTTTTGAGTTTCGATATCTCAGCTCTGGAAGGGGCTAGAGCCTCCATTTTTGCACTCAGGTCTAAGTCTCATGGCCCTCTATCAGAATCCAGAGTTTTGAGAGGATTGGAGAAACTTCATTTTTCGCCCGAAAAAAAAACAAAAAAACGTAAGGGGTACCACTGTCGTTTTTTTTTTGGGCCAAATTTTTGAATTTCGATATCTCAGCTCTAGAAGGGGCTAGAGCCTCAATTTTTGCACTCAGGTCTAAGTCTCATGGCCCTCTATCAGAATCCAGAGTTTTGAGAAGATTGGAGAAATTTAATTTTTCGCCCGAAAAAAAAAAACGTAAGGGGTACCACTGTCGTTTTTTTTTGGGCCGAATTTTTGAGTTTCGATATCTCAGCTCTGGAAGGGGCTAGAGCCTCTATTTTTGCACTCAGGTCTAAGTCTCATGGCCCTCTATCAGAATCCAGAGTTTTGAGAGGATTGGAGAAACTTCATTTTTCGCCCGAAAAAAAAAAAAAAACGTAAGGGGTACCAAGAAATGAAGTTTCTCCAATCCTCTCAAAACTCTGGATTCTGATAGAGGGCCATGAGACTTAGACCTGAGTGCAAAAATGGAGGCTCTAGCCCCTTCCAGAGCTGAGATATCGAAACTCAAAAATTCGGCCCCAAAAAAAAAACGACAGTGGTACCCCTTACGTTTTTTTTTTTCGGGCAAAAAATTAAGTTTCTCCAATCTTCTCAAAACTCTGGATTATGATAGAGGGCCATGAGACTTAGACCTGAGTGCAAAAATGGAGGCTCTAGCCCCTTCCAGAGCTGAGATATCGAAACTCAAAAATTCTGCCCGAAAAAAAAACGACAGTGGTACCCCTTAGTTTTTTTTTTTCGGGCGAAAAATGATGTTTCTCCAATCCTCTCAAAACTCTGGATTCTGATAGAGGGCCATGAGACTTAGACCTGAGTGCAAAAATGGAGGCTCTAGCCCCTTCCAGAGCTGAGATATCGAAACTCAAAAATTCGGCCCGAAAAAAAAAAAACGACAGTGTTACCCCTTTCGTTTTTTTTCGTTTTCGGGCGAAAAATCAAGTTTCTCCAATCTTCTCAAAACTCTGGATTATGATAGAGGGCCGCGAGACTTTGACCTGAGCACAAAAATGGAGGCTCTAGACCCTTCCAGAGCTGAGATATCGAAACTCAAAATTTCGACCCGAAAAAAAAACGACAGTGTTACCCCTTTCGTTTTTTTTCGTTTTCGGGCGAAAAATCAAGTTTCTCCAATCTTTTCAAAACTCTGGATTATGATAGGGGGCCATGAGACTTAGACCTGAGTGCAAAAATGGAGGCTCTAGCCCCTTCCAGAGCTGAGATATCGAAACTCAAAAATTCGGCCCGAAAAAAAAAACGACAGTGGTACCCCTCAGTTTTTTTTTTTGGGCGAAAAATTAAGTTTCTCCAATCCTCTCAAAACTCTGGATTCTGATAGAGGGCCATGAGACTTAGACCTGAGTGCAAAAATGGAGGCTCTAGCCCCTTCCAGAGCTGAGATATCGAAACTCAAAAATTCGGCCCGAAAAAAAAAACGACAGTGGTACCCCTTACGTTTTTTTTTTTCGGGCGAAAAATTATGTTTCTCCAATCCTCTCAAAACTCTGGATTCTGATAGAGGGCCATGAGACTTAGACCTGAGTGCAAAAATGGAGGCTCTAGCCCCTTCCAGAGCTGAGATATCGAAACTCAAAAATTCGGCCTGAAAAAAAAACGACAGTGGTACCCCTTACGTTTGTTTTTTTTTTGGGCGAAAAATTAAGTTTCTCCAATCTTCTCAAAAGTCTGGATTCTGATAGATGGCCATGAGACTTAGACCTGAGTGCAAAAATGGAGGCTCTAGCCCCTTCCAGAGCTGAGATATCGAAACTCAAAAATTCGCCCCGAAAAAAAAAACGACAGTGGTACCCCTTATGTTTTTTTTCGTTTTCGGGCGAAAAATCAAGTTTCTCCAATCTTCTCAAAACTCTGGATTATGATAGAGGGCCGCGAGACTTTGACCTGAGCACAAAAATGGAGGCTCTAGACCCTTCCAGAGCTGAGATATCGAAACTCAAAATTTCGACCCGAAAAAAAAACGACAGTGTTACCCCTTTCGTTTTTTTTCGTTTTCGGGCGAAAAATCAAGTTTCTCCAATCTTCTCAAAACTCTGGATTATGATAGAGGGCCGCGAGACTTTGACCTGAGCGCAAAAATGGAGGCTCTAGACCCTTCCAGAGCTGAGATATCGAAACTCAAAATTTTGACCCGAAAAAAAAAACGACAGTGTTACCCCTTACGTTTTTTTTCGTTTTCGGGCGAAAAATCAAGTTTCTCCAATCTTTTCAAAACTCTGGATTATGATAGAGGGCCATGAGACTTAGACCTGAGTGCAAAAATGGAGGTTCTAGCCCCTTCCAGAGCTGAGATATCGAAACTCAAAAATTCGGCTCGAAAAAAAAACGACAGTGGTACCCCTTACGTTTTTTTTCGTTTTCGGGCGAAAAATCAAGTTTCTCCAATCTTTTCAAAACTCTGGATTATGATAGAGGGCCATGAGACTTAGACCTGAGTGCAAAAATGGAGGCTCTAGCCCCTTCCAGAGCTGAGATATCGAAACTCAAAAATTCGGCACGAAAAAAAAAACGACAGTGGTACCCCTCACGTTTTTTTTTTCGGGCGAAAAATGAAGTTTCTCAAATCCTCTCAAAACTCTGGATTCTGATAGAGGGCCATGAGACTTAGACCTGAGTGCAAAAATGGAGGCTCTAGCCCCTTCCAGAGCTGAGATATCGAAACTCAAAAATTCGGCCCGAAAAAAAAACGACAGTGGTACCCCTTACGTTTTTTTTTTCAGGCGAAAAATGTTGTTTCTCCAATCCTCTCAAAACTCTGGATTCTGATAGAGGGCCATGAGACTTAGACCTGAGTGCAAAAATGGAGGCTCTAGCCCCTTCCAGAGCTGAGATATCGAAACTCAAAAATTGGGCCCGAAAAAAAACGACAGTGGTACCCCTTACGTTTTTTTTTTTCGGGCAAAAAATTAAGTTTCTCCAATCTTCTCAAAACTCTGGATTATGATAGAGGGCCGCGAGACTTAGACCTGAGTGCAAAAATGGAGGCTCTAGCCCCTTCCAGAGCTGAGATATCGAAACTCAAAAATTCGGCCCGAAAAAAAAAACGACAGTGGTACCCCTTAGTTTTTTTTTTTTTCGGGCGAAAAATGATGTTTCTCCAATCCTCTCAAAACTCTGGATTCTGATAGAGGGCCATGAGACTTAGACCTGAGTGCAAAAATGGAGGCTCTAGCCCCTTCCAGAGCTGAAATATCGAAACTCAAAAATTGAGCCCGAAAAAAAAAACGACAGTGGTACCCCTTACGTTTTTTTTTTTTTTGGGCGAAAAATTAAGTTTCTCCAATCTTCTCAAAACTCTGGATTCTGATAGAGGGCCATGAGACTTAGACCTGAGTGCAAAAATGGAGGCTCTAGCCCCTTCCAGAGCTGAGATATCGAAACTCAAAAATTCGGCCCGAAAAAAAAAAACGACAGTGTTACCCCTTTCGTTTTTTTTCGTTTTCGGGCGAAAAATCAAGTTTCTCCAATCTTCTCAAAACTCTGGATTATGATAGAGGGCCGCGAGACTTTGACCTGAGCGCAAAAATGGAGGCTCTAGACCCTACCAGAGCTGAGATATCGAAACTCAAAATTTCGACCCGAAAAAAAAACGACAGTGTTACCCCTTACTTTTTTTTTCGTTTTCGGGCGAAAAATCAAGTTTCTCCAATCTTTTCAAAACTCTGGATTATGATAGGGGGCCATGAGACTTAGACCTGAGTGCAAAAATGGAGGCTCTAGACCCTACCAGAGCTGAGATATCGAAACTCAAAAATTCGGCCCGAAAAAAAAAACGACAGTGGTACCCCTTAGTTTTTTTTTTTCGGGCGAAAAATTAAGTTTCTCCAATTTTCTCAAAACTCTGGATTCTGATAGAGGGCCATGAGACTTAGACCTGAGTGCAAAAATGGAGGCTCTAGCCCCTTCCAGAGCTGAGATATCGAAATTCAAAAATTCGGCCCGAAAAAAAAAACGACAGTGGTACCCCTTACGTTTTTTTTTTTCGGGCGAAAAATTATGTTTCTCCAATCCTCTCAAAACTCTGGATTCTGATAGAGGGCCATGAGACTTAGACCTGAGTGCAAAAATGGAGGCTCTAGCCCCTTTTAGAGCTGAGATATCGAAACTCAAAAATTCGGCCCGAAAAAAAAAACGACAGTGGTACCCCTTACGTTTTTTTTTTTCGGGCGAAAAATGATGTTTCTCCAATTCTCTCAAAACTCTGGATTCTGATAGAGGGCCACGAGACTTAGACCTGAGTGCAAAAATGGAGGCTCTAGCCCCTTCCAGAGCTGAGATATCGAAACTCAAAAATTCGGCCCGAAAAAAAAAAACGACAGTGGTACCCCTTACGTTTTTTTTTTTTGGGCGAAAAATTAAGTTTCTCCAATCTTCTCAAAACTCTGGATTCTGATAGAGGGCCATGAGACTTAGACCTGAGTGCAAAAATGGAGGCTCTAGCCCCTTCCAGAGCTGAGATATCGAAACTCAAAAATTGGGCCTGAAAAAAAAAACGACAGTGGTACCCCTTACGTTTTTTTTTTCGGGCGAAAAATTAAGTTTCTCCAATCTTCTCAAAAGTCTGGATTCTGATAGATGGCCATGAGACTTAGAACTGAGTGCAAAAATGGAGGCTCTAGCCCCTTCCAGAGCTGAGATATCGAAACTCAAAAATTCGGCCCGAAAAAAAACCGACAGTGGTACCCCTTACGTTTTTTTTTTCGGGCGAAAAATTAAGTTTCTCCAATCTTCTCAAAAGTCTGGATTCTGATAGATGGCCATGAGACTTTGACCTGAGCACAAAAATGGAGGCTCTAGACCCTTCCAGAGCTGAGATATCGAAACTCAAAATTTCGACCCGAAAAAAAAACGACAGTGTTACCCCTTTCGTTTTTTTTCGTTTTCGGGCGAAAAATCAAGTTTCTCCAATCTTCTCAAAACTCTGGATTATGATAGAGGGCCGCGAGACTTTGACCTGAGCGCAAAAATGGAGGCTCTAGACCCTTCCAGAGCTGAGATATCGAAACTCAAAATTTCGACCCGAAAAAAAAACGACAGTGTTACCCCTTACGTTTTTTTTTGTTTTCGGGCGAAAAATCAAGTTTCTCCAATCTTTTCAAAACTCTGGATTATGATAGAGGACCGTGAGACTTAGACCTGAGTGCAAAAATGGAGGCTCTAGCCCCTTCCAGAGCTGAGATATCGAAACTCAAAAATTCGGCACGAAAAAAAAAACGACAGTGGTACCCCTTACGTTTTTTTTTTCGGGCGAAAAATGATGTTTCTCCAATCTTCTCAAAACTCTGGATTCTGATAGAGGGCCATGAGACTTAGACCTGAGTGCAAAAATGGAGGCTCTAGCCCCTTCCAGAGCTGAGATATCGAAACTCAAAAATTCGGCCCGAAAAAAAAAACGACAGTGGTACCCCTTACGTTTTTTTTTTTTTTGGGCGAAAAATTAAGTTTCTCCAATCTTCTCAAAACTCTGGATTCTGATAGAGGGCCATGAGACATAGACCTGAGTGCAAAAATGGAGGCTCTAGCCCCTTCCAGAGCTGAGATATCGAAACTCAAAAATTGGGCCTGAAAAAAAAACGACAGTGGTACCCCTTACGGTTTTTTTTTTCGGGCGAAAAATTAAGTTTCTCCAATCTTCTCAAAAGTCTGGATTCTGATAGATGGCCATGAGACTTAGACCTGAGAGCAAAAATGGAGGCTCTAGCCCCTTCCAGAGCTGAGATATCGAAACTCAAAAATTCGGCCCGAAAAAAACCCGACAGTGGTACCCCTTACGTTTTTTTTTTCGGGCGAAAAATTAAGTTTCTCCAATCTTCTCAAAAGTCTGGATTCTGATAGATGGCCATGAGACTTTGACCTGAGCACAAAAATGGAGGCTCTAGACCCTTCCAGAGCTGAGATATCGAAACTCAAAATTTCGACCCAAAAAAAAAACGACAGTGTTACCCCTTTCGTTTTTTTTTCGTTTTCGGGCGAAAAATCAAGTTTCTCCAATCTTCTCAAAACTCTGGATTATGATAGAGGGTCGCGAGACTTTGACCTGAGCGAAAAAATGGAGGCTCTAGACCCTTCCAGAGCTGAGATATCGAAACTCAAAATTTCGACCCGAAAAAAAACGACAGTGTTACCCCTTACGTTTTTTTTCGTTTTCGGGCGAAAAATCAAGTTTCTCCAATCTTTTCAAAACTCTGGATTATGATAGAGGGCCATGAGACTTAGACCTGAGTGCAAAAATGGAGGCTCTAGCCCCTTCCAGAGCTGAGATATCGAAACTCAAAAATTCGGCACGAAAAAAAAAACGACAGTGGTACCCCTTACGTTTTTTTTTTCGGGCGAAAAATGATGTTTCTCCAATCCTCTCAAAACTCTGGATTCTGATAGAGGCCCATGAGACTTAGACCTGAGTGCAAAAATGGAGGCTCTAGCCCCTTCCAGAGCTGAGATATCGAAACTCAAAAATTCGGCCTGAAAAAAAAAAACGACAGTGGTACCCCTTACGTTTTTTTTTTTCGGGCGAAAAATTAAGTTTCTCCAATCTTCTCAAAACTCTGGATTCTGATATAGGGCCATGAGACTTAGACCTGAGTGCAAAAATGGAGGCTCTAGCCCCTTCCAGAGCTGAGATATCGAAACTCAAAAATTCGGCCCGAAAAAAAAAACGACAGTGGTACCCCTTACGTTTTTTTTTTTTTTGGGCGAAAAATTAAGTTTCTCCAATCTTCTCAAAACTCTGGATTCTGATAGAGGGCCATGAGACTTTGACCTGAGTGCAAAAATGGAGGCTCTAGCCCCTTCCAGAGCTGAGATATCGAAACTCAAAAATTCGGCCCGAAAAAAAACGACAGTGGTACCCCTTACGTTTTTTTTTTCGGGCGAAAAATTAAGTTTCTCCAATCTTCTCAAAACTCTGGATTCTGATAGAGGGCCATGAGACTTAGACCTGAGTGCAAAAATGGAGGCTTTAGCCCCTTCCAGAGCTGAGATATCGAAACTCAAAAATTCGGCCCAAAAAAAAAACAACAGTGGTACCGCTTACGTTTTTTTTTCCGGGCGAAAAATTAAGTTTCTCCAATCTTCTCAAAACTCTGGATTCTGATAGAGGGCCATGAGACTTAGACCTGAGTGCAAAAATGGAGGCTCTAGCCCCTTCCAGAGCTGAGATATCGAAACTCAAAAATTCGGCCCCCAAAAAAAACGACAGTGGTACCCCTTACGTTTTTTTTTTCGGGTGAAAAATTAAGTTTCTCCAATCTTCCCAAAACTCTGGATTCTGATAGAGGGCCATGAGACTTAGACCTGAGTGCAAAAATGGAGGCTCTAGCCCCTTCCAGAGCTGAGATATCGAAACTCAAAAATTCGGCCCGAATAAAAAAAACGACAGTGGTACCCCTTACGTTTTTTTTTTTTTGGGCGAAAAATTAAGTTTCTCCAATCTTCCCAAAACTCTGGATTCTGATAGAGGGCCATGAGACATAGACCTGAGTGCAAAAATGGAGGCTCTAGCCCCTTCCAGAGCTGAGATATCGAAACTCAAAAATTGGGCCTGAAAAAAAAAACGACAGTGGTACCCCTTACGTTTTTTTTTTTTCGGGCGAAAAATTAAGTTTCTCCAATCTTCTCAAAAGTCTGGATTCTGATAGATGGCCATGAGACTTAGACCTGAGAGCAAAAATGGAGGCTCTAGCCCCTTCCAGAGCTGAGATATCGAAACTCAAAAATTCGGCCCGAAAAAAAACCGACAGTGGTACCCCTTACGTTTTTTTTTTTCGGGCGAAAAATTAAGTTTCTCCAATCTTCTCAAAAGTCTGGATTCTGATAGATGGCCATGAGACTTTGACCTGAGCACAAAAATGGAGGCTCTAGACCCTTCCAGAGCTGAGATATCGAAACTCAAAATTTCGACCCAAAAAAAAAACGACAGTGTTACCCCTTTCGTTTTTTTTTCGTTTTCGGGCGAAAAATCAAGTTTCTCCAATCTTCTCAAAACTCTGGATTATGATAGAGGGTCGCGAGACTTTGACCTGAGCGCAAAAATGGAGGCTCTAGACCCTTCCAGAGCTGAGATATCGAAACTCAAAATTTCGACCCGAAAAAAAAACGACAGTGTTACCCCTTACGTTTTTTTTCGTTTTCGGGCGAAAAATCAAGTTTCTCCAATCTTTTCAAAACTCTGGATTATGATAGAGGGCCATGAGACTTAGACCTGAGTGCAAAAATGGAGGCTCTAGCCCCTTCCAGAGCTGAGATATCGAAACTCAAAAATTCGGCACGAAAAAAAAAACGACAGTGGTACCCCTTACGGTTTTTTTTTTCGGGCGAAAAATGATGTTTCTCCAATCCTCTCAAAACTCTGGATTCTGATAGAGGCCCATGAGACTTAGACCTGAGTGCAAAAATGGAGGCTCTAGCCCCTTCCAGAGCTGAGATATCAAAACTCAAAAATTCGGCCTGAAAAAAAAAAACAACAGTGGTACCCCTTACGTTTTTTTTTTCGGGCGAAAAATTAAGTTCCTCCAATCTTCTCAAAACTCTGGATTCTGATATAGGGCCATGAGACTTAGACCTGAGTGCAAAAATGGAGGCTCTAGCCCCTTCCAGAGCTGAGATATCGAAACTCAAAAATTCGGCCCGAAAAAAAAAAACGACAGTGGTACCCCTTACGTTTTTTTTTTTTGGGCGAAAAATTAAGTTTCTCCAATCTTCTCAAAACTCTGGATTCTGATAGAGGGCCATGAGACTTTGACCTGAGCGCAAATATGGAGGCTCTAGCCCCTTCCAGAGCTGAGATATCGAAACTCAAAAATTCGGCCCGAAAAAAAACGACAGTGGTACCCCTTACGTTTTTTTTTTCGGGCGAAAAATTACGTTTCTCCAATCTTCTCAAAACTCTGGATTCTGATAGAGGGCCATGAGACTTAGACCTGAGTGCAAAAATGGAGGCTCTAGCCCCTTCCAGAGCTGAGATATCGAAACTCAAAAATTGGGCCTGAAAAAAAAAACGACAGTGGTACCCCTTACGTTTTTTTTTTTCGGGCGAAAAATTAAGTTTCTCCAATCTTCTCAAAAGTCTGGATTCTGATAGATGGCCATGAGACTTAGACCTGAGTGCAAAAATGGAGGCTCTAGCCCCTTCCAGAGCTGAGATATCGAAACTCAAAAATTCGGCCCGAAAAAAAAACCGACAGTGGTACCCCTTACGTTTTTTTTTTCGGGCGAAAAATTAAGTTTCTCCAATCTTCTCAAAAGTCTGGATTCTGATAGATGGCCATGAGACTTTGACCTGAGCACAAAAATGGAGGCTCTAGACCCTTCCAGAGCTGAGATATCGAAACTCAAAATTTCGACCCGAAAAAAAAAAACGACAGTGTTACCCCTTTCGTTTTTTTTCGTTTTCGGGCGAAAAATCAAGTTTCTCCAATCTTCTCAAAACTCTGGATTATGATAGAGGGCCACGAGACTTTGACCTGAGCGCAAAAATGGAGGCTCTAGACCCTTCCAGAGCTGAGATATCGAAACTCAAAATTTCGACCCGAAAAAAAAACGACAGTGTTACCCCTTACGTTTTTTTTCGTTTTCGGGCAAAAAATCAAGTTTCTCCAATCTTTTCAAAACTCTGGATTATGATAGAGGGCCATGAGACTTAGACCTGAGTGCAAAAATGGAGGCTCTAGCCCCTTCCAGAGCTGAGATATCGAAACTCAAAATTTCGGCACGAAAAAAAAAAACGACAGTGGTACCCCTTACGTTTTTTTTTTCGGGCGAAAAATGATGTTTCTCCAATCCTCTCAAAACTCTGGATTCTGATAGAGGGCCATGAGACTTAGACCTGAGTGCAAAAATGGAGGCTCTAGCCCCTTCCAGAGCTGAGATATCGAAACTCAAAAATTCGGCCCGAAAAAAAAAAACGACAGTGGTACCCCTTACGTTTTGTTTTTTTTTGGGCGAAAAATTAAGTTTCTCCAATCTTCTCAAAACTCTGGATTCTGATAGAGGGCCATGAGACATAGACCTGAGTGCAAAAATGGAGGCTCTAGCCCCTTCCAGAGCTGAGATATCGAAACTCAAAAATTGGGCCTGAAAAAAAAACGACAGTGGTACCCCTTACGTTTTTTTTTTTTCGGGCGAAAAATTAAGTTTCTCCAATCTTCTCAAAAGTCTGGATTCTGATAGATGGCCATAAGACTTAGACCTGAGTGCAAAAATGGAGGCTCTAGCCCCTTCCAGAGCTGAGATATCGAAACTCAAAAATTCGGCCCGAAAAAAAACCGACAGTGGTACCCCTTACGTTTTTTTTTTCGGGCGAAAAATTAAGTTTCTCCAATCTTCTCAAAAGTCTGGATTCTGATAGATGGCCATGAGACTTTGACCTGAGCACAAAAATGGAGGCTCTAGACCCTTCCAGAGCTGAGATATTGAAACTCAAAATTTCGACCCGAAAAAAAAACGACAGTGTTACCCCTTTCGTTTTTTTTCGTTTTCGGGCGAAAAATCAAGTTTCTCCAATCTTCTCAAAACTCTGGATTATGATAGAGGGCCACGAGACTGTGACCTGAGCGCAAAAATGGAGGCTCTAGACCCTTCCAGAGCTGAGATATCGAAACTCAAAATTTCGACCCGAAAAAAAAACGACAGTGTTACCCCTTACGTTTTTTTTCGTTTTCGGGCGAAAAATCAAGTTTCTCCAATCTTTTCAAAACTCTGGATTATGATAGAGGGCCATGAGACTTAGACCTGAGTGCAAAAATGGAGGCTCTAGCCCCTTCCAGAGCTGAGATATCGAAACTCAAAAATTCGGCCCGAAAAAAAAACGACAGTGGTACCCCTTATGTTTTTTTTTTCGGGCGAAAAATGAAGTTTCTCCAATCCTCTCAAAACTCTGGATTCTGATAGATGGCCATGAGACTTAGACCTGAGTGCAAAAATGGAGGCTCTAGCCCCTTCCAGAGCTGAGATATCGAAACTCAAAAATTCGGCCCGAAAAAAAAAACGACAGTGTTACCCCTTACGTTTTTTTTTTTTTTGGGCGAAAAATTAAGTTTCTCCTATCTTCTCAAAAGTCTGGATTCTGATAGATGGCCATGAGACTTAGACCTGAGTGCAAAAATGGAGGCTCTAGCCCCTTCCAGAGTTGAGATATCGAAACTCAAAAATTCGGCCCGAAAAAAAAACGACAGTGGTACCCCTTACGTTTTGTTTTTTTCGGGCGAAAAATTAAGTTTCTCCAATCTTCTCAAAATCTGGATTCTGATAGAGGGCCATAAGACATAGACCTGAGTGCAAAAATGGAGGCTCTAGCCCCTTCCAGAGCTGAGATATCGAAACTCAAAAATTCGGCCCGAAAAAAAAAACGACAGTGGTACCCCTTACGTTTTTTTTTTTTGGGCGAAAAATTAAGTTTCTCCAATCTTCTCAAAACTCTGGATTCTGATAGAGGGCCATAAGACATAGACCTGAGTGCAAAAATGGAGGCTCTAGCCCCTTCAAGAGCTGAGATATCGAAACTCAAAAATTGGGCCTGAAAAAAAAAACGACAGTGGTACCCCTTACGTTTTTTTTTTTCGGGCGAAAAATTAAGTTTCTCCAATCTTCTCAAAAGTCTGGATTCTGATAGATGGCCATGAGACTTAGACCTGAGTGCAAAAATGGAGGCTCTAGCCCCTTCCAGAGTTGAGATATCGAAACTCAAATATTCGGCCCGAAAAAAAAACGACAGTGGTACCCCTTACGTTTTGTTTTTTTCGGGCGAAAAATTAAGTTTCTCCAATCTTCTCAAAATCTGGATTCTGATAGAGGGCCATGAGACTTAGACCTGAGTGCAAAAATGGAGGCTCTAGCCCCTTCCAGAGCTGAGATATCGAAACTCAAAAATTCGGCCCGAAAAAAAACGACAGTGGTACCCCTTACGTTTTTTTTTTTTTCGGGCGAAAAATTAAGTTTCTCCAATCTTCTCAAAACTCTGGATTCTGATAGAGGGCCATGAGACTTAGACCTGAGTGCAAAAATGGAGGCTCTAGCCCCTTCCAGAGCTGAGATATCGAAACTCAAAAATTCGGCCCGAAAAAAAAACGACAGTGGTACCCCTTACGTTTTTTTTTCCCGGGTGAAAAATTAAGTTTCTCCAATCTTCTCAAAACTCTGGATTCTGATAGAGGGCCATGAGACTTAGACCTGAGTGCAAAAATGGAGGCTCTAGCCCCTTCCAGAGCTGAGATATCGAAACTCAAAAATTCGGCCCCCCAAAAAAACGACAGTGGTACCCCTTAAGTTTTTTTTTTTCGGGTGAAAAATTAAGTTTCTCCAATCTTCCCAAAACTCTGGATTCTGATAGAGGGCCATGAGACTTAGACCTGAGTGCAAAAATGGAGGCTCTAGCCCCTTCCAGAGCTGAGATATCAAAACTCAAAAATTCAGCCCGAAAAAAAACAACAACAGTGGTACCCCTTACGTTTTTTGTTTTTTTCGGGCGAAAAATTAAGTTTCTCCAATCTTCTCAAAACTCTGGATTCTGATAGAGGGCCATGAGACTTAGACCTGAGTGCAAAATGGAGGCTCTAGCCCCTTCCAGAGCTGAGATATCAAAACTCAAAAATTCGGCCCGAAAAAAAAACGACAGTGGTACCCCTTACGTTTTTTTTTTTCGGGCGAAAAATGAAGTTTCTCCAATCCTCTCAAAACTCTGGATTCTGATAGAGGGTCATGAGACTTAGACCTGAGTGCAAAAATGGAGGCTCTAGCCCCTTCCAGAGCTGAGATATCGAAACTCAAAAATTCGGCCCGAAAAAAAAAACGACAGTGGTACCCCTTACGTTTTTTTTTTTCGGGCGAAAAATTAAGTTTCTCCAATCTTCCCAAAACTCTGGATTCTGATAGAGGGCCGTGAGACTTAGACCTGAGTGCAAAAATGGAGGCTTTAGCCCCTTCCAGAGCTGAGATATCGAAACTCAAAAATTCGGCCCAAAAAAAAAACAACAGTGGTACCGCTTACGTTTTTTTTTTCCGGGCGAAAAATTAAGTTTCTCCAATCTTCTCAAAACTCTGGATTCTGATAGAGGGCCATGAGACTTAGACCTGAGTGCAAAAATGGAGGCTCTAGCCCCTTCCAGAGCTGAGATATCGAAACTCAAAAATTCGGCCCCCAAAAAAAAACGACAGTGGTACCCCTTACGTTTTTTTTTTTCGGGCGAAAAATGAAGTTTCTCCAATCCTCTCAAAACTCTGGATTCTGATAGAGGGTCATGAGACTTAGACCTGAGTGCAAAAATGGAGGCTCTAGCCCCTTCCAGAGCTGAGATATCGAAACTCAAAAATTCGGCCCGAAAAAAAAAACGACAGTGGTACCCCTTACGTTTTGTTTTTTTTCGGGCGAAAAATTAAGTTTCTCCAATCTTCCCAAAACTCTGGATTCTGATAGAGGGCCGTGAGACTTAGACCTGAGTGCAAAAATGGAGGCTTTAGCCCCTTCCAGAGCTGAGATATCGAAACTCAAAAATTCGGCCCAAAAAAAAAACAACAGTGGTACCGCTTACGTTTTTTTTTTCCGGGCGAAAAATTAAGTTTCTCCAATCTTCTCAAAACTCTGGATTCTGATAGAGGGCCATGAGACTTAGACCTGAGTGCAAAAATGGAGGCTCTAGCCCCTTCCAGAGCTGAGATATCGAAACTCAAAAATTCGGCCCCCAAAAAAAAACGACAGTGGTACCCCTTACGTTTTTTTTTTCGGGTGAAAAATTAAGTTTCTCCAATCTTCCCAAAACTCTGGATTCTGATAGAGGGCCATGAGACTTAGACCTGAGTGCAAAAATGGAGGCTCTAGCCCCTTCCAGAGCTGAGATATCGAAACTCAAAAATTCGGCCCGAAAAAAAAACCGACAGTGGTACCCCTTACGTTTTTTTTTTTTTCGGGTGAAAAATTAAGTTTCTCCAATCTTCTCAAAACTCTGGATTCTGATAGAGGGCCATGAGACTTAGACCTGAGTGCAAAAATGGAGGCTCTAGCCCCTTCCAGAGCTGAGATATCGAAACTCAAAAATTCGGCCCGAAAAAAAAAAACGACAGTGGTACCCCTTACGTTTTTTTTTTCCGGGCGAAAAATTAAGTTTCTCCAATCTTCCCAAAACTCTGGATTCTGATAGAGGGCCATGAGACTTAGACCTGAGTGCAAAAATGGAGGCTCTAGCCCCTTCCAGAGCTGAGATATCAAAACTCAAAAATTCGGCCCGAAAAAAAAAACGACAGTGGTACCCCTTACGTTTTTTTTTTTCGGGTGAAAAATTAAGTTTCTCCAATCTTCTCAAAACTCTGGATTCTGATAGAGGGCCATGAGACTTAGACCTGAGTGCAAAAATGGAGGCTCTAGCCCCTTCCAGAGCTGAGATATCGAAACTCAAAAATTCGGCCCGAAAAAAAAAACGACAGTGGTACCCCTTACGTTTTTTTTTTTCGGGCGAAAAATGAAGTTTCTCCAATCCTCTCAAAACTCTGGATTCTGATAGAGGGTCATGAGACTTAGACCTGAGTGCAAAAATTGAGGCTCTAGCCCCTTCCAGAGCTGAGATATCGAAACTCAAAAATTTGGCCCGAAAAAAAACACGACAGTGGTACCCCTTACGTTTTTTTTTTTCGGGCGAAAAATTAAGTTTCTCCAATCTTCCCAAAACTCTGGATTCTGATAGAGGGCCGTGAGACTTAGACCTGAGTGCAAAAATGGAGGCTCTAGCCCCTTCCAGAGCTGAGATATCGAAACTCAAAAATTCGGCCCAAAAAAAAAACGACAGTGGTACCGCTTACGTTTTTTTTTCCGGGCGAAAAATTAAGTTTCTCCAATCTTCTCAAAACTCTGGATTCTGATAGAGGGCCATGAGACTTAGACCTGAGTGCAAAAATGGAGGCTCTAGCCCCTTCCAGAGCTGAGATATCGAAACTCAAAAATTCGGCCCGAAAAAAAAAAACGACAGTGGTACCCCTTACGTTGTTTTTTTTTCGGGCGAAAAATTAAGTTTCTCCAATCTTCCCAAAACTCTGAGACTTAGACCATGAGACTTAGACCTGAGTGCAAAAATGGAGGCTCTAGCCCCTTCCAGAGCTGAGATATCAAAATTCAAAAATTCGGCCCAAAAAAAAAAAAAAACGACAGTGGTACCCCTTACGTTTTTTTTTTTCGGGAGAAAAATGAAGTTTCTCCAATCTTCTCAAAAGTCTGGATTCTGATAGAAGGCCATGAGACTTAGACCTGAGTGCAAAAATGGAGGCTCTAGCCCCTACCAGAGCTGAGATATCAAAACTCAAAAATTCCGCCCGAAAAAAAAACGACAGTGGTACCCCTTACGTTTTTTTTTTTTGGGCGAAAAATTAAGTTTCTCCAATCTTCCCAAAACTCTGGATTCTGATAGAGGGCCATGAGACTTAGACCTGAGTGCAAAAATGGAGGCTCTAGCCCCTTCCAGAGCTGAGATTTCGAAACTCAAAAATTCGGCCCAAAAAAAAAACGACAGTGGTACCGCTTACGTTTTTTTTTTCCGGGCGAAAAATTAAGTTTCTCCAATCTTCTCAAAACTCTGGATTCTGATAGAGGGCCATGAGACTTAGACCTGAGTGCAAAAATGGAGGCTCTAGCCCCTTCCAGAGCTGAGATATCAAAACTCAAAAATTCGGCCCGAAAAAAAAACGACAGTGGTACCCCTTACGTTTTTTTTTTCGGGCGAAAAATTAAGTTTCTCCAATCTTCTCAAAACTCTGGATTCTGATAGAGGGCCATGAGACTTAGACCTGAGTGCAAAAACGGAGGCTCTAGCCCCTTCCAGAGCTGAGATATCAAAACTCAAAAATTCGGCCCGAAAAAAAAACGACAGTGGTACCCCTTACGTTTTTTTTTTTCGGGCGAAAAATGAAGTTTCTCCAATCCTCTCAAAACTCTGGATTCTGATAGAGGGTCATGAGACTTAGACCTGAGTGCAAAAATGGAGGCTCTAGCCCCTTCCAGAGCTGAGATATCGAAACTCAAAAATTCGGCCCAAAAAAAAAACGACAGTGGTACCGCTTACGTTTTTTTTTCCGGGCGAAAAATTAAGTTTCTCCAATCTTCCCAAAACTTTGGATTCTGATAGAGGGCCATGAGACTTAGACCTGAGTGCAAAAATGGAGGCTCTAGCCCCTTCCAGAGCTGAGATATCGAAAGTCAAAAATTCTGCCCAAAAGAAAAAAAACGACAGTGGTACCCCTTACGTTTTTTTTTTTTCGGGCGAAAAATTAAGTTTCTCCAATCCTCTCAAAACTCTGGATTCTGATAGAGGGTCATGAGACTTAGACCTGAGTGCAAAAATGGAGGCTCTAGCCCCTTCCAGAGCTGAGATATCGAAACTCAAAAATTCGGCCCGAAAAAAAAACGACAGTGGTACCCCTTACGTTTTTTTTCCCGGGTGAAAAATTAAGTTTCTCCAATCTTCTCAAAACTCTGGATTCTGATAGAGGGCCATGAGACTTAGACCTGAGTGCAAAAATGGAGGCTCTAGCCCCTTCCAGAGCTGAGATATCGAAACTCAAAAATTCGGCCCCCAAAAAAAACGACAGTGGTACCCCTTAAGTTTTTTTTTTTCGGGTGAAAAATTAAGTTTCTCCAATCTTCCCAAAACTCTGGATTCTGATAGAGGGCCATGAGACTTAGACCTGAGTGCAAAAATGGAGGCTCTAGCCCCTTCCAGAGCTGAGATATCAAAACTCAAAAATTCAGCCCGAAAAAAAACAACAACAGTGGTACCCCTTACGTTTTTTTTTTTCGGGCGAAAAATTAAGTTTCTCCAATCTTCTCAAAACTCTGGATTCTGATAGAGGGCCATGAGACTTAGACCTGAGTGCAAAAACGGAGGCTCTAGCCCCTTCCAGAGCTGAGATATCAAAACTCAAAAATTCGGCCCGAAAAAAAAACGACAGTGGTACCCCTTACGTTTTTTTTTTTCGGGCGAAAAATGAAGTTTCTCCAATCCTCTCAAAACTCTGGATTCTGATAGAGGGTCATGAGACTTAGACCTGAGTGCAAAAATGGAGGCTCTAGCCCCTTCCAGAGCTGAGATATCGAAACTCAAAAATTCGGCCCAAAAAAAAAACGACAGTGGTACCGCTTACGTTTTTTTTTCCGGGCGAAAAATTAAGTTTCTCCAATCTTCCCAAAACTTTGGATTCTGATAGAGGGCCATGAGACTTAGACCTGAGTGCAAAAATGGAGGCTCTAGCCCCTTCCAGAGCTGAGATATCGAAAGTCAAAAATTCTGCCCAAAAGAAAAAAAACGACAGTGGTACCCCTTACGTTTTTTTTTTTCGGGCGAAAAATTAAGTTTCTCCAATCTTCTCAAAATCTGGATTCTGATAGAGGGCCATGAGACTTAGACCTGAGTGCAAAAATGGAGGCTCTAGCCCCTTCCAGAGCTGAGATATCGAAACTCAAAAATTCGGCCCGAAAAAAAACGACAGTGGTACCCCTTACGTTTTTTTTTTTCGGGCGAAAAATGATGTTTCTCCAATCCTCTCAAAACTCTGGATTCTGATAGAGGGCCATGAGACTTAGACCTGAGTGCAAAAATGGAGGCTCTAGCCCCTTCCAGAGCTGAGATATCGAAACTCAAAAAATCAGCCCCCAAAAAAAACGACAGTGGTACCCCTTACGTTTTTTTTTTTCGGGCGAAAAATTAAGTTTCTCCAATCTTCCCAAAACTCTGGATTCTGATAGAGGGCCATGAGACTTAGACCTGAGTGCAAAAATGGAGGCTCTAGCCCCTTCCAGAGCTGAGATATCGAAACTCAAAAATTCGGCCCGAAAAAAAAAAACGACAGTGGTACCCCTTACGTTTTTTTTTTCCGGGCGAAAAATTAAGTTTCTCCAATCTTCCCAAAACTCTGGATTCTGATAGAGGGCCATGAGACTTAGACCTGAGTGCAAAAATGGAGGCTCTAGCCCCTTCCAGAGCTGAGATATCAAAACTCAAAAATTCGGCCCGAAAAAAAAAACGACAGTGGTACCCCTTACGTTTTTTTTTTTCGGGTGAAAAATTAAGTTTCTCCAATCTTCTCAAAACTCTGGATTCTGATAGAGGGCCATGAGACTTAGACCTGAGTGCAAAAATGGAGGCTCTAGCCCCTTCCAGAGCTGAGATATCGAAACTCAAAAATTCGGCCCGAAAAAAAAAACGACAGTGGTACCCCTTACGTTTTTTTTTTTCGGGCGAAAAATGAAGTTTCTCCAATCCTCTCAAAACTCTGGATTCTGATAGAGGGTCATGAGACTTAGACCTGAGTGCAAAAATTGAGGCTCTAGCCCCTTCCAGAGCTGAGATATCGAAACTCAAAAATTTGGCCCGAAAAAAAAAACGACAGTGGTACCCCTTACGTTTTGTTTTTTTCGGGCGAAAAATTAAGTTTCTCCAATCTTCCCAAAACTCTGGATTCTGATAGAGGGCCGTGAGACTTAGACCTGAGTGCAAAAATGGAGGCTCTAGCCCCTTCCAGAGCTGAGATATCGAAACTCAAAAATTCGGCCCAAAAAAAAAACGACAGTGGTACCGCTTACGTTTTTTTTTCCGGGCGAAAAATTAAGTTTCTCCAATCTTCTCAAAACTCTGGATTCTGATAGAGGGCCATGAGACTTAGACCTGAGTGCAAAAATGGAGGCTCTAGCCCCTTCCAGAGCTGAGATATCGAAACTCAAAAATTCGGCCCGAAAAAAAAAAACGACAGTGGTACCCCTTACGTTGTTTTTTTTTCGGGCGAAAAATTAAGTTTCTCCAATCTTCCCAAAACTCTGAGACTTAGACCATGAGACTTAGACCTGAGTGCAAAAATGGAGGCTCTAGCCCCTTCCAGAGCTGAGATATCAAAATTCAAAAATTCGGCCCAAAAAAAAAAAAAACGACAGTGGTACCCCTTACGTTTTTTTTTTTCGGGAGAAAAATGAAGTTTCTCCAATCTTCTCAAAAGTCTGGATTCTGATAGAAGGCCATGAGACTTAGACCTGAGTGCAAAAATGGAGGCTCTAGCCCCTACCAGAGCTGAGATATCAAAACTCAAAAATTCCGCCCGAAAAAAAAACGACAGTGGTACCCCTTACGTTTTTTTTTTTTGGGCGAAAAATTAAGTTTCTCCAATCTTCCCAAAACTCTGGATTCTGATAGAGGGCCATGAGACTTAGACCTGAGTGCAAAAATGGAGGCTCTAGCCCCTTCCAGAGCTGAGATTTCGAAACTCAAAAATTCGGCCCAAAAAAAAAACGACAGTGGTACCGCTTACGTTTTTTTTTTCCGGGCGAAAAATTAAGTTTCTCCAATCTTCTCAAAACTCTGGATTCTGATAGAGGGCCATGAGACTTAGACCTGAGTGCAAAAATGGAGGCTCTAGCCCCTTCCAGAGCTGAGATATCAAAACTCAAAAATTCGGCCCGAAAAAAAAACGACAGTGGTACCCCTTACGTTTTTTTTTTCGGGCGAAAAATTAAGTTTCTCCAATCTTCTCAAAACTCTGGATTCTGATAGAGGGCCATGAGACTTAGACCTGAGTGCAAAAACGGAGGCTCTAGCCCCTTCCAGAGCTGAGATATCAAAACTCAAAAATTCGGCCCGAAAAAAAAACGACAGTGGTACCCCTTACGTTTTTTTTTTTTCGGGCGAAAAAGGAAGTTTCTCCAATCCTCTCAAAACTCTGGATTCTGATAGAGGGTCATGAGACTTAGACCTGAGTGCAAAAATGGAGGCTCTAGCCCCTTCCAGAGCTGAGATATCGAAACTCAAAAATTCGGCCCAAAAAAAAAACGACAGTGGTACCGCTTACGTTTTTTTTTCCGGGCGAAAAATTAAGTTTCTCCAATCTTCCCAAAACTTTGGATTCTGATAGAGGGCCATGAGACTTAGACCTGAGTGCAAAAATGGAGGCTCTAGCCCCTTCCAGAGCTGAGATATCGAAAGTCAAAAATTCTGCCCAAAAGAAAAAAAACGACAGTGGTACCCCTTACGTTTTTTTTTTTCGGGCGAAAAATTAAGTTTCTCCAATCTTCTCAAAATCTGGATTCTGATAGAGGGCCATGAGACTTAGACCTGAGTGCAAAAATGGAGGCTCTAGCCCCTTCCAGAGCTGAGATATCGAAACTCAAAAATTCGGCCCGAAAAAAAACGACAGTGGTACCCCTTACGTTTTTTTTTTTTCGGGCGAAAAATGATGTTTCTCCAATCCTCTCAAAACTCTGGATTCTGATAGAGGGCCATGAGACTTAGACCTGAGTGCAAAAATGGAGGCTCTAGCCCCTTCCAGAGCTGAGATATCGAAACTCAAAAATTCGGCCCGAAAAAAAAACGACAGTGGTACCCCTTACGTTTTTTTTTTTCGGGCGAAAAATTAAGTTTCTCCAATCTTCTCAAAACTCTGGATTCTGATAGAGGGCCATGAGACTTAGACCTGAGTGCAAAAATGGAGGCTCTAGCCCCTTCCAGAGCTGAGATATCGAAACTCAAAAATTCGGCCCGAAAAAAAAACGACAGTGGTACCCCTTACGTTTTTTTTCCCGGGTGAAAAATTAAGTTTCTCCAATCTTCTCAAAACTCTGGATTCTGATAGAGGGCCATGAGACTTAGACCTGAGTGCAAAAATGGAGGCTCTAGCCCCTTCCAGAGCTGAGATATCGAAACTCAAAAATTCGGCCCCCAAAAAAAACGACAGTGGTACCCCTTAAGTTTTTTTTTTCGGGTGAAAAATTAAGTTTCTCCAATCTTCCCAAAACTCTGGATTCTGATAGAGGGCCATGAGACTTAGACCTGAGTGCAAAAATGGAGGCTCTAGCCCCTTCCAGAGCTGAGATATCAAAACTCAAAAATTCAGCCCGAAAAAAAACAACAACAGTGGTACCCCTTACGTTTTTTTTTTTCGGGCGAAAAATTAAGTTTCTCCAATCTTCTCAAAACTCTGGATTCTGATAGAGGGCCATGAGACTTAGACCTGAGTGCAAAAACGGAGGCTCTAGCCCCTTCCAGAGCTGAGATATCAAAACTCAAAAATTCGGCCCGAAAAAAAAACGACAGTGGTACCCCTTACGTTTTTTTTTTTCGGGCGAAAAATGAAGTTTCTCCAATCCTCTCAAAACTCTGGATTCTGATAGAGGGTCATGAGACTTAGACCTGAGTGCAAAAATGGAGGCTCTAGCCCCTTCCAGATCTGAGATATCGAAACTCAAAAATTCGGCCCGAAAAAAAAAAACGACAGTGGTACCCCTTACGTTTTTTTTTTCGGGCGAAAAATTAAGTTTCTCCAATCTTCCCAAAACTCTGGATTCTGATAGAGGGCCGTGAGACTTAGACCTGAGTGCAAAAATGGAGGCTTTAGCCCCTTCCAGAGCTGAGATATCGAAACTCAAAAATTCGGCCCAAAAAAAAAACAACAGTGGTACCGCTTACGTTTTTTTTTCCGGGCGAAAAATTAAGTTTCTCCAATCTTCTCAAAACTCTGGATTCTGATAGAGGGCCATGAGACTTAGACCTGAGTGCAAAAATGGAGGCTCTAGCCCCTTCCAGAGCTGAGATATCGAAACTCAAAAATTCGGCCCGAAAAAAAAAAACGACAGTGGTACCCCTTACGTTTTTTTTTTTCGGGCGAAAAATTAAGTTTCTCCAATCTTCTCAAAACTCTGGATTCTGATAGAGGGCCATGAGACTTAGACCTGAGTGCAAAAACGGAGGCTCTAGCCCCTTCCAGAGCTGAGATATCAAAACTCAAAAATTCGGCCCGAAAAAAAAACGACAGTGGTACCCCTTACGTTTTTTTTTTTCGGGCGAAAAATGAAGTTTCTCCAATCCTCTCAAAACTCTGGATTCTGATAGAGGGTCATGAGACTTAGACCTGAGTGCAAAAATGGAGGCTCTAGCCCCTTCCAGAGCTGAGATATCGAAACTCAAAAATTCGGCCCGAAAAAAAAAACGACAGTGGTACCCCTTACGTTTTTTTTTTCGGGCGAAAAATTAAGTTTCTCCAATCTTCCCAAAACTCTGGATTCTGATAGAGGGCCGTGAGACTTAGACCTGAGTGCAAAAATGGAGGCTCTAGCCCCTTCCAGAGCTGAGATATCGAAACTCAAAAATTCGGCCCAAAAAAAAAACGACAGTGGTACCGCTTACGTTTTTTTTTCCGGGCGAAAAATTAAGTTTCTCCAATCTTCCCAAAACTTTGGATTCTGATAGAGGGCCATGAGACTTAGACCTGAGTGCAAAAATGGAGGCTCTAGCCCCTTCCAGAGCTGAGATATCGAAAGTCAAAAATTCTGCCCGAAAGAAAAAAAACGACAGTGGTACCCCTTACGTTTTTTTTTTTCCGGGCGAAAAATTAAGTTTCTCCAATCTTCTCAAAACTCTGGATTCTGATAGAGGGCCATGAGACTTAGACCTGAGTGCAAAAATGGAGGCTCTAGCCCCTTCCAGAGCTGAGATATCGAAACTCAAAAAATCAGCCCCCAAAAAAAACGACAGTGGTACCCCTTACGTTTTTTTTTTCGGGTCAAAAATTAAGTTTCTCCAATCTTCCCAAAACTCTGGATTCTGATAGAGGGCCATGAGACTTAGACCTGAGTGCAAAATGGAGGCTCTAGCCCCTTCCAGAGCTGAGATATCGAAACTCAAAAATTCGGCCCGAAAAAAAAACCGACAGTGGTATTCCTTACGTTTTTTTTTTCGGGTGAAAAATTAAGTTTCTCCAATCTTCTCAAAAGTCTGGATTCTGATAGAGGGCCATGAGACTTAGACCTGAGTGCAAAAATGGAGGCTCTAGCCCCTTCCAGAGCTGAGATATCGAAACTCAAAAATTCGGCCCGAAAAAAAAAACGACAGTGGTACCCCTTACGTTTTTTTTTCCGGGCGAAAAATTAAGTTTCTCCAATCTTCCCAAAACTCTGGATTCTGATAGAGGGCCATGAGACTTAGACCTGAGTGCAAAAATGGAGGCTCTAGCCCCTTCCAGAGCTGAGATATCGAAAGTCAAAAATTCTGCCAGAAAGAAAAAAACGACAGTGGTACCCCTTACGTTTTTTATTTTTTTCGGGCGAAAAATTAAGTTTCTCCAATTTTCCCAAAACTCTGGATTCTGATAGAGGGCCATGAGACTTAGACCTGAGTGCAAAAATGGAGGCTCTAGCCCCTTCCAGAGCTGAGATATCGAAACTCAAAAATTCGGCCCAAAAAAAAACGACAGTGGTACCCCTTACGTTTTTTTTTCGGGCGAAATATTAAGTTTCTCCAATCTTCTCAAAACTCTGGATTCTGATAGAGGGCCATGAGACTTAGACCTGAGTGCAAAAATGGAGGCTCTAGCCCCTTCCAGAGCTGAGATATCGAAACTCAAAAATTCGGCCCCAAAAAAAAACAGACAGTGGTACCCCTTACGTTTTTTTTTTTCGGGCGAAAAATTAAGTTTCTCCAATCTTCTCAAAAGTCTGGATTCTGATAGAGGGCCATGAGACTTAGACCTGAGTGCAAAAATGGAGGCTCTAGCCCCTTCCAGAGCTGAGATATAAAAACTCAAAAATTCGTCCCGAAAAAAAAACGACAGTGGTACCCCTTACGTTTTTTTTTTTTTCGGGCGAAAAATTAAGTTTCTCCAATCCTCTCAAAACTCTGGATTCTGATAGAGGGCCATGAGACTTAGACCTGAGTGCAAAAATGGAGGCTCTAGCCCCTTCCAGAGCTGAGATATTGAGATCCCACGTAGCATTTATGCCATTTTAAATTTCTCAATATCTGAGCTCTGGAAGGGTCTAGAGCCTCCATTTTTGCACTCAGGTCTTAGTCCCATGGCCCTCTATCAGAATCCAGAATTTCAAGAAGATCAGAGCAACTAAAAAGTTCGACCCCCCCAAAAAACGACAGTGGTACCCCTTTCGTTTTTTTTTTTTTGTGCGAAAAAATAAGTTTCTCCAATCTTCTTTAAACTCTGGATTCTGATAAAGGTCCATGGGACTTAGACCTGAGTGCAAAAATGGAGGCTCTAGACCCTTCCAGAGCTGAGATATTGAGATCCCACGTAGCATTTATGCCATTATAAATTTCTTAATATCTCAGCTCTGGAAGGGTCTAGAGCCTCCATTTTGGCACTCAGGTCTAAGTCCCATGGACCTCTATCAGAATCCAGAGTTTCAAGAAGATTGGAGAAACTTATTTTTTCACACACAAAAAAAACGACAGTGGTACCCCTTTCTTCTTTTTTTTGTTTTGTTTTTTTTGTGTGAAAAAATAAATTTCTCCAATCTTCTTGAAACTCTGGATTCTGATTCAGCTTGACTCATGTTTGCCACATCATGGAAATGAAGCGGTAAAAAGCAGGCAAATTATTTGTTTTACATATACACAATTCAATTTCAAGATTCATCCCTAGACTGCAGTAGACAACGGCGTCTGGTGTGAAATGAAGGTGCCATCTGTTTAGGTTTGATATTTTAGCACAATCATTTATTTATTTATTACAATACAAACAGTGGCTACTGAATATCAACAGTACTTGTTAAATTACATTTCATTCGGAGAACTTAAGATATAAAAAGCACAAATAAACAAAGTTGCCTCTGTGTACATTTCAACATCATCTAGAGAAAGGCCATTCACTTGAACCAATTTCAGGTTCACACCAATATTATTTCCGCATCCAAATCATACCTGCAAAAATCTAAACAAAATGACAGAAAAAGCTGAGTCAGGACAAGACCAGTCCTTAGAATCCGACACCGCTTTGCCCATATGCAACTTTCATGGGAAAGCTTTTTCTTTCGAGGTCTATGAATCTTTATGATGTTTTCTCTTAGAGGCTAGAGCTGTGGTGTGTCTCATTGAGGGTCTGGGTTTGTTTTTGGCGACGGTGCAGTAGAGACCACCACTGTTGACACTGTGGATTTCGGAGAGCTGGCGGCTGTGCGCTGTAGCTGCTGAGCCGGTACGGTCTGGATTCGAACCTTGGGTAAAGAAACATACTCGGTTAGAGTTAACACACATGTGTGGTTTGGCTTGTAAAACCAGTTTTAGATTGTTTGGGAGTCAGATGAGTCAACCTGTGTGGCCTGTCCCTGCTGCTGTAGCTGTTGCAGTTGTTGAGCAGTCACAAAGCTGACTGGCTTGTTCCCGGCAATCAACTTGGTGCCTGCCGGCATGGTAGTCAAGATAATGTTCCTCCCCAGATTGCTGATACTAAAAACAGAAGAAAATCAAGATTTCAAATGATTGGGACCTTAAAAACCTGATAGGGAACTAGACTTTGTCCAGCCTGTTTGTTTACTATAGCAATATTAGATGATGAAACAGAATGCTCACTTGGTACTTATGTTCCCTTTAAGTATGGGGGTAGTGACCACACTCTTATTTTTCAAAGGTTGGCTAAGGACAGATAGAGGGACCGTGATCCTCGTGGGAAGCTTCCCCTGAAAAGGGCAAAGATTAGTTTCAAACGTCATCATAACAGGCAATTATGCATAACAAACAGTGGCTCTGCTCCAAAGTCTACTGCATTGATAGGACGCATCCTAACACTTATGATGTGCTACTCTAATAAGCCTTACATATTTGTACCCTTTATTAGATGTAACTAGCCATGAACCAGATTCTCGCCTCAGCGAGGGGACCAATCACTGAACGGGGAGGGAGCAGCAAGACGATGACGATGTCTATTCGACACACCGAAGCAGTTTGTTTATACCTATGGATCAAACATGGCAGCAGACGCAAAGTTACCTTTCGATGCAGCCTTAGATATTGTTCTCTGAATCTCTGAGACATCGTCTTCTTCCTCGTCTAATTTCTGTCGCTCTACATACGTCATCTGGTATAATTGAAATGATTGGCTATGAGCTACGTACAGGCGCATTTGATAGACATTCGTAGCACCCAATAAACAGCTCTGGGCATTCGTAAACCACGCCTCAAATACGAGAAAATGAACATGTGGTTCCCAGACCACGTCTCAATGAGACTTGGGTCTGACTTTTTTCTGACGATTTTTATCCACTAAGCTTGTCGCAATGCACTAATGGGATTGCATTTTCTAGAAAGGAAAGGATACATCAAGAATGCACCAATGATGCTGTAAGTAGGTTCTAGGTTTTGGTTTAGTATGCAATGCACACTACTGTTCAAAAGTTTGTGGCCTGTCATTTACTTCAGCGATTACAATTACATCATTACGCAAGTAGGTGGCGACAAGTGACATAAAACGCTTATATTTGCCATTGAATTATTAATTTAAGAAATTTGTTCAAAAACGCGGATTCATCCAGTAATGAAACTAGTCAAGTATTATGTGTGAATCATTGAATCATTCATTCAACCTGATTTAAAAAATAAATTCAAATGAATTAGGTATTTTTAATATAAACTGCAGCAATTAACATTTTGTCAGAACCCTTAGTAAGTTACATGCTATTTTGTTTAGTTATCACTGGTTTTGAAAGGTGCTGATGAACAGAATCTTGTTCAACACTAAAAGATACACTTACAGCTTGTGTGGCTACTACGGTAGCACTCACTGGCACCTGTCTGACTGTGGCCGCAGCAGTGCCCAAAGAAAGCGTAGAGCCTGTGGTTGCAGGGCCCAGTGTCACACTTTTGGCCCCTCCCACTCCACTGGTGGCTATGGCAACAGTTGCTGCCCCCGATGATACCGTGACAGGCTTTGTACTTGTGGTGGTTGTGCTAATTGAGACAGCCTGACTGTGTTTTTGAGGAATCACACCAAGGTTTGGCACTATTCGAATAGTGGTTGCTGCTTTAGAGTCAGACGATGTGACGGTTGAGAATGTACGGGCCTTGGGGTCAGTCATAGTGACGGCCAGGGCCGGCATGAGGCGGATGGCCGTGTCACAGGCGGCCTTCAGCTCAGGGTGAACTTTAACTAGGGTAGCGGTGCCTGTGGTAGGCACTTTGGCAGACAGGTTCTCAGTTGTTGTGGACGCAGTGGTGATCGAGGTAGGGGGTGAAGGCTGGGATGGAGACACATGTAGCGTGGCAGAGATGCTCTTGCTGCCTGAGCTTGTGGCACTGCTCAGCATTTCTGGGGTGAGTTTGACCGTGGCCATTGGAGATTTAGTAAGGGTTGCCATCATGTCCGGAGTGATGCGAAGTACCGTCTGACCTTTGGCGTCAGTCGTAATTGAGGAGGGGGGCAAGCGGAGCACATCCTTCCCCTGAATGCGTAGGTTAGTGGCGGTGAGAGGAATCCCGGCCCCACTCTGGGTCTTTACACCTAACTGACCAGTGATCGCAACCTGGTTAAAACAAAAGTGAGAGAGATTTGACAGGGAAATAGAAGAGACAATATACTCGGTTATATACTGTGTTTTAATTAGGGATGCACTGATACATTCTAGCTAATAATATAAATAATAATTATTTTTGATATGCCAATAACTGATAAATGGCTAAGATATATATATTTTTAATTTGTTTTGTTTTTTTCATTATACAAGGAAAATGTACATTGACCAAGATATATTTCTACAATAAAATAAAAACATGAATATTATTTTGGTTACAAAATTGGTACCAAACATGTATTGGTATTTCCAGGTCCAGAACATGTTTTTCTTTTTTTAAGCAAACCACCAATCCTGTAAATTAATAATATTGAAATCTGTAGTATTTTTACTAAATCAAATTTTACATTTTAAATGCTGAGTGCATTCAAAGTGAATTTATGCATCATAACATTATAATGTAAAGTATTTATTTTGAGATATTAGTGTTTTTAATGATTAACTTTAAATGAACATTAAAGGACAGCAAATGTAATCTAACTGTTAAAATAAGGGAAATTATGATGTAGATATCCAACATCTGATAAGATATTTATATATATAAAAAACAATTTTCAACGTCCAATAAACAATAAACTGATATATTGTGCATACTCAGTTTAGATAGATACTTCATAAATCCTTCTCAGGAAATTAGATTTGTTACAATAGCAGCAACCACATTCAGTCCTCGCATAGACAACAAACATCAATCTATCTACCTAACTACAATCATAAAACAAAACTTTCACTAAAGCATTTTATACCCCTATAATATATTAACTGAAACATGTACCTTTTGTACATGTACCTTTACAGTTTGTACCTGTTTGATGATATTCTGGCTGGTGACACCCTGCAATACAGTAGTCGATGTTGGTTTGTGTGCTGGGCTGGAGGGGGAGCTCGTCTGAGGTTTGGTTACTGTGACACCAGATGCAAGACCTGAAACAGTAAGACTGGCCTGACCCCGTGAAGCCTGCACCTGAATGGGACTTCCTGCAGACTGGTTTCTTAGTGGTAGAGTCACCACTGCCTGTTCAAAGAAAGACAAACAAGAATGTGACCCATGCATTTGACTGGACAGTGTTGGACCCATTGTCATACACTGAACACAAACATTATTGCTAGGGATCTGTAGTGCACCTGCGTGATGTTCTTTCCATGCGCCACAGTGACCGGCACTCTGATGTGGTGAGGGCTCTGGTGCACTAATGTGGCCGCCTGGCTGGCAGAGGACGTCGGAAGACCAGGCTGTGTAGTGACCACTCGCACCTGAGGCAGAGAGCCAGTGGCAGCCGAGTGTGCCACTACCCGAGTCGCGGGCTGTGCAGAGGCCTGCTGGGAAACCTGTGGACCTGGCTGACTCGAAGACAGCAACGTTCCTAACTGAGACATGGAGGGAGGAGACACCAACAGGACACTGCGGGGAAAAAAGTGAAATTGTGACTATGAAATAAGGTACGCATTGAGGTACGATCACATTAGCAAAATCCAGCCGAATTTCACTGATTAAAAAGGTGAAATAATGCAAACAATGCTGATATTCTGCTGTTACAAGAGATGTTTCGAATCAGAGAATCTAGATATAGCTTTAGAGGAATTGATTTGTTACAAAAACCCATTACATGGCAAAGAGTAATACTAAGAGAAGGTGTTTATCAGTTAAAGGAGTTGGTTTATGGAACAGTCTTCTTATTCAACTTAAGAGCTCTAGAAATATTAATGCATTTAAGAAAAGATATAAGTTAAACATTATGGAAAAGTATAGAACACTTGAATGAAGAACATTAGAAAAGTAAGCAAAAGTGGACGTATAATATAATTTTGATCGTTGAAGTTAAAGTTTTGTGGTTACATGTTATCATTTTTGGTATAATTGTGTCATCTTTGGACATAGTGTTTTTGTTGTAAAAGGGGTTAGGCAAAATAAGTCTTATTTCCCCTTCAGTCAGGTATTTATTTGCATCTAAAATCCTAATGTACTTATTTTGTATTTATTTTTCAAATGTATTTATTATTAAATCATCTTTTCCTTTTCTATTTTTTTCATCGTTTTATGTTTTTCTTTCATTGTATTATGTAAAGGATTTTTGAATTACATATGACCTAAGATTTAATTGTTAAAAATGACCGAAGAAATAAATAAATACAAATAGTGAAGCAATGCATAAAGCACAGCTCACAGAGAAGTCACTTTCAAACCAGGCAGCTTTCTATTGGTCAGTGTGATGGTCCAACTGAACCTGTTGCAAAATCTGCATGGGAAAATCAGGATTTTGCACACAAAAACTTGCAAAACAATGCTAAAAGAACATTATATTTTAGTCCTTTTTGCCTTTATTGGATAGTTCAAATGAGGAGAAAAAGTGATTGGAGGAAAGAGATCACGAGCCAGGACTCGAAATCAGTTCACCCGAAGCACAGCTGAGCCACTTATTTAGTTAAATACTTCAACCAAAACTGACAGTTCTATCATTTCCTCAACGTCATGTTTTCCTCAAGAATCTCAGTGTCAAAAACATTCTTTGGAATTTTCTTCCACGCAAGAAAGTCAGTCTTACGGGTTCCGCAAAGACATACAGTGATGATCTAACTGAACTACACATAAAATAATTCTGTTTACCAACCACTGACCTGGGATTGGTTTTGACGGGTTCTGGGGCGCATACTTTGGTTAGAGTAGCTGCTGTGGGATGGAGGGGCGATTTAGGGGTTCCAGGGGTGCTCTGTGTGGGGGTGGAAGGAGTTTGAGACAAGCTGGTGGATGAAATGGCTACTCCTTCACTGCCTGAGCTCTGGCCAGCCTCTGCAGCACCATTCTTACTGCCTGGCTCCTTACCACCTGCCTTCTACAGTACACACAAACATACACACAAAAACATAAACGTATGCAACAGCCTATGCAAAAATCAGTATGGACCATCATTGACGCTTTACATTTCAAATTAGTGCGACAACAATGACACGAGTGAGTGTGGAAGCACTTACAGGTTTTGGTGCTGGTTTGGGTTTCTGCTGCAGGGCTTTCTTGGCTTTAGCAGCTGCGGCCTGGGCCTGGTGTATTCGCTCTGATTCAAGAAAGATGATTACAGTTAGTGTCTGGATCTGTTTATTAGTATTTTTTAATTATTAAAGCCAGCATGCCAGCTTTTCACTCATAAGCTTTATTTGCATAGTTATTTGGAAATCTAGAAAAGGTCTGGAAGCATCTGGTGCGCAGGGTTATGCATCTCCGCTGGGGACTGTTAAGAGAGAAATGGCCAACTGTATGAAAACATTATTTGATGCAGTGTTCTTTGTAGATGTGTATGATTTGTAAACTAAAACATAAATGTATATATATAAACTTTTTTGGTAATTGAACTAAGATGAAATATAATTGTCATTTTAAATATAAAAAAAACAATAGTATATTTTTAATACTGATATTACACTGTTTTGCTTTTATCTGAATTTGCAGGTTCATATTTGCAAATAGCAGAATATGGAAACCTGACACCGCCTGCTATTCTCTCAGTACTAAACCTGTTCTACTTGTCTGCCATTCATAAGTATGTTCACATTCTGTACCACATTTTGCCTGTGGCAATGAAACCTTATGGCTTTTTTATGTAATGCACATGCATCACTGCAAGGGTCACATGATGGTCGCTTACCAAACTCCTCCTGGCTCCGGTCCCTGTGGAGGTAGATCCACAGCTTGCGGCCGATGTCGTATTTCACACAAGGGTCTTTCTCATAGTGCAGGCGGTCGAGGGCACCACTCACCACAGTGTTCACCTAAAAATGGACAAAATGTGTGAGTGTAACAGTGACTAATGTGTTGTAAGGATAAACACGACAGCATGAAACACGTGTCTCACCTGTGCACTGGTGACATCTGGGGCTAGGAACTGGGAGTCCTTCAGTAACTCACAAATCTCAGCTCTGGTACCTTCTCCGTTAGGAAGCCTGGCAGCAGCATCTCTCACTGTGTGGATGAAAACAGGAAACATTTTCTTTGTTTGACCTCAATTGAAAACTGATATTGCTTTCTGAGAATAATTAAGGGAATAGGGATAGTCAATTTCATGCCAATTCAAACCTATTTTAAATTCTATTTACTGACTGAATGAAAGAATCTCAAATTATCCAAATTCTGTTTTGGGGTGAACTGACACCAGAAATGGTGAAGAAAACCAGGCTCTCATTTACTAAACTATGTAACATCCCTAACAGAACTGCAAATGAAAGAGCAACCAGTGGTTACCAAGAGATAGTATGGTGACATAGGCCGGTCGGTCGGAGCGCAGCAAAGAATGCTCTCGCGCTTTATTGAGCGAGGTCTCCTTGTCAAAAACTCCCTTGACTGGTCCCACCACAGATTCAAAGCCATGCATTCGGTAAGTAAAGGCTTTATGTGGCTGATCATAACGTTGCTGCTCCTAATACAGAAAAATATTTCAATGACAAAAGGAAAAAAAAAACAGACTATGTATTATGCGTTGGCAGGACGCCTCCTCGGGGTAGGTGTGACCCAGGCACTAACCTGCTCTTGAAAAACATGCCTTTCCTCTCCTGTACTAGGCCTCACCACATAGTCAGTCCACCTAATAAAAAGAGAAAAAAAAATGCATGAAATGACAAGCATGTTTGCATAGGTCTCAGCTAAAAAGACAAAGAATGCTTATGTTAAGTAAACACACTGCAATGCACTGTCAAACTCACACTCTGGGTGTTGGAGGAGTGAGTTCTGCGCTTTCCTCACCCTCCAGCTGTTAAAACAAACATGGAACCAGGAATCAGAGAGTGTGCCCTTACATCATCATGGAAAAGCATTTAAGTCGTTTACTACCTTGACAATAACATGATCCTTTGATTCCAGCCACAACTGGCACAGGGCACTCAGATCTTTGTCTCCATCCTGACTCGGACCTGCACAGATCAGTGTGAAGAAATGCACACAACTGGCGGCTTGACTGGAGGTCTTTACAAAACTAATATTCGAATAATTTTTTTTAAGAGAATTGTAGAATACACTATCATTTAAAAGTTTGGAGGGCTCAGTAAGATTTGTTGACAGTTGATGTAACCCATTGACTTCTATAATACTTTTTTATTATATTATGGAAGTCAATGGCTACCGTCAACTGCCTGGTTCACAACATTCTCCAAAATATCTTTTTTTGTGTTCTACAGAAGGAGGAAACTCATATGTCCCGAGGTAAACGGCGTTCGTGAGTTCCAGTTTGTATCCAGCCTCTCACGGAGACTTCAGATGCCTCAACACCTGAGATGAAATGACTAAACGCCTGAGAAGATACGACCCAACGCCGGCGATATGTCATGCTCTAAATTAATACATGATTAACAAACTGTATTTTTTCTATACATTTCTGAAATGCATTTTCTGTGAAGCTGCTTTGAAACAATATGTATTGTGAAAAGCGCTATACAAATAAATTTGAATTGAATTAAATTAAATTGAATATAGGTTTGGAACAACATGAGGGTGAATGATTGATGACAAAATTTACATTTTTGGGTGAACTATCCCTTTAATAAAAGTAATAATGGCTTAAAACAAATCTTACTGAGCCCTCCAACCTTTTAGTTTGGGTAAACTTTAAACAACAAGCATAAAGTCTCATTAATCAAAAAGTGTTGCAAAAAATCTATTTAAAAACAAAATAGCTGTTGGCTTGAAATCTCTACTCATCAAAGAATCTTGAAAAACTAATTTCCACAAAAATATTAAGGAGTATTAAGGAGGAAATGTTTCTTGAGCATGGAATCATCATTTTAAAACGATCCCTGAAGGATCATGTGACATTTTTTACCTTACAAACCCTAACATTATATATAATCTTTAATAATTAAAGAGCATATATTTAGTAGTAGAGGAAGTAGAGGAAAATGTCATCATACATATCCATTTCCATTGCTGGGAGAGTTCCTTGAATTCCACAAATGGTATGAAACCAGTAGGCAGAACCATCACACCAGCTGGAAACAGAGATATGAAGCATAAACCCAAATATCAATATGCATTTCTGAATGTATAAATCATGAATTTATAGCTGCATGAATTTTTCATGAAATTTTTAAAAAAAAATCTGATTCAGGCATACCTTTGCTCTCTCCAGTGAGAAACTGTAGAGCAGGTACAACCAACTCTGACCAGCAGGGGGCCATGGAGAACCAGGGGTTGAGTGCGCTGGCTGGAGATGACTGCCACTGTTGGACTCTCTCCTCCAACTAAGAGCAACCATAAGAGGAAGACAGTGAAATACCATTAAACACCCTTCAGCCCTTCAGCTATTAAAGATTTTTAAATGGATGGTAGTTATGAACAAGAGGCCAAAAACTGTCCAACACACATGGAAAGACCTTCAATACTGTTTGAGAGCTTCCCAGGATGCACCTCACATGTGTCTGAACTTTTGAGCAATACTGTATGTATTTATAGGTGCTGTATGTACCGCAGAGGATGTTGCTAGACTTTCCAGTCTGAGGATGTCTTCAAGCAAATGAAAAAAGCTCATTGCTATCTCTTCCACTCTGTCAGGGCTTGCCTGGGACTCGTCTATGGGCCTTTGGTACAAACGAAACAGATTAGGTCCCAGATCAGCAAGGTATTTAAAATGCTGGTCGTTTTGGACAAAGTATTTTATGTACAGAACAAAGACTTACTCTTCTTTAACGGATTGTGTTGGAACTGTCGGGGTATCATTAAGGCCGGAGTTCATGGAAGCTGCCGACATCGGAACATCACAGACCTCCTCCGATTCCATTTTAATAGGGCGCATCTTTTTCTTCTTCCTCTCCTCCTTTATCTTCTTCTTAGGTAGGGCCAGGTCAAAGACGGCTACAGGCCAAAACACACATAGATTCCCACCCGCTGCAATCATTCATGCATTTTATATTGAAGAGAGTAAACTGAGCCTATTATTCTCACTTGTAACGGATCCTTTCCTGCCGATGTTTACTCGTGACATGATATCACCAAGATGGAGGTCGGAGATCATAAGGTCAGGGTGATCCTAAAAATGACATCAATAAATAAAATCATTACTCATATCAATCTGGCTTTCAATCTTTTAGATGTTCCGGACCCATAATATATGATGATCCTCATGCAGGTCTAAAACTGAAAAGGCAGTTATGACCCAACTTATGCTGTGAAAAATGTATGATGTAAAATGTGGAAATTATTTTATATGTAAAATCATTATTATTTTTTTCTTCTTAGTATAGTGTTTTACTAATGTATAACTTTTTTATTTTATTTATTTATGTAGTTAGTTAATTTAAATCTCAATTTCATTATTTAAATGATTTAAACTTTTTCGCAACGTAACTTCACATATGCTTGAAAAAAGGTCATATAAAAGAATTCAGTCTTCTCTCACCATTTGAAAGAACGCAGATTTCTATCCTTAATTTAAGACCTATTCAAACTGAAATTAAGACATTAATATGTAAGCATATTAAGGCCTTAAAATTATGAGGACAGGCGGAAACCCTGCAATTGACGGAAATCCGTCGTACACACGCTGTAATTAACAGAAATCCGCTGCAGCGATGGAGAACTTTAATCCATAGATATAAAAACCATCTCTGTATCTTTAAATCGTCACATTTAAAAATGACTCTTTACTTTACTTAGCTACAGAAATGGCTTGTTCTACACTTTTGAAACTTGGTGACTTCACAAGTTTCTTAGGTAAAGCAGAGGAAATTATTTAACCATTTTGAGCCAGAGATATGATGGAAAAGGTTACAATAAAATATTATAAGAAACAAAACATTAGTAACATTATACCTGGACCTCAAAAGAGGGACAATTAAAATAATTAATGACCCCTTGAGGCAACTTACTGGCTGACGTTTTCTTTTTTCTCTGTGTCTCTGTAACAAGGTTCTTAGTTCCTTCTCACCCAGCTCAGGCTTGTCTACAAGGAAAATCAGCTTTAGTTTCTTATAACTTCATTTCTGGGGAGCTTTAAAACAGCTTTAACTGACCTCTGGTTTTCATGTCCTGAGTAGAAAGGCTGGGTAGGACCCTGAGAGAGACGGTTGCAGTTGGGGAGGAGGGCGACGGAGGAACAGGCAACCAAGAGGCTGTATCTGTTTACATGACCATAAAACCATCATATTAAATCATCATTACATGAACACACCATGGTGCTGAAAAAGTTCACACACTGCATCACACCCACCATCTTCATCAGATGACACATTACTGTCCCCACACTCTGTTTTCACATCCTTCAGTATGTGAGCCACTCGACGTCTCACCCTCTGCTCCAGCATCTCCTTATGAGAAGGGACAGGGTACCGCCGTTTTACCGCAAGCTCGGGTCCACTACGGACAGCCAAATCCAGCAAATCCTACGTTACAAGAGAAAAACACATTAGTACATCCATGGAGTTACAGCAGAGGTTGCACCAACTATTCAACTATTTTATTTGATCAAAAATACAGTAGAACAGCAATATTGTGAAATAGTAATACAGTTTAAAATATAATGTATTTCTCTCAAAGAAAAGCTGATTTATTAAGCAGTCATTACTACAGTTTTTAGTGTCACATGATCCTTCAGAAATCATTCTAATATTCTGATTTGATGCTCAAGAAACATTTCAGATGAATAACAATGTTGAAAACAGTTGTGCTGCTTATTATATAGAGGAAAAACGTCCAACGGCATGTATTTGAAATAGAAATCTTTTGTAACATTATGAATGTCTTTACTGGCACTTTTGATCAATTTTATGCATCCCTGTTAAATAAAAGTATTAATTTACTTTAAAAAATAACTGACTTCAAACTTTTGAATGGCAGTGTATATGGTGGTGAGATAAACATTGATCATGTAACAGACACTAAATTAGCTCTTCTGTGACTGTACCTTTCTGGAGACCAGGATCTGCTTGAGTAATTTGTGGTAGTACTGTTGAAGAGAGTAGATGTGCCTTTTTTTCTGTGGTTTGGCACAAAGTTGTCTGTACTTGACAACCTCTGGGTTAAAGTAACCATCTACGGAGAGATAGAGAGATAAACAAACTAATATGCGTGAAGTTTTATTTTATAAATGAAAATAGTAGGATTGAAAATAAAGGGAAGGACAATAACCTCTAAAAAGCTTCTGGGCAATGTGTAAGGGGTTTCCGAAGAAGAAATTCTGGTCGTTGAAAAGATCGCTGATGATGCTGTTCTGTTCGGAGTTGTTATTCTCGGAGAACTGAGGCAGGAGTTGACGAAGATGTGTCCGTTGAGCATCTGAGAGAACATCTGTCCATGTGCTCTCACTCATCACTGAAAAGAAAATCTCTGGCTGCTCTCACACAGACACACATGCCCACGAGATAAAGAGATGGTTCAGTTTTTACTCTCATGTTTTCAAAATTGCATGAAAATGGTGGAACTATCACTGAAACGTTGGCTGATAACTCACATCCTCCAGCAAATCTTCAGGAACCCGAACTCTACAGTTTCCCAACATGCACTCTTCCATCACACGACCATCCTGGTCCATTCCAGACTCCAGTGGGTCTGTTAACATGTGATCCAATGCATCCATCTTTACCTAACCCTTCACAGCAGCAAAAACGGTATCTGTAGGTTTACAAAATTAGATATGACGAACAAAGGAAACAGTCTAAATACCTGCAAACTCTACCTGCAGACACCTGAAATGCAATATTTTTTTTTTATTTGTTAATTAACTCAACATTTTATTTATCCTAATAATATGTATACACTTCACATGACTGTACGTTATATACAATTTGTGGTAATGAGATAAATGACAACAAAATCATACTGATCACCCTCCACACTGTCAAGGTACTTTATAATGTTAGCTTGTGTATTATAAAACCATAATTTCCCGTAAAGGTTTATTGACAACTTGTACGTATGTATCTATGAGTATGACACATGTAAGTTAATCATTAAGTTACACTATCTTGATGTTGCTAATTCTGCTACTAGCTAATACAACAAGCTAATACTAGCCCTTGTCAGGCTTTACATCTATTATGATGAAATAAACAAAACGTATCGTTTTATTTGACCTATTTATGTATATCAGGGAAATGTTTAAAGCATCTTACCATGGGTGTTGGTGGAAATTAGGAATGTATATGTTAGCTTGCTCTTCACAAGTACGGTGGGAATAATAACATTGGTGCACATTTCCGGTTTATTGTCCAAAGTTCCGTTCATCTGCTAAAAGGTTTTTAAATATGAATTTTACTGTCTATGGGTGGAAAACACACACACACACACACACTCACGGAAAAAAAATCCACATATTTCTGCATGAATAAAATGTAAACAATTAAATATGCATGTACGCAATTCGAGGATGTTAAAGGAAATGCAAAATTAAGACTTTTATTTTGTATATCCTCATTTGTTGCACTGACTGCACCCTAACTGCACCTAGCGGCAAATATGCAGCATCACGTAGGCTACTAACAAACATTTTCAGCCAAATGTCTTCCCATTTAAAATGTAATAAATATAATAGATCTAATAAAATATATTGGGTAAACAAGTGGACAAAGCTCAACTTTTGACAGCTGTCTGAAGATTTCAAAAATTGAGATGAAAAAACGTCATAGATTAAGCACTTGTTCAACCATACACATTCTTTGCATTGGATTCATTCATCATTACATATAATTTCACAATATGTAACCAAATAAATAAGATAAGGTATTCACTGATCATTATAACCTTTTCTTCTGTCTTTATTTTTTGTTAACCTATATAGGCATATGATAATTTACGTTTAAAACGTATTTGATGCAATTTTAATATTTTTCTAAACGTCTTTCTTTAAATGTAACACCAAATCCTGAATTTACAACATGACAAATAAGCAGATTAGAATTTCACTTTTAATTTTTATCAAAGAACTAAAGCATCAAGGCACATTATGGGAACGCCAATCCCCCAAGGGGGGCATTAACAAAAATAAAAATATGACATTATAACAAAATATTACAGAAACTCACAACAGTAAAACAAAGGTAATTAAGTAAATAACATTTTTTTAAAAACAATTGTTTGAAATTGAACACACACACACAACACACAATTAACAAATTAAAAAAAAACATTCAAGTACATTAACTCTCTAGAATAAATGAATACTCTAAAATTGTTTCCTATTATTTAGCCATAAAAAACATTTGTGCACAGATCTGATTATGAAGACATGAAAGGTATGAAAGGAGATTATAAAGCTACAATGTAATACAAATAAAAACAAAGCACAGTCCATTGACGTTACGCCATCAATTATATTACAAAAATCCCTGAGAAGCACTCAAATTTGAAAGATTTAGCAAGGCAGCAAGAATACTTTTCCTCCACAAAAAGAGAAACAGTTCATTTGAGCTAAAAAAAAAAAAACAGCATAGACAAAATCTATTAAGAGTGTAAACACATACAGAAACACAAAGACAAATTTGTGACTATGAGAGCTCCTTATTATGAAAAAACAAAAACAAAAACAGATCTTCATCAAAGAAAACTTTGCTGTGCACATCATGTGGGCTGATTATAAGAATCTTTATTGCTCCGAAACATGACTTGACGAATATAAATGCCTTAATTTTTCCTCAATAACTTTCAATACAGGTTGTTAGGCTTAAGTCCATTTCGTGTCACCGTTGTGACACTAAACCCCTGTCATCTGCTTAATCCAGCTGCGGTATTCTGTGACCCGTGTGTAGACACCAGGCCTGTTCCTGCGACCACAGCCGTCTCCCCAACTCACCACTCCAGCAAGGAACATGCGCCCATTGCTCTCAGTGGAAGTCATTGGCCCACCTGAGTCACCCTGGCAGGGGAAATAGAAATATTTTGTACAATATTGAGAAACACGTTTATGACATGCATCTGAATGGGGAAAAAAACAACAATCAAAAAACGGTAATTTTACCTGACAGGCATCTACACCTCCACTCAATACTCCTGCACAGATCATGCGTGGTGTTATCCCGTCATCCATCAGCTTGCTGCACACAGTGCTGTTAATAATGCGCACCTCTGCCTTCTGCAACACTGATGCAACATCATCTAGAGCAGGGAGAAGACATTTTCTTAGCTTACTAACTAATTTTTACATAACTCTTATGACATCATAATTTGTACTCAATGACATTCAGTAGGTACTGTAAGTACGTTCCCTCATTATGTGGTTTGGACAAATATATAGCAACACTACCAGTTTTACCAGTTTTGTTTTAGAGTTTAGACACACTTGACTAAATTTGTGTTAGGCAATAGATAAATGTGCAAAAACAAACAACAAAACGTCCAGTCTGGCAGTTGTGTCAGACTACTGAATTTGATTCAATTGCACTTCTAGGGTTCAGCAGTGATTCACTTATTTGCTCTGTAAAATAAAACCATTTTTGCCAAAACTACAATTCAACAGAACTTCAATGAAAAATAGCAGGACAGAATCAAGCATGACATTACTGTAACTGTCCTGGAAAAAATGTATACTTTCACACTTTAGAAAAATGGTTTGTCATAAACAGATAACTAAGTGCGAAGTAATGCATGACAAATGAGTAGTACCACACTAACACTAAGTAATAGTAATAGCAAATTTAGGACTGAGAAAGTTTTAGATAATCAATAATTACTGAAGGAGTTTAGCCTCATTAAAAACCATTACCTATGACAGATTATAAAGAATTACCAGTGAATTACCAATCAAAACATTAACATCTGAGTCCTTCAACTGTGATGCATCAGTAATAACTCAAGTGTAACCTAGTCACTCTACTAGTGAAACTACTACTAGTGATAACATTTTTGATAATAGTCCAGATCACAAGTAGTTGTACAAGTAGCTACAATGTAATACAAATAGCTATTAGACTAATAGTTTGCCCTATTATTATAAAATTTTGCAAATATTACATATACACACACACACACACATATATATGTGGCTTGTTTTTAATACTCAAAGGTGATAGGATAGCGAAACCCCCATTTCGTCGTCATTCGATGCAACTCGAAATGACTACAAAAGGGAACTGTTATTTTAAAATGTAACAATTTTAAATTGTAATACTGTATATTTGATCAAATAAGTCCAGCCTTGGTGAGCATATGAGACTTCTTTCAAAAACATAAAAAAATATTAATGACTCAAACTTTTGAACAGATTATAGGTTGTTGAACGACTTACCAACGTCCTCTCTTGTCTTGCCCCAGCCAGTGATCCATACAGATTTGCCTGCTGGGAAGTCATGTGTGGTTTCAGGTAAGCAGACAGGCCAGATATTCTGGCTTAGAGTCACAGGGCTGTCCAACTCCATTAGAGCGATGTCATTGTCGTAGCTCATGGGATCATACTGAGGGTGAGAAATTATGCGCTTCAAACTTTTTAGGGTTGACTTATTAGTCTCACCCTGTTTAAGTAGGCCTAGATAGACTTCCCACTGGTCAGGCTGGGAATACCTAGCAAAAGAACAAACAATAAGTCAGGATCGGTGTAGGAGAGATGGAGAGGACCAAACAAGATGAGAACTCACATGAACTTTTCATTGTCCTGCACACAGTGAGCAGCAGTGACAAGCCAGCGGTTACTGATAACAGATGCCCCGCACACATGTCCTTGTCTCTTCATGTGAAGGCTGACCTGCCAGGGCCATTCTCCTTCATTCGAGTCCTTTCCACCCACAATACGACTTGACTTGTAGGGCTTTGTCCCGCATTCTACAGTGAATCAGCAAATTGAAAAGATGTAAATACACATAATATTAATGGCACGGTTATTTTTGTTGTAAGGAATATTAATAACCACTAACATTGTTACTATTATTATTCATAACTATTATCTATCATAAATATCATTGCATGAAAAATGGTGGTGATGGTTTTAAACAGTCTCAGAAATACATAAAAGAGGTCTTAACCTTCCAACAATTAAAATAGTCAATTTTGACATCAATCTTTTGAATTGATATTCAATTCATTTTACCCAAAATATAGTAAATATTAAATATAATAAACATGTCAGAGTTGAAAATTGTTGTGCGGCTTCATACAGTATTTTTGTGGAAACGGATCCTTTTTTTCAGGATTCTTTGATGAACAAAAATCTTTTATAACATTATAAAAGTCTTCAGTGTCACTTTTTTGAACAACAAATGATTTCTCAGAGGAAAGAAAGAAAAATTTTGAACTTACTACACTCTGCTTCATCCGAACCATCCGGACAGTCAATTTCTCCATCACACATAGGGTTCAGCTTGCTGATGCATTGGTTATTATTGCACTTATAAGAGTGATCAGAGCAGCGAATAGCTATGGCTAGATTTAAAAGAGAAATAATCAAATCCAATACTGTGAGACTGCTTATGTTGACAGCAAACTAATTGTGAAATCATACGTAAGCAATAGAGGTATACATACACAATAATATCATTAATATATGCACTTTTTAATATAGAAATAAACAGGTAAGACAGACCTAAACAGGCCAAAAACAGAAAAGAAGACAGGGCAAGTGTGCCGCAAACATCCTGAAAACTGAAGCCAAAGCATTTTGCTTTCACAAAGCATGGAATCGAAAAAAATCTTTTACAATTATATTTCAAAAAAATGTTTTCACCAAGATGGTTTCTGTCATTTTAAGTAGGTCTTATCACACTGATGTATGCACAAGTGTTTGCTTTACAAAAAAATTGGTTTTAGTTATTAAGTTATAATATTTTAGTCTAACATCATGATTGACAGCTGCCTTTGCGGTTGAGTCTGCTGGAACGGGATTATGAGCGGGACCTACCGCGATACTGCGCAGACTGATGAATGACATAATCAGCGTAACATGTCAACGACTATTTCTTCGACTACAGTGGCTTCATTTCTCTACAGTGCAAGGTAGTGGAGACACGTCATCCATCTTTCTTAGGCAAAGACATTGGCATTATTGAATGAAAGTTCTTACATTTCTCACACTGAGATTCATCTGAGCCATCCCCACAGTCGTTGTAGCCATTACACTCCTTATAATTTGAAATACAGAGGCCATTTCGACATTTGAACTCTTGAGCTTTACAATTCCCTGCAGACAAAATCAAAAAAACAACCTGAAATCATCTCCATTACTCTTGCTCCGTAATTCATGACTTTGAGAGCTGGTTTCATCCTTACCACAGTTTTCCTCATCAGTGTTATCTCCGCAATCATTCACCCCATCACAGAGCCAGAAAATGGGTTTGCAGAAGCTGTTCTTGCATTTGATTTGAGTCACATTACAGTCTGCATGCATGGGGTAAAGAAAGTAATGTAAAATCCCAAATGACACATTATTATAGTATTTCAAGAGCTTCTCTTTGTGAAAACAACTATAGAAAGACTGAGTACAAGTGGAATAAACTTACTGCAGCCCCTCTCATCACTCATATCTCCACAGTCATTGTAGCCATCACACTGTAGGCTAGTAGACACACACAGATCATTGTCACACTGGAACCTCCCAGGACAGGCTGTGGAAAGGTGATTGAGATATTTTTGTCATGATGGACTGGGTTAGAACATTGCGCTTTAAAATCAGCCGAAAACAATATGATTTTACTCACGATTAGTGGGTTCAAAGGCCTCAAACTCTGCAGAAAAGCCCTCGCTCACGTAGGACAGGTCAGAATGAAATTTGACTGTTGCTTGGTTTGATTTGATAGTGTACACTGTTTTAGGTGGCTTCTCTCCACATATTCTTATAAAAATGGAAAAAAATAGAGTTTGCATTAACATTTCAAATTTTAGGCTTGGTAAGATTTGTAATTATTTTTGAAAGAAGGCTCTTATTATAACCAGCAAGACTTCATTTATTTGATCAAAAATACAGTAAAAATGTAATAATGTGGAGTATCATTACAATTTAAAATAATTAAATATATTTTAAAATGTAATTCATTCCTGTGATGACAACGCTGAATTTTCAGCATCATTACTCTAGTCTCCTGTCACATGATCCTTCAGAAATCATTCTAATATGCTGATTTGCTGCTCAAGAAACATTTCTTTAGTCTGACTTCATCATTTCATATTCCAGTCAGAATACTGATCCATATGTCTTGGATTATGAGGTGTGTCTAAACCGAACCAGGAAAAAACAACAACTCTGCACTCAAAAAAAATGTTGTGGGTGGGGTTCGGGCTGGCATCCAGGCTAACATTTCTTAGTATTAATGTTGAAAACAGTTGTGCTGCTTAGTAAATATATGAAAACCATGATAATTTTTTTTTTTTTTCAGAATGATTTGATTAATAAAAAGTAAAAAATAACTGCATTTATATAATATAATAGAAATAGAAATCTGTTACATTATAAATGTCCTTCCTGTCACTTTTGATCAATTTGATGTATTAATGCTGAATGAAAGTATTCACTTATTTAAAAAGAAATTGTAATGAGCCCAAATTTTTGAGTAGTAGTGCATAAATGATCTACTTCTATATATTTTATAGTTAGTAACATCTAATCAGGTAAATCATGATTATTTTGAAGCAACAGATCTGTATAAATAATGCTTTTCCAATGATGACTTTTGTCTTACCTGTAATTTAACTCCAAGTAGTCTGTGCGACAGCTGATGGTGTCCTTTTCAGTGCTATGTATAGATAACTTGTCAAACTTTATCTTGATATGCTTTCCTGGTGGAACCTGTGAGACAGAAGAACATTTAAGAACTTGCAATATTGTGAGGAACTAATTAATGTAAGAAACGGACCAAAGATGACGGAAAATGTAAGTGACATTGAGAACAATCTATTTTACCTCAATGTTCCAGACACAGTCAATCTGAGGTGGGTAATGGGAGGGATAGCCAGGTGATGTGAAGGTACCCCGAAGCCCAGTTAGTTTCCCTCCGCAGTCTAAAGAATGCGACAAGTCATTTATTTCACACAAATATTGGCCTTAGATTTGCTTGATTTAACACATAAGCATAGGATCCAGAACTAAAGGGATAGTTCACCCACAAATGAAACCTCTGTCATTTACACACTATCATGTCGTTCCAAAGCTGTATGACTTTCTTTCTTCTTTGGAACACTTGTAATCTTTTGTAATCTTTGAACAATAGTGTATGTAATGTTACTCAAATTAAACCACCAAAATGAATACCGGTATATTAGGAACAATATACTAGGAGTATATTATATTAGCAGTATATTAGGAGTTTTACTGACACATGACAGTGACAATGATCTGAATTATACTATTCTCATAATGATGACTGAAAATAATGCATTTCTTGTTTCATGGCAGACAAGAAATATTTATATCCAGTAAATTTGCCATTGGCAAATGTGTCAAAAAATGGAAATCTGGAACCTACACGGGAGTTTATATGTATATCATTAAACTCTACCTTGAATTTTGGCTGGGATCTGGGAGTAAAATGCCCTAAAACCAGGGAAGTTTTTCTCTTCATTTGTAACCAGTGTAACCAGCATGACATTCCCAGAGGAGATGAAAATGAGCTTCTCATGTGGTAAGCGATATCCACATTTCCTGCATGAACATGGTTGTTAGATTCCATATCACAAAGACAATGAAAACAAACAGGCACGTGTTATGTGACACTCACACATGCGGTACTGTGTCACGCGGAGGATGACTGAAAACATACGAACACTTACTCCGTTATGACTTGCTTCTCTGATGGTGCTAATGAGTCATAAACTTTGATGAAATCATTACGACAGTCTTTCTCCAGTTCTAGGACGTCAAACTCTAGTCTGATCCTGTGCTCTGGGTCGGCCCGAATCTGCCACTCGCTGTAGAGGTTTGGAGAGTAGGGGGCATCAGGAAAACCTGGAGACCGGATAATGTCTGTCTGGTTCTCATGGGCATGATGAGACTTCTTAGTGGACCCTAAAAGACAGGACAAGTTCAATACCAGTCTGAGATATGAACACATAAATAGATAAATACAAGGAGCGTATCTTTTACTCACGTTTGAGGTTTTTGCTAGCGAAACGAGCATCCACAGCTGTAATACACACCAAAATACATATGAATTTTGACTGTAAACAATTAAGACCCAATAGTGCTGGACTAAAATGAGACCCATATTCCTATTTTCTGTAAAGAGGTGACAGCATGAAACTATGTGGGTAATATGAAACGCTCTTTCAGTTGATTTACCTCCTGTCGTCATGCCATCAATGGTGAGGCTATTGTCAGTCTTGCGCCCAAGACCACTCCGGCTTTTCCGTACATTTTCCACTCCATCTATGGATGCAATGGCCTCCTCCACAGCAGATAATTTGGATGCCCGCACATTAAACTCAGACAGGTAATATGCGATGATACCGTTATTACTGCCCTCACTATAGGGGAAGAACATTTTATTACACTTACAATACAAATCAATACAAATAAACATGAATGAGATTCATAGTATGAAATGAGTCCGGCATATTCTGTGATGTCGTAATAGATTTATAGCTTTGTTTAAAAAGAGATTTTGGGGTGGAATATTCAAGGTTGGCTGACAAATAACTTGTTCATTAACTTGTCCATTGTCAATAAGCTTGACTTGAATTTGAATGTAAGGGGTGCTGTGATTGGTCACGCTTAAATAGTCCTGCAGTGTGACAAACTCATTAAGGCCAATTTACACCGCACAGACAAATACTAACAAATACAGTACGTTTGTGGGTTTTGTTGGATCAGTGTTACTCCTGTCGGCGTCTGTTGGTGTTGGACAGGGTTTTTTTCACCCGACTGGACGTTTTGAATCAGCGTTTGCCGTGTCTTTAGGGGCAGTGTGAATATGACAGTAAGATCTCATAAAAGTCTAAAACCAATGGCAGACTTGTTTGTTGGTGTTTTTCTGTGCTGTCTGAGTTGGCCTTTAAAGAACAAATTCCATACTTTCTGTCCGAGTTAAATTTCCGATTGACCTTTCATGTCAACTAGCCATCATTCTCTATCATGAGTGGTAGAATTATTTAATTACCTGAAACCTTGCACACTGGATACCACATGGTACCTGGATAGCAACTGTACTTGACCGTATATGGTTTTGAGCTGAAAGACAAGATAGAATTCTGTTAAGTATTAAGATGTCAAAATTACTCTTATGAACTCAATATATCACCTCCTGGAAATAGCCATTAATGAAGTAGGCAAATAAAAACATGAAAAAAACTTCCAAAGAAACACGTCCACCTCACCTGCGTTGAGACCTTTGAAGCGAGTTCTTTATATTCAGTGCTGTTAGAGTTTTCATAAGCATCTGAGAACGTCTGACTGGAGATGGTCAAATATCCACTGAACAACTTCTTGACCTTTCCAATTGGCCTGACTATAAGAATGAACATGTTAGAGTTATTGTTTTATCAAAATCATTCAGATTTGCGGTTAATGGTGATACTAGCAGTGTGTTAGTTTACATGTTAAATAACTCACAATGGAAATGCCACACTAGCAGTCCAGTTACTAATGCAATTATGGCAAATGCCGTGAGACCTATTGCCACAATCACCCTGCCCGATATCCTGCTCTTCTGTAACTTTTTTATATCCGATGCAGGAAGAAACTGCTCTGTCTGGTCCAAGCCGCTGTCCTACGGAGAAATGTAAAACACAATAAAATACACTTGTGCTTTTTGAGTTTGTTATGTGACTGTTACGCATAGAATGAGTTACTCTCTGTACCTACCCTGAGGACACAGACACACTGTACTGTACATGATGACTAAAATGCAATTTTGAACCACCCATGTGAAAACAGGCTATTCCTCTTAAGCAGTCAAATCTCACTGCTGGTATGAGTAGGCAAGTTGAACATGGTTGCAACAGTTTTCTAAATTCTGAACCAACACCTTTCTCATCAGCGTCAACAATCCACCCCAACCAAGTATGCATTGGCAGGAGTGTGTGTGTGTGTCACATGACTGAAGTGGCAGTTTTTCTTAATTGATGCAAAACTGGTTCTTTTAATGACAGTCTTTTGATTAAATATCTTTAAATACATATTTACTGTAGATAATTTTTTAAATATTGGTGGAGGATACTAAATATTTTTTTCAAGTTCAAGCACAATGTAAACTCGAGACTGAAACTGCAATATTTGTGGGTAAAATCATTGGTTTAAGCTATTTAAAACAGTGAAGCAAATCAAATTAGACAGGCACAGGCAAATACATTTAATATATAATACAATTACAGCTATAATTAATAATTATTTCAATTTTTTAAATATTTAACCATATATAGGCTATAAATATGACATAGTTATAGTATATGTATAGCCTATAGTTAATATCCAAACTAAAATTGCCTATATCTTTATATAAATACCGAACAAATGAGGCTGTTACTTATGTAAATTGCCAAACACAAACAGCACTGTACAAAGAGCTAATAACGCCTGAAACAACTGACAACAAGAAAAACGAATAGTAATAAAGATACTCAGTTTAAAACATACCGGTAATTTTTTCCCAGATTTGAGCGGGTCCATATCATTCGACGTATTTGTCAAATTGGCCGCTGTCAGCCCACTGTGTTGCCGTTCAAGTGTCACGCAGGCGGCCCTTTGTCGTCACCTATAGCGAAACTCGCTGACACACGCGCGCAGGTGTCTGCTCGATCGACCACAAGAAACTAGCCCTCCATCCAGCTCTTTTTTGCATGATTTTTTAGATTCGAGACGGTATAACCCGGTTGATTGTATTATTAATGTAGGTTTTAAATCTGAAAAACAATATTTATTGATATTTATTTTAAATCGTAAAGTGTCACTTCCCACCCAGTTTCGAGCTGCAGGTAAGTCTCTCGCAAGCAACCACCCTGTACGTTACTTCCTGTAGACACGATACATAGGTGTGACGTGGGAAAACCAGTATCTCTATAAATAAAGCAGTAAACATGATTAAAAAAAACAAAAACAAATCATTTGTGTCTTATTTGCTATCAATCTACTAACGCATGTATTATAAACTCTTAAAAATAATGTTGCAAAGGTGTTTAACCTTCAGAAAATGTTGGTAATAAAATAAAATAAAATATGCCTGAATGAATGTCAGGGTTGCAAATGTAGCCTGAATTATTATTATTATACGACTATATTGATATTTTGTCTAAATTCGTGCAACAGTTGGTCTCCCATAAATTTAAGTAGGCCTATTTGTTTGTTCATCTTTAAAATTATTATTATAATTATTACTAGGGCTAACAAATGCAGTCAACACAACAATTGGTTTAAAACGACAAAAAATGGAATGAGATTTTCAAGTTCAATACGTCTGAAAAGTTAATTATCACAGTGAAATGATGATGGTGATGGACAGACTTTATACTTTATAAACATACACCTAAAGGATTATTAGGAACACCATACTAATACTGTGTTTGACCCCCTTTCGCCTTCAGAACTGCCTTAATTCTACGTGGCATTGATTCAACAAGGTGCTGATAGGATATTGATAGGATATGGATAGGATAGCATCTCGCAGTTAATGAGCAAAGCTTTAGGTGAGTGTAAGTAAAGAGACACAAGACAGCAGCAGGAACACCCAAAAGATCAACATTAAAACCTTCTCATTAAAGCTCATTAATTATTTAAATCTTCGCCATTTTAGACCTCTGGCACTTGCCATCATTATGGGGGAAAACAAGGCTTCTCTTTCGTCATGTTATCCCTTGATAATCAGTGTTGTTGAGGATAAACTGGAACACTGAACAATGAACAATTGTATTTTTATTAACTAACGTGAACAAAGATGAATAAATATTGTTACAAGTCATATTGATCATTATACGTTATTGTACTGTACACTCTCTGTACACAAGTCTCATAATAAGGAATCTTTTTGTACCTTACTCCTGGGTGCATATAAAGTGGATATTACCTAAATGGTATATGTTAGTATCTTTTTAAATGGTAGTCCCTTACGGAAAAAAAAATATGGGAATATAAAATAATCGAATATATTACATAATTTCCAAATGGGAAAATAGTGCTTATATTTTTCAATATCAATGACCATGTAGGGCTATTTATATAGGCCTATTCATAAATGAAGACAAAAATAGCTTTACATGTAATATTCACAAAGGTTTATCCTTTATTGTGTACATATTATATGTGTACATATACAACGGATTTCTAGTTCCCAACATGCTTTGCTTCTGACTGTTAAAGGAAGGCAAGTGTTAAAATTAAGTGTTATTCGATGTTTCTTTGCTCAATATTAAAATAGGGGGATCAAATATTGAAGCATGGTCAAAGGTGACGCCTTGGGGTGAGAATGCGTTGTGGATATCTATCCCTCCAGGGTTTCTTGGCCTGAAAAAGGTTGAAGACCCCTGAGCAACAGATTATGGGTAAATGTGTACAAACCACTGGCGACGGGTTGTTTATACATTGTCAATCTTTATTTTGTGTGTCTTTGTTTTGATGCGCTCACACTCGAAGACTGTTCTTCCCCAAGGAAGCCATGTTTTCACAAAAACAACACACTTGATAGACAGAAGAATCATAAATTATTAATACATGTCATAATGAGGAGTTCAGGGAGCAATTTAGGGCAGACTGGATTAACTGTGCTCATGCTTTCTGTGCTTCTATCAGTATAGGCCCAAAGTATATAATGTTATACTGTTATATAAATGTACTATTTAGTATTTAGTATAGCTGATGTAAAAGCAAAACAATGTTTCCCATATAACTTTACCAAAAGATGAGTCAATGTTCTCAGTCATGCCATTTTGTAGCATTTATTTTATATGTATTTATTTATAAATCCAAAATATCTGGATATCTGGATGTCTCCTAATATTAATTTGGCAGCATTTATTGTCTGCATGTAGCTCTAGTGTGTTGAACAACCTTCTAAATTAGAAAATATTTGTAACTTTTCATTAAATGTATAAATAATAAATTGGCCTGCTAAAAATGTGCTTTAAATTCTTAGTTTCTTGTCTTACAGTTTTGTGAGGCGATTTACAGAACCAGATATGATGAATGAAGACCCGAGCCAGAATCATAATAAATTAAAGAAAGGTTTAACTGAAGATAGTTTGCAGTTTCCTCAGCAAAGTCAGCTTCAAGACCTGCACAAGGAATTTGTAGGCCACCCCACTTCAGTTACAAAGATTACAGCACTTATACTCGCACCAAGATCTAAACTACGTCCTTGCTTCAGGTTGAATGATTCTGATTGGCTAAGAAAATAGACAAAAAGCAATTTTCCACACATAAACAGTTCCACACATAAACAAAAGACTGGAGCATATCTCCATCGATTATGCCAGCCCATTCTCACCCCCAAGGCGTCACCTAACTGACCATGCTTCAATATCTGACGCTTTAGGCGCCCTTAGATGACGCCCTAGGATCGCGTGTACCCTACCCCCACCCCAGACCTAAACCTAACCGCGTCCTCTAACTGACGCTTTCCTTTAGCGTCAGTTAGATGACGCCGTAGGATCGCGTCATTTAAGTGACGCTAAAGGGCGCCTAAAACGTCAAATATTGAAGCATGGTCAAAGGTGACGCCTTGGGGTGAGAATGCGTTGATTATGCAGCTGACACTCGGACTCTCAGCCCATTCTCACCCCCAAGGCGTCACTTAACTGACGCCTTGGGAAGCATTTGGACATGCTTCAATATCTGACGCTTTAGGCGCCCTTTAGCGTCAGTTAGATGATGCCCTAGGATCGCGTGTACCCTACCCCCACCCCACACCTAAACCTAACCGCGTCCTCTAACTGACGCTTTCTTTTAGCGTCAGTTAGATGACGCCGTAGGATCGCGTCATGTAAGTGACGCTAAAGGGCGCCTAAAACGTCAAATATTGAAGCATGGTCAAAGGTGACGCCTTGGGGTGAGAATGCGTTGGGACTCTGAAGTTAGGCACATTGCGACCTTCCAGGTTGCAGATTTGGGTTGCTGTATACGTGCGCCAGCCTGTCTAGAACAACAACTCAGAGTCAGTCTTCAATAATGCCCATAACCTGTAACCAGAAAAACGAATACAACCTTTCTTAAACACAAAACGAGTCGACATTTTGTCCCCTTGGAATTATAAGGTTCTATCTGACATTTTTGTCAAAATTGAGTTATTCACATATTCTTATTCTGTGACAATTTATTTACATTATGTGATGTGTTTTGTACATTTAGGGTCCCTGTTATTTTTATGTTTGAAAGAAACTTGTTCCCCATACACATTTTCCTATATGGAATGCAAAAACTTTGAAGCTCAATATCTCAAAACTGTTCAGAACGCAGATAGAACCTTATAATTCCAAGGGGACGATTTCGTGAAGCCGGGCTAAATGAGCAAGCACTGTATTGTTTCTTAAGAGCAGAGATTTGTAGAAATGTTTTTAAAATAAAAAAATACAAAATACTGTGTGGAAATAAATACAAATACAGTATTTTGTATTTTGAAAAAAATACATGTGGGATTGGTCATTCAGTTTTTAAAATGTTCCAGTACTAATGCATTCTGCTTACTCTATACATGACATGTTGTAATAAAAAGGTTTCGACTTCATACATTTTACAACTGTTTTCCAGGTTTGACTATGATTGTTGTGTCTTAAACCTTTTAATGCCCTCAAGTATAGCAAATATCAGATCAACCTTTGGCAAAAATATGTTGAGGACTAAAAGGGTCAGTAAAAAAAACACACATGTATTTCAAATTTCAATATCATTTTCCGATTTAATTGTCATGCTTTTTTTAATTACTTTTATATTCATGTTCTAAACAATGGTTATTGTCAAGTTTCTGCATGCCTTCTGAAACTACACATTGTCATTTGCACAAGGGGGAAAAAGACAGATAAAAAAATAAAAATAATATTGTGAAAATAAACACATAGCCTATAGTTTTACAGTGATCCTAAAATAGTTCAGCATTGATTTGTTGATTCTGTCTTTGAGCTTGCTCACAATATATTCTCCAGTCCAAACAAACCTGTATAATGTCCATTAGCTGCTATTTTTAATGTATTTTATTTAATCTAAGAGGGATGACAATATAGTAGCAGAGAGGGTCTTACATTTCTGCCCACTCATTTAAATCTGAACGCATCAGAGATTTTCATCATGTCAATTACAAACCTATAGTCAATAAACATTTTACAGCGTATTGCAAGAAAGTGGCGTTCACATTCACATGGACCACGCAGTGTGGTCAGTACGGGCCTTTCTCCTCATCTCCTGTTATCCCATTCCCATCACACACACGTGCACTGTTTTAAAATGTGCAAGAATGCTGCTTAACTGCATGATCACATGAAGCGCTTTCTCAGAAAAAAAAGTGACCAGAAAGCAGGGTTTTGTAAAATGGAAGCTGCATGGGTTCTATTTTATTCCTATTAAACTTTTCACTCATTTTACTGGTTATACAAAATGACTAATTTATTGAATAAAAAATGGTATCCTACATGCCACATCCAACATGCCATCCCTCCCACCCAATGGCATGTAGGATACCCATGTGGTTCTGTCTGCCTCTGTTTAACATCTATATAAGTTCAGGAGCAGTGTGTGTGGAATCTGCAGCTGGAGCAGATGGAAGGTTGATATTCACAGAAAGACAACACGTTTGTGTAAGAGGTCTGTTGTGTCCTATGCAAACTTTTGAAAATATTCATCATCAACAGATGCAGAAAGATTGCATCAAACTGCATTGATCTTTAGTACTGTATATTGAAATATGTCTTGGTTCACTGTTTCTTGTATTTCAGCTTATGGCAGCGTCCAATGGCACAGCTGGGGATGTGTCTGTGACTTATCAGCTAATCTTTGCTCAAGACATGGATGCTGGGCTCAGTACTAAAACTGCAGTGTCTGTGTTAACATCTCTGTTCTTCATTTTTGTAAACGGTGTGATGCTCTTTGCTCTAGGAAGCAAGCGCGTGTTCCATGAGACGCCGCGCTATATACTTTTTAGCCACATGCTTATGAATGACTCTGTGCTTTTGCTGGTCTCAATCTCATTGCATGCACTGGCTCAGCGTTTCCTTCCAATACCCAAATCCATATGCACTCTGTTAGTGTTGATCTCCCACTGCACTTTCCGTAACGCTCCTCTGACTCTCGCACTGATGTCTCTGGAGCGGTACGTGGCGATCTGCTTCCCTCTGAGACACTGCAACATCGCCACACCAAAAAGGACTGGAATCGCCATAGGAATCATCTGGTTGCTTAGTTCTATAAATATTATAACTGACATTATATTTGTTTTAACTGTCAACCCCAGTTATTTAGTTGGTATTATATTATGCTCATCAGAAACATTGTTTCTATTCAAATGGCAGCTGGATAAATATCAAGCGTTTGATGTTCTTTATTTTGTGTCTGTTGCAGTGATCATCATTTTCACATACATTAGCATTATGATCACTGCTCGGTCTGTCTCCTCTGATAAAGATTCAGCTAAAAAAGCCCTCAGAACGGTGCTGTTGCACTTGATTCAGCTGGGACTGTGTCTCACCTCTTTCTTGTATGTTACAATAGAAAGAACACTGTACATAATGACTGGAACCAACTCTTCTCTCTTCAGAAATCTCAGATATCTCAATTTTCTTATTATTCTCATTCTACCACGTTGCCTGAGTCCTCTGATCTACGGTATGAGAGATGAAGCAGTGTGGCCCTTGTTCAAATATTTTTTCTGCTATCGTTCAGGAAAAGTAAAGCCCTCTGTTAATGTACATTAATGTTTTGTTTTTTTTGACAAATGGTTATATCCAATATTGTGGCGCACAAGTTGCAAACACCTTAAATATAATAATTGCAATGTTTAAACTTGTTCATCAAACTCTCAGATGAAATTACCTGACTGTTATCTGGGTGAGTAATAGGCTATATCTGTGCATATTTTAACATAATATTTATTCATATATATATATATGCATATATGTATTCTTTTCATTTTTAATGCTTTCATTTTATTTATATTATAATACAGAACCTATTATTGATTTTTGAAGTTTCTACCTGGGTGCTGAAATTACACTTGTATAAAAACACTTATATAAAATAATTTTGGGAAAATAATAATGTCTCCTAAACAGGGACAAAAGTATAAACATAAGATAAAAACTGTTAAAACCTCACCAAGAATTCTATGTACATTTCCATATAATTATTATTAATTATGCAGACAGCTAGCCTGTATAATGCATTTGTACACTTTTGGGCTCCATATGGAAAGTCTTTTCAAGGCTTTTTGTATCTACAAACAACATTTATGTATAGCTCATTATGCATGTAAATAAACCACCCTTACTGTATGTGAGATTGAATAATAAATAGTTTATTCAATTATTAACAGATACAGTGATCATAGAAATAGTTCAGCATTTGTTTGCTTGCTCAAAATATACTCTATAAACAAACCTGTATAATGTCCATTTATTGCTTTTTATAATCTATTTTTCTTCTATTATATCTCACATTTATGATCTAATTATATGTACAAACGACTAAGAGACAGAATGCTCCTACCAGACAAGAAGGGATGATGGCATTCTCGCAGAGAAGATCTTGCATTGCTTTTGTTTGGTTGTAGGGACTGTTAACAGAGATGGACCCTATCCCCAGCCTCACTCATTTTAAATCTGAATCCAGTTTTAAAAAAATTCCAATTTTCATGTATTCTGGCATAATTGGGTGTTCAAATAAATAAAAACATTGTATGATGGTAATACATATAAGTATTTTTTTAAAGATACTTATAGATAACTTTTTAGTACAACATTTGTGCAATCAAAGCCTCAAAATTAAAGTGAAAGGCTTCAGTGAGCTTCTATTTTTAAACGGGGAAGGACGTTCTGCTTCTTGGTGTTTTTGCTATGGGAGATGCCATCAGTGTGACCATGTCTGGAGCATGTGTAAACACACAAATGTACAAAACCTTACTCCGTCTCTGCGGGACAGGCCTCAGTAGAGCGTTAAGAGCAGAGCTGTAAGGGGGATACACATAATGCTTGAGTAGAGGGATGCTTGCGGACTGCTTAGTGCTGACCATAATTTTGTTTACCCTCCATCAACATTAAGGAAGTACCTGTCTAGAGGGAAGCATTTAGCCCTACCTAAAGGGATAGTTCAACCAAAAATAAAAATTACCCCATTTACTCACCCTCAAGCCATCCAGGTGTATTCTCCTTTCAGACAAATACAATAGGCTTTATGCACAGCTGCACTACTTCCTGAACTTCAGCCAGCTCCTTGTTTCCTGTCTTCCATTATTGGGCAAAATTGATTAATTCAGGTGTGTCTGATTATTGTTGCCATGACTACTGAGGTCAAGCACACCTGAATTAATCAATGTGTCCAATAACGGCAGACAGGAAACAAGGACCTGGCTGAAATTCAGGAAGTAGTGAAGCTGTGCTTAAAGGCAATTGGAGTAATATTAAATGTTCTTTATAATACCAGTGAATGGCCATTTCATGTTTTGAAGAGGTTAATAAAGGCCTTCTGAAGCGAAAAGATGATTTATTGTCAGAAAAATATCACCCAGTTGCAGTAAAAACATGCTACCTTTGAAGAAACCTCAAATAAATGTTATTTTAATGCATTTTAAGATAGACATTTTTAAATATATACATATTGGGCACTTTAATTTACACATGAATTGTTTGTGGTGGTTAACCTGCAATTTACACTTTAAATTCACAAAGAACAATCACACCAAAATAGGGCTGTAACGATATGCAATATAAAAGTGTTGAACATTTGATAAAAAAATTGATCACAATTTATTTTTATTTTTTTCAGTACAAATACATTCTGCTCACTCTAAAACATGGCGAGTTGTAATAAACAGGTTTTGAGTTCTCTGAAGTTCATAAATTTTACAACTGTTTTTCAGGTTTGACTAAATGATTGTTAAATGTAATTAAACCTTTTAATGCCCCCGAGTAATTAGCAAATCAGATCAATCTATTCTCTAGCAAAAATATGTTGAAGACTAAAAGGGCCAGTAATATACACACATGTATAATTTCAATTTTCAATATCATTTTCTGGTTTAATTTAATTCATTATAAAATATGTATAATATTTGCAGACAGCCTGTATTTTGCACTTTTACACGTTGTACTGTTAAAGAAAGACTTCGTTTTTTGTAACTAACAAAACATATAGCCTATAGACCATTTCACAAGATGTAAACAACACTGGTCCAGAAACACTTCCTGTTTCAGTTTGTAACTGTTTTCTTTATTTCACATGTAAAGAAAACATCTTAAAGATGTTTGTTTAACTTTTTGATTCAGTTTTAAATGTTCTGTTGGTTGTATTTTATCCCAGCTTTTATGTAGTGTTAAAAAACTGAAACAGGAAGTGCCTCTGGACCAGTGTTGTTTACATCTTGTGAAATGGTCTATAGTAATCCTAAAATAGTTCAGCATTGATTTGTTGAATATTTAATTTTCTGTCTTTGAGCTTGCTCACAATATATTATCCTAACAAACCTGTATAATGTCCAATAGCTGCTATTTGTAATGTATTTTATTTAATCTAAGAGGGATGACAACATTATAGCCGCAAAGATGGTCTTACATTTCTGTTGCTTGGTTTGGTTAGTTTGGTTATGGATTCTACAAATGTTGGCCCAGCTAGCCCACTCATTTAAATCTGAATGCATCAGAGAGTTTCATCATTTCAACAACAAATAGTCTATTAAATTTTTACAGCGTACTGCAAGCAAGCTAATAGACAAGAAAGAGGCATTCACATTTACATGGACCACGCAGTGTGGTCAGTACGGGCCTTTCTCCTCATCTCCTGTTACTTTAATCCCATTCCCATCACACACACGTGCACTCTTTTAAAATGTGCAAGAATGCTGCTTAACTGCATGATCACATGAAGCGCTTTCTCAGAAAAAAAGTGACCAGAAAGCAGGGTTTTGTAAAATGGAAGCTGCATGGGTTCTACTTTATTCCTATTAAACTTTTCACTCATTTTACAAAATGACTAATTTATTGAAAAAAATGGTATCCTACATGCCACATCCAACATGCCATTCCTCCCAGCCAATGGCATGTAGGATACCCATGTGGTTCTGTCTGCCTCTGTTTAACATCTATATAAGTTCAGGAGCAGTGTGTGTGGAATCTGCAGCTGGAGCAGATGCAAGGTCGATATTCACAGTAGAAAGACAACACGTTTGTGTAAGAGGTCTGTTGTGTCCTGCAAACTTTTGAAAATATTCGTCATCAACAGATGGAAAAAGATTGCATCAAACTGCATTGATCTTTAGTAGGCTATATTGAAATAAGTCTTGTTTCAATGCTTCTTGTATTTCAGCTTATGGCGGCGTCCAATGGCACAGCTGGGGATGTGTCTTTCACTTATCAGCAGATCTTTAATCAAGACATGGATGCTGGGCTCAGTACTAAAACTGCAGTGGCTGTGTTAACATCTCTGTTCTTCATTTTTGTAAACTGTGTGATGCTCTTTGCTCTAGGAAGCAAGCGCGTGTTCCATGAGACGGCACGCTATATACTTTTTGGCCACATGCTTATGAATGACTCTGTGCTTTTGCTGGTCTCAATCTTATTGTATACACTGGCTCAGTGTTTCCTTCCAATACCGAAATCCATATGCACTCTGTTAGTGTTTATCTCCCACTGCACTTTCCGTAACGCTCCTCTGACTCTCGCACTGATGTCTCTGGAGCGGTACGTGGCGATCTGCTTCCCTCTGAGACACTGCAACATCGCCACACCAAAAAGGACTGGAATCGCCATAGGAATCATCTGGTTCCTTAGTTCTATAAATATTATAACTGACATTATTTTTGTTTTAACTGTCAACCCCAGTCATTTAGTCGGTATTTTATTTTGTACATTAGAAAAATTGTTTCTATTCAAATGGCAGCTGGATAAATATCAAGCGTTTGATGTTCTTTATTTTGTGTCGGTTGCAGTGATCATCATTTTCACATACATTAGCATTATGATCACTGCTCGGTCTGTCTCCTCTGATAAAGATTCAGCTAAAAAAGCCCTCAGAACGGTGCTGTTGCACTTGATTCAGCTGGGACTGTGTCTCACCTCTTTCCTGTATATTACAATAGAAAGAACACTGTACATAATGACTGGAACCAACTCTTCTCTCTTCATAAATCTCAGATATCTCAATTTTCTTATTATTCTCATTCTACCACGTTGCCTGAGTCCTCTGATCTATGGTATGAGAGATGAAGCAGTGTGGCCCTTGTTCAAATATTTTTTCTGCTATCGTTCAGGAAAAGTAAAGCCCTCTGTTAATGTACATTAATGTGTTTTTTTTGACAAATGGTTATATCCCAAAAGATATTGTGGCTCACGTGTTGCAAAAACCTAAACTTGTTCATCAAACTCTCAGATGAAATTATCTGCCAAAATATATTTAAGACTGTTATCTGGGGGAGTAATAGGCTGTCTCTGTGCATATTTTAACATAATCTGTATTCATACTATATATAAATTAGTATCCTTTTCATTTTATTTATATTATAATATAGAAGCTATTATTCACAAGTTTCTACCTGGGTTCTGAAATTACACTTGTATAAAAATAATTATATAAAATTAATTTTGGGAAAATAATAATGTCTCCTAACCTAACCAGGACAAACGTATAAACATAAGATAAAAACTGTTAAAACCTCACCAAGAATTCTATGTGCGTTTCCATATAATTATAATTAATTATGCAGACAGCTAGCCTGTATAATGCATTTGTACACTTTTGGACTGTTATAGAAAGTCTTTTCAAGGCTTTTTGTATCTACAAACAACATTTATGTATAGCTCATTATGCATGTAAATAAACCACCCTTACTGTATGTGAGATTGTGTAATAAATAGTTTATTCATTTATTAATAGATACAGTGAATATAGAAATAGTTCAGCATTAATTTGTTTGCTTGCTCACAATATACTCTATGAACAAACCTGTATAATGTCAATTTATTTCTCTTTATAATGTTTTTTATTTCTATTATATCTCACATTTATGATCTAATTATATGTACATACGACTAAGAGACAGAATGCTCCTACCAGACAAGAAGGGATGACGGCATTACAGCAGAGAAGGTCTTGCATTGATTTAGGGACTGTAAACAGAGATGGACCATACATCCCCAGTCTCACTCATTTTAAATCTGAATTTTCATGTATTCTGGCATAATTGGGTGTTTAAATAAACAAAAACATTTTATGACGGAATAATAGCCTACATAGTAAGTATAATTTTTTAAGATACGTATAGATAAATAACTTAGTACAACATTTGTGCAGCCTCAAAATTAAAGGCTTCAGTGAGCTTCTATTTTTAAACGGGGAATAGCCATTTTATGTTTTGAAGAGGTTAATAAAGGCCTTCTGAAGCGAAAAGATGATTTAGTGTAAGAAAAATATCTCCCAGTTACTGTAAAAAAAACATGCTATACCTTGAAGAAACCTCAAATAAATGCTATTTTAATGCATTTTAAGATAGAATTTTTTATATTGGGCACTTTAATTTACACATGAATTGGTTGTGGTAACCTGCAATTTACACTTTAAATTCATAAAATTTGAAGAACAATCACACCAAAATAGGGCTGTAACGATACAATATAAAAGCGAAATCGCGATACTCAGCGTGAGAAGGCAGAATTGCGACACACCCCTTCCACCTCCCGGAGTTATCCTTCCCGTACAGATCCATTTCTGTATCACATCTTTAAACTATTATTTGAAGTTAACATTATAAAATACCAGTGTTGTAGTCGAGACCACCTCACTCGAGTCCGAGTCGACACCGAGACCAGAGAGAGTCGAGTCTGAGTCAAGACCGAGTCCAGAGAGTCGAGTCCGAGTCGAGTCCGAGACCAGAGACGGTCGAGTCCGAGTCGAGACCGAGACCAGTGAGGGTTGATTACCTAATTTACTTTTATTTACTTAGAGAAATACTTTTTTTTCACTGAATTTACTTAGAGTTTAAAAAATATGATCAGTTTAGGGTAAAAAGGCCACATAGTAGGTGGTGTTAAGTAATTTTATTACAATTTGTCATGCGCAGTTGCGCACTAGAAAATCACCAATCACTGCGTGTCAATCAATTTGAAGAAATATTTTAACATACATTAATAATCATAAAAAAATATTTTTAATTGAACTGGAGTGGACTCGGGAATAATTCCGAGTCCTAAAAAAAAAAATGTTCGAGTACGAGTCAATTCCGAGTCCAAATGGACACGAGTCCGACAAGACCAAGACCATTAAAATATGGTCTCGAGACCGAGTCCGAGACGAGTCCGAGTCTCGAGTACTAACATGCCGTAAGTTCTCGGCCAGATCCGCACAACGGACCTGGGCCGGTGTCTTTTGGCACAACGGGCCAATACCGACACGGCTCCCTTTTTTCCTCATCTGGACCAGAACTGGGCCCGCTCTGGATTCCATGATGTGGATTTTGCCCAAATGTGGGCCAGATCTGGCCCAACTATACATATCTAGAATTTAAAGAATCTTCTCACATCATCTAATAGGCTATCTTAGTCTTATGCCACTGATATTTTTTTCTGTTAGGTTTCAACATGAAATGCTTAGGCAATAAAAAGTTGAAAGTAGCCTACTACTTTAGAAGTTTACACTAAGATGTACACTTTACACTAAAACACCATCTGTGTTAGCACTAATTCACAGCCAGTATAGGCTACTTCACATGCGTTTAAAAAAATATATTGCACAGTAAATTTTACATATTCAAAGGCTTTCTTTTATCCATCTTTGAATGCTACACAAAGGCTACCCCCCCCTCCCCCCTCCCAAGACACCATACCCATGCATGCATACCCATGTGGTTCAATCTGCGATGCTTCAACATCTATAAAATGATGGACATAATTGTTTGTGGAATCTGCAGCTTTAGCAGATGAAAGGATGACGCCTCACTGAAAGGCAACACGTCTGTGTCTAAGGTAGTATGTTGCAAACTTTTTAAAATTTCACTTTTTAAAGATGCGACTTTAAGTAAATAGCTATTAATGTAATTGCATGATTTACACTGTAAACTTGCTCTAATGAATCTAATTGTTCTTTTTGTTGTTGTTGTTGTCTTTAAGCTATTATGGCGGCGTCCAATGGCACAGGAGATGTTTCATTCATTTATCAGCAAATCTTCAAGGTAGACTTGGATGCTGGGCCCAGTACTAAAATTTCAGTGATTTTGTTCATATCCGTGTTCTTCTTTTTTGTAAACTGTGTGATGCTCTTTGCTCTAGGAAGCAAGCGTGTGTTCCATGAGACGCCGCGCTATATACTTTTTGGCCACATGCTTATGAATGACTCTGTGCTTTTGCTGCTCACAACTACCATGTACACAATGGGATCATTTTACCTTCAAGTAACTAGAATCGTCTGCACTCTGTTAGTGTTTATCTCCTACTGCTCTTTCCGTAACGCTCCTCTGACTCTCGCACTGATGTCTCTGGAGCGGTACGTGGCGATCTGCTTCCCTCTGAGACACTGCAACATCGCCACACCAAAAAGGACTGGAATCGCCATAGGAATCATCTGGTTCCTTAGTTCTATAAATATTATAACAGACATTATTTTTGTTTTAATTGTCAGTCCCAGTTTATTTCTAGATGTTTTATTTTGCACACAAGAGAAATTGTTTCTATTCAAATGGCAGCTGGATAAAACTCAAGGGTTTGATGTTCTTTATTTTGTGTCTGTTGCAGTGATCATCATTTTCACATACATTAGCATTATGATCACTGCTCGGTCTGTTTCCTCTGATAAAGATTCAGCTAAAAAAGCCCTCAGAACGGTGCTGTTGCACTTGATTCAGCTGGGTCTGTGTCTCACCTCTTTCCTCTATGCCACGATAAACAAAGCACTGAACACGGTGACTGACAGCCCTTCTCTCTTCATAAATCTCAGATATATAAATTTTCTTATTGTTCTTATGCTGCCTCGTTGCCTGAGTCCTCTGATCTATGGGATGAGAGATGAAGCAGTGTGGCCCTTGTTCAAATATTATTTCTGCTATCGTTCAGGAAAAGTTAGGCCCTCTGTTAATGTACATTAATTGTATGTTACAAAAGATAATTTGAAAAAAAGTTAACGTGCAATAATAATTTCGGCTTTCAAGTAAATGTTTAATTATGATAAATGCCATATTTAAAAATGTTTTGTCTGAGAAGGTCAAGGGAACCATATACTTTTACATTAAATTACAAAAAAAATTCTATTCTAATATAGAAGATGATTTTAAGTGGAATTTACATCTTACTGCTTAAACAAAGCATTCTCTGTCAATTGTTATCAAGCTCTTAAAAGAATCTTTCGTCATATATGCAGACAGCTTGTATTATGCACATACACTTTGGACTGTTCAATGTGTGTGAAATAAAGCAATGTATTAAATTATTAACAGTATATTGTAGTTTGTCTTACCACAATATGAGTTTATCTTTAGTATAAGCTTATATTGATTCTATCAATAAACTTATGAATTTGATTATGGCTGTTTAATTTTGCTTACATATGAAACTAATACTGCAAAATATTAATGGCAGAATTTGTAACTCAATAAGCTAAACTACTCATTAAAAGAATTGTCTCATACCTTTTTTTTCTGGGAATCAGGAACCCATTTAATTCACTAAAAAGAAATTACATTCAGTGACAAAAGGCATAGAATAAAAGGTTGATTTTTACACCCTGTGAAAATCAATATTTATTCCAAGCCCTTGAATGAATGAGCAGACTGCGGAAATCTCTTTTTATTTTTTCCTTGAAATCGGCAACCGACCAACACTTTCACCACAGTATGATGCAATCATCCTAATTACAACAATAAACAAGCAAGGCATCAGAGGAAATGCAAAAGAAATCAGTTAAGGGGCAAATAAAAATGTAAATATACATAACGATTTTAAATTAAAGTATTATTGTATTATTATTTCCTGCCAATGTAGCCATGAGAACTTTAATGACTACAGCAAACATACATAAAGTCATACAAAACTGAATATAATTTAAGAATGAGTTCGCAGTAAATGAGTCATCATGATTTTGGTTGTATTTTAATCCCCAATGAGAGCAGAGAGGGATGACAGCGCTGGATGAAGACTACGAGTGGAGGTTACACATCGTCTGTTAAAGCAAACACCACACACGGAAGCCGAAAAAGAGCAAGATTAGAAACCAAATTAAATATATGAATTATACGATTCACTCAACTTTTGACTTCTTACCAGGGGAAATCCTCTTTGAATTCAGTGAACTTGTTACGGACCATGAATGTGGCTAGAGCATCAGCTACCTGCAAAAAGGCATATTATAGTTCAGAAGAAACCAAATCAGTAAAACACTACAGCTGGAACTAATATGTCCAAGGACTGTGACCCTATGATACAAACAGACGTACTTTTTCCGGGGCATCTTCATGAACAGCATGGCCACATTGTGGTAGAACCTGCATCTGAAACTTTCCTGTGATAATAATTAAAGAAGAGATGAAGGACCTTCTGGCCACAGCAACATGCCTGATGAACAGAAATATCAATGCCTTACCTTGCATTTGCCCAATGGTAAGATCTTTATCAAGCCTGTCAACACCTGTAGGAAACACATTATTACCCATTAAAGTCAACATGTCATTGTAATTTTTTTTATAGAATATTGCAGTATTTTTTTAATAAAATGATTTATCTATGTATATTATTTTTTTATTTCACGTGCCCCCCTAACCTTTAATGAAAACAACTCCCCCTCCCTTCTCTGATGACGTGTTTACTGGAATAAGGGTGAGGCAACCTGCCACTCACATGACACCACAGCAATAGCCAACGACCCAATCAATTCCCAATAAACAAAACCAAGTCCCGCCATACAATTTTTTCTTGTTCAAGATGCCGTTTTACCAGGATATACGTCACAATGGAGAAGAAAAGACTATCGCGACTTCTTTTTCATGACGACTTTAAAGGGATAGTTCACTTTGAAATTAATTTTTGATATGTTTTAGCTTACCTCAAGGGCATCTAAGCTGTAGGTGTCTTTGTTTCCACAATTTTGATATTTTTAGGTCAAACCGTTCTTGTCAGTCAGTCATATAATGCAGGTCTATGGGGTCCACCTCAAAGAGCATGCACAGAGAAGTGAAAATTAAACATGATTTAATGACTCATAAATGTAAGTACACATTGATGGCCTAAGACACGAAACGAGCATTTGTGTGAGAAAACGAACAGTATTTACATCGTCCAAGTGATCTGAAGGCACAGGCGCTTCGTTCTGCGCAAGCCCCGGAAAGCGCCAGAAGTGATCTCTCGCGTGGTTGCGAAAAAAAATCAACGTAGTCTGTTGATATATCGAAATTGTCTTCTATTGCGATTTCCTGTATATCTAAATATATTTAGATCTTCACAGTGAAAGGTCAAAGTTCCAAAATCTCTGTGTAAAGTATGAGTGACGTACACCCGCGGGAGATCACTTCCGCCGCTTTCCTGCATGCTTGCGCAGACAGAAGCGCCCTCGCCCTCAGAGTACTTGGACGTGACTGTGATTACAAGAGGTAAAAACGATATACGTTTTCTCACACAAACTGCTCGTTTCGTGTCTTAGGCCATCAATGTGTACTTATATTTACGAGTCATTAAATCATGTTTAATTTGGACTTCTCTGTGCATGCTCTTTGAGGTGGACCTCCATTATATGACTGACAGACAAGAACAGTTTGACCTAAAAATATCAAAATTGAAAATACAGTGGATACAAAGACACCTACATATTTGATGCCCTTGAGGTAAGCTAAAACATATCAAAAATTAATTTCAAAGTGAACTATCCCTTTAAGAGTTTTAAAATACATGTCTAAGCCTTACCAGCCAGCAGGAGGAGTTTTGGCACAGAGCAGCTGAGAAAGAGAGAAGACAATCCTTTAAACCAGCCTTCCCAGTACTTCTCTGTCTTTGAGAGTTCAACACGCCATGTGTACAGACATTCTTTCTTTATCTGCCAAATGGAAACATCATCAATCAATCATTTGCACATAAAATAATGTGATGTTTGATGTTCATTGTGAGACGTAAATAAGGGATAATGTACACTGCCATTCAAAGGTTTTGGGTATTCAAGTTTATTTGAGTATGTATGTTGAGTTCTCTATACTTTATGTTTCTTATACACACCAAAACTGCATTTATTTGATCAGAAATACAGTAAAACAGTAATATTGTGAAATATTTTATATTCATATTTTAATATATTTTAAATTGTAATTTATTCCTGTAGGTAGAGCTGAATTTTCATCATCATTACTCCAGTCTTTAGCATCACATGATTCTTTAGAAATCATCCTTATATAATTTTGATTAATTTAATGCATGCTTGCTAAAAAAAAGTATTAATTTCTTAAAAAAAAAAAACATCTAATGACCCATAACTTTTGAACTGTAGTTGAAAGTCTGTGAGTTCCTGTTGCAAAATAAGCCCTGAAAGGGTGATAAGATCAGAATTGAAACATTTACTACCTCTTGGTCATCCTCCTTCTTCCTTTTATGGTTGGATTCTCCTCCTTCTTCGTCTTCCTCTTCTTCTTCAATAATACCTTCACTGATGCTCTTGGAAACCCCTGGACTACTCAATGGCTCCTCACATCTAAACATCCAAACACATCTGATCACAACAATATATTCAATAGCTAAATATGCCAACAAATGTACAATTCCTGGAGCTAGTTAAAGGGACAATTCACACAAACATGTAAATTCTGCCATCATTTACTCACACTCAAGTTTTTCCAAACCTGTATGAGTTTCTTTCTTCTGCTGAACACAAAATAAGATATTTTAAAGAATGTTGGTAACTTAAGAGATAGAAGATGATGACAGAATTTACATTTTTAAAGGAGCCATATTAGGGAAAACTTACTTTTTCACCTGTCCAACCATTGACACTCGTGCAGACTCAATATTTCTGATCTGACCGCTTTTCACACTGTTAAGAAAAAAAAAGGTTCCCAGTTGGGATACATGAGGCACTGACCTCTATAATGTTTAGCAAACTAAAATAACTGTATTCTAAATAAACTAGATAAACAATCTGGGGTGCATTTCTCAAAATCCTTATTAGCCAAGTAGATCATAGTAGAGACCATTGGTGGCAATGTTTTTGGAAAATGCGGATCAGATAATTTACAGTTTAGCCCTGGCTTTCAATTATGCTGTAATGTTGAATGGCTTAATAACTTATTTTATCCCCCCCAAAAAATTCCATGTAATAGAGGCATCAATATCAGAGACCTTCAATCATTGTACTTATTTAAAAAAATCCTTTAAACAAATAATTAAAATATAAAATATTCAAAACACTGTTTTTATGTTGTTTTCAAACTAACTTGGAGATTCCTTGTGAAAATGACAAATTTTTAATGTTTGGTGCGATTAATAACAGAAATCTGTGCCATTAATTGATCGATTTTTATATATATTCCAGCACTAGATATTATTTTCCACAATATACTCAAAACTATATACCTCCATTCGATTGCGTTCTCCACAGATTTAAACGTTTTTGGTCGTCCTCTCAGAAAGTTTTGCATGCTGTTCAAGGCATCCATTGCTGTACCTGAAGAATGAACAAACTAGCATTAATGCATTCATAACACAAAGTCACCAATAATCAAACTGTATTGAAATCGATGACAAAATTTACAGTGGTTCCATAATGATTTTTGTAAATACATCAATAACTGCAACTCTGAGAGTATGCACTTGTAAATAAATATTTTAATTTTTCTCTTGTCATGAACTGTTTTTGCTTGTGTAAATTATGAAAAAAGGTAAAATAGGAATGAGGGGTGAAAACTTACCTTCCACAACATCAATAACACAAAGGCCAAGCAGTGATGGGACATGATTGGATGCAGCCGTGTGAACTGCTATTGCTCCGCCCATGCTGTGACCAATAATCATGATCGGAGGAGGGTTTTCACCATAAAGTGCCTCCACCACTTTTCCAATATCCCTGAGAGAAAGCAACATTTCAAAATTTGAAGAAACATTTCTAAAGAGTATGTTTACACGACAACGATGTACTAAAAACAGAAAGGTTTTTTAGGTCCCTTCCGCACCTATAGACTGAACATGCAATACACGTTAGCATGATGTCACCGTTTCCACAAATTTGCATTTTTGTGGTTTTTGTTGAAAAAACTTCTTTGAAACCTGTTTTGTGTTTGCGTTTTCAGGCCCCCAAAACACCGTTGTCATGTAAATGAAATGAACATACAATTTTTTTCCGTTTTAAGGCAATATAAGCGGCCCCTGTACAGACATTGAAATAAGAGAAATGAACACGTACTCACTTGGCCATTGTTTCAGCAGAGAGGTCATCAGGGTTCTTTACTTTAGAATCACCTAAATTTGATGAGAAATTGTGACATTTGAAAACAGGTGGATTAAATCATATATTTGTGTTAATTAAATGTATTGTTATTGACCTACGTCATTTTAAAATCAATGGTTTGTTATCAGCTAATTAACTAAATAAAGTACGTTTTCTAAAATAAGAGTTTGAAATCCATTACCATGTCCTCTGAGGTCCATAGCTGCAACCCTGCAGTTAATCCTACTGCATATAACAGACTGTAAATACAAACATCAAATAATATCATTTATAATATTAGCAAATATTTGAATTAAATATTTTTGCTTCATATTTTTGTGTAATGTGCTAAAAAAAAATCCAGGATTATTTTTTGTTTTGTAACAATATAGTATTGAACAAGGTACCAACAGGCCTAATTGTTCATGTTGGCCTATGTATATTTATAAGTAAATAAATATACATATATTTACTACACATACTGTTACACGTGCCGTTTATTATTAGAGGACAAAACAGAGGACCTTTTTTCAACATCTGTCTCTTTATGATGTACATGATGTATCATAAAAACACAGACCTAAAACATAGTGACATAGTGAGGTACGGCTTTAAGACACTCACAGTGAACACAGCCCAGGACAGTGCAGAGTGACCTCCTCCATGAAGGAGCAACAGGACAGGACCATCAGAGCCACTGCTGTAAATTCTGAATGTGTACAAAGGAGTCAAGGAATGTTTTACTCAATAGAATGTATTATATTACATGAGGTACATAAAGGGCAATATTTTAACATTTTCCAAGAGTCTCCTCAACAATTAAGCAAAGGATATGTCTTTGCTGTTGTCATTTTCCACCTCCACATCCTCCATGGTTTCGAAGTACTGACTCCAGGGCAGAGGAGTAAAATCTCGTTTTCTTCCCGGTCTGCATAGAGAGAGGGAGAACAAAATAAAGTCATTTCTTATATCCTTGTGGGGTCAAAGAAACAGGTTAAATGACTGACCAAATGGATATAGATGTCAAGGAGAGAGGATGAACATGAATCAGAAGACACACCAGATAGTGATGGGAATTCAGTCTCATTTAAGCAAATCGGTTCTTTCGAACTCTTTCGCACCATTACATAATGATAAGCTGCCATTTAAAGTCATCATAAAACAGAAGATTTAATTGATTTGATTGTATATCCATGTGAAATGGCTTTTCGAACTAGAAAAAATGTATGGCGACTGGCGAGACTTCATTTTGTCCCTCGGGAATTGATTGGATCTTTGTGGTTTGCTATTGCTGTGATGTCATGCGAGTGACGGGTTGACTCACGGCAGTAAACACATCATCAAAGAAGAGAAGATATGACGTTGCAAGAGGAAGGGGAAGTTATTTTGATTAAAGATTACAAGGGCAATTCAATAAAAAGAAAAAAATCTGACGTGCACTGATAAATCATTTAGAATAAATACTGCAATATTCCATACAAAAAAAAAAAAAATAGGAAATGTCAATTTTGATTTCATGGTGACCAACTCTGTTTTGTAAGTGGTTTGAAAAAGGATCATACACTCCTGGGCAAAAAATGGATTATTGGTTAGGAAATTAGATAAATTTAACCAAATGCACACACACACACACACACAAAAACATTGCTGTGTAAGAAAAACATTAAAGACAGAATGAAGCTTTGGGAGAATATTTGAAGTTGTGTGTGGAGTGATGAATCACAATGTAACAAGATTTGCACGATGATGCTCTTCTAAAATCTGCTGAGAAATATAATAATAAGTGCATTTGTAGCAGAGTGGAGCATGGAGGAGGAGTTTCATAGTGTGGAGAGCCTTTTTACTTGTTGCTGTTATGTGTGTGAGCTACATTACTGTAAAAAGTAACCAAATGTCGTACAGGTGAATATTGCAGAAAGGTTTGCTTCCCACAAATGAAAAGATGTTATCTAAAGAGGAATTATCAGATGTTTTTTTTTTCTCAACATGACAATGCACCTGCCCAAACTGCAAAGACAACCAAGAAGTGGCTTGAGAACAAGTCCATCAGGGTCATGTTTTGGCCCTGATCAGAGTCAGATTTTGAACGCTACAGAGAATATTTGGTCTCACTTTAAACACAAATGAACTGGGATACATTTTTCAACAACTCGTGAACTGCTAGGAGTCATTAAACACTATGGTCTACAGTATCTTGCGCAATTCTTGCTAATTTCCAGAGCAGTGATTAGTGAGTAATATGGTTCAGACCATTAAAAGTTCAATAAAGATGTTGCCATTTTTGTCTGGGCCTGTTTTTTTTTTTGTTTTTTTTAACGAGGAGTGTACAATCAAATAGTAAATACATGTCTTAATTCATTTTATTTTGTATCATCTGAAGAAACTTTCTTATCGCTCTCTCATTTGAAACGGTCAGAAACAGACGGTTGTTGCGTTGTTGTTGATTTGAGAACCGCTTGAGCCTATTAAATCTCGTTCAATAGCTTTATTGAAAGATTCAGTCATCGGTAACGATTAAGTCGTGATCACGGTAGCTAACAGTTAGATGAGACACAGAACGCGAGGGACCGCAGACAGCTGAACAGAGAAGCAAAATCTAATGTTGAATGGATTTTTAGACTTGTTTATTATTACGTGCGACAAATATTGAAACAGTTAAACACATATTAGACAGTTATGACTCGTCGTGACAGCTATCAGCTATCAACGATAGTGTTGTTAAAACACCTTGCACGTTATGTAACTTACCGATGTGCATATGATTCAATGAATGATATGATGAAGTGTGTAAACTCACCCCATTCTTATTTTAGACCCAGACTGCAAACCTGCCATTGGGGGTTTGGAGGCTAGCAAATTCAATTGCAACTGTTTCTCCATGGTGCGAGGAAAACAAAACCCTTTGAGCACGTAAAGCGTCTAGCCCCCTTTGCACCATACGATCCTCTTCAATAAACAGTAACGTTACAGTTGTACAATTTACACATTCACGATAAATCAGACTAGTTCAGCAGACAGGTAAAGAAATCTATGTTCACACAAGTAATCTCCGCCCACCAGTATTTTTGCCCCGAGGGCATTATGGGAAATGTAGTCATGCTATTGGTTCTAAACACCAGCTCTGACGTCAAGGCCCATGGAAAGAACTACAACTAACAGAACACCAGTTTTGGTTCCTTTGCACGTAAACCACCCTGGAAAAATATGACGTAATGCAATACAAAGGATGATGGATTCCCCCATCATTTGGTTTAGTAAATATTTAAGTAATATAAAATACAAATATAAAATCAATATTTAGAAAACAGTCAAGTTTGTAAGTTTCTGTAAAGCCTCGACTCATCTGCTTTCTGTTGTAGCCATTATTTTTACTGAAATAATATTTTTTTTTACCCCTGTATTTACCCTAAACTTATATAAATGAACAGATAAAATGTTTTTTATTTATTATTATTATTTCTTGTTAGCTATGTCTCTCTCACTCTCTCAATGTGTAGTAGAATTTATATATTTTATAATAAAAATTTATAAAATTTTAATCATAAGTTTAATGTATTATTGTTCATTTTTTGTTGTTCCTGTAAAATCACAATTAAGTATGTGTTGTGAGTTTGTCACATGTGCTATTAGCCACCCTGCCAAATTTGAATAATAAAAAAGCCAGCAAGAAGTAGATAAAATAAGCTATCAAAATCTTGAAATATATTTCTAACATTTATAATGCATTTAGAATTTATTTTTATTTTTTTTAATTGCCTTTACAGGGACTTTAATCCTACACTTAAAGCACTGGATTGTACATGCATTTGTTGAATATTGCATCCATTTTGTAATGATTGTTTTGTAATATATGGAAAGAAAATGCAAATTCAAATGCAATGTAAATGTAAAAAATGATTTGGACCAAGGATAATGAAAACTTACCATTGACTTGCATAGTAGAAAAAGAAAATGCAAAGGAAGTCAATGGTGCCAAACAACTGCTTGGTTCCAAACATTCTTCAAAATATCTCCCTTTGTGTTCAGCAGAAGAAAAAAACTCATTCAGGTTTGCAACAACTTGAGGGTGAGTAAATGATGACAGAATTTTCATTTCAGGGTGGAGTGTCCCTTTAAATGTTTTCATTGGAGTGCATAAGAGAGAAGACAAAAAAAAAGAGATTTGATATTTTTCTCCTTAATTGCTTTAATAGATGATTATCACTCTCATTAACAGAAGTTTCTTTTCAGGGCAGGATCACTGGTACATGGTGAAATAAAATAAAATAAATAATATCAACGAAGCACCATAATATGGATAAAAGGCATGAATCTAAGTGGCCTACATTCAGTAAAAACTTCTTAAGAAATGCAAAAACACTAAGCAGGGAAACCTACTTTGGACCTAGTTTGTGCTAATTATAAAAAATTAAACATTCACAGTTCAGAAAAAATGAAAATCGCCACAGCAAGGACTTTTTTTTCCCTTTTAAGACATATTTAGGGGCTTCAATAGACTATTTGGTGAAATCTCTGCCAATAAACTCCCTTTGAGGAATCTTAATTGAAAATCACACTCAAGCCACCAGTTAAAAAAGGATGCAAAAAATTCAAACACAGAGGTCAACAAAAAGAAAAAAATATGGAGCTACAGTAAAACACAAAGAGCATTGTCAAATCTGAATCATAAGAGTAAATCCTCAAAGGCAGGAGTCAGAAATGTGTCTAGATGCTTCGCCACCCTCCAGGCTTCAGTATCATCAGCAGTGTCACTCACACACCACAGCGCACCCTGGAGGGCCCCACGCAAACAACATCAAACAAACAATAACAACCATCCCAGTCAAATTTTAAACAGAAAAATGCAAATACCAATGTCAAAAAAAAAAAGAAAAAAAAAGAGGAAGGCGGTTCATTTTTGGACGTGAGGGGAGAGTAGAAACAGAAACAGTGCTTGGAGAGATTTGTGCACGTCTCTCCTCAGTGCATCAGAGGTGAGGGAGAAGTCTTCACATTCCGGCAGGACTTTCGAGGAGAGAGTGTGGAGGAGGAAGAGACATTACTTCTTCCAGATGGTGTAAAACACCCATCTGAGTTAGCTTGTTAAGGAACTGACCGTTCATGTGACAAAAGCTGTGTTTTCTTGACAATAATGCCAAATTTCAGTGGACAACAGAAAAGTATGGTTAAAAGGTTATATATTACTTTGTGGTTAAAAGGTTATATATTATTAATACACACACAAACAAATGTTCAAAGGGTGTGAATCTTAACTAGTCTCACAAACGTCAACGATTTGATTCAATATGCATGATGCATCATGATGTGTTGCTACCTCAATTTACAATATTACACATGGCTACATTTTCGTCAATGAATAGAAGCAGTCACATATATGAACTCTGAACATAGCACACAACAGGAGCATTTTATAAACACTAGAAAATACTAAAAGCACATAAAACGGTCAAGTAGTGTTCTTTAAGTTGCAATGACTCTCTCACACACACTAACACATGCTGTAAATATTAAAACCGTGGTTTAAAAAAAAACAAAAAACTTTTGTTTGGGTCCACATTGTGGAAACAATTAATTTAAACACCCCTAATACATACATACACACACACTGTTTATGTTCACTTAAGACCTAACCACGTTTTCTAGGATATACACCAAACTGGGCATGTTGACATATTTTTTGTGCGATTTTGTCAGTTGCACCATTGTAAATGTAAAATAGATTTAAAATAGATTGTGTGTCTATATATATATATAATCTATATTTAATCACAATCTATTTTAAATCTATTTTACATTTAAAATGGTAAAAAAGATTTTGGATACGTTTGGTTTATATCCTAGAAAACATGGTTCTGTCTTAAGTGAACATATCTATGTGTGTTTGTATATATATATATATTTTACATTTCAGATGAGACATTTCACAGACATATTTCCCACACATTATTAACGTATTTTAGCCCGAGGGACTGACCAGGTTATTTAAAAAGGATACAGCTCCATATATGAGGGAACACACACCACCTCTTTGGAAAAGTCCACTTTGCACGAAAGTCTCCCCAAAAGCTTTTCATATTCACTGAGTGCATCAGTCAGATTCGCACAATTACCCTGCAGGCAGAAAATAACAACATTAAAGGATTAAAAGACAGCAAAAAGTCACAGCAATTTTAACTGCATGCCCCCCCTCACCTGCGTGAAATATTTTCCACTAGGCCGCAAAACTCTAATAGAGAGGTCAAGGATGAGTCTTAGAAATTCCCAGGTCGAATCTATAGAACAATACAATACAAATTGATTTAATATTTGTAAAAAATGTAAGACCCGGACAGAAGTGTAGCCGCATATACTGTATACTAACCCTCCTCCGGTGCAGTGGAAATAGGAACAGCTGTCAAATCATTAATGACGTAATCAAACGTCCTCCCTTGCTCTGCAAACTTTTTAAGTACGGGAACACAGTCTTGAACCAAAATCTGAAAAAAAAAGAAAAAAAAAAAAGAAAAAAAAATACATTCATTGTTATCCAGTTGCCCAAGGTTTGGGAAATTTCCTTTGACTACATTGCACTCGTTTCAAAAGCAGGAAAGGGGCCTCTTTGTAACTTATGTTTCACACAACAATATGTTTAGCAACCGATAAACGGTTCGGAGAAAGAGACAAAACAGAACAAACGAACGAGAATGTGTAAGACAGTCTAATATAGACTCTACCATTCAAGAGTTTCAAAAAGAACTTAATACTTTTATTCAGCAGGGACAAAACAAGTGACAGTAGAGACATTTATAATGTGACAACAAAAGATTTCTATTTTAAATAAATGCTGTTCTCTTGAGTTTTCTATTCATCAAAAAATTCTGCCAAAAATATTTGACGGCTTGCATAAAACTTTCAAGCAGCACAGCGGTTTTCAACATTAAAATTATTATAATAATGAAAATAATTATGATGAGATCAATATATCAAAGAAAATACAGAAATGATGAGACAGTGCTAGATCCTTAATAACAATCAAGTCAGATCAAAAGTTTTGCCATATTCTTTTCTGCATTATCTAAGTGAATGTTAAAATCTTGGTAGATGGTAAAACAGTAATGGTAAAACATAAATGAATGATTATCTCAAAAACTCATTAATTCATAAAAACAGAGTGAAAACTTTTTCCATGAAAAATGATCTTGTAATTCTGAGATAATTAATTTGTTAATTCAGAAAAACAGAGTAGATTTTGTTTCCTCAAGTGAATGCCGAGTGTCACGTGACCAAACCGGAAAACATGTCTCATCGCATCCGCTTGTCAGAGAAAGTGTTAACGGCCATAAGAACTGACGATATCTATGGATTTTTAAGGTAATCAGGGTAAGCTAACCTACCCAGTTCACTTTGTTATTGGTGTTTTATTCCATTTAAATATCTAAACATTACTGTGAAGAAGAAAAATGATATAAATACAGTTAGTTTTCTCACAAACGCTCGTTTCGTGTCTTAGGCCATCAATGTGTACTTACATTTACGAGTCATTAAATCACGTTTAATTTGGACTTCTCTGTGCATGCTCTTTGAGGTGGGCTCCATAGACCTCCATTATATGACTGACAGACAAGAACGGTTTGACCTAAAAATATCAAAATGAACTATACCTTTAAATCTATGTTGGTTGTGGTCTAATCTTTTAGTGTGATCCAGCCATTCTCAACTTCCTTATAAACTGAAGCTTGACTGGTATGTTTAGGAACAGGGACAAGAGCTGATAAAATGTTACAAAGTCAATCCTTACCTCATAACAATCACCCTTCAAGTTATCTAAAACATTCCCACACGTCTTCCTCATGTGTTTACGGCATCCATCAATCACCAGCTCATCAATGTAAATAATTAATTAAGGAAAGTACACATCTAAAATCAGTTACAGAGCTACAAAATACTGAGTAGTTTTCCATTTAACTGCAGTCAAGTGTTAGCATAAAGGATATCTCAACCATGGTGATCATCTTTGGTTTGAGCTTCACCGCCTCATGGAGAATTCCACCATCTCCTCCTCCCAGAATAAGCACCTCCTTTCCAGCATAGTGCTCTTTGCCGCTGCCCATAATGGCCTGAGTGTAGGGCAGATCACTTTCTGCCAGATCTGACATTTGATCACACTTAATTACCACAGAATCACACAATACAATACCCCCAAAACATCTCATGTATTTGAAACTAGCAGATAAACGATCCCCTTTTAACTTACTGACATCTCCGTTAAGAATAAGCATATTGCCGAACTGCTGCGAATGCAGGATTTTGATGTTCTGGTAGGCGGATTCCTTCTCGTACACAACTTCATCAATGTCGTACTCCATCAGCCTGCCGTCAGCCGTGGGCCAGTATCGGTCCACATCACTGCCTCGAATCAGCGCAGGGAGTCTGACAGGACACATTCAGTTAAACAGCTCATAACATGAGGGTTTATGGCAATTGATTCTGGATGAAAATAATGCTAGTTTCACCTCTTGATCCTTTGGATATTTCCATCCAGGAGAGCCTTTAATTTCTTCTCCAGTGCATTCAGTAGCTACAGAGAAAACATTGTTTTAATTATGACCTTCTGAATCAGGGAAGTAAACATATTCTAGAATGGTTGAATCACCCTCGCCTAATGTGGTCAGCATGCCGTACTGTTCGGAAGTTTTGTTTTTAATAGAGATTAATACTCATGTTCAGCAGGTATGCATTAAAATTAGGACTGTGCAAAAATTAATTGCGATTAATCGCATCCAAAATAAAAGTCTGTGTTTACATAATATATTTGTGCGTGCTGTATATAATTATTTTGTATATATAAATACACACACATGCATGTATATATTTAAGAAAATGTGTTATTCATATATAAAATATTTATATTTATATAATATAGATTATGTATTTATATATATATATATATATATATAGAATTTAAGCACAAATAATTCTTAAATATATACATGCATGCATAGGTATTTATATATACAAAATAATTATATACAGCACACACAAATATATTATGTAAACACAGACTTTTATTTTGGAAGCGATTAATCACAATTAATTTTTGCACAGCCCTAATAAAAAAATGATCAAAAGTGACAGTTAAGACATTTATAATGTTACAAAATATATTTTTTTCTCAAATAAATGTGTCAAAACAAACTCCACGAGACATCAGAGTTTTTATTTCGCCTTTAGAGGACACTCTTGTCCTGTATAATGACCCTTCTCAGCCGCTCCAGCAACAGACGCAACCTGGAAAAACTATCGGTATGGATTTTTGCGAATAATTGATTGTTCCAGCGATCATTAATCTGTGGTGATTAATTAGCAAAACTGATCCATCGGTTGTCCTCTTGTACTAGTATCACTATGACCTACATTCTGTTAACTCACATTGTCCACTTGCACTACATCATCCCCTTCAAGACACTGCAGGTCGAAGGTCACCAGACCATGGGAGTGCATTCGTAAGATGGCAAACCTGATACAAAGAAAATACAGAAGCACAATTAAAACCTCAAAACTGCAGTCAAAAACTATATTAAAAAAACTTGTGGTGCTCAGGCCAGATTCATCCCAGCTTAAGCCTGAACAAAGCCCCAACAGCTGTGTTTACTGCAAGCCACACACAAAACAGGAAGTGAGTGCCAAAGCCTTTAGATCAGACTCACAAAGCCACTAAAATGACCCAGCGCTCTACTAAATGCGGTCCTTTGTTGCACAGAGGATGCACTTAACTGACCAATCAATGGTCATCCTATATAGTGTCTGAACATTGGAGCACACCTGGTGTTTTCAGTGGGCCGTTTGTGTTTTCAGTTATCATTATTGTCAGTTAGGTTCAACATTATGCTTAGGTGTTTACGAGCAAAAACGCTCCATGAAACGGCCCTTTGGAAAGGGACACTCGTCTCTTTTTCCCAGCAGCAAGTTCGCCATAATGAGAGGGTGATTACATCATCATCCATTCTTCAAAGTCCGGTCCGTCCCTTCAGCTTAACAAAACCAGTTGAAGAGTTTTTGCATATTTGTAAATGGGGATGGGTATCGAAACCAGATGTTAAACGGCCCCGGAGCTGAATTACGAAATGCCACGGTATCGATAAGCTCCAAACCTAGACAAGCAAATTATACTTTAGGTCATATCTAAACAATAAAATACACAAAAACGAAAAAATGACCAGCTTGGACGTCTTAAATAGGTGCAAATAATTGGGAGAAAATATGATGTGTATTATTAGATGTGCATTCGGTCTTAATACGGCAGCAGTCTAATAAACCTGCGGACGATTGCGGCATTAATGTGAATCAAACAACAAAAGACAAAGAGAAAATAACTCACAGCTTTTGAATGAATAACTTTAGCTTTAATAAACATGAATCTATCAATTTAAACACTAGGCTAGGTCACATTAATTACCTGAACAGTAACTTTGTATCTTTGTTTTGTTGTATATTTATTTAACTATTTGTTTGTACTTTGTTTCTCTGTTCTTGTTCTTATTTTGTCTCATCTTATGTGATGAAATGCCTCCACTGGCCCATTCATTAGGAGTGCAACAGATCCCAGTTGATCCATGACCTGTACCAACCAGGCCACACGGATGTGTGATTCGCATGTGATACTGCATGTGATTCTGCATGTGATTCGCAGATTAATTGCCATAAAGTTTAAAATTTAACCATAATAGAGCGAAAGTTTATCATTTGCTCATGTTTAATCTTGACAATTTGCACATTCAAGCGGTTTTAAACCATTCAAGCGCAAGATGGGGCCAAAGAGATCTTGTTTGCGTGCTGTTATCTGACCGAATTGATTCCTTTTTCGCGTCTCTTTGTGCTTGAATGGACACATAAGTTGGAATACCCATCTCGGCAAGTATTTTCATAAACGCAGTCGGTTATGTCTTAAGTGAACATAGTGAACAGTTGAGAGAGAAATCGGATGTGTGTCATTATATTGGATCAGTTGATTAGGTCTTAAAGTGACAGCAGCCTATAAATACTCTCTGCTGTCTATGTCATTAATGTTAATCAAACAGCTAAAAACACTTCTGAATCTATATTTCATTTACTCCGTGAACAGTGTTATGTCAATACAGATTTGAACAGTGTTGCGATGTTAATTATGTTCCTAATTTGTTTTTAATATAAAAATATAACAAAAAGAACTGCTAACAATACAGTCAAAGTACCAAATCGATAAGTAAATGGTAAGAGTAGTAGTGTTGTCAAAAAACTCGGTACTTCGGTACCAAGTCGGTACTAAAAAAAAAAATGTTACGGTACCAGCTTTTCTAGGTACCGAGTACCAGGTTAATCCAGTTCAGTTCTAGACGCGCTGTCTGAAACGTGCACAGTTGCGTCCTCTTTATAACGCTGATATGGCTCTCTCTCTCTGAATCCACTTGTTGACACGAAAGGAGGAAAGAGCCACATATGGAAATATTTTGGATTAGGCTAATGTCACGTTGCCATAAGAGGCCGATTACATGCAAATTCGCAATTTCAAATAGGCGCGATTCAAGCGCGCTCATAATAAAAACTCGTTGGCGTTGCATAGCAACGACAGACGCCGCGTGAGAGCAAGCGCTTTGGAAAGAATAAGCACGCGCAAACATATAATTAAAAAACACGCGCGACATGTGAACGGCCTCTAAAGTGCTTTCGGGGTAGTTTGACGAGTACATGAGCACAGTAGTATCCACCCGACACCAGAGTAGGCTACTGGTATTAGTATTGTCATTTAATGTCAATGCCAGTTGGTGTATTCTTGCCTTTATAACTCAGCAGGTTTAAAAAGCTTTTAAAAAGCCTTTTTAAAATTAAATATGAATGCAGTTTTAGATGAAATAAAAGGACAGTCAAGTCAAATAAAACATGTTTTATGGTAATGCTACAAAGATACCATTCATCAACATTACTTAGTTATCAACACATTGAGTGAACAATATATTTTTACAACATTAATTAATCTTTGAAAATGTTATTTATTACAAACACCTGATTGTTCATGTTTGTTCACTTAATTCATTGTGCATTAAATAAATAATGGATTAAAACTTTACAAACAACTTTAAAAATGTGTTAGTGTATACTATTGTTTATTTTAGGTCATTTTATCTAATCCTTTTCTAAAGTGTTTATAATACAAATGTACAGTTTCCATACTTGTAACCGTGATAAACACTTAAATATATGTAAATTTAAACTAAGCTTTGGTACCGAAATTGGTACCGAGAACCGTGAATTTTTACTGGTATTGGTACCGAATACTGAAATTTTGGTACCGTGACAACACTAAAGAGTAGTAATACTGTTAAAACCTTAACAATACCCATCCCTAGTTCTTCCAAAAAACGTTTGAGGCAACTTTAGACGCTCACCTGCCATTCTTGCCGACGAAGGTTGCCAGATATCCTTGGCCCTCCGAGTCGTGGACATTTTCTGTCATTTCCTGCTCTTGAAATATAGACTGCAGGCCACGCACAGTCGCAGAGACATCAGCTAAACAGACAGAGGGAAAACCAACGATTACTTGATCCTCCGCCTCAAAAGCCCCTAAAGAAAATCTTCTTACTGAAGATGACTGACCTAAAGCCAATTTTGCAGCACACGTCTCAACTCATTTGCGCATTTAATAGTGTTTTTAAAACTACTTAAAGGGATAGTTCACCCGAAAATCATTTAAACCTGCATGGCCGTTTTTTTATTGGTGGAACCAAAAATACGTTATTTTGAGAAATGTCTCAAATGTCTTTTTTTTACATCCAATAGAAGTCAATAGTGATATCATTAGTGGATATTATCTGCAGGTTGGAGTAATGGGCGTAAAGGAATCGGGCGTGGAGAAAGGTCATCATTATTGATCACGAAAGCTGACTAACTGGTGTGGGGTACGGTTAGGGGTTAAATTTTATTGTAGGCGATCACCTTTGACCACACCCGTTAATTTGACCTGCAGGTATCCCAGTCTCAAACTAGGGTCTGCATCTGTCCATTACACAGAATTCATTTAATTCAGGGATTCAAATTTCTCTTGAATAATTTTTAACCTAGTTATGCAAAATATTTATTCATATCCATTCTACAGTTTATAAAGCTGAATGATTGAGTAATTTTATCTAATGTAAATAAATCTAAAACAATAATACATGATACTCTTGCACCTGTCACACTGCTCAAAAGAGATACGGCGTGTTTGTGTGCAATATCGAGACCGCTGTATGCAAGAATGGAAAACTCATCTTATCGGCTTGCGATATTATTAGCCAGTCAGATAGAGGAAATGCCATATAGACGAAAGACTTTCAGAGCTTGTCAACATACACACAAAAATGAATCGTTCAAAAAACATGTCAGATGCACGAGACTAAGTTACCTATATAGGATTTAAACGCTGTAACGTTACATACATAATAACTGGTAATATATAATTGGAAATATGTGTTTTAGTATGCACTGCGGTTAGCTCGCCTGCTAGTGCATATTTATATGTGCATGTGCACATATGAGCTCTATTCAAACGCAAGCTTCGGAGGAAAACCGACATTAGCCTCTGCTAACGCTGCTATGCTACCCCCCTAGAAGGTCATTTATCCGAGCAACCGTCACTAGGATATGTACAACAATATAAGTTTTCCCTCAACAGCAATGACATGCATCCCGCGGTCGTCTTGGCAATGCAGAAGTGGGACTGCAGCCTCGCTGCATTCTGAAGACACTAAAATCGCTTACAGGGCAGTTGCGAAGAGGCCCGTTTGTCTGCAGTGCAACACGAGCCCCTTCTTCTCTTCCACTCGCCCCCTTTCATTCATTTAACTGACATTTAACTTACCTGGCGCACGGAGCTTGAAGTCAAGGGTGTAATGTAGCACTGCCATGATGGGGTAAAGCCGTCTGCCATGCCTGGATGAGGCAGCCGGTGGTGAATCGGTGGAGAGTCTGTGGTGACAGAAGGAGAACGAGCACGCCGGGAGGAGGGGGTGTGTGTTGTGTGGTGTGTGCACTTCTCTCTCTCTCTCTCTCTCTCTCTCTCTCTCTCTCTCTCTCTCTCTCTCTCTCTCTCTCTCTCTCTCTCTCTCTCTCTCTCTCTCTCTCTCTCTCTCTCTCTCTCTCTCTCTCTCTCTCTCTCTCTCAGTCGAGCTCGGAAGTGGGTGGTTCGTAGCGCAGTGGTTTGTTTGATAACATCTTCTTTTTCAGTTTCCTAGAGATTTGTTCACTAGTTTTACAGGTTTAAACGGTTACTAAACATACACAGCAAACGCAGTTCACTTAGGTCCCAATTGTTATATTTTAAGAATGTTCGATAAGAACTATATCGAACAAAATATGCCATTAAGATACATTTTAATTAATGTAAGTGATATTTTCCAAATTCTTAAACTAATTTATTCGTTCTGTGGCCCTTTCTGCAGATTATCTATGTATTTTGTCAACTGCTGGCAAAGTATGACATCATTAACGCCCCAGTTTTTGTGGGCAAATGTAGCGTACAATTAGGCCTATTTATCATATTGCATTAATAACTGAAAATGAACAGTCTGAACGAACATTTGAATCCGTGCATGGAAGGGAACGGACATAATTCGTTTAGTTAAAAGATTTGTTCAATAACATCGATTCGTGGAAGACCCCGAGGCATGATCAAACCCAAACTCCATTTTACACGTGTAGGGCGTGGACTTACTCGCTGCACATCAAATTGTATTCTCCAGGGTGCAGCTTTTAATTCGACTGTAAGACTTTTTTTAGTTTTGCTAGTGATAGATGTAGGCTAATAGTAGACGTATCAAGTGACTCCCCATACAATTTTAAGCAATAGCATGTTCACACGTTCAGTATGAACTTGAAATGTTTATGATAAACAGAAATACTTGCACAGAGAAGTCCAAATTAGACATGATTTAATGACTCGTAAATGTAAGTACACACATTGATGGCCTAAGACACGAAACGAGCATTTGTGTGAGAAAATGAACAGTAGGCTATTTATATCATTTTTACCTCTTGTAACCACAGCCACGTCCAAGTGATCTGAGGGCGCAGGCGCTTTGTGGCTGTGGTAACAAGAGGTGAAAACAATATACTGTTCGTTTTCTCACACAAACTGCTCGTTTCGTATCTTAGGCCATCAATGTGTACTTACATTTACGAGTCATTAAATCATGTCTAATTTGGACTTCTCTGTGCATGCTCTTTGAGGTGGTGACCATAGACCTGATTCATCTGATTCTCCCGGAATCCAGAATGTCAGCAAAGATGAAAGGTGTGTTTGAGCTGCACCCTCTGCACAGGCATTTCCTTCAGGCTACGGCTTATTCATTTCACTTTTGTTGTGAAAGGGCCATTACATTTATCAAAAATAGAACTTATGGCTTTTTTTTTGTTCTTAAAAAAAAAGGTGAATAAAGTAATACAAAAGTAGTGCAACACATTAATTTTCATAAAAAGTAACTAACGCAATTAGTTACTTTTTTAGGGAGTAACGCAATATTGTAACATTTGTGACACTGGACCACAAAACAGTCAGATTTTTTTACATTTTTTATACATCACATGAAGGCTGAATAAATAAGCTGTCCATTGATGTATAGTTTGTAAGGAAAGGACAATAATCAGCCAAGATACAACTATTTGAAAATAAATCTAAAATCTAAAAATTGAGAAAATCGCCTTTGAGAAACTTGTCCATTTATGTTAGCGATTTTGCTGCATCCATCAACAAACATATATTTTTATATGTTTACGGTAGGTATATCTTCATGGAACATGTTCTTTACTTAATTTCCTAATGATTTTTGGCATAAAAGAATTGTTATCGCCACATATACCCGTGCGACATGTGACAGGTTTTGTGGTCCAGGGTCACATTCTACTTTTAAAAGTAACTTTCCCCAACACTGGCACCATGGTAATTCTGCTAGGGCATGAAACTGCACTCCTTTCACTACAGATACGTTTAGCTCTGGTTTTCTGTTTGTGTCATCCAAAGGCAGACAGTGCTCAGTTTTTAATGAAAGCCTCTCTAACCACACTTTCGATAAGGGTGCCCTAATTTGAGTCCTTACACCATCTCCCTCATAATGTTGGCTTTATTCCAAGCATTTAATTGCCAACTGAACCAAACCGAGCGGCACGTTTGTGAGCACGTGGATTAAATGCCTATAGGCAGTGCCTAAATATAGGTTAATCTATAAGTAAAGCACAGCTTTCATCAGCAGTGATATTACACAAATCCCAAATATTACCAAATATTTTAAAAACTGTTCTGATGGCCCAACCCTCCAAATATATAACCATACAAAATAAAATCACAAATGAGATGCCAAACAAGTCTCATTAGAACTCAAACTAATGTCAAAACATCAAACAATTTATTGATAAAATTACTTTTTTGGAGATACTGGAACACTGGTGCTTTCACATGAAAGTTTCATTTTGTTAAAGATATTTCAGGAACACATTAAAAGGGATTTACACTTGCCGTTATCTTCAGATAACACATAGTTCAGCATACAAAACAATGTACAAACATCTCAATAAATATCATGCTTACAAAAATAGACAGTGTCAAACTAATTAATCGGTTTAGTTCAACATTATTGCAAGAATCTTGCTGCTAGGGTGCAAACTGTCAGAATATTACAACATACATTATTTAAAACGAACCTAGGCTTTCAACACACACCCGCACACAGACACGCAATCGTTACATCCTGTCAATTCTTCTCTTACAGTCACAGTAACATTTACCATTGAAAAATGTTAGCTGGAATTAACACTCTCGGGTAAGACACGTCACAGACATTAAATCTATTAACCAGACAATGGCCATGCAAATCAGATTTAGAACAAAATAATTTCTATATCAGTAGTTTTATTCATTCCCTGTGTTTTTTTTTTTCTTTCAGTCAGGAGAGACTATAGGGTAGAGTTCATTGGAAGTGCAGTTATCCAACCCCAAATGGAGGCCAAAGTCATCATTACAAACACAAATAATTCAAAAAGAAAAATAACTGTACATACAAAATAATGCCAATATTAGCATGTGCAAGAGCAAAAACGTGAGTGCAATGAGAGGAAATTCATGAACACTGTAACAGAGTAAAAGAATGAAAAATATTTCTTAAGAAATATGTAGATGTTTGATAAAAGCGACTAAGATGAACCCTCCGGGGAAAGATCTTTTTTTAGCAGATATGGCTGGAATGACTGGTGCTGCGTTCTCCAGCTACACATCTCGATGGATGATCTTAGTTTCTGCCTCTTGAAGAGGGATGTCCTGTCAAAACAAGACACAGTGCTTAATTATGCAACACACCACGTCTAAGATCACAAGACATAAAACAACGTCTTTTTTTAAAGCTGAAAGCACAAAGACATTTGATGTGCAAATATTCAAAAGTTTTGAAGTATAAATAACCCTGGTGAAAATAAAAAGAAATTAACTTTAATACAAAAAAAGTCTTTGATCAGTTTAATTGTATTTTACCCACTGAAGATCACTTGATTTAAACTTACTATTATGTAATCATCTACCAATGCACATGCCACTCGAAAAATAAAACAATTTTTTTTTCCAGTGTAAAATTATTTTTGTCCCCAAAAATGTTTAGTCGAGTTCAGATTCACACTACTGTTCAAAAGTGTGGGGTCAGTAAGATTTCTGTTCAAAGAGACTGAGATATTTATTCGGCAAGCATGCATTAAATTGCTCAAAAGTGATAGTAAAGACACATAGTGTTAAAAAAGATTTTTAACTTTCTATTCATCAAAGAATCCTGAAAAAATACATCTTTTTCATAAACATATTAAGCCGCACAGCTGCTTCAACATAAAAGTAAGACATGTTTCTTGAACAGCAAATCAGCATAATTATTAGAATAATTTCTGAAGGATCATGTGACACTGAATACAATGATGCTGAAAAATCAGCTTTGCATCACATAAATAAATTAGATTTTAAAATATATTAACACAGAAAACAGTCATTTTAAATTCTAATAATATTTCACAATATTTCTGTTTTTACAGTATTATTAATCATGTAAATGCAGCTTTAGTGTGCATAGGAGACTTTGAAAAATGTTAAAAACATTTTTTTTTTTAATTACTGTCCCAAAACATTTTGCATGGTATATATATATGTAAGGTTGTAACTTGAATTCGGGATTTAAAAACGGTGTCCCCACATCTTACACTAAAAAAGTGTTGTTGTTTTTTTGTGCACATGTTGCTCAGGGAAAGCAGGACCACAACCGGTGTCCCCTGAAAGCTGTACCTTGAATGAGTTTTGAAGGATCCGCAGGCGGTGCAGCTTCTCATTGAGTAACGGATCATTGCAGCGACGGACGAATGATCGCTTGTACTCTAATCGAGAAGAAGACCTGTGCTCATTGACAGGCGATAGACTAGTCCTCTCAAGAGCCCTGTACAAATCCCCCAATGAGTCAGCCTGGTGCCTGCGCTCCCGATCTGAACCTACAGAGGGCAGTGAAGAGTTACTTGACAGCAATGACAACTGCAATGTATTCAAATTCAAATGTAATGCACAAGTATATAGTTTTGTATATCAGTAATGGTTATTTTAACAATCATCATAAAGCATTTAAATAGATGAACTACATGCATGTTAGTATAGGGCAGGATTAGGGATTCTCAGCTCTATCTCTTCATCTAAGGCTGAACTCCTCTGTTATAGTACAAAACAATAGAATTAGATGTGGTTTGTTTAATGTAATGATCACATTAGCTGTTATTCACTGTCTATCAGGGATCTCAGGGTGGAAGAAAGAGAGAGCAAATGGCCCTGAAGGCAAGCCATATTCCTCTGCTTCCATTCTGAGAAGACATTAACACGGACTGAAGGGACACCTCCTCATGTGCTGTGAGGCACAGTATAGTTCTGAAAAACCATGAATGTGTGGAACAGAAAGGAGGGATGAAAAAGGATAGACAGGGATGAGAGCTGTCACGTTGTATTAGTACGACTGCACCTAATATGAGGCTATTGGAGGTCTTAAGGGAGATGTGTATTCAGCTGAGATTTGCAGCTACAGTGCATCTGAATCAAGCAGCAATATGTTTATCATTACAGGCTACAATGCAAAGAACTGGAGCGTTGAAGCAAATTGCAGCATCCCCTCAATGACATTTTGCAAAAAAAATAAATTCCATCATGATACCCACCTAATAAAACAACAATGTAACGGTGAATACAGTTATTGTCAGCTTGCTATCAAGCCATTCTCAAAACTACAGAAGTGCAAGATTGTGATTCTTATTGTGATTGTAATGCCTTCTAGTTAATGACAATCAAAATTATTAGTTCTAAATAAAATTCTAAACAAACTGTGAAGCTTAATAATAAGACAGCTCAAAACAGAGATGTAAATCATTTTTCGCACACACACACACACACACACACACACACACACACACACACACATGCATAAATAAAATGCCAAAAATAACAATAATTCTATGATATAAAAATAATAATATATATTATTTATATATAAACATATTATTATTAATAACTAGGGCTGTCAAATGAGTAATCGCGATTAATCGCATCCAAAATAAAAGTTTGTGTTTACATAATATATGTGGGTGCACTGTGTATAATTATTTTATTTCTATAAATACACACACACATGCTTGTATATATTTAAGAAATATTGTCATGTATACTGTATATACATTTATATAAAATAAATATATAATATATAAATTATATATAATATTTAGATATAATATATAAATATTTTGTATATAAATAACTTTTTTTTCCTAAATGCATGTATGTGTATTTATATATATATATATATATATATATATATATACAAAGTAATTATACACAGTACACCCACATATATTATGTAAACACAAACTTTTATTTTGGATGCGATTAATCGCGATTAATCGTATGACAGACCTAATAATAACATACTATTATTATTATTTATTCATAAAATATTTATAAAACAATTAAAATCAATTCAGCATATTTGTTTAACAAAAATAAGCAGTATTATTAATAATTATTCATTATTTATAATCATCATAATAATATCATGATTTTCAAAATATTCATCATATTTATTCAAATATTCTTATTTGTTGATCGCTATTAAAATGTCAGAAAAAAACTATTTCATGGTTGTTATTATCATTATTAATATGAATAAATGTTATGAATATTAACATGATAATAACGAACAACAATGTATATCATATAATGAATAATAATTATGATATTATTTTAATAATCATTATTATTATTATATTAATAAAAATTATTAACAATACATATCGGTTGACCACCATTAAAAATATGTATGAAACTCAAAGAAAATCAATAATATCATGACAAACAGGCACACCCTAATAAGGACATAATAGGGGCTTTCATACTGGATAGTTCTAGGAACTATCCACCATATGGTTCCCCGAAAGAACTAATGGTAAAGTTTTTTTGGTAAAAATATACACTGTAAAAAACATATTTTCAAGATTTGTTATCACAAAATGTTTTTCTTTTGTCAAATCAACTCAAATAATTTATTTAGTTCAGATAACTTATTATTTTGAGTTTCTGATGATTAAATCAATCTCCTTCATTTCAATCTTCGTATTAACTCACTTTTTCCTGTTCAATCAACTTAAAAATTTGAAGGCAACCAGGTTACTTATTTTTTTTAAGTTAATCCAACAATATTTTTTTTCAGTGTAGGCTACAATCTGTATGTTTACACAGCCTTTTTAAAAATGGGGGTTGCTGGTGTTTCGCTTGCGTTCAGCAAATCAGTGTACACCTTCGTCACTGATAGTTCCTATAATGCTGGTTTAGACCCTACCCTACTCTGAAGTAGGAGTTAAATTAATTCCTCCAAAAAGAGTTCCTAGAACTAAAATATTTCCTAGTTCCTGTGGTGCGAACACGCCAAAATCCGGGTACTTCCACTTCCGGGTAGGTTCCTCCGGTGCGAAAGCCCCTAGTACGTCTGGTACAGGAAAACCAGACCACTAAATCCAGTAACCACTTACTTGCCTCTGCCTAGACATGCTAACTCGCCCATTAACTTCCCTCTGCATATATATGTAGTCAAAGGCAAGTTAGGAACAAAACCGTCTCTCAGTTTCCTGACCTGAATCCCTGGCAGGGGCCCGGCCCAGGTGGTATCGCTGTACATCTGCGAGTTCAGCTGCACTGCTGGCAGCCAGGATAGCATGAAGACCACTGTCACGGGGCAAAGTAAAACTGCGGTGCTTGCTTCCTACTCCACCTCCTTCTTCTCCTCTTCCTACAGCTGTGAAGGACTTTTGGCTGGGTTGGGTGGGCGTAATGGGCGGGGCGTAGTGTTCTGGCGGCAGCCCGTGATGGGCGGGGAGCGTCGACTGGCGGCGGAGCTCGACGGGCACGATTCGGCTGGAATCGACGAAGACGGAGTCGTCTAACGGCAGAGTCTGCAGGAAATGGAGGCCGGAGCTGGTGAGGGGAGTCTCGATGAGATCTTGCCATGAACGCCGCTGGCTGGAAGACTTTCGGCCCGGAGAGCTAGCGCTGCTTACGCTACCCCCATGTGTCTCGGATAGGGGGGAGCGGGACTGGATGGTCTCTGTGGAGGGTGGGCGGATGTGTTGGGACTCCTGGAATGGACTCACCTGTAACACAGTGGGTTAAAACAACATGCTAGCAGCTTTTAGTTGGTATATTAGAGATTGGAACAAGAAGCATACATCCAAATTGAAGGACAACTATAATAAGAGGGGCATTTATATCCCTGTTTTCCATTTTCAGTGTTGTCGTCTTTTACAAGCTGCTGTCACCCTTAGTTATGCTCTGCCTGGATGGAACGCTCTGAGAGAGCAAAACACACGCACACACAATTCTCCTGTTTAGGATTAAACGACTGATGCGTCTCCTTCATTAAGATTACAGAGGGCTGGAGCCAGAGGACCTCCTTAAAAAAAGTGCCCTTTGACTATGAATTTACAGTGGCCACAATCACCCCTGGGGTTTAAATAATTAATGTGTCCTTCATGTCCGACCCTTCACACCTCATTCTTCATCCTGCTCTCCCTTCCTCTCTGCCCTTCTCTTGTCTTTCTGCATTGCATCACCTCATTTGTTTCCTTCAGTCTAAGTTCGATGTATATGGAGTACACTGCTGTTCAAATGTTTGGGGACGGTACGATTTTTTTGTAAGAAATTAATACTTTTATTCAGCAAAGATAGTGTGACCATATTTGACTTTTCAGAAAACAGGATGGGGGCGTGGTTTGGGGAGGCATGGTTAAGGGTGGAGGCGTGGTTGGGGTGGTGAATGGATCAAAAATACTTGACAAATGGATTCAGAATCTTGCTTTAATACATAAAGTAATACATCCATTCCATTCAACATTTGGCCCGCAACTATAGAATAATATCTTTTTTTTAAAAACAGTTTAGCTTTTTTTTTTTTTTCGCTGTTAGCTACTTACATCTTGCACTTGACCATAAAATGAAGCGTCGAGTCACGCTGCTAAAATTCTGTGAACATAAAGTCCGCCTACTTTGATTTGATTGGTCATTTCAAATATTCTGACATTGATGAGCAGTGACAGACCAATGAGGCTGAGATGAACACGAACACACACACAGGCCTCTGTTTTCTGACGTGCTCTCTGCTTGGAGCCGCTGCGGATTGAGGAGCACACTGATTATAACAAGGCAGGGTGAAGCTGGTGTCATATGTTTTGTGTGCAAAGGCAAGTGTAAGTCAATTTAAAGTACACGCTTAAAGGTACAATATGTAACAATTTTGTAATACAGTAAAATATCCAAAAATCACTTGCACAGTGTGATATATTTCCTGCAGTTGTGTACTTACAATATCCCAAAAGTCTCCAAAGATATTTTATTTCAGAGAAATTCCCATTTTAATTAAATGGCCCGTCCGGGAAAAAAATGTTGCCTGTCAATGACGCAATATCTGCGCTATCCTCGGTTTCCGTTCATACTGCCATAGCCATGACGTAACCATGGCGACAGACATGGACAACTGCATAGTGTGTAACGTTTAGTGGTACGCAGTTCTTGTTTCTTTCAAGCATAGACCATGGCAAGCAGACTTTGGGACAAACAAGGAGAACTAAAATGAGGACATAAAACAAATCAATGTTATATAATGTTAGAATTTGGTCAGTATGTTATTCTAATGTTGATCTAGCTTACTGCTAGTTTCGTATTGCAAATGAACAAACTAACAGTAGTATAACATTATAATGTTCAACACACATTTAAATGCTGTTTAGTGTGATAATGTAACGTTAGACCAAGTGAAGCAGCGCTGCGTTACCTCGCAAGTTTAATTCGTCTAATAAACTGTAATAAACGGTAGAATTAAATGTTAATTTAATTAAATGGGAAGCATTTTGCCTAAATTGCACTAATGCTAAATTATCTGCAGGGTATTTTGAGCTAAAACTTTACACAGACACATTCTGGGGACACCTGAGACTTAAATTACATCTTGTAAAAAGGGGCATAATAGGTCCCTTTTAAAAAAAATCTTACTGACCCCAAGATTTTGAATAGTAGTGTATGTGAGGAGCTTTCGGACAGTTCAATATATAACATAAGTGACATGAGAAACATGTTATTGGCCCATAATGCAATTGCATTTCAGCAAGAATTAAACACAGTGTAAACACAGAAACCCAAGCAAAAAAAAGAAAGACATGACTTACTGAGGTAGGGTGTGGATAAGTGTCATACGGAGGTGGAGGGCTGTCCTGGTTGGGTGTTGAGGGCATGTGATCGGCATCCTCATGGTCACTCTCACTCCAGTAGTCTGAGGAAATGACAGCAAATTTCCATTAAACAAATGGGAAGGCCAATACTGAAATGTGAAGGCTGCAGAAAGAAGACAATAATCTTCATTTAAAGCCCCACTGTAGTGAAAAGCAAGTTTGTAATGTTGTTTATACAGGTATGTCTATCTGGTGTTTTTAATATACTGTCAGACAAGCCATGTACAAATTCATCAGTCAACACCATTGCTGAATATTTTATCCTTAAAACTGCGGTGTACCAATGAGAGACTAAAAATGAACAAACAAGTAAACAATCCCGTCAACATGCTATCATTCCTATCAAGCACTTTGGGCATTTTGATACAGTGAGCACAAAAACACCTTTAAATAAGGAACAGGAAAAATTTGGTACACATAGAAGGTGAATTATGAATATGATGTTTATTAAGAGGTTCTGATGAACTATATGCCTCCACTGACTTTCTATGATGTACAAAGCATTTTGAAGGAAGCTGTCTGACTCTGAGATGGTTAACATGAACATGGTTTGTGTAACATTAGCAACACATTAGCAGTTTGATAACATAGTCAAGCCAAATGCTAATGATATCAATTACCATTATGTGTCCGACATTGTAGAGAGCATACATAAAATACATTCTGATTTATTGACTTGTAGTCAACCCTGTAAATATGATCTTCTTCAGAATCAGTTACTGTTTTACCTTCTTGTGTAGCGTTTACTACAGTTACTACAGTGGAGGTGGGGACAAATATGAATATTCATGGATATGCGTATACTAAGTGAAGTAAGGGTGTAGAGTTACATTCAACATGCTTTAGTTTAAGGCATGAAGAAATTATTTTCACTGAATTTCTTTTTTTTAAATATGTAATTTTGATCATTAAATCAAAATTACTGACTGTGGGGGGACTTTCGTCATGATTCTGCCTTCTTGTCTTTGATTTTCTCTAGTCGTGAGGCAGGAATATGACAGAATCATGTTTTGTGTGCAAGCCCATGGCCTGTTTGGGCCATGTGCTTGTGTTGTCTCGTTTCTTTACTCCGCCCCCTTGTTATCCTCATCTCGTCATTATTGTCTAGTCAGTCTCACCTGTCCTCGTCATTAGTGTTCCCTATTTAATCCCCTTGTGTTTGCTGTCCTGTGTCGGTTCATTGCCAAATGTTATCCATGCCAAGTTTGTGAGTACCTGTCAAGAGTATTTGTCCTGTTTATCCATTGCTCGTGTCAGTCGTTTACCTAGTAGAACCTTGTCTAGTCAGTCACCTTGTCAGAGTCTTGTTTTGCCCCCTCGTGGGCTTTGTTTTTCCCCTTTTTGTCTACAATAAACTATCTGTGATTGCACACCGTCTGCGCCTGGGTTCATCCGTCATCCACATCATAACAACTTTAAAAGATGTTTGCGTACATTTTCTAGTCATTGTAGCATTTATTCATGAAATTATAGTGTTATTGTATAAAATCACATTTATTCTGACGAATGATTAAAAATTACTTTCAATAAAAATGGCATTTCAATTTAAATGCTCTATACATGCATCCAACATGTTGTACTTCATATGCAAATCTTTATAGGACTTGCAGTCCAGACCGCACAAAGTCAGAGTGGGAGAATAATTGATCTGACAGGCTTAGCGGACCATGAAGGCATCTTCTCACCATGATCCTGTCGGATCCTTTTCTGCTCTGTGTGAGCTGTTGCCGCCATGTTCATCCGACTGAGCCACCTGTGAACAAACATAAAATAGTTACCTGGGGAGCTCTTAAATGCAGAGCTGAAAGGGTATTTTTGGGATGTTACTAAAATTAATAGCTTTGATCAGCTAAGGGAACATTAAAATGAGATTCGGGAGCCTGTGCAAGAGAATTCATGAGGAATTGACAGTTTCAGATTACATTATGAGCCTTTTTTGTTTCTTATAGACATGTTTTCATCTTACCTATTCATATCATCCAAGTTTTCTGCAGCAAAGTAGAAGCTCTTGATTTTAGGATGGCAGGCCTTAAAAGCACTGAAAACATGTAAGAAAATTATGCAATCAAAACATGCTTGCTTTTCCAATAGGGGTGTTTCTCTTACGAGAGGTTAAAATCGACTTTAAAGGTAGTGAATGTGCCCACAACCGTAAGATATTACACAGTACTTCTCTTCTAGAGAGAACCGAGGTTACGTTAATAACCGAGTATGTTTTTTTAAGTAACGTAAACCACATTTAGAAAAACACTCAATGCCGTATTGTATGATAAACTGTCATCTCTAGTTTATAATACCACTCACAACTTTTTGCGACATTCGTTGGCTTGATCAATGTTGAACTCAGGCAGACTGACAAAGCCCTCTGCCTTTTCATCCTGAGAAAGAACAGAGAACAATGAAATGAAAAACTGTTTATCTAAACAGTCTAATGGGCCATTTTGTTCTGTGGTACTGCATTATGCAGATGAATGGCCTTGTGTCCTCACATCTTCATTGGTGTACCAGTATAGGCAGGCTTCTTTCAGCACAACCCAGTACTTCTTCCATTTCTGAGAGAAGTAGCTCTTTGCATCCTTCTTCTTCCAGAGCCATCCCTCACAATCACCCTGACCCAAGTCTCGGCAGGAGATTCGCCGCTTACTAATGGAGGGCAGGGATCCAGCTGAGAAGGACAAAGAGAGAGTGAGAGAGATCAGAGATATCAACGTGGGCATTATAAATGAAAGGGTTGGCATGAATAGTATCAAAACAGTGACATTTTTGATGTAGGCAGAGAAACGTCTTGACAGAACAATTATACAGAGTGAGACTGTGTAATGAATGTGTGTAGAAAAAAAATGACTGCCATGCAAAAATCCTTTTCTCAATCAGTATTTTTGTTTTTCGTTTCTGGTCAAATTATTTAAACATCCTTGAAAAAACAAATTACATTTAAAAATATATATTTTTTTTTATCAACATATTGTATTATTAAATTATTAATAAAATAATCTATAAAAAATATTAAATAATATTAATAATAAACTGATAATAGTAAAAAAACAAACAAATGTATTCAAATTATTAACATTTCATATACATTTTAATAATTGTAAAATATTTAATTATTATTATTTAATTATTTAAAAAAATGAATTGTTTATTTTTCCCACCCCAATACTTTTAGATTTCTCGAGATTATCTGAAAGCTAAACCATACTGTACACAAAATTTGAAGGATGATTAAATATCAATTTCTGGAAAAACAAGACCATTTTTTTTGTCTGCTTAAAATTATTAAAATACTTTTGCAATGTGTCAATAACTACATGACAGGGTTTTAGAGCTAGTAGAATTTAACATCTCACCTCTTAACTTAACTTTCTTTGACCGGGAGAGCATGGACGATCGATCAAATGTCTGAAAGATAGTAAATAAATAAAAGATTTAAATCATTTTATGCTGTGTCCCTTATAATCTTGAATTACATTAAGTTGTCTTCAGAACACTCACAAGATAGACAGAAGAGGTTTCAGATGTGGGTGTGGCCAACGAGTCTTGCTGCAGCATGTCCATCTGGAGGGTGGGAACTAGAGTGTAGTGGGCGGGGCTTCCACCTTTCTCACTCTTTCTTCTACTACGCCGACTGCTTCGACGTCCTGTGTGGTACTCCTCTGTCCCTGCCTTGTCCTCACTCACATATCGCAGCAGGGAGTTTTCTGTCAATACATGTATGAGATTATGAAACCACAGTAAATAATTGGGACAAAGCACGTTTTCAATGCACTGTCAATGTGTTTTTTTAAATGTAATAGACCATATTTGATTCTGCCTTTTAAATAATGTAATGCTTAGAGTTGAAACCAAATTATTCAGAGGTCTCATGATCAAAGAATAGGGCTGAAAGGTGCAATGTTGAACATGTACAAATTGAATATAAATTCTGCCAGCATGACTAAAGAAAGCATTCTCTCTGCTCCTACTCCTTCAGCAACAGATCCTGGCCTCAACCAATGAGAAGCCAGAATCTTGGCAAGACCTCTATGTTGGAGTTACCATGGCAATGCAAAACCAAAAAAATCCCAAAATCTCAAGGCAAAAGCCAGCAAGATACTGGCAGACAGATCCCAGAATAAAAATAGGTACATAAATGGGAAACAGGACAATCTGAGTGGAATGGCTGAAGATTTTAAAATGTTCAAATGGAGAGGTCAGATCTAAAGTGGTGAAATTCTTGGTTTAGTATTACCCAAGTAAAAGAGATAAAAGTAAAAAACACACCCCCCTCACACACACACACACCTCTTCTGATCTCTTTCTTCAGCTTGGCTGGATCTTCATAGTCTCCAACCCAGTTATATTCTACAGGCATGGAAATAGGCCTCAACCGTCCTAGTACACAAGCACAGAGAAATCAAAATGAAATCAAATTACTGCACAATACACATATTGGGCCAGGACTTGAAGTATAATGATTTATGGCCATTTTAATGTAATGTACTTCTGTGTTGCAGATATAACATCCCTTCTGAGTTCTGACTGACTGATCCCTCATCACCCTAGCAAGACCACAAACTTGAATCTGACTTAAAAAGAGACCATCATGTAAGAAAGCATGTACCATATGTGGGAGTGCTGTCCCTGCGTACGGGTGGAGGGCCCTGATTCTGATCATACTCGTAACAGTACAGGACCGCATCCTCATCCAACAGGGGGAATCGCCTCCGGCACTCCTGATCCAAGAAGGAATTGGGCGAATTAGAACCTTTAGCGGCCTGCTGGCAATTACTGGTCAGATTCCCCATTTCATCTCTGCAATGGTAAGAAAAAACTTGAGAAAAATGATTTCCAGTGCAAATTATCTTTGAAAACTGAGTGCAAAAAATTCAGCTTTGCCATCACAGGAATATATTACATTTTAAAATATATACGTTTTAAAATTATAATATTTCACAATATTATGTTTTAACTAGGGCTGTCAAATGATTAATCACATCCAAAATAAAAGTTTGTGTTTATATAATATATGTGGGTGCACTGTGTATAATTATTTTGTATATATATATATATAAATACACACACATATATGTATATTTAAGAAAAAAATATTATTTATATATAAAATATTTATATATAATATAAATTATATATACATGAAAATATTTCTTAAATATATGTGTGTGTATATTTTATTGTAATATTTATTTTGGATGTGATTATTCGTGATTAATCATTTCACAGCCTTAGTTTGAACTGTTTTTTTCTGCATCAGAGACGTCTTTCAAAAATATTAAAACATTACCATCTCAAAACTTTTGAACTCTCTTTGAACAAAGTGCACGGTTTGAGGTGTTTCATACATATGCATACATATTTACAGTCTGGATCAGTGTACTAGTCTGTCCTCTTGTTGTAGAGATTGTCATTTTTGTCTGTGTGTGTGTGTCTGTGTCTGTGATACTGTACCTGGGTGAATACGGCTCGTCAGGGGGAGGGGGGATGTAGAGGTCCTGTAGAGCGCAGCTGTCCCGTCTGGATGGGGTGCTGATGGTGCTGGATGGTGTGGCCACACTGCTGCTGGGGCTCGGGGGGATGATGGGCTAAAAACAGTGGTGCCGTTAGCTTTAGCATTTACAACATCCCTTTGTAAAGTTGTTCAAATACTTTTAGCAGATTTTCAGTTGTCGATATAATGAGTGCTTGTTATTTTACTGCAGGTAAAGAAACGCATCATAAATAAGTCTACAAACGTCCTCTCTATTCACATGCGAACTACCGTTCAAAATTATGGGGTTGTTAAGATTATATAATGTTTTTCAAAGAAAGGCTGCATTATGTTTGATCAAAAACAGCTATATTGTCAAATATTATTACAATTTAAAAATAATTAGTTCCTATTGTAATACGTTTTAAAATGCAATTTATTCAGTGTCACATGATCCATCAGAAATCATCTTTTAAGAAACTGATACACTTTTTTCAGGATACTTTAAAGAATAAAAAGTTCAAAAGAACAGCATTTATTTGGAATAGAAACTTTCTGTAACATTATAAATCACTTTTGATCATTTACTGGTATTCATTGACCCCAAACGTTTAGTGTACATCATCACCAAGATGTCTTTTCCATGTTTTTGTGACAAATATTTAGAATGCATATGAATCCAACCCCTTTATCAGATTTCTGTAAACAAAAATGATGCCCAAAATAGAATGTAAAGCTTTCCAGGTCATACATTTTGACAGAGCTACATCTCTGCAACAGGTGAGTCCTTAGATACAGCAGTTATGAAATTACAAAAATGGTGATATTTTATTATTTCATGAAAATATCAAGGGTTACCATACAAAAACTACTGATTTAACAACATTTTCATCACCACAAATTAAATGACAACTACTAAAGGAAATGCAATAAAATTAAAAGTCAACAAAAATGATAAATAATTTTACCAGACATCAAACACTCATCCTAAAGGCAGAATAACCTGACCTGTGTGTCTTTGTGGAAGAAGACATGCGAAAAAAAATAGTAATATCCATCTCATTTGAGTCGAGTGTGTGTCTGTTTCCTCCAACGTTTATGTATTTAAAAGCGGCTGTGTAAATAAAATGGCGTCTCAATGTCTTCAACTGTTGTCATGACAATCAGTGTGTCTTGTTAACTGTCAGCTGTGCAATAGAAACGGCAAAGAAACGAAGAAACGAACGGCAAAGAAAAACGAATACGTGCAATTTATACACTGCACAGTCAAGCGTCAAAAACGACATTCCACATTTTCCTCTCAGGCCACAGTAAAGCATCCTGATGCACAGGGGCTTCGGTGAAGCTGGAGAGGAGATTGTGGAAAGAGGGATAAGCAGCAGATTAGAGGGAAAAAAGATGAAAGAGGGAAAAAAAAGGAAGGTTAGTGGGTGGGTGGGGGTAGAGTGGAGTGAAGATTTGCCATGCAATCGCAATCTAGTTGGTCAAAGCCCTAAGGGAGGGGAAGAGTGCTCTTAATGCTGCTAAAAAAAGAACATGCACAGATTGGGGGACTATGCCACAGCATATCATCAATTCACACACACCACTTAATCCTCATACCGCACACATCCCGTCAGTACCTGCAGGGCGAGGGGCTTCCATCTCATGTTCTTGAGTAAGGCTGGGGCTGACGTGAGAGTGCTCTGAGGTCGTTTCTTCAGCGTGAGGGTCACCCCTGCGGGATTGCAGCGTAAAGAGTTGACCAGGTTCTTCAGCTGCCAGCCCACCTACGCAAGTTCAACACACGTGTTGACCTCACCACAAGAGAGTCAGATAACATTCCAGGGCACACAAGCATCTTGTGTAGTCTTGTTAACGGGGGTCATTCTTCATGTCATTTTGGATAAATAATTAAACATTTTTTAAAGATGGAAAACTATACACTACCATTCAAAAGTCTCTGATGCTCACAAAGGCTGTGTGAAATATTACAACAATTTAAAATAACGGCTATGTTATTGTATTTTTTATAATGTAACTTATTTCTGTGATGCAACGCTGAATTTTCAGCAGTCATTATTCCAGTCTTCAGTGTCACATGACCCTTTAGAAATCATTCAAATATGCGGTTGAAAAAACGGCATTTATTTTAAATAGTATTTTTTGCAACATAAATGTCTTTACCGTCACTTTTGATCAATTTAATGTGCCCTTGTTGAATCAAAGTATTAATTTATGTAAAAAAACATACTGACCCTGACCCTTGAACGGCAGTGTATTTCTTAACATGAAACTATTTTTTTTTTAAGTTTTTCTTAATTTTTCTCAAAACATTTCAAACAAAGCATGTTTCATATAAAAAATATATTAATTTTAACTTTTTATATTCAGTTCTAAATGAGCAATGACTAATATCATTTATTCAATATTTTTTTTTTATCTTGTTGTGCAATAATAAGGCTACAGTTACAGAAGGCTACAGAAAAAACATTCTTCATTAGGAAGAGTAATGAAAAGGAACGATCTAGTCGTGTTAGCAGGTAAAAGGTAAAATGATTGTGTATAATAGAAACGCTCACCACTGTCTGATGATTGACCTGTATGACCTCATCACCAGCATGGATTTTTTTACAGCGGTCAGCTGGTGACTGGAAGAGGAAAAGGGACAGAGCGAAAGCCATTGGATTCAACACAAGTTTAGAAGATTATATGTACAACAAATTGTCCAAGCATGTCATATTGAGATGAAATATTGTACTGAAATATTGAAAATGACCACTCACTCCCTCTGTAGTGCCTGTGATGACATGTAGGCCATCATAGGTTGATTTGATGTACATGCCCTAGGGCAAGGAGAAAGTCACTTTAGAGCCATTGCCTGAAAATATCGGACACACACTGAGAAAACACTGAAAGTAGCTTGCTGACATGATATGCAAGCACAAATCCACTCTGACACAGTCTCATAAAGGAGAGATATAGTGGGAGAGAGAGGGTGTGTGTGAATGTTTATTTTTATCTATCTCTATTCAGGCTTTATCGAGCGGATACTGAAAGTGTCTATATGTATCTGTGAAATATTACTGCCTGAAGCTCACACAAACACAACTACCAACATGTATACCATCATTAAGGAAGGATGGGGTGAACGTGGCTTCAAATGCTGCTAAATACTCAATTTTAACGATCTGAAATGCAAGTATGAAACGCAAGTAACTTTGTGGGCAGATCTTGCAAATCTAAAAGGGGTTGGTCTGAAGTAGCTATATTACTCATAGGTGTGGTTTGGGTGTAACATGCAATAAACCAATTGACCTATGGCTAAGCCACGCCCCCTCCAATCTCTCGAACAAACATTCGGGCACGGGCGCTATGGCAGCTGTCACAGTAGGAGACATTTCACAGGAGGTAATTGGTGATTTTTGGAGACAGAAAGATTACATATTATCTTGAAGTCACCTAAAGGGCCTTAACTATGCATTGGAGGGTTATATTAAAGTCCCCGTGAATCGGAAGTTGCAAACGACTTTTCTCCAGTGTTGTGACGTATTTCCGAGAAAAACGGAATACTAAATGAGGCAAAATAGTGGGCGTGGCTTTTTTTCCCAACTAGCACCTGATTGGATCTAGAAAATTGGGTGTTTCATTCTGAAATGGAGGATGACGCAAATTTACACATGCTGTCAATCAATGCTCGCTCGGCGCTCGCAAACACACAGCAGCTGTCATTTGGAGGGGCGCGGTTATGGATGTTAAGGAGACACCCAAACCGTAAAGCCTACGTCATCGGGCAAGGTCCTCCAATGCAGAGGGGAGGGGCATTTTCAAAATTTGATTAAAGATTACGAAGCCAAAACATTTTTTTGTGTGGATTGACTTGCATGTATGAATTGTTCACCACAAAACGATCAATTTAGGCAAACATAAGTAAGTATGGTCAATTTTGATTTCATAGGGACTTTAATAATTTTACAGTTGAGAAGGTCGATGAAAAGCTCCAGGCAAAAATGCACAGGTCACAGTGTAAATGTGATAAACCGCATATCATTGCCATCATTGTTTGGCGCTACAGTATTTACATGAATCATTCAGCACAACATTGTTAACATTTATTATCTCGGTTATTTACAGATACGTTAATGAAGCTAAGTGACATGATGTACAACACAGCTAGAAGCTAACGTTAATGTTTTCTAATGTACGTCTAATGTTCTATCCATCCATCCATCCATCCATCCGTCCGTCTCTGTCCGTCCATCCATCCATAATGTAAAAAGATCATCCGTTATGAATACTTGAAATGTACTGTTCTGAATTTATGCATTAAATTTGTAATATTTGGTTATTATTAACCATTTAAAGGGCTTTTGATTTGAAAATGCTGTTATTAAAAAACATCCTAGTTGGAAACCTCCTGAATTTTGTGCATAAGACGAAATAAGAAGTAAGGTATCCAGATACCCACCAGTCCCTCGGTGGATCTTATGTTGTCCAGCTGCACCACTTCCAGATGGGCGGCCTGGGACACCATGGGGTCCGAAGAGAGGGAGATGATGTGGTCACACACACCAGAAAGTGTCTTACACTGAGGACAGAGAGAATCATTGACGAAGAGAGGCTCAGAACAAGTATTCTAGCTGAAGCTGCTCCTGGGCTACAACATGCTGATCATTTCGTTGCATGTTCACTGCACATAAACACCATCTGCACTGAGATCGAGAGTCACCAAGATGCACTGATTTATGAAGTAATCATGTGACCAGGATGCTCTCAAAAGTATAATTCTCCATGATCATGCTGGTTTCTTTAAATTGATTCATGCAATCATGATTTTCCCTCAATTTGCTGCTAGTGACTATTCAGTAAAGGTGTTCCTGGTGTTGTAAACGCAAACTCTCTTTCTCTCACTGTCACTCTCAGATGAAATGTGGCCTGGCCTGGTATTTATAGCAGAGCCAGCTGTACCCTAACTGACACTACAGCATGGGCTAGACTGCATGAATCAAATGTGAATATATTTCTCTCTCACTCACCTCACACATACTCTCGCTCTTTTTTTTTTCTCTCACTTCGACACAGATTTCTATTTTTGAACGGAGGAGCTAGATAAGGAGCTTTATGTAAATTAATCAAGAGGTTGTGTGAGAATATAAATGTCACTCTTACCACATGCAGTATCTTATTTTCTGTCTCATACACTGTGCCATCCTAAAACACAAGAAAAGAAAAATACATTGTAACAAATTACTTTCTAATATCATCACACTTACAACCTCATAACTGAAGTACTACATCACTCTAAAAAATGCTTGGTTGTTTTAACCCAAATTTGGGTAAAATATGGACAAAACCAGCCATTGGGTTAAAAATGTGATTTAAAAAATGTAACCCAATGGCTGGGTTTGTCCATATTTTACCCAAAATTGGGTTAAAACAACCCAGCATTTTTCAGAGTGTGTGATTGAAACTGCATAGTACATTTGATTTATAACACAAAAATGTTATAATAAGTATTTTAATTTTCCAGCAAAAAAAGATTTAAGCATATACTATGTTCTTATATTTTCTTAGAATTTTATATTTTAAAATAGTATATTTTTATATTTACACTATTTAATATTAAGAATATAAATTAATAATAGTTTAGGTTTTGTTTTTCTCTGCCCACTGCAAAATGTACTTGCTTTAAACGTAATTGTCACAAAATCTAGTTTGATTTATGCTTAAAAAACCAAAAACCACAACAACAAACTTAATCTAACGTATTTCTTCTTTTTATATATTTTCCTGGAAAACAAAGATACTAATATACTTTTTTCTGTAGTGTTATATAATGCTAAATGCTTATATAATGCTTTATAGTTGTGCATGTGCATTCATGTCATGAAACTTTGATTAATATATATTCAATGGTGAATCATCAGAAGTATTACATAATATTTGCTAATCACATATCAACAAAAGTTATAAAATGCTTCCCAGTTATGTGATCCGAACACATTTGATTTCTGCTCTGGGTAAACAGAGTTTTGGGATGTCTCATATGAGGAGCTGAGCTTTGCTTGTAAAACAAAATAAGAAAAGATGCTTGCTGGCACGGAGACCTGCACCTATCTGAAATAGTTCTCTGTCTTGAGCAGACAGCTGAGGAGGAGATGAGTCATCCTCCCACACCGAACCTGGTGCAACACTTTTCCTATTCCTCCTCTCATCTGCTCATTTCCTCCGCTCTGCTTAATGGTAGTCTGATTTCCAGCCCGTGGGTGAAGGAGCTTGGGGATCTCGACAGGCCACACTCATGATTAATCTTAAACATATTGGGAATCTCCTTCAACACTCAACCTACACATCACAGCCTGATTCAAAGGAGAGTAAATAAAGATTGAGCTAATACACATTAGCGTATAATTAAGAGAGAAGGACAACTTTATATAAAGTTTGAATGCATGAAAGGCCCTTTGGAGCGTGGTATTTTTTCCTTCACAGGACATATCATAAAAAGTAAATTCTACAGGTCTTCATACATGTTCTGGGACACATCGCTTTTCTCCCATCTGGGACAGTCTGTGCTCGCCCGCAGTGGCCCATGCCAGAGCAGCACTATTTCAATCCAGGACAGAAAATTTAGAAGGAGAAAAAAATGTCCATGGCCTCCTTCTAAAGAACCTTCTGCCCTAGAAACTTCACCCTGCTTTTCATGCATCCTCGAAAAAAAAAGATTTAGTCCTAAAGTATGGCGTGACACTGGTGAGGTTGAAACAGAAGATAGACTCTAGGTCAAAAGAGACTTCTTAACCTTGCATGTATACAGGATTTAAAGGGACAGTTCACTCAAAAAAGAATATCCTGTCATCATTTAAATAAAAATGCACAAATACATGCCAAAGTAAACTTGTTTATAAAAGAATACATATATATAATCTTATCTATTGTTTATTTTATCTACATTTAGATGATGCTTTTATGATGCTTTTTGGAGCTTGAAAAATATTTTGGATTTTGAATGAAGGGAGTTAATAAATTACAAAAATGTTCATTTTGGAGAAAACTATCCCTGAAAAGAAGATGAAGGTGATGTGTTAATGTTATAATTGAGTGTTTCAGTCCATACCTGCTGAACTATTGTGGTCAGCTCCAGACACAGCTGAATCACATTATTCCTGGTCATGGAGTAGTCTGCTACGGCAGCGAACGGAGACCTGATGAAGAAATAACACCTGCCATTAACCATTAGATCACTTCTAATCACAACCATTTATTATGTCTAACCTTCCTCACTGTCGCTGCACTGCCAAAGCCGAACTGAGTCTAATTCAGGCAATGGTGGACATTCATGATGAGGAATGAGAGCTAAAAGGAGGTGAACCAAGTAGCATGTGGAGAGGCAGGGAGATGAAGAGTAACAAAAACAGAGAGAGACAGATAGACAGCGCTGAAAGCGAGAGGAGAGAGAGGATTTTTCGCTCCAATGCACTAATTCACAGAGGCTCAGGCAGCCCCATCACACAGACTGCAAAGATCACTGTCTTTCCAATCCTTATGAGAGTCTTTAATTTAGACCATTCTGCTCTCTTCTGTGACTGTGGCCATAATGAATACATTTCGGTTTGATTTTGTTAATATGCTAGAAGCATATTATATTAGTACAGCATACATATTTTTGCTAAATATGAAAGGTACAGTATGTATATAATTATATTACAGAATAGACTAGGATCAACAGTAAGAAACAATAAGGCCTGCCCTGGTCTGAGTAGTTCAGATTTTTACTTGCCATGCCAAAATTTTCATGGGCCCCATTTTATTTTCAATTTTTTACTATTTTAGTAATATTTAGTAATAACACACTTCTGTTCAAAAGTTTGGGTCAGTTGTTTTACATCCTTTTCAATTCATTTATTGAACAAAGACAATACATTGAACATGTTAAAAGGGATTTCTATATCAAATAAATGTTGTTCTTTTGAACTTTCCATTCATTAAAGAATACTGAAAAACGTGGATCACATTTCCCACAAAAATATTAGTTTTTTTTCCATTAATAATAGTAATAATAAATCTTTCTTGAGCATCAAATCAGCATATTAGAATGATTTTTGAAGTATCATGTGACTGAAGGCTGGCGTAATGATGCTGAAAATATTTCACAATATTGCAGTTTTTACTGATTAAATAAATGAAGCCTTGGTGAGTGCAAGAAAATCTTATCAAACCCAAACTTGTGAACAGTGTATGTTTGGTTTTGTTTGGAAATGTTTGGTTTTCTTTACAGAAAAAAAGCCTTTAAAATACAAAAAAACAAACAAATAAATACGGTTTTAAATTGACAAAATTAGTTATAAATTCGTAAAAGCACAACTTCATGATGCATTTTTACTACTTACTGGTGCGTGCATCACTAGCCATTTTGATAAAACCTATGTAAACTAGCAAGATGAAGCAGAGAGAATTTTATGAATTGTATCATAAAAACCCATATACATTATCATCTTTGTCATTTTCAGTCATGTCCTGCTTACAGTTTCAGTCAACTTTATTCGTTCCAGGTCCGTTCACAAGAAACGTGTACGTGAACACTTCATATATCGGATACCAGCAATGCATTGCAGTGTGAAAGACCCAAGACACGATCAACTAGTCGACTAGATGGTATAAACCTTAACCCAGAAAATCCTCTCTATAGAAGAAAGTACAAGGGCACCATTTATCTTAATGAGTGCACTGAGCCGCATATCTGACTCCAGGGTTCATATCTTACACTGAATAATAAGACTGTAACATGCGAATATGATCACCCAGGACAACACTCCTGCTGTCATCCTGTCTGGGGAGAATAAATGAGGGAGACCTGGAGGCCAGGAATAATCTAGGGAGAGGCAGCAGCAGATTAATTGCACTCACAAATTATGAGTGTGCGGTTAGGCGGGAGACTTGGCGAACTGCACTAACGAGGAGGCGTGGCCAACGAGAGCTTTAGCTGATGAAGGAATAAATGCAAACTCACAAAAACATGACCTTGTGCACACACACACTTGAGAGACAAACAGAAGTGCTTAGCAGACACGCTGGCCACTTTCAGGGCCAGCTCTTCCAAAACAGAAGAGACTTACGTAAGCTTTTTACTCATCTTTTGTTTGTCAGCTGATTGCTCATGGGTGTTACATAAGGAAATCGGCACGATCGTGTCATCTGTGGCCTCTCGCATGACCTCACTGATGAGTTTGAACAATGAAGCCTTTTACCCGAGATGAGCGTGTCACGTGACCGTACGCATGGTAGATGAAAGAGCAGGATTACTGAGGCTGCTTTCATTGAATTTGAGTTTGCTTGAGTTTGGACACATTTGGACACTTTAAATTTATTCATTTGCCTTCATTGCAAACCAATTTATCCCAACTAACTTCATTTCAGTATATCTATTGTTTTATCCTCAACAAAGTATTTTTATGTGCACACAGATGTGCTTGTGCTATACCTTTAAATCCAAAACATCTTAAAATTGTAAAAACATCCATACATTTTTAAGTCAACTAAAGTGTCCAACAGTGTTATTTTAGCTTTATTTATAATTAATAACATTTTGATTTAGCTTTTATTTCCATATGTTCACTTTTCAATTTTAGTAATTCTGTTATGCATATCTGTGTTGAGTGTGGGCTGTGTTTGCACCTCTTTGCAGGACTAACCTATCCAACCAAGCCAGCAGGCTCTTGGCGGCAGCGATGAGGTCCACTACAGAGGTCAGAAAGTCATTGGGAAGTTTTCGGGTGGCTCTGCCGTCATAGTGACCGCCCCTCCGTCGGCCCGTTATGAAGTTCTGCAGGTTCTTGGCTGATGCGTTCAACTTATGGGTCAGAGTCTTCAGGTTCTCTGTCTCTAGTCCATAATTCTGAATAAGAAAGAGCAAAGAAATAAGATCACAACTTCCAAGAAAGAGCTAAAGAAACTTTATGTGAGCATGGCTAAACTACAACGATAAAAAAGGCATGTCCTATAAATAAACTATTTTTTAATTTTCACTTATGCTCCAGCTTCTGTACTGTAGCTTACTCTTGAAACTGCAATGTGGTACTGTATATATTATTGGCTCTTGTGTGACAAATATCTTGTGATGTTCCACATTTGTAAGTTGCTTTGGATAAAAGCATCTGCTAAACGATTAAATATGGATGTAAATGTAAATGAAACGGGGGAAGGTAAAGGCAAGGTCATGGGCACTCTGTGATGCAGTACAAGTTCACTGGGAAAAAAAGTAGCTTGAGTGGTTTTAAATAATGGAGGAAATCAAATGGAGAAGGAGAAAAGGGTCCCTTAAAGGTATACAACCCACGCAACATTAACGTGAACTTAACATCATAGTTCAAGTGAAACTTATAAAACTTATATTCATATAAAAATATTTGAATACATCGATTTACGATACGATCAATACGATTTTTTAAAATCTTTTTGAAAGAAGTCTCTTATGCACACCAAAATTGAATTCATTCAACCTAAAATACAGTAGAAACAGTAATATTGTGAAAAATAATTACAATTTGAAATAACTGTATTCTATGTTAATATTTAAAATAAAAATGCATTTGAGTACTTTATTCCTGTGATGGCAATGCTGAATTTTCACCATCTTTCCTCCAGTCTTCAGTGTCACATGATCCCGCAAAAAACATCCTAATATGCGGCTCAAGAAAACAATTCTTATTATCAATGTTATTATTAATAAAACTTTGTGCTGCTTAATTTTTTGGTGGAAACTGTGATGCATTTTTCCTTTTTTTATAAATACAAAGTTCAAAAGAACAGCATTTATTTGAAATGTAAATATTTTGTAACATTATGAATGTCTTTACTGTCACTTTTGATCAATTAAAATGTGTCCTAACTGATTAGAAGTACTAATTTCTTTCAAAATCTTACAGAACCCAAACATTTGAACGGTAGTGTTTATATGTCATTGCATGTCTCCATTGATTTATATTTATTTTTTATCAACATTTACTCGTCAAGAGTTTTGTTTGGAACGCTGAATTTCTCCATCAGTGGAGAAACAGATGAAATCTGATGGACAGGTTAATTACAAATGTTATGAGGTCGTACAGAGCATCTTTTTTATCAAAATGCTAAATTTTTCTAGCTATAACTGGGAGGGTGAGCGTCCAAATCCCTCTACCTGATACCCCCTTACGGCCTATACTCCATGACAACACATACAGTAGAACGGATCTCCCAGAATGCCTTGCTGCACACAAAAGCCAGTGGGGATCTGTCATGCAATGGAACCAGCATGAGGGACAGATGAATAATCATATTTAATGCAGCAGGGCTCCATGTTGGACAAACCCCGAGAAGCATTACATAAGAAGCTTTCAGGGACTAGCTGGGCTTAAGCACATGACATAACAAATGGTGGGAACAAATAAGAAGAATACAGGGGGCCAGTTTGGCTAATATACCCCCATTCACCCTCCTTTTTCTGCCCTCTTCCATCATCCGCTCAGGACTGCTGTGTTCCTTCTCTCACACTTTTCTTCGCTCTCTCCCAGAGCCTTTCTCTCCTGTTTTAATTTGTTTTCCTTCTCTCACCCGAATGCTGCAGAGTTTTCTACCCACTCAGCCCTCACAATCTTTCAGTCGCTCCTCCTCTCTTTCCCTCCTCCTGCAATAAGCGTCCTTATTTCTCTTGAACCCCATCAGAACAGCCTGGAAATTGTGTGCAAGGATGACAGTGGGGAATGGAGGGATTTTCAAGGATTTAAAGTGTTTGTCTTGGCTATTATAAATTGCACAGGATGCAATTAACATAAACATAGAGGCAGCATGGGAAAAACAGGGTGAGGTGCATCAGGAATAAAAATAATGTAGTGGTTGAGTGATTTGGGTATTTTAATGGTTAATATCTACAATAGGGTTTTTCAAGCTTTTTGATGACACGGACCCCCAAATATGATGATCCTCTGTGCCTTGCTAAATGTATCTCTTGATACATGTAGTGCTTAATTATGCTTATCCACATGCTATTTGTCTTAATTTTGACATGTCAAAAATATATAGTGTTAAAAATTTAAATATTATTAATCTGTGTAAATATTAAAAATATTTAGAAAAATATATTTACTTTTTCTACCCACCATCAGGATACTTTTAGAAGTATAAACCTGAAGAAAAACTTTAAACTATGGCTGTGAATAGAAAATAAAATTCCTCTCATGATTTCTGACCAGTCTTTAGAAAGCCAAATGAAAAAGTAATACTATGAAATTCTCTATATTTGAACCTTTTATTCATTTTTTTTCGCTTTTTAATCTATTTTAAAAATTTCACATTAAAAAAAATGTCCTTTTTTCAAAACTCCTGATCTATTGAGAAGGGTGGATGTAATAAATGTATATAATACAGCTTACATAACAGATTTACTAACAGCTTGAGCCAGAGCAAACCCTCCTTAGGCATTAAAAAAAACCACTGTCAGGATTTAGACAAGCAGTGAAAAATTAGCACTGAAAAGGCGCGGATAGGGTTATTTTTTGCGGCTGATCTTATTGCATATGTATTTGTATGAGTTTCTTTTTCAGATGCAAAATGTATGGAAGGAGAGTATTTAAATGATTCATGCAAGGTGATTTACTACGGTTTGCGCTGGTCAATTTACTGGTATTTGTACCATTTATGTGTGCCATTATTTACAGCCCAAAAAAATCATGTCTTAAACCAGACGCTTTTTGGAAATACGCTCTCATCCTAATCTGTCCTGTTTAGTAACTATCCCTAAATCATGGAATATAACATAGCTGGAACACTGTATTCACCAATCTGCACAAAAAACCATAACTACACATCTTGTAATTGCTATTATGCCATTTCAGTTATGTTATTATAACACCAGCATAAAGCGAAACATAATGCAATAAAACTAACTTACTCTGTAAAGCAGACACAATTTGTGTTTGTTGACAACACAATTCACCTGTGTTTGTGTGTTTGCGTATGTGCTCACCAGCGCACAAAGCAGGTCCACAGCCTCCAGAATAAGTTCCTGGTGGCCGATTCGAGAAACACCCAGATCTTCGAGCTCCTGATGTGTGATTCTCAACAGCTGTTCGCCGCCCACCTTCTCCTGCTCAAAGTTCTTGATGTACTGCTGCAGACAGTCATCCAAGCCTTGAAAAGAGGAACAAACAGCAAGATGAAGACATCATTCATCCAGGGACCTATTTAGTACAATTTGCTTAGTTTAATCATAACCTGATTAAATGACTATAACAGAGATTATAAGCAACTAGTCTCAAATATATCTCCCAGCAGGAGAGTGTGGGAGCCGATTGCGTGTTTACATGGTTACCGTCAATGTGTACCGCACACATAGATATCCTCTATAGGACAGTAGTGAGGGATTGTGAACATTTTGGCACACAGCTGTTTAAACAGACTTTATTTTGTGGACCGATCCAGGCACACAACTTTGAAATGCTTTGCTGTCATGAACAGACGTCAGCGGACTTCAAGCACTGTTGTCACTAATAAGAGAAGACCTGTTTGGCGAGCGCTAGCTGTTGTCTAGGAAACACATGCCTCCCCCGTGCCCCCTACCCTTCAACTATACTGATCCTTCACTATTGTTTTCCTCTCCCACAGATTCACACAAAATACATCATATATTTATAGAAGAGAGACAGAAATTATTTCACATGTTCAGCTGAACCAGAAGCATTGTGTTGTTTTGAGATTATTTAAGTACAAGTACAAGGAGGTAGTTGTGCTAATATATTGTACAATCTCTCTCTAACCATTCTCAGGGTTCCAGACTACAAATAAAATGGCCTCAAATGAGATCAAATAATTGTGAAAATGATATTTTTGCGTATCATCTTGTGAGTTGGCATTTGTTATCAGCGTGCATTGACAATTCAACAATTACAAACACAATGTCTGATTCACGGACAAAAGACAAGTTTTTGAATCAGTTTTTTTTTTAATGAGTCTGGCAAAAAGATTCACGAAAAAGCTTTAAATTTGCTCACAAGTTAGCGGTTTAAATCAGATTAGTTTAGTAAGTTGTATTGGGTTCACAACCAACTTCCACACTGAACTGTTATATAAAACTTATAATAAATTAATAAATGGTATTTTTAAAAATAAATACACTATTTTACAAAACCATTCTCAGAGCTCAGTTGGGACTGCAAAAAAAAATGTCAAATGCTAAAGAAAAAAAAAGCATCGACATGCATTTTTTTGTAAATTAAATTAAATGCAAATTTTCATTTCATGTAAATTAAAGAAAAAACAAACAAACAGAGTGAGCCTTGATGTCCGATTCACAAAAAGACTCGCAATGAGTCAGTTAAAATATATTCACAATAATATATTCAGATTCACTCAGTGAATACTTCAGAGCCATACTGGATTCACACTGACTTCCTTACTGAACCGAGTTGTAATTTAAAATGCAAAACATATAATAAATAAATAAAATATTATTGATAATTTGGGAACTAAAATGTAATTTGTCTCCTACATTTAAAAAAATTCTTTAATTTCAGATTTTTATTCTCACTGTGTAGTTTTTACTTTTTGTAACTCCTTCATATGTATGTATGTGATTATTTACATAGATGCTCTGCAACAAACAGCACCTTTACCTCAGCATTTATTACCATGTTCACTTCCAGCTCCCTCCTTCTGTCCTCAGCACTATTCATTTCCTCTCCACCTCCCATAAATTCCCACACAGACTTCTCCGCCACGAGGTTTCATTATCTGTATGCTCATTTCACAACAAAAGACGAGGATGCAGAGCATGTAAAATGTCCCTTTCATCAAACCCTGATATTCATCTCTCTGTTGCATACATCTAATGGACCGTGAGGAGAAAGTTCAGACACCGGCACGGTTCAAAACTGCTGAAAGCGAGCGTTTCACGGCTTTGCATGCGATTTGAGGGCTTAACAAATCCGCTTCTTAGCCAGGCTGATCTAAACCCATTCCAAATGAAGGAATCATCACGTTTGTCGCTGTAAGTTGCTATAGAGACGGCATAGGGACGCAAGGAGCGCTTGAGTAGGACCTCATTACCAAGACAAAACTGGAAGTGAAATGAGAAGCTTATATGCGAGTAGTTTGAATAGACATAAATAAATAAAGAAACATCTAATACTTATTCAGAGATTTTCGCTTTTGTGTAGCGTTTGCATTGTAATGCTATAGAAATATTATTATTAAGACTCCAAATGGTTCTACCAGTGTCATAGATGACAGATTCATAACAGAAACAAGTGGGGAAAGACAAACCATTTTTTTTTTCAATCATTAGAAATAGCAACATGAAAGTCTTTTGCTTTGTTTACCTATTCCCAGTAGTGAGTGTTGCTTTTCTGTGGCTGAGTGAGACAGGCCAGCTCACACAGTGCCAGTGTACACAAACAGTAAACTCATTGATTAGGAGGACATTAATCTGCTGTTAATTGCAGCCGTTGTGGCTAAACACTACAAAGAAGAGCGCCGCATGTTCATCTGGGACCATTAATCTCTGTCAAGCGAGGCGGGTGGTTGGCCAACAGTTAGAACCGAAGAAGATGAAGCAAGAGGGTGAGAGTGTAAATAGGTTATGGAGTGAGTAAGTAATGAGAGAAAGTTGTACCGAAGAAGAAAATCTGATTGTAGCTTTACAGTATGTTGCTTAGAAGCTGGTCCAATTCAATCATGACCTGAAAACCTCTGAACTGTCCTGAATCCATGATTTAGCAAACAGTGCGGCCCAGAACTGAAAAAGGGATTGGGAGTTTCGTAACTATCTAAGCAATGGATGATTAGAGTTAGATGGATAAAATGAACACTTTCTAGATTCATCCAAAAAAAAAAAAAAATGTAATCATTTACTCAGCCAGTTTCTTTCTTCCTCTAATGGATAAACTGTGTTGGTCCCACTTTTCCTTGCAATTGCAGTGAATTGAGATTGGAGCTTTCAAGCTTTAAAAAGGTGGAAAGAATTTCCAATCAATACCAATACAATTCATATATTTGTTTACTTGTACATTACATGTATTCCAAACAAAACTTCAGCACATACGCAGTGCCAGTCGCCACATTCGCCATAATGTCACCGGAGCTATTGTCAGCATAGTTGTCATTTTTATTTTTATGTAGGTGTCTTTGTTTCCACAGTATTTTTTAATTTTGATATTTTTAGGTCAAACCGTTCTTGTCTGTCAGTCATATAATGGTGGTCACCACCTCAAAGAGCATGGTCGGAGAAGTCCAAGTTAAGCATGATTTAATGACTCGTAAATGTAAGTACACATTGATGGCCTAAGACACGAAACGAGCGGTTTGTGTGAGAAAATGAACAGTATTTATATCGTTTTACCTCTTGTAACCACAGCCACATCCAAGTGATCTGAGAGCACGGACGCTTTCAGTCTGCGCAAGCGCCGGCAAGCGCCGGAAATGATCTCTCACGCGGTTGCGAAAAACGTGTACTTACATTTACGAGTCATTAAATCTTGTTTAATTTTGACTTCTGTGCATGATTTTTGAGGTGGACCCCATAGACCTCCATTATATGACTGACAGACAAGAACGGTTTGACCTAAATAATATCAAAATTGAAAATTGATCTTGGATACCCTTGAGGTAAGCTAAAACATATCAAAAATTTATTTCAAATTGAACTATCCCTTTAATGACAGAAATTTCATTTTTGGGTGAACTAGCCCTTTAAATGATTATTTCAGGTTTACACCACCCCTTCCAATCTGACTCCAAATTAATTGGGATTGAGCTCAATCAAATGGATTGAGGTGTAGAAGGATTTTAACTCAGATTGAGCCATCATTCAGATTACAAACGGATTATCTGGCTGCATGTAAATGTATAGCTAACTCTGATTTTAAATGAATCATTCAGCCTGGTTTTGTGATCTAGATCTACCAATTCACTGGTAAAGAATAAATCTCTAAAGAACAAATTGTTCACAAGTTAGACATCGCTCTTTTTTTCATGTTGACCATTACAACTGAAATATTCTCCAAAAGAAAGTCCTGAAGGTGCCATGACAATGCAAGAATTTTCTTTTTTGGGGATCTATCCCAATAATGTTATTTCTCAGTGCTATTATGCAGGGATCTGCTTGTTATTTGCACACTGCAGCACACAGTTATTTTACAGCGTCTGTCAACAAACAGCTCAACAGTCTGTGTCTGGTCAATGTCGTGTGAAATCCTGTTGCACTGCTCAGTTAAATAAATTACTAAAACATGCATTTAATCAAGGCTATATTTAAGCTCCATTGTGTGCAGTTTTATTGGATTTACTGCTATTATTCTACTAAGAATGACACCAAGGGGGGGTTCAGAGTGAGTCACAGGAAGCACTGAGGGGGGTTGGAAAAAAAAGAGCATTGAGGGAAGGTCACAGGGCTCTTCTGCTGTCGGGCACTCAGAGGCATCACCTAGGGTCATCACCACTGAACTGTATGCTAATGTAAGAGCTGAAACATGGTAATCGGTGTGCTAAGAAACAAGAAAAACACAGCATACACCATGAATTCACAAAGAAAATGTGACAACAGAACAAATCTTTCGCGGAGCCGTGGTGCAGTGGTAGCGCTTATTGCTCTTGACACATTAGGGACAAAGCACTCATAGTCACAAGGGTGGTGTGTGATTTGCATCCAAACCACAACATGACCTCATCCCACTAACCCCTCTCACTGGACTATCCAAAAGAAGTCCAAAATGAATAAATAAGTCTTTTGAATAAATAATCTCTCTGTGAATGTGCCATCATATGAAATATATGTTAATGTGCTAAACATTAGCAAGATTGCAAAAGTTTGGGTCGGGTCAGTACGATTTTTTTAATCTCTTAGCTCAACAAGGCTGCTTATTTGATCTAAAATACAATAAGAAGATTGTTTTCAGTAGGTACAAAGCAGTTTTAGGAGTTCAGGTAGGTTGATACAGAACTACTATAGTCAGTGTACTACAGACCACTGACTGTATGTTAACGTTATAGTTATTGATACATAAAATATACAGCTACCTCCAAAAATCCATGATAAAAAAAGGCATTACAGCTGAAACATTTGTGATTTGTATTTTTTTATCATGCATTTTTGACAACCATAGCTTTACGCTAATTTCACTAATTATTTATTTTAGACGTTACCATAATAATATAAAAAGTTACAGCATGGCGCAGGGAAGGGTGCATCACACTAACAGTTTCTCCTGGTCAGATCTTTCACACACCTTTAATGATATCCAAAAAAAAAAAAAACTTAAAGAAGCAAAATGATTGCAGTCCTAGCTGACAAATTGGTGCTATTGTGTGTGGCTCAGTGTGGGCAGCATATAGCCACGCAGACTTACTTTGTGCTGCATAATGCTGTTTTAGCTTAATAAATGCTGGGATATTTATTCACTCATTTTGCCATCACCCTCATGTTGTTAAAAAAATCATCCGTAGAACACAAAAGGAGAAGATTAGTAGAAAGTTCACGCTGCTCTTGTTTTGAATATAATGAATGCAAATGGCGACCAAGTGCAGTCAAGCTCAAAAAAAAAAATTATATGCAATATAGCAATGATGACAGATTTTTTTGTGCAAGGATTGTGATTGTGAGTGAAACTTTGAAGGCATTATTACATCCCGCTGATCAGAAGGCTATAATGATCACACAGATATTCACAGACACCATCAGCCCATAGGGGTTTAACACAGTCTTACACTGATACACATGCATATAAACACTTTATCTTCTGTCTAAGCAGCTGGTACAGCAGCTTGCAAGTTTTTTCTGCACATAACAGACAGACGCCGATTCAATTCTTCAGCTTTTAAACAGCAAACATCAAGACAATGTCTGAAGCTTCTTACATTTCTCTCTGCCCTTCTGGAAGGGTTAACTTACAGAGCGGCGATGTGTACTTGTGAGCATGCTTTTAGTGTGCAAACAGCATAAGAAACCCTTTCTGGCATTCCCTTAGGGAGGAACACCGCCTCGGTATAATTCTTTATGATTCCTACACTGCCTTTTCATCTCGCTAATCCTTTCTTAACAGTTTAGATTTGCTCAAAATAATAGGATGTTTGCATCTTAAAAAGTTTCCAACCTCTAGATATTTGTCTACATTGTCTTCACCACGCATATAGACTGTGATCTAAATCACAAAGCATGTTCAAAATCAGTTTTGTTCAGAAATAAAATGAATAACACATTAAATCACACAGCTTATTATCGTCCATTTGAGCCATCGCCATATTTACCCACTCAAACACATTACACGCCATCTGAACTAAGCTCAAGCCAAGACATCCACACATGCAGACATACAAGTGCACATTGTTGTACGTTTAACAAAGCTGGTTATTGCTGAAAAGCACACCTGCAGAACTATTCTCACACAAGCGTACACATTGAGTACCAAATTCCTATTTTGTGAATCCTCAAGGAGAAGAATGAGATGGAGATGCTGATCAACCTTTTTCAAAAACATAACTTAAGGCAAAACATTCAGCGAAGTGGAACACTTTACTCATTTTAATTTAAAATGACTATCTTCTCTTTTCTCTCCTGAGCAAATAAACCTGTCTGTGTGTGTGTGTTTAGCCTTCTGCCTGACATCTCTGTAGCTGTGTAAGTGATATTAGTATGTTTATTAGCTTTTTGCCTGTTCTCCATTCTTCTACCTTTCTGGGGCGGCAGTGGCTCAGTGGATCATGTAGGTTGTCTACAAACCAAAAGGTTAGTGGTTCAATCCCCGGTTCCACCTGACCAAGTGTCGAGGTGTCCATGAGCAAGACACCTAACCCTGAGCCGGATGGCGCCTTGCATGGCTAACACTGCCATCGGTGAGTGAGTGAATGGGTGAATGTGAGGCAATATGTATATTGGTCAAATGCAGTCCATTTACCATTCTACCTACACCACACCATGACAGAAGAACGGACCACAAGACAAGATGGCCATTCTCATCACCCCTTCCAACTCCACCAATCGGCTTCTGACCTTTTTCCAGGAGGCCACATTGAGGAATATGTCGCTGAGTTCCACAAGCTCTCTGATGGGGTAAGCTGGGCTGATGATGTCCAAAAAGTCTTTTGGTGTGGGTTGGACGATCATCTATACCAGCAAGCTCCAGCAGCAGCGATCCCAAGTACGCTCGCCCAGTACCTGGATCATGTGCTGTGGTTGAGTGGTATCTAGATGATGACATCGCCACTCAACCACCAACACCACCAACATCTTCTTTGCCATGCTTCTGTCTTTGTCCAGAGTCATTAAGAGGACTTAAATGACTTTGACACCGAGCCTGAGCTGCCCGTCTTGTCTTCCAAGCCAGAGAATCTTTACGTCATGCCTGATCTTCACATCAGTCCTACCGAGTCAGTGCATCACGTCATGCCCGCTGAGCCAGGGACTGTTCCCGCCATGGCCGTCGAGCCCGAGCTGCACGTCAGTCCTGCCGAGCCAGAGATTCACGTCAATCCTGTCGAGCTTGAATCTTCTATCCCCGAGTCTGTCTCCAAATACGCACCTAGCCTCCCTCTCCCATCTCCTTCCATCTCTACTCTTCCGCCACTGTCTGTCAGCCCCTCAGGATCCCCCGGTCTCCACCTCCAACCTCCGCAACCAGGATTCTACCTCGGCCCTTCGTCCCATCTACTCCACCTTGGCTCTTACCTCCCTCAGTTCCACCGTGGCCCTTCAGTTCCCTAGTTTCCACCAGGCTCCCTTGTCCCCCCGGATCCACTTTGGTCATTCGTCGTTGTCGACCTTCCCTCACCTCTGGACTACTCTTCTCTGGCTACGCCTCGTCCCTTCGTCCCCTTAGCTCTGTTGGACTCCTCACGCCCTTCAGTTCCCCTTTGGTCCCCACTCTTGGCTTCACCGTGCCCTTCTGTGTCCCCGCCTGCACTTCAGTCACCAGAGCCTGCGGCGTCACCATGTCTGGACCCTCGGTATCACCTAGGTTCGTCAGCTCCACCCTGGTCTCCTCTCCTATCTGCTCCGCCCCCATCAGTCGGCCCCCTGGAGTCCTCAGCCCCGCCTCCTCCCTCTGTCGTTTCCACCCTGGCCGCCTGCACCATCTACTCCGCCCTTGTCCCTCCTGCCTTCGGTTTACCTTTCAACTGCTCTCTGTCCTCCATCTGACGTTGGTCTATCTTCAGCACAAGGTCACGCTTTGTGGGAGGTACTGTCACACCTCAGCGGACTACACATCCCAGCATCCCTCATGTTCACCCCCCACCTGATCACCTATCACCTACATGTCATTATTCGCCATGGACACTAATGTTCCTCACAGCTGTCTGTCATTGTCTCGTCATCACCTTTTGTATTTAGTTCTCTTCTGTTCACTCAGTCTTGATCCGTTCTCGTTAATATTTACTTTGTGTCGTGTGTGTGTTAAACTTTCTGCCCGTCATCCCTGTACCTGTGTGAATGATATTAGTAAATGTTTATATTGGGGCTTTTTGCCTGTTCGCCTTTCTTCTACCTACACCACACCGTGACAAGGCCTAATGTTCCATGACACACTGGTTGCATTCGAAATCACATACTTCCCTATATAGAGGACAAAAAAAACAGTATGTGACAAAAGTAGTATGTAGTAAGTAGTAAAAACCGAACAGGTTGTAATTTTACCATGACATTCTGTATATATAAAAATACTCACATTATTTTAGTGAAAGCTAAAAAAAAACTATTTAATATATATATATATATATATATATATATATATATATACATATATATATATATAGAAACACAGATCATTATTATAGTAAAGTGTTTTGTTTTGAGAGTTTGATTGGTAGGTTTAGGGGTATGGGTGTTAAGGGGATAAAAAAATACAGTACTGTCTGTAGTAATATAGAAATATAGAATATAAAATATAGAAATCATTACGCCGATGGAGAGCTCCCCACAAAGAACGCCAAAGTGTGTGTGTGTGTGTGTGTGTGTGTGTGTGTGTGTGTGTGTGTGTGTGTGTGTGTGTGTGTGTGTTCATTAGCCCTTGTTGCTAATAAAAAAAAACATTTTCATGAACTTCAGTGACCATGGAGGGGCCATTGAGCCTTTAAATGCCAGAGGGGTCCCAGCTGATCACTCAGCCTCCACGTGACCCGTCACTTTACATTCTGCTTGATGAGATGACGTGACTACTCTTCAGCCAATTTCATTCATTAAAACCATCTTTAAACACAATCTGATATCTTAATCCTTTTACGTGTATTGCAGACATTAATATATGTTACGAACAGCCATCGCTATACCTCAATATAAGATGCATCTCAATTGCGTGACAGCTAGAGCGCGCGCGCAATCGCGCCTTGATACATACAGCGACGTTTCTTTAAAACGACGAGTTAAATTAAATCTTGAAAGCACGCAACAAAAAAAATGGACAAATAAATAACATTTACATTTTCATAAAGCACAAACAATGAGCACAGACGCGTCTTATCCATTATTGGATATACAGTAGCCTATTTTCCTCTACAGCAAAATACATGCGACTGTAAAATGCATACCTTTCATCCAGTCGACCACCTGGCTTGTTGACCACCTGCTTACAGGTTCCATGACCAAAGCCATTGTGGAAGTTTTTGCAGACGGTGCCAAACAAAGGTGCGAAAGAGGCGCTTCAGCACACTCCTGATCCACTCACGCAGATTTCTGCCTGTTTTTCATCCGCTGCATGTTTACCCTGCAATTTCTGCCTTGGTTTTTGAAAAACGAAGCGTTGGTGGTCTTTCAAGTTCAAAGCATTGCTCTGCATTCCTTCGCACTAGTCTTTGTGAGAGAGCTGTCAGAATAGCCTTTATCTTGGTCGCGCGCGAGTGTTTATCCTCATTTCTATCATATTTATTCACGATGCGAAGCCTTTAATATTTCCATTCCTCATCCCATATATCGAGCCGAAGAAGAAAAAACAACGGTGAATTTGCGCGGCTGTTTGCCTCGTCTCGAGACTCAAGCTGTTCCCAGTAAACAGTAGTCTGCACGCGCACCCCTCGCGCACACTCGTATGACTCGCGCCTCGTCCATTCTTGCCAGTCGTTGGCTCTGGCAAATGAGCCGTCATGAGGGCCAAGCAGCGGAAACATCTCCATAATTGAGCTGTGTGCCAACCATAGGATTAAATACACGCTTACATAAAGATTGGGCCTATTGCTCAACTCTTATTGTTTCCAGATTCAAGTGAATCATTTAATACTTTTAAGCCATTAATGACAGTTTTATATATATATATATATATATATATATATATAACATATATATTATATATATATAAATATATTACATACATATATTACATACATATATATATATATATATATATATATATATATATATATATATATATATGTTTAGATGAATAGTATGTCTTTTAAATGACAATCATCCTTTTTTTTTAACTTCTTACTGTTATGAAGAAATTTTCTGAAGGAAAGAAATAAGCAATATAAATAAATGGTGACGACGTCAGTTCCTACATTCCGTCCCTCCCAACCCCTCTTTTGTGTTCCAGGAGAATGTCATAAGGGTTTGGAACAACACGAAGGTGAATAAATTATGGATTTATAATTTTAAATTATGAAAATTATGGATAATAATTTTCATTTTTGGATGAGGAAAGAGGAAAGAGGAAAGGTGTACACACACGTACACATACAAGAAACACACACACACACACACACACACACACACATACACACACAATATAAAGGAACAGTAATATTTAGGTAGAATATAAATTCAATTGAATGCATGATTAAAATGGCAAATTCCATAAAAAAAAATATTTTTTTCTTTTTAAATGCCTGCTGTCCTCAAAACTGGACCTATTGTCGGGGCTTTGTGCTTGATCATTCAAGGGGAAACATGCAACGCCATGAGCTGACATTCATGCTAGTGCCTGTCCCAATTAAGCCACTTTCTTTTTAAGAAACATGCCAAACAAAGAAAAGAAATCATGACATGCATGAGCCATTTGGTTAATGTGACGTCCTGTTAATTTCATAGTTTTCCTAAAAATTTTAATTCTATGATATACTTACCCTGTTGTTCAAAAATACTTTCTCTCTTCTGTGGAACAAAAAATAAGTATTTTGAGAAATGTCACAGTGCATTTTTGTACCAATATTCTTAAATAATATATTCAAAATACAAAGTAACAGGGATGTATTTCAGAGTGCTTTATGTTGATTTGACATCTCTTGGGAACATAAGGGGAGTGTGCACTGCTGACAGATGTTGAGAATCCTTACTGCCGGCAGGGGTGTTGAGGAGAGGCTTTTAAGGGACAAGGGAGGGAGAAGAGATCAAGGTTCAAGAGCTGCTCCATTAAGAAACTATAACAAATCTAGTGCCTTTCACAGTGGGAATTCGGGCCTTTTAAATACAGAAACAACACATGGAGCAACACAGGATCCTTCACCACAATGGTGTCAAATAGGGCATAAGTCAAGGTGCATAGGAAGTGCACGGAAACTTTATAGTTTTTAAAAATAAATAATATAAAATATCTATTGTTTAACTTTTTTAACATACACACAACAAAAAATACTCCGAAAAATAATTGGCAGACCCCTGTCGAAGACATCTGGTATCGGTAGATTTAAAAAAAGGAAAAAATAAAAAATATGGGGAAGCAAAATAGAAAGGTAAAATAGATTAAAAAATATTAAAAGGTACACTAGTAAATACACTACAAGCCAATAAATAGCCTAACCATATAGGCCTACATACTGAATAAAGAACACAAATAGCCTATAACCTATAAAGCAAAACAAAATGCTCCTAAACACACAACCAGCTCAAAATAGCAGAATAAAAGCTTGAACTGTTCCCAGAGACACTAAACATAGCAGTTAACAGAAGACTAACATTAGTCTACTGCCTCTACAACACTTACAAAATCAACTTCACTAAACATTCTGTCTCTTTAAGAACATAAGGAAGTAACGTTAGGCCTGTAACTTCAAACCGAAAGTGATATGGTCAGACTAGGTGGGCGTTTGATAGAGGTTTGTTCTCTGTCGCTGATAAAGTTTAATACGGGCTTGGTGTGGCATACGTGCCCAGATGAAAATAATTTATGAATGGATATAAAATTTAAAGTTAACAAACCGGTTTTATTCGTTTCATCATCGGAATTATATGTGAACGAGACGTGGATCGAGACGATTGCGGACCCACAAGCATTGAAATAAACAAAGGTGAACTCATTTATCTGAAGCTCTTATTTCTCATACAGTGAAGGTAGGCTACAAAACTTTATTGTAGCTTCCAGAAACAGGCTGATCAAATATTGGCTTCTTTTTACAACATTATTAACGTATTATAGCCTAGCATAGCCTACATTAATAAACATATTTTTGAGGTCAACGGAAACATTGAGTGGACGAGCTGCAACTTGTTTTATGAACTAACAGTTCCTTCTGTAGAAATAACGCCACGTTACGTTAAAGATTTGGCACAAAAACCCCAGTGTTAAATTGATTTTGCTGTGGCAAGTCTTCTAAAACGTAGAAAAATAAGCCAAAAGTAAACCAGCGCATTTTAAAGTTTATGTGCGTGTAGCCTACATAAATCACATTATGATTATTTCATTGTAAGCACAGAGGCAGTTTATGATTGGCTGTCAGTTGCTAAACACACAACTCGCTGGTATTCTGTATTCTAGCATCATTGTTTCACACTGGCGCCGCAAGTTAGTGTTAAACGTTACTTAACCAGGGTTTAGAAAGGGATAAACGTGTTAGGCTACTACTGTAACAAAGACGTATGTTTTAGCAATGATAAGGCAATATTTGAGCGCTCCCACAGGAAGACATAGCTATGGGTCATTCACGTGAAAGGCAAATGAACATGGCAAAATGTGTATCGCTTTTAACAGGGTAAAAACACCTAGCTGCTTGGGAAACGCTGCAAGTAGGCTACGAGATGGATGACGACGGAGTAGACATGGCGTCAGACAACAGTCTGCCATTAGGAATTGGTGCTTCTGCCTTCGGGAGTGAAAATGGGGATGAAGAGGACGACTTCATTCCTCAGAGGACACTTCCATTCACCCTTGGATACTCCGATCCTTTGGGGTAAAATGTTTTTTTGGGGGGGAATCTGATATTGATGTAATATACAGGGTTCAGAAATGAATATCCGTGCATTGCACGCATGTCTGTTGTGTAAGTGCGACGCTTGCTGGTAAGTCCAGGAACACGCCATATTTGTGTAGCCTACTAAACTTAGTGTTGCTAAGCTTGGTTAACCCTAAAACGGTATTCTGGATAAATGGGGGAAAAATAGTACTGATTTATTGTTAAAAAAAATACTTCCCTTGATCTGAGTGGTACAAGTTTGCCTCCTGAACACACACATTTTTTTTACTCAATTCTACAATGTTAAGTGGATGAAAAAAAACTCCTTAATCTTGTATTTGGGTCAAAAATGGACACCCATAGAAAGGTTAGAATAGGTTTTAGCTCTAAGAACTATAATAAGGATATTTTATGTAGTTAAAAAAATAATAATAATACATATGGTATATGGTACTTTTTCAAGTACATAAATTCAAAAATACCCCCAAAATAAAAAAAAAACACCATAAATGGATAGATAAAACTTTATCGAAGACAGTGATAACATAATTTTTTATAATAAATAAAAAATTAGGATCACATCAGAGTCCTCTGTGCCCACATTTGTCCGAAATTACAGGATCAAGGGCTATAAAGTGAATATGGTTTGAGGGCTACTTAATCTCATTTGCTTTAATTTGAATGACTTAATCATGTTTACATTTACAATGATTCTCACCAGACAATACGTGGAGAGAGCGGAGTCCCCTGCACCCAGTTACACCTCCATGCAAAGTGACAGCTGGTCAGAGACAAGAGAAGAGCGTAAAGAAAGTTGCACACAGTAAGTTTGCTTCACTTTCATTCAGACCGAAGAATAATTAAAAAAAAAAAAAATTCAATTTTTTTAGATGATCTAAGCTGGTGCCATCTTTTATATATTGTCATCTTTCTTTGAGTTAATATGCATCATAAAGATACAAGCATTTTAAAGAGAGAATTTAGACTTTGAGAATAGACTTTGAACTATCTTTGTGCTTGTGGCTTAAGTTGTTATTCTTGTAATTCTGGTTCCCCTGATTAAGATTTTCAACTTTCTACAGGGTTCTGTTGTGCAGACGGGATTCGTCTGCTTCTAGCAATGAATCCTTTAGTAGCGATGAGGACATGAATCCAGAGGGTGATGCTGAAGAAAGGTGAGAAGTCACATTATGTATCTCTGTATCATTCTGGTCATATATTGGTATACAATTCAGAAGTCAGTATAGAGAGATTTTTAAAAAAGGAATTAAAATTAAAATGAATTAAATGAATTTCAGCCTGGCCTATATACATTTAAATGATTAATTTATTTACATATTTAGTTATATAATGCTTACATTTCAAAAGTCATTTTTGTTGTACAGATTTACACTTATTTTAATTTTAAAATACATTTTAATGTGGGAGGAAAAGTACACATTTAGCTGAAAATATAGTAATTTTTATGTATAATATAAACATTTAGCATTTTAACTATAAAATACAGTACCATTCAAAAGTTTGGGATCAGTAAATAATAATAATAATACGAATTATATATATATATATATATATATATATATATATACACACACACACTTTTATTTAGGAAATACATTAAATTTACCAAACGTGACAGGAAAAGATATTTACAATATTAAAAAAAGATTTAGATTTCAAAGAAATACTGTTCTTATTATCTTCATATTTAAAGAAACCTGAAATTTTCTGCATATAAGAAAACTGTATAATGGGTTCCACAAAAAACATTAAGCAGCACAACTGTTTTCAATATTGATAATAAGTAAATATAAATAAATGTTCTTTGAGCAACAAATGAACATATTAGAATGATTTCTCTAGGATCATGTCATGTGTCAGTGAAGACTGGAGTAATGATCCTGAAAATTCAGCTTTACCATCACATAGAATAAATTACATTTAAAATATTTTCAAATAGGAAATAGTTATTTTAAATTGTATTTTACTGTATTCTTGTAAATAAATAACTGTAGCCTTACCGTTTCTTTCTAAATCATTAAAAAAATCTTACAGACCCCAAATCTTTAAACTGTAGCATTGGTGTAAATAACTAATGTCTTAGTTATATATCTAGTATATAACTTCTCTAACTCTTTTTAAAATAAGCACACGGAAGAAGGTCAGGAAGGAAGGTGGCCTGAAACAGCAAAAGGTCCCTGTTCCTGTGAAACCAGAATTGGTAGTAGATCCAAATGAGAAAAGGCATCCAGCGATGACAGTAAAATTTGCTTTCGAGGTAGGCCTTCATCCATTAAATGCAATTACAATATTAGCATTCCCTAATACAATGAGTTGAAAAAAATATCATTCTCTTCTACATCTCAGGCCCTCACAATGTGCCTAAAGAAACTTACACAGGACGAACTAAAGCACTTCAAAAAAATCATGTGGGAACGATATCCAGAGCTCTTCCGGGATCCCCTGGATGGACTTGATATTGTGGATCTGGTGGATAAGATGCTGGAGATCTGTGATATTGAGGTGTCTCTGAAGATCACTCTGGCGCTATTTAATGTCATGGACTTTAAGAAACTGACTGAATATATGCTAGGGCTATGCAAAAGAAGTAAGTCATATTATTTGATCCTCGCCAAAGCATTACAGTGCATTTCAAACTGTTGTCTCATGTCTTCATTTTGATGTTTCACAGACGAAGTGCGCTACGAGTTGAAATTGGCTCTTAAGAAGAAGTATGAGATGGTGTATGAGGGTTTTAGTCCACAAGGACAGCCAGTTCCTTTTGAATCAGTCTATACAGACCTTTACATTACAGATGGCATTAATGCATCAGTGAACAGCGAGCATGAGTTCAGATCAAATATAGAAGAGCTCCAAGAGACCGGCAAAGTGAACAGGACGCCATTAACCGGAAACGACTTATTTCCCCCTGAGACTGCGAGGCCAAGGCATATAAGGTCGGTGTTATCCAGAGGAGTCCCAGGAATTGGCAAATCATTTGCAGTGCAACGCTTCATTCTCGACTGGGCGGATGGAAAAGTCCACCAAGGCGTTTTCTTTCTCATTCCTCTGCAGTTCAAGGAGTTGAACAAGATGCTGGAAGGAGAGCATACCCTCCTCTCTCTAATCAGCACCTTCTACCCAGAGATGAAGGACATAGACACTCTCGAATTTGAGGGCTGCCCAGTAATGTTCATATTCGACGGCCTAGATGACACTCAAATCCCCTTTAACTTCCGGCGAACACAATATTGGTGCGACGCGCGCAGGCCTAGTAGTGTGCAAGTGTTGATTAGTAACCTCATCAGGGGGAACCTGCTCTATAACGCCTTCGTGTGGGTCATTTCTAGGGCAGGGGCTCTGGATGTGATCCCGCCAGAACATGTCCACCAACTTCTTGAGGTTCGTGGCTTTACCGACGACCAGAAAGAGGCCTATTTCAGGAAGACGATCGCAGACCAAGAACTTGCTGAGAGGGTGATCGCTCACATCAAGTCTTCCAAGACGCTGTTTATCATGTGCCACTTGCCGTATTTCTGCTGGGTGGCATCGAAAGTGCTGCAGCGACAGTTTCAGTCTCTTCCACCATCAGTACAGGTGCCCAAAACTCTTACCAATCTGTACACCATTATGCTCCATCGCCACACTCAAATGTCCGTCCAGAAACTGCAGAATGACCCCACTGAAGAAACCAATGGTCTTACGGCTGATCAGCTGCTCATTAAGCTTGCAAAGCTGTCCTACAGCATGCTTGAAAAGAACAAGTTTCAGATAGAGAACGAGTATTGGGACGAGGTCGAATTGCCGGAATCGTACCCAGCCATGGCCTGCACCGGTTTCTGCACCGAGTATTACAGAGAGAAGTACATGATTTACACAGAGAAGGTGAGCTGCTTTGCTCATCCGACTTTTCAGGAATACCTCGCTGCTCTTCATGTTTTCTTCTGTTTCAAGAAACATGGGAAGAATATCCTTGAGCAGAACAAGCTGAAGGTCTTAAAGGTTTCCTTGACAGACTTACTCAAGAGTGCAGTTGACAAAGCATTGAGCTCTAAGAATAGCAACTTCGATATCTTTCTCCGCTTTCTGCTGGGTTTGTCTGTGGAGGCCAACCAGGAGCTTCTCAAGAGCCTCCTTCAGATCTCTACCAGTTCCAGCCAGACTGCACGCGAGGAGACGACACGATACATTACTAAGAAAATCAAAGAAGGCCACTTCCCGGAAAAAACTGAAAACCTTAAGCGGTGCATTGAGGAACTTAACCCGCAACTGTAGCACTGAAAGTGTGAACGAACTTCTGAGAGTGATGCTTTTGCTTTGTCTCTTGACGAAAGATTGAGGTGATAGCAAAATAATCTGTTTCATTAAGTGTCTTGCATTTGGATGTGTTTTTTCATCATCAGTAAAAGACAAATTGTGTGTCAACTATAAGAATTGTCCAATCACTTCATTTGGAAAGTTTGGATTTGGATATTGTTACTGCAGCTTTTGTATTCAATACTGTTTATTTGTATGACGCTGTTAAAGATTTAGTGTGGATTGTATTAAATTGTGTTACGAATGATTTAATATTAAAACCAAACATTTGTGGTACATGTGTCCATAAAATAAAAAATAAAGACCTAATAAAGACTAAAGATAAAGAAATAAATTTTTTTTTTTTAAATAAATTATTTGTTATTCTCATCTTTAAAACACTATCTAGGATGATTTCAACAGCATTTAAATCACGTCAATATTGACAAATGAGAGTATATATGTATATACAAACACACACACACACACACTCTAATTTAAATGCTGTAGAAATCATCCTATTACTGTGTGCCTATATATATATATATAAAGTAATTTCTAAGAATTAAAAATATATACATCAAAATAGTTTTATAACTTAAATGTTGAATTTTAAATGTTAGATGTTTAAGAACATCATTTTAAAGGGCACCTATTATGGAAAATTCACTTTTACATGGTGTTTGAACATAAATGTGTGTTGGCAGTGTGTGAGCAAAACCACCCTAGAATGATAAAAATCCATCCAGTAGTTTTTTTACAATCTCAATAAATCATCTGCACTGCCTCAGAACGAGCTGTTCTGAGATCCAGGTCTTTGTGACGTAGAACGGGAGACAGGGGGTTGATTGACAGTGTGGCTGTGGCCTAGACCCCGCCCTCGGTGATCTGTACACACCATCCTTCATTGTTTCAACGACGACAGCCGGTAATGTCTCTTGGAAACGTAAATTAATGTTCTGTCGTGGACTCGTGGGTTAATCCTGTTGTTGTGGCTTAAAAGTTAATCCTCAAGTGTGGATTCTTGTCTACTGTTTGCGATCCACCGTCACCTCCAGTAACAGTAAGTGTATTTTATGATTTTTGAGCAAATAGTCTTTTCAGTCAATGTCAGCCAATTCAACAACAAATGCGTCTAAAGTTATTGCCGTCGTAGGATGTCTGTGTATATAATTTAAAACCTTGTTTGTATAGTGTGTAACCACACGTTTATAAATATATATATTTTTAAAGATATTGTATTAAAAACTGCATATGTTGGTGTTCTGTAAGTTAGCCATCTTCTCACATTTGCCACAGAAGCACCCGTATGACAAGCTAAACATGATGCCACAGGTCCCTGCATAAATGTAATTTCGCTCGTACGTAGCAAACTTTATCACAGAATGTGTATGTAGTTTCAAAAACTTGCGCTAGTGTCTGTGTGTGTGTGTGTGTTGGACATCCATCATTTCAAATGGGACGCTATTACAACTCTAAAGTACATAAAAGTAGCAAATAACCATACCGAGACGTACTGGTCCATTCTCATATGTTTATTCTGCCGGAGTCTCTTCATGCTATTTATATATTCCGATTCAAACGTACGGCTGAATGACATTCAAAACGGCGCGTCTCTTCACTCTCTCAGTACCGACTGCCTGCCATAGGTATCAAGTTACGCCCTCATCCAAAGGCAGGGCGGGGATATGCAGCTCATTTGCATTTAAGGTGGAATACCCCCTGAAACAGCTCATTTTTAAGCAGGCCCCAAAATGACATTTTCAAATGGTTATAATAAATTAACTGTGGGGTATTTTGAGCTGAAACTTCACAAATACATTCTGGGGACACCTGAGACCAATATTACATCTTGTAAAAAGGGGCATAATAGGTGCCCTTTAAATCAAAGACAAATGAGTAATTACGTATGATGACATGCAAATATTCATCCTAATTTAGGTTTTAAAATGATTTTAAATTCACTTTTAAATGTTAAATATTAACATCCACAAGTAAAAATAAATACCTGGTTTCACATTTAAGTAGATTTTATAATTGTGTCCTAGAAAGAAACTTCACTATGTGCATCTTGAGACAAAACAATGGCAGTAACATATTTTAAGTTATGCTTCCAGTAAAAAACACCTCAAACATGGGTCTAGGGACTAGGTTTAAACACTTGTCTGTGAAACCAGGTGACTGTGTGTTAAAATAATACTAGAACATAATACTAGAACATCATATTTTAGTACTGGGTTACACTGCTATGTGTCAAATGGTGACACTGTTGCTGATTGTATCAGGGCACATGTACGTGTAAGGCACTGTGTTTCTGTTTTTGATGGACTCACTCAAAAGGACAGCTCTGCTTGATAATTTCTGATCATTTTCTGGGGAGCCGTCTGGCAAAAGTAGTCCTCAGGGTTTTGGTCAAGTCAAGTGAAACCTGCATAAAAGATTAGAATGGATTTGTGATTATTACAACAAATGGGATAATCCAATCATTTGAGTAGGTCTACTTCATATATGGCTCTGAAAAGGAATACAGAGGTGCTTGCTCTTGATTTTTAATCAAAATCATATTCTTATCCAGGAGGCACTATGTATTTTATAGTACAATATCTTACTCTAAAATAGCCTAAAAATGTCCACAATGCTTATACGTTTTACATTTAGGGATAGTTCGCGCACACACACACACAAAAAGTAATAGAATTTACTCACCTTTATGTCATACAACCCATAGGGTTCAAACCAGTCTTCCTTTTTCTGTGGTTAATGAAGATATTTTGAAATGTGACATTTTTAAGATAGTTTTCTTTTATCGTGTTCCACATAAGTCACGCGGGTTTGGAAAAAACATAAGGGGAAAAAAAATTATAATAATTGTAATTCAGTGTAAAATTACCACAATCCAGTTTGACCCTGCCAAACTGGATTGTGGTTCTCCAATAGCGAAAAGCTCAGGCAAATCGAGTTGCAGGTGAAACTAAAATAATACTGGTTGTAGATAAACCAACTCATAATCATTCTTGATCCTTCAATAATAGTTTCTTACGTCAGGAAATACCAGCAAAGACCAACAACTTTTATTTTTGTCAGAGTATTGATCTACATAATGTAGTATCAGCTCACTGTTGGGAGGAATATCTGTACGAATTAGGCCTGACCATCATGATTTACATTTCAAACCAAGTTTATTTGTTATTACAGTCAAGAAGATATATCGAGTTATACGCAGTAATAGTAATTATTGTTTCTTCTTTACGACATGTGCACAGTCATATTTGCCCCTGACAACTTTGAGTTTGACCCCTGGTAAGTCCTGTGTCCTCCCTCCTTTCACCAGAACCACATTGTGTTCCTGGAGGTTGTGTCCTTCCCCTGGGATGTACACAACAGCCTCTTGACCATTGGAAAGACGTACTCGTGCACACTTGCGGTTTGCCGAGTTGGGCTTCTTGGGTTTCCTGATCATGGTCTTCAGAACTACAGCTTTGAGCTGGGGATGTCCAAAAGTGGCACTGATCTTTGGACGAGGTGGCGGAGGTCTGCCCTTACGGTGCATCTGGTTGAGAGTGGCCATGGTTCTGGTGAAGATGGGTCCAGACCAGAAAGGTACAGACTGCGATGCTGACAAAATAATATAGTAGAAGGTGGCATCATTCATTTTAATTACTTACTTTAAAACCATTTCAATTATTTACTTTAAAAGTTAATCAAATGATGCTGCAAAGACTCACCCTGCAAAACAGACGAGAGCATTGGTCTCAGACTTCCAAGAAAAGACATTCTTAATTCATCTGTTTGAACAACTGCAAAATCGAATCATACGATGAGTATTATCATCTCAGTTTAACTGTGGGACATAGTGAAACACATTGTAAAATTATTATTTTTATATTTAATTTACCTGTATGTACGTTGCGTTCAAATAAAGTAGCGGACGTTTCTTAAGTGCTGACTTTAGTTTTCAGTCAGAAGAGGAAAGAGGACGAATCATTTCACCCCAACACAGTTATGTTAGCGACATGCACGTCGCCATGTTGAAAATACGTCATCGATACGGAGGAATCTTCCTCGATCCCAGACCAGTTACGAGCTCTATACTGAACCGCTTAATACTGCCATCTAGTGGATGGGTTTTCAAGTTTACATGTCCGATTGTTAGTTTTTTTTTGTTTAGAAAACATAAGAGAAAAAAAAGAAAAAAAAGAAAACATAAGAGATGCAAATCATGCAATAAATAAAAAACGGCTTAATTAAAACAATAGAATATTTTTATACTATTTGAGGGGTTCAAAGTAAAAAAAAAAAAAAGGTCTGTGGTGTTGCAGGTTGATGTCAGAATCCAACGTCAAACTTTCATTTCCAGCAAAAACGCAACCCTTGCAACTAAAATCATCCCCTGACTGACGTTCCTACTTTCTACTCAAGGACCTTCCAGGTATAGGGGAGTATTTGTCTTTCAATTCTAGTGAAGATAAAGTAAAAGGTTTCCAGAAAAAAAAATAATACTCAAGTAAAGATGCTCAAAAAGTGTAGTCTACTACTCAGGTAGCCTAAATGTAGCCAACTTTAATAGGCTTCTGTTCACCTCCGCAAACGAACACCTTGTTGTTGACAGTCGTCCATTCTGGCTGCAGCTGCACAATTATGTGAAATATCACTGAAAATCACAATTGTAATTAGCATATGTTTGTTTTTGAAAAAATAAGCATTTTTATCTGTAGCTATTTAATGTGCACTTGTCAATAAAATCATTGACTGAAAATGGCCTAAAACTGCATGCTGGCTGTGTTGGTGACTTCTTTTTCACACTGACACCAAAACATTAAAATCTTTTTTTGTGTGTGTGTGTATTATTACATAACTATTATGCTAACTATACTATTATGTGTTTAATATAAATATATTTGTTTTATTCGTCAAAATGAGCATTTTTCAGAAAATAGATAGTTTTAAAGAATAATTTGGTTATTTGTCTGTTATTAATGAGAGGTTACATTTGCTGAAGAGAGAAACAGGGACATAATTAAAGCATTCTGTACTATTCCCAATAATGACCACTGAACGTCAGCATTGAGCAGTCTTTACAGCAGATAAAACTGACAATTCAAAAAAGAGAGACAATAAAACTTCTTTGTGCAATGCAGGCCATCATGAAAGTTGGACAACTGAAAATAATAATAAGAATTTGTTACATTTCTCGGCACTCAAGGCGCTTTGGAAGGGATGAATCTCCTCAACCTGGAGGTGATGGCGTGGTGGATAAGACACATGCCTTTGGTGTGAGAGACCCAGGTTAGAATCCACTTTGAGACACCAATGTGTCCCTGAGCAAGACACTTAACCCCTAGTTTCTCCAGAGGTGTGTACTTTGGATAAAAGCATCAGCTAAAAGAATAAATGTTAATGTAATGTGCCATCCACCTGAATGATGTGACAGCAGCCATGTTGGTGGAGCGGAGACGGAGCCATGAAGCCAAGTGTATGTAGAGATGATTAGAAGGCCATGATGATGGACAGAAGCCAATGGGCTAATTTGGCAAGGATGCCGGGGTTACACTCCTACTCTTTTTTTGAAGGACATCCTGGGATTTTTAATGAACACAGAGAGTCAGGACCTCGGTTTAATCTCATCCAAAGGACGGTGCTTTTTGACAGTATAGTGTCACCCCTACTGGCACCAGTAACACTAGTTTTCCCAAGAGGTCTCTCATCCAGGTACTGACTAGCTTCAGTGGGGGGTGATATGGCTGCTGGCTATGAACATGTAATTTTTATTTGAAAGCTTTTTGTTTTGTTTACTTTGCTAAATGTCTACCAATTTAGTTGAGAAAATTGTTCTTTCTGACGTTGCACCATAGCATTAGAGCTTGTGTTTTGTTCCTCTTTGAACAGTATAGGCCACACAATGTAGGTGGATGTTTTCATCGTATTTTCCAGAAAACAAGATGAGAGCGTCTTAATTTTTGCATTTCCATTATGATTTAAGTGGGCACGGGCTGTTTGTGTGGACATGGAGGACGGGTGAAGAGCAGGAGAGCAAAGAAGGGAGAGATGAGTTAAAGAGCTATGGGAGACTCATAAGGAGAGAGGGTCCTAATGAATGGGACGATATGAATGAGTAAGCACAGATGTGTGAAAGAGGGAGGATGAAAAGAAATCCAGCTGACTGATTGTAGGAGTGGGAGGAAAGCAGGGTGAATAAGCACCTAGAAGTCCTTGTGCACCTTCCAAGCGCTCCCCATTTTCAGTTCGGGGCTATTTTTATTCCTCTTCATTTGCTGAAAGCACATCATTCTCACAAGGACAGGAAGACAAGACATGAGAGAATTTCATTCAGATGAAACTCTTTTTGAGGGTATTTCTGGACACGGGGGCGGTAAAGTTGGCCCATGGTCCCGTGTGGGAGGGTCAGCGCTGCACCGGACGCCGGACTCAATGCAAAAGGTGCATAACTGGATAATTGACAAGCAAACAATGGTTTAGGGGCACCGGAGGTGGAGATTGTGAAAGGAAGAAATCGCTTCCCCTGGCAACAAGAGATAAAATGGAAACAGATATTGAGAGGCAGGAAAGGCCATATAGGGTATTATCGTGAGCTTCCAGGTATAATGGGAAAGTGTAGGCTGACTATTCACTGTACAGCTTGTGTTCGGTGGACATATATGTGTGTGTGTGTGGGAGGCTGATTGTCTCCACTGTGCCTCTGAGTCAAGAGCATACGTCAGGAAAAACAGATAGCACCTCATCATCTGCGTCAGTCGGTCCTAGGAAACCATGGCGACACACTAAAAAGGCAGTGAATGAAAGGGGTGAGAGAGGAGGGAACAATGGAGGGGGCAGCGACAATGATGAACACAGATGAACCTCGCTTTGATGCATTTAATTGACTCTCATATACATATTTTGAAGACAAGAGAGCATCGGATTCAAGGATGTTCTTTGTGGAAACAAGAAAATCCATTCTTAAAAGTAATAACGCTTCCAAAAGGTCTGAATCATTTTGGGTTCGCCAAAGAAACCGATGAACTACGCTAAGAGTTTATTGTGCAATTTAAAGTTTCAATGTACTGCACTGAACCACCGATGCCAATACAGAACCTTTATTTCCAAGAGTGTCTGGAAATCTCATAAAGGACAAAACATAAAGGAATACTGTTTATTATGAAGCATTTCTATGGTTTTCATGCACTGACACAATGAAAAGCATTTAGAAAGAGAGCACTGTAGCTAGGAATCAATCCTCTACTTGACCGTAGAACTCTACGATGACTTATAAGATACAATTGTGATTCATAAACAGTAAAACACAGTCTTCACTATAAGTGAATACAAAGTGGCAATTGCCTTTGTTACTTTAAGTACTTTTCCCCAAAGTGACAGTCCAATATGAATAGGATGCATGTTCATGGGACTTCATGATATTGAAATATAAACATAATAAATATTTTCAACACATTTTGATCGAACTCTAACACATTATCCCAGAAAAATAGCTTCGTAAAAGATGACAATATGCCATACTTCATCGAATAAGTCACAGACTTATGTTAACACGTGTGATCACTGGTTCCATCTGTAAGAAAAGACAGAAAAAGAACAATTTAGAAACAACATTTAGAGACACTCGTGCTGAAATCACAAAAACGGCACCATTTACTCGCCTTGGTAGAAGATCTGTTGTCCGCCTTGATGAGGGAGTTGATACAACTCATCTTGTTGCCTCTCGGCAGGAGTCATCAGGGCGGCTGCCCCAAACACAGGTTCCATGGCGACCAGCTCCTCTAAGAGGGACTGGGCACAAGGCAGAGCAGGGGTGAGGGCAGGAAGGGCTGGACCTGTGGTGGACATCATCTCCACGTCCTTTTCGGGTCTCTCTGCTTCCTGCGGCCCACCCCCGTCCATGCAATTATGGTGCGTCGACCGGACGCTACAGAAGTGGTGTACGCCGCTCAAAGCCGCAGCCTCCTCCTGCGCGTGGACAGGGGAGTGCTGAGCGTAGGACGGCGCCGATGAGTAAGGTGAGGGAGGTGTGGGGGAGGTGGATGGCAGATTTGGAAGAGGGGTGCCATCTACTGCTTTCTCCTCAAACATAAAGACATCAATGTGAGCCAGTGAGGAGTTGGCGCCCTCAAACGATGAGTGATGAGGGGGAGCCGACGCGCTTTGTGAGTGGCTGTGACAGAAACCCTCAGCTAAAGTGCTAATATACTGCGCCAATTGCGAGATCTCCATTCTCTCTCTTTCGGTATCCTCTTCCCGAGGGAAGAAACTCAAACAGGGCTTTTTGGTGGGCGAGGCCTCTGGGGTTAAAAGGCCTTCGGGGAGGGCACTGAATGGGAAATGGGGGACGTCTACGTAAAGAGGTCCCCTGATCTCTGGCAGCGCCATGAGAATGTATTCATCACTGCCTGGGCTGTCTGGAGTGGGAGGCAGCGTTTCATAAAGACGTTTTCGGCAGTGTTGAGCGGGACCAATGCTGGCTGAGGTTATGGACGGCCTCGTTTGACTTGCTTTGTTGTGGTCTGATTTAAAAGTCTCATCACCAAACATGAAAGTCCCCCCTCTGAGTCTTGGGGTGTAAGGGGGCGTGCAAATATACTCCTCCGAGCTTTGGCGCTTAGGTGGAGTTTTGAATGGAGGAAGGGCAACATGGGGATGGGGGATTGTTGGGATGTTGATGTTGCTGAGATGTTCAGGGGATGCAGACACACTCGTGGCTGATCTCCACATCTGGTCACCGCCATGCAGTTGCAGATGGCTCGTCTGCAACTTTTCGTCCTGAGAATAGCCCTGAAGGGGGTCCAGTGCTATGCTGGATGGGGCAGAGGTACTGGGGAGCTCTTCTGAGGAGCTCCGTCCAGATGTGGTGAAGCTAAAGTCGAAGGACTGGGAGGACAGGCCACTGCTGCTGGGTGTGAAGACCTGGTCTGGGCTGGACAGAGGGTCAGAGATCTGCCGTGGCTCCTGGTACAGGACAGCCAGCTGGTTCTGCTCCGAGTACAACTGCTGACGCACTGACCAGGCTTCAGACTCACTGAGGGATGGGTAGAGAAAATGACAGATTGTTATGATTATTCATAGTATGCTATTATGTTCATAGCATGTTTTAAGATAAATGTTATATATTTATCAAAATTACTATTATAATAAATTATAGTTTTAATATATTTAATATAATATCAGTTATAAGAAATATTTTTAAAAAATTGTAAAATATTTTTTTTTAATTATTAAAATGAATAAAACATAAAAATGCATATAATAATATAAAAATTAGGGCTGTCAAATGATTAATCGCATGCAAAATAAAAGTTTGTGTTTACATAATATATGTGGGTGCACTGTGTATAATTATTTTATTTATATATAAATACACACATGCTTGTATATATTTAAGAAATATTTTCTTAATATGTGTATAGATTTATATAATATAAAATTCTAAATATTTTATATATAAATAATATTTTTTTCTTGAATATACATGCATGTGTGTGTGTTTATATATATATACAAAATAATTATACACAGTGCACCCACATATATTATGTAAACACAAACTTTTATTTTGGATGTGATTAATCGCGATTAATCGTTTGACAGCCCTAATATAAACATTAATTATTTTTATTGATAATTATATAACTTAACTAAAATTATAAATATCTTTTTTTATTTTTTTATTTTACAGTACATTACACTTAAACGCTGGTAGCCTTTATACCTTATGACATAGTTGTGGCTGTTGATGGGATATTCTCCAGTCTCCAGCTGAAGAACAATGTAAAGCCAGACCCAAGTGTGGTCTGCTGCCTCTACCTGGACCACCATCTCCACTTGCCTCTCTCCACCCTCGTGTACTGAAAAAGGACACAACGACCAATTAATAAACCACATTTACTAGACCAGCTTTTATAAATATGGTATAAACTTCTAAATATTGAGAGGTGAAGTTAAGTACTCACACAGGGCGCAGTGTTGTGCAGAGGCATGAGAGAGATCACGAGGATGAATCAGACTGTACCATGAGCGAGAGCGCAGAGTCTCTATGTCATAACCAAGGTACACGCTTACACTGTCAGAGAGAGAAATACAACGCCATCATTCCCTCACTCTCAAATGCATATTCATCATGTACCGACAGGGACATTCACTGTACCTGTCCTGAGCAGCATGGATTCTCATGTCCTGGCTGTGCTGAGACTGGAAACAGGACAGGAGGAACGACTGCTCAGCAGGAGGGGTGGGGAGAGGATTCCTAGCTGAAGAAACCTGAGGGACACTGGACTCCAGCGGGGAGCAAAAACACACCCACACTGGATTGGATGTCCAGTAGGACGACGTGTGGTATGGAGGTGGCAGACAGCGTGCCCGAACCAACGCCAGTTTGTTCCCTGACCCTTGCCTCCTCACAAACTTCGAAGTGCTGAAACGGCAGCGAAAGAGCCGGTCTGGACAAAAAGAGTCATGAGAAGAGTGAAAATTATAATTATTTTACAAATTACATTCATTTCAGTTTCTTGAATGAGATGTCAAAACCAACCGTGTAAATTACCTGTGTCAGTTGAGGTGATCGGCACAAGGTTTCCCTTCATGATGAAGTGGTCGGCTGGGTCTATAATGTCATACACGCTGTCACCCTGAGCCACCAGATCCACCTGAAGAATGCAGAAATAGTTCTTTTTAAATGTTCAAATGTTCAACAAATTGTTATAATGATTAAAAAATGTACATTGATATACCGAATCCTTACCATGGAATGACCGAGGTGCTCTGCCACGTTGTCCGACAGATGCAGGAGTTTTCCTTCACTCGTCAGCACTAGGAGAAAGCCAGGTAGTGTGTGCAGAAGATCAGAAAGTTCCGGCAAAGACAGGGCGCTTCCGCTCATGTCGTGAACTCCTGCCACTGATAAAGACAAAACAAACTTTGAAGATAAAACATAAAGATCTATACTATAATATGCGCATTGTGAAAAAAAAATTATCTCAAGCAATTAAAAAGACACAAATAGTTCAACATCAGCACCACAGACAGAGAACAGCTACTTTCAGAACTCTGGACAGGGGCAGACATTCCTCAGTTATCAGCTAAACCTCAGATCTGTTCTCTCCAACAAATTGAGGTTTTAAATGCTACCTAGTTCTTTAGAAAACCATCTAACGATGCTTTCAAGAGACTTAAAATTGTAACATGTAAAACTGGAACTTTACTGTAAAGTTTAAAAAAAAACAGTTTTAAGTTGACCCTACCTTGAGAGAAAAAGACGGACTTTCTTGTGTAAATGCATGCTAGTGACATGATGTGAAGATAGGAAAGACGAGCTTTGTCGGCATCGGAGATGGGCAGAAGATCTTTTAAGTTGCGAATTTCTGCGTTGATTTGATCCCTCCGAGCCTTTGACGCTCCTTTAGTGGACCGGTACATTTTCTCTCGTCCAAAGAATCGTTGGAATGGACGAATATTTGGGGTGAAAACAGCTACTCAGCCATCATTCGGGGCAGACGCCACTTCTTCTAAGTTTTGGAGCATAAACCAAGCTACTAAGTAAACATTTTTTGTTTCCTCATATATCCTCTATCGTTTCTTAAGTTTTACTGTTGGTGTGCTATGGATCTCTCTCGCTCGCTCGCTTTCCAAGCTTCTGATGGAAACATTGCCTCCAGATCCCTTATATAGAGCGCGCGCCTGAAGCAATGATGGGAGGGGGCGTGCATAAATGGATCTGAATCTGATCGCCAAGTATCTGCATTTTGCTGCTGTAATGGTGACGTAGGATAAATATGGGATCCCTTTCAACGCGCAGAGCCAGATTTGGACAAATCTAAACGGAGGCAGTGGTCCAAACTCTCCACCCTGTTGCGCGCTCAGGTGCATAGGCGCGAGCTGCTGTAACAGAATTTTGGTGCTTAGGTTTGAGGGAAATGCTGTAGAAATTAGTATATCGTGTGTAAATAAATTTGAGTGAAGTAAAACTAGATGCGACTGTGATTGCTCCTCCGTGAAAGCAATTATCCTAGGAGGCAGATAACTCCATCAAAAAATGCATCATGCCACCCATGCCATGAAAATAGAAAACAAACAATAACCACAATAAAGAAAATACATGTTTTATACACACGCAACATGACCATTCAAATGAATGTTTACAGCAATTCCACAGTTAAACGGATCACGATAATACAAAAGTCTATTTGTCAGTAAACAATTTATTGTAAGACATTAAACATTAGCTAGGCTAATTATAGGCTAATTTATTAATACGATTTTATTATCTGTTGGAATATATATATATATATATATATATATATATATATATAGCCTAGTTTATTTTTGGATTTTCGCCTACTGACAAAAAAGTAATAACAAACCAAAAAATATCAAAAACGTTGTATAGCCTACAATGTATTTCAAGACTCTTGTGATAATCATTTCACATTTGAAAACTCAATACAACGGATGTTCAGTGTTTTTATTTTATTTCCTTTCTCCTTTTTCATAGTAAACATTCATGAGAGAGAGAGAGAGAGAGAGAGAGAGAGAGAGAGAGAGAGAGAGAGAGAGAGAGAGAGAGAGAGAGAGAGAGAGAGAGAGAGAATGAATGAATGGTTTGAAGGACACTTGTCTGGTTTTAGTTTCTCCATTATGTTCATGTTTATTTTAAAACCAAAAGAATCAAGGTCCTCACTCTTGTACTTTAAAGAAAAGAGATAATCTGTTGCTTGGCAACTACTTTTAAAATATCCGATCAGGACAAGATAATGATTTCTGAAGTTCAATCTCAACAAACTTTGTTAAAATAGCTAATATCATAAGTAAAAAGTTGCTTGTGTGTCAAGTAATGATTCATACATGTAAACAATATACTGTATTGTGATAACTGCTGAGCTCTCTGTGGTCAAATGATTATATTCAGCTGTGACATCATGACCAACCGAATTGATTCATGTTATATATTGTCTTCTGCATTTTGCTATAATTAAGAGCCTTTATGTAGATTTTAGATACATAGGAAATTGCATGCACGCAATGTGTGCAAAGGTTTGAAATACTGAACAGCTCATGTTCTCGCCTACACATCTCCCTCCTCCCTCTCCCGTTGATGAAGCCTGTTCAAACTGCAACCTTGTAAATGTGCTGGCTTTTTTCTTTTTCCTTATTCGCTCAGGCTATTTTTAACACCAGCAACAGTTTGAAACCCCTTTCAGTTTTCTAGTTCTACATATTGTTCAAGGACAGACAGATTCATGTGTTCGGTGGATTGCTGGAACTTTTAAAGAATGCTATTGTAAATGTTGTTCACATTAGGGCTTTTCAGTTTTCACACTTAAACTAATTAAAGTTAAATCCGTGGTTATCTTGCCTCACACCGCTCAAAATGTACCCGGGGTTAATAATTAGGCATAATCCTGAATATTCAGAAACTCACGTTTCACACTGTAGGCCTACAACACTGGGTTAGCCTTCTTATTTGCATATTTGCGGTGAGTCGGTGTCATTGATTGGATAAACACGCACGCGACCTGTTTACATTAAAACTATCATTAACATCGACTAATCTGATTGCCGACTAGTCTACTATTATAGCGTACTGAATGGATATTTCGAACCAAAAAGGTATGAATGAAACGGTCTGGTCTACACTCTTCTAGCTGAACTTTTCTAGCGGAACTTCAGATAGCTCCTTGTTTCCTGTCTGCCATTATTGGACAAACTTGGTTCATTCAGGTGTGCCTGATTATTGTTGATGTGACTAAGGTCAGACACACCTGGATTAATCAGTTTGTCCAGTAATGGCAGACAGGAAACAATTAAGGAGCTGGCTGAAGTGTAACATTCTAGCCTTTTCATACTGAACACATTTAGCACCCTAATGCGGGGTTAAAACTGCAATAGGTTTTTACATGCGGCGCTAACCCCACTTCTAACTCACAAGCGTGAAATGTTACTTTACCCGGTTAAAATCGGTCTTTAGAACGACAATAACTCTGGGTTAATCGCAGTGTGAAAAGCCCAAAAAAGTGAGAATATCGTGATGCAGTATTGGATGGATGCTTTGTGTCTAGCATATTTTCCATCCATCTCCTCCAGAGGGGATTTTTCCTTTGTCCTGGGGTTAAATAAGCCTGAGTCACGGTTCCGGTTTGTAATATCTTATACATCCTATGAGGTTTATGGCTGCCATTATCTGCATCAATACTGTCTTTTTCATCTTTTTTATGTCCAACCTGTGCAATTATGGCTATTACTGATCCAATAACAAAATCTTTTAGCCTTTGAACTAATGGGTGTAAATGGTAGGCTGGATGACAAGAGCAGAGGACAGACTGTTAGACAGCCACAGCATTTGACGTCAGAACATATGCTATCAATATTGATGAAAAGTTTTGCTGGATGATGCGGACCTGGCCCTTGGGAGAGAGAGATGGAGATGGCACCCTAACCTCTGAGCTCCCACTGGACTTTTTTGTTTATTACGTGGGTGGCATGGCCATCTGCTGAAATCCGAAAGATGGGGGATGGGATTTCTTGGAGAAAATGTGTAATGCTCATAATCTGTTCACTTGTACAATGTTTTTTTTTTTTTTTTTAATTTACATTGAACTTTGCTCCTTTTTTTTTTTTGAAAAATCGAAAGAACACATGGATAATTATCTTGCTTTCCAGGACAAAATTCCCAATCTGTTTCATTTGTAGCATCCATGTCTTTTAGACATTCTTCTTTTTTCTTTTTATTTGTTTATGGGTTTATACAAGAAGCCGACACTTGACCATCTCTGTACCTCTGCACCCATGGCAACGGAGCTGCAGTATCTTAGTAACTAAATTTACGCATTGTAAGAGATAAAAAAATGGTGGTTCTTCTCAAGTACACCAATTTGATCCCAACTTGAAAAAGTCATAACATTTAACCTATCCCAATGATTTGAAATAAATTCAAATCAAATGTATCCACATAGCCTATACTAAAACCAAAAATAAAGGGAAATGGTCTATGTTCAAAAGGTTGCACTGTGTATTTCAATGACTTTATACATTTTGGGAATGCGGCAAGCTTCTTTATCCACTATTTTGTGAAGAAAACTAAGAATGGAAACTCGCCCACGCTTTTAGAGCAACTTGGAAGGTCAAGTTGCCTGATTCTTTCTGGATTATGAAGATAGCATACATTTTCATCTTCTTGAAAATTGAGGATGATTTGTGTGGGATGGAAATGTTCAAATTACCAAAGAGAGAGAGAGAGAGAGAGAGAGAGAGAGAGAGAGAGAGAGAGAGAGAGAGAGAGAGAGAGAGAGAGAGAGAGAGAGAGAGAGAGAGAGGGGTAATTCAAATTTCACAACACTACATCTGTTGTTTCAGTCATTCATGGCTATCAGAGAACAATATGTTTTAATGGCCTGGTTGTTATGTGTATTTGAGGGGGTGGACGGGAAAATGATTCTCGTGTAACATTACCCTTGTAGCCTAAGCCACAAAAATAGCTCCAAATGGGGCCCATTTTCCTATGTGAAAATAACCAACCTTGTTTATTTTTAGACACAATTCGGTTATTTATAGACAGGCATGAACGTTAATTTACTTTTAAACGGATGTAACGTTATATTAATTTAATTTCCGCAACAAGCGGATTAAAAAGGCAACGGAGATGGCTGTTGAATGCTTGAATTGTTTGAAGAACGATAAGATGTGAAACTATTTTCAGGGACACGCGCACGGCTAAAGTAGTTCCAGGCAGGTTTTGACCGCATTTTAGTTCCATTCCGCCAAACGATTTCAGTTATTTCAAATTTCTTTACAGATTACAAAAGCAGAATAATAACCAAAAACACAACGACACAAGGAAATAAATACCGTAAACAACGCTAAAAGTGACAAACAATTTCCATGTTTTTGTTTTTAACACATTAAATCGCTTCGCGTCGTGTCTGCATCTGCATGCATTAGCCTAGTACCTCAGGTGTGCACTATTTCTTTCTGATAATTCAACGGCCCGTCGTCAATCAGCCCGATTCCTACTTATACTATAATATCGTCCTGTTGCAGGCTTGTTGTACCTTCAAAGAGACCATTTAAGAAAAATCTGGAGAATGTAAAATATTAAAGCATAATCTCATATGATTTTCAGTGTGCTGAGCTACTCACACCTACATCCATCTGCTGCACTGCCCACACGCCCTCTGTGCCAACACTGACCAAGATGAGCTCATCATTTCCCTGCTGGAGACACTTGGATAAATTCACACTTATCATTTGACAGTTCACTACATGCCGTTATAATTAACACACAGATTCTTACACACACACACACACACACCTGTAGCAGTAATTAATCAGACGCTGACTCAAATAAAACTTCCTACTCGTTTTTCCATTGTTCCACAAGTGTGAGAGTCCATTGATGAAATTATGTTAATGAATGGCCTGCAAAAACACGAGCCTTTTACACTCCAATTAGCATCAGGTGGGCTATCAGTTTTTATATTGACTGCATGTTATTACTCTTATGTCCATTACTTCTTCTGTCTTTTTGGCTATGATGTAGGCCTACAGTAAATTTGTTTCGAAACTACACAACAGCTTAAAATCTAAGTCAATACATAGTATTTTGAGAATGAAAATATTAGGAAGAGTAGATTTGAAGTACAGTAGGTCATGTGGCATTTATTTTTGGCAACACTTTTGCCCTTAAAAGTGACTGTAAAAGGGAAAAAATATTATGTGTTCACCAGTGTTACACTGTCACCATGTGGAGACACCTGAGTAATACAGTTCATCTACTTACCTTCAACACTTCAAATCAGGAGAAATTAAAACAAAATTATTGTACAAAAAATTGGATGTTTTCCGCCTATACAGACAAGAAAGAAAAAGATTATAAAAACAAAGATATGAAGGGAGGATTAAGACATTTTTTTTTTTACATTTATTTACTTTTTACTTTAACAATGTAATTATGAAAAAAAAAACATTAATAAAACAAAACAAAAAAAAGATTTTTGTACCATTAAGGAGTTTTGGAATTGAGGAAACACAAGCAGAAGTGAATTCAATATGCATTAGACAAAATGCAGAAATCTACTTAAGAATGGTTTCACAAATTATTTACAAAGAAATGTGTTCTCGTTTCATTCAAGGCCCACAGAGACCTGTACTTGTCTTCAGTTTGTTACTGTTTTCTGAGATAACACACTATTACACTAGATACATGCAATTACAAAGGTACTTTTGAATGTGTTGTATGTAGGTTAGATATAAATATACTGTAAAAATGCATTGCGGGATTTTATTAGCAAAAACTGGTACGAATAAGAAACGATATGTTGATCTATCTTTCTGAAATATTTGGAGCTGATACGTGTGTGTACTTGTATGCTATATATGTGTGAGAATGAGTCCACAGTGACAAAGTGAGAGGAATGAATGTTCAAATGCTTTAGCACTTCCCGGAATAGGCCCGCAGTCACAGGCCAGTCAGTCACAAAAAAAGACGACTTCACATTATTAGCCGGATAATTCTGGAATTGTGATCCCAATTATTAACACATGAAAGCAGAAATAGACTGAATTTAAATTATTCTATCATTCAGCATTCAGTTTATCCATCCTTTTCTCTCTCCTCAGAAAGCATGAGGCCCAACATAAACGGAGAGACGAAGAACAGAGCTGGTCTGGTAGTTCATGAGAGGATTGACAGACACCATCTCCAAATCGAGGACGTACTCCTTTGGTCCAGTCACTGCTCGGGCTAAAACCAACATGGCACCGATGTTGTTGATTTGCTGGGGACAAGAGATGAAACAATAAGACAAAATTTTTAAGATTCTGCTCTATTAGGTCACTATCAACATAAACAAATATGTGACAATGATCATGTATTAATAATATAATAAAATGTTATTATAATAAAATTACAAAAAATCTTTATTTTATATAATATAATTCAAAAGATTAGGGCCAGTACAATTTTTTAAGTAACATTTATTCAGCAAGAATGCATTAAATAAATGCTGTTCTACTAATTTCTATTCATCAAAGAATGAATATTGATAATCCACAAAATCCACAGAAATATTAAGCAGCACAACAGTTTTAAAGCTCAAGTCAGCTTCAAATATTAATCATAATAAGTAATGTTTGATAAGCAGCAAATCAGCATATTAGAATGATTTCTGAAGGATCATGTGAAACAGAAGACTGGAAAATTCAGCTTTGCCATCACAGGAATAAATACAAATCTGTTATTTTAATTTGTAATATTATTTCAAAATATTACTGATTTTACTGTATTTTTTATCAAATAAGTGCAGCCCTTTTGAACATACTATAACAGACTTTCTTTCAAAAATATTCATACATTTTACTAACCCCAAAGTTTTGAACAGCAGCGTAATATAATAATTAAAAAAAAGCAAACCAGAGCTATTTTTATCAGTCTGTACTAAATAACACATTATGTAACTAAAGTTTTGAAATTGATGTATGAAAGGCATTGCGTCTCATACTAACCCGTATGTAGAATTCTCCATTGTCGTCTCCAGAACGAATACGAAAGGAGTTGTTGGCTCCAGGATAGACGCTGGTGGCCTGGATCTGGAAGATGTCTGAGGGAACCGAGCGTTCAGAGGTGATACTCATGTATCGATGCACAATGGAGAAAGGCATGTCACGACACTCTGGCTTCACCACTGGACATATACAACGACTGGACAGAAATAAAGTGACAAAAAATGAAAAGGAAAAAATGGAGAAGGGTGTTAAATCAGATGATTCATCACGATACGATATGATATCGATTCTCATAGCCAACTCATAGAAAAAATTCAGCAATACGATTACGATCCGATTTGACTTAGTTGTATATCGATGATCATATCAATGTATTGTTACACCCCTAAGTGCCAAAACATGACTGATTCAGTTAAATGTTGTCTTTAAAAATGACTCACTTCTCTGAGACCTGGACGTAGGGGTCCTGGCAATGGTTGGAGTCCAAACACTGATGCCCTCCATGGATATTCACACAGACCTGTCTCTCCCCACACAGATGAGTGCCTGTCTCACACTCATTCACATCTACACACAGAATTATTATGACAAGCTGAAACCAAGGGTTTATTTGGCGTTAGCTGAATGTACGAGTCATTTAGTGCTATAAATGATGTAGGGTATAAAACCGTGCAAATTATACTTTGTTCTGAAATGGTTAATGTTAGCATTGTGTGACTACATGTAATGTCGTTCCGATATGTATCCTTGTTTTCGCATGGTCCGGTTGCAGTCTCTTTTTTTTTTCACTCCGAAGTCCGAACGAAGTCTTTTGCATTTTACAGCGGACTGTTGATTGTCGTTTGAACCTTTCTGGATCCACCATCAAATTGATAAGTTTAATTATATCAAGTGCTGTGAGAAAAGGCTATACATCTCCACCTCCAACATCCTCACACACACAATATAGCGTATACTAGCCGAGAGTCTTCTTTATGTGTACAGATGTGGTGTAATGACGGAAATCCACCAGTACCACTAGAATTAAAAACATTTTTACAAGCTTACCATTTTGAATCGAGCTAAGGCAAGCAGAGAGTTTTGAACACTGGCTGGTTGTGTATTTTTTTAACCCCAAAAAAGCTACGGTCTGCAACTTTAAATATGCGGACTTTTACCTTGGCAGAGTCGTGTTCCAATTAGCTCGTAACCGTCTGGACAAACACAGGAAAATCTTCCAGGCTCATTCATACACTGAAACTGGCAAAGGAAACTGGAATAGCTGCACTCATCGATATCTGGGAGAAGAGAAAGAAAACCAGTCACATTCAGTCCATGATCAATTGGTCAAATGTTTTGTGCACTAACCATTGCACGAGTATCCATCAGGTCCCAGGTCATAGCCCTGATCACAGCGACACAGGAATGTGCCATAACTGTTGTAACACCTTTGCTGACAAGGTGCTCCCATCTCACACTCATTTACATCTGACAACAAAGAACAGAGATGTTAGAAGTTCTGTGTTAAATAACGTTTCTGAATAGAAAGCATTAAAGATAGGAGGATCTATATGTTGACATCTTTGTACGCATGCGCGAGTGGTTGTGTGGCAACAAAACAAACAGAATGGCCGGCTGTAAAGACGCGACAAGCACTTTCAATAGAGTTAGCAGGCAAAATCCACAATATATAAGCACTTTAACATAGGAAGACCAAGGCATTTTGATTAACCTGTCAAACTAATAATGCGAGTGTGTAAGAAAATGTTGTTTTTTTGCAATAATATGAAAAGTCTCTGGTTTAAGGACTTACCAACACAGGATCGGTTGTTTCCTGCCAGCTGGAATCCAGGCTCACATTCACAAGAGAAAGATCCTGGCACATTCACGCAGCGATGCTGACAGTACCTGTACCTGCACTCATCAATATCTATAACAGAAAAGAGAAGACGACACTGTAGACTGTAGAACAGAAGCCTAATCCAATACAAATTAAATTGGCCATGATGATTCCTGACTGCAAAATTTATTTCAATTTCTCTCTGTGAAAACGGCAGATCATTTTTTCTCTCACCAACACACTCTATGCCAATCTTGCTGTAGCCGTCAGGGCACTGACAGGTGTAGGTGCCCACGGTGTTGATGCACTGCTGGCTGGGCTGGCAGTCATGCATGTCCAATTCACACTCATCAATGTCTGTTCAATACACACACAATCCTCTAAATGATGAAGAGCTTCTGTACACAACACTGATAAACATATTCAATCGAAAACCATATCCTACATCTGCCTTTAAACTACTCACCCTCACAGGTTTCTCCTTGGGCCCTGTAGCCTACGGGACAGGGGTTAAAGGCCTCGTTAGTCTCTACAGGCATACTGGGCTCTGATTGGCTGGAGGACTCGGGTGCGGTGACCACATGGGCAGAGCGAGGAAGGCACAGGTAACCACCATAGTGATTGAAGCATTTCATCTCTCCTTGACATGCCTCCTGAATAGTATCACACTCGTTTATGTCTAAGCAAAATAGAGAAGATGATTTAGGTTTCTCAACTGAGAAGTCATTTGAATGTTTGTTTTTTTTCAATTTTTTCTTATTTTTTTTATTAAATGCTAGACAGGTAAAAGTTATATCATATGTATATACAGAGGTTCGAATTTCTATCAAATCTTTAGCAACTGAAATCATACATTATATTAATGGGGCGTCATATAGTGACACTTGAAATTTCGTCTAAACCAAACCCACATGGCAGCCTTTAACGTCAATATAACACGCACAGAGCTTTGTTCGGTTATGGTAGGTTATAGGTAGGTTTAGGGTTAGACCACTAGGAGGCGCCTTCTGGTCCATATAGAGCTGCGTCTCATATTGACGCTAAAGGGTGCCATGTGCGTTGGATGTACACGAAATGTCAAAAGTATCAGTATGACGCCTTGGGACGAAAACGGGCTAGAATTGTTCACCCAAATAAGTAAATTCTGCCATAATTTACATGTTCCAAACCTAAATTAATTTCTTTCTTCTCTGGATTTTTTTTTTTTTTTTTTTTTTTTTGCTGACCAAACACATTTGGTTACCAACACTCTTTCAGAGAAAGTCATACAGGTTATGAACGACGTAGGGGAGAGCAAATAATGACATAGGCTAATATTTGTTTTTGTGTAAAGTACTGTATTCCTTTTTAAGAGAGTCAAACATTGAAAAACAGCCAAAGACCTCAGAAATGTCTTAGTGTAAATGAAATGTACCAAATAAAATTATAAAAACGTTAACAACTATAGTTTGGTAATTTGTATCAAATGTTTTTTTGTTTTTTTTTTCTCTCTCCCTTGGATCCTCTCTGATTTGTATGTCAGGATATTTGACAGTGAAGTGGGATTTGGCCCAAATAAGAGGCCCAAAGAGGATTGTGAACCTATCATTTGGTAGATTCACAATCCTCGGAAATAGGAACCTACCAAATGATATTGATGTCGTAATCATGGCAAGTTGGGACAAAATCTCAGATAAAATGACTTAATTATTTGTTTCTTTTTTGAGGCAACCCCCCTGTTAAGATATGTGGTATCTGGCATATTAGGGTAGGAAGGATAGAGAGTATTTTAACATCAAAAAGCATTATATAATTTACATAAATGACATTATTAATGTGCATTTATATGAAGCAGGATTTTGGACCAATGTGAGTTTGATGTGTGCGGGGTCACCCTGCACAGTTATAGGCCTAAATTTTACATTTTTCGCCTGCATTTTATCGCATTGCATCTGATCTGGACATAGTGCATTTCAACATTCAAATATGCAGCCAGAAACAGGGGCAGGACAGACGGATTGTGCATGTGACATTTTACCAACAAGATAATTAGAAGAGAAATGCATCACTTTCTCATCATCTCTCTCTCTTTCTCTGGCACATGACCTTCCACCCACCTCGACAGAGTTGAGTCTGCACGTCCCACTCATAGCCATCTGTACACTCCTGGCAGAGAAAACACACTTTACAATGTGTTATCTTTAATCATTAGCAGTCTCACTCACTTTCATTAACAGGAACATGACTTCTGTCTGACAGCATACAATACCACACTACATGGGGAGTTACGTAGGAAGGCAGATAGACATTTACATGTTCAAGCATGAAGAGGGCGGTAGAAGGAACATGGAGAAATTGTCAAATTACTTACTGCGTAAGAGTCACGTTCAGCAGGAGACTGACAGATTGTAGCAGGAAAAACAAGCAGACCCACACAAAGTAGCACATATGTGGCCTTCATAGTTACAGGGTACAGGACACTCACACTGCCACACTCACAGCTGGATGGATGAACAAATGTATAGATGTCGTAAAGGCACACTGTCACTCCAAAGAGGCCCGATGAGAGAGAACAGATGTGCAAGGAGGTCTGTTCGTCTCCTCTGGTAATATAAGGAGGGGGCAGACAGACAGGTGGGGGTGAAGAACCCTTGTAAAAAAAAAAGAATAACAAAGCTAATTGCTAATAAATGTGTTAACAGGGAGAGGACAAACATACACATTTGGAAGCAGTGAAAGTGCCCTGTTGAAAAGGCCAGCATTGCTGATCACCTCCACATGTTTCGCTTTGGATATTGGTGTGTGTCACCATTATGATTGTTAACACTTACAGTACAATTTAAACAAAAACACTGTATAGACATTAAAAATGACAAACTTTAAAATTAAAATGAAAAAAGTATCAAAAAGATGCTAACATTGATCTAGGTTCATGTTGATTTATATTTGATCATATAATATATTCATGCTTTCATAATGCATCACATATTGTTAATTTATACAAGGTGACATTTTTAAAAATGTATTAGCATGCAAAGAAATTAGCATTAGAATTATTGTTAACCCTATTGCGAGTGTTTACAATATCATTGTCCAGCAGCTTGACCAGCATGAAAATTCATATTTATATATTTTTTCAATCCAACTGAGATTAGGTTTACATAAATATAACAAAGTCTTGAACAAATATATTACTCCATGTCACATCTGATGCTGTAATTCAAATACAAGTTTATGATTTTGATGTTGATAACTGGGCTGTTCTTGAAAACAAGACAAGTCGGTGCATATAATCAGATATCGCATGACGGATTTCCATTCCTCACATTTAATGATCTGTAGACAGTTATTCATGCGCTCATCTCATCCTGACTACTGTATACAAAAATAATGGTAACATTAACTGGCTTTAATCAAGTCAAATATAATATTTAATCACAGAATCAACCTAAACACATTTATTTATATCAGCAAAACTAATAAAAGGTTTAAAACGGGTAGATCCAGCTTTTTGAGGAAACACCTGAAAAGTCTCTCAACTGTTCTGGCCTCTCTAAACTTGTTACACCACAATCAAAAATTTATTATAAGGCTTTTTTATTTGTTTGTATAGCTTCTTATATCTTATCTCTCTAACTTCATCCTTCCTTATCCCTTTAGGACTTTCAAATCATCTGATAAACTATATATGCCTTCACTTATGTTTCATTATTAAAGATGATCTTTCTCTGTAGTTTTGAGGTTGTTGTTGTTGTTTTTTAACCTTTGTGTACTTAATTATATTAACCATTAGAAAAATTATACCATCTTGTACATTACTTGTTTCTATTTGTGCTCTATAAATAAACTGACTTGACTCTCCTTTGATTTCTAGGGACTTGCTTTACTGTTTGTTCTGGAACAGTGGAGTTGACCTGCCTATAAGAGGCAGTAACATGGCCAGTGTCTGAACTCTGCAGGATATGACAACATAGGCCATTCCATGCACTCAGATCCGTCCAATCCTCAACTATAATTCAAACTAAAGAATTCTGTCATATCTGGCAAAGCATTTCATTATCCAACATTTCATTGTAGTAGGAATTGCAAGGACTGTAACGTCCTGGAATGATGAATGCTTTCTCTTCATGTACGCTTAAATAACCTCACTTAGATTACTTACTTCTATTCTCAACTTTAAACATTGCAAATGCACAGGAGTCAAATACAGATGGTTTGAAACTCACTTTGCTTGATCTGTCCGGCAGAAGTTGTGTTGTTCGTCTCTCTCTCCCTCCTCAGCATAGGTCTGTTACTCTGTTTCTGACCACAGACAGGACCCAAGTCGGGATAGCGGTTTATTTCGAATGTGAGGAAAGGTGCAATGCTATTAAAAGGAGCTTAGGACGGCCCACTTCTTCCCCTCCCCACCCCTGCATCTCTACCACTCTTCACCCTCCAGCCTTCCCCCCTCCCTCCAAATTCCTGGTTTCCAGACCAAATCCCAAATCTATTATGTTTTGTCCGCTTGCAAAACAATCCACCTGGGTTTTATTAGGCAAATCCTGTGCAATTCATAGGCCTTAATTACTTCCTATTTTTAATACACTTTACCTGGTTAGCTTTCCTCCTAATCAAGCTCGCTTGTGTCTGACGCTGCTGGATATTTACTGGGGGATGTCAAAGAGGAATGCAGACACAAATTAACAGGGCAAAAAAAGGAGGCACCCCTCCTGATTTGACTGTAACACACAACCCGGTGCCAGGAACATCATGCGTCTTCATTACACACAGAATTAAGAACCATTAAGACAATGGCTTTGATGGAAACAACAGAGGTAGCCTACTTTCAGAAACAGCAGGAGTGCCAGGGAAAGTTCTGCAGATATCCAAAGGAAATTTCCGTGACCATTTGTAAGGGGTGACAGCTGTCCCAGCTCTGGCCTTTTATAAGGTAGTAAAAGTGTCTCCTCATCCATCCACTCCAGAGCTGACCAGACCCCCTGCTGATGACCCACACCCGCTGGGCACACAAACAGGTAGCTACTATTACCCAAATAATAAGTAACAGGACTATCCTAATGACCACTTTTAAAACCAGCAATTAAGGCAGAATTTTTTTACTCTATACAAGAATATACAGAGGGATCTGAGGCTGTAAAAATTAGCAAAGAGAAATTTGATCAAGCAAACTGGAAACCAGCAATGAAAAGTTATGGTATTTTCACACTCTAAACAATGCTGGGTTGTTTGAACCCAAATTTGGGGGTAAAATATGGACAAACCCAAATGTTGGGTTAAAAATGTCATTTAGACTTCAACTTTCACTTTCAACTGTAATTGCATTTTTAACCCAACATTAGGGTTTGTCCATGTTTGACCCAAATTTGGGTTGAAACAACCCAGCATGTTTTAGAGAGCAGAGTGTTTCATAAGACTTGATGCCTGTGGGGGAAAAAAACATTTTATTAATAACAAATGTTTTTTATATGATAAAGTGATCACAAAAACACACATAAATGCATGTAACCTGAAAGCCTGAAGCGTCTGCACAGAGCTGCTGGCCTGAGGAAAAGTCTGAGGTCTCTGATTGTCCATTTGTCTGACCGGCACGGTTCAATGAACTGCGAGGAGAAACGAAAATCATCCTGACACATTCAACATGGGACTATTCTGGGACAAATATCATCTCATGGCATGCAGTTTATCAATATCTACAGTATCAGTGCATTACCTTCTCCACAAGGTCTAATATAGGGGTTGGAATATACTGTAAATGCTTCATATGGCCTCATGTGTGAAATTCTCACCTTGCCAGAACATCAGACAGGAGAAAGTCATATTATATGTTCTCCACTAGGGGGTCTTTTAGCTCTTCCACTTTAAACACACTTGAAGTTGTCAAAATGAGAAAAGGGTAACAAGGGGTTAAATAGTTAATGCATTGACTAACATTAACCTGCTACAGCGAACAATATATTTGAAATATTTAATCCGGGAAGGACAAAACAATGATAATGAATGAAACCAAAAGGTTCCATATAGATCCTTTTTCCTGGTTACACAGAACCCTAAAGGGTTCTTGTTATTGAACCTTTTAGGGGTTCCAAATACGTAGCGCTGATAGAACCTTTTCTTCTAAGAGTGTACTTTTGAACAGTACATATTAGCTAAATAAATAAATAAATATACAAATTATGGAGCTTACGCCCAGCCAAATTACACCCCTACACCCATGGTACAAAAAGATTTGACAGAGAAACGCTATTTGAAGTTGTGGTTTATTACAAAAACAAGTAAAACAAATCTGCATGCAAGATAATAATTCTCAAGGTAGCCAATATCACTGAAATATATATGAACATTTCGCTTTCTTAAACAAATATAAGCCTATTACGTTATAAAATACACAGCTGATCTGAACCCGCAGACTCAGCACTAAACATGACCAGCATCAGTGTTTATTCTGGGTTTGGGTCATTAAACTTGCAGATGGGCATATGTGCCTCAAAAACCAACTCTAGTCTTTCTCTCTCCCTTTCAAGTGCAGCGATCTCTTTTTCCAGTTGCGTCTTCACTTGTTCCAAATGATCCGTCTCCTGAAAGAAAAAGCACAAGCTCAGGATATACAGCTAGGCGTCTGTAGCATAGTTTATACCACAAACAATAACCCTTCTCACATTCTGTAATGTGTCAATAAGTATCCGACGGCGATCCCGACATCTGGCAGCTGCTACTCTGTTCCTTTCCCTGCGGATCCTTATCTTGTCAAGTTCCTCAGAGGACATCTATAAAAGAAGACTAATTTCATTTAAGAACCATTAAGCTTCAAGGAATAGTTCACCCAAAAATTACATCTATTTACATCTATTCTATTTACATTACATTTAATGTTGTTAAATGAATGTTTATTGCATTTTTATTTCATGTGTGTTATCATGATGGTATTTAATGTTTGTGTGAATGACATTGTGCAGCTTCTTTATTAGCAAGACTGCTTGTGATGAGCTTTGATTGATCATGCTCTGATGATTGATGGTGGTCAGTGACACACAACAGAAATCAAGTCTTCAATCTGTTGGTCTATTAACATTATATCAGATTATAAAATATGGTTTATTACTGAAAAATTTAAGTTAAGTCTTTAAAAACAATAATGTTGCTGCCGTATTTTTGACGGTAAAGTTCTGGCAACCACAGCTGCTTTTTTTTTACCATAAAAATTACGGTTTTATTTTTTTTACAGTGTACCATTCACTCCCATTATAAAGCTAAGAAGAGCCAGGATATTTTCATATATAAATCTGATTGTGTTTGGATGAAAGAAGAAAGTCTTATAGACCTAGGATGGCTTGAGGGTGAGTAAATTATGGGAACATTTTCTGTTTTGGGTGAACTAGCCCTTTTAAGTCTAAAAGAGTGCAGTGCTGCCATCTTATGGCGGATAACAAGAAAGCATACCCACAGCAATTCTACCCTATTCCAAATATGCTGTTCCTGTTACTCATCCATTGGCACCAATGTCATAGTGATCCATCTGAGCCTGCGCTTTAAGATTCCCGCTCAAATACCACAGCACTGACTCACTCCTCGTGCCCCTTTGTGATTCAGGTGTGAGTCATTTCTATCTTTTACCATAAATGAATGAGTCACTGGAACCGGAAGTTCACTTTCCCTATTTTCTGCATTGCAAACTCTTAAAATATCAGAAATATAAGTAACTTACATGCTTATTAGTTTGTCCTACAGCACTGTCCTCCACTGCTCCGTTATAGGACTGGTCAGGACTGGAGCACTGTGGCAAACAGGGGCAGTTGGGCATGGTGGTGCTGGGTATGAATGAACAAAATGTTCCCAATGTCGTCTCTGATTGGGAAAGTAGAGAGGACTGCAGAAGCCACTGAAGATCTGGACTAGATGTAATTACATCAAGACTTGGGCTAGATGTTTCCTCAGTGAGATTCTGCAAAATATTAAAATAAACTGTTAACAATTAGCTTTATATTGCACACTGTAAAAAAAAAAATATTTAAAAAAAAATATTTTTTCAAGATTTCTTATCACAACATTTTTTCTTTTGTCAAATCAACTTAAATAAATTATTTAGTTGAGATAACTTATTATTTTGAGTTTCTGATGATTAAATTAATCTCCTTCATTGTATTAACTCACTTTTTCCAGTTCAATTAACTTAAAATTTAAAGGCAACCAGGTACTTTTTTACAATGCAGATGCAGAAGAAAAACAACTATTGTCAGCTATGATATCCCTTTTATTTAACTCAAATGATTTGAAAATATATTCATTCAAGTAGGCTAAAGATCCTAAAAAAATAATATGTTTTTAAATAATTAAAAAAAAAAAAATAGCCTACCGAACTTATGTGAAAGGCCGTTGAGTTCTCCGGGTCCATCCATGATTGAGGAATCTGGGAAATGGAATCATGCATACGATAAAACGTTTCTCTTCCTTCATTATGATTCATTATTCATTATTATCAAACCAGACCAGTATCCTACAAGTTCATATTATTTATCTTTGTTAAGGTCGTTTAAACCCATCTCCCGTTAATTGAAATGTAGCACAGATCCGATAGCAGAAAAATAACAAAATTATGATAAATCCATCAGGGCGAATGATGAAAAATAAACCAAAACACGTGCAACTTTTCTTGAAATGTTTCAACGCCTTCTCGCACCCACTCTATCTCTCCTCCCCATCAGTGAAGCATCTATCGTTTCCAATCTACCGCCTTTTCTCCTCAGTGGCCACTAATGTGCCTCTAATGGCCATTACATTCTTGCCATTGCTAAAAGCGCCAACTAACTTTCACTAAAATTATATTCACTGGGAAGTGGGAAACCAAGTAAACGTCGCGAAGTTTGAAACGTGGTTTAAGAGCTCCAGAAGCTTCCATATAGCTCACACCCTACACGTTGGGTTTCAATTAGAGCCATATTTTGCCAATAGTGACGTGTAGGTTTGAAATGTATGAATAAGGGAACCGTTGTAGAACCGGTAGGACATTCATGAATCACTGAACTGGGTATGAGCAAACAGACATGTGCTTCATTTTATGTGTCATTGTCAGTTAGGTTAATTATAATATTATGATATAAAAAATCATGTTATATTATATTATATTACCATGTTTAAAAAAAACACCTTTCCCCCCAAATCAGTGTGTTGTGAGTGACCAACTTTAAATGTTAAGTCATTTTGTTGTGTTCTGCTTTCCGGCTAGACAATTATGAACGATTCATGCCTGTCAGCCAGGTCTCTTGTCAATATAAATAGCCTATTGTTATTTAAAAAAAAAAAAAAAAAAAAAGGGTTTTGAAAGAGCTGCATTTTTGAAAGGCTGCATTTTTAAAACACAGAAAACAGTAATATTGTGAAATTACAATTTAAAATAACGGGTTTCTATTTAAATGGGCTATACTTATTTAAATAAATATAAATTAGTGATGCAAAGCTGAATTTTCAGCATTATTAGGCTACTCCAGTCTTTAGCATCACACATTATCCTTCAGAAATAATTTGAATATGCTGATTTATTATCAATATTGGAAAGAGTTGTGTTGCTTAATATTTTTTGTAAATACTTTTTTCTTTTTTTATGATTCTTTGATGAATGTAAAGTAAAAAAAATAATTTATTGAAAATAGAAATCTTTTGTAACAATATACCATTCAAAAGTTCGGGGTCAGTAATTTTTTTGTGAAAGAAATTAATAATTTTATTCAACAAGGATGCGTCAAATTCATAAAAAGTGAAAGAAAAGATTTATATTGTTAGACAAAAATTATATTTTGAATAAATTGTCTTTTTAACTTTAACCCTAAAAAAAGCACAACAGGTTAAAAAAAATAGGCAGCAAACTCAATTGTTATGATGCAATGATTCCAAAAATTCAGTTTTGCACCACAGAAATATTTTATAATTTACAGTAATAAAATAGTAAACCATGATTTTAAATTGTAATATTTCACAATATTGCTGTTTTTTCTGTATTTTTGACCAAATAAATAAAATAACATATAACAGTTTCCAAACTGTTGACTGGTACAAAAAAAAAGTAAAATAAAAATTAGAAAAATTAGATAAAAATTAGATGGCAGGAAAAAATCTCATTTCTCCTCTCTCATATTTTTCCATCACCATGTCCCTTTAGGGCTCCACAACACATGGATGCTGCTGAGAAAATAAAAGCATAGACAGAAGTATAATTTTGTCTAGTCAGAAACTTGTAATAGGGATATGACTAAGCCTATGAGTCACAAAACTCAGATGGCAGAGATAGAATATGCCTGTTTAAGCTTTTTTTTTTATTATTAAATCAGCACAAATCCCAGATAAAAAGTTTTATTATTAACAGTAAAGTTACACAATTCATTCCTCTTCTAATTTCAGTGCTTCAGGGCAACAAGAAACGAAATGAATAGCAGATTTGACACATCCACAGTGAAGTAGAGTCACAAAGGGGTGTAAAGGACATATTATAAAGGTCTGTAGGCCCCAACAGTAATATCAAATAGTTTAGGATTATTCAGTGTCCCATCTTTGTCCAAAAGAAAGTAGAACTTGTACCCCTTGACTTTAAGAGGAATAAATGATGGTGATTCCTGTCTGTGTGCATGACAGGTCACTTGAGTCAAAGGCACAGTTAGATGGTGAGCTCTGAGAGGTCCCAGCGGTGACTGTGTCCACACGGTCACATTTCCACCTCCCTTATGCAGTATTACACGACTGACAGAACGACGGCTGAACAATACTGCCAGTCCGACAATTCCTCCACCTACGACAACCGAAAAAAAAGACATTTTATACAGCTCGAATACAATAAAATGCAGATAAATTGCAGACTTAATTCTTACCAATGATTAGGCATCCTAGGGTGAATCCATACCTCCAGGCATTTGAACCAAGGTTCATATCAAAACTGAAAAGCCCCCCAAACTCAGTTCTAACCATTGCAGGTTCACCGCTATTTCTTCTTGTGTCTCGAAGACTTGTGAAAGCAAAGTGAGCCAGATATGCCCAGAATACAAACTGACCACCACAAAAAATGGCCAAAAGTCTGAAGAAACGGGTCCGGTCATGTTTAAAGAGAATCACGTCTTTTGCGACGGCAGTGGAGGTGAAAGTATATGCGTTCCTGACTGATTTCACGCGCACGTGAGAACGCAGTGGACTCAAAATGGTTGTGATATCATTGATTTTAACGAACTGGGTCGCTGTAGACACGGAAGCTCTTAAAGACTGAAACATTGTCAGTCGATACGGCGAAATAAATGGGCGACAACGCTTTACGCCCAATAACACGCACTGAATAGCCATGGTTTTCGAAATACTGATATTTCAAACACGACAAATTTCTGAACAATTGGCAACAATATTATTATCTAACATGCTGAGAGATTTGAACTGCACCAGTGGGCAGCGCCATGTTTGCTATATTTTAAACTACGGATGCCTCGTTGGTCCAATCGGTCAAGTTTGATTATAACTATTTGTTCAAAAACTATTCGTAAATAAATAAAAAATCGTTTTAAAATGTTTGTCAAAATTGGCTGAAAAGCAAATGTGACTGCTCCGCTATTGGACATTATTTATTCATTATATTTTGTGTTGAAAGGACTGACTATCTTCTCTCTGTAGTAACATTGGCTTTTAAACATAGGCTACTCCATAAAAAATGGACCCCCCCAAAAAAAAATCAAAACTGTTTTCCTGCTGTGTATAAAACTTTATTAAAAAAATAGGCTATCTAATATTCCCTTAATTTATCAACTGATGTAGTTTCAACAAAGTGCATGGACACATTGTGTAGCCTATAAACATTTAGCTCTCGTGTAGCCTATTCATTTTCACATGGTACTTAGGTTTGTTTGTGTTTTCATTGTGTATGTGTGTGGGAGGGTCGTTTTACTGTGACTCTTATCTGATTGTTGAGACATAGGCTCCAAACTAATTTGCATACAAAGGTTTGATTTAGCCTACTCTTAACTGATAACAGCTTATGTTAAACATATATCTATAGCAAAGCGTCAGAATCATTTTATTATATGAAACACCCATGTTTTCAAGAATCAGTGGTGTATTAAAACTTTAGTAGGCTAAATATAGACCATTTCACAAGATGTAAACAACACTGGTCCAGAAGCACTTCCTGTTTCAGTTTTTTAACACTACATAAAAGCTGGGATAAAAATACTACCAACAGAACATATAAAACTGAATCAAAAAGTTAAACAAACATCTTTAAGATGTTTTCTTTACATGTGAAATAAAGAAAACGGTTACAAACTGAAACAGGAAGTGCTTCTGGACCAGTGCTGTTTACATCTTGTGAAATGGTCTATATGTGACAGGGCACTATTGCCCCCTGCTGATAGCCTACTGTTACAGCGATACACCTCCATTCAGAAAGACAAAACACCTAAACAAAGGAGTAGACCCACACCCAGACAGACCTCAAGCCATGGTTTAAAAAGTTGATAAATTGACTAAAAGTACATTATCAGTGTTTTACATTACCATTGTACATTATCATTATCAAACTAACAAGAACAGGTTACTATTTAAAACAATACATAGTAACAAGTTTATCTTTCTCGCTAAGGTTGAGAACCGGTTATACTTGTACCTGCACTGCGCCGTTATGTTTCTGCGCATGCGCAACATCACCTGGCGATTTCCTTGTTATAAGGAAAGGGATAGTTGAATTGTGGATAACTGTTGCGAGAGGATCCGCTTAAAAGCATTCTAGGAACTTAGACAAACATAATAAACCATTCTCTAGGTTTTCGAAAATGCCTCGTGCATTCTTGGTCAAAAAAGTGAACATCGTTACTGGAAAAAGAAGCTGGAGTGAGATTCCGGATTCCTCGCGGGAGTCTGGGGACATACCTGGTGAGTGTCTCGTTCATGTTTGTGTGTCACAGGCTGGGAAGTTAACATAATTCAATAATGCATAATTAAGGTATTATAATTCCTTTTACGTTGACAAATGCGGTTAGACTAAGCAATAAGAAAAAATAGTTTCTTATTATTATTGTTAGGCCTATATCCGAGCATTATTGACTATATTAATTTATTTGTATTATATGTCTTGTCCTTTCCTTTTTTTATTATTATCTATATATTTAAATGACTTTTAAATGAAGGTTAATTCTGACTCTGAATTCTATATTTGTAGGCTATATTGTATTGAATGTTTATACACCGCTTTGTATGCCTGTATTACTTGCTGCTGCATAACAAAAATGATTACATAAATTAAGAGTACTTGAACTCAGTGGCCAGTTAAAATCTGTTGATCTCCTCTCTCTGCTTTTGCTGCTCCCTAGAGTCCCTTTTTCCACCATATGTGCATGAAGTCTCAGAGGGAAACATTGCAGAATACTCCTGCTTCACAACTGCCCAAAACAAATTCCTGACTGCAAAGCTGCCATCCTCTGCTGCACAGGGTCAACTTAATCACAAGCCAGAATGTCGCATGAGGACCCAAAGAGTGCCTTACTTGCGCTCAAAGATAAAGGTGAGCTGACAATTCTTTTGGTTTAAAGCGGCTGCTTTGGCACGTGTTGTAATGTTAATGTGAATTTTCTGTGCTGTAGCAGGATATGATATCATTGTTCTCCCATTTTCAGATAACTACAGGTAATATGCCGTCTCTGCTGTCAGTCATCCCAGAAAATGCGAGTAAATTAGCAGACATTCCACCTGCTGCATCAGTTTTATCCTGCCTGGTATGTCAGAAGACGTTTACTACAGCGCGTATGCTGAAACGCCATGTAAAGTGCCATAGTGAAACAAAGAAGTACACTTGTGACCACTGTGGAAAAGGATTTAATGATACTTTTGATCTAAAGAGGCATGTACGTACACATACTGGTAAGTTTATGTGAATAATAATAATGTATATTTACATATTTAAAATGTTTGTATATATTTTCACCTCTAACTTCCTCTCAACTTACAATATACAGGTGTGAGACCCTATAAATGCACTTTGTGTGCTAAAGCCTTCACCCAGCGCTGCTCCTTGGAATCTCATCTAAAGAAGATCCATGCCATTACTCAGCAGTATGCCTACAAAGAGCGTCGAGACAAACTGTATGTGTGTGAGGAGTGTGGCTTGACCGCACAGACACGGGACAGTCTGCAGAATCATCTTCAAGCTGACCATCCACAGAGACTTATACTGAGAAAAAGCAACTGTATGCTGGCACATATTGAGGAAGATAATGTGTCACTGTGTTCACCTGAAACCCCACAAATATAGTAAATATTAAGTCAGTGATAGATTTTCCATTCTACATGCACTTTTGTACAGTCAGGAATTCTAGGCAGAACCAAATGTCTTAGAATTATTGGAAATAGGAAAATAATTCTGATGTAATGAATTGAATTTAAATTACACTTTAGCAGTATATTGTTCATATTTCAGCAAAAATAAAATTCTGGATTGTTGTAAGAGACGACCCTATTTTTTTCTTGAAAGTATAGTCTTGTAAAATATAATATTGGTTACTTTTGAAAAAGAGTATTTATTATGAAAGAATATAAATCCCTTTAAGTGCAAACTGAATAATGTTTTAGTTGTAAATTTTATGATATTTGCGACTAAATGAAAATGTAGCCTATTACAATTTAAATTGATGTTGAATGCAATTAGTTGAACTTCAGATTTATTTTTGACATACTTAAGAAGGGCATCTGTATAAGTAATTTCATAATTATTTCTACTGTCTATGAAATTTGGTTTAAGTCTATTGTCGAATATACTGACAACCATTTATTGTATAAATGTCATTTCTATTGAAACTTACACATTTGTAATGATGGAATATATTAACTTTATGTAGCCTATATTGAATAACACACATAGGCCTATAGTTAAAATTATAATCAAAGACTTTACGTGTGCTTTGTGTGTTAGTCAACACAACATAGCCTAAGTGCAATTATTTAAAGCATGATATAAGAAACTTCTTAAAAGTGCACTTAAGAAACAACCAGGAATGTCTAAATGGACTATTATTACATTATCTTCAAGTAGGCCACAGTTTTAAAAATATATATAGCCCAAAATATGCTACTTTTATTACGATTTGGCACGCTACCTAGACGTGCACATTCAAAACACTACTGGAGAGATTGTCTAAGTTTTTTTTTTTTTTTTTTTACATCGCAGCTTTAGCCATAACAACATAAACACGACCATTGACTATTTGACTACTAAATAACGAATAATGATAATAATAGTTATTAAAAAACACTATGAGGACCGAACCTCGAATGAGCAAGCGCTGTCAGCGGGTTGGTCCAAACTGCCCAATTATTCGCGTTTAAGGATGACGTCAGAGTGAAGTCCGCAAGGAGAGAGTTCAGGTGAAAGGAGGTTGAGGTGGAAAATACGAGATGCTCGGGAAGAGGAAAGTCTGAGGATTCTGTCATTTCAACATTGCGGATTTTCTTTCCCTAAATCGTAGAGAATATAATAAAAGATTAATCTCGCCGCCACTGATTACGACACACCGTGATCTTCGACAAAGACGGCTGAGCAGCGCGAGCCGCGAATATGATGCACGCGCTGTTATCCAGCCATCGCTCCGTGTCGAGCTTGCGACGCTTATGTCACACAATTGCTGAGGGGAAATCAAGCGCAACAGTTACTCGATATTCCTGATCCTTGACCGGAATAGAATCCAGAAGAGATTAGGGGATGTGATAATAACCTTTGTGAGACAGGAAAAGGAAAGGACGCATCTTTTGGGGGGATGCTCGTGTGTAGTGTGGATATCGCCACCATAGAAACGTGGTGGCACTCGCCGCTGATGGGGTGAAGTAGGTTACGGAGAGGTCCTGACGGTGGACCGCATCCTGGACCGTGTGTGCCGTGGAAATACATGTTAGTGAAAAATGCAAGGGGTGACTGTGACGGGAGAAGCGCCCACATTGAATGGGGGCGGAAGGGAGGAGGTAAGGCGTGAAAATGTTGGTAAATAAACCCAGAGTTTCTTCTCGTTGTACTGCTATTGTCGTATGAATATGTAGAAAGTCAAATATTATTTTGTAGAATTATATTGTACATGTTGTTTTTCATGGGTTCACTGTTCTTAACATTCAGTTGCACGCATTATGAAATGTATATTTGGTTTGCATGTAATTCATAATCAAATACAATCAAAAACAAAATGAGAAAAATATATATTGTTTTAGCTATCTTGCCTGTAGGCAACAATGTGCGAGAATGGAAAGATTATAGTGAAAAGGATTGATTGCAATCCATTTTACTGATGTCAGAAAGAATGCTAAAATATTTTATTACATATTAACAGACGCACACTAAATAAATGACAGAATATAATAAAATTGGATCCTAGATTACTTAAAAAGTCACTTTAACTGTGCATAAGATTTTAAAAAAAATTATATATATATATATATATATATATAAATGCAAATACAATATAAATCTAAATAAAAACCAAGACATTTGCTTTTTCTGTTGTGGCTGCATGTGTGATGATGTCACTGCACAGTTGAGCATCCACTCCACTGAACAATGATTCTGTTCATTTTTGAGTATTTACTTTAGCTATTAACTATTTAATCTTGGTTAAAATTGTTGGTTTATTAAGGGAAAGAGTCTGTCTACATGCTGTGAGCTATAGTTGATGAGAATGAGAATGCACATCAGTTATTTGCGTTTGTCTATTTTGCCAGATCTGCGATAGAATGAATGATATTATGCATCTAATACAGGGAGGATTGACCAAATGGGCTCCTATAGCTTTCTGCATGTAGTAACTGTAAGAAGATTTTTCTGTTAGTGATTAAAAAAAAAAAAAACAATTTCAGAGAAACCTAATGGCTTAGCTACATATTGTCTAAGCATATTAAGTTGGATAGGAGAAAATATTTGAACATAAAAAATTACACATTTTACCTTAAATATTTTCTTTACAAACTTACTTTTAGAAGAAAATGTACTACTGTATAGGCGGGTAATCTACTTAAAGGGTTCTTATAGAAAACTTTAGGGGTTCCCTTCATTGGGATCATGAATAAAGCAGCTTGTAAACATGATTAGGAAATAACCCTTGAAAGTATTATCAAATCATGTGACACTTTTCTCCTTATATGGAACCTTTTTGCATTAAGGATTCTTTAAAATTGAGCCAACCCTTCTATAAAGAACCCTATTGATTTTTTTTCTAAGAGTTTAGACATTCTTTGTTCTCAGATTTTCTCACTTTAACCTTTTTTCTGACTCGCTCTGCTTTCTCACTTTGACTTTTCCCACCTGACTTGCAGCATTTCTCTTAGATAACCAGAGGTCAGGTCTCAGTGGGTGCATTCATTATTTTCTGGATGGTTATTCATCCAGTGTGCAGTTCATTAAAGAAAATCCAATAATTAACACACACACTTTTCTGGCAGAACATGCAGTGCCTTGAATTATTTTCAATGCATTATTTGTGACAATACAAACCTTCCCAAATTCTTTCTCTCACGCACACCCTCAGTTGCTGAGTTTACCCCCATATTCTGTTACAGACCGATCAATAGACCGAGAGACAGGGTGGGGGATGGGACACTTTTGTAATCATTATTGAGTTTTCATAATGTTTGTGCTACATTGTCACTTACAAATGAATCAGTACTTTTTTTAGCTGCAGCTATTTCTGTATAGTGACAGCTCTTTTCAATTGACAATGTCTGACGTTCAACTGTTCTCTGAACAGTATATGAGTCTGGATGTTTCGTTCATGCTACTTCATGGATAAACGCATCTCTTAATGAGTGCTTGCCTGGTCTGATAGAAATAGATGTATATGCTGACAAGGCAATCAAGACTTTAAAAGGCCACTCAGACCTTCCTGTTTTGATTTATGAATGTATCCTATTCTCTTCTGCTTTACCATCATTTGTTTATCCACACGCCTCTAAGAAGTCTCTGTTGTGTGTTATCCCCAGATTAATCTTCTCTGCAGTCTAACGGTTGATGCATATCACTCTCAATATCATTTGTTCAGACTGAATATTTTATGTGCCCATTCTGCCCAATGTCCTTCATCTTAAAATATTGCACTCACAATTAGAAATGAGAAGGTCTCCATTTTACCAAATGATAAGATAATTTCAGTAATAAATCTATTTAAAACAATTCAAGTGTTAACGCAAACTTCAATGACTTTAGCATAAATGCAATAAAATAGTTGTCCTTAACTACACAACAATTAGGCTATTACACAAACAATATAATATAACATGTCATATACTGTATATTATATTGTAACAAGATATTTTGTGGGAAGAAAGTGGTGGGAACCAACCGGCGAACGTTTCACAAACTTTAATAATAAACCAAAGTAAAAGCGGCAGCCTCTCATGGACAACTGCTGCACACATAAACATAACATAGCGTAAAATCCAGGCCTGGTTCTCTCTCATCATTTACTGTCGTCCCTCCTCCTTTTATGCTTGCTAAGGTCCTCCGTGAGAGATAGGAGACCGGTGCAGCATGCAGGTGACGCTCATTATCAGTTACGCCACAGGCCTTATCCTGCTTGCCACATGTACTGTATGTACTGTATAACAACATGACATCATGACTTTTGCGTAAACATATACGCCACTTTCGAGTCAGGTGGCGTGTTATCGCTACGCATTTTGAGCTATCCGCGTGTATGCGTATATGTCTATGCCATTAACATCCGCGTCATTCCGCGTGTCCGTACACGCAGTCAAATCTCCAGTCATAAATGCCATTAACCCCACTGACGGTTAAGTTTAGGGATGGGGTTGAGGTAAGTCATATCTTTTTTTTACCTAGGATGGAAAGGGAACAGTCAAATGCCATTAACCCCAGTGACGGTTAGGTTTAGGGACGGGGTTGAGGTAACTCATATATTTATATAACGTTAAGTCAACGGCGTTCATAAACACGCTGAAAGGCGATTATGCGTCTTGATAGCGCGCCAAAAATGGAAATACGAATTGGCGTGTCATACACACGCTACTTCATGAGATCAGTCTGTGTACATAGGAGGCCTTTTCTGCTGGCCTAAACACTATCAGAATCACTGACTTGTACTTTTAAAGGGTTAGTTCACCCAAAAATGAAATTACTCACCCCCATGCTGTACCAACCCCCTAAGACCTTTGTTCGTCTTCGGAACACAAATGAAGATATTTTTGATTAAATTTGAGAGGTGGATCACCTCTACATAGGCTGCCTAAGGGATCTTAACTTAATCGAGTAATTAATTACTTAATTTTCATTTTTTGGGTGAACTAATCCTTTAATAAAAAAAATTGTTTAGTATAGTATAATATAGTATTAATATACTAGAAGGGGGGAAGGGGGTGGCTTTGGCCCCCCCTGGAATATGATTGGCCCCCCTGGTGCTCCCCGCCCCCCAATACTATTGGGGTAGATTTACTGTAAACCTGACAATGCCATTGGATCAGAGTGCTGTCAATCACTGCTTGATTTGCAATTCGCAAAGCGTAATCACGGTTCCACGTTTTTCAAACAGTAGAAGAGAGACGCCTCGACACGTCACACAATGGTTATAGCCGGTTATAACTGACATTTGAATGAATGGATGAATTCACTTATGGGAACGTCATTCAGTTCTGGTTTATTTTATTTTACTGGTTCTTTGGCCCCAACCTAATTTCTACACACCACAAGCAAGTAAACTGAACAAAAACAAACAGTCACTTGTTTTCTTCTCTTATCCCCTATCACAAGCCAAATAATCAATGACTCGTCTCATACACATGTGCAGGAAAACACACATTTGGGCTTGATTTTATGATTCTGCGCAGCACTGATGCTTCTCATGTAAAAAGCATTGAAATGCACATGCTCATATGACTTCAGACATTCTTGGGGCATCTAAATAATTTAACATATTAAAGTGGCTCTGAAATAGCAGGCTAACTTTATCCACTATTTATACATCACTGCCATTTTGCTCTATGCAAGTTCCCCAATCACAGCCTCCAGAACTGAATCTCACACTGAATATCTTTCACATCTCCTAGGACACTTTTTTTTTTTTTGTGGTACCAACAGAATTCAACACTTGCTTCTCATCCTCCCACAACTGCACCTCTCTGCATCTACTAAATATATGAAACCTACTGACAAAACCTAGAGAATACATATTAATATGTAAATGTATGCATGTGAATATACTATATATATAATACTATATTATCATGCTTTTTTTTGCTTCAGGTCATCATTATTAAAAACATGTGTAGATATATTAGCCTGTGCACTTGGTAAGTCACACTGTAGGCCCTATTTCTTTCTCTCTCTGTTTGCTCTCGGCCTTGTAAAAGGAACAATTAAACTCCTACCAAGAGGAGCAGACTCCATGTCACGCTTGGGCTGCAGCCTGCTTTTAGTGCTGCAGTTTTTCACAGCAAGGGCATTGCTCGTACTATTAGCTGATTAATGTGTAAGGGTGTGTGTGAGAGAGAGAGAGAGTGATGTTAAAGAAGAGACGAGGAAAGAAGGACAAAGAGGGGACGAAAAAAATATATATTGCAGACCCTCCATAATTTTTTTTATGCAATACATTTGTTCATGTGTCAGAGGAACTGTATGGCTTGCTTTTTTTTTCTTTTCTACCGTCTCCTACTTTGGAATCAGTTCATTTTTGCCCATATGGCCACAATACCTCAAGCCACCACTGTGCTCAGACTAGGCAGTAGAGATCCATATGCATTTAGTCGAGATGATGCACTCAGTGATGTCTAAAAGCTTCTAGACTTCCCCTCCACAGTCATACAGAGCGTTTTAAAAGGAGATGGTTTGGGTTACGAGCAGCCAGGAAATGTATTCAGCCCTCAGGAGAATGATCTATTACCGAGTTCTCTCTGCAGCATGTCAGAGTGCATATAACAGACTGTGCTTCACTCAGTTGTGCATATTGTAACACAAATGAAATATACCTGTACCATGAATCCTCTAAAACAAGGGTTCAATAAAAATAAAAGCAAAACTGCACATCATTTTATGGAAAAAAAACTTCTCATCCTTTCTTGCAACATAAGGATTTGTGCTTGTGTTGTATCTTTCTAGGGAGGTTTCCCTCACCACTGTAACTTAAAGCAAATCGAATTTGCTTTAGAACAATATTTATTGTGGAAAGTGGCATAAAAAAGTATTCTCATTCTCATTATAATGTACATATAAGATTAACTAAAATGTATCATGTGTATTTTTATCAGCATGTGTTATGGTTTTCTGCCAACTAATTTTTCCTTTTTTCTTTCCCTGTCCCTTCTGTCACCCCCCCCCCCCCCACCCCCCATGCTCCCCTCTGCTTACTTGTCTCTGGCATTTTTTTATTCCCATTCTGTTCACCACCTTCCAACTCGTCACTTATTGAACCCTGCCCCAATCAATTTCCTATCCATCTGCACAACCCTCTGTCCCTTGGTCTTCCCATATTTTCATCCACATCCGGCCTCCCCCTTCCCGCCTATAGCAGCGTCCCCTGAAGCAGTCCCTGAGTGGGTCGCTGTGCCGAGAGTCCCACTGGAAGTGCCTGCTGCTCACCTTGCTCATGTACGGATGCTTTGGCACGCTAGGCTGGTGCTCCCTGTACCGCATCACCGTAATGGCTTCTGATGACCAAGGCCCCGCCTACTTCTATGGAGACCGAGCCCGACTCTATCACGACAGCCCATGTTCTAACGGCTACATCTATATACCCGTAGCCTTTCTGGCCATGCTGTACATTGTCTACTTGGTGGAGTGTTGGCACTGCTACTCAAAAACAGCTAACCTTGCTAAGGTTGAAATCAGTGAGGTGTATGACAGGATACAGCGGTTGCAACAAGCTACACCCTGCATCTGGTGGAAGGCCATCAGCTACCATTACATACGACGTACCAGACAGGTGACGCGATACCGAAACGGAGATGCGTACACTACTACGCAGGTGTACCATGAACGGGTCAACACACATGCAGCGAGCTCAGAGTTCGATTACTCGCGCCTCGGGGTCAAAGACGTTTCGAAGGAACTGCAGGGCCTTTTGGAGCATCCCGTCACCCGCTTGCGCTTCACAAAGTGCTTCAGCTTCGCCAGCGCCCGTGCTGAGACCGCCTACCTCACGCAGCGAGCGCGCTTCTTCGGGGACAACGAGGGTCTGGACGACTACATGGAAGCACGGGAGGGTATGCACCTTAAAAACGTTGACTTTCGGGAACACATGCTGGCATTCCCCAACCCATTGCGCCCACCGTGGTACACCCGACGCTGGGTGTACTGGCTGGCCTCGGCTTTCCTGCTATCGTGGCCTCTTCGTGTGATTGCCGAGTATCGCACAGCGTACGTCCACTACCATGTCGAGAAACTTTTCGGCGAGAACGAGGATGCTAATGACAATGATAATACGGAAACGGGGAACTACTGTACGGGCTTTGAGCGTGGCACCGGGGGTCCCACTCTGCGCATCATATCACGGGTCAACACGGTGGATATGACCGAACTGGAATGGCACATACGCTGTAACCAGCAAATGGTGCCTAGCTACTCTGAGGCCTTGCTTATGGATTTGGATGTGAATACAAACACACCGTTATCGGTCGCGATGGCAGCACGTATGCGACGCAATTCTAGCTACTTTCTACAGAGCTGCCCCAGGTGTCGGCCCTCAACGAGCAGCTCCTCGCTCCCTTCCTGGGTTAGAGGGAACGTGGCTGCAGGGACAAACTTATTCCCTATTAGGCCCGGCGGCAGGCTGTCCCTTAGTCGCAGTGGTTTCTCTCTCGGCCGGTTACAGACCGCAAGAAACCGCCATCCCTGCCTGTTTCACTCGAGAAGCCTCGGAGGTGGGATGAGCAGCCGGCTGGAAGAGGGCAGTGGGGGTTTCCTTGGTCTTGGGTTTAGAGTGCCAGATGAGGAGAGGAGGGGTGTATTAGAGAATGAAGGGCTTGAAGATGACAACATGGAGGAGACGGGCCAGGAACAAGTGGAAGAGAGGGAGAACGGAGAGACCAGGGAGGATGAGAGAGACAGGCCACCAAATTATCAAGACGCTCTGTATTTTCCGGTGTTAATCATTCACGGAGAAGAGAGCTGCCATGGGGGGCATGACATTGACACAGGTTAAAAGAACCGATATGGTGTAAAGAATGTATGAAGTGGCTTTTAAAAAGTAGTGGCAGATTGACATCTGAGGTGCAGATAAGAGACAGGGAGATCGAGAAAGTTGAAGAAGAGATGCGAATTTTTACCAGAATCAGGGTAGAAAAGTCGAACCCAAAGGAGACGGATTTGTGTCTCGGTGTAACACTGAAAAACATCTGTTCATGAATGTGAAGAAAGTTTTAGGGATTGAAATGAAAATAATAGACATTGGTCATGTCATATCAATGTCAATTGACTTGATACAGACTGATCCTAAATAGTTCATACCTAGTAGAAAATACCAATAGGCATGGAACATCAGTGTCCTATATTGATCTTAATGTCCTATTATTGAAATCTCTGGCATATCATGTCCATAACAAACTAAAAGGTTAGTGTGTCCTCCTTTTGACTATGGGAGTTATGTACTTTACATGAAAAGCTGGGCGTCTGCAACCCGCATTTAACATTGCAAAGCAGTTTGTGCGACTCTGCATTAATGTGAAAAAGCCCATGCTGGTGTAGTATTATAAATCCATTTGTATACAACATACCAGTAGCTTACGTGAAAAGGGACTGAGATGTGAACTGCAGAACAGTTTTAAAATATAGCTACATTAGAAAGAATCGAAATTCAGATGGACAACTAAGGTTGAAGCAAAACCAACTGGTTCTCAGGGGGGAAAGTAAAAAAAAAAAATTAATAGACCTAATAAAAAGGGATGGTAAAAGATCAATGAGTGAATGTAGGCTGGTGAATTGTAATCCCTCACTGTTTGACACTGTGCTTTAATCCACTGTCCTGGCTAATGACTTGTTTTAATCTCGTTCTTTTTAATTGCCTGGTAGAAGCAGGGTGCTTATGACTTCACTTATCTTTGCCTTAGAGGTTTCTTATGTCAGCCTCGTGTCTACTACAGCCAACTGACAGTAACAGCAATTCAATGTATTCCTCTTTATTACCCAGAATACACACATTTGCTTTTCTATCACGGTGGGGACCTTCTGTTGACTTCTTTTGGGTTTATACCAAGCTAATTATATTTTCTATTCCTTACCCTTAAAACTAACACTCACAAAAAGTTGTTTGCATTTTTAGATTTTCATTAGTATGATTATAAAACCATTGTCCTTTAATATTCTTGTTGGTATATCTATCCAATACTCTTTCATTCCTCCCTAGACTGTTAGAATGTTTAAAATATTGGATTAAGCTCGTTTCAGTGTAAAACAACTACTGATAATAGATATAGACTACTCAAGATACAAAGTAGTGCAACAATCCTCCACCCCATGTAGTCACATTGTTGATATGCACATAGAAGAGCAAACAAGCATAAAATATATGTGTAGCACAAGCACAAAGTGTCACCTACTATACAAGCAGTGCAGGGATCGAGTTAAAAATAAGCTGTCCTTGGAAACACTGAAGGAACGAATGTATAAACAGCCTTGCACACGGAGAGGAGGTAATTACAAAAAAAGGTAAAGTCCAAAGCACACACCAAGAGCATCCCTGTATTGTTTGTAGAATTTCTGCTAATACTTCAACAAGCACTAGCATATCTTTCAGCAATGAGGAAAAGATTACAGTGGCCATGACCATGATTCTCTTATTAATAAAGTCAAACCATTAACTGTGTGTTTACTGACTGCTTTATTATCATTATTATTAATTATTGTTTGACTTGTTACTAAATTTATTGCAGTAACTTGCCGGTACAGATGAACAACAGAAGATATTAAAAGAATAAAGACTGTACTGTACTGATTTGTATGTGATGTCCTTACCATCACAACAAATAATTTATGCAATAACTCATAGTCATATGTGTTATGATGTTTTGATAGAACCTGAAAGTCATAGATGCTTCATTTGACTTTGAATAATCCTTGGTATCAATTAATAATGCTGTGAAATTCTGGATTTAGTCTCAGTAACTCTAGGCTAATGACCAGAGTTGTTTTTAGGGTTGGATCGATGCAGACTTGGCAAACGCATACAATCTTGTTGGAGACATACTTAACAGTGTTTTATACAGTGAAATTGTTATGTATATTATTTGACTACATCATTGCACATGTTTTCAATCTCTTGTGATTTTCATGCCATGCTTAATGTGTGGCGAGTGACCACGTGCTACACTACTGGCTTAAATCACGTGTTTGGCCAATGGTTCCTCCTAGTGGTGGTGTTCGCAAGAACCCCAATTGAGACTTGTTTTACTAGGAAAAGTACAAAACGTTTTAAAAAACGAATACAGTATTGGTCCAAAAAACAAAATTGATTGAAAACATATTTCTCAATTGCATGAAATGTCTGGAAACCTACTTGTCGGGAATTACTTGTTAGCATGTCGTCGTCCTTCCATCCTCTCCCTCCCTCAGTTTATAATCTGGGTTTGAAGGACTGAGCAGCAGTTTCCCACAATGCAGCTGACAAATAATAGAGGGAGTAAGAGAGGCCAAAGGAGTGTCTGTGGTGGATATAAAAGGACACAATCCAGACCTGGTAAGTCAGACAACACATATTCAAACATTTCCTTCATTGAGGAATGAAATTACTCAGTTAATTAGATTGACATTTTAACTTAGTATAGCCTACATTGCAGGAAGACCTTATAAATGCTTGATTTAATAAAAAAAATAATTGCTACACACTGGAATTGAGTGTTAGGCATCAATTTCCAATCATCATGCCATTCCTTTGCTAGCTATAAAAAAAAATGTTTAATTGCATTACTGAATTTGTTCTTTTTTATATTACTCTTAAGAGAAGTCAAGTAACAGTGCAGGCGCTCAGATAAGCTTTTCACTAAGCAGCTTGTTACCTCCCTTGAGCCTGATGATTCAGACTAGTTCTGCCATCAGAGATTTAGGTCACAGAGACACGAAGTATGTTGTTCTAGTGACAGTGATGAGAGCCAACTTTTCAAATACCCCTTTACTTATAGATATTTAGGACGGCATGCATTTGAATCTGTCTAATAATTGTCAGAACCAAATCCACTTATTATTAAACTGCTACACTTTTTACTTTAGTAGTAGGCCTATTTTTCAATGTAGATACGTCTTCAAATCAATGTAGTGAACAGCTCATTGAATATGTTAACCTTTTTTTTATGTGTGACCAAAAGGGCAGGTTGTCCCCATCAATAAACTATTTTAAACTGTAAAACATTTATAAAACACAAAATAATTAATGACAAAGCCTTTTTTACTGTGTAGTACTGTATAAATTTCTAACATCTACATGTGACAACTTGGCCCAACCTGACATTCGTCTAAGGCTAAGCTACCGTCCTGAGAAGATCTTGAACTCGTTCAACCTTTAGTTAAACGGGATAGTTCAAATCATTTACTCACCCTCAAGTTGTTACAAACCTGTACGAGTTTCTTTCTTATGTTAAACACAAAAGAAAGTATTTTTAAGAATGTTGGAACCAACCAGACAGTTGACGGTAGGCACTGACTTCCAAAGGAGAAAAAAAAACACTATGGAAGCTATGCTACCTGTCTGGTTAACAACAACTTGGATGAGTAAACGATGACAGAATTATTTTTATTTTTCTGTGAACTATTCTTTCAAAACTAGCTTTATTATATTGTTGACCCTTTTCTGTGTGTTTTGTGTTCACTTGTTTACCCAACGGCCACCATGGCAAACACCGGTTATTCTTCGCAACAAATATATCCTACGACTGTTATAATTAAACAGGGTTTTAAAATAGTATTAATATTCGAATATTCTTGCTGGATATTTTTTTCTTACTTTACAATCCAACTGTCCTTGGCGTGGAGTGAAGCAACTGTGAGGTGAAGAACCACAGGATGTCGAAGGAGCAGCTGGACTCCCACGCGGAGGGTTTGCTCTCATTGGCTGCCGAGCTGCACGGGAAGTGTCTGGAGGAGAGCGCGCAGATGTCCGCCCTAGCCGAGCAGCTGAGAGAGGAGAGCCAGAGTCTCCTGGGCCAAAGCGAGGTGCTTCAACAGGACATGGTTGAGATCTGCAAAGCGCTGGAAGCTCTGATGGACACTAAGGTGGCGTTTGAGGCCAAAGAGAGGCAGGCTCGCAAACTAAGCAAACAGCTATGAAACACGGCGGGAAAATTCCTTGTCCAGCCATTCAAAGTGAATGAAATTTAAAATGACGTAGGCTAATGAATATTGTTTGTTTATTTTTCCGACAAGAGTTCTTCAATTTTGTGATGGTGGTGGGGTAGAAATGACACAGAATTTAAATGTCTACCATTTATTTTAATCTTCTGAACACTCCACAGCAGACATTTGTAAAGAATCAGTAGGCTATTATTACACTGAGAACACCATTTTCAATTTGGCACGTGCTGCCAAAAAATACGGATGCATATCCCCTTCACATTTTGCTCTTATTATATATATATATATATATATATATATATATATATATATATATATATATATATATATATATATAGTAGTCAACATTTGAAATGGATCAAAAACTTTCATCCAAGTTATATTAATTTTGATAAAAAAAATGTGTATATATTAGCCTATGTATATATATATATATATATATATATATATATACACACACACATACACATAATTATAATAATTATTGACTTCAAGGCAAGCAATTTCATACATGGCAAGCTGTGCTACTTTTATATCTCATAACACTCGGCACTGTCCTCAATTTCAACATAAATAATAATAATTTAAACTCAAATTAAAATTTTATTTAATTTATTTTCTTTATTTGCTAAATATGTAGTAAATAAGATAAACCCCTTCAGGGTATAGAAGAGACCCCTTCTTCATTTTGAGGATTACTTTCCGATTATTCTGCAACAATGGGATTCCTGATTACTTTATTTTGATAATGGTTGATCTTATATCCATCATGATCTTAGACATGTCTATTGGCTCTCTGGACATATCTTTAAATGTTGTGTATATTATTGTAGCTACCACATCAAAGTACTATTTCAGTGGACAATGAAATAAAAACTCAAGTGTTGCCACAAAAATACGAAGTATTTTGTTACTGCTTGTGTTCCCACATAACTGAATGTACCAAACGCTGCATGATACTTCATGATTAGCTAATGTGATGATGGTGATTTATCTTGGTTGGGATGGGCGATGGAGGAAGGGCTCCGTCTCAGCACGGCTCCACTCATCATTGCCCCAAACCTTCAACCTTGAGCTCTGGCGTCTCTGTATGACCACCACGGCCGTTATCAACACCCAGAAGAAGAAACTTACCCACACTGACCTCTGTGGAGAAAAAAAACAGAAGGCGGTGGTGCTCAATAAACAGAAAAGATTTATTTCTATTGCATGTAATACAAATAAAAACTGATTTTGTGTGAAAGAAGAAACACTAAGGTGTACTAAGCATGTACACTGATACCTGGTGTGGATGCAGCATCATACTGCAAAAGGTTTCGGTTACAGAGGACAATGCAGAAACACCCTATTCACAGGTGTGTTTGTCAGGCCATAATTAAATTATTTTGCAACTGGAAGTGTTTGATCATGGTAGTTAACAAGATAAAGCTCTTTTTGACAGGTCATGTGCAACCACCATGAGAGTTACTGTATAACCATGAGGGTGATAACCTTATGAAAAATAACCAAAGTACTAACCTCAGTACTGTACAGTCCTGTGTAGAACTGATTTCCAGTGTATGGATGAGCCCATGTCTTATTCTCTGCATCTTCACAACTAAAACAAAAACATTTCCAGCAGTGCACATCGAGATATCATTTTTCCATGATAGTGTCCCTTTAGGGGCTATATTTGCTACCAAATCATCTGAGAACTATGAAGCACAGCGGAGTGTATGGTTCTTAAAAGGTGTAACAAAAGTCACACACATGTAATGTGGAAAGAAGAAACTTGAAATCACCTGGTAATGGAAGGAACATTGTGAAGGACAGAGAAACACAAGCTGTCCCGACCGATCTTGAGAATACATCCTGACACCAAGAGAAAAAACAGAAGTAGGCCACAGACTCCCAGAGACGTGTTGAGAGAAACAGTCCCCCTGCGTATACATGCAAACATTTCCAGACACAAGAAGGTAAAAACAACAATGTTAATTTAACTGTTGAATCCTACCTGCATGAATAAAAGAAAGTGGAATGTGAAACAAACATCTAAAAGGAATCGGAAAAATTTGAAGGACAGCAGAAAAGTTGATAGATTCACCTTCTCACATCCTCATCCACACAGCTGACATAGATCCAGTAAAGAATAAGGGAAAAGCAGTAAATAGCCATGCACACGGCGATGGCTGAGACAAAATAGCAGAGAGAAGGAGAACTGGCGCCTTCCACGGTCAGAGCCTGGCCAGATGTGTTATAATGAACACTTCCATAGAGGATGCACCGTCCATCAAAGTGGCCCTAAAAACAAACAATAAAAATCATCCACCTTTGCACATGCTAAATATATGGAAACACAGGGATATCTAGGTCTCTTTCACAAACTATGTACAAGATCTCTGTGACACACACAGATAGCCTATATAAGGAAAGTGCTGTGATAACAGCTTTTGTCCCTTATCATGTGACTCTAATAAGCCATAATATGGTGCGAGAGGTGGCTGATAACATGGTGAAAACTCAGAGAGTCTGACCTGGGATCAGCAACATTGAATAGATATTATAAATTTATAGAAAAATTGATTCATTTTCACACAAAAAAGCAAGAAAATTGTAGCCACATCAATAAACATGAATGATCATGCATTATGTTACAGTACATTTTAACATCAGCTGAATGTATAACAAAAGCGCGCAAATACAATACACAATGCTGGGTTGTTTGAACCCAAATTTGGGTAAAATGTGGACAAACCCAAATGTTGGGTTAAAAATGTCATTTCAAACTTCAACTTTCACTTTCACTTGTTATTTTTTAACACAACAATCCACCATTTTTTAGAGTGTAAATATGCAAAACATTAGCCATGATCATTTTAATACTTAAAACTTTTACAATTTATTTTAAATCACATCCCCTCCAGAGAGCTGGTTGTAGTTCTATGAGCAATTATGATTCATTTTATACACTCTAAAAATGCTGGATTGTTTTAACCCAAATTTGGGTAAAATATGGACAAACCCAGATGTTGGGTTAAAAATGTAATTTAAGCATTTAACCCAAACACTGAGTTTGTCCATATTTTACCCAAAGATGGGTTAAAACAACCCAGCATTTTTTAGAGTGTACTTAGAGTGTCCACAAGCAATGATCAGACATTGTGTGTAGATGATATGAATAAATTGGTGTTACCTGAGTGAGTGTCATCCAGGCGGCAGCTATCACCCCACAGATGAAACAACCAGCGTAAAGGACAAGCTCCAAAACTAGCAGCCAGGGTAGTCCCATCATGAACATCTCTCACGGTCACTGTCTCACGGAGTCCAGCAGCTGAATGCCTCATTCATGCACTCTTCAAACTGCTGTGGCTAAAGCATGTCCTATGCTCACAACAATGTTGCTTTTCACAATGATTCCTGACAATTGGGTCTGAGAATTTCACAGCATTGCTATGAGGTATAACACAAGACTGCATTCAAGTCAAGCTCGAGACAAAACATTCAGCCAGCCTGAAGCATGGTCATGATGAATCATTATTTACCCACAAAACACATCATTTTAAGATATTATGAATATCAGATATATCAATATCTGTTTAGAATGCAACTAGCGAGGAGAAGCATGCATGAGAATTTGCTTCTCCATTTCTGTGACCATGATTATACAGTAGGCTAATGATAGTAATTTGTTGATTATTATAGTGAAAAAACGGTTACTTATATTAATAATAGCTGACCAATAAGTGTGACAAGACTGTAACAAAAACCGAAATCGGTGAGAACAATGGAGAGGGAAAAACACAAAAACAGTGCGACTGGAATGTCTTTCTCCAAACCAATAGGCGGCGATAAACAATTATCAACGAAATTCAGTGACAGTCAGCAGAGATAACCGAATGACTGAACCACAGTGTCGTCGTTGTTGACTTGTTGATCACTTTTTTCATGCTTTAAGAAGAACTCTAATGTGCTTGTTGTGTTTTTAGCTAGATAAATCAGACACTGGGCTGAGTCTGCCCATCACGTGCCTTTATCATGACGATCTTTTTGGAGACCTTATATCTCGTATTATTGTGCACTATATCCAGTGCAGAAGGTAGGAGGAAGCCCCAAAAATCAGCTTTTTTATTAGTTTGCTTAACTTCATAGAAACATAATTTGTTACTACGTTAAAACTGTGACGTGGCATTATCCATCACTGTCATAAAAATAAGTAGTTTTAATAGCTGACGTGTATCAATGACACAAAATAACAACTGATGCTTAATAAAGGTATTCTGTCATATTTTTTTCATCTTCACCCATCATGCCTCACATTTCATCTCCAGCTCTTGACTGTCATTTTGATTAAAAAGTTCAAAGTTTATAATAAAATAAAAAAAGCTGTTGTTACACCAACACCAATGAGTGGTGTAAACACACAGATTTTTATACAATGTCTATCTACTGAAATAGTAATATAGGTAATGATCATTTTATTCACATGATAAATTATATTTTTGTGTCTGGGGCAAGTGTACAAAACAAAATCAATACATGACAACATTTAAGTAGCAAAATGAAATAAAAAAAACCATGGTGAAAAGTTTCCAATATGGTTTTGATGTGAATTTCATATACAGAAAGAAAACAGTTCAAATCTATTGGGAAATAAAGGTTCTTATAGTTGAAACATTCATCTGTGATATTTCAGTGAAAATCATCTGCTGTAAATAGACACTTGTTTAAGATTGAATTGTTTTAGCAGATGATGAGATGGTGTTTATTCCTGGTGGAACAATGATGATGGGAACCAGTGCCGCTGATGGGAGAGATGGGGAATCGCCAACACGAGCTGTGACGCTCCTGTCCTTTCAGATAGACAAATATCCTGTCACTAACTCTGACTTCAGGTACTTGTCATTAAAAATATTGTCTCAAAACCTAGTGAGCAGCCTTTTTTGGGAATGCACCATATGAGGCCCAATATACTTTTTAAACATAGTGGTTAATCTTGTCTATTTCAACACACTTTGTATTCCTACTGCTTGTGTGTCTTCTTACTGGCCTGATATAGCTGCTTCCATTTATTCCAGGGAATTCGTCAGATTGCAGAAATATAAAACAGAGGCTGAAACGTTTGGTTGGAGTTTTGTTTTCCAGGATTTTGTCTCAGATGAACTGAAAAGTAAGGTCACTCAGAAAATAGAGGTATGAAACCACAGCAGGAGCAGAACGTTTTTCAAAGTGTTTAAATTTCCGTTCATTTACCAAAACACTGTATTTTGTACCACCCCCTATTCTCATGAAAATGACCCCATTCCTCTTTCCTAGTCTGCGCCTTGGTGGTTACCAGTCGAGAAAGTGTTCTGGAGACAGGTGACAGTTAGCATTCAGAACACACAGCAAGCACATGAGTGGGGCGACTGTAACCTTCTGTTACATATTATAGATACTACATAGTTTATCACAAACACCATTCCAAAAATCAGCAAACAAAGGGCATTCCCAGAGACAATGAAAGAATGTCCTGATACTGTAGTTGCATTTAAGACATTGGGAGATGATACAGTAAAAGTTGTATTTACTTAGCTATATTTTTTTTTACAGATATATACCGTAAGTTCTATGTGCATTATTAAAGTGCTTTTCTTCGAGATATTTAAGCGTAGTCTGATAATTTCTTCACAGACATTTTCATCAATGTCACATTTTATAAAGATAAATGGATTACATGATATAAAAATGTGTTGAATGTTATGAATGTCTGTGGTTTAAATGTGTGCAGCCAGCAGGACCAGGCTCTGGTATCAAGGACAGACTGAAATCCCCTGTGGTGCAGGTCAGCTGGAATGATGCCCAAGCTTACTGTCAGTCGAAGAAGAAAAGGCTGCCAACTGAGGAAGAGTGGGAAATGGCTGCACGTGGGGGTCTAGAAGGCAAGCCAAAAAAGCCTTGTGCCTCTCAGCACCAAAATAACAGGACTTTTTATTCTTGTCGTGCAATATTGTTCACCTGTTATGCATCATTTTATGTATTGCAACCTTCATAGCCAGCACTTGTGTATTTCAGGGAGGACATACCCATGGGGAAACAAGTTTTTGCTGAACCGGACTAACCTCTGGCAGGTCAGCTGAGGGATATTCTTGTCCATTTCCTAAATGAGAAGTCTATATTTTGTAAGTTGTGAAGTCATCAACCTGTTGGTGAATTGCAAACTCTTTGTACAAAAGGGCCAGTTTCCAGATGGGGACACCAAAGAAGATGGCTATCATGGGGTAGCTCCTGTAACTGCCTATCCTCCACAGAATAACTATGGTAACTATGTGCTGTTACAATTTCGGGTGTGTCACATATTATCAACAACAATATACGTTATTCGTAGTTGGAGACAAAGCTACCTAGGTAAAAACCTACCTAAATGTTCAAAGATTTGGGGCTGGTACATTTTTTCAAAAATGAGAAGAGCAACATTTATGAAATAGAACATTATTGTAACATTGTAAATGTATAACGGTATACCCTTTGTAACATTATAAATGTCTTAAGATCAATTTAATGCATCCTGGCAGAAAAAAAGTATTAATTTATTTTAAAAACAAAATCCTACTTACCCCTAACTTTTGAATTATAATTCTCTAACTGTTGTTCTGAATTTTGAGAATAATATCCCACCTTTTGCCAGGATTATATGACATGCTGGGAAATGTCTGGGAGTGGACCTCGTCAAATTTTCCTGGTGCTCAGACTATGTACGTCCTGCGTGGAGCATCCTGGATTGACACTGCCGATGGCTCAGCCAATCACAGAGCTCGTGTCACCACTAGGTCAGTCATGCTATATCCATATCACTCAGTCAGCTTTTATTAGTGCTGCTTGTAACAGTTCCAATTGATCCCATGCAGGTCCATTAACAATTGGTAAAGCTTATGTTTATGTTCTCACATGCAGGATGGGAAACACACCAGATTCAGCCTCTGATAACCTGGGCTTCCGCTGTGCAATGAGCTCAAATGCAAAACAGAAAAGGACTGAGCTTTAAGGGCCAAATGTTCAAGACAAGTTGATGCCATTGGTTCATTATGGGATTGATATTGCATTTCTCCCGTGGAGACATAAACTTCTATAATTCAGTGTTGTTTTTTTTCCACAAAATACTGTGAAAATCATAATACTTGTTCTCTAATCATTCAAATCATTTTAGATATAAACTATGGAATTAAAAAGGAATTAAAAAGCAGTTGTAGTAAATAATACCATACATTTTTATTGATTTGACTTTTTTTAGCATTTAAAAGGAAATAATAATTTACTTGTTTACTTCTCACTGTATAAATAAGAGGCTCTGATATGTTGTCATAGCAATAGAGGTCTATTTTTGTACCGTTATCAACATGGTCTTGAGGTAAATTGTGCAATCTAGTAGTTACTAGAGATGATGAACCCTCACCAAGTCCTGTGTGCTAACTTACATCCATCTCCTCAGTTGCGATAGAGAGCAGAATGACTTTTGGAGTGTTCTCAAATAAAGCTGCTCTGTTCTGAGTTTGCCCTTTCTTCACCCAGTGGCCGTAGATCTTAAAGGCACACGCGTCAATCATTTTGCGTAGAGGTTTGATGGCGTACGGGTCGCTGCAGATCACTTCCTTGGTCACGGGTTTGGCACGCCGGTAGTTGCAGTAGATGCGCATGGCGGCAAGTACGGTCATAGAAATAACCTGCAATGTGTAGGGTGACACTCAAAACCTCAGAGTCAATGCTTTCTAAGAAAAATCTTTTACCTTTACCTTGAACTTCCTGTAAGGGCTGAAATGACGAACTTCTGCAGCCCTGTACTGTTGGAAGAAGGGGTGATTGAGGGCTTCTGTCGCTGTATAGCGTAGTTGCGGGTCCACAACTAATAATCTGGAAATCTACTGGGAAGAAAACAAGTTGACTTTTTTTTCTCCATGCAATTTTGTATAAGTTCTTTCAAAAGTGGTTGTCAGCAAGACGAACAGGACCACAACGAATTAAAACAACCAACACACACCAAGTCTTTGACAGTGTCTGAGCGGTCATCCCATTCCGGAGAGCTGAATTCATATTTCCCTGCAAGAATCATTCGAAGCATCAGCATTTGTTTCCTGTGCCAGAATGGTGGAGATCCAGCCAGAAGAGTGTACAAGATCACGCCAGTGCTCCATCTACACAAGAGAAGACCGAAGAAGGTTATGTAAGAATCAATTCACTGTCACTGGCAGGAAGTTTGTGTGTTTATGCGTGGTTTATGCACACCAGTGTTGTTAACTAAAACTGAAGCATTTTTTTTTTCATTAAAATGGCTGAAAGAAATCTATAAATATTACATGAAAAACTTTATTATTACGGTCTTAAGAAGGTTTTACAGGCTTGGAAGGACATGAGAGTGAGTAATTAATGAAATAAATTTTTGGGTGAAATACTGCTTTAAAATGAACAATAAAAGCTCATTTAAAAGAATGAATACTATAACAGTATACTAAAACATCACTTATGCATACTTATTTTATGTGCTTACAGGTCAACGGCAGTCCCATAGCCAGGGTGGTTGGGATCCATGGAGCACTCAATGATTTCTGGAGCCAAGTAACCTGGTGTTCCACAAACTTCTATAGTGGTGAAAGGGAGGCAGATGCTTCTAAACTACAATATCTGCAATCCAAATGCTGATATTTAATGGTGTTCATAAGAACTCACCATTCAGTTTTTGTCCATGCTCAATCTGGATCGAGAAACCGAAGTCAGTGAGTTTGATATTCACGTCATCATCTAACAGAATGTTTTCTGGTTTCAGGTCACGATGGATGATATTGTGGGAATGAAGATACTCAACCACCTCCAAAAGAGCGCGTATGATCTTTCTATCAGAAGAGAAAACTGAGTGCAAATAATCAAGATCGTAATACAACAGCTACAGTGGATTAAAGTTGTAATGTACATTTCCGTTCAAAAGTCTCTTGTGCTCAACAAGGCTGCATTTATTTGTTCAGAAATACAGTTAATCATTATCACAATTTAAAATAACTGTTTTCTATTTTATGCAATTTATTAATATGATGGCAAAGCTAAATTTTCAGCATCATTAATTCAGTCAGTGTCACATGATCCTTCAGAATTTATTCTAATATGCTGATTTGCTGCTCAAGAAATATTTATTATTATAATTACCAATGTTGAAAACTGTTGTGCTGCTTAATATTTTTTTAAGAAAGAACAGCATGTTTTTGTAACATTATAAATATCTACTGTCACATTTGATCAAATGAATACATCTTTGCTGAATAAAAGTATACATAAAAAAACATTGCACTTTTGAATGGTAGTGTATATGAGGAAATTAATAGTATAAAAACACTACGTATGTGTGACATAACTAGCTTTAAACCCATCAAGATGCACTGTTGTTGGCAACAGCTTAAAGCATTTGATTATATAATCTCCTTTTAAGCATTTGTTTGTGTAAATACAATTATAGGAGAATCCACAATTGGATTATTCAAGGGAGCTGACCGTGTCTCTTTCTCACTTAGGGTGACTTTGTCTGTGAGGTAATCGAAGAGTTCTCCTCTCTTCATCCTGTTAAAACAACATTCATCTTTAAAGAACAAAACAAAACAGTCTTGTCAAGGCTTATTCGAAATTACGAAAGATAATAAAAAGTAACTGCATCTGTTCAAGATATAAGTGTCTGGTCAAAGGAAGGAAATATGGTTGATATTGTGCACATGCTTGTTTTGAGAGTTGGGCGTTTGTCAGAAACAGCCTCGTCTTGGCAATGAGTTTGTTGTGGGCTCTTAGAATAGGAAGTGTCCAATCAGTATGCTGCAGTGTTAACCAACGGATAATCTCCACATGGGAACATTTAGAAATCTGCATAGGGAGCAAACTTGTAAATAACACAACAGTTGAGCATTTTGAGCCATTTTGGCTCAGTTGAGCCATTTTCTGCTGTAAACTTGACATTAAGTGGTTTGACAGCAAAATTGCAAACACAATTCTATAGTTTAGTGTTTTTTAGTTTTTGCAATGACATTTCAAAACGTTTGCCAGGTTTGTTTCATACTGGCTCAAGTCTATAATATTTTGGTCCCTAGATATAGCTTGGGTCTCTAAATAAGACCACTAACAACAGTGAGACACAGACATGAGAGATGGTGTGTGTGTGCCATACTTACAGATCAAATACCAAAAAGAAGAAGGCCTTTGACTCAAAGCAATCCTTCAGTTGAACTATGGGGGAAAAAAGACTTGTAGAACCAAAATAGCCTTACAATTGTGAAAAAAAGTAATAAATTAAAAGATATAGGATTTTCTGTTTTATAGCACCATATTATATTTGGTTGGTATTGTAAAAGTATCTAAGGGATCAAGAGTAACTTCCACTGGACAGTCATACTTATGTTTTTTTGTCCAGACACTTTTCGAAGAATATCAATCTCTTTCACAGTGGCCTGCTGGATTTCTAGTATTTCCTGAGGTGTCATTTTGTCTGATGGTGTGATGTCTATGATCTTTACTGCATATTCTTGGGAAGTCTGTTTGTCCACACATCGGCGAACCACACTGCTCACACCTCTGGGAGAAAATACATTCAGATAAATTCAGGACTGATGTGTAGGCTAATTATAATTTCAAGGTAAGGATTTCATTGTTATTTATTTATTTTATATCCTTAAGCCACACAAACTTAATCAATATTGGTGATACATACCTTCCTAAGATCTCCTTTGGTTCATATTTGTCATAAAATTCCTGACCACCAACCCATTCAGGGTTTTCCTCCTCTTTCGTCATTCTGACGAGAAACCCAGTACTTTAAATGCTTTTTCCTTTAAAAGTTGATTATCACACACAAACACATTCATCCATGTTTAACAATTTTGTAATCAATTTCAGTTTTGTTTTTGTTTTTGTTTTTCATAATTCGTAATTATTTTGTGTTGTTTTAGAAAGCAAACCAGCGCATTTTATTCTTGAATGGCTGAGTTCACTCACCTAGCGGTTCGCCCTTCAGTGTTTATGGCGCGAGTTGCAGCTCGCTCTTTTGCTGGTCCATAGACTTCTCTCAGCCTACAGCACCACCAAGAACAAAATGCTTACACAACCTTGATAGTGAACTAGCTCTCTGTCCAGAAGCGCAGGCTAGCGATGTCTGTTTCGTTAATGAATCGTTGTTCTGAGTCAGATCATTTCAATGAATCAGTTGAACCGGTTCTCGGTTTGAACATTTCTTTCGCGAATCGTAGCTGCCAACGAATTCAGTCAGTTCCACATCCCTATCCTCTGTAATAAATGTATATAAGTTTTTTAAAAGGTACTGTTCAAATGTTAGCTTATAATTTTATTTGCTTATATTATTTTATTTTTACCTAATTTTAACGTGTTTTGAAATGTTACACATGGATTATTGCTTTCCCAGACTAGGCTAATAACTATAAAATATATACATAAGTCTACATAATATGTTCTGTTCAAGGATTTAATTATCTTTACATTTTTATATTGTAATATATTACAAATTTGCATTGAAATGTTATCAAAGTATTTAAAAATGTTAAGTATTTAATTCAAATTAAAGTTCTAATTTTTATTTTCTGAATCACGGAAACATACACATCGAATTATAACCTTTATTAATAAACTTTAATACAAACAATGAAAACGCCATTATTATATATTGAGGTAGGCTAATTTAAAGGGAATTACGTAAAAGAATCACTGAATCGTTTCTCTTTTTTGGTTCGATTCAAACTAGTCAACAGAACCGATTTTGGGAAACGAGTCGGAGTTCCCATCTACTAGGGCCAGGCTTTATAAATAGACCAGCTGTTATTTGAGAATGGAGGGCATAGCTAAACGGAACAGCTTGTGCCCATTTGTTTACTTTAGGCAGATCTGATAATGTTAACAGCATTCCATTTAGCCTTCATAATATGCATGCATTTTTTTTCTCACTCTCTCATTTGAGACTTAATGATCTATGATAGCCTAAGTGTGTTGTTCAAAGCTTAACATAACCAAAGGGCGTTATCCTTTATTCTTCCACAGACGTGCCTGAACACGCACGAACATTTCGTCATAGCCTATTAATCTGCGTAGTGTTATAAAAGTCACCGACCCAAACCCTCTGTGATGTCGAACCTGAGGATTGTTGACGCACACGTGGTTATTTCTGAGCGTCAAAAAGCAGGAAAAACTGGTTTGAAGACATTCTCTCTTCTCGGTTTCAGTCGTCTCTCCCATAATAAGAACATGCTGCTTAGCTTTTATCGCTATTAGAAGATAATGGATACCTATAGGAGAGGTTCACTTAGTTTACACACACTCAAGGACCTCCTGGAATCTCCTCTCACCACTGAGGAAATGCACAAACGATTAAATGACGACAAGGATTCAATTTCAAGTCAAGACACTAACATGGACAGAGAGTCTAACAGTTCCGCACTGTCCACACTGGATGAGGGACAAGAACAGCTGGTAGTGGACCATGATGGAAACAGGGATGATGCAGCTGAGACAGGTCAAACTGAGCATTCTGACCCGGACGGGCCCCCGAAGCCCCCTCGGTCATACATTGATGAAGGGTTACCGGATCTGCTCAGGAGTGGAAGCCCACTTCGCAGACGAGTGTCCAGCCCGGTGTCTGCCACGGTGAGTCATGCTTATTATGAGTAGACTACAGTGATTCACAATCAGTGAACACAATACGGAACAAAAGGACAAACAAAAAAGTTAAACTATACATTGGTGATTTCTGTCCCGTATATATCATTTTAGAGAAAATGAGATTTAAATAGCTTTAAATATATTTAGGAATGTTATATATTCCTAAATTTAAAGCGTTTTAAAATGTTAAATTTGACAGATTATATCTTACCCAAAGTCTATAAATGATTAAGAGGTTTTGATTTTTCTTTTTAGTTTCTTTGTTCAATGATTTTAACTGCTTTGCATTTTTTTATATCATTTTTAAAATAGAAAAAATATAAAATTATTTTTAATATATTTTTTTCCCCTTTACATTTTAAAGTGTTTTGAGATGTTCAATTTGAAACAATCTGACAGTTTGGATTATCCTCATACTTTCTTCATTCAGTGTAGCCTGTAATTCTTTCTTTTTTTTCATAACAAATCACTTCTTTCAAACCAGCTTGCACAACACTGCAACACTATGATCAATAATTTATGACAACATGTTTATGACAAGTACTATGACAACATAATTTACGACAAGTACTCAATTCAACTCAGGTTTTAAAATCAGTTTAATATAATTTAAGTGGAAATGACTTACACATCTAAGTTGATTGTACTCAGTAGCTGAATGTAAAGCCTTTTAAATACTTGTTTTTATTTGGTTAGTATGATGTAAAAACAAAGTATTAGACACAGGAGCATATACTGTATATGCTGGTTCAGTAGATTGAAATCATCAGAGGTATAATTCATTTTGAGATATTGTAAATGTTATAATTGAAGAAGCAAACAAACAACAAAAGGATGAGATCAATGAGAGGACCAGATGGCCAATCATTGTTTTACAAATGTTTATCCACTTTTTCTTCATTCAGCCAAAGTCTTTTTAAAGCAACATGACTCTTCAGAGCAAATAATGTACAAGTGTCTTTATTTACAGGCAAACCCATGTCCAGGACAAACTTTGAATGGAATATTGATTTCACTTGCTGCATTATTAATCTTTTCCTAAAAAAAACAGACATTTTTGACACACCAAAAATTTAGCCATTTAGTCAAAACATTTTTCAGAAATCAAATAGGAAGTACATGGCCATCTCAGATTTGGTTCTGAATGTTCCCTGCTAGTTTCACCAGAATGGCAAGATTCCATCTGTCTCATTCTTCTGAAAATCCAGAATAGCAAGGTTATAAACGAGACAAGAACATGTGTGTCTATGTTTGCGGATGTGTCCGTCTGATATCATTCTGAGAGGATTAATGCATGCACACAAGTGTCTGTATGAACAAAAGAGCATGAATGTTGTGCCCATTTAATGCTTTCTCTATGGATACAGCTGAAACATGTGAAAAGGGAGGTGGCATTATCTCGGCAGCGCAGTCTAAGGCTCAAGGCTCAGGTGGATAGACTGGAACAACAAAATGAAAACGGACCTGGCTGGAGTGAAAACAGACAGCGGGTGAGTCTGTCTTAACTTGTCATACCACTACAGCTTCTAACAGACTGGATTATAATTTAATTTATCCAATCTGGGTTTGTCATAATTGCATCTTTATTTTTTTTTGCGTTGTGTCAGGTGGCAGAGGAGGTTCAGTCTGTTGTGAAGCTGCTACTTCCTCTGACAGACTTGGAAGCAGCAGAAGTCAATCAGCCGTCCCAGGCCAACGCTTTAGACACCGCATTGCTTCAGCTGAAGAAGGTGGCCCGCAGTCTCGCCCTTAACAACAACTCTCAGGTGAGCTTTAGCCACGCCCATCAGCTCATATGTGCCACGCCTCTTTTTTGCCTCACGTAACCATTCCATTCACATGCTTCTTAAATAAGAACAATTGCAGGAAATCCTTTAAGTGCCCATATTATTCTGGTTTACAAGTTTGTAATTTTATTTTTGGGGTCTGCTAGAATACATTTACATGATTTAAAGTTAATTTTTCTTATACTCTACATTGATTCAGCACCTCTTTTCACCTTCTACCTGAAACGCTCTGTTCCTATCTCTTTTTCTTTAAAGCCTGCCTTTCCAAAAAAGCCCTGTCTTCTCTGATTGGTCAACTGCTACAGTCTGTTGTTGATTTGTGTGCCAGAAATGTAACGCAGCAATATAGCGAAATCACTTACTCAACTGATTATTGAGTGTGGGCAAATGTAGTAATTAGGCGGGTTACAGAATTAATGGCAGGACAACAAACGCCAAAGAGAGTTGGAGAGATTAGCTTTCTTTGGACTTTGTGCTTTGTAAATTTGTTCCGTGTGGACTTTGCGCTTTGTAATGCTGCAGATTGTTTTCATTCAAAAAACAGATGGAAAGGTACAATAAAAAAAGCATAATATGTGCTATTTAAAACCAATCTATTACCATTGACAGGGAAAAGCGAGGTCTGGAGAAGATGCTGCCATTTTACAGCAAGCTCTGTGGGACAGAGATGAAGCCGTTGCAAAGTGAGTTCAGTTGATCACTTGACTAATTTTGGACTTTTTTTTAAGAAATAAGACATTGAAATACTATCATAAATATCTGATGACAATTATATATATATATATATATATAGGCCTACTGTATATATAATCACAAAACTCTAGATGAAGCTGACTAGGTTCTTAAGTCAAACTGCTTGCAATCATCATTCTTTATAGGGGACAGCTGAATGGTTCCTGCTGTATCAGTAGCCAATGAGTTCGCTGCTCAACTTTCATATACTTGGTCAGCATTTGCTGTAGCAATTATAATTCCTTCACCTTCGCCAGATAAACCTGTAAAGATCTTTTATGGGTAATTGATGCTATATTGTACAGCAGCAGCATGTCTAGCTAACAGCAGTGTTTTGTGTATGTATTGGCTGAAGCAAATTTCGTACTTGCTCTGCAGCAGCAGCGTAGCAGTTTTATTCTTTCAAGACCAAATATCAATATTTTCATACCCATTACCATTCCAAACACTCCAAGAGTTGTCATTTCTGTCATGATAGCTCTGTTTTTTCTTTCTTTTTCTTTTTTAAATGCAGAAAACAAGCAATGGAGACTGAGCTGTTGAGAAGCAAGAACGAATTGATGACACTAAACAACCAACTTCTGGAAGCTGTTCAGAGTCGACTAGAACTGTCCATCGAGCTGGAGGCCTGGAAAGTATGTTTAAACAGACTCAGATGCCAATTAATTGCATATTTTAAATACTGATAAAAAATAATTGTAATGGCTAAAAAGTTTGCCACTTTTGCTTTTTAATGAAAGCAAAAATAAGAAAGAATGAAAAAGGAAGTAAAATCAATATGAATTAAATGGTTATATATTAATTGATACAGACTTGTGATTTTATTCATATTTTATTTGTATCTGGTCTAGTTAACTCCAACGTGTAACAATCAAACATGTTTACCTCAACAGACAATTGAATTTTAGTTGTTGAAACATTATAGAGCCATTATAATTTTAAATAGGCATAACTGAGTAAAAAATGCACAACGACGTTGTCCTAAAAATAAATATCTAAATATTAATATAATCTAACACTATATATGATTGATATTATTTAATGTAATCAAGGGGTAAGTGTAATCTGTTGGGAGAACAGCTGTTAGGGCTGTCTCTCTGCAGGACTGTCGGATCTGAATCCTGTTTTGCCATCTGGTCTCTGTCTGGTTTTCCTGCAAACCCCTGAAAACACTCATTGATGTGATTTGGCCATGTTGATTTTCCTCATAGATGTTCTTAAAACAGTTGTGTCGTGTCTTACAGGACGACGTACAGACCATTCTTCATCACCAGCTCCTCAAACAACAGCAGGAAGAGCAGGCCCAGAAGAAGTCAAAAGGGTTTGGTGTTTTGCGGCGCTCAAATAAGCCCCTCCCTCAAAAACCTGATTATTCCACCCTGGCACACACACCTGTGTCGACCCCCCAGTCACCTGCAACAACTCAGAGATGGAAAGACAAGTTCAGACGTGGAAAAATCACTGCACAGGGACCTGTTGAGTCTCAGTCACAAATGAGAGACAAAGAGGACAATTTTCAAACGGTTTCTTTGGACTGATTCAGTGACACGTAACCTATGGATGATCTCACATCTCATTGATTGTTCGCTGATTTAGATCATATTGCCACACCACAGTGAGATGACAATCTTAAGGGTGTAAATAATATTATGAATAATGTTATGACACATGTGCTTTTCTCTAGAGGTGACGTTAACTGTTGTGACTGAGGTGATATCTGGTCTATTGTTAAGAAAAGGGAATAAAGGTGACAGAGAAAACAATACAACATTATTTAGGTCTGATTTATAAGGCTCTTTGGAATAGTTCTTTCAGGAACATACACCATTTCCCCTCTTTGTTGTTAATTATTAATCCACATTGGGTTAAATTATGCTCTAAGGCCATTTTGTGGTGCTTTCTGATAGTGATCACTTTGCATTACTATATTCATTCTATAATTTTTGAGTAATCATTCAAATATACTGATTTGGGGCTCAATAAGAAAAAACATTTTTTTTTTAATTTTTCTTCAAGGAATAGAAAGTTCGACAGCATTTTCTAAAAATAGAAATCTTTTGTAACAAATGTTTTTTTACTGCCACTTTTGATCAATTTAATACTGAATATTGATTTCTTACCGACCCCAGACGTTTGAACAGTAGAGTAAGTGACTCTTTCTGTTATTGGTTTGGTTGGTGCAATGCATTATTGTAAGTATTGTCTATTTATTTTTGTGTATAAACATCTTTACACTTTGTGCATACCACTAAGATTTGTTTTCACTGACCAAAAATAAACAGCTTACCATCCTGCATGTAAGCACCACACATTACCTTACTTACTATATATGCATGATGGTAGCTGCTGTGCATATCCACTTAAATTGCGAATGACTTAAATTAATATTAAAAAAAAAAAACGTATACTTCACCATTCAACAACATTTTAGCTTCTAAGCAGATTTTTAAAGGCCCTGACAGAACATGTACAGGAAAAAGCGATACTAGCAATGCTCACTGCACCTGAGTTGCATATGTGGTGAAACTTTCTGTAAGGTAGTACAAATCAATCACATAAGCAGGTTGACGACTTAATACATTTATTTAGTAGTAACAAATCTGCACACAGATACACTCTGGCAAGCAAAGGCAATACACCCATACAAACTGCTCAACATTGACTCCCACACACTCGTTCATGACCTGTCATTACGGACACAGATCAACAAAACAAAGAACCAGTTTCACTATGTAACACTACTACTAAATAGTAACAATACATTTAGCCTACTTTTCTCCACTTTCAAACAAACAATAAAGAGTAGGCTACTGCATATGAAGCATCAAGAATAGGTTTAACTCTAATTTAGTACAAGGATACTTACATACAATGAATATATATCAAGTTCTCTAAGTGGCAAGATAATAAACCCAATATGTAAGCAATAAGGTATACGAGAGGCTGTGCTATCGTGAATAAGTAGCGGAGTGCAACCCCTTCAGCCGTTAAGTTACTTATTTACGATACACTTGCCTCGAGTACCTTATTGCTTTTATAAAACGGTTACCACACAATAAAAATATTAAAGTAAAAAAGTATGTATTAGTGCAACTTTCATGAAGAAAAATCACTAAAAGCTATCCTTCCGCAAGAAAAAATAGTCTCTGACCGTGAACAGCAACAACGTTCCGATGTGTAGCTCAAATAAAAACAACAGTGTTGGGCAGTGATAGAACCATTGGGTGAAGCGGTCGGACGTGTTTTAACATTAATAAAGCACAGATATTGACCATTTAGAATCAAGGATTGGAAGTTGAACTAACCGTTTTATAAATATTAATTTCATTGTACTTTGTGAATAAGCTGCACAAACTATATTGTTAAAAAAAACATAATAAATGTCCGCTCATCACGTCATCAACTGATTCGTCTTTTAGAATCGCATACATGTACATTCTTTAAATCAACGGGCTGTTTCATAAGGAGTTAAAAATGAAAACATGCTGTATTCTCAATGTTAATTTTTTCAATGACACCGGTTAATCTAGCTTTATGAAACAGTCCATTGAAATGCTAAAAGTTCCGACAATCTTTAAACAAATAAAAAAAAAAATCACAGAGTTCATAAAGAGTCACTGTTTTTATCTAGCAGATACACTAGCACTCCTGATAATCACTGGCAGTAAACTTTAGTTGTGAAAAGCTATAATTCTGCAAGATACAATTCCCTGTAAACACAGAAACACAACAATTTGTGTCTGAATAGACATAAGCAACAGCAGTGCTATGATTCTAGTGTTCCACCATAAACATTCAATACAATGATATTGTGACATCAGAGAATACATACTGACATTTAGGATAGGCTATATAAATTTGCAGCATATTTCTTGATTTATCGATCATTAGATAAAGTCATAAATATATATGTAATATAGTATACATTTATATAACTAGTACTGTATATGCATATACAAAATCGTTTACAAACATCGACACTTTCACAATGAACAAAAATATCCCCTTATAACAGCAGCTTTTATACTGAAAACTGCCAAAACAGTACCACATGTATATTTATTCTTAAATGTGTGCCACACACAATGTTAACACAAAAATCCCATAAACCCCTGCTTTGGTACTTTAATAACCATCCAACTGTGATAAAACTACTGATGATAAACCTATCAAGATTAGATGAAAAATGTGCAGAGGTAGGCACATAGTCTGTAATAAATCACACTAACATATCTGCAAATGCTCCAAAAAGATAACTGTGCAGTAGGCTATCTAATGGCTGAACAAGCACCAAAACAGGTATTTTATCTCACACTTGTGTATTTGATCGATTTATTTATTATTCGTTAAATACAGAACAAGGGGTTTGAAAAAAGAGGACCCAGGGCCAAATAAAAAAAGGGTTTCAGGCAAAACCCTTAATTTTTGTAGTTTTGTAATTTCTGATGCTCTGAAAGATGTCTTATTAGTTACATTGCGGCATCTACATTTGTTGTAAAGTCATACAAAACTGTTTTAATAAAACACCTATGGTCACTTTAGTTTGGGATACACATATTCACTATTAACTATGACTTTTGCCTCAATAAACTCCTAATTTACTGCTTATTAAATAAATTAATAATGATAGTTAAGTTTTAAGGTAGGATTAAGGGATGTAGAATATGCATCTACTTTATCTACTTTATAAGTACTGATAAATAGCCAATATACTATTAATATGCCAAATAATAAGCCACTAGTTAATAGTTAGAATCGGTCCCCAAACTAAAGTGTTACCCACCTAACTTATAGCACAACCATTTTGAAACAACAGAAACAAACCTCTTATGCCCTACAACATTAATGATTTAAGACATTTCAAATTTCTGTTTCCAGAAAAAAGTAACAATTCTTGGCTGCGCGTCAAAGTGTTATGGTCTTATTCAATCTAAAGCTGAGACTGTGAGAGATGCTTTCAGCTTGAGAACAGTTAAATAAGTCACACGCTGTTGCATAGACATCTTTGTATTTGTTTGTCAGAGCACAGAGAAAGGGTTTCCATGTCAACAATATGCTTACCAAAAAAATATATAATTTAAAGTATTATAAACAAAAACAAATGTCAATATAGTCCAATTGTCATTTAGCTATAAAGCTAAAATATTGTTTTAATTTTTGAAATCAAAAAATATGTAACAAAAAATCTAAATCTAGTCCATTTATCATACAAGTTATGAAGGTAAAGTATATACCACTGGATCCACTGTTTTGTAACAGCTATGAACAAATGTCCTTGATTAAAAGTTTCTATACATCCTTTAATAAAATTGAAATTAATATACTATGTTACGCAACAGTGCAAATACCACATTGAAAAATGAATACACTAACTATCAGGAATTAATATACCGGTGCTATTGTGCATTATAAGGTACGAGACTAGATTGACCTAAAATAACAGTCATCTTGGTCCACGCATCCTTACAATTCATTCACCATCCCTTAATCATTGGGCGCACCTGTACGTATCCTCACCTGAGACAAGGACTATGATTGTAAGAAAGTGATTATGGAGCTGATGAAATCCAAAGGCTTGTCAGCATGAATCCAGTGACTGGCATCTGGGATGTACTGGATATCAGCACTAGGAAAAAGTCGCTGGATTTCAGGGTAATCCTCCGAGCTAAGAGGGTAGAAAAACAGACACAGACTTAAATAAAAATGTATTTAACACACTTCAAACATTCAAAAGTGAAAGAGAAAAGTGACACTTAATATCGAACATTATTGATCTGACTGTAATGACGCTGTTATATGAGAACTGAACTGAGCTGGACGATGACATCAGTTTTAGCAGAACTGTTTTATAGATGAAATTGACTATTTAATAATTGATGATTTTCACAACAGAACTGAATCGACACTGAACTGACTTGAATCATTTTCCTGTTATCACTGTGTAGCTGCTTTGAAACACTCAGTATTGTATAAAGCACTATATATTTAATGGTGACTTGACTTGAGATTATATTCACCATAATGATGCACATGTGTACAAGTAGGGGTTTGAATAAAGTTATTACCTTATGTAGGCTGAGCTACTGCCACCTAAGAAAAGAGTTGGACCCTCATAGGTGGTTTTAAAATCAGGAAAAGCCATCATGTCCTCTAGGTGGTTTGAGATGGCTTCCAGGTTAATCCTCCAGCCATAGTCACCATTTTGCTCCTCCAGGTTAGTGAGAAGGAACTGCCGAACTGAACGCTCCTGCAAACAACATAAATATGGGTGAGTACATTGAAATGCCACTATAACAATGTTCCAGTTACCTATATACAGTGTAAGGCGTGCATGTGGACACCTTAACTATCTTCCTGAGCTGGTCTTCAGCGAGTCTTCGTGCTGTGGACCGTGGGATATCACTGGCTATCTTCACCTCTTTCATTGCCTGGATGTAGGCATGGAAATTGGTGCGGGCTGAAGTCTGAGAGGGACTAATATCCACAACAACCAACCTTTCCACTAAATCAGGCTGAATTAGAGAGACAAAATAGAAATGTAATAACATATTTAGCTGGATAGATTTAATTGTAAACATCTTAAACATTTATTTATTTTTATTATAATGAAATAAATAGATTATATACATATATATAATATATATACAGTATATATATAATATATATACAGTATATATATATATATATATATATATATATATATATATTACACACACACTCACACACATACACTCATAAAAGATTTGGGGGTCTGTAGGATTATAGGCCTATTTTAAGGTAAATAATTTGATCAAAAATATAGTACAAACAGTAATGTTATTTTATTCATTAATGTATTATTATTTTCTAACTAAAATTTTCATTTTATTTGCATTTTATGATGCAATTCATACATTTTTGCATTTAGGATTTTTTTTCAGGATTCATGACATGACATTTCTGACATTTTATAAGCCAAATTAACCTTGTCTTTTCATAAAAAGGTTGAATGATTAGATCTTTTAAGAGACTTATAGACCATATGTTTTTTTTCAGCATGTTGGTTGCACCACATGACTTTGATTTAGGTGACAAAAAAAGTAAAATATGTATAATTTCACTGACCTTTTGGACTACTATTAGATGTCAAGTTGTGGTTGCATGAAAGAAATTAAACAGGTGTTACCTGAGATAGAGCTGTCGTCATAGCAACCTTTCCCCCCATGCTGTGCCCAATCAGGACACACTTCCCAATGTGCAGCTGTCCAAGCAGATGCGTCAGATCGTAGGTCATTGCTTCGTATGTCAATACAGGACTGTGTGGGCTTTTGCCATGGTTACGCGCATCTACTGTCAGCACCTAACTAGACAAAGAACAGTCAGGGCACTCGCACAGACTTTTCTGAACAGCCCAAAGCACCTCTTAACCACTGGAGAAACTGGAAGCATACCTTCCTGCCTGTCCGCTGCACCAGGGACTTGGCTATAGAGTGGAAGTTTGACTTGCTCCCAAATAAGCCATGAAGAAACACCAATGGCGTGCTGTCTACCGTCCCATCAAACACATCATAGGTCAAGTTTACAGCACTAAGAGAAAGCAAAGAAGACAAGGATGAAGACACTGTAAAAATTAAAAAAATAAATAAAAACGGCAGTAATTTTAACTGTAAAAGACTGTAAAAAAGAATAATTTTACATACAGAGAAAACTGCAATAGACCTACCCTTACGTTTCATGTAATTTCACAGTAAAGTACTGTAGTAAAAATATCCAATCACATTATAATTTAGAGTGAAAAGCCATCAGCTGGCATTGCAAGAATTTTGCATGACACTTCACATTGGATTGTTTCTTTTCTCTTTTTTATCATTTATGTACACTAATGGTTTTATGTTCTATCTTAATGGTTATTGCGTTGTTATTATTGCTGTCCGTTATGGTGTTGTGTTTAGAATGTGTGCACCATCAATATATAAGTACTACCTCAGTTAATGTAAAAGCTAACTTGTGATTAACTCTAATTCATCATATGTCTTTCTCTTTACCCTTTAGTATATTTTCAAGGTACAAAACATTTATTACAGTATTTATACAGAATTAGTCTGGCAACCACAGCTGCCAGTTTTTGGACACATGGCCTTGTTTATAGAATCATAAAGAGCTCTATCTATAAAAGACTAAATAGAACATTACATGTAAAATTAGCCTTTTGCACTGGTTTTACTAATGTTTTAGTAACTGACAACTGGCTAATTTGCTAATGCGATACAGAATGTGTAGGTAACCACTATAAAATAAAGTAAATGGAACTTTATATTGCAACAGGCCTCTCACACACATGCATTCCTGAGTAATTAACAGTTTTTTGAACCGGAAGATTTAAAATGAAGCACCTGGCGGCTCGTGCGCTGTCACTGCCAGCGCCGTCCAGTCGTGAGGCTCCACTGCAAAAATCCCGAAATCCCGTTACAGATAAACATGTCGACGGGGCACAAAGCACTCCCCTGATCAAATTACGGCACAGGGCACTCATGGCAAAATTTGACATGCTAAAACCTGTGTCCGGACTTTATTCATTCATTCGACCGGGATTGGAGCCTTCAAAGGTCGTGATGATGTTTAGCTAACACTAGGGGAAACAAACAGCACTACAGTGTTGCCAGATCTCGCTGGATTTACAAAACAAACCCAGAATGAACGCTCTATCATTGAAACGTGCACAAAAATAAATAAATAAATAAATAATTCTGTTAAAATGCATTTGCAAGAATCTAAAATGTATTTAGCAAAAGTAACTGAAATGTTTCAAATTTACAACTGCTATCCAAATCAATACATTGCCTCTTGCATACACATCAATAATTACATCATTCGGGAGGTGAGAAATCACTTGAAAGCCTGCAATCGTGACTGTGTTTGATTGTGTTTTATGGTATACCTATTTTGTGACATTTATAAGCAACTTAACAAAAAACAACAACCCGAAAGTTGTACAAAAGAAGCGGTCATGGCAACACTGCCGCACGAGAACTAGACGTGATGCGTGATGTCACTACGTCGTGCGTCTATATAATTCCTACTGCAATTGTAACGATATTCAAATTTACGATACCACACCTTTAGAAATAATATTTAGTGTATTACATGTGAACGTGCACGAGAGGCAATCGTTTAAAGTAGGAAAAAATAAAACGGAGAGAAAAATATATTCTGACACGTAGGCTATTGCTTATGGACCCATATTACCCAGATAGTGGCGCCACAGACCAAGACAACAGACTTCATGATGCATTTGAGCAACCAAACGATTTTCATGCATTACAAAGAAAAGAACAGATCGTTCAGAAATATTTAAAATATGTATTAGAAGCTGAAAATTAAATAAGAAATGCTTGCATTGAGATTATAGCCACCCATTATTTCAGTGTCTTATTTCAGATGAATAGCACTTAAAGGCATTCACCCAAAATTAAAATTCAGTGACAGTTATCAGTAGTCTATTAATTTAAATTGAACTTTTATTACTTCAACATTTCCAGTTATACGTAGGCCTATAGCAAGACAACACATATAAGGCAAAACAGATCTGTCTAAGGAAACGAGAAGTTTTGGATTTTATGTATCTTCAGCTGAGCCTGACATCAATCCCGATAATAGATCCTAAATGCTGAGATGGATGAGCTAAAGATTTTCATATCTTGATCACAAACAAGCTCTCATCAGCGTTCTCGATTATAGTTTACTTGCACAAGCTTTTCAATATGATGACATTAAATAAATAAATCTGACAATACAATTTTACTTTTCTCAACAAACAAAAGAGGACATGTTTTGATATGCAGAATGTAACATTAAAGGGGAAGTCTTTGCACAATGGAATGGCTAAATGGACAAAAATTTCCACAGCAAGACAATAGGCACTAATGAAAAGAAGAAGCACGCAATCTTATTAAATTGCATTATGGGAAGTTTAAAGACCAGGTTTATGCTTTAAGGGTTTGTAAGGATTAAAATGAAATAAAATAGGCCTATAAAATAAGTAGATTATTTAATAATACAAATAATAATTTATTACTCCGCTTTCACAGAGAGTGCTTAAGCCTGGACTTACATGTTTCAGCTGTTTTAGCTGAAAGCAACTTGCAGTGGCATATCTTAAAATCTGTCACTGCCATTGTTTTGTCTCAAAATGCACACCGTGTTTTATTTCAAATGCATGATAATGAAAGCTATGTCAATGACCTAATTGAACTAAGGCCTAATTCTGGCTTAATCTCTGTCTAGAAGGCTACCGTGTGCAGTCTTGAAAATTAATTTAAAACATGGACAACTAACTCTTCTAAACGACAGAAAACTATAAAAAAAACTATGTTTTCACAATTTCCTGGAAATAGTTATCCTGCACCTTAGTTTGTCATTGAGGGTTGTGTGAACATTCCTCTCTCTTATTTCAGACAGCTTAAGAGGGCCAACTGCTTTTTGTTTCTGTGCATCTAAAGAGAGCGTGACAAAGTGAGAGCTTTCCTCCATGTCTGCTGCTATAGGCAACACAGCAGTGGGGATAAAGCAGCAAAACAACAGTAGCCATGGTGAGGAGGACACATGCTGGAGGGAAACTCACAAGATGAAAGTACTGAATAATACATATTTGATATGTGGTTTAAACGTTATCTCTGATCCCCTCCCCTATCAGGCTAAACTAGTCTAAACTGACTTGAACTTACACGCCCTAGAAAATGATTTTCTATAACTGATATAAGCAAACACAAATAATGCATGTGATAGCCTACATTGAGACATTCACTAAAAGAAAACGTAATTGTAATGTGGGGTTGTTAGTGAAATTACAAGGAGGTGTGATGGTATCACGGATAAAACGCAAATATTTAATTTGCCCCAACAAACATCAAATGTTGCTGCTTTCTCTTTGTAATGTGGTGTCCTTCACTTTCGGAGTAGAATAAAATGCTCGCGAAACTCGAGGTGTGACATTTAAGCACACTTCTGCCACGCAGCCTCGGTAAACATAAGCAAATCTCTTAACCCACTTTGGTTTCGGTCACGTGACGTCTCACAGGTTTCATTTTCAGCGCTGCAGGTGAAGAACAGCCAACAATAATGGGCTTTGCAATATAATTCCATATTATCCCATTAGATACCACCATGAAAAAATGCTTCGTTTAAGTCCAAGATGACTTTACTAAACTGTTATTTGAAATAGTCTTGACATTATGGATTGCGTAGTCAATTGGGATAGGCTGGTGTTTACATAGCCTAACTAAGCTTATTGTCATATCAATATAGGAAAACATTTACAGTAATAGCCCTATTACTGTAATACTGGTTATTTATGTAACAATATTATTATTATAACAAAAACACCTAGGTTATGACCAAACACCATCAGGGCCAGATGTATGCTTGTCTGTTCAGTACAACGTTTTTGCTGGAACTCATTAAAGATTTTTATTTAAGGTTTTTATTGCATTTTAGAGTGCCTGTCAAGACTTTATGACAGAAGTCTCTTCTGCTCACTTAGGTGCACTTTTCTTGAGAAAATGACAATTTGATGGATAATTTATATATAGGCTATTCTTTCTGTAATCACATTTTGGTAATGTATTAATTAGAAGCATTTGAGTGAAATGAGTGAAGGCATTATTCCACAGACGTGATCCATATACAACCATGCCATTGCCGATTGGCCGCATTATTGACAAGCAGGGATGCTATAAAAATGATAAACTAGTCAAAATCAAGTTATATGGAAAGTCTTGTTGAATTTCACTTGTGCTACAATCATTGATTTGGGATTCTAAGAAAGAAAGAAAGAAAGAAAGAATGTTTAAAATGTTTTTTTTTTTTTTTTTTTTTACATGGACATGGTTTCACTACTGCCAGGCAACGAAGTTGCATATTTGTGTCAAGTTTTATACCTTTTCACATGCAATTTCCAAATAAAACAGCATATGATGAAATGTAATGTTAAAGCTTTTTGATGTTATTTGAAATTTGCCCTCTGTTAGCCTACTTTTTCTTGATTTCTTGAAAATAATGAAAGAATATTGCTAAACAGCCATTTTTCTGTGACCTTCTCCCAAGCGGGGAGGGAATCTTCAGCTCACATTCCTCAGATAATCAACACTGCAGGATGAGATAACGCTACTAATGTAACCTCGGTTTCCTGAGATACAGGAACGAGCATCGCATCATTCACTGGCGCTTATGTGGAAACTCTGTTTTCTCTGAATACTGAATGCCTGATTTGGATCATGTCTGTGCACTTGCACAGACAAATGGACTTTGAGTCTGCTGACTGCCTTTTTAAGTAGCACAAAATTGTAATTTAGTCAGATGTTCTTGACTGAACAGTAGTAATGTCAACTCAGGCAAATGCAATGTAGCACGGTAGAATGCGCAATGCTTGTTCCTGTATCTCAGGGAAGCGAGGTTATAACCAGAGCGTTCCCTTTCAATACAGTTCACTTCATATTGCGCCACTTCACATTGCACAATGGACAGGGCCCAGGAAGGGACCGTGCTGGGACAAGGCAACCCGGCCTCCTGGCCCCTCTGAGAAATCTGACAATCAGGTCATGTTTCCCAATCAAGAGGATTTGTTTCAAAGTTATACTTCTGAATGACCGTCTCAACAGAGTGCGGTTCAGAAATCTCAAGTCAAGGATGGGCCTGAGGCCGTCATCCTTCTCTGGGAGGTGGAAGTAGCGACTGTTTGTTTTTTATCTGACTCGTTTTAAAAGCAGAAGGATGTCTGGGTGCACATACCACTGGTGGGGTGGACCCAGTAAGGATAACAAACACAGCACCTCCAACACCTGGACTGGATAGGGGGTTGGGAGGTGAACACATGGTCGTGTGAGAGTGGTCCGGCCTTTGTGGGACTTGACCCCCTCCTCTTTGTGCCCAAAGCATTAATGACTGCTTGGGCTCCCCAAAATGGAAAGTGCTCAGCTGGGTGGAAGTGCTGTTTCACCTTGGGCTGGGGCTGAGCATGTGTAGGATCTAGCATGATACTGAATTAAGGTGACTAGAAGCAGCAGAAGAACATGACTAGGAAGTAGCGCATAGCCTTCAATGCCCTCCAGGCCGCCGTGAAATGCCAACCCGATCTCACGGGAATTCGTACGAATTTTACGAGGTGGCTAATTCGTAACAAATTGTACGACCTCACTCGTACGAATTAGTACGATTTAGCTAAATCGTACATATTTTACGAATTAGCCAATTCGTATGAATTCGTACGAATGACCTACCCCTGACCCCGCCCCTAAACATAACCGTCACGTGGGTTTAGACAAATCGTACAAATTTGTACGAGCGAGGTCGTATGAATAGGTACGAATTAGCCACTTTTGAATCACTCGTACGTATTCGTACGAATTGGTCGTGAGATAGGGTAGGAAATGCTCAGTAAGCAAGAACCGAATAGGTCCGAGGAAAAAAACAGAAAAAATATATCTGTGTGATGGTGGCTGTATAAATCCAAGACACGTGACACAGAATGAATAATCAAAGAACTTTAAGGAACACAGAAGAGAATACTGAAACACAAACACAAAACAGTGAAAACTAAGGGCTTATGTACACAGAGATGATTGTTAACTAAAGTAGAAATCATAGTAACAAACAAAAGAGAACATGACATTGAAACTTAACTGTGAATACGTATTTAAAGCAGTGAATAATAAACACAAGAAGTACTTTAACAAAGGTTATTTTAATGTAGACTACTCTGTGCCACTACTAGCAGGTATGGAAAAGTTCAAGGTTAACTTGACAACTGTGACAAAAAAGTTCTCAGGGAAGCTGTTAGAAATTTGATCTCTTAAAGGGATAGTGCACCCAAAAATGAATATTAGCCTGTGATCTACTCACCCTGAAGCCATCCTAGGTGTATATGACATTTCAGACGAAAACAATCTGAGTTCTATTAAAAAATATCCTGGCTCTTCCAAGTCTTATAATGGGTAAGAAAAATATCCATATTAAAAACTTTATCGACTAAAATATCCAGCAGACAGCCGTATAAGTCGACTTGTCACTTGACGATGTGGCTGTGTATCACATAGGAGGCCATTTGCAGGAAGCTTTAGTTATTTTAGTTGATAAAGTTTTAAATATGGATCTTTTTCTTACACTAACACATCGCTTCGCTTCAGTGGGTCTTTATTAGCTCGCTCAGAGCCGTTTCAAACACTTTTATCATGGATGGATAGGGTTTAATGAACTTCCAAAAAAAATAAAGGCCTACCCATTGACTCCAATTGTAAGGCTCGGAAGAGCCACATGTTTTAATATAACTCCGATTCTATTCATCTGAAAGAAGAATGTCATATACACCCATGGCTTCAGTGTAAGTACATCAATGGCTAATTTTCAGTTTTGTGTGAACTATCCCTTTAGGCCTATAATAGCAGAACATACACCATAGCCCTAACTCTTTGTTCTAGTTAATCTCTTTGTTTGTCTTGTTTTCTTTGTCCTGAAACTGATCGTTAAAATGATCTCCCTAAATAATTTGTTCCGTAAAAAACACTTTTACCTAACTTTTAAACTCTTCCTGTTCTCTACACCAAAAAACAAACAGCATTTATTTAATAGGCTACTTACTGTTGTTAACAATGGATTTGTTATAAACACACACACACACACACACACACACACACAATACTGTTTGTGTTGCTGCACGTAAAAATGTATAATTACAATAGATGCATAATTACATGAATGTTAAATTCAGGATTGAATTGCAAGGAAACTTTACAGCAAATACACCAGGTGAGTCATTTTCCTACGCGGAGTTCCCCTCCCCCACTCTAACTGGTGGAGACGAAGGCGTATCCCGGAGAAGCATTGTCTCTATGGGAACAGCATTATCGAATGTTGGCTTGTGTTAATATCCCTTAGGGTTATGTGTTTGCAATTTACCATGGTTTCATGGCCTGTTGCCTGACTTTCCAATATAATTCACAACCAAGAGCCTCTGTTTCAATCTATATGTTTCAATCTAAGTCTTGTGTTTAATGCAGTGTGTGGAACTTAAATTTTAATCCAAAATTTCAAATCTAAAAGCTAAAACTTCTTTGATGTTTTGTTTGCTGCCCAATATTTATCAGCAGGATGGATCTATTCAACACGTAGAGCATAAATTCTGTTTTTATTGCAGTTACAATGGAATTAAATACATACATATATACTGTACATATAGTAAACTAAACATTCTGTGTCTTATAAATGTACTTTTCAATCCCCATCCTACTTCCCCTTGTCATTTATTCAGACTGTTTTTTTTTTTTGTCGGATCTGTCTGCCACCACCATTGGCAAACAGTACAGCTTGCATAAGGTTTGTATGCTGAGTGGTCTCTCTCAGAATGTGTTTTCACGTTACTGCCCCAATTGTAGAACAAATGGTCAAACAGGTACAACCACTCCAACAGTCTTTTGTATGCTGTAACTGACCATTTGTTTTATTTACCAGCTGTAATATTAAACTATTTACCACATGTTATGTGTTAACTATTTCATATTTCCACAATCAATGTTGATTGTATAAACGTAATACAACTGACACATATTAGTCACAGTAATAAAATTGTTATGAAATGCATTCAATCTTTAATCTCTGTAAAAAAAGATAATAAAACAATTGTACATAATAAAACAATTGTACAAAATGTGAGGAACTATTCAGATGTCCTCAAGAATAGACACAACTGAAGCCTAAATTTATATATATATATTCCATTTCTTTGTCTAATGGAATTTTCCTAAGCAAATACATGTAAAGAGCTAAAGTCTTCCTCTTCCTGTCTACATAGATTTGCGATAGACAAGCGACCACTTTAGCAAAACAAAATGCACTTCTCTACTTATTGAAGTTTGCTCGGCAAAGAATACAGTTATGCATTTAGGTATGAAGACATGAAACAAAAAAAGGTTGACCAAAAAACAGTTGAACAAAAAATGTACACAACAGCAAATAAAATAATATCAAACAGGAAATGTATAAACACAAAAATCCCTAATAAGTAAACCTACAAAACCAGCCCTTATCAGACACACACATTCACGCACGCGCCCACGCACACACACCAGTCAGTCGAAAAGCAAATATTGACAGCATCGTATGACCCTTCATTGCGGAGTCCATTGAGAAGTATCTTCACCCTTTGTGTGAGATCTTCAAATCTTTCTTCTTTGTTTTTCCCTACAAGCAACCAATGTTTTAAACATAGTCCTTCCTGTCATATCCACCATTGGTAGAGCGTGGAGCAGAGTAGCCCATTCTCGGTGGCTTGTAGTTCTTCTCCCGTGGAGGACAGGTGCAGCACAGCAATGCTCCTCCAATCAGTAACAGAACAGCAGCAGCAAACCCTATGTAGATGGATGCCCCGATCTCTCTTTGCTGAGCGGGGGACAGTAACGGGTTGTAGAAATCACGAATGATTTGGTTTGCAACCCAAGCCGCTGGAATGAGCTCCAGGATGCCGGCAAGAATGAACATGATGCCGGAGACGATCATGACCTTAGCCTTGGCTGCTTCATCCTCGATACAATTGGTGCATTTGGCGCCCATGATGGAGATCATCACGCCCAGAATGGCCAAGATGATGGCGATGATCGACATGGCTCTGGACGCCTGCATGTCCTGCGACAGCGCTAGCATGGAGTCGTAGATCTTGCACTGCATCTGTCCGGTGCTCTGTACAACACAATTCATCCACAGACCTTCCCAGGTGACTTGTGCGGTGATGATGTTTGCGCCAACGAAGGCAGAGACACGCCACATAGGGAGAGCGCAAGCGACAATGCTAATGATCCAGCCGATAATGCCCAGGGCAATGCCCCCGATCTCCATTCCCATCGACATGATGCCTGTTAGGTCAACTTTATTTACCTATAGGAAAAGGAGATATTAGTTAGGAATGAATTTTATACACAAATAAAAGCAGTACTTTAGAAGTTTTAAAAAGGGTGGAAGATCACTCACCAAGTGCTAAGACGTTAATGTAGATCTAAGCGTCCAAATCCTTCCTGTCTTTGTGTAGCCTGCGAAGGTGCTTTTGAAGCCAAGCAGCCTTTATATTCCCAAAGAGACAGGTGCACTGGAGGAGGACCTTAGTTTGATGACATAGGTAGATGTAATACAGGTTTTGTACACGTCACCTGCCTTCTATTGCCACAGCGGGGAGATGAACAATGCGTTGGTTTTTTCTTTCATTGGAAATTCAATTCCTGCTTACTTTGTGTGCAGAGAAACAGGCTCAGTCAGGAAAAGAACCTGGAAGCACAGGTCAATAATCAATGGGGTGGAAAAGAGGGATAATATTTCACACTGAATCCATTAGTGATGTCGCATTGGATCTCAAACTTTCTTTGGATTCACCATAGCATTGATTATTGGATCTTATTGACTGACTTTATATTGCTCATTGGGATTTTAACAGAGATTAATCCATTGTAACTTGTCTTCTTCTTAGTCTTCAGCATCATAAAACAGGGGGAAATGAACTTTGGTGATGTAACTAGAGGCTATCTTAGTGTCTGAATGATAAGATGTCTTTAAAGCTATTAGCATGTTGTGGAAACAACTCTCAAATGTTCTTAGGAAGTGCTGTGATTAGTGGCATTTGCATTAAAAAGCCTGCATGTTAGTCAGAAACACTGAAAATATAAATATAGACCATTTCACAAGATGTAAACAACACTGGTCCAGAAACACTTCCTGTTTCAGTTTGTAACTGTTTTCTTTATTTCACATGTAAAGAAAACATCTTAACGATGTTTGTTTAACTTTTTGATTCAGTTCTAAATGTTCTGTTGGTTGTATTTTATCTCAGCTTTTATGTAGTGTTAAAAAACTGAAACAGGAAGTGCTTCTGGACCAGTGTTGTTTACATCTTGTGAAATGGTCTATAAAAAGTTTAGGCCTTCTTTTCCCCCTTAGACAAATTATGTCAAGCGGTAATAGCAATAACACGTCATTCTGTAATTCTTAAACATCATTTTAGTTAAATGGGCTATATGCGTTTTCCTGAAATTTAAACTCGCGACTGACACCTGTGGCCAAAAAACAGAACTGCTCTTCCTTTATGCTCGCTCTTGCAGAGCGCGCTCGTACGTGCACACTTCACAAGTCATCTGCTGCAAGGAGGTCAACATTATGTTTATAGAGGTAAGAACAGTTAAATACATATATTGTTTGAGATAAGTGTTCCGTTTGCGAGTGTAGGCTACTTGCTGACTAGCAGTGGTGGGCTGGCAGAGTGATCTGAGGGTTTTCACCTTCACCGACGTCACGTTCTGGGCGGTAACCCGGATGAGCGGCCATTATGGAGGCACTCGGATGTAAACAACAGCATCTACTACACTGTTAATGTACACTGAACACATTGTTAAACTAAAAAAATCCGTGGTAGATGCGAACTCATATAGAGAAGGACCTTATTCATTTGCATAAAGATGGGCATCGGCCAGTTTTTTATCGCGCTGCATTTTTTCAAATGTAGCGCCGCCTGGATGTTTTCATAGATGTCTATGCCTATGGGATGCTTTGCGGAAAATACGTAACATGTCTTGAACGCGCACTTGCAAAAAACAGATTCAGTATTGCTCAAAATAAAAAACGGTGAAATGCAAACTCAAATATTGTGCAAACCTGCGATAATTAAATGTTAAATTTCACAAATGTCTTTGTTTCTGATCTTCGATGACCAATTCAGCCATACTAAGCAAAAATGACTATATAATATCACGTGGTGTGTTACATTTTTTGGTTTTTATATGCTTAAGTTCGTTTTAAACGCCCTTCTTCTGCATCGGATTCTTCTACAATCAGAATGTCAGCACAGCTGAAAGGTTTGTTTGAGCTGCTCCGTCTTCTGTACAGGTATGAATTTGCATTTCATTTCAGCTTGGCTTATTCAATTCACTTTTGACGTGAAAGGGCCTTTGCATAAAAAAAGCAGGTCAATAATATTCACTGGTCACTGGGGCGTGACGCTTTTCAAAACCTCTTGACTGAAAAATTTCTTCAAATAAATACACTGTAACTGTTTCAATTTCTCAAAACCTACAAATATAGTCTTTCCACCTCAGTTTACGTATATTAGATCGCTGCACGTCATTATTTTTTTTTAGACAAGTGAATACTTATGTGATGTACAAGTACAAAGTTTAAGAAGATTAAAAAAGATGTATCCATAATAAAAGTTTAAAAAGGGTTACTGAAACATTATTTCACCACACTGTTTTACACTGTTACCATTCTAACCATCTTTCAACATTTCAATTAAAACGTTGTTTAAAAGATTGGGCCCCTGCCCAGGGTTAAGCAATCAGTGTGGAAATCTCTGAATACATTATCACGCTCAACATAATGATACAAAATCTGAAATGAATACATACAGGATATATATACATATAATTGTGTTTTTAATAATAATCAGGAATTCAATTATAATTCAGTTAGACTTATTCAAATATAGATATTCTAATTATTCAGTGATCAAACAGAACTGCAAACACGCAAATGTGCACAATATATTTAATCTGACGAAACTTTGGGAGGTGCCTGCACATAGTCTCATTATTTCTCTGTTGTGTTGTCCAGTAAAACTTGAACTTAGGCCTTGAATCCAGTCTCGTGTTTGTGTCTCTCAAATCCACTTCACTGTAGATTCACAGTATTTTTTAACACATAGACTATAGAAAGAAAAAAAAAGATGTGGCTGTTGTTCATTGCTAAAGAGTTTCAATGAATAAGAATGAGAACGCCACTGAAATAAACATTAAACACAACTAAACATTAACAGAGTAGATTACAATTTAAGCAAAAGTATAAACATATTGGTACAACACAAGATTTTCCATTTCATTATTAGATAGTCCATTTTTATTATTTTAAGTCAAAGTATAAAAAAATATTATTTCCCGAACAACTTTGTTAAAAACTGTCAAAGAAAATAAAGCAAAAATAGCAAGTAAAAACACACACAAGACTACAAAAATAAAACCACTGACTTTTTCCCTTTATGAAACAACTGACAATTCGATTTATGCAACTTTGCTAAAATATGCTAACAAATAAAATAAAATTTGACATTGACAATGGACAATGAACAAAAAAGCATGTAGAAAAGTTCACATGGAGAAAAAGTAAACAAGATTTTTTGAGTCACGATTATCTTTATATGAAAGACTGACCGTAGAATTTAAAAGTCCTCAGACATAATCTCTCTTGTTGTAGGTGCTTGGAGCCACTGAGTGGTGGGCTGAGTAGGCTATACGACTCTGTGGCGGGTACCTCGTCTCCTCTTTAGGTGGGCAACTGCAGCACAGAATGGAGCCTCCGACCAGCAACAGAGCTGCCGCGGCCCAGCCGAGGTACAGCGAAGCCCCTATTTCCATCTTCTGTGCTTCGGGAACAACTGGGCTGTAGAACTCCAAAATAACGGTGTTTGCTGACCAGGACACGGGAATAAGCTGCATGACCGCAGCGGTTATGAAGGCGGCACCAGAGGTGATCATCACACGAGCTTTGGCACCTTCATCCTCAATGCAGTTGGTGCACTTGGCCCCTACTATAGCGACAAAGAGCGCTAGGACACCCACGATGATGGCCACCACCACCAAAGCGCGGGCCGCCTGTAGGTCTGCAGGAAGAGCCAACATAGAGTCGTAGACTTTACACTGCATCTGTCCGGTGCTCTGAACCACACAGCTCATCCAGATTCCCTCCCAGTACACCTGTGCTGTGACGATATTGGTGCCGATGAATGCCGTGACCCTCCACATGGGCAAAGCACAGCACACAATGCTGAGAAGCCAGCCAAGAACCGAGAGCGTGACGCCTATTAACTCCAAACCAAAAGCTGCCATGTCTCCGCACTTTCTGCTTTCAAATTCGCTTGGATCTCTCTTGTGCTCTCTCTGTTCACTGTGGCTTTCACTTCCTCTGAAGAAGTCCTTGAGACAATTACATCAGGAAATCCCCAAAATCACCAAAGGACTCAAGGATGGAGGTGGGTGTTGACACACTGAATCTCCTCTTCAAGGACGGCGGGAATGTTCTGTCCTGATAGAAGTTTCCACTTGTTCTGAGAAAAAGGGCTGAGTTACCTGGGTTCTGCATCAGATGATAAGGCGCGATCTTAGTATTGGTTAGCGCCCTCATAAAAAGGGGAGCTGCTCTCTGTGTAGCACTTAGACAATGTAGCCTCCGGTAAGTTTGTTTAAGCCAAAGGTTGGGACTATTTACCAATGTTAATAGATAACCCATTGTAGATGTGTAAAAATTGCTCTTTAATGGACAATCATTGACAACACCAATGTAAACACCTTAGTAAGTCTTAAAGTAGTAGCCTGGTTCACTGAAAAATAGTCAATACATTATCTATAAAAATATAGTTGTTGTCCTAAAAAGCCAAAATTCCATAATTAGATTTAAATGTTTCTTATGTAAAGGCGTAAGAGCTGCAAAGGCTATGGAAAATTCCTGGAAACTTAAAATAAGCAGTATCTGTTCAATCTAATCAAATCAATATTTCCGTTAATGTTCGTAAACTTCCTCAATGAAATAAAGATTTATGGCGCCTCACTTCTTAAGCAGTAAGAAGAGTTTAAACATACTAACTACTGAATTCAAAGTCCTACATCAATCTAGGTCACCTTTGATTGCAGGCCATAAAGTCTAGCCATAAAACATGTATTTAGAGAATTTCAGATCTCCATTTCCTGGTTGAAAGTAAAGAATTACATTTAGTGACATAACAAAAAAAAAGTAAGTGAAATTATAAGAAACTGCTACATCCCGTGTGTAACAGTGCGTAATTAAGAAACTTAGACAATGCTGTCTTTAGGAAAAATTAAAGCGCACGTTTTAGTTTTAAAAAATGCAAAACTGCTGAAAGAGACCAGTAAAGTGATATTGTGGTAACCCATTATGTAATGTCAGTATCTGTAGTAGCCTTTACAGTTACAGATAAATACATGATTCTTCAGATGTGTACACACTTATGAAATGTGGCAATGTTGAATATCAGAATTTACTCTTGTGAATGAATGTTAGCTACTTGTGCTGCCTACAAAAGCAGCAGTAACAGAATTGTTCAACCAAAGCACTAAAACTTTACTCGTGCATGATTACATTACATTGACACAGAAACACAGCCACAGAAAATCTTAGTTTATGGCTTTCACAAAATTATCATGGGAATGGAGATGAATTAAGTTTTTTTTTTTTCCTAAGTCATTACATTCATTTTCATTGTATGGCATTTTTTCCATATCAAATTAATAATCAGAACTTTATTTACTCTACAGTACTTTCGTTTTATGTTGTATTAGTTTAAACTTGTTATATTTTGGTATCTAATACAGGATTTGTGTATTTAACATTCACTATGCATTCCTGATAAGACAACAACATAAGAGAGAAGGGGTCGCCTGCATGTTTAATACATCAGTAAAACATGTTTTTGCATTGAAGTGAATGCACGTGGGAGATTTGGGGTGTAAATACATGACTGGCATCTGAACCATTTGATTAATCCACCAAGTTGATAATTAATCTATTTGACACAAGTAACTTTAACTAGATAGGCTATTCAACATGGCTTTGTCAAATAGGTAAAACTGGACACACACAGAGAGAGAAGTTAAAGAAAGATGTTAATAAATGTTGTAGCACTAAATCCGAAACCCATATAACATTTTATGTGAAGTAAAAAATAAAAGACTTGTAATATTGCCAAGTTACAAGACAGCCCGAAACCGGTTTGTGTTTGATAGGCGAGTATGACATCATCGGCAGTATGTTGGCGTGTACTTCCCTCTCAGAGAACACTGATTATATTTAAATGAGTTTCTGTGAGGCACGGCAGTGGTCATGACTAATGAGTTTCAGTGGAAAGATGTTGATGTTGTCCAGTGCTTCCTGTAGCAGTAGCACTCCATTGGCCACCACTTTTGAAATAGTTGTAGCTTAATTATTTCCAGAGTATTATTTCCTTTTTTCTTTTTGGTTACAGGTTGAATTGCTTACATTCACGAACCAGCAAGTATAGGCTACAAAACATTTACAACATTTCACAATGTTGCTTTTTAATTAGTAGCCTAGCCTAAAAAACATTCAAGAAAAACTAAACCTATTTATAAAATATAAACCAAAGTAAAACGTTACAGAGACTAACAGAAAACGTTTTGAACATGAGTAGCCTCAGACATCACGTTATTTGTTTTATTATAAGTGTAGCCTACTGAAATAGAGACTTTGAACTGTCACACGAGACTTACTAACTAACTCAAACTAACTCGCTTGCAAAGGGGGTGTAAAAACCACACTTAAGACACGAAGGCTAAACTTCCAGTCACGATAAATGATATAATTAAATTTGTTTTGAAAGTATACTGTCTATGAGTTTCCCCTTCCATTTCCTGGTTGTTGCGATATGTAGCCACTAGTGGGCATACATTTACCATACAAAACATCTTCCAAGCACATGTAACGCATAATAAGCATTTATTGCTACAATGAAATATTCAGTTGACTTATAAGTAGGCACAGGCCTACAAATGATTAAACTGTAGGCTAAGTTTACTTTCTGAATTGCTAACTTTTGAGTAGCCAAGTCTATCACAAGGATGTCTCTGTTTGACTCAAACATCATGTTATTTTTTCTGAATGTGATTGAAACAGGGGAAGATTTAAGGAAAACAAACACACATGAAACACCCTTTGCCTGGGACACCATTTTTAATTTTCCGTTATATGTTTTTATTCCTTTCATTTGCTGTTCACAGTGTAACGCCATCTGTGATTCTTGCTATATTAGAGCCGCGTTTATAGCCTATCATTCAAGTGTAGACCATTTCACAAGATGTAAACAACACTGGTCCAGAAACACTTCCTGTTTCAGTTTGTAACTGTTTTCTTTATTTCACATGTAAAGAAAGCATCTTAAAGATGTTGGTTTAACTTTTTGATTCTGTTTTAAATGTTCTGTTGGTTGTATTTTATCCCAGCTTTTATAGTGTTAAAAAACTGAAACAGGAAGTGCTTCTGGACCAGTGTTGTTTACATCTTGTGAAATGGTCTATAGCCTATATAAATTTGATATTTTATTATTTATTCCTCTGTTAATGTCAGTTAAACCGACTTGTTGCTGCAAGGATCTGAGCTGTTCAGTCTTGCCCAGGCAAATTGTCAACATTCACCTGTTCTCCGGCAGAAAACCAGTTTGACCAGTTCCAGGTGGGTGCAGGTGCATTTGGGCGGCTCCTCCCCTACAGTGTCAGCTAACTCTTGAGAAATAGTTGCCATGGGAAATACTAACGTGCTAAGACACTTTGTAAATATAGCATATTTGTTATGTCATGTGTCAAATCCAAGTAAAAAGTTTTATTGAGAAATATTTGACCCGAAGTGCGATGAGATAATGGCCAAGTTACGGAAAACATTCCTAAAATCAGTTACGCGTCTGCTCTATTGTTGTGTCATATGAAACCAGCCGCCACTTTCTTGATATTTTGTTGACCGAGGGAGAGCAAACTTTAACAAAGAAATATTATCAAGGTCCTACTGTGTTTTCCTAGAACAAAATCCCACACTGTGAAATGCTATTTGTTGAATTTGTGGTAAATAATACAAAGATTTTTTTTAAGTAGGCCCATGTTTTACAAGAAAATACTAGGCTATTTAGTCTTTTTACTTCAAAATGTCATGTTTAATCTAATGTGTTGCTTGCCGTTTCTTTGTAATCATTGAAAACAGTTGAAAAGTTGGCTAAATCCTACACCAATTATATATATATACACACACACACACATTCATATATCCACTTAGTATATGTTTAAGAATAAAAATAATACAGTAAAAATATAATAAAAAATAATTTATTTTATTCATTATAAATATATTTCTATTTTCCTAATTAATTATTTTAATTATAAAAGAGATAAGTAAAATAAATATATAATAAACAGAATATTTCTTTTATAATTAATATAATTAAGAAAAACATAATAATATTTTTAAAATAAAAATGGATGTAATTTAATTTATTAATACGTTGTATATCAGTTTATATTAGTTTATCTAGTGACGAGTTTCGACTGCCAGCACTTATTTCACATCGTTCCACAACATTTATTGTGTGTGTGTGTGTGTGTTCTAGGAAAATGATGATCTGATCACTTCCTGTAAGGGGCACTTCCTGTCTTTTTGGTCCCTTAATTGTTTTCATACTTCTGCAGTACACATGTTCTTGATATTTTTCACAGACCCCTCCATAGATTTTATTACATAGGCTATATATTTTAAAATTTTGAAGTGTAAACAATAGAGTAAACCATATAAGGAGCTGTGTCCGCAATGAAAAAATGTCAAGGGAATGACTCATTCAAGTCTAGATTCGGTCGGATCCCATGAAGTAAATACAAAACCAGCAGAGCAGGTAATCCGTTAAATCCCACCTCCAACACAGGCTCTTTAAAGCATCAGCTCCAAAAAGTTCAGCACACACCCTCTGAGACATACACTTGTAAGCAGTGCGAAGAGAGCTTCCTCAAAACAACAACAACAACAAAAAAAAGAGAGACAAAGGTCATGGTGTCTGCAGGGCTTCAGTTACTGGGCATCGCCCTGGCCATCATAGGATGGGTGGGTGTCATTTTGGTCTGCGCTCTTCCCATGTGGAAAGTTTCAGCTTTCATCGGGAATAACATCGTCACGGCACAGATATCATGGGAGGGAATCTGGATGACCTGCGTCGTGCAAAGCACCGGACAGATGCAGTGTAAAGTCTACGACTCCATGCTGGCCCTCAGCTCAGACCTTCAGGCCGCCCGCGCTCTCACCATCATTTCAGTCGTGATCGGGATCCTGGGCATCATGCTGGCGATTGCTGGCGGCAAATGCACCAATTGCGTTGAGGACGAGAGCTCCAAATCCAAGGTCGGTATCACTGCCGGGGTGATTTTCATCATTGCTGGGGTGCTGTGTCTGGTACCGGTGTGCTGGACGACCCATGTCATCATCCGGGACTTCTACAACCCCTTGGTGTACGAAGCACAAAAGAGAGAGCTGGGGGCAGCGCTTTACATCGGCTGGGGGGCCTCCGCCCTGCTGATCATCGGAGGAGCTTTGCTCTGCTGCAACTGCCCACCAAAAGAAACTGGAAAATACACCGCCAAATATAATGCTACCCCTCGCTCTGAAGCCTCTGCACCCTCTGGCAAAAACTTTGTGTGAATGATCTACTCTAAAATGGACTCTACAGTGCCTATTATGTTTACAATCTTGGTTTGTCCAGGATGTAGCGGCTCAAAAAGAGTTTGCAGCAGGGATCATGAGGACTTGAAAAGCAGTCAATGAAACACTGATGCTACAAGTTTTCTAAATTTTTCATTACATATATATATTCAACAAAAAGACAACAAGGACAATGGGGAACCACATTTTTAAATATGCAGTTAAAGGAGGCTAATCTGGAAATATGTATTAAGTATGATCAAATTTTCCTTTCTAACTACTGTTTAATGTGGTCATGTGTGTTTTTTTTTCACATTTTTTTTTTTTGCAAGTATTTTTCAGCATTTATGAAATTGTAAATATTATTGTTTTTTATTGCAAAAAAGTATTTTTTTTCTGATACAAAGGTCTGGCTAAATGAAAAAAATAAAACAATGTTTGTATCTCACTAGTCTTTTGGACTATTTGTCAGCTGTATTAAATGAATTTGCATGGGCGTTGACATGGGTGTCATATGACAGGCTTCCATTATATATGTCAACCTGTGGAACTTCGATTTCAAAAGAGTCCCACAACATTCTCAAAGGGAGTTGACAAAAGAAAAAAACAGAACAGGTGTGGTTTTTCAGTTCCACGAAATCGACAAGACTGAACACGATCAAAGGTTTGGCTTGTGTTTACTCAGAGCTGCTAGTAATTATAACCAATTTGTTTTTCAACAAAACAGATTTAAGTGTGAAAGTCTAGAGCAACCTGAGGTGTGCATTTAGAATTTGTGGGAGCAAACAGTACTCTCCTACTTTCCTACTCTCCTATTTAGAATTTGTAGGAGCAAACAGTACTCTCCTACTCTCCTACTCTCCCATTTAGAATTTGTAGGAGCAAACAGTACTCTCCTACTCTCCCATTTAGAATTTGAGGGAGCAAACAGTACTCTCCCACTCTCCATGACCAAGAATTGAACAAACTGAGGGCTATAAATACAAGAGGCAAACGAGGGAACTAAATGAACAACGGATGAACTTAATTAGTAAATAATGGCACCCAAGTGGGTATTACAGGATATAGTTGCCAATGGTGGTTACTATGTGAAATCAATTATAACGAATATTCATCATGTGTGGTTACATGTAATTTACGTAATTGTTCTTATAAACACACATTTAATTTCGGTAGTTCTCAAAACCCAAATACTGTATATTGCTGAAATGAAAATCTATAGGTTTACCAAATGATTCATTGATTAACCATTAAGATCAGTTGGATTAAATAATAGACAAATGTATCCACAAGTTTCCGAGGGGCGCTCCTGTAAAAAATAAAGTGGGTGAAACTTCCGGTGACGCGGCGGAAGTAGCATTCCAATGGTATTTTGTGTGTTAGTTAGCGAAGAGGCTAGCTGTTTTTCTGAGAATTATTTTACTATTTAAAGACGCAAATCTTTATGAGAGATGTCGTTACGGAGCTCAGGGACAACATGTGCTGCTCGCGGTTGTATGTATAACCGGACTAAACTAATTTAGTGGCTTAAACGGGATTGTTTTGAACATAAGCTGAAAACGAAATCAGAGTGATTCTGCCAGAGCCCGTCTCTGATCCTGCCAACGACTGTAGTTTCCATCACCTCCCAAAAGACGACGAATCTTCCTGTGTACATTTGTTTAAATTCTTAATGTTCTATAAACTCTATCAGCATGTGTTTGGCTGTTTTCTACTGATGTTACACCTAAACTCAGGATCAAAGCCTGTGTTGACAGAATACCAAATGTGCCAGTTAATGTATTCAAGCAGCACATTCATTTATAATTTTGAATAAACTCCAAAGCACAATGACTAAGTGTGTATTTTTTATTTTAATTGTTTGTCAGCTCACACAACTGTCTGTCACCATGCCTTGATGAGTATTGATTATTAATAATGTTATTATAATACTCCCAATCAACTACTGCGGAGGGTAAAGGTACTGTTATTTCACCCTTTTTAATTTCGTTGAGGTTGTGTTCCCACATCGTTAGCTAGTTTGGATCGCTATAACTTGAATGACTGTCAACTGTTGAATGAACGAGTGTCAAGCATGTCAAATCGCGCTTTGTTTACTTCCAACCGGAAGTCGCGCCCACTTTTGACGCAAGGCCTCATGGGGCGTAGGAAACTTGTGGATTAAACTTAACAAAAAGTTTGATAGTAATCAAAGTTACTGTAAATGAAACAATAATGTAGATATTTGTGAATTGTACTGATGAATTGTACTGAAAACATGATGAAAGAGTTTTGAAAATGTACACCTTACTTGTGAAAATAGTACCAAAGCGAGTAAAAAAAAAAAAAAAAGAAGGAAAAACCATAGTGGACATTATTGAGTGTACTCCTTCAATCCCACAATGCACCGCAATAACGAGTCTACAACTGGTATGCTAGAATACCCATGATGCACTGTGAGAGTCGCACGTCGAACGAACAATTCCAGAAGATGCCGTCTGCCACTAAATCATTCATCCATTCATTTTTCAATGTGGCTTATCATAAATTAAATTCCTATAATTTCCTTTTTACTTGATTATTAAAGTTCAAGATAAATCTTTTAATTTTTAACATACATGTTACAATTTCTCTCTTTTCAAATTTGCCCCAACCCAATACAAACAACAAAAAACAAAATAAGAATAAAATGGTGAAGCCCATTACAATGTGAAGCTATTTCTCCAGTATACATATACTTTTCAGTGCTTTTTAAAATTCATCTGGACTGTCAAGGGGATTCTCAAGTTGTCTCTCTTCATACAGCTCACACAATAGTCAAAGAATATCAAATGTCCGGTTTTCTTTTTATGCAAGAACTCCGCCCAAAGTTTGCGGACTATAAACCCTGACAAATAAAACTTCTCAGACGCTTTACGCAACCATCCATGACCAGTGACCTGTGTCCGGCAACAATGGCTTCTCAAGGCATCCAGATCCTGGGCATCATGCTTGCCATGATAGGCTGGTTGGGGACCATCATCACCTGTAGCATGCCAATGTGGCGGGTCACAGCCTTTGTTGGACCGAATATCGTCACGGCACAAATCATCTGGGAGGGTTTGTGGATGAGCTGTGTCGTGCAGAGCACCGGACAGATGCAGTGTAAGGTTTACGACTCCATGTTGGCTCTATCACAAGACCTGCAGGCTTCCAGAGTCATGGTTATCATCTCCATTATGGTGGGCGTCTTTGGATTCCTCATGGCTGTGGTTGGAGGAAAGTGTACCAACTGCTTGGAGGACGAAACAGCCAAAGCTAGAGCGTGCATCGTCTCAGGGGTGGTTTTAATTATCGCTGGTTTTCTCCTCCTGATTCCGGTGTGCTGGTCTGCACACACTCTTATCAGGGACTTTTACAACCCTTTAGTTACAGCAAGCCAGAGGCGGGAGCTTGGAGCCGGGCTCTACATAGGCTGGGCATCTGGAGGCCTCTTGTTGCTGGGTGGTGGGCTTCTTTGTTGGAACTGCCCGTCCAATGACAGACGGCCCTATGCGGCATACTCACATGCGAGATCTGTGACCCCAGCAATGGATTACGTGTGAGAAAACAAGCATAACTTGAAGATATATGGCAAGCAAGCCACTGTGCAAAATGACTCATTGCACACGTCACGTAAATTACAACTTTGTCACTTGTTAAACGCTTGAAAATTACTGAATGAAAGGTGATGAATATGAGTTTACAGTGTTCATTTACAATAAAATGTGATATAAAATTGTGTTTGTGTGTGATTGACTATGAAATATGAACATTTTTTACACACATGCGCACGTGTAAACACGTGATACCATTTCACAGCTGCTGATTTTTCTCCATGCACACATAAAGTAAGTGATTTTCGTTGTCAAGGAGAAACACTGCACTCCAACTACTGCAAAATATTAAACAAGCTCAATCATTAATAGCAGAGCCTTGTTACAAACATTTTAAACAAGCATATCATATCTCTACAGGAATTTTACCACACAAGAAATATGACAAATAAGTGTTGTTTTTGTGGGTCAACGACAAGTAAGGATGTCTGAAATGGTAAAAAGGATATTTAAAAAAATAAATATCCATTTGGACATGACCGTATTCATGAAGGTTACATTTTTATTATTTAATGTTGGATAACACTCAAAAAACTTAGCCTAAGTGGTGTAACCATCAAGTAAAACATAGGCTACTTACTTTTCGAGTTTATGTATGATTAATTTGACAGGAATATACATGTCAAAATAGGCTATATTTTTATTTAAAAAAGGTGAATGACCTTCACACACAGCCCGTCATGCAAGGTCTAAAGGGTTCCACTTTTTTTAAATGCCATACACCATTTTTAATATTGCATATAGGCCTATATTTTTTATATAAGAAGAAATAATCTACAGTCAGTCAACAAGCTCTGCACCGCACACATAATTTATCAAAATGGCAGAAATTGAAAATGTGTTCATCAGAGTCGAACTTCTTAAGGCGTCATTATGCTTCGCGTCAACTCCACGGGGAGCTACAAATGCTCAAAAAGCACATATAAATGCCATTTGTAAAAAAAATTTTTTGTGAGTTTTATATTTTTTGTGAAACTCTTAACATTTATTTGTAGATCAGAATCTATTTATTTGGAATAATGCAACAATTTTACCCCCGGCTTAACGCTGACGCGCTGCTCAAGTGCCGCTCACTAAATGCGTCTTTATAGCACGCATGTGTATTGTCGTGTAATTTATACGCTAAAGTGAGTTTTTACGTGCATATGATACCCATTGGTTGGTTAGGGTAGGTTTAGGTGTGGGGTGAGGTGCGTGTGTATTCAACGCATTCTCATCCCAAAGCGCCATATACAACGCTTTTGCAAAAGCGTAAATATCCAACGCACATGGCACCCTTTACGTCTAATGAGACGCTTCGGTTATGGTTAAGGTTAGGGATAGAATTAGTGGTGTGGGGTGCGTGTGGATTACACGCAAATGAACTGCGTATCAAATGCACGCGAAAAACTGCGTCTCATATGCACGTAAAAACTCATTTTCGCGTATAAATTACACAACAATAGACGATGCATGTTATAAAGACCAGGGGCGATTCTAGGATTTTCCTTTTAGGGGGGTATGACGGTATGATTAAAAAAAAAAAATTAAAAAAAAAACAAGGTAAAAGTTTAATTTAGGGTCTAATGCTAACTTTCATTACCATGCACTTGCCGGGTTTCATAATCACTGTAGTCCTGGATTTGAGTTATGGTAACTTAGTTAGGAGGGTTCGAATTAAAATTTTTAATTCTCTGGACTATATGTCCATTTTAAGATGTTTTGAAGGCATTTTTTTTTTTTTTTGATAAAACCATGTCAGTGGGCAGCTGATTATTTTTCTCCCCTCATCAGCATCACGCTCTTTGTCTCTTTGTTTTTCTCTTGCCCTGTCTCTTCCCCTATTTGTCAATACCTGCTGCTCTCTCCTCATCTCGCTTGTCTCCTCATCGTGCCCTTTCTCTCCCCATCCTAAAGCTGAGCTTTTTTATTTACTAAAGGCTACAATTTGTATTATATTTTCAATATGTACACATTCATTATTAATCATGTACCTTACATGATGAAAACGGATTTGTTAACGTTTCTTGTCAATGATATTAAACGAATTATTACATTAGGCTGACGTCACATGCCTAATTTCAGTTCAAAAGGGCGAAATTAGATGAAACTATATATTAGTTTTCCTGATTATTTTTTGTTTATCATTCGTTTAACATTTATGACCTCAAAAAACTGTCAAATATATAACGTTATAAGTTTAGCTACTTACATCTCGCACTTGCCACTTGCCCGTGCACTGAAGTCGAGTCTTGCTGCTAAAATTCGTGCTCAGCTTCTGTGAATGTAGGGTAGGACGGGTACAGTTGAGACACCTTAAATAACTTGCGTGCGCAGCCAGCAAAAGTTGTGATTTTTGCTGTGCACATGCGTATTAGTATCCTCTTTGATCGTGGGAAATTTGATCAATGATCTCTGATCCAAAGATATTGGCAAAAGTTTTTTTTCTAAGACGTTCACTTCACCATGCACACTCCACGATGAATAGCTCATCACTGTGTGACTGTTAAACGTAACTGGTATAATCACAAACGTTATTCTGTCCCTAAAAAGGGGCATATTTCATGGCATTGTGTCATGGTCACTGCAAAATCTAGAGAAATGTTCGAAGCGGGGTACAGTTGAGACACTACTGTCTCAACTGTACCCGCAATAGAGTTCAATTAGGAAACACACTGTTTGGTTGTTCAGTGCTATGATAACAGGTTAAATATCATAATTAGCCAGCATAAGCCGCAAATGAAATAAAAATTTGGTATTTGTGATAATTAAACTATTATTAATGAATATATAAAATAAATTGTTTCTGTTTTATCAAATTTAACCAGTCCCAATTAAAATAAAATTAATGAATTTGAATGGATGAATAAACAAACATGTTGCCCAATTGTTATTTTTTTATTTGACTTTATTTATTATATTTTCAATGAACGATTAGTTACCTTTACATCATTAAAAATGGGTGTCTCAACTGTACCATGGTATGGGTACAGTTGAGACAAAGTTGAGACAAAAAACAACTTATTTTTATGAGCTAATTGTGGAAAATATAAACTACTTATGAGTAATATTGATTGGTAATATCTTAGTCTACAAGCTAATGAAATGTCATGTGGCAATGTCATGAGGAAATTCACGTCTTTTCAGTATCTATTTTTGTGTGAAAAATTAAAACACAAAAAGTGTCTCAACTGTACCCAGTCTACCCTACTGTAAAGCCCGCCTACTTTGATTTGATTGGTCATCTCAAATATTCTGACATTGACCAGCAGTGACAGACCAATGGATGAACACACGCACAATTTCCTCTCTTTTTGATGCGCTCTCTGCTCGGCGCCACTGCGGATTTAAGATGTAGAACGCGCTGAATCTGATTAAAAGATTCGACTGAAGCGAACACGAATTTGTGTAGCATATTAATCACAGATTTTTAGGGGGGTTAGGTATAAATTTAGGGGAAGAACTAAAAAGGCTGAAGACCCCCTAAAAAGGGCCTAGTGACGCCCCTGAAAAGACGCATTTGCGTGAGACCAGGCTGTCCGTTTGCGCTTGTAGTGTGAAATGGCCGTTATAATAGTGCGCAATTACGACCGGGGTGACAGCGAACCACCCCTCAGATCCGCCCCGCCCCTGGTCTGAAAGCAATTAGGAGGAAAGAAGGAAAATCCTCATCAGCTGAATCAAATCACATTGTTTAGAACCCAACCGCGCCTCTAAAAGCCACTATAAATGTATCTTTCATTCGTGTGATAGACTCTGATACTTTACACACAAGAACGCAATGGCTTCTGCTGGGCTTCAGATTTTGGCCATTGGCCTTGCTGTTATTGGCTGGTTGGGAGAAATCATTATCTGCGCGCTCCCCATGTGGAAGGTGTCTGCGTTTATTGGCAACAACATCGTGACCGCACAGGCCTTCTGGGAAGGCATTTGGATGAACTGCGTGCAGCAGAGCACGGGTCAGATGCAGTGCAAGGTCTACGACTCCATGCTGGCGCTACCGCAAGATCTCCAGGCCGCTCGAGCTCTGGTTATCATCTCCATCCTCGTGACCTTCCTGGGAATTATTCTGGCCGTCGCTGGAGGCAAGTGCACCAACTGCATTGAAGACCGGGAGGCAAAGACTAAAGTTGGGATCGCGGCCGGGGTGTTCTTTCTGGTTGGTGGTGTTCTCTGCCTGATCCCGGTCTGCTGGTGCGCGCACACCGTCATCCGAGACTTCTACAACCCAATTGTGTCTGAGGCCCAGAAGCGGGAGCTGGGAGCGTCGCTGTTCATCGGATGGGGCGCGTCTGGTCTGCTGCTCATTGGGGGCTCGCTTCTCTGTTGCCAGTGCCCAAAGAGTGAAGGTCGTGGTTATTCCGTCAAGTACTCCGCGCCAAGATCTGCTCCAGGGGCTTATGTGTGAAACTCAGACTTTATGGACTAATGACTCTCCTGTTTGTAAGGGAAGAGAGATGCAATTTATTGTCTTGCATGCCAATTTTTAACTCAATAAATTTTTATGTTTTTATAGGCCTATTGTCTAAATGACTCTTCCTACAGCGCAACCTATGCTTATGCTCGAGCTCGCGCAGGGTTGCTCAGGTTCACCAAGAAGAAACTTTTATCGCTGGTCCTACACTCTCACGACCAATTCGTACGAATGATTAAAAAGTGACTAATTCGTCCTAATTCATACGTTCTCACTTCTCACTCATACGAATTCGTACGATTTGTCTAAACCCACGTGATGGTTAGGTTTAGGGGCGGGGGTAGGCCATTCGTACGAATTCATATTAATTGGCCAATTCGTAAAATATGTACGATTTTGCACAAATCGTAGTAATTTGTACGAGTGAGGTTGTATGAATTGTTACGAATTAGCCACCTCGTAAAATTCGTACGAATTCCCTTACGGCCTCGTTTATAATCGCATACTTGCAAGTTAATCTTTAAGGGAAACATTTAATTTTCTTTCCCAAATCTAGACTGAAAATATTCAAAAGTGTAATGCTGTTAAAATCATGCAACTTGAGAGGTTAATTTGCTCTTTCTGCTGACTGTAACCAGTCTTAATTCGTAATGTTTTTACACCAAACTTTTAATTTGAACTGTAGCCTACACCAAATTCTGCATAAAATAAATATTGTCGGATTTGTTTATGCATTTTTGCCCCTTTATTAAACATTGAAAATATTCACAAATAAATATGGAAAAAAAGAAAATGTAGATTTTACAGGTTTTCTAAAGCTAAATTAGAACCTGGAAGCGATAGGCTATTTTTCCTGTAGTGCTGAATGAGAAGAGCCAATTGTCTCCGGAACCAGCCTACAGAAAGGTGATTTGAGAGTTATAGGCTCATGGTTATACATGTGTGGTATTTTAATTGTTTATTAATAGTGTTTTCTAAGTCAGTGTCGGCTAAAAACATATCTCCATCTCCACTGTAAGGCATGTGCACCTTTAGAGACAAATGCACATTCCATACGGATTAATAATCAGAAGGTAGCAGCTTTCGATTCGAATTTGTTCGTTTTAAAGTGGACATTTCAAGCTTTAGCCTACAATAGACTATAGGCAATATTTTGTTTCAGTTCTTGCGCTCCAGTTCACGGAGATCATGAAACCGTGACTGATGTTTTATTTTATTTTACTAAAGTAGGCTACAACGTTTTCTTGTGAGTTAAGTTTACACAAAAGTAGTTGCGAATAATATATTATTATTTTCTGTATGACCAGAAATGATAAAGTAGGCCTAGGCCTATTTAAGAATGTGTTGTTTCCACTGAATGCAAGTGTTCACGGTCCCTGCCATGCGGGGTCCACACTCTGCACAAACACTATGCGTCAAAATCTTGTGTTTATTTGTGATAATCTTAGCCCTGTATTATTGTTGTTTAACATGTATTATGAATGACATTTGACAAATTGCTTTGTTCCTTTTTTTGATAAAAGTGTCTTCTAATTATGTAGCCTAATAAATGTTATAATGTTGATGATTATTATTAAGCCCCTCTTATTATTTGCGTATATGGACCCCAAACATATACGCGTCTTCTAATTAATTAAGTCAGGTGACTGTAATTGTGTAAAAACTGTTTCCATTGCAGTTTTGCGAAATATTCCTTTTTCGAATTGCCTGAAAAACCTCATGTGAGCATAAAAACTTTTTTTTTGCGTTAAACGAGAGTTTTTGCGAAATTGACGTGTTTGTGCATATCCTACTGTATTTTCAATTCGCCACTCCCAGATCCACCCCTGGTCTGAAAGCAATTAGGAGGAAAGACGGAAAATCCTCATCAGCTGGATCAAATCACATTGTCTAGAACCCAACCGCGCCTCTAAAAGCCACTATAAATAATTGTATCTTTCATTCGTGTGATAGACTCTGATACTTTACACACAAGAACGCAATGGCTTCTGCTGGGCTTCAGATTTTGGCCATTGGCCTTGCTGTTATCGGATGGTTGGGAGAAATCATTATCTGCGCGCTCCCCATGTGGAAGGTGTCTGCGTTTATTGGCAACAACATCGTGACCGCACAGGCCTTCTGGGAAGGCATTTGGATGAACTGCGTGCAGCAGAGCACGGGTCAGATGCAGTGCAAGGTCTACGACTCCATGCTGGCGCTACCGCAAGATCTCCAGGCCGCTCGAGCTCTGGTTGTCATCTCCATCCTCGTGACCTTCCTGGGAATTATTCTGGCCGTCGCTGGAGGCAAGTGCACCAACTGCATTGAAGACCGGGAGGCAAAGACTAAAGTTGGGATCGCGGCCGGGGTGTTCTTTCTGGTTGGTGGTGTTCTCTGCCTGATCCCCGTCTGCTGGTGCGCGCACACCGTCATCCGCGACTTCTACAACCCAATTGTGTCTGAGGCCCAGAAGCGGGAGCTGGGAGCGTCGCTGTTCATCGGATGGGGCGCGTCTGGTCTGCTGCTCATTGGGGGCTCGCTTCTCTGTTGCCAGTGCCCAAAGAGTGAAGGTCGTGGTTATTCCGTCAAGTACTCCGCGCCTAGATCTGCTCCAGGGGCTTATGTGTGAAACTCAGACTTTATGGACTAATGACTCTCCTGTTTGTAAGGGAAGAGAGATGCACTTTATTGTCTTGCATGCCAGTTTTTTAACTCAATAAATTTTATGTGTTTTTTTATAGCCTGTCTAAATGACTCAATTTGTATAGCGCAACTTATGCGCATGCTCAGTTGAGCTCAGGTTCACCAAGAAGAAACTCTATTAGTGATGGGAAGTCCGGTTCTTTTCCGCGAACCGGTTCTTTCGGACAGTTCGTTTTAATGAACCGGTTCAAAAAACCGGTTCACCAGTTCTTTTACGTCATCACGTAATGACGTCAATTCTTTCATCCCGGCGTTTAAAAATACTTCAAATTAAAGGCATTTGTAATCACAACTTCAGTTAAATAAAAGCATGCATTGTCAGAATCATCTTGGATAAGTTTCTTACATTTACATTTTGAAAACGAACCCTGCTGCAGCCTAGGCGAAGTGCTAACGCGGATGTTTTACATGTTTTAAATATATAAAATGCATAAATGGTCTTCATCATTTTATTTGTTATTAAATAAACTTACATTTCGCCGATTCGCCCTCTCATTTAAGTCCTGGGTTCACCCGTGCGTGCTCATGTATCATCACAGGATCAGCCGGTGTCGTGCCAAGGTACTTACCCCTGAAAGGAAGTGTATCCCCGGTCGCGGGAGCGCGCACGCATTCAGCAGGAGGTGTGTCATTACTTTGTCCAAGATGAATTAAACTATAACACGTGAATTGTTTAAGTCATCGTTTTACTGTTGTTGTTGTTTTGTTTTTTTTTATCGACGAGGTTTAGCAAAGACAGATATCATGTGGCCCATCAAAAACTAATTATTTTGTGGGCAAACGATCTAGCTTCATGCACGGAATGGATCAATTCTCACGAGAATGTACTGAAAAACTAAGACGACCATATCGTTTCACAAGCAAACAGCCCGTGGATATAAAATTGTTCTTACCCCCCCCCCCCTCCTCCTCCTTCCATGGTGAATTATTACCAAAATCATTCAATAATGCATTGCACTTATACATAGGCAAACAACGATTTTACCGATGATGGCCTATCATCAAGTGTTTTATTTTATGAATACTGTACATCATGTCTAATAACAGCAGTGAATATGAACACATTTCCTATTTCCTGACTAAAGTTATAGTGGGATACAGATTTTTTCAGACCGTATTTTCGACCTGCCAAAATATGTACCCCCCCCCTAAAATCTACAGGTGATGGCCTATCATCTAGTGTTTTATTTTATGAATACTGTACATCATGTCTAATAACAGCAGTGAATATGAACACATTTCTTGTTTTCTGACAAAAGTTATAGTGGGATACAGATTTTTTCAGACCGTATTTTCGACCTGCCAAAATATGTACCCCCCCCCTAAAATCTACAGGTGATGGCCTATCATCTAGTGTTTTATTTTATGAATACTGTACATCATGTCTAATAACAGCAGTGAATATGAACACATTTCTTGTTTTCTGACAAAAGTTATAGTGGGATACAGATTTTTTCAGACCGTATTTTCGACCTGCCAAAATATGTATCCCCCCCCCTAAAATCTACAGGTGATGGCCTATAATCTAGTGTTTTATTTTATGAATACTGTACATCATGTCTAATAACAGCAGTGAATATGAACACATTTCCTATTTCCTGACTAAAGTTATAGTGGGATACAGATTTTTTCAGACCGTATTTTCGACCTGCCAAAATATGTATCCCCCCCCCAAAATCTACAGGTGATGGCCTATCATCTAGTGTTTTATTTTATGAATACTGTACATCATGTCTAATAACAGCAGTGAATATGAACACATTTCTTGTTTTCTGACAAAAGTTATAGTGGGATACAGATTTTTTCAGACCGTATTTTCGACCTGCCAAAATATGTACCCCCCCCCCTAAAATCTACAGGTGATGGCCTATAATCTAGTGTTTTATTTTATGAATACTGTACATCATGTCTAATAACAGCAGTGAATATGAACACATTTCTTGTTTTCTGACAAAAGTTATAGTGGGATACAGATTTTTTCAGACCGTATTTTCGACCTGCCAAAATATGTACCCCCCCCCTAAAATCTACAGGTGATGGCCTATCATCTAGTGTTTTATTTTATGAATACTGTACATCATGTCAAATAACAGCAGTGAATATGAACACATTTCCTATTTCCTGACTAAAGTTATAGTGGGATACAGATTTTTTCAGACCGTATTTTCGACCTGCCAAAATATGTATCCCCCCCCCCAAAATCTACAGGTGATGGCCTATCATCTAGTGTTTTATTTTATGAATACTGTACATCATGTCTAATAACAGCAGTGAATATGAACACATTTCTTGTTTTCTGACAAAAGTTATAGTGGGATACAGATTTTTTCAGACCGTATTTTCGACCTGCCAAAATATGTACCCCCCCCCTAAAATCTACAGGTGATGGCCTATCATCTAGTGTTTTATTTTATGAATACTGTACATCATGTCTAATAACAGCAGTGAATATGAACACATTTCCTATTTCCTGACTAAAGTTATAGTGGGATACAGATTTTTTCAGACCGTATTTTCGACCTGCCAAAATATGTATCCCCCCCCCTAAAATCTACAGGTGATGGCCTATAATCTAGTGTTTTATTTTATGAATACTGTACATCATGTCTAATAACAGCAGTGAATATGAACACATTTCCTTTTTCCTGACTAAAGTTATAGTGGGATACAGATTTTTTCAGACCGTATTTTCGACCTGCCAAAATATGTATCCCCCCCCCCAAAATCTACAGGTGATGGCCTATCATCTAGTGTTTTATTTTATGAATACTGTACATCATGTCTAATAACAGCAGTGAATATGAACACATTTCTTGTTTTCTGACAAAAGTTATAGTGGGATACAGATTTTTTCAGACCGTATTTTCGACCTGCCAAAATATGTATCCCCCCCCCTAAAATCTACAGGTGATGGCCTATCATCTAGTGTTTTATTTTATGAATACTGTACATCATGTCTAATAACAGCAGTGAATATGAACACATTTCCTATTTCCTGACTAAAGTTATAGTGGGATACAGATTTTTTCAGACCGTATTTTCGACCTGCCAAAATATGTATCCCCCCCCCCCTAAAATCTACAGGTGATGGCCTATCATCTAGTGTTTTATTTTATGAATACTGTACATCATGTCTAATAACAGCAGTGAATATGAACACATTTCCTATTTCCTGACTAAAGTTATAGTGGGATACAGATTTTTTCAGACCGTATTTTCGACCTGCCAAAATATGTACCCCCCCCCTAAAATCTACAGGTGATGGCCTATCATCTAGTGTTTTATTTTATGAATACTGTACATCATGTCTAATAACAGCAGTGAATATGAACACATTTCCTATTTCCTGACTAAAGTTATAGTGGGATACAGATTTTTTCAGACCGTATTTTCGACCTGCCAAAATATGTATCCCCCCCCCTAAAATCTACAGGTGATGGCCTATCATCTAGTGTTTTATTTTATGAATACTGTACATCATGTCTAATAACAGCAGTGAATATGAACACATTTCTTGTTTTCTGACAAAAGTTATAGTGGGATACAGATTTTTTCAGACCGTATTTTCGACCTGCCAAAATATGTATCCCCCCCCCTAAAATCTACAGGTGATGGCCTATCATCTAGTGTTTTATTTTATGAATACTGTACATCATGTCTAATAACAGCAGTGAATATGAACACATTTCTTGTTTTCTGACAAAAGTTATAGTGGGATACAGATTTTTTCAGACCGTATTTTCGACCTGCCAAAATATGTATCCCCCCCCCCTAAAATCTACAGGTGATGGCCTATCATCTAGTGTTTTATTTTATGAATACTGTACATCATGTCTAATAACAGCAGTGAATATGAACACATTTCTTGTTTTCTGACTAAAGTTATAGTGGGATACAGATTTTTTCAGACCGTATTTTCGACCTGCCAAAATATGTATCCCCCCCCCCAAAATCTACAGGTGATGGCCTATCATCTAGTGTTTTATTTTATGAATACTGTACATCATGTCTAATAACAGCAGTGAATATGAACACATTTCTTGTTTTCTGACAAAAGTTATAGTGGGATACAGATTTTTTCAGACCGTATTTTCGACCTGCCAAAATATGTATCCCCCCCCCCTAAAATCTACAGGTGATGGCCTATCATCTAGTGTTTTATTTTATGAATACTGTACATCATGTCTAATAACAGCAGTGAATATGAACACATTTCCTATTTCCTGACTAAAGTTATAGTGGGATACAGATTTTTTCAGACCGTATTTTCGACCTGCCAAAATATGTATCCCCCCCCCCCCTAAAATCTACAGGTGATGGCCTATCATCTAGTGTTTTATTTTATGAATACTGTACATCATGTCTAATAACAGCAGTGAATATGAACACATTTCCTATTTCCTGACTAAAGTTATAGTGGGATACAGATTTTTTCAGACCGTATTTTCGACCTGCCAAAATATGTACCCCCCCCCTAAAATCTACAGGTGATGGCCTATCATCTAGTGTTTTATTTTATGAATACTGTACATCATGTCTAATAACAGCAGTGAATATGAACACATTTCCTATTTCCTGACTAAAGTTATAGTGGGATACAGATTTTTTCAGACCGTATTTTCGACCTGCCAAAATATGTATCCCCCCCCCTAAAATCTACAGGTGATGGCCTATCATCTAGTGTTTTATTTTATGAATACTGTACATCATGTCTAATAACAGCAGTGAATATGAACACATTTCTTGTTTTCTGACAAAAGTTATAGTGGGATACAGATTTTTTCAGACCGTATTTTCGACCTGCCAAAATATGTATCCCCCCCCCTAAAATCTACAGGTGATGGCCTATCATCTAGTGTTTTATTTTATGAATACTGTACATCATGTCTAATAACAGCAGTGAATATGAACACATTTCTTGTTTTCTGACAAAAGTTATAGTGGGATACAGATTTTTTCAGACCGTATTTTCGACCTGCCAAAATATGTATCCCCCCCCCCTAAAATCTACAGGTGATGGCCTATCATCTAGTGTTTTATTTTATGAATACTGTACATCATGTCTAATAACAGCAGTGAATATGAACACATTTCTTGTTTTCTGACTAAAGTTATAGTGGGATACAGATTTTTTCAGACCGTATTTTCGACCTGCCAAAATATGTATCCCCCCCCCCAAAATCTACAGGTGATGGCCTATCATCTAGTGTTTTATTTTATGAATACTGTACATCATGTCTAATAACAGCAGTGAATATGAACACATTTCTTGTTTTCTGACAAAAGTTATAGTGGGATACAGATTTTTTCAGACCGTATTTTCGACCTGCCAAAATATGTACCCCCCCCCCCCTAAAATCTACAGGTGATGGCCTATCATCTAGTGTTTTATTTTATGAATACTGTACATCATGTCAAATAACAGCAGTGAATATGAACACATTTCCTATTTCCTGACTAAAGTTATAGTGGGATACAGATTTTTTCAGACCGTATTTTCGACCTGCCAAAATATGTACCCCCCCCCCCCCAAAATCTACAGGTGATGGCCTATCATCTAGAGTTTTATTTTATGAATACTGTACATCATGTCTAATAACAGCAGTGAATATGAACACATTTCTTGTTTTCTGACTAAAGTTATAGTGGGATACAGATTTTTTCAGACCGTATTTTCGACCTGCCAAAATATGTATCCCCCCCCCCAAAATCTACAGGTGATGGCCTATCATCTAGTGTTTTATTTTATGAATACTGTACATCATGTCTAATAACAGCAGTGAATATGAACACATTTCTTGTTTTCTGACAAAAGTTATAGTGGGATACAGATTTTTTCAGACCGTATTTTCGACCTGCCAAAATATGTACCCCCCCCCCCCTAAAATCTACAGGTGATGGCCTATCATCTAGTGTTTTATTTTATGAATACTGTACATCATGTCTAATAACAGCAGTGAATATGAACACATTTCCTATTTCCTGACTAAAGTTATAGTGGGATACAGATTTTTTCAGACCGTATTTTCGACCTGCCAAAATATGTACCCCCCCCCCCCCAAAATCTACAGGTGATGGCCTATCATCTAGAGTTTTATTTTATGAATACTGTACATCATGTCTAATAACAGCAGTGAATATGAACACATTTCTTGTTTTCTGACAAAAGTTATAGTGGGATACAGATTTTTTCAGACCGTATTTTCGACCTGCCAAAATATGTATCCCCCCCCCTAAAATCTACAGGTGATGGCTTATCATCTAGTGTTTTATTTTATGAATACTGTACATCATGTCTAATAACAGCAGTGAATATGAACACATTTCCTATTTCCTGACTAAAGTTATAGTGGGATACAGATTTTTTCAGACCGTATTTTCGACCTGCCAAAATATGTATCCCCCCCCTAAAATCTACATGTGATGGCCTATCATCAAGTGTTTTATTTTGTGAATACTGTACATCATGTCTAATAACAGCAGTGAACGTTTTTGGTTTAATAAATTCTCAATGTATAAAACTGTCAATGATCTAAATTAATGGTGGTGTATATTTTATTTGTTCATTATTCATACTATTTGAATTTTTAATTTTATGGAGCCATCAGAATTATTCCATACTAACCTAAAAAATATTTGTGTGGAAAAACTAAGAATTATAGATTCATGCTCTGTGTTTTGTTTTGTTTCTAAGATGACCTGACTGACATATGTCACTTCTGTGGATCAGAAGGACCCAAGGAAGATTTGAGCTGGGTAAATCAAACTTAAGAAATGTGAAATGAAATATGTTTTGATATAAAGTTATTAAGAATTTTATTGTAGTGTTATGTTGGATATTTATATTATATTTCTTCTATTTTGCCCAGGACTTACAAACATTACATAATTATTTTATCTCCACAATAATTACTGTACAGTATATTACAAATATCAATTACACAGGAATGAAAATTTGCAACCTCTTACTGAATCCAAATAATTTGTTTTCCAGATTCAGTGTGACGTTTGTTTGCGGTGGTTCCACCATATGTGTGTTAAAAGCCCACCAACGGAGGAGGCCTTCCTGTGTACTGCTTGTACTCCTTAATTTTGTGTACATTATTGTTCCGGAGGAATTTATTGATTAAATCTTGTTGTATTATTACACCTTCCAAGTATGTGTCTTATCATCTTAAAATTATTAAAAACCAACAGACTGATGCGGGACATTATCTCAATATGCGACGTGCGGTCCAGCACAAAGTGGGACGGGTGCTGCTCAAGATGGATGGCGGGGGTCTTATCTTGCTTTCTTGGCGCCACAGGAAGTGGAGACGTTGATAGTCCATCATCTGTGGAATATGGAGAGGGGGATACCTTTTATAGCAGGTCGAAAATACGGTCTGAAAAAATCTGTATCCCACTATAACTTTAGTCAGGAAATAGGAAATGTGTTCATATTCACTGCTGTTATTAGACATGATGTACAGTATTCATAAAATAAAACACTAGATGATAAGCCATCACCTGTAGATTTTAGGGGGGGGGATACATATTTTGGCAGGTCGAAAATACGGTCTGAAAAAATCTGTATCCCACTATAACTTTTGTCAGAAAACAAGAAATGTGTTCATATTCACTGCTGTTATTAGACATGATGTACAGTATTCATAAAATAAAACACTAGATGATAGGCCATCACCTGTAGATTTTAGGGGGGGGATACATATTTTGGCAGGTCGAAAATACGGTCTGAAAAAATCTGTATCCCACTATAACTTTAGTCAGGAAATAGGAAATGTGTTCATATTCACTGCTGTTATTAGACATGATGTACAGTATTCATAAAATAAAACACTAGATGATAGGCCATCACCTGTAGATTTTGGGGGGGGGATACATATTTTGGCAGGTCGAAAATACGGTCTGAAAAAATCTGTATCCCACTATAACTTTAGTCAGAAAACAAGAAATGTGTTCATATTCACTGCTGTTATTTGACATGATGTACAGTATTCATAAAATAAAACACTAGATTATAGGCCATCACCTGTAGATTTTAGGGGGGGGATACATATTTTGGCAGGTCGAAAATACGGTCTGAAAAAATCTGTATCCCACTATAACTTTAGTCAGGAAATAGGAAATGTGTTCATATTCACTGCTGTTATTAGACATGATGTACAGTATTCATAAAATAAAACACTAGATGATAGGCCATCACCTGTAGATTTTAGGGGGGGGGTACATATTTTGGCAGGTCGAAAATACGGTCTGAAAAAATCTGTATCCCACTATAACTTTTGTCAGAAAACAAGAAATGTGTTCATATTCACTGCTGTTATTAGACATGATGTACAGTATTCATAAAATAAAACACTAGATTATAGGCCATCACCTGTAGATTTTAGGGGGGGGGTACATATTTTGGCAGGTCGAAAATACGGTCTGAAAAAATCTGTATCCCACTATAACTTTTGTCAGAAAACAAGAAATGTGTTCATATTCACTGCTGTTATTAGACATGATGTACAGTATTCATAAAATAAAACACTAGATGATAGGCCATCACCTGTAGATTTTGGGGGGGGGATACATATTTTGGCAGGTCGAAAATACGGTCTGAAAAAATCTGTATCCCACTATAACTTTAGTCAGGAAATAGGAAATGTGTTCATATTCACTGCTGTTATTAGACATGATGTACAGTATTCATAAAATAAAACACTAGATTATAGGCCATCACCTGTAGATTTTAGGGGGGGGGATACATATTTTGGCAGGTCGAAAATACGGTCTGAAAAAATCTGTATCCCACTATAACTTTTGTCAGAAAACAAGAAATGTGTTCATATTCACTGCTGTTATTAGACATGATGTACAGTATTCATAAAATAAAACACTAGATGATAGGCCATCACCTGTAGATTTTAGGGGGGGGGTACATATTTTGGCAGGTCGAAAATACGGTCTGAAAAAATCTGTATCCCACTATAACTTTTGTCAGAAAACAAGAAATGTGTTCATATTCACTGCTGTTATTAGACATGATGTACAGTATTCATAAAATAAAACACTAGATTATAGGCCATCACCTGTAGATTTTAGGGGGGGGGATACATATTTTGGCAGGTCGAAAATACGGTCTGAAAAAATCTGTATCCCACTATAACTTTAGTCAGGAAATAGGAAATGTGTTCATATTCACTGCTGTTATTAGACATGATGTACAGTATTCATAAAATAAAACACTAGATTATAGGCCATCACCTGTAGATTTTAGGGGGGGGGATACATATTTTGGCAGGTCGAAAATACGGTCTGAAAAAATCTGTATCCCACTATAACTTTAGTCAGGAAATAGGAAATGTGTTCATATTCACTGCTGTTATTTGACATGATGTACAGTATTCATAAAATAAAACACTAGATTATAGGCCATCACCTGTAGATTTTAGGGGGGGGGATACATATTTTGGCAGGTCGAAAATACGGTCTGAAAAAATCTGTATCCCACTATAACTTTAGTCAGGAAATAGGAAATGTGTTCATATTCACTGCTGTTATTAGACATGATGTACAGTATTCATAAAATAAAACACTAGATGATAGGCCATCACCTGTAGATTTTAGGGGGGGGGATACATATTTTGGCAGGTCGAAAATACGGTCTGAAAAAATCTGTATCCCACTATAACTTTTGTCAGAAAACAAGAAATGTGTTCATATTCACTGCTGTTATTAGACATGATGTACAGTATTCATAAAATAAAACACTAGATGATAGGCCATCACCTGTAGATTTTAGGGGGGGGGTACATATTTTGGCAGGTCGAAAATACGGTCTGAAAAAATCTGTATCCCACTATAACTTTAGTCAGGAAATAGGAAATGTGTTCATATTCACTGCTGTTATTAGACATGATGTACAGTATTCATAAAATAAAACACTTGATGATAGGCCATCATCGGTAAAATCGTTGTTTGCCTATGTATAAGTGCAATGCATTATTGAATGATTTTGGTAATAATTCACCATGGAAGGAGGAGGAGGGGGGGGGGGTAAGAACAATTTTATATCCACGGGCTGTTTGCTTGTGAAACGATATGGTCGTCTTAGTTTTTCAGTACATTCTCGTGAGAATTGATCCATTCCGTGCATGAAGCTAGATCGTTTGCCCACAAAATAATTAGTTTTTGATGGGCCACATGATATCTGTCTTTGCTAAACCTCGTCGATAAAAAAAAACAAAACAACAACAACAGTAAAACGATGACTTAAACAATTCACGTGTTATAGTTTAATTCATCTTGGACAAAGTAATGACACACCTCCTGCTGAATGCGTGCGCGCTCCCGCGACCGGGGATACACTTCCTTTCAGGGGTAAGTACCTTGGCACGACACCGGCCGAAAGAAAGTTCTGTTCAGAGACGGTGCTATCACGCATGCGCAGTATCTCCAGCTCGTCGGTTCTCCGTATCGAACGTGTCCGAAAGAAACAGTTCTCGGTTCTGTACTAGTGATTCAAGAACTGCAACAACCAGTTCTCGACTCGAGAACCATAGCATAGCTGTGTGCTGAGCTGAAACCTGAATATACAGTCGACAAAACTAAAAAATCGATGCATGTCTGTCTCCAATATAGCCTTCTGTAGCCTATACAGTATATACATGTTTATAATGTGTTAACATAACGAATTAAACATGTTTAATTCGTCATGTTAACACATTATAAACATTTACTAAGCAGTGCACCAAACATTGGCAAGAGTTTACATCAATGATTTATATTGTTACTTAGAAATTAAATGAGCTGTTCCTGAAAATATTTTTTTAGTATAATAATAAATGTTTAGTAGTTTGACAGTTTTAGAATCCAATCATTATTTCCAATCGTTAAAATAATACAGTGATACAGTAATGTGATAAACATGTTTCCAAAATGTTTTATTTTGTTACACTTACTGATGTTCAACTAAAGACATGGAAACGTACATTTCGTCCCTCAGAAAAAAATGCACGCATGCTCAGCTCATCAACTCATCAGTTCTCAATATGTCGAACGTGTCCGAAAGAAACAGTTCTCGGTTCTGTACTGGGTATCCGACCGCTGTACCTGTACGTTCGGTAGTACACGCATGCGCAGTATCAGCTGCTCGTGCTCATCACTTCTCTCAGTACCAGCATATGTCTCCGTTTAGTGAACTTTTTGAGTTACTGAATAAAATGTACTAATGGATATTGGTTTATTTCGATTCGGAGGGACTGTCAGGCATGTCTGAAAGTGAGTAACTTTAGTAACTTGTGGTTTAGCGCTGACGCAAGACGCGAACTGTTTCGAACGATTCAGTCCGATTTAGTGTACTGGTTCGACCGGTTCACTAAAAAGAACCGGTTCAAAAGAACGATTCGTTCACGAACCGGCCATCACTAAACTCTATCGCTGGTCTGCTGCTTTACGGCCTCGTTTATAATCGCGTTGCTTACTTGCAAACTATTTAAATTACTCTTCAAGGAAAATTTTTAATCCGTTACCAAATAAAAACATTAAAAACTTCAGAAGTGTGACGCTGAAATCAATAACTTGAGTGTTAGGCCTAATTTGCTCTTTATTTCTGCTGACTGGAATCAGTCTCAATTCGTGTAATGTTTTTACATCTGTTAAGTTTATCAAAGCGAGGAATCAAACTTTAGTTGGTCACATGCCATGGAAATGTGGTCAGTGTGGTTTCGGCATATTGCGCTTAATACATCTTTTGTGGCAAGACACTGTTGCTGGCTTTGCACACAACACACAGTAAGACTTTTTACTTCTGCCAATTTCATTTAGGCTTTAAAATTCATAAAAGTGGCTAATTTGTGAAGATTATCATGACGAACAAAACCTGTAGAATCATAAACGTTGGTCACAGAGCTTTTTTTTTTTGCGATTAATCCAAAAGAACAGTGGAAAAAATTCTTCTGGGTTTTTTGTCGAGAGACCCAGGGTGATGCTCACTTCCGGGTTGGCCTACACACAAAAAAAAAGTCATTTCAGCACTCTAGAATGACTGTGGTCTCAAACCCACTGTGAAAAATGATATGATCAAGAAGTTATGACAACATTTGTTTTTACTCTGTTTTTACTCATCAAAATAATTTAAGCAATTTTCAACTTTTTTAATAAGTTTTACTAGATTTAACTATGTTTTTTAAGTCAATTTAAGTTGTAGGCTTTTTAATTTGAGGCAGCGAGTGTATAAGAGTTGTAGGCCTATACTTTCATGGAGCTTTTTTGTTGTCATTTTTAAGCATAGTCTTGTTAAAGGGACCGTTCACCCAAAACTGAAAATTAGCCTGTGATTTACACACCCTCAACTCATCAGGTGTATATGACATTCTTCTTCCAGACCAATGTAATCAGAGTAATATTAAAAATGTCCTGTTTCTTCCCAGCCTTATGGCTGTATATATTTTTTGAAGTCCATAAATTGCATCCATCCATGATAAAAGTTCTCCACACTCATCTGAGCTAATAAAAGCCGTCTGAAGTGAAGTTATGCGTTTGTGTAAGAAAAATATTTAAAACTTTAACGACTACAATAACTAGCTTCCGGCAGACGGCCTTACGCAAGTCAACTTACGCCAAAAGAGTAACGCTCGACAACGACAACAAACTATTGCTTTATGGAAACAATACATTAAAAAAAATAAACAGCATTAGGTTTGGAATGATATAGGGTGAGAAATTAAAGACGGAATTTCAAATTTGTGATTGAAATTGGCTACGTCATCAATAAAAACAGTTAGTGATTGCAGTGTTTTGAGTTAAGGGCAGCCACGGCTATAGTTAATTGTGTACTTCTTCCATGAATGTGGACTGAGTAAAAAAATCAAGTCGAGCAGGAAACTCGATACAGGTTTCCTCCCCTTGCTTTGCTTTCTCTTTGTTCAAATACACCAATACCTAAGGCACAAGGAAGAGCTTTCATTTTGTCAATAGTCATTTGCTCTCAACTACGTTGCTTTCCTTCTTTTCATTGCACATGAATCGCCTGTGTTCCGTACAAGATGAGGAGTCGACAGATCTTGGCTGAATGTCTGGCTGTGTTAGGCCTATGTGGTACTATCCTAGTATGTGCATTGCCTATGTGGAAAGTGACGGCCTTCGTGGGAGCAAACATCGTGACAGCACAGGTTTTCTGGAAAGGTTTGTGGATGGACTGCGTCCTGCAGAGCACCGGTCACATGCAGTGCAAAGCATTTGACTCCGTCCTGGCTCTGACTCAAGATCTTCAGGCAGCTCGAGCTTTGATTTGTGCCTCCATCGCTGTCAGTGTGTTCGCCATCGGACTGTCGGTTGTTGGGGCCGATTGCACAACCTTCTACAGAGAAGAGCGGCTTAAAAAGACCAACATTGGAATAGCAGCTGGTGCTGTCTATATAGTTGCAGGTGTAACCTGCCTTGTGGCTGTCAGCTGGTCGGCGTATGTCACTATTGTGGACTTCTATAATCCGCAAGCAATAGCAGGGAGTAAAGGAGAGCTGGGAGCTTCTATCTATGTTGGATGGGTGGCTGGTGTTCTGCTGATTGTAGGTGGAGGGCTGCTCATTAACACATACTCCAACAGATGTTGACCAGATGTGCGTATTAAGCCTTACGTGAACTTAAGTGACATGACTCTCTTTCCTGGAAGATGAAAAGTCTCACTGGCTCTATTCAGAGCAGTATCACCCTTAAAGAACACCTGAATGTCTGTGCAAATGAATAATATGATAACTTTATTCACTTTGCAATAATCCTGAAAAAATAAATTATATTCATTTGCAAATGTGAAAATGCAAATGAAAGAATTCAAGATTGGTTTAATTGTCTTAAATCTGTTTTCTGATTTGCATTGTTCTGTTTTTTGTTCAGAGATGTTTATAGCTATAAAGCGACAATGTTTCAGTTATGTCAACCTTTTTTATTTCAAGATATTACCATAGTAACCAACTAGTGTTATAATATTTTATCTTAATTCATATAAAGGTGACCAGAAAAGTGAAAATGTCAAATAAATAGTATGTAAAATAAAATTATGAAAATGAATGTGATTTTGAACTCTTTTTATACAATATTTTTTATTTGTGATGTACTTTTATGATGCAGAGACCACAGAGAGAATCCGCACTTATTAAATAATATATATTTTTTTAAAACAGGTTTAGCTGAAAAATTATATAAAACAGGAGACTATTGGATAGAATACATAAAATAATATTTGGCTGTAAGTGTAGAAAAATCAAAAGATTACATCCCATGAAGGTGGGTAAAACTCACTGGCTGTAATATTGTCCAATAAAACATTTACACAGCCAAATATGGCAAGAAGTTCTCTACCACTGAGCTGATTATATCTTTTGTGGTAAGACATATACCAAGCTAAGTTATTTGCATGAACACACACACACAGGAAAGAGATAGACGCCTGTCTTAGTACATCATGTACACCAAATATATCATATTTTAAACATAATAATAATAAGAAGAATTTGTTACATTTATATAGCGCTTTTTATGGGACCCCAAATCGCATTACATTGAAGGGGGAATCTCCACAACCACCACCAATGTGCAATGTGTGACGGCAGCCATATTGCACCTGAACGCCCACCACACACTAGCTTAGGTGGAGAGGAGACAGTGATGAAGTCAATCAGTATATAGGGATGATTAGGAGACTATGAGTTTAATGTTTGCAGTTTAATGTTTGCAAAGTTTAATGTTTGCAGTTTGTTCATTTGTGTACAAACCTCTTAATAATAAAAATAAAATAATTGTTTGAGATTAAACAAAGAACCGAACAAATTAAAAGTAAAAATTATTAATTCACTCATTCAAATGAAATCTTGTTAAAAAAGGGTGTATAAGAAAAATATTCAAATATGCGTATGATTATTATTTTATGGTTATTTTATTATTTTTGCCTATTGCATATTTTAATATAATAAATAGGCCCTCCTCATAATACATACTCATAATTCATGCGTTCTACTCAGACCAGACATTTAGTTTACTTTTATACATTATTATTTTGTGGCCTAGACATAGTCTATTTTTTTTTTTTTCCGTTTTCTGCTCAGTGTGGTTAGTGGTATCCTGCATAATATGTGTGGTATCTTGTTTAGTTTCAATGGTTATTTTACTTGGAATTAAGGTACATGTGTAATAATAATAATAATAATAATAATTCGTTACATTTATATAGCGCTTTTCTGGACACTCAAAGCGCTTCACATAGAAGGGGGGGATCTCCTCAACCACCACCAGTGTGCAGCATCCACCTGGATGATGCGACGGCAGCCATATTGCGCCAGAACGCTCACCACACACCAGCTTACTGGTGAGAGGAGACAGTGATGAAGCCAATTGGTGTATATGGGGATGATTAATTTGTGTAATTTGCATTAGCCTAAAATCTTTGATTGTTTTGACCTGTGATGTGAAATTATTTCTGAAATCATGTTCTGGTCTGTGCATGATCAGGCCAGGTTTTTTGTTTTATCTTTCTTTTTCTTTGTATTTCTTGAGGATTGTGATATCCTGTGAGAAATTTCAAGTTTGTTGGCAAGCCACTCGAATCTACAACGGCAAAAGAATCTACTACAGTGAAAGGGCAACAACTCCTAAGGAAGAGGACAATATCCTTTCTTTTCTTCTTCAGTCTTGCTCTAGCGAGACAATTCACATTTAGAGACTATTGAGTTTTTTTCTTTTCCTCAAGATTGACAGATGAATACAGAGACTGATTAGAAACTGATATAGGCCTACACTTTGAAAAGCATTGAATACTCGTGATAGTTTATGGTTACCCATAGACAAAATTGTTTGGTAAATTTGATTAATATTGAAGTTCTTGTTCAATCAAACGATTGACATTTGTGATATTTTTAAAGGGAAGAGTGTTTAAGAAAAAAAAAGGAAAAAAGACACCACTCCATTATTCATTATTTTATTCATTTTATTTTATTGTCATTGCAATTATCTGTGTTTCGGTGTAAAAGAAGAGTGCACTCTGGGTGAAATTTTCATGTTTGAACTGTGTGTATAATTGACTGACATTGTAATGACCCTTTCTTATTCTGCTTATTTTAATTGGAAAACAAATTACATACCAGTTCATATCTAACTTGTGTTGTCTGTTCTTTCTCACCACAATCCGCTACCTCTTTTATGAACTTAAAAAAAAATCTGCTAAATCTATCTGCGCCAACAACAATTAATTGTTAAATACAGACACCAGTTACAAAGGCCTAACACAGGCGTTAAAAAGTTTTGAAGCAAAACAATTTCCAGCATTTGATGTGGGTCCATTTAAACAAAACTGGTTCTACAGCTTTCTTTTAACAAATGCATGACCAGTAGAAGGAAACCAGTCAAGCTGGAAAGGCCGTCCCCTAGACAAAAGTGCGTGTTACATACGGCCGAGACACATATCTAACGGCTGCTATAACACCAACTTCATCTTACATTCATTCCTCCAAAGCAAGAGGTAAAGAAACATGGCGTCCGCAGGACTTCAAATCTTGGGCATATGCCTGGCTATGCTCGGCTTCTTGGGAAGCATCGTCATCTGTGGCTTGCCCAACTGGAAGGTGACAGCGTTCATTGGAGCCAACATTGTGACTTCGCAGACCATCTGGGAAGGTTTATGGATGAACTGTGTGGTTCAGAGCACAGGACAGATGCAGTGTAAGGTCTATGATTCTCTGCTGGCACTTCCTCAAGATCTGCAGGGTGCCAGAGCCTTGGTGATCATCGCCATCATCGCTGGGGTGTTTGGAGTCCTCCTGTGCATCGTGGGAGGAAAGTGCACCAACTTCGTGGAAGACGAGGCGTCTAAAGCGAAGGTCGCCATCGCCAGCGGTGTTATCTTCATCGTCGCTGGAATTCTTGTCCTCATTCCCGTCTGCTGGACCGCGAACACCATAATCAGGGACTTCTACAACCCTATATTGATGGACAGCCAGAGGAGGGAGCTCGGGGAATCACTTTACATCGGCTGGGCTTCAGCCGCCTTGCTTTTCCTGGGTGGAGGTCTCCTCTGCAGCTCTTGCCCACCGAGTGAGGATGTTCCCAGGAATGTGAAGTATTCTCAAGCTAGGTCTGTGGACAGCAGCAAAGCTTATGTTTAAAAAGTTTGAGATCAACTAAACAAAAAATGTTGAAGAGGAACTAATTTACTTACAAATTTCAAATGTAATTTCTTCAAATAAATGAAGCTTAATGAAGTATTGGAACATCAATTGCCACAAAATATTAATGCATCATACTGTACGTGTTCATATTTTTTCATTGTATATTAATTCAAGAAATGCATGTGGAAACCATTAGGGTTATGCACACAAAGGCAAAATTTATATAAAAATGCAGTAAAACAGTAATATTGCGAAATATCATTGCATTAACCGCAAATAACCGTTTTCTATAAATCTATTTTGAAAACTGATGATGTGTTCAATATTTTTGTGGAAACCATGATCATTTTTCCAGCATTCTGTGATGAAAAGAATTGCATTTATTTTAAATGGATTTTTTTGCAACAGTGTGAAAGTCTTTACAGTCTCTTTTGATCAATTTAATGCATCTTAAGGGGACAATATCCTTTCTTTTCTTCTCCAGTCTTGCTGTAGCGAGACAATTCACATTTAGAGACTATTGAGTTTTTTTCTTTTCCTCAAGACTGACAGATGAATACAGAGACTGATAAGAAACTGTATCAACACTGAAAAGCATTGAATACTCGTGATGGTGTATGGTTACCCATAGCCAAAATTGTTTGGTAAATTTGATTAATATTGAGGTTCTTGTTCAATCAAACGATTGACATTTGTGATATTTTGAGAGTAGAGTGTTTGAGAAAAAAGGGGGAAAAAGACACCACTCCATTATTCATTATTTTATTCATTTTATTTTATTGTCATTGCAATTATCTGTGTATGTTTTGGGGTAAAAGAAGAGTGACATTTTTTCATGTTTGAACTGTGTGTATAATTGACTGACATAATTAACTTTTCTGATTCTGTTTATTTTCATTGGAAAACAAATTACATACCAGTTCATCTAACTTGTGTTGTCTGTTCATTCTCTTCTATATATTAAAATATATATGTCGAGCATGCTTGTAGCTAATCTGTTCTTTATATGCAGTCATCAAACTATGTCATTATCCAGAAAGTTATTTTCATAGTTTTACCTCATATTATAATTGGTAACTTTTATCCATATGACATGTAGCAATGTGTACTTAATAAAAAATATTACTGTGCAAACATGGTGAATGTGTTTTTCCCTAAATAAAATATTAAATTCATAATATAAAGTTATATAAGTGTTATAAAATATAATATATTTATAAATATTCAGAAATAATCAATAAATGTAAATAGTAAAGTTTTTTGTCAACATAAACATGTTCTGTTTATAAATATATGCTTGAGTTTCTAAAGTTTTTTTGCAACAGGAAGAGACCGACCTCATATTTATTTCCAGTAGGAGACTGTTCGTGTTTTATTTAAGGGGCTACCAGAGGAGATTTGAGATCTGTAGTCAAAAAAGACTTGACCCTCCCTTCACCAGCAATATTTTTTTTTATGACCCTCAAAAATGATTCTGAAAAAATGCATGACCCTGCCTGATAATTTATTGATTACTTCTGTACTGGTTTGCACTTGGCAAAGATGTTCAGACAGTCATTGTTTGTTTGGTTTTTTGGCTATTTTTTTACAACCATGACAAACGACTAAACTCCTGCTTTCTCATCTTACTAGGGAGGTAACGATAGACCAAACCTACAATTTGGTTCGTATCACAATTTTTGATTTGAAAAAAAAAATCATGTTTTCGGTGCTGGTGCAGTGGTGTTCATGTAACATGTAAGGGTAAAGTATAAAGTATCTAAAATTGCCACAAAGAAGTGGCAAAAGTAATGGTTATGAATATGTAGCAAAAATATAATAATGATTATGAATATGAAAATATACTGTAGCAAGAAGACATTTTAATTGTTTATTAAAAAACAAGTCTTTCTTTGTCAGTGTCGGCTGCAAATATGAAGGTGACGATGCTGACTCGCGATCTTCGCAGAAGTGAACGAGCCAGAGAGAAATGCACATTTCATATGGATTACATATGCAGTCTGTTTTCTTTCGTTTTGAATTGATCTGTTCAAAAAAAAGTAGACATTTCAAGCTTTCTATATATTTATCAGGTCTGTGAGGCAAGTAACTTGGGCTATACGCTGAGTTTCAGTTCATTTATTAGACGAGAGTCCAGTTCAACCGCCGGCGCCTCTGTTTCGTTATGATCTATTTTATACTATATTTACTTCTTATTTATTAAATCCAGGCAATTGGTTGATGAAAGATTGATTAAAATTAAGATTCAATTAATGAAAAACTAAATTCACTTTAAAGAAAGGCTTTACAACCTAAATACGTAAATGGCAGTAAAGTAGTGAAATCATTCTTAAAGGTTATAGTTTTCATCATTTAGTCATGTTATTTCAAACTTATATGACTGACTTTCTTCTGAAGAACATATTTTGAAAAATGTATCAGTGTTTTGTTTTTGTTTTTTTGTCCACAATGCAAATGAATAGTCAGAACATTCTTCATGTACCATGGACAAAAGAAAGTCATTCGAGTTCAAAAGGATATTAGGGTAAATGATTGCCGAATGTTCATTTTTGGCTGAACTTTTGGTTTGACATGGTCTTTTTAACATAAAAGAATAATTATGGCATCAATTATGAACTTTTTTTGAGATATATGGGCGGCCTCTGCGGTCAGAAAAAGCTCAAAAAGCGTGAGATCGAAACTGCCTCTGGATCCCTGTGGTGTATACAAGTGACGCACGAACACCTGAGCCCTTTTCAGGAGGAGTCCAATGCAAATTTCCATCTAAACAGTTGCCCATCTACCTCTTTTTACATGACCCGCCCATTGTCCAAGGAATCTGGTTAGTCTGGTAGCAAGCGGACTAATGGAGGCATGGTCTGAACTGCACACGCCTCCTCAGTCATTCTCTTTTCTCTTTAGCATACAAACTCCTCATCACTGTCACCAGAGTGAAAGCTGAGCTGCAGACAGGAATGAGTGAAGAAGGAAACAAGGCCTTCAAAAAGGCTTTAACCGGTGAGAGGAACGAAGAAGCCTCAGTATAGCTGTGGACGTGTATCATTTAACCCCAGCGAGATGGCTTCCCTTGGCATGCACATGTTGGCGAGTGCCTTGGCCTTACTGGGATGGACGGGAGCCCTCCTGTCCTGCATGATGCCAATGTGGCGTGTGACAGCCTTCATTGGAACCACCATTGTCACTTCAGAGATCATGTGGGAGGGGATTTGGATGAGCTGCGTTATACAAAGCACTGGCCAAATGCAGTGCAAACCGTACGAGTCCACGCTCGCGCTTGGCACAGATCTGCAGGCCGCTCGGGCAATCACGGTGATGTCTGTCCTTTTAGGAGCGGTGGGCCTTGTTTTGGCCTTCATCGGAGGAAAGTGCACCATCTTCATGAACAGTTCCAAAAGATCCAAAGCCAGAGTTGCCACGGCGGCCGGCGTGACGTTGATCGTCGCCGGAATTCTCTGCATCGTCCCTGTCTCCTGGTCGGCTGGCATTGTGGTTAAAGCGTTTTACGACCCGCTGTTGAGCGATTCCCAGCGCAGGGAGATTGGCGCCGCCATTTATGTTGGTTGGGGTGCATCTGTTGTCCTCATGTTGAGTGGAGGAATGTTATGCACCACTATATGCAAAGACAAAACAGAGGATGACAGAGGTCCTTCAGTGAAGTACCTGATCGTGCGCTCTTCGCAGGCAGGATCCAGCAGGGCGGGCTCGCACAGGATGCAGCCCATCTCTGTGAGGTCACGGCAGAGTGCCACTCCATCTGTGAGGTCCCAATGGAGTCAGAAAGCTCCACTGAATCTGGACAGACCACTCTCTGCAGACTCCCACCAGAGCAGGCCATCAACTACAAAGTCCCAGCTTGCCAGAGCCGAATCAATGCCAGAGTCTGAGCAGGGCAGGAGCATGTGGACAGTCCCAGCTGATTGGTGATGGAATGGATCAGATTCTGCTGGGCCCCTCTGAACTTAGTTAGACATCTGAAAGTGCTCCAAAGTCATACATTTGATTAAGGAGACACTGAAAGTGCAAGATCTGTGTTGACTGATGGACTTACATACAATCGGACAGTCATATACCTACCATAGCACTGTGAATGAGCAATTACTGGTCAAATGAAGAAATGAAGTTATGAATTTAGTGGCTGAATATTGTTATATAAAATTGATAATGCAGCTTGTTTAGAGTTGTTGTTTTTTTGAGAATTTGAGGCACTTTAGTAAGTACAGCTAATTGAGATGAAGATTTGCACTGTGATTACACAGACCTCAGCAGTCAAGATTATTATTGTTTTATAGTTCATTTGAATAGCTTTGATACATTTATATATTTGCAATAAATAATGTATAAATATGTGCGAAAATGTTTTCATTATGTTATTTACATCATGTATGAATAAAATGGCTGTCAGTAATGAGTGTTCTCATTTGTAATGAAAAAAAAAATAACTGACGCAGCTTCAACGAACTTGTGGAAAGTATTCCGTTTCATGCAGTGTGTTTTAACCTGCTAACTAAGAATCTAAAATGAACATATTTTTGGTTGAAACCAAGTCATATAAAAGTCCTGCTATGACCTTGGCTACACAGGTGGTCTTACAGAGAAGTACAATGGTTTGGTTTACAAGAGAGGGAACACTCTCCTCATTGTTAGCTATTCTTGTGTCAGCTCAAGCCCTGAATGAAACGGCCAAACCGGTTCAACAGAAAGTATCTGTTTTGAATAACGCTTTGCATGTTGTCGGGACACAGTATGTTTAAAAAGACGGTGGAGTGTGCTAGTGACGCTTACCATATAAAAACAACAACCAAAAATCTCAATATTCTTCTGTTATTGCTTAAAACCTAAGTATAAGCTGTTACAAGTCATGAAGTATGCCTATAAAGTCAACACTTCCCGAATGCCTTCAAGTATGCCCTTAAAATATTTGTCCAGTCAAAACACTGTGATTTAAGACAGTTCTACACTTTTCTAGAATGCAAGTTAATAAATAAACAGTGGAGTTTTTTCATGTGTTTATTTGCTTACATATGTAGCCTACATTTATTTCTATCTGTGATTGAAATATTGTCTTAATGACATAAAATAAAATGGGTCTCTGTTTGGTATTGATATACCGTATGCACATATAGAATAATGCAATTTCAACATCATAACACCATAACAACAACCTTTTAAACTGGAATGTGTCCTCAAAAAATCTAAACCGTAGGCTACATAGTGTGTTTTCTGTTTTGTTTATGTCACGGAAATGGCAGCTTCAAAAGTCTAGCGGTCGAAGTATCGAGGAGTGGCAAACTGAAAGGTTAGATGTAACTGGGGAATGGTAGATTTGAAACGATACACCTCAGACATTTTCTCACGAAATCCTTTAGCTTCATGGACTTTACTTGAACAAAAACCTTAAAGTGACTGCACTGTGTACAAGTTCCAGGTGAAAAAAATTAGTGCCAAAATACATAGATGGATCATGTTTTTGGCACTTCTCTTCGTTCCAGGTGCTTCTCTGGGGAACAAAAGCACTATTCAAACAATTTATAATTTATAAAAAAATGCTGCCACCTGCTGGTGGAATAAGAATTCTGTAGTACAATAGCTGTGTGTGGATTACTGTGCAGATTTGGTCTAGCACTGGGTTGCCCTTGTGTGACCTTATAAACTTTTCTGATACAGATAAATGGCACCAGGAATGTACCCGCTGTCCTCTTCTGAAACAGCTCTCTCCCATTCCTCCACCTGAACAACAGTCACACGGCTCCATTTCTGCTCTTCCTCAAGTGCTCTGATCATTTTCTCCAGCTCAGCCTTGTACTGCCAGTTATCAGCGTTCCCTCTAGTAGTCATGCACACATAGCCGCCTGTTACACAGAATGAAGGAGTTGAGGAAGAATCTCTGAAATGTACACGTTTTATATGCATACAAAATCTACAACAATGACATCAGATCAATTAAACCATCATATTGAATTAGACCAACTTAAAACACTTGCTTAAAAGTTGCTTAAAGGGATAGTTCACCAAAAATGAAAATTTGCTGTTAAATTGTTTTTGCTGATCGTTTCACTTCCTAAGATCTCAATGTATTGTCAGGAGTCATGGGTATTTAAAAAAAAATAAAAAATTACTGAGATGGCACCCATTGACTTTCAATAATATGAATCACAGAGGACCACGGTTTCAGCTAAAAATCTTCTACTGTACTACTGAAGAGTCATCTATATATTGCATGGTCTGAGGGTGAGTAAATAAACAGTAAATATTCATTTTTGGGTGACCGATCCCTTTAATAACAACAACAACAACACTTAACATGCGTTTAACTACATGTATTTCCGGTTATTAATGTGAAATGCACAACTAGTTACCTGGTTTTGTAACATCGCAGAGCTCTCTGATGACTGTAAAAGGCACATGCCCAACACTTAGAGCTCCAACAATTATAACAATATCATATATTTCTGAGACAAAAGGAGAGAATCAAGTCAAAAATGCAACAGAGCTAATCAATTTAAATATCAATATCATTATCAACAAAAGACTCAAGCATGTTTTATGATTCAGATGATTAGTTATGACAGCTAAACTTGGGAAATCAAAATGTGGATTCTTTATGTGGAGATTGTCTTATAGATTAAACCAGCAGTATATTGAGCAGATTAATGTTAACAATTAAAGTTCTGGTTTTAATAACATTGCAGTATACAGTATTACACAATATACATTAATGTGTATGGTTTGTATTTATATATTTTTTATACAAAAGTCTGAAACATAAAAATTACATTAAAACAAACATTACCAATGAGGAAATACAAATGAATCAGTTATATTTAGACAGTAAAAGCCCAAAACATAATGATTCATTACCAGCTTCAACTGAAATTTCATCATGACCAAGCAGGCACTGCTTAAGTTCCTGATAAAGTCCAGTTTTCTTTGCCAACTCCAGCATCGTCATACTTCCATCTACTCCAACAAAGTGATGGAACCCCATTTTCTTTAACTTTTCACAAACAAATGGGATTAAGAAAATAAATGACATCACTCTGTGCATTAGCAAGCTTATCACATTCTGTTGTGCCCACCAGCATTCAAATAAAGCAATGCTTACATGTGCAGAGACCAGGCCTGTTCCACAGGCCACATCCAGGACAGTGGCCTTCTCTCTGTCACCTGTGAAAAATGAGCTCACACACTCAGCCGCTAACAAAGGGGCACGGTAATCCAGTAGCGCTACATCCTGAGAAAGCAACATTATTACAGATGAGATTGTTTTCAAAAAAGTACTAGAAAAATTAGCCTACTGCCCCCTTTAGTTTACCTGCTCATAGTTCTCAGCCCAGATATCATAGAAGCCAACCTTATCCTGGGCTCCTGTGTTTTTATGAGCCGACAGGATCTTATTCCTCACATCAGAAAAGGTTCGACGGCTGTTCGCCATTCCTTTAGAGAAAATGATACAGATGCATGTCCTCAAGAGATAGGCTACTATAAACATTTCATGAGACATTTATATAACGGTTAAAATGTCTCTTTACATTTGGATAAAATCTTCTTCTAAAACGCAAAATTGTAATGTCAATAATATGTAATCTACATATCGATCTGCCAACGTACGCAAACTGAGATTCTGACAGAATATTTGATCATAAAATGTATAAAAGACTTTTCTATTAGACCCTTATTCACCGTCTGGTGTCGTTTAAAGCTTTTTGAAGCTGCACTGAAACTCTCATTTGGACCTTGAACCGTTTGGTTCCCAATGAAGTCCATTATATGGAGAAAATCCTGGAATGTTTTCATCAAAAACCTTATTTTCTTTTCGACTGAAGAAAGAAATACATGGACATCTTGGATGACATGGGGGTGAGTAAATTATCAGCAAAAGTTTTTTTTTTTTTTTTAAAGTGAACAACTCCTTTAATAAACTTAATGAAAAAAAAAAGCCTCAGTTCCTCGTTCAAATGCAGTTTATTCATTGAGAGAGTGGACAGAAATCAAATCACTGTAATCCAATCTCTTTAAACTGTTATTCTAGGTACCGGTAGAGGGCGGCAAAGAGAATAAACAACAAAGTGCTGCTAAGTGCTAACTCCCTATCCAACACATTCTAAGTTAACGTTACTCAAGAAAAAATCTGATTTATATTCCAGAACCGCCCAACTTTTGGTTCAATAAGAAAAATGGACGATTTTTAAGAGTTTTATACCCTTTCCGTTTCATTTATAGTGATTTCCATGTACGTTAGGGGAACGAAGCAAATACGGTTTGCATTGTTGTGGGTTATCGAAAAGACTGGAAACTCCAAGACGTGGATTGGGCCTGTTTCAACACAAACTATTCAAGGTAACGTTAACTTATTGTTATTTAGCTGGTTTCATTCCTAAATCTTTAAAAAACGTTCGCAAATGATTTCTGTACCGTTTAAAGTACAATTGTGCAGCTGCACACGGAGAAGAGTAACGTTAGGTAACTTTGTATGTCAGGATATAAGAAAGAAACACAAACTCTGTGAAGTCGTATTCTTCATGCTAGCTCGCTATAACATGGCAGACTGTGTAAAATCTGACTCAAAAAGGGTGAAGACTAACAATATGAACCGTGAAAATGAATAGAAGTAATTAATCTACGTAGTATTGTATGTAAACAAACAATTTATTAGCGTGTGTTAGAGACTTACCTGCGGTCTCATGCATCTGCCTTGTGAAAGTAGCTCTGCTCTCTTGATAGTGCATGCAATAAGTTAATTAATAATAGGCCTACCTATATATATAAATGTGCTTTATGAATAATAACGTCCTTAACTTTAAAATTTTCAAAATGTAAAATATTGTTCTGAGAACTATAAACTTTTTTTTTAAATTATTTTTATTTATGTTTCTTTTTTGTACATAGTTTGGAGCGAAACAAATTGGGGAAAATGCATTGTATCTAATTTTGCATATTAATGTGTTCTTGGGGCTACTTGTAATGAGTGTATCAATGGGAGTTAGGCAACAACTTGGTAACATTTTCATATTTCATAGGAACATATTATAATTTATTGTGTCTCCCCCAAATGCCTGATAAACTGTCTATGACGGGGTCTTAGGGGATATTTTTTACGTGACTATTTGACAGTTGGTTGGATGTTTGCAGGTGCCTAGGAAGTCACAATGTCGATTTTGGGTCTAAAAAAGAAGCAACCAAAGACTTTTAAAGTCAAAGTCAGCACTATGGATGCTGAAATGGAGTTCAGTTGTGAGGTAAACATGCATACCTATGTGTTTTTAATTCTGTGGCCTTTATTACCATTTTGTGACCATAACGTTTTTATGTTTATCTCCATCTTATAGGTCAAATGGAAAGGGAAAGATTTGTTTGACCTGGTGTGCCGAACCATCGGTCTGAGGGAAACCTGGTTTTTTGGCCTTCGATACACAGTGAAAGACACTTATGCCTGGCTGAAGCCTGATAAACGGGTGAGATGTGGTGGCAGAGCAGTGTGAACAAGTTCTCAGTAATATAGGAGGAATACCCTGATGAGTTTGTTGTTTTTTTAAATCCATCTAGGTTCTGGATCAAGAAGTTCCAAAGGACTCTCCGATAACATTTCATTTTCTTGCCAAATTCTTCCCTGAGAAAGTTGAGGATGAGCTTGTTCAGGAAATTACTCAGCACCTCTTCTTCTTACAAGTATGTGGGACTTGTTCTTGTGAATTGAGCATGATTTCTCTTTTTTTGTTACAGAATCCTCTTTTGGTGTTGCAATAATTGGGTAAAAAAGTGTAAATTGCAGGTAAATTTTTTTACAAAGATAATGCAATGTGCTTACTAAACATAAAGATAAGAACCGGCCACAATTGTTTTTTTAAAATGTTTTTTAATACCAAATTGCTGCATATAATATGAAAAGTTGTTGCGTTTTACAGTGGTTTTAAGCACGCCCCTCTCGTCCACTTGGTTGGGCGTGATGTCATAAAAGGGACTCCAAGCTTTTACTGTCTATGCCTGGTGGTCTATGCTCCACGGCAAGTAGGCTAGCCGTTATATTGGAGACCTAGCTAGCAAAAATGGTTAACTATTGTTGTGTTTTTGTGCGGGATGTACGAATACATCAAAAACGGTGTGAGGCTACACAAGTTCTCCAAGGACAAACGACTGATTTGAGACAGAAATTTTTAAATATATACATATTGAGCACTTTAATTTACACATTAGTTGGTTGTGGTGGTTAACCTGCAATTTACACGTTAATCTAGTTTATTTTTAGCAGAGTTTTTCTAATGTAGAGTTAAAATGAAGTTTCTTTACAAAGGTCAAAAAGCAGATACTAGATGAGGAGATATTTTGCTCTCCAGAAGCCTCTGTTCTTTTGGCATCATATGCTGTGCAAGCCAAGGTAGGTCTCTATATTATTGTTTAATGCAAAAATGCTTTATAGTGTTTATTAAATGTTAATATTTGTTTGTCTTTTTTCTGTAGTATGGGGACTATGATCCAAACTTTCACAAGCCAGGTTTCTTAGCTCAAGATGAACTCTTGCCTAAAAGAGTGAGTAAAGGCTGCACTACTTGAGAATCAACCAACATTTCCATTCATTAAAATGACTTCTGCTTTTGATTTATGTGTTTTATTTTCCAGGTGCTGATGCAGTATCAGATGACACCTGACATGTGGGAAGAGAAGATAACCGCTTGGTATGCTGAACACAGAAGCATCACAAGGTAAGACTGTGCATATCCTGTTGCGTTCATGTAAATTCTCTTCAACATGAAATACACGCTACATTTATTTTGTTTTTGTAGGGACGAGGCTGAGATGGAATATCTAAAAATAGCACAGGATCTAGAGATGTATGGAGTTAGCTACTTTTCTATTACAGTAAGTCTCTTTTTTTCCCTTTATTAAAAGATTTCTCCATTTGTACACTGCTTGGAAGAAGAAAGCTAACCTCTCACTAACTGATTGTTCACTACATTTGGGATTTTGAAAATGAATGCTTCTCAAAACTGAGACTTTGAAATCAATTTTGAAGGAACAATTTCCTCTTGGTATATTTTCGTAGATTTTGGGATTTTGAAAATGATCCCATTATTTACTCACCCTCAAGCCATTCCTAGGTGTATGGCTTTCTTCTTTCAGCCGAACACAATCAGAACTCAATGTGGTGCTCACACAGACGGACACGCTGCTGAAGTGCGCACAGAAAGCAGCTTCTTTATTTACAAATATGGATACACATAAATATATCAAAATGCCTTGTGGAGTATTCACAGCAGATTATGTCTTATGTGAAAGTAAACAGTTAGGTGTGGATGAGTATCACTATATTGGATCTGTGCTTTCAGTCTTAAATTGACAGAAGCCTAATAAACCTGCTGATTTCTGTGCCATTAATGTTAATCAAACAAAAGGGAAAGTAACTTACTGCTCCTAAAGGAAAATAATGTATATTTAATTCATGGAGTGAAGACTGTGTAGTATTTGTTTTTTTACATTGATTGTTTAATTTCTGTACTATTTCTAACTACATGTTAAATAAACCTATTGTACCTGTTTAATTCACATCTTCGCTATATTGTATTTGTCCACATGTCGTAAAGAAAATAACAAAAATAGTTTGTGATGTATATCGTTTTCATGAAATAAAATTGATCACATCATGAAACGCTTGACTAATATTAATTGATAAAATAATTTTAAGTAATGTGGTTAACTACACTTTAATAAATGGTACCTTATTGTAAAGTGTGAATTTTTTTTTTTTTTTTTATAATCGCAGAAAAATTTTTTTTCCCAATATGATTTTTTTTTTAACCAATATAGTGCGGCCCTAATCCTCGCTATGTGTTTTCTATACAGAGATATCGACATCGGTAAATATGGGTATCGGCCATAACAGTAATATTAATATTGATTATCGGTATCAGCCACAAATTTTCACATCGTGTGCATCACTACTCATTCACTATTCAATGGCATGACAAAGCTGGGAAGAGCCAGGATGTTATTTCATTTAACAATGATTATGTTTGGCTGAAAGAAGAAAAGTCACAAACACTTATGATGGCTTGAGGGTGAGTAAAGTATGGGATCATTTTCATTTTTGGGTGAACTATACCTTTAAATCTCTGCTACTTTTGTGTTACACAGCAAAATAAGAGGGACACAGAGCTGCTTCTTGGAGTTGATGCTCAGGGTCTTCACATCTACTGTCCCAACAGCAAGCTCAGCCCCAACAAATCCTTCCCATGGAGTGGAATCCGAAACATTTCGTACAGCGAGAAGGAGGTTGGGAGAGCCAAAAACATAAATTAAAATCAAATCCAAAATTGGGACAAAATGATTGTTCAAACATACCTTATTTTTCTCTCTTCTCAGTTTACTATCAAACCATTGGACAAGAAAAAGGAAGTTTTTAAATTCTACTCATCTCAGCTTAGAGTTAACAAACTGGTGAGTTGCTTTTATAAATGTGTTTCTGTAATAGCCTATCAAAATAGTTGCTCATGTCATTTGTATATGTTAGATATTACAGTTGTGTATCGGGAACCACGACCTGTTCATGAGGAGGAGGAAGGTGGATTCCATAGAGGTGCAACAGATGAAGGCTCAGGCCAAAGAGGAGAAGGCCAGGAAAAAGGTCTGTCATTTGTGTTTGTATCATTTATAATCTATATTAAAATGTTTGCCTCGTCTTGTATTATCTTGTGCCAGATCGCTTCCACATTGGCTATTATGTGTGTGTATATTTAGGTTGAGCGTCAAATTCTTGCACGGGAGAAGCAGATGAGGGAGGAAGCGGAGCGGGCGAAAGAAGAGATGGAGCGTCGTCTGTTCCAGCTACAGGACGAGGCTCGAATGGCCAATGAAGCTCTAGTGAGGGTTTTGCTAAGCTAGAAATGGAGTGATGTCAAGTAGTTCACTCTCTTTTCCCTGCCAGCTTGTAATATATGTCCTCAGAGCCCCAGCAGTATAAAAGCATGTGGTCCAGATGTAAATTTGTGCTGAACTGCAGATTGTCCTGGACTCCCATTAGAATTCCATGCTCTGATTGAGACTCCCTGAGCTTGATCCCGTAAGCCTCTCTTATTGGTCTCCCTCTCTGCAGCTGCGCTCCGAGGAGACGGCCGACCTTCTGGCGGAGAAAGCCCAGATCGCAGAGGAGGAGGCCAAACTACTGGCTCACAAAGCTGCTGAGGCAGAACAGGACAGGCAGAGGCTGGAGGTCACAGCCCTCAAAACCAAAGAAGAGAAGAGACTGATGGAGCAGAAGATGAGAGAAGCAGAACAACTGGCGGTTAAGCTTGTTGAGCAATCAGAGAGGAGGTGGGCCATTTGTCAGTTGTTGATACCAGTACCAGTGAAGTTTCATCACTTATTTGCAAAAACTATGTTAATGAACACACTTTTTAATTCAAAAGTTGAATATTTATATAAATATTAACAGTAGCACTTTATTTTACAGTCCTTTTCCCCAAGTATTTGTTATAGTAATTATAAAGGTTAGGTTTTAGGTACTACCCCTAAACCTAACCTTAACCCATGTAGTTACCTTACATTACTCAATACTTTCTTTGGAAAATACACATAAGTGCAACTATATTAACAAAATAAATGAAAACAATGGTTTCAGTTATTCTCTCATAATTAACATTGTTTCAAGTTTTCAACTAATTATTTAAGTAAATAAAGACTTTTTATATTTAAAGTTGCTCTCAATTTTTCTTCATTAAAAAAGGTTTTACACCGAGAAATAATACATTTGAAAAATGCTCAGTTATTATACTCAAATATTTGACCTCTCTGTGACCAATCAGAATCCAGTTTCACTGAGAGCCTTTTAGTTAAAGAAGTTGAATTCTTGTCTTGTTTTTGTGGCTGTCAGACTGAAGGAGGCAGACCACCTGAAACAGGATCTGAATGAAGCTAAAGACGCAGAACGGAGGGCAAAGCAGAAACTCGTGGAAATCACCAAAACAACATATCCTGTAATAATGCTACGACGTGAATCAAAAGTATTCTGCTGTTTATTGAATGCTTTTAAAACATGTCATTTGTTGTCATGTGCTCAGTTAATAGCAGCATACTCTAGCCCGCCTCCACCCACTGGGCCAGAGAATCCAGATTTGGCTCTAGACATGGGCGGCTCCATCCGAATGGACTTCAAAGACTCTGATATGAAGAGACTTTCCATGGAGATTGAGAGAGAAAGGTGCGCACTTTTATCATGTTATGTCTGAAAAACTACTGAAAAACGAAGGTGGATTTGAGCTGCTGTCTCCTCTTGTGTGTCTCAGGCTAGAGTACATGGAGAAGAGTAAACATCTTCAAGACCAGCTGAAGGAGCTCAAATCAGAGATTGAATCCCTTAAGCTGGAAGAGCAGCAACAGGCTGGAATCTACAACCTCAGGAGTTACGCAGAACCTCCTTATATTCCCCACAGCAATGTAAGAAACACTCACGCACCCATCAAATCACCCATTTGAGCTTTTTAATGAGCTATCGTTTCGCTTGATATGACCCTTATTCATAAAGCCCTTTGAACAGTTTGCATTTTGCAGTTTGCACTGAAACAGTCTTTTGGACCTTGAACCGTTTGGTTCCCATTGAAGTCCATTATATGAAAAATTCTGGAATGTTTTCATCAAAAACTTTAATTTCTTTTCAACTGAAGAAAGAATCACATGGATATTTTGGATGACATGGGGGTCAGTAAATTACCCGCAAAAGTTTTTTTTAAAAGTGAACTACTCCTTAAAGCATCACAGCTGTTATCAACATTGATGATAATAAGAAATGTTATTTGAGCACCAAATCAGCATATTATAATGATTTCTGAAGGATGATGTGATTTCCCCAATACTTTTCATGAAATAGTTCACATTCACCAAAAGAATGTAACAATGTTCTTATTCTTTCGTGTCTGTCGGTTGCAGAGAAATTCTGCCTACATGGCTCAGATGGCCTTCTACGAGGAAGTGTGAAAGAACAATCCAGCCTCTGTTTCAGGAGCAGGAGGCTCTGGAGGAACAGTTTGCAGCTCTCACTGAAGCATGCATGTACACCAAACCTCATATAGTGTACTTCTAAAATTAATATATTTCTTTCTTGTTTTTGAGTCAGCCAGTTTGGCTTTGTGTTACACCTCAAGTCGTGTTTTACTAACACCACACATTGTTTGGCTCTTTCAAGCATATGAAACTGAGTTTGTTTGTTCACATGCCAAAAATATGTGCCAGAAATGCAAGGTATTAAGGGATATTTCAGATACAGATAGTGCCTTCAGAATGATTAAATTATGTAATAAGGTTGTAATGCCAGCAGAAATACAAGGACTTAATAAGCATTGCTATTATCGGTTTAACACTAGGTGCCTTTTACACATGCCACAAATAGTGGCTTTAACTACAACAGCAGTAGATTTCAATAGATTTTTAAGTAATTGCATGTTTGGATTGTGCTCTTTTTTTGTGTGTGTTTTTGAACATTTGGATGATTTCTATTTTCCAGTACACTCCAGTGCCTTTTGAAAAGGCTTGCACTACTCATTGGGCTGGATGATTCTCCACCCATGCACTCTTTCTCACGTTTTGGGTTATACGGTCATATAACTTGCTTGGTGAGCGTGTCAGCTGTAACTACTCGCATCATATTTAGGAACTGAGGTAGATTGATGGCCTTTCTGTTTAGAAATGTGCTGTGCTCATCCATTTTGGCAGGAGACTCACACTCTGAGTGTTTTTTTGAATCTGTGACAGTTTTTAAAATAGTGATACACCGGCTGATTTATTGGTTTATCTACCTTTTTCTGTTCCTAAATCAACTGAAACTTGGATTTAGTGTTATGGTTGTGAGCCATGTTGACATTTCAGCACATTTACATCTGAGTAACATTTCAGATCTTGTTTTTTCCCCCCTTCAAATATTATGAGGATTTGTTTTGAGAATGTCAAAGTGTCCTTTGTTTCAAAATTCCATGGATGCAATTTACACAGGACACATGCACTCATTTTTTGAATGTTTTGAATGCTCTTGAGTGTAAAGACGGTGAATTTGTTGCAGAAATGTTGGTTTGAGACAAATGAACCTGTGCGCTCGTATATAAAGGGATGAGTTGTTATGATAGTGGAGTTTTTAGGTTGAAATGCCTCATTATGTTACAGCTGATTGTATATTTATCAGCATGATATTTTGCATCAATAAGATACCAGCAAAATACATGCATTAAAATGGATTACAGAGCAATATCTTTTGTAAATACACTACTACATGCATTGCTAAGTCGTAGTTAAATAGTGGAAGACATTCCTGTTAACGTCAGCATGACTGTGCACACTAGCTTGAGATGTCTTAAGAGAGAGTGATTTCACAAGGCAATTGTTCATGTTTTAATGAATGCCACTAAGTGCCCGGTTTAACTTTTTGGTTTTTTATTTGTTTTGTCTTTATCCGGCTGCACCACATACATCATTTGTTTTGGGCATGAATTTCACAATGTCACAATCAACATGTATGGCTTTGACTTCCTTTCAGAGCTCAAGCTGCCTTTAATGATGTGTGCCATTGATTCAGAGTCAGACCCAGATTGTCCATATGAATTGGACGTACAGCAAGCTCGTGCAGTGAATTGTAAACTGATGTACAAATAAACTGCAAAGATGCATTTAAGAGTTTTAAAGGGTGCTAGAACTCTATTGTGTTTACTGATTTTATTCTTTTTTTCTGGCCTCAAAACTCGGGAGGATGGTCCTAATTGTGCGCCCCCACTCAGTCGCAAAGAAAGACACGTCTGTGTGGCACTAGGTGGCGCTATAATTAGGCAATTTGCTCTTTGGTTCTGAACCCTGGAATCCTATTGGCTGTTTTGAACTCACTGTAAATGTATATTTCTCTATCTGCTCCTAGGCCGTTGGTCTGATCTTGACTAAGTTTTGCACACAGCAGCTAGGGGCAGTGGTGGGTAAAATTGAAGTTGGATATGTTGAAGTGTTGTTATGATGTAAGCAAATTAATTTGTCTGGTGACAAACTGCCAAGCATAATGTCCAAACTTAATGAAATTTGATACACAGATCCCAAGTCGCATCAAAGTTAACAAATAACCTTATCTTCTAGGTATGCATCTTCTTTTATAAACATCCTAACATATCTTGATAGACAAAAAGTGTAAGGGTCACAACTCTTTGTTCACACAGATCTTATTTTTTGCAATTTTCCAAAAGTCTATGGGGAACATGCATAGCTTTTCGATCGAGGGAACCCATGCTCTGCTAACTTCCGAGTTGTCCTACAAAGTGACTTCATAACTTCGATACTGAATATGCAACATAAAACGCATGCCCTTGACGTCACAGTTTTCACAAATTCACATTATTATTATTAATAATTTGGTATTTTAATTAGTCATATTAGTAATATTTTCAAAAACTTGCACTTTGAATCCCTTTCGCATTTTCAGACACCCAAAACGCCAATGTCGAGTATGGTCAAAACGCATAAAAAGTTTTCTGTTTTGCATTAAAAAATTGTATCATGTTGTTGCCCCTTTTGTGATACTCTAACCTGTTTCATCAAACCCTAAATATCAGTGAAGATTCAAGGACTTTGCTCTAAAAACCTCATCATAAGATCGCTATCATCTTATGCTAATCGCTAATCATCCACAAATGGTGCTTGGGTTGTATTTGTGCTTTGTGTTTAAAAAACAAGAGACCAAAACACAAAAATCCAACTTGTATTTGAGACCATTTATCTCAAACTTATGTTTATCAGCAATATCCAATGCTTCAGTGGTTATCTCTTGCGTTTAAAGTAGCCTACAAAGTGAAAAGAGTCTCAGCGTCTCTGACAATATGAAAAAGTTCCAGTCACTGCCAAAAGAGGGCGTAATAAACTACATTATGCAGCTAAATATCTCTTTTAATCCTGCCTACAGATAAATCACACTTTATTGAGCTTGTTAAACGTTTTAATATCAAATAACATTTAATAAGAATATTAGCCTGTTTCTTTGAATAATTTTCTCTTTGTAGACGTACGTCTTTGCCTCAGTGACCTCGTGGATTTGACGCTTGCTTTTTTACGTGCAAGCCTCAAGGCCCATAGGAGGGTTTCATAGTGGACTGGTGAAAGTATATCGGGTCATTATCGTTTGATAATGTCTTCTGGGATAATGAAAACGTCGCGTAAATAAACATCAGCAAGACAAAGGTTAGTAACTAGTTGTCAAAAAGTGGATGTGAGGGTCAAAAAGCGTTTAATTATTCATTCTTACACAAGTTCTAAAGACCAGCGAAAATGCATGACGTGATAATAAGGTCAATCAAAAGTAAATTACACAAACGTCCTCCTACTTTTACAACGAGTTGTAACGTTAGACATTGACAATACCGTAACATTTCAAATATAGAGGACTTAGGATGTAGTTTTTATTACATTTTATTGTTTAGTATATTTTTATTTTCTCAGGGACTTTGTGATAAAAGACATTCCCTCCTCAGATACAGAAGTTATGGGTAGTTAGCCTATAAGAAATTTGTAATGATGCATCTGAGGCCTGTCATATTTTTTCTGGTGGCTACAACAACAATCAAATCCACCCACAAATATTTAATGTAGTCTACAGTGAAATATGGATGTGTCCAAGGCTGTATATTTTATCATGCATTATCATATATTACACATACAAGGCCATCTGGCAAGTAGTTTGGAGAAGTCGGAAATCTTGTGGAAAATCCAATCTGGTGTTGATGAGGATTAGAACTAATTATATTACTTTCTGAAATTCCATTATATGTGAGTTATTGATGCAAATTGCTTGAAGGAAAGTTTTTGAACAGACACTCCAGAACAGCATATGATTAGGCCTACCTTGTGTATAATGTGATCCAGATATTATCATAAAACACATCAAATCAGTCCAATAAATGTATGTAGTGAAATATTCAGTGGTTGTAAACGTGCTCATTTTTTAACAAGCATTACAGTTATCTTTAGAGTTTGGTTTAATGGATAAAATCAGTGTCAATGTTATCAGTGTTATGATATGTCAATGTCATCATCCATGGCAAAGACAGACAAGATTTTGAATATTTATGAAATAATAGTAGTTTTTAGTTTGACATTTTTTATATAAACACACATTTTGTTTAGAAAATATTATAAAGAGATAGACCTACTATATACATTAGTCTATAAGGTATTTTATAAATATTTGAGTTATTATTAAAAATATATAGGCTGTTACACATTTTATATAATATATTTAAGTAAATAACTTTAAATATAAATGTATATATTCATTACATTATTATGATTATAAATAGGCAATATATGTGTAAATATGTTATATATTATACAAGTTAAAGAAATTAGGGCTGTCAAACGATTAATTGCGATTAATCGCATCCAAAATAAAAGTTTGTGTTTACATAATATGGGTGCACTGTGTATAATTATTTTATATATATATATATATATATATATATATATATATATATATATAAAAATACACACAACATGCTTGTATATATATTTAAGAAATATTTTCATGTATATACTTGATATAGATTTATATATAATTTATATTATATATAAATATAAATATTTTATAAATAAATAATATATTTTTTTATTTATTTACATGCATGTGTGTGTTTTATATACAAAAATAACTATACACAGTGCACCCACATATATTATGTAAAGACAAACTTTTATTTTGGATGCTATTAATCGTTTGACAGCCCTAAAAGAAATATAGACCCAGCCTATGCAACAGATGTTTTCTTGAGTATAAATCTGCTTTGAACAGTGTAATTCATTTCAATAAGCTGGTAGCTTTTATTTATTATGTATTTTAACATAAATAATTGTGGTCACTCATTTATTGATTATTTCCTAAATCACTGGTAACATTTTTCCAAAGAAAAACTGATTGACATAGATTCACTATGTTGCATTGTTCACTGGACAAGGACTGAGTGCTTCTTTAGACACAAGCCAAGCATCGAACTGTGAAGGTCACATTTTGTGTGTTTGCGGTGGGGGTTGGGTCTCTTCCTCTGGTCTTTTATTCCAGTATACTTCAGTGTTTAAGCGATGAGTCACCACCAGAGTGTTTTGTACCTCGTCCTGCAGGCACAGTGGCATTGTTTCCCATCCTTCATGGCGTGCCAGCTTAAAAAACATATGCTGATTTTTACGGTCCCATCTCCACCACTGATGTGTTTCACATCCAGTGTTGCCTCTGGCAGTGTTCTGCTCAAAAAGTTCGAAAAGCTGTTTTAAATAGAACTTGCCATTCCAGGTATTTTTTGAATGTTTGTTTGTTTGTCTGCAGTGGAAGACATTACTGGCTTCAAGAAGCACTCTGGGAAAGTGGCGGCACATTGCTTTCCCTCGAGGCAGAACGGGAAATGTTTTATATTCACGACACTCATATCTACTGTGTCATAGCACGTATCTTTCAGAATGAACACATTCATGTTTTTGAAAACACTTTTATTTGATACATTAGCCTTTATATTTAAACTTGGAAAGCTGTTTGTTTTATTTTATATCTGTGCATTTTTTTCACATCAAGCTTGTACTCGACAGAGCCAAATGACTAGATGGCTTTACTCACAACTCATTTGTACTAACTGTTATTTGCTCATTCCCCTCTTTTTGGTGCCTTGAACAAGACTTAATGGGCTCTGTTTGTAAAGCGAGACCTTGCATCTTCAGGCACGTCCCACTTGACAACATTTCCTCTGTTTTTGTAACTAATTAAGACTATCAGTCAACTCAGACCAAAAGTCATTAAATTAATGACGCCGTAAAATGCACACATTTTTAAACCAGAGAGATTGTTTTGCTCCCCATCCCAAATGTATTACTCCCAAAAACAAGTACAACAATTGAGTTAATATTTGAGTTTTAGAAGTTTTTTCCATTATAGCGACAGTTGTTAATATGATAGCTCTGTACTCACATTTCCCTTAATGGAGTATTTAGAAGCAAGATTGCTGATTTAGCCCACTTACGCATATAAACAAGCAATTATCCTGGTGTCTTCATCTGCGCACTGTCACTATTTTTTTCCCTTGAGAGAAACATGATAATTATTTGCTAATAGTTTCATGTACTCTAGACTGTTCAAAAATTAAGGTAGGCGATCACTCCAAGGTATGAAAATATGTATCTTAATGAAAAAGAAATGCAGTGTGAAAGACATTAGTAAATTGGCATGCTCAAAACTACCTGTTTTTACTGGCCATCATCCAGATTTGCTAAGTTTTCCTGCAAGGCAACCCAGCCGAAGGTCATATTCTCACTCTTCCCTTCCCCTTTTTTTTTTCTAAAAGTCTCGGTGGCAATCATCATCCTTCTTGCAGATTATGTAATTTTTTTTTTTTATCATGAAAGCAATTGGATTTTAAAGCATGCTTTAACTCAGGTGGTAACTTGAAGCCAAGGCTCTCTCATGGCATTTTGTTACTATTTTATGTTTTGACAAATTGTTGCTTAAAGGGATAGTTCACTTTGAAATTATTTTTTAAATATGTTTTAGCTTACCTCAAGGGCATGAACGATGTAGGTGTCAGAGAAGTCTAAATTAAACATGATTTAATGACTCATAAATGTAAGTACACATTGATGGCCTAAGACATGAAACGAGCGGTTTGTGTGCGAAAACGAACAGTATTTATATCGTTTTTACCTCTTGTAACCACAGCCACAAAGCTCCCGTGAGTTGCAACCTTCTTTTTTAAACTTCCATGATGGAAACA